>NC_064563.1:51280033-52573783 GCF_937001465.1 Orcinus orca
CAGCTGTGTGTGCATGTCCTGATGCGCTCTCCTCAGCTGTCTGTTCTCTTCTCTCAAATTGTACACGGATTCTATTTTAGAAAAAGGGAAATCATGCGTAAAGCCCTGGGCCTTTTGGGCTCTTGATTCTATTATTTTCACATCTAAAGCCTCACATAACTTTTTCTAGGATCGTTTTGACCTTTGACAGTACCATATTCCAAATCAACAAAACCTATACCATTTTGGGATGTGGCATGGATTCAGCTGGACAACCCAATACAATCTGGTTCAGTGGTTTCAATACATTTAAACAAGCTACACGTCGTAGAAGCTAAGGATTGTTAATTAGTCCTGTGCTAAAAATGAAATGTTTCTGTTAATAAGCAAACCCTTAGGAATGAAATGTAATGGGTAGGGGTCATCTAAGATTTTGATCTCTTCACAAATTAAAAACAGGGCTATCAAAAAGCAAAACCACATTTCTCATAGCATGAATAATTTCCACAGTCCCCAAAAGGTATTTCAGTTACAAAAGCAACTCAAGAAATAAACAAGAGACAGAGAGACACCCCATCTGCTCAAAACTTCTAAATATATTTTCTTTCTCCCACCATTGAGTTCTTGACGGATCCAAATTCTCCCTCCAATAGCTATAGGACAGTTCTTTCCAGGGCTACCATGTGAGACTGTAGCAATCAGAGTGAAGTCTTAAAACCTCCTGAACCACAAGCTCCACTGTCCGGGGAACAACCTCTTGCTAATTTTCCCACATTTTCAGTATCTGGATGGTATGAACTGGCAGCGCTTGGGCTAAATACAACACACAAACATTGTTTTCGGCCCCTGCAGTGTTGGCCTACACAGAGTGTCTTCCACATTTGAAGAGCTGTCACCATTTAAAAATCCAGAATCTGGGTCTAATAAGATTCTGGCAACATTAGGCCAGTTCTCATGTGACAGCACTCGGCAGAAGTTAAATGGTGGCTGCGTGACCATAATGACTCATCTCCAACGGGAGATACTGTTGAGAGTGAAAGGGGTGCTGTTAAGAATTATGCTGGGACAGCAGCAGGTGTGGACCTGCGCTGTGTTGGGCAAACCGTCCCCAAAGTGGCAGCCACTTGCTGCAGGCAGAACTTTATGTCTCCAGGGTGGCCCTCAGCACAGAAGGAAAGTTCCAGTCACCATCCCGCCTCATACTTTCTGTCCACTTTCACTCCACTAGAGTCCCTGCTTGATCCCTGGGCACTGGCTTCGTGATTGGGTTTGGGGAGAGATCAAGAACAAGGTGGGAAATGTGGCCAGTGGTTGGGTTGTCCACCTACATGTCATACCGGATTTTCTCAAAGGTCAAAACAGGACACTGCAGGGGCTTCCCTGGTGGCGCAGTGGTTGAGAGTCCGCCTGCCGATGCAGGGGACACAGGTTCGTGCCCCAGTCTGGGAAGATCCCACATACCGCGGAGCGGCTAGGCCCGTGAGCCATGGCCGCTGAGCCTGCGCTCCGCAATGGGAGAGGCCACAACAGTGAGAGGCCTGCGTACAGCAAACAAAACAAAACAAAACAAAACAAAAACGGGACACTGTGGCAATTGAAGAGGACCACAAGTGTGTCATTAGCTGGATGGGCCCTCAGTCTACACACAGGCACACATGCACTTGAAATACCCGAACTTGGCTGACTTTTAAAGGAATTCAGTTTATAACCTTAATGACGGTGTCTCCTGTGCCTTTGCTGTGTAACCCTGAGCAAGTTACCTAACTTTAGCAGGCCTCAATTTCTTCACTTGTTAAATTAGACTAAATATAATGCCTACCTTGCAGGTTGTTATGAGACTTAAATAAGATACCTGTACAAAGAATTTCCCCCAGTACTGGCACACGGAAAACATTTGTTAAGTGTCAGCTATTATTATAACGATAATGGGAAGAATAATCATCTAAGTTTATATATGCTATCAGCTCATAGCTATCCATATTCTAAATTCTAAACGCCCTCCTCGTGTCATAGTAACCTGCCAAAGACTACTCAGACTACACACGTCATAGGTTTGCTGCTACAGACCCGCGTCTACCATGATGCATCTATCTTTAATTTACTATCAGGGACCATAATCAAACAAAAGTGCTGATGTGAAAATCACTTATCAAAGTGTCATCAAAGGCACTGTCACATTAAGTTGTTTTAAGTCTCTCTGAGAAACTTCTTCCAAAAATTAATTGATATCAAAAATACCGTTCTCTCTCTCTCTTGCCCTCTGTCTCCATCTCTGTCTCTCTCTATCGCTCCCTTACCCACCAAGGTATTGGTAGATTCTCTCTTCTGATGACAAGAGCCCTATCACTTGCTGTATTTCTACTTTTGTTCTGGGTTCCAGGCCATCAGGCTTGAACTATCTGAGTATGCAGAACTCACAGACAAGTTTTTTCCATGGTTCTGATTTCTTGTTAACATTTTACTATACATGGACTTGGTTTCAAAGAAAGGAGTAACTATAGAGTAGACACAAGATAATATGCCTTTTAGGGCTATTACTAAAATTGAATGAACTAAATTATGTAAAGCATGCCAAGGTCAGACACCTAGAAAATTTCACTTCTCACTCCTTAATGGATCTCCTTCATATCAATATAATTAAATATATTTCCTCAGCTTGGCTCAGGTTTGAAAATGCTGAACAGTAGATCCTACAAGTCAAATGTCCTCCTTCACCACACAAAGGTGTAGCATCCCCAGGGTGGCAAGTGCTGTCTGCGCACTGGAGTCTTCTGGTTCTCTCTTCCTTTTACCACCTTTGTAAGGGCTTTCAGTGTTTAGTCTCTTCCTTTCTCTATTTTGTTATCTTACTGACTCCTCACCACCCAGCTTACCACCAACAAGCCAAGGCCCCTACATGTCTACATCTCTTGGGTATCATTCTGCTGACATCTGGCTCCATCAAGACCATCTCAACCCTTTGTAAACTGCCTCAGTGGCTATTTAACTCCCAGGTGCCTTTTTGGAATACTTACAGACAAAGTATTCCTATTATTTTGGAATACTGTTATTAGCCTATTATTTTGGAACACTTCGAGACAAAACATTGCAAAAAAAAAGTATAGAAAATCCAAAGGACCCTTCACATGGTTTCTTTCTATGATGACACTTTATATAAAACCAGGAAATTGTTCTTCACTCATGTTTTTGCAAAGCACCAGGATTTCACCCGTGTTTTTGCAAGCACCAGGATTTCACCCGTGTTTCTGCAAGCACCATGTATGTTTTTAAACCAAATCTCACACTTCAGACTTATTTAGTACCTGGATAGGTGATTGTAGAATATGCTATTGCCCTTTTCCAGAACTCACATGTACTCAGAAGTGATATATTTTGTTCCACATTACTATGAAAATACCTGATGCTGATGCTGGTGGTGGTTAATATAGATTGAAGGTCTACCACGTACCAGTAACTGTTCTAGGTGCTCTGCATAATGTAATCCTCATACCAACTCTACAAGGTTGATACTTTTTATGAATATCCCGCTTTTACAGATGAGGACGGTTTACGCTACACAACTTGCCTGTGGTCATATATAAACTAGTCATTGAAGAGGCCAAGATTCACCAGAGCAGTCTGACTCCAGAGCCTGAGCTTTTTGAAGCTACTATTACCGATCAACAGGGAGTCTTTATGCCCCTGTGGAGATCTGGAAATGCATCACTGTAACTGGGGAGCACTGATGGCATTTTGTGGGTGGGGTCAGAGATGCTAAATGTCTCACAACACACTTAAAAAGAGAACTGTCTTGCCCAACATGGCCAATGTGCCCCGTTGAGAAACACTAAGTATTCTATTCTGTTTCCCTAAACAAACCCAAAGAGATAAGTGTGAAACTTCATAAAGAAGTAAGAAGTAACTGGTAAAGGACCACATGTAAGGTAATCAATCAGCAAGCAACAAACAAAATAAAACAAAAGTCTATTGTTCTATTCAAACGTTAATATGAGTATTCATTTCCATGCACACTGACTAATTAGGTTTCCAAATACCTTTTAGCTTAGAAAGCTCTTGTTCTTTCTCTTGCTGCAGCTGCAGGTATCGCTGCTTGTGGTCATTAAATGTCCTACTGAAGTCTTCTCCTTGCCTGCGGTGTTCCTCTTCCAAGTCGCTGTGCTGTTTCTTTAGCTCCTCATGTTGACTCTGCAAAGATGAAAACTTTAGCAGGGATGTACATTCTCTAAATTATATCAGAATCTGTCTCTCAATAGCGTAGTCTTTCTCTTGCCAGAAAGTCAGCACAAATGAAGAAGCAGGCTTCGTTTTCCTCAGACTGCTTTGAATTTGTGCAGCTCCCTTCCATTTCCCTTCCATTCCAAATGAATAGTTTGGGATCATGGCCAAAAATAATTTTCTCCTGAATTTTTAACATTAACGGGAAAAACAAGAAGTTGGAAGTTTGCATGAGAGATGGAAAAGGAAGGGATTTGGGGAAATTCCCAGGGACTCAAGTTACTGTGGAAACAGGGTAAAGCTAACGAAAAAATTACCCCTCCATGGATACTCTAGACTGCCTCTTTCAATCTGATGTTTTCCCAGCAACATTTTTTATTTCCTTTCTTTGATTTTCAGCCTTCCTGGTAACCCAGTTTAAAGAAGGGGGGGGGGGAGACTTTTTTCCGTTTGGGGGAAGTAATAAATCGACTGTTTATAGAATGATTCTTACTTACACTACTCCTGATTATAACAGTGTAACCACAATCTAGATAAATTCTACAGTCTCCAAATGCTTAATATGAAAGGGTGGTCTGCTTTAATTCATGTATTGCTTTCTTGATAATAGGAAAGATGCCGGTTTCAATAAAAAGCATATGCCCTACTGATATAGGAGAAAACACAACACCAAACAAAAAGCTGGGGGGTAGGGGCTGAAGACAGTGGCGTGGTTTTTTTCCCTGCTGTGCAGGGTGGCATAATGTCTGCTGCTCATCTCTTCTGGCCTGAACAGAAATAATGCATCTCTCTCTCTCTCTCTTTTTTTCAATTTTCCTGACACAATAATGAGTTTTATCCAAGAACCAAGGAAGGAGAATCTTTAAACATAAAGTGTGCTCCTGTGGTAGGCAGAACATTTATTGCACATTAGTAACAGGAAGGCAGCATTTTAATACTTCTACTGCCTCCAGCGCGACTAAGATAGAAGAAAATCTCTAAGAAAAACGACTCTGAGAAATTAGATTTAAAAAACAAACAAAAATCCTTAAAAGATAGAGAACAAAATTAAAAATTAGGTGACCAGAGAGCCTGATTTATAAAAAATGTGTAATGAGCTAAATATGTTCTTTGAAATCAGGTGATAAACATGATGGAGCATTATAATTATATATCACTTTTAGCCAGAAATGACTTTAATATACCATATCACAATACAAATCAACTTTCTGTAAACTTTCCTTGATCACTTAAGTTACTTAGTTAATCCTTTGATTCACTTACGAAGAACAGCTTTAAATTACTCACCTTTAACATCTGATGTTGGACATTCAACGCGCTGTACCTGCTATTAGAATCTTGCTGTAAATTGAAAAGCAAACAGTTAACACAAAAATAACAAATTTGGCTCTTTTGCTAACCAGAGCTTAAAGGTCTTAATGGAAGGATTTCACTCATTTCACTTGTGTTAAGTGAAAATGAACTCTAAGCTCGAAACAGGACAATTCTGAGGCCATCTCTTTACTTAATAGCAGAAATGAAGTTTTCACATTCCTCTAAGTTTGCTAGACTTTAATAATGAAAAATCAGGACATGGAATTATGAAACAGCAGCTTGACAGGGCCCTTGGAGGTGATTTACTTCCACTCTCATACTGAGAAGAAAAACTGAGGCCAGAGGCACAGGGGAACTTGTCCTGAGATGCAGCACCGCACATGGCTGATATATTGTGCCCGGTGCTCCAAGGGGAAAAGGAGATAAACCAGGCCTCACAAGCTTCGCATGGCTTCCGGGAAGGGAGAGAAAAGGCACTTTCCTGCCTCGAGCTTCAGCGGGTAAGAAATTCTACATACGTGACTTTACCCAGCTAGAATCCAACTCACAGAGTGAGAAACAGAAAGGCTAAGGAACAGGCCAGGGCAAACATTTCCTTTAGTAGCAGAGCCAGGACCAAAACTTGAGCCTACACCTATGGCTGAAGCACGCGCTCCAGGAGTGTGTCTCTGTGTGCCAGTGGAGCATCTTCACATTTGGACCTCACACAAGTCCAGCCCTGGGCAACCATAACCAGTGAGTGTGCAAACCACAAACCACCTGAAACTTTTCTCTCCCCAGGCTGCTGTGTTGTTCTATCTTATGTGCCCCACTCCTTGCTTTACCCGTCACCGGTATAAGCACAGCCTCAATTCTTTCTTTCTTTCATATTCTTGCAGCTTCTAAAATGAACTGCATTTTTGCTTTATCATTTTATTTTATCACTTTACCATTTTAATTTGTAATAAATTGCATTACAAAATGCACAACAGAATACACACAGTTCTGGCTAGGGCTTTTAAAAGCAGGTAAGAGTCGAAAGCTGACAGCCTCCTAGTTATTCAAGGAACAGACTCTTCTCAGTTTTAATACCCCAAAACGCCAATGCTTTATGCAACCAATGCTTACATATTTTTCTTAGAGTAAGAGAAAAACTTGTTTTTCTCCAGTTAATTTGGACTTAAAAACTTTTTAAACTGCCAATATCATTTATGTATTCATTCGTTCCACAAATGTTTTTGAACATGGGAACTCTAGGCCAGGTACCGTGTCAGACATTACACAGCAATGTCTATGCAAGTGACAGTAACGTCCTGCAAAGGCAAATTAAAATAAATATCACATTCTATAGAAAAGAGAGACTACAAATGAATAAATAAGTGAATAAAAATAATCTCTTTATGAAGAGATTATGATTATGGTTGAACATTAAGGCTATTTCCAATTTATCACTATCACAGTAATGTGATAAACAAAGGAAGGTAGGTTTTAAAAGAGCAGTTTTTAGATCTTCCTCTGAGAATCTCTTGGCAAGGAAGGAAGGAAAGGAGAGAGGAAGGGAGGGAGGGAAGGACGGAAATGTATTTCAGCCCTTCAGTCCTAATGATCAACAGAGTAAAAGGTTTTGCGACCATATTTGCCCCTCTTGCAAGTTTCGTGAAATAAAAAATTAAGGGAGAAAAAAAAAAAAAAACTCACCCTTCCCTTATTTAGTGTTTCTTGTGCTTCTAATTTATAAACCAGAAAATCTAGAAAATACAAAATGGAGAAAATAGAGTATAAGTTAATTCACTGTGGCATTTTTAGACATCTAAAAGAACATAGGCGTACTTTACTCAGACCTAAAAAATGTTTCAGGTTTAAGACAATCTACTTGGTGACTTATATACTTTGTCTTTTAATGCTTTAGCACGAGTTGAAAAAAACTGTTATATAATTTTCCTCTTTACCTTTAAGTTGTGAATCTTGTATCAACAAAATACACACTATAACCAACTGATTAAAAGTGCATTTAGAATGTGTACTTGGTGATGAACTGTCCTTGAAATTAAGGAGGAAAAAAACATGAAGTGCACCTAAGGACAGAGATGGTTTATTGCCAGCCACTAGATGGCACACGAAAATCATTCAGGACCTGAAAAGGAAATCAAGCCGTGGAAACCATCTTTAATGCTATTAAGGCTTTATTATCCACTAGATGGCTCTATAAAATCACTCTGCTTTTGAAGACAAGGGAAATCCAAATCCTATCAAAGCATTTTAATGATCTGAAACATCTCAGTAAAACATCCTAGCCCACACTGCCCTCCTCTGTTCTCCCTCCTTCTACCTCACACCAAGGTAATCAGACGGAACATCTCACTTCAATCTCAAGATTTACCAAAAAGATGAATAAATAAAAATAGAATGCAGGAGAAATGTCTATTTAGGTCTTCTGCCCATTTTTGGATTGGGTTGTTTGTTTTTTTGTTATTGAGCTGCATGAACTGCTTATAAATTTTGGAGATTAATCCTTTGTCAGTTGCTTCATTTGCAAATATTTTCTCCCATTCTGAGGGTTGTCTTTTCGTCTTGTTTATGGTTTCCTTTGCTGTGCAAAAGCTTTGAAGTTTCATTAGGTCCCATTTGTTTATTTTTGTTTTTATTTCCATTTCTCTAGGAGGCGGGTCAAAAAGGATCTTGCTGTGATTTATGTCGTAGAGTCTTCTGCCTATGTTTTCCTCTAAGAGTTTGATAGTTTCTGGCCTTACATTTAGGTCTTTAATCCATTTTGAGTTTATTTTTGTATATGGTGTTAGGGAGTGATCTAATCTCATACTTTTACATGTACCTGTCCAGTTTTCCCAGCACCACTTATTGAAGAGGCTGTCCTTTCTCCACTGTACATTCCTGCCTCCTTTATCAAAGATAAGGTGACCATATTTCTCCAAAGAAGATATACAGACTGCCAACAAACACATGAAAGAACGCTCAACATCATTAATCATTAGAGAAATGCAAATCAAAACTACAATGAGATATCATCTCACACCAGTCAGAATGGCCATCATCAAAAAATCTAGAAACAATAAATGCTGGAGAGGGTGTGGAGGAAAGGGAACACTCTTGCACTGCTGGTGGGAATGTGAATTGGTACAGCCACTATGGAGAGCAGTATGGAGGTTCCTTAAAAAACTACAAATAGAACTACCATATGACCCAGCAATCCCACTACTGGGCATATACCCTGAGAAAACCATAATTCAAAAAGAGTCATGTACCAGAATGTTCATTGCAGCTCTATTTACAATAGCCCAGAGATGGAAACAACCTAAGTGTCCATCGTCGGATGAATGGATAAAGAAGATGTGGCACATATATACAATGGAATATTACTCAGCCATAAAAAGAAACGAAATTGAGCTATTTGTAATGAAGTGGATAGACCTAGAGTCTGTCATACAGAGTGAAGTAAGTCAGAAAGAGAAAGACAAATACCGTATGCTAACACATATATATGGAATTAAAAAAAAAATGTCATGAAGAACGTAGGGGTAAGACAGGAATAAAGACACAAACCTACTAGAGAATGGACTTGAGGATATGGGGAGGAGGAAGGGTAAGCTGTGACAAAGCGAGAGAGAGGCATGGACATCTATACACTACCAAACGTAAGGTAGATAGCTAGTGGGAAGCAGCCGCATAGCACAGGGAGATCAGCTCGGTGCTTTGTGACCGCCTGGAGGGGTGGGATAGGGAGGGTGGGAGGGAGGGAGACGCAAGCGGGAAGAGATATGGGAACATATGTATATGCATAACTGATTCACTTTGTTATAAAGCAGAAACCAACACACCATTGTAAAGCAATTATACTCCAATAAAGATGTAAAAAAAAAAAAAAAGAATGCAGCTAATTTCAAACCACAACCTGTATAAGCTCCATGCTTTATAGAAAAACTCTGATAAAAATCAACAGCATTGCCTAATACCTGTGCTAAATGTTGATTTTTCAAACCAAACCAATCAGTTGTGCCAATAAAGCCTTTACCACAAGATGAAAACAGGTGTATAACCTAAAAGACATTGTACAATAAGATCAATTCATTACATTCCAAATGTACATGTATACGTATATGTTTATATAACGTTTGTCATATTCTGGACAACACATGCTGTTACTTTTCCTGGATGCCTGTGGACAGAAGTCAGGTGTTAGTAACGTATGCATTGATAATATTCAAAGAAAAACTGTGTGTTATTTCCGAAGCAATACATATAACCAATATATGAATGACCTCAAAGTGGCACCAACTGAATGAAAGATTCTGAATCTAGTCTTGAGCAGGAATTATTTTGTCGCAATGTATAGCATATTGCTTGGTATCTCCTTCTCCATCCACCAAATGAAACTGACTTTGGGTGATCTGAAAAACTTCTTAGCAAAAAAATAGTAAAGCAAGTACGTGATGCTTCAAAGAAGAGTATGATAGAAACACAGAACACGAATTACATTATTTATTTACCTTCCTTTGCTTTCTTATGTTCAAGTCTTTCCTTTTGCAAGGATTTCTCTAATCTTGATCTGTGTTCATACACAACTGGAAAAAAAAAAGTTAAAACTTATCTTCAAAGAATTAGAAATTCTAAGGTAAAATTAACATCAACTTTCAAAACAGGAAGAAGACAGTTTAGAGTCCTTTCACAATTAAAATTAAAACGTATGCATTTTAAGTTCCACATTCTTGGTAAAAGATGGACACGATAAGAGGCATTAATTCTGGGCTGACTCCTATGCAGTCTGCCCCTCTGTAAAACCAACACTCTGGAAGAGGCTTCCACCTTCTTGTCCTCATGCTTCTGGAACATGAGTCTGTGTGAGGCTCCAGGTCTCTTCCCGGACAAGCGTGTCCACGCTCACGACTTCAGCCAACATCTACACGGCACTTACCCTCACATCTGGGTGTCCAGCTCCCACCTCTCTCTCAGGTGCTAGGAGAGGATTTCCACCCAGATATCCCATAAGTACTGCCAAGTCAACATGAGCTGCATGAGTCTCAGTGAAAGATGCCTGGGTGGGTGAGGAAACCTCAGCAGCATACTAAGGCTTGCTGAAAGAAGGGGTGGATTCCGCCACGTCAGGAAAAACTTAGGTAAGATAGCCACAGAGATGAAGGAGGGAGAGACTCTCCCCACTAAAGAACCTATACAAGTGCCCACAAAGGAACAAGTCAGGTTTACATCTGCCATGGCAGGAAACCCAAGGCAAACTGATGTCCTGCTGTAGGACCTTCCTGCACTTTACCAACCCCACCTCCCCCATCTACTCTGAAGTAGCTGCAGTTGCCCGTGGAGTGCAGGAGAGAGAGCAGATGTGTTAGGGGGAAAATAGGCAGAAGCCCATCGGGACTCTCTCCCACACTACAGGCTTCACATCTACAGCGAACGGGAGCTGCAAGAGTGGGAAAAGCTTTACCTTTAAATGAAAAAAATTTGTATTACTACACTGGACTAGACCAGACACGATCCTTACTAAACCAAGACTGTGTTTATGGATAAAAGTTACCGAAAGATTTTTTCTTTCTTTGATCTGAGAGAAGCTGTAAAGTAGTGAAGTCTGTCTTAGATTTCATGCAGGGACAGAAAACCCAGCTCCGCGGAGTGGTTGGAATAGGGGAGAGAAGGAGAGAACAAAGTTACGTTTCTGACGCGCCCTTTAATCCTGTTTGTTCAGCATTACGGTCCCAAATGATCTCATTCCCTGCAAGCTCAGCCAAGCCTGTCACTTGGTTCTGTTACCAGCCCTAGCTCCCCATGACTACCTAAGATACAAGTCAATCACCAGCCGCTGACTGTCCGTCCAGTGCAACAGCTGCCCGACACTGCCGGCCGCCTAGAGTTGCCATGGTCGCAGCAACTCCCCTCCCTGACATCTGCTTGTTGCTGCTGGACCCCCTGCCCCGTCCCTCCCCCCGCCCCTTCCCCACTGCCACCCCTGCCAGTTACCAGCTATCTCTGTCCTCCTTCCAACACGCCCATCATCTCCAGGGTCCTTCCCCTTCTCCCAACACCGCATCTCTCATCTTGGTGTCCCATAGAAACCTGCCATTCCCAGGGCTCCATCTACGACTCCCACAGCCCTTAGCTCTCCTCACACCTCTGCTAACATCTCAGTCCAGAACTCCTAGAAGGCCTGCCACCAGCCAAACTGGTATGGTGTCATCCCCTGATGGCATGCCTGCCCCAAACTCATCTTTCCCCTCAATTCAGCCTCCCATTAGTCATCGAAATAATGAGCTGCTCCATTCCCTTTCTCCACTTGGGTTCCTATTCTGTTCACCAGATGATCCCTCCCACTCCCCCAGTGCTATTGTTACAAAGGGATCTAATCCAACTCCCCAGTTATTGAGCTGCTGCGATGTACCCGGCACCATATTAGGAGCAGAAATGCAAAATGAATAGACATGGGCCTTGGCCTCAAGAAGCTCTAGTCCAACACAGGAGATAGATTAGGTAATTTTAAATAATTAGAGCCAAATGCATTTGGCATACTAAAAGCCCAGTGAAAGAGAGGGGTGAGCTCTGGATGGGAGAGGAGTGAGGGGAGATTCTCAGAGGTGACAATCTCTTGGCTGGCTTTGGGAGTGAAGAACGATTTGGTAGATGGGAGCCCCACAGGAGAAGGGCACTGCTGGAAGACATCACAGGGACAAAGACACAGAGGTGTTGGAACTGGACTAAAGGCAGCTGTGCTCCAAAAAGCTTGGCTCCAAGTCCACTGTTGAGAAATTAGACTTTTTTCAACCATATAGGTGTACAGTAGATAAGTCTCTCGGCCAATTCCTGAAAGCCTATTAACACCAAGAGGTTCCTTGGATTGGTACTAACACTACCATCTTGAATGACATTTGGAACGAGGGAGGGAAAACAAAGACTAGAGCTGGGGAGCCTCACCAAGCCAGACCCAGAACTGCCTGCCCATAGTCTGAGAATTTCCGCCAGGTAGTGGAGGCTCGCAGGGGAATAGATAAATTACGGTGTGATCATGATATACACAGGCAAGAACAGGATGCCATGGGAACACCTAAGCTCCCCAGCTGGAAGGAACAACACTCCCTCACCTCCAATCCACTGGCCAAAGTTCCCACGGTCTGGGAAGAAGGTCACAGGAACATAAACATGCCGGGTAACAGGGAATCTGGGTGCACTAACGGGACAATTTCAGCAAGCATGTACATCACTTTCAAAGAAGGGTCAACAGGCAAAGTAGTCAAGATCTTGCTCTAATGGAGTCAAAAGTGGCAGCAGGGGTCCTGAGTCTAGGGGGCTCCTGAAGGGAGGTCAGGACCTTTATGGGGAGACAATCCAGCCTAGCAACACCCGAGATACCAACAACAACAAAACCCAGCAGAAGCACAGCCAAGAAAACACATGTGGGGGGCTGCTTCCCACCATCCGCCGCCACCTCAGACTCTAGATGTTAACTATTATCACGGAAGGGTAAGGATGGCGGCAAACGTTGTAGGTACAACTTGTAATCCTGTGAAATCCTTCCTGACTTAATAAAATGTGGCAGCGGTCACTCAACGTCACGTGGCACGTCATGAGAGAATGGAGCAGCAGTGGCTGACCGCGGAACGCTTACCTTTGGTTTAGGCAGCAGAAAACTCACCTGCAGGATTTCATCCTCAATAAGGGTGGAGGGTCCACTAGATTCCACCTAGCGGAGAGCGGGTGTGGGGACTGGAGTGAGGAGCGCTCTATGTGGGGGGCAGGGGAGACGGTGCTCCGTGCTTTACTCTCTTCCCTGCGATTCAGCCAGGAGGATAACGTGCCACCGGCTGGTCCAAAGTCCCCATCGACCAAACTGTCTTTGACAGTTGTATGTATCATGGGGATTTAGACATTCGACATCTTAAGAGCAACGTGTCTCAAGAGCTAGAAGATCCTAGGACACACAGTTAGAAACTTTCCTAGATCACCTAAAGAGATGCTATACGATGTCCACAAAGAGGAGAGCATGTTTATGGATTACAGTCCACATCCGAAGGTCTTGGGAAATCTGAGACTATTCATGAATCCATAAAATGGCATCACTCATAGCATGACCTAAGGCATGAATAACGTGCTTTTGCAAATGCAGCAGAAAAAAGATGTGGTAAACAGGAATAGAGGCTATATGTGAGGAACCATGAGGTAACTGTACTATTAATATTATCTTACTCAGAACTGGTCATTATGACAGCCACCAGCTTCTAGTCCTGACATATAACCTAAGAATTCAGAAATGGTTTGAGGGTTGAGAACATCACCGAGGAGGAAGGTGAGAGAATGGAGCAGCAGTGACTGACGGAAAGCTGGAGAAGTGCTCAGAAAAAGGAAAAAAAAAAAAACACCCAAACCGAAAAGGAACCTTAAACTATAGGCTGAGGAAACCACGTTAGGTAAAGGAAAGTGAGAGTAAAAATTAACCCTTAGAATTAGCAACTCTAGAAGGAATGGGAGAAGGAAAGAGGCAGGCGGTACGTAAAGGTCGAGAGCACAGACTCTGGTGTCTGGGTTCAAGTCCCAGATTCATTCCTTATGGGGAGAGTTGCCGAACTTCTTTGTGCTTCAGTTTCTTTATATGGTACATGGGAATAAAAACAGTGCCCATCCCTTTGGGTGGATGTCAGGGCTAAATGAGTTAATTGATGTGAAGTGCTTCAAACACGGCAAGGCACAGAGTAAGTGCCAGAAAAATACTAAAATATTTTTTCAGCTATCTGTGATGGCTTCAAAGTGCCAGAGAATCAATCAGGTGATTCCCTGAGCTCTTTCAACCCTACAATTAAAGTCTAATAATAACAAAGTAATACACATATACATTGAGAGAGAGACTTGAAACAGCAATGAAATACTGATCTCAGTTTCCTGTTACTTAAAAAAAAAAAAATTCCCTTAAAAAGGGGGGAGGTTGCGAATAATCATTCTAATAGCTTAGTAAAACCTATAAGCCTATTTTCTAATAACAATTGAAGAACAGCAAAATGGACCAGATAGAATCTTTGTGTTCTTGTGGCTCTTCTAGAAAATTTCCCTATCAATTAAACACACACACACACACACACACACACACACACACACACACACACACCACACACGCTACCCTTAATTCTTTAGCATGCATTCTCCAGGCTTTGGGGCTGGTTATTTATCTAGATAGGTTTACTGCTTTGCTCAGAAGGAGGATTGCTAATCAATCCCTGTCACCTATCTCTTTTTCTATTTATACTCGGAAGTCAAGGGCATCAGTCAAGATGAAGCCAAACTGCTAGATCCTTTGCAACAAAAAAGGTGTATAATTAATATTCTCAAAGCACCCATCAGGTTAAAGAAAAAATAAGTATAAAAATAATGGTTCAGTCTCAGCATTCAAGATCGTTAATGCAGACCAACACTACAACAGGGATAGGATGTGAATCATAAGAACTCGTGAGAGAAGGATGAAAATCCACAATACTCATCATCTCCCCTGCTTACTGACAAGGAGTTTAATATTTTCCATGCAGTCAAGGGTGGAAAGAGTTTTTATTCCCCCCTTAACTCACTCAAGAGTTTAAAAATATGCCAGCTTCCGACAGCAATTTTCCACTTTAACTCTGACTTCCATCCAAAAGGCACAGAGAAATTAGGTGCAGGCATCCACTTAGGGGTAAAATATATATCTATGACATTTCATCTATGACAAACTGCTCCAATTCAGAATTAGAAAACAACAGTTTAAAATTAGACAGAAGGGCTTCCCTGGTGGTGCAGTGGTTGAGAGTCAGCCTGCCGATGCAGGGGACACGGGTTCGTGCCCCAGTCCGGGAAGATCCCACATGCCGCGGAGCAGCTGGGTCTGTGAGCCATGGCCGCTGGGCCTGTGCATCCGGAGCCTGTGCTCCGCAACGGGAGAGGCCACAACAGTGAGAGGCCCGCGTACCGCAAAAAATAAAAAATAAAAATAAATAAAATTAGACAGAAAACACTGCTAAGTGTTTTAACACCTTAAGCCAAGAGAGGGCAAGGTTTCTTTGGCAGAAGCAACAGCCTGTGAAATTTTGCTTTCAGTCCCGACGACAACACAGGGTTTTATCTTTAAAAACAAAACATACAACCGAGTCTTGGTATGAAAGGCACACAATTCAACTTGTGAAAACATTGATTTGCGAGTACCTTTATCATTTTACAGGTGATAAAACTTGAAATGAACAAATTAGTGTTTTGATAATTGTGGCTGAAGATACTTAAGTAGGATAGCAAGAGCAATGACAAAAAAGGAAAATAAATTGAAATCACTATAGTTCTCAGAAGATAATACTCTTGAGGTTTTGCTTTATTTTGGTTTTTTAGGCCTAAAATCGTAGATATTTATTATGTCTTTACGAACAGTTCTCAACTGTGGTTCTAACTGGCCAGAAGTGGGCTGGAGGCCAGCCACTTGCCCACCCACCTCCTCTGCTGCACAATGAGCTGGTAATTAACATGAAGACAACATCATAGATACAGTTTTCCAATTATCTTTCCTTCCTTCTTTCATCATTTCACCTCATAAGAAGTCTGAGAAAGAATACCAAAGATCTTCTTAGAAAACAACCCATATAAAACAAGTAAAAAGACAAAAGAAGGGGGACACCTATTACCATTTTGAGGATCACACTGGATCCCCCTGCAGCCCCCGTGAGTGGGCAAAGGCACCCCTAAGGCTCTACTTTGGTGTCTCCACCCCACTCTTTCCACAAAGTCTGCCCCATCCTCCTGACTCATGGAGCGTTTTTCTCACAGGTAACTCCTAAACCATTAAGTCCAGCTTTGGCTTCTCACCCCCTTCCGGTTTTACAACTTCCAGTACAATTCAACCTTTCCGGTCTGCTTGACCATTGATGGCTGAATTTGAATTATGGTTAGTTCCCTTGGTCACATCGCAGGCCTGGGGGCAAAACCTCCCAATGGCCTCCCTTCACGACTTGAGCGAAACCCACAGCCCTCACGAGGCTTCACCCCATCGTCCATCCTGCTCCAGCCACAGCGGCCTCCTCAGCATCCCCCGAACATGCGAGGCGAGCTCTCACTTCAGCACCTCACACTGCCTCTTCCTGGCAGCCCCGCTGCTCCTCCTCCAGGCATCTGTGTGACTAGCTCCCTCACTTCCCTCAGGTCTTTACTAGAAAGATACCTTCTCATCAGATCCTTTCCTGGACAACCTAAGACTGCCACCTGCTTCCCACCCTCAACACTTCCAGGCTCCCTCCCCACTTCATTTTTCTCCTTAGTCCTTAACTCTTTCTATTAATTTTTTTTTACTTTTGGGGGCCTTATTTATTGCCTTTCTATCTCACTAGAATATAAGCTCAGTCAGGGCAAGAATTTCTCGTTTGATTTATTTCAGTGTTGTATCCCTGTTACAGTGAGTTACAGGCATTCAACAGATAATGAATGAATGAATGAATGAATGAACTATGTGTGCCATGAAGGCTGGGATTGGCTAGCTCCTCTTTCCTTCTCTTCTATATTCCCAGCCCTTACTACCACTTCAGTTCCAATCCCCCAGCTCCTAATATCTAGTGGTATTCAATAATACTTGAGAAATAAATGAATGCATTTAGAAGATATTTCATTCTCTTCCTCATTTGCCTGCCATCCTTTAAGTCCCAGCATTTTTAACTGAATTTCCATATTTGTTGGCTCATTAGTACTCACATATCCCAGAGAATAGACAGATGACAGAATAGAGATTAAATATAAATTTATCTGTTGATGTATAGGCTCATAAGATTAGCATTAGTTAAATCAGAGCCCTGAAATATAGAAGTTTTCAGAATGCTGAGAGGAAAAAAAGGACAGTCTGATTAGGTATTTTTCTACTTCGTGGCAATTGCTGTATTTTTTTTTTTTTTTTTTTTTTTTTTTTTGTGGTACGCGGGCCTCTCACTGTTGTGGCCTCTCCCGTTGCGGAGCACAGGCTCCGGACGCGCAGGCTCAGCGGCCATGGCTCACGGGCCCAGCCGCTCCGCGGCATGTGGGATCTTCCCGGACCGGGGCATGAACCCGCGTCCCCTGCATCGGCAGGCAGACTCTCAACCACTGCGCCACCAGGGAAGCCCCTGCTGTATTTATTTTTTTACTGCACACTAAAGTTCCTATAATAGTTCATAAAGTGTCTATTTTTAAGTTTGCTAATGCATACAGTTTATGAAGTCATTTAAATGGAATTTTAAACATGATTTGAATTGGTGCCTAACTGCCTTTCTTATTTTGGATAAAACTATACAAAGGCTTTCCCTCATGACACTATCTAATTGAGATTTGGCTTTTTCAAACAAGTATTATATTAGCTGACTTAAGATATATGTCTTCACACAAGTCTTCTTCTTGGCATTCTTTCAAGTGGTGAGCTACTAATAATCATTCTTACTATTAGAGGAAATCTATTCACTCCTCATGAAATAATTCTACTCTTAGCTGCTCAGAGCTATCATGGCACCAGCAGTATTCCAGGCCCCCTGGGAGACACTAAAGTACAGGCATTACTCTTATAAAAAGCTTCTAGTCAACAAATTTGGGTTGCGAGAGGAGGCTAAGACAGTAAAAACAGTAAGAAGACAATTAGAGATCACCAAAGGTTAGGTAAGCCAGGATGACAGAATGGCCTGCTGAGCCAGCAGATTTTTACATATAATCTCTTGGTAAGCTAAGAGAAAAATTATCCTCCTGTCCCATGAAAATACGGGACTCAACAAAGTAAAAGTTACATTCTCAAAGGCATGAATAAGTACATATGTGTATATATTAGAAACTTAGGAATTCACAGTAAGAGAAGTAAAAGTTATTCTAACATCAGATGTATATACATAGACCCTCTAGAGTAATATGCTTATCTAGCAATCAGATTTCAGGTGGACTGCATCACAGCATTTCAAGAAATAATGCATGAGAGAGAGGATTAGGTTTCTGGTCACCCAAAACTGATGCAAGGGTATATAAGAATGCTCTTCAGATGGGCTAAAATAGGCAAAAGCACATTGGTTCTATAATGGAACTAAGAATTTATGCATAAACTTTTCAAAATCGATGTGCTTGATCCAAACGTAAAAGACATTTCTTAAGTTACCTGATTTCTTCATGGAAACCTGCTTCTATGGACACTTCAAGTAATGCCAGCATCTTTGCTGGCATGTTTTAGAGAAAAACCTAAAATCCAGGACTCAAGTATCAACCCTGTTGTATAAACCTGTATCTCAGAGAATACACACAACTCAGGGAGCATGAGCTGGGCTGCAATTGGCTTCTCCTTCAAACCAATGAAGCAATACACAAGCAACCCCATCTTCATCCAAACTGCCAGTGTCAAGTTTTCACTTCAAAATGTGAAGGTATGCAACATATCTTGGAAATGGCTTCATAAAAAACCTGGCTTATAAAGAGATACTATGTAAGGCCTCTTCTCTATTGCATCCTGAATATTACAATCTACAAATCAAACAAATATTCACTGAGCATTTATTATACGCCAGGCATTGTTCTGATATTTGAGAATATATTGTGAGCACAACAGTAGAAAATATTGCCTTTGGGGAACTCATATTCTGCAGAAAGATGTAAATGATAAACATAATTAAGAGTACACTAGAAGTTAGTGAATGCCACGGGGAGAAAAGAACAGAGTATAAGAGATTGGAGTTGTGAGAAGGATGGATCACGTTTCACTTTTAAATAGGGTGGTCAAGACAGGATTCGCTGAGGAGACGTTTGAGCCAACACTTGAAAAACGTGGTGAAGGAGTTAGTACCACAGACGCCTCAGGTCAAGTGTTCCAGATAGATAGAACAGGAAGTGCAAAAGCCCTACAGTGCAACCATACCTGGGATGTTCTAAGAAAAGCAGGGAGGCCAGAATACCTGAGGCAGAGTGAGCCTAGAAGGTCAAAGGGGGAAGGTGGGGAAGGGGGCAGATGGCGATGGGTCTTGTAGGACCTCATGAAGACTTGGCTTTTACTCTGAGAGAAATGGGGAGCCACTGGAGCGTTCTGAGCAGGCACATGTGATGTTAACTTAGATTTTAAAATAATGATCACTCTGACCGCACGGGTGCAAGACGCAAGCGGGAAAGCTAGCTAGTAGCAGGCACGTGCAGTCACGCAGGCCCGGGTGTAACGGGAGAATAGGACCGTGTGCAAGCTGCAGCCGATTCTGAATTTAAACTGAAGGTAAAACCAGTGCATGCAATCAGCTGAGATGGGGAAGGCCACCGTGGGCTAGGTTTATGAGGAAGACCGGGGGTAAGACTTCATTGACTACAGAGTGACTTACTCAGCCTGCAGGAGTCAATCGGGATTCCCAGAGGCAACGTTTGTGAGGATGTTTCCTTCCAGTGGAGGAGAATAACCCAGACAGTGGACAGAGAACATGTAAGAGCACTGAGGCAAAACCAAAATCAACCTGTTCGTAGTATTCCTCAAACTTCCCTGAAAATAAGAGAAACCTGGAGTGCTTGTTCATCACACAGATTCCTGACCCCACTGGAAGCTACTGAATCAGAATTTCCAGGGAAGAGCCTTGATAATCTGAATATTTAGCAAGTGTGCCTCGAACCCGCCCAACTCCTCCTCCCCATGACCTTTCAAAGGCGGGTTCTGGAAACACTCTGTTTAGCACAGCGTCGACAGGAAGGTAGGTAATCAGGGAGGGGAGAGAATGAGTGGGATAGGGCTACAATTGACTTGATCAGATCTGCGTATAGAAAATAACTTTATGGGTAGTACGGAAGACGGAGTAGAGCATCTGAGAGAGAGCAGAGGGTGATGGATCAGTTAAGAGGTCACCTCAATGACTTCCATATTGCCCCAATATAAGATGATCTCCAGTTTTGCCAATAAGATAATCCAATTAAAAAAAATTGATTTCTTTTCCAACTGGAATATACAAAATTTTAGAGAAGTGAAAATGAGTGGGGAGTGAAAAAGAATACGGACAGACACTTAAGGATATCCTAATGGTGGTTAGATATTTGAAAAAGTGGTCAGCTGGGTTAAGTTATCAGGAAAATCAAGTTAAAATCATAACGTAATACCACTATTCTCCCATCAAAATGACTAAAATAAAAAAGACAGAAAGTACCAAGCTGGCAAGAATATGCAGAAAGGCGCCCTCCTACCTTGTTGATGCGCGTGGAGCTTGGTACAACCACTTCAGAAACCTGTTTGCCAGCACCCGTCGGAGCTGATGAGGGGTATCCTGTGTGGTCTGTAATCCCACTCCTACATAGGTACCCAAGCAAATGCTGGCATGCGGTCACCAGAAGTCACAGAGGAGACTCGGAAGAACGAGACTCTTCACGACCCTCCCCAACTGGAAACAACACAAACATCTGTCCCCGGAGAATGGATAAGTTGTGGTTGTTCATAAAGTGAAATACCACTCAGCAACGTGGAGAAACCGAATGAAGCCACATGTGAGTTTCACAAACAAAATGTTGAGACAAGAAGCCAGACAGCAAAGTGGCGCTTACTGAATGAGTCTACTTACAGAAAATTCAAAAATAAGCGAAACTATTCCGTGGCGAGAGGAGGACGCACCTGTTCACACCGTGCCTATTGGCAGTGGGAGGTGGACAGGCAGTTCCTGGAAGAGCGCAGGAGGGCACATTTTTGGGTGCTGGTAACTGTCTGATTCCTGGTCTGATTCCACACTGTCTGCTTTGTGAGAATTCACTGAGCTCCATGCTTAAGATTCATGTACTTTTCTGAATGTACAAGTGTTTACATAAGATCATGGTCCTTGTTATTTTCAGTTACGTAAGTGAAATTAATAGTGAAATATAAAACATTTAGATAGGTCACTTTTGTCCCTCCATCCGCATCTCCCCAATTTGATTCAAACTCTTCACAGGCATGTCTGACATCTGCGTCTGCATCACCTCAGGTCAGCATCTTAGTCCTCTGACAGTTTTCTGAAGCATACCCATCTTCACTGGAATACAGCATTAGTGGAATCTCTGTCTGATGCGGTCACTGGAAATGTCCTAAGTCACATATATTTGGTAAAAATTAGGATAGCTGACATCTCCATTTGTCTTGGAGGTGCAGATTCATGCTTTCGGTAGCCCTAACTCCTGAACGTATTGGGGGTGTTTTTGTTTTCTTTTGTTTTTGCAGTGGGGGGGGAGGGTAGTGAAAAGGCTTATTTATAAAGATATTTTGCATTTACCATTGTGAGATCACATTCCTGGGAATAAATACCCACACTATCTTAAATGCTGCCACATCCTTTAAAACCAAAAAAGAAGATTTTTGTCAGGTGCCCTTCATAAATATCTAGTCGCATTAAACGAGGCCATTTTGGACCAATGTGTCTCCTTCACACAGCGCTCTGCGGTTTAAAATGAAGCAATTGGGAGGGCTCCCAGAAATTGCAGAGGCTTTATGCTCACTCCAGTACAAGACCCCCTCTTTTCTGAGGAGTACTTTTGCAGGGGGAAGGGAATCTAGCTTTATAATATTCAAGTATATGCCGTAATCATTGATGGAGGGAGGGGAAGGAACAGAAGCAAAATGTATTTAAGCAATAAATGCAAAATGCCTCAGTGACTGACTCAAAGTACGTTACGAAAGTGGATCCAAGGATGGTGCAAGGATTTCTGGTTTATGCTACTGCGTGAAAGGAGGGTCCAGGACCAAGGAGGACAGTGGGAGCTCTTTGGGTGGGGGCAGGGCATCATGCACCCTGCATCCCACGTTGGACACGTTTAATGCTTGAGAGGGATACCAAGATAGTGCAGGGAAGTAGGAAGAGTAATCTAAGAAACACTCAAGTTGCTAGTAGCTAGAAGGTCACTGCTGGGAAGGTCTATTTCATTATCACTTACAAGTCTAAGACCCAACACAAGGAACCCTTTGAGGTAAACGCCAGCCTACCCTCCACAGCCACGTCGTACGCTTCCTGACATATTTTTTTTTGTCCCACAACTAAACTGCTTAACTACCTATACCAGTTACCACTGAGGGAAGTTAAGAAGATAAGATACTGTGGGGACAAAGTCAACAGCAGATGTCTAAAACCTGCTTCACCAGTTTGATTAAAATTCTTAGTGATATCCTGCATTCTCTTTCCATTTTTGGACATTTTAAGCTCTCCTTTGAGAGAGGAGTATAATTAGGTATGATTTCTTTTCTTTCCTTATATTTGCTACAGAACAATGTATATTTTCAGTTTGCTAAGATCATATGTGACTCTAAATAAGAATGTCTTCTGCATTGAAATCCTGGGCACTGCCTGATTCGGGGCAACGGTCATATTTTAATCTCCACTCACTGCACGGCCCGTCAAAGACCTTAAGAGTAGAAGGCTGAGCTCACTGATTGAGACCCTCCAAGGTCAAATAAAAATATTATCTTTTCTTCATCCTTTAAGAAAGGATAGGACTTCCCTGGTGGCGCAGTGGTTGAGAGTCCGCCTGCCAATGCAGGGGACACGGGTTCGTGCCCCGGTCCGGGAGGATCCCACATGCCGCGGGGCGGCTGGGCCCGTGAGCCATGGCCGCTGAGCCTGCGCGTCCGGAGCCTGTGCTCTGCAACTGGAGAGGCCACAACAGTGAGAGGCCCGCGTACCGCAAAAAAAACAAAAACAAAAACAAAAAAAAGAAAGGGTATATTACGTAACAGGACGTGTGGATTTTAGGGTGACAGCAGGAGACTTCTGATGATGATGTGACATGAGGAGGACACAGAGGGTTTTGTGAAATTCTGGTGAGTAGCCCTTGAGGTACTGCGATTGTATCGGCGTCCATCACGTAAACACAGTCATCCACGATGTGAAACCCGACATGTGAGATCAGCGTCCACCTTCACTGTGGTCTCCAGAGGCTTCTCCAGGCAGTATGGATGCCCCACGTCTATTCTTCCATGGGGGCCTAAGCAAATCCCTATCCGTGGTCTTATTATAATACTTTACATACAGATTTGTCACTCCTACGACTTTGTGGAATTACTTATGAGAGAGTCAAATCTGTGCCGATGGTCACGTAGCCTTGGGTCTGGTACAAAGTGGATACCTCTGCTGATGGTTTATTAAATGACTGATCCAAGATAATCAGCACGTGACGTTAACAGTGTACTCTTCATACCAATTATTTCACAAAATTTACATATAAAACTTGTAATTGGTTACATATCAAGATGGATTCCTAAGAGTCCAGCTTTAAGAAACTTTAAATGTGATACAGCTGACTTATACCAATATAAGCATAGGAATTCATTGGCAACCTCTAAAGGTTTTCTATGAAAGGTAGAGACAATATATCTAATATCTATATTGTTTAAATTGACAAAGCACATGGGGATCTTTGAAAGCAGAGTAAAATCAACAGACAGTCCAGATCTGTAGAAAGGTGCATATATAACTGGATGCTAAAAGAAAGAAAAAAATCTTTGATGATACCAGCATTCTAATTAGAGTTAAACTTCCAGTTTTTCTTTTCAACCCGTTCCATAGTTAGTATTCACATTAAATCCACTGAAAATGACTTACAAAGAACTGAGATGGATTAGCCTGGAAGAAGAAAAAAAGAGAGAGAAGGAAAAAAGAGACAGACTGACAGAGAAACAGCCAGAAACAGATGGAGCCAAGAGACAATTTAATGAGAATTTTTCAAGTAATTTAGGGGAAATAACAGTGGCCTGAGCCAAGATTCCTGAGCTCCATGCTACCAGACACTAACCAGTTCTGTGCTCACATCTAAGAAACTTCACCTTTCAAATTGTTTCCTCAGCAATAAAATGAGGTAGTTGGACATCTGAGTCATCAAGGTCCTTCCAATGCTAAAATTCTAAATATGCATATTTAAAGCAAAGGAGAAGAGTAGGTGGCATCAGCGATACACTAATCATTTCAAAGTGGATTTGTATATTCTCAGTAAAATAAACTTAGGGACTTCGCTGGCCATCCAGTGATTATGACTTCACCTTCCAATGCAGGGGGCGTGGGTTTGATCCCTGGTGGGGGAGCTAAGATCCCACATGTCTCATGGCCAAAAAACCAAAACATAGAACAGAATCAATACTATAACAAAATTCAATAAAGACTTTAAAAATGGTCTATATCAAAAAAAAATCTTTAAAAAATATAAATACATTTGATTAAGAAAGATTCAATTTAGCAGAATGCTGGGAAAGGCTGATTTTTTAGGAAAAAGTTTTTGACAAAAGAATACTATTTCAGATTTATCTGTCACCTATGATTTTCAATAAGTTGAAAACCATTATATATAAACTAAGACCCTGTGTCATACTTAAGGTGTTCTATGGTAGGGCTCTCCTTTTCTACAGGTACAACTCGAAAAGATACAGACACATTATCCTTCTTTGATACTGAATGAACTTTGATACTGAATGACTAATAAAAGCAGCAAAGTGCATACAATTACAATTGCTACTTCCATTGCAAACAGGTCTAAGGAGCATGCTTGCTCCTTTTTTTCCCTGCCTGATTCATGTTTCAATTTGCTCTTTCCCATACTAGGGCATAACCAAGCATATGTGGTGAACAGCCTGGACACAGAGGTGGGAGAATGCAAATATCAGGTATTCTTTGGAATAGGCAGATTTTTGCATGTGTCTACTTGCACATATCTGCAGGCAACATTTCCTGGTGGAACAGGCCAAAGGCTAGAAGTCCAGAGATTTGGGTTTAATTTTTAATCTGAAAGGTATTTATTTAATGTCATACATTTCATCACTGGTAAAATAAAGGGGCTTAGCAACTGATTTCTGAGGCTTCCTCCAGCTCTAAGATTCCCTGATTCTCTGCTGTGGTTTAACAAGCAAGGACACAGAATCAGAACTGTGGAATGACCTGGATAAATGTTTAAGATCTTACAGCATAATAGTGATGCTCAGAAAGAATGCTGGCCTGACTAGACTAGTGGGACCCAGCGGGGTTATAAAAGAAGACCACAAGAGGAGGGGCAACATCTTTTTTGGCTGAAGGGCTTAAGTCTCTTTTCTTCTGCGAAGTATCTGAAAATGATTAAAATTATTTTGACAGCTGCAAGTAATTGGGAGGTGGGTGAAAACAGGAAGTGCAGGCACAGAATAACCTCACTGGTTCCAGATTCCAACAATTCAATATTTATAGTAATTTGGACAAGAGTAGCTGACATTTATTATTACACTACATTTTGTTTTCAAGTAATATAGAATAAAACTAATTATAACCATAACTTAAAACAAGATTCATTAGCATAATAAACACTTCACCTCTGATGCTATGCTATTTCCCCATTGACAAAGTGTAAATCAGAATTTCTCTGGAAGAGCAAACAGTTATTCCACTAAAGATCTCGGTTCTATTCTTTATCACCTTGTAGATAAACCTGTCACTAAGAGGTTAAATACATTTGCAGATGAGTGTTAATATATTCAGGGGAAAACAGTGTCCTTTAAAAAAACCCACTTTTAGTAGCAAAACTATGCTTTTATAGTCCTTTACAATTTATATACAAAGAGCTTTTTTACACCCAATTCACATGTAATTTGTGGCGGGAACAGGTGCTAATTAGAAATTACTCCTATCTATTCGTTAGACGATCCAGTGACCTTTCTTTAGCCATTAGCTCAGTACTGAAAAGACATTTACTTAAGAAGCATTAAACTTTTTAGTGATTTAGTGTACTCTTGTTCCATTATTCTGAATTTCTGGGGAGATACTTCATAAGAAAAGGAATCCATTTATTACGGTAATTTTTTGATTGTCATTCAAGAGATTGTGAGAAAGAAATTATTATCTGTAAATTCACCTTTAAATCATTGATACAACATGCCCATCACCCCACCATAAAGCTGTATGAATTTAAGTATATAGATAAAAGAAATGTTGTGGGTCTTTTTGTAATTACTGCTGAATATGAATTATCATAGGCGAATTGGGACAATTTTTAGTTAATATTCATGCTTGGTTCTTTCATCTTTGCTTTAGCATCTTGGGAACTCACTAGGTAAATTTTTTAACATTTTAAAGGACCCGCTTTTGAGTTCTACTTTTAATGAAGATAATTTTGTGCTATTTTGTTACTTACTCAATGCCGAAATAAAAACTACAGTACCCAAGCAGTCTATCCCTTCAACACCACAAATTTATCAATTAGGAATTGTAGCTCTTGATCCAAAACAATAAACCTAGAAATACACATTAAGCATAAATACATTTAGCAGTATATGTAGGCAAACAAAAAAATAGCACTAAACAGTTATTAAAGTTTTTCTTCTGAGGCTATCAAACACACACACACACACACACACACACACACACACACACAAGCACACGATATAAAAAACCAAAAAAAAAAAATCCCCGAAACAAAAAAACCCTCTGATCTAAACATTGTTGCCAATGTACTGTCAGAACTCAGTAAATCATCCCCATACTAAAAGCATGAGAGAAAACAACACAGGCATTTGAGGGGGAAAATCAGGCCCTTACCGATTCCTGTAAGGCAGAAAGGACACTTCTACACTATCAACATGCCAAATATACATGATATGTGTCTGAGGTGCAAAAAGGGAGTGTTTCCATCATTTTGTCTTTCAGAGTTCATGAATTTGAAAAGAACACAGATAATCTAACAAGAGCACATTAATATTTTCTGGCCTGGTGTTTCACTAGGAATATACAAAAATAACTTTTTAATTCCTTAACTTCATAACTAAGAAATAAAAGATGTTATTATGAGCTTAATTTCTCACTCTGAGTTTAAATGAGTTTATAAAGTGTCACTATGAATGATATATAGCTGATGAAAATATGTATCTGATAATACTGTATTACAGAATTGAAAGAATTTTCACAAGATTTTCCTTACAAAGTCAATTATCAGAAATTACCCCATGTAAGATAAAGAAAATATTGATAATTCATGGCTGCGTTTTTCTGTTAGGCTTACATTCCTTATTGTGACGCAAAGACCTGAAAGCAAGCCAACAAAAAATTACTGTGATTAAAACTTTTCTTTCAATACTCCAAGTCAGAAAATAAGTGGGAAAAAACCTCTTAAAATTTGGCTTCTGAATGGTTCTATTTTTCAGAGAAACTTTTTTCCCGAATTCTGAAAGCAGGTACCTGATTTACTATTTTACATGTCAACTTCTTGCAGACTAAAAACCGTTTAAAAATAATCTGTTATTTTTTTTTCTGTTTCCCCAATGCAATATTGATTAAGGACAGATTTTTTAAGCCACGAAGAGAAGTTTCATTTCTGTTCTTTTCATCCGTTTGTAAATTGTTCTAAAACTTAAAGTGGAAATATGACTAGATAAAGCAAAACATCAAGTTAAACAGATTTGAAAAAGCTTAAACTAGTCAAAGAAAACTGCACATCCATTTGTCTTTGATTCTATAAATAAAGACTAAACACTAAAACTTTAGAGACTGTGCTGGTTGTTAAGAATTATGAGTGACTTTGTCTCAAAATTTTTTCTGCACTTTTCAAATTTCTACACAACCATAAACTACTCTTAAGTTTATATCATAATAATTAATTATGTTAATGCTCATTTTACCATAACTTAAGTGGAATTTTTTTATTGTATTCATGTTCTAAAAGAAAGGGAAAGATCAAAATCTATTGATAAATTCATTGCCATGGCCAAGGGACAATATACATCTAGTTGAATCTTCATATCTGATCTACATTTTCATCCCTAGAGGAGAACTGTTGTTTTTAATGATGGCCATTCTTAACAATGAAGTAAAGCAACTAATACAGTTTGAAATGCTTTTCAATAATATAACATGAAACAAAAAGTATTTTCTTTAATTGATTTCTCTTTTACCAGAAAAATAACTTGGTACAGAGTTTTCAATACAACCTCAAATTCAATAGAATGATTTAAATACAGACACCAGAAAACACATGGGTGGAGAAGGTAATATGTTTTTTATTTAGCACTGACAACTGAATTCACCAGAATATTCTATTTCCTGACTCTTCCACTTAACTGAATTTTATTGCTTTGATGTTCACAGTCTCTGAGTAAAATGAATTAACGATTGAAGCAGCAGCCTTTCGAAGATCGTTCCAAAATATGCTTCATGAGAGAAATAAGAATGCCTGTTAAAAGCATCATGTCTTTTAATATGCTAAACTTACTTTCCCTAATGGAGATCTTAAAAGGGTGTCATTAGAAAATAAAAATAGGACATAAAGCTCTAAGTTGGTGTTATATGAAAACTTTGATGTAATATAGCTAGTTTTCAACTATGAAGCCTTTGTATAGAAAGATGAAGTTACTAACTCACCACCAGTAAGGCGAGTATTTTAATTTGTTTTTCTAGAAGTCGTAATTTATCAACTAATTAAAGTGGGGTGGAGCTGACTACCTTTTTCAAAACATCTACTGCGTACCAGGCACAGAATAGATGTTTTCATTAGACTCATAACTTCAGAGAGCAAGTATAATCTTTGTTCAAACAGGCAATGAAACAGGCTGAGTGGCTAGGTAACCCGTCAAAGATCATCCAAGTATTTAATTATGGAGTCCAGATTTGAACCCTGGTCTACACTCATTCCAAATTTTGGGAAAGTGCATAGTTTCCTCATCTTCTTGAGTTGGGTGTTCACACTGTAGCTTCATTAAAGTCTCTGACGTAATCGTCTGCCTCATCAAATACAGATTCAAAGGACCTCTAAAAACACATTATAAAACTCAAAATGAATTATTTTTAATATTCTCTTCCAATGATAAAATTAATCAATAATGGCCTAATTTTCAACTCACGGAAACAACCTTCATTTTCATTAGGGTTATTAAAGAAGTAATTTAAAAAAAGAAAACAGTTTCTGCAGCCTGCCTAGACAGAGGCACATGGCTTTATAACCTGAAAGGGAAAGCTTATCTATTCAATATAACACCTTTCTGATTAAAGATTAAAACCATACTCTGAAAAAATTGAGGTCAGGGAGTTCCCCGACTTCTTTACATTTAATAAGTTCGCTCCTCTTAGTGAGTGGAGGTTTTTTTACCCTAAATTGTTAAATCTACTTTTAAGACCAGTTCTTAAAAAAAAAAAAAAAAAAAAAATCAACACTGAAAACAGCAGCTTTCTCTTCATCCTACAGGCCAGGAGCTGGCATTACAGACTCAAGGTGGACCCAGATAATGGTGCCCAGGGCACATCTGCCACATGTGCTTACAGCAGCCTCCTGCGTCAGCAGAGGGATGATGGCCAGCGGCACAGACTTAAGCATGACCTAATGAAGCCTTCCAGCTCACATCATCAGAGTTTCTCAGTGCCCTGGCACACCTAGAGAAAATGGGAGTTGTGCTAAATTGGAAAGAAAACTGAATTTAGAGTGGGCAGATTTTCATTCAAATTCCTTCTCTCATATACCACCTTTGTCATTCTGAACACAAAACCTTTCTGAACCTCACTCTTCTATTCCATAATGTAAATATTAGGGCCTATTTCTATGTATGGTACAAAATAGGTACGCAGTGAATTTCAGTTGAATTTAAAGCAAGAAAAGGGCAGAATCTTGGCAGGACTCTCAAGGCATGAACGATGAATAAATGCAAGAAATGCAACATTCAGAAGGGAGCAACCTGGAGTGAAGAAACCGGTCATGGTGAGAAGCTCCTGACGGTCAGTGGAAACCACCCAAGAGGAAACAAGGAAATAGAGCAGCAGGAAGAGGCCTAAACTGAAATGAGATTCTCTGGGGCACACCAGACAATCCAGCAGGCCAGGGAGATGACCCATTTTGCTTGATGACTAGAAGAGAATGCTGATTTCACTGCTTTTGCTACTGAATGAGTCACAAGGGTGGATAAACTGAGAAAATATGTGAGGGAGTGGAAAAATGTAAGTAATTACATGGATGTCATAGAACTTAATTAAAAAATTCCTTGCTCTGACTGTTTTGTTAACTCTGAGTATGTACAGGGACTGATACATCCCCCCATGAAAGCCCCACGGCCTTATACTTCTCAAGGGCTGAGCTGCCTCTGAATTCCACTGCTGTAAACCCCAGGCAGGGAGTGAAATACCATGTAGCAGCTAATACCTGCTTCAGGGTATCAAATCTCTAAAGGATACTTAGAGAGTCAGTTTAATTTTACAGTCAATCTTGGACTGTGAATTTTCCATAGGGCCAAGGTACTGGTACCAGTCTGCCATGAAACTCAATCTTGGATTGCTCCCCAAGTTGTGCTGACAATCTTAGGAAAGAAAGCTGTCTGCAGGACTGGTCCTCCGAGTCTAGCTCTACACCACTGGGTATAAGCTAGGACACCCTTGTCAAAGTGGCATGCATATAGATGCTGCTTACCAAGGCATTTGTTGCCAGGCACCAGGTGGTAGAGTGTGAAGCCCATTCAACCTGGTGGGGATGACTGGGGAAGGAAGAGAGGACGGAAGAAAATCCATGCCAGTAACGTTCTAGGCCTTTAACATATTTACTCTTTACATCGACACTGTAAGATACAACTTTTTAAAAATCAGACTCAGAAATATACAACAATTTAAGGACGTAAAACTAAAATTTGGCAGACTTATGAGTCAGTCTGACTTCAAAGCCAACTGTGATATATTGAACAGAGACAAAAAGTTCAACAGCAAACGTAAGTAAAATAGCATCTTGTCTATTAAGAGAAGTTGTTAAAACACAGATGAGTACCAGAAAGATGAAAAAATGAGCCACAAAGAGCTAAACTAAAAAGAAAACCTCCCTTAAAACTTAATTACTTGAAAACTCTTTCATAGTCTCGTTTATTCTTATTATACATAATTCTATCAAGCGTGGTTACTGGGCTTTCAAGTCCACAGCAAAATTAGATGAAGCAACTTTTTTTTTTTTTTTTTTTTGCGGTACGCGGGCCTCTCACTGTTGTGGCCTCTCCCGTTGCGGAGCACAGGCTCCGGACGCGCAGGCTCAGCGGCCATGGCTCACGGGCCCAGCTGCTCCGCAGCATGTGGGATCTTCCCAGACCGGGGCACGAACCCGTGTCCCCTGCATCGGCAGGCGGACTCTCAACCACCGCGCCACCAGGGAAGCCCTAGATGAAGCAACTTTTAAGACGAGGGAGACAGAATGACTACCATAAGAAGCTGGTAACAGTGAAGAATACTATACAATACAAGAATACAATTGTTACTTGGAGAACTAATTGCAAAGATACACTGATTGAAGGCTATTTAAAGTATGGGCAACTGCTCTATATATGATGACAACCACACATTATGAAACATGATTTCCTTTATTTTTAGTCATTTCAGCAAGGTGATCTTTAAAAATACATAACTAAACAATTTACCATATCTATAATACTCTTGTAGACCAGGCTTCCTGACTTTTTAGTTGTTCAGGAAATATGGTTTCTTTCCTTCTTACATTCTGAGAATGCTAAAAGAAACACAATATTACAGGACAAAATAACATACTGACCTTAAGACATCAAGAGGGCCTTCTATCGTGAAGCCTCCTCCAATTCTCACCCTGCCTCTCGCACTGCAATTTTTTCCCTCTTCTTTATTTTACTCATTCTTTACTTTGTTATTTCACTTGTTCTCATATGGCACATACCCTTCCTTACTTAAAGGACTCCTTGGAGGTAAAGACCATTTGCGGGTAAGATTATTTCATTTGTAACTGCAGAGTATCTAGCACAGTGCCTTCTACATAAGGTAAACTCAGCAAATATTACTTAAACTAATGAAATTTATGTTCAGTACACTCAGTTTTAGAATACAGGGATGCCTGTAGAAACAACTTCCATACGAAATGGTTGAAAAGGTAACCTATGTGTTCATTTATCACAAAATGATCTACTACATTTCAGGCATTGTTCTAAGCCCAAGGATTAAAATAGTGGACATGAAATACCCGTTTTCTGAATTCAAGGTCTCATACTCTCATAGAGAAGACAGACAAACAAGATACAATTAACAAGGAGATACAATATGGGATTTCAGATAGTCATTGGTGCAAATAAGATAATAATGTAGGATAATGGGATAGAGAGTACTTAGGTGAATGAACTATCATCATTTTTCAGCTTATTCCCTTATATCAAGGAAGATACGCAGCTATGACTTCTAAAGATTGTTCAGAGGTAAAAAATATGAAAGATGCGGGCTTCTCAAAAGTAACCAGTGAAATTCCCATGGGCTGCTGTAGTAGCCAGCCTTCCAGATGGTTCCCTATGATCCCCATACTACCTGGTACTCATACTCTTGTGCACTCCCCTCCTACACTGTCCCAGGGTTGGTCTCGTGATTGACAGCATCCAGTGCAAGTGGATTCAATTATAAAAGCCTGGCTTCTGTGTTGGGCTCTTCCTCTGTTAGATCCCTTACTCTGTGGAGGATGCCACATCATGAGGACACTCAGGCAATCTATGGAGGGGCGTTCTGTAGTGAAACAGAGGTATCTGACCAACAGTGAGAAACTGAAGCCTGCCAGCAACCATGTGAACGAGTTTGGAAGTGGATCCTCCCCCAGCCCATCCTGAGTCGACTGTAGCCCAGCCAACAGCTTGAGTACAGCCTCATGAGAGACCCTGAGCCAGAACTGTCCAGCCAAGCTGCTCCTAGATTCATGACCCTCAGGAAACTATGTGAAACAGTTAATGGTTACATATGTTTGTTACTTGAAAGTGCTAAGTTCGGGGGTAATTTGTTACGCAGCAATAGACAGCTAACACTTCTGCCTTTGTAGGAGTTGGCATCTGAGCTGAGGCCTGAATAAAAGGGAGTCAGTCAATGATGAAGAGATCTTAGGGAAGAAGATTCCAGGTAGAGAGAATAGCAGGTTTAAAGACTCTGAGAAGGCTGTGAGCTTGGGGTGTCACTGCAACAGCTAAAAGGCCCATGTGGTTGGAAACTTGTTGGTGAAGCACAACCAAGTGGTAAGAGAAAAGTGAAATTTTCCTTAAAGAGAGATAGGAAATAACATTACCTACCCTATGTTTTACAATGAATAATCTTTATAGACTACTGAGCTACTATGTGGGAGCTAAGGGTGGAAGCAAGAAAACCAAGCAGGAGCTTACTGCAACTAGCCCAGTCAAGAGATGACAGGTAATCAGACTAGGATGTTAGAAATAGAAATATCACAGATTGGTAAGATTCAGGAAATGTATTTTCAAAGTGGAGTCAACACAACTATATAAAAAGCATCCACGTAGTCTACACCATGCCAATAGGTTTTTGAGTCACCTGGATAACACCAGAACAGACCTAGAAAGAGGGGAAATTAGATATGATTGAATGAGACACAACTCAAAATTCAAGACATAATTCTTGGTGTGATGGTTAAAAATCGTAATTTCGTGCAGTTAAAATGCTGTGGGGGCCTGGTAAGACTCTTCCCTTTACAAAATAATTAAGCAGTCAGTAGAAATGTTCTCTTTGGCATCTGGTCCAACTGGTGCCAACCAGAGTGTTTAAAAAAAAAGTATTTAAGCAATCAACTAGCAGAGTTTAAAAAAAATTAAGTAATAAAACAGAGATAAGGAAAACCAAAAATAAAGTCAGATTTTCTTTCCACATCAACATATTTCCAAAGGGACAAAGTTAAAGACAGGAAGTATTTCTTTAAGTTAAAGAACAAATACATGGTAACTGGCCAATTATTCACTGGTTTCATAGAGTATTAGAGTTTTACTTACTGGGGCTTAACAAGAATCTACATGTTCCTACTCTGAAAATTTTCTGAGCAGGCACTGTTCACAAAAAGTACAGAAGTAATTTGTCGAAAAAACCTGCCTTTCTTACTGCTGCTTCCATTGTATGCACAAAAAGCATGTCAGGACGACTCACAGGAAATATTTATTTCCAAATCAAGGCCGTATTTTTGTACCTGGGGACCAGCCTTCGGCTTCCCTTTTTTGGTAAAAAAAAAAAAGTTCTGATATTCTCAAGCCGAGACATGAAGAATCAAGCTTTAAAAAGTAAAAATAAAAAAAAACAAATTATTATTAGGATTATCTTACTACAGAAGACCAATTCTTAACTTACTAGTCATACACACACATACATACTACATATATATACATATATATACATCTCACATTAAATGGAGGAATTAATAAATATGCAACTTGAAAAATAAGGGTGTTTTAAAGAAATGCTTAAAATTAGATAAATCTTTAAAAAGACAGAAATACTGACAAAAAGACAGGGCACCCATCTCTCTAAATTTTCCATATTTTTTCCCCAAGACCTTGGGTATAAAAATATATAGCTGCTGTAGTAGGCACTAGAACCTTCAAGTAAATACTAATGGCATAATTTTTTAAGTTTATTTATTTTTGGTGCCTTGGGTCTTTGTTGCTGCACGCGGGCTTTCTCTAGTTGTGGCGAGCAGGGGGTTACTCTTCATTGCGCTGGCTTCTCTTGTTGCGGAGCCCGGGCTCTGGGCACACGGGCTTCAGTAGTTGCAGTGCGTGGGCTCAGTATTTGTGGCTCGCGGGCTCTAGAGTGCAGGCTCAGCAGTTGTGGCACATGGGCTTAGTTGCTCCACGGCATGTGGGATCTTCCTGGACCAGGGCTCGAACCTGTGTCCCCTGCACTGGCAGGTGGATTCTTAACCACTGTGCCACCAGGGAAGCCCTGGAATAATTTTTTCATTTAATTTTTTTAAAGAAAAGAATCCCAGTGAATATATAATGGATATTTTTAAAAAACCAAGCATTACTTGCATATTCATGAGAAGTCTACAAAAAAATTTAAATGTCCAAGCCTATCCATGGGTCCATGTTCTATATTGTTCTAGTTTTTTCTTAACCCACATAAATCAATGTATTAAATTAAATCCTGTATTTGATCACATCTTCTTTTGCTGCTAAAATCAGCATATTAAATGTTGAAATACTTCAGTGGAGAAGTTCTACTTATTCTATGTCACTGAAAGAGCAGTCATAAAAATCCGACAGAAAAGCCTTCAGCTTTAAAGGATACTTCAATTACATTCTATCTCTTAATGGCAGCCCCTGTAAAATTATTATATCGCCCAAGAAAGCCTGTGGACAGCAGGTGCTTCAGAAAAAGTTTGTTGATTAAAGAAAATATATATTCGTTGCCTTTTGTTTATAACTTAGGTTACATGCCTTTTCATCATGAACTCATTCCTTTTGCCAAGAAAACTCAAATATGACTAAAATTATGTTAACCTTTTTAAAAGTCTACGTCAAATCACTGTAAAATAATTCTTCAAATGAAGGAAGCTTTCTTCTTTTATCTCACACTGTACCAATTTTGAAATTGACTATGGTACATAGGGTCATCACTCCTAATTTTTCACCCCTCACTACTGTAATTATATACTCACACCCTGCCACATAGGCAGTAGTGCCTAGCTGTGCGCAGAGTGTTCTTCCACGCCCCAATCCATCAGTGTTGGCATTGACCACGTGTCTTATCTGGTCAATGGGATAATAGAAATGACAGTGAGCCAGTTCCAAGCTTCTCTACGCCTAGATCCAGACAAATCACTCCCAGGCAAGCCCAGTCCACAATGGTCAAATCACAAACAAACTACAGACCTGTGACCATGAATATGCTTGTTCTTTTAAGGAACTGAGATTTTGAAATTGTTACAAAACAAAAATATATCAATGCTCAGTATCTTTATATGCCTACTCATGTAACATTAGTTGCATCAAACCACACCTCCTTGGATTACCTATCCTAATAATAGTAATTTTCTTTGACTATCTTCTACTCCAGAAAACAGAATCAGAAATCTTTTTAATAAAGGAATTTTTAAAGAAAAAGTTGTCATGGAAAGACATTCTATGAAGTTTAATTTTCAGAAATAAACTACGATATACCAAATAAACTATATTTTAACAAACTCAAGTTATAATTTTGTAACCTCAGATGTGTCTACAATTTACCAAGCAGTTCTCTAAGTGAAATGAAAGTAACCCATCTCCCTAACTATCTGAAATACTCCAGAACCACTCATCTGGTTTTTTGAGCAGTTCCTGAATCGCTTCCCTTCTAAACCTCACAGGTGTGAACTAAGTAGTGTTAGGAGGAGGAACCAGTATAAATTAGTAAAATTTTCAATTAAAGAAGAGTTTAGTAAGTACAGTTTTATTAATTTTGAATACTAATACTTTTAGGGTCTGCCTGAATCACAAGATAGGAATCATCTGTTAATTCTGTGGCTAGGAGGATGTTTTTCCTTTTTATGCTAAGTGATTTAGAAATCTATTCTTTTAAAAAGTAGGGTAGATTTTTGTTTACACAAATATTTTATTAATTTTTTTCTGTCATAATTTGTATGAAGACAAACTGTAGCCTAACACGATTCAATTAAGTTATAAAAGCAATGAGATTTTCATGAATCACTTCCAAGAACGTCATTGCCTTTTTAGCCATTTATATATAATAAGGCAAAACTAATATACAGTGTGAAAACTGTATATTAATAATTTGCTGAGCATGAGTCACTACAAATAATTCTTATTTTCATTATTGTGCACTAAAGCTAGCATCACAGAATATAAAAACAAGATTCTTAAGGCTAGTTCAACCACCCACCAGATACTTGAGTTAACTCTGTAACATTGCTCCCAGATGCTCAGTTATCCTCTGGACCCTTCCAGTGAGAGGCAGTGTTCCCAAATCAGGGGGATTGTGAACCTGTTTCAGTAAGTTAGCAAAAGGCGGTAATCAGGCCTATTGTAATTTCCACTTTTTAAATAAAATAATTACTTTAAAAATGACCCTTTTACACAACACAAATGGGAAAAGAATGTATCAAAAGAGCACGAATGATGGTGAATAGAGAACAGACAAGTCAGCTCACATCTGGATGGACCCTTGGGCAGCTTATCCTTATCCTTGGCAGAGCAATGACACCAATATTTGCATTTTGAATGTTAGGTTTTAGTTGTTTTTATTTTTGCTCGTATTTTTACATTTGCACTGATAATAGTCCAGTGCATACAGACAGGATGCATAAGGATATTAAATTAGCACTCACTAGTAGAAGGGAAATAATAAAATAACAATTTTGCAAATGCACTCAAAATAGTCCTTAAGTTGCATTATCTTACTCAAAATAGTCATCAAGCACATCAAGAAGTCGCTAGCCCTTAAAAAAAAAAGAAGTCAAAAGGAACTAGAGCATTCATAGCAGCAGATCTATTACTCAAATGCTTATCAATAGTAGAATGGATAAATTGTGATAGACATATAAGATGACACACTAAAAGAAGTGAACAATCTATAACTACATGGAATAGCTTGGATGAATCTCACAAACAACGTTAAGAAAAAGAAGTCAGGTGACCTCCCTAGTGGTGCAGTGGTTAAGACTGCACGCTCCCAATGCAGGGGGCCCAGGTTCGATCCCTGGTCAGGGAACTAGATCCCACATGCATGCCACAACTAAGAGTTTGCATGCCACAACTAAGGAGCCCACATGCTGCAACTAAGGAGCCCGCGAGCCACAACTAAGGAGCCCGCCTGCCGCAACTAAGACCCGGCACAACCAAATAAATAAATAAAATAAATAAATATTAAAAAAAAAAGAAAAAGAAGTCAGAAACAAGATTATATATTGTTTGATTTCATTTATGTAAAGTAAAAAAACAGGCAAAATCAATTCACAGCAATTATCCTTAGGGGGTGGGGGACAGTTAGTGACTGAAAGGGGCTCAAGGAAACTTCCGGAGTGCTGGTATTGTTATGTGTTTTGATCAGGTTGCTGATTATACAAAGGTGTTTGTGAAAATTCATCAAACTGCCTTGCTTACAATTTGTACACTTTTATGTATGTCACAATTCACAATAACTAAAATGTAAAAAAAGAAAGTAAACGTTAGACTTGATTGGGCTATTCACATGCCCATTGTTTTATTTGTGAAGTGTTTGATTTCTTTCTTCTCATGTCAAATATAGGAATGCAATATATTAAGTCTAAAAGTAATTTGTCTAGTTTTAGAGTTACAGTATGTAACTAATTTTAGACTACATTTTAATATACATCTGTGTCGAAAATCAAATACAATGTTATTTTGAATGTGTTGAAAATTGTTTTCTTAGACAAATAATTCAGAGACAACTAAATGGTCAGTGTCACTTAAAATAAGAAAAATAATTTTAGTCTTTATATATCATGAATATTAATTATATTATCTTTAAAATTACCTTTATTATATGATCATTGATAATACACAAAGCTAAATTGTCATTTACATAAAATCATTTCTGTATCATGCAAAAATGAGGCAAAATAAACTCCTACAGGGGTTTATGAGATTGTCTGGTATAATGAAAAGGTTTTGAGAATTAGAAGGAAAGTTGGGCAAGAGTGTAGTAATAGAGAAAAAGAATGGTTAGAACCGTGGATATCTGCTGACAAATTCCAGACTTTCCACCAACAAGCTGTGTGAGCTCTGTCAGGTCAACACTGTCCAACAGAAATACACCGTGAACCACGCTTGTAATTGTTAGATTTCTAGCAGCCACATTTTAAAAGGTAGGAAGTATATGTGCACTGCAATACACCAATAAGATCTAATGCAACCCAAGACTTCATCGAAATGTAGTGCCACCAAGGCAATAAAGCTGTGTTTAACAGAAAAATATTTCACAATGCTTTGGCTAAAAATTTTAAGTTTAAATTAGTTAAAATACGAAATTCCAGGGCTTCCCTGGTGGCACAGTGGTTGAGAGTCCGCCTGCCGATGCAGGGGACGCGGGTTCGTGCCCCGGTCCGGGAGGATCCCACATGCCGCGGAGCGGCTGGGCCCGTGAGCCATGGCCGCTGAGCCTGTGCGTCCGGAGCCTGTTCTCCGCAACGGGAGAGGCCACAACAGTGAGAGGCCCGCGTACCGCAAAAAAAAAAAAAAATGAAATTCCATTCCTCAGTCACACACTAACTGCACTTTAAGTGCTTCTGCCACACAGGACCAGTGGCTACCACACTGGACAGCACAGTTGTCAAGTCATTCGATCTCTCTGAGGTTCGCTTTCTTCATTGATAAACTAAAGGAGGTATTCAAGAGGAAGAATTCCCAGCGGAAGTGTCTGCCAACGGAAGCCCACATGCCCCACTCAAAACACAAGCCACGCAGGAACGCAGCGCAGTGCCGAGGGATCCTATGACTTTTCAGACAAAGTTGGAAATCCGGATGCTCACATAAAATATCTTTCTTTTTCCAATTAGACAACTACCGTGAAATTTTTCCGAGCACTGTGTGGGCCAAACCAAAACATATCCATATGCTGCTCTTTGCAACCTGGGTTCTACAAAGCTTCTTTCCTGTTTTTCCAATCTGTGATTTATTTAGGAGTGATTTGGCTTCTACATCTGGAAACTAAAAAACACAGCTGGAGAATCAGTTGAGTGGTGAGCTTCAAAGCCCCCCTGTGAAGTCAAGGTGAAGCTACAGAGCCTGTGGTGAAAGTTAGCAGGATGCCGGTGTGGGCCCGTGCCATGTCTACACCCCAGGTTGCGGAGGCGTCTGAGAAAGAATCATCTGAAGGTTAGGGACAGCCCAAGCCCCTAATTTTGGATCAAGGACAATGTGCCGGAGAGAGATGGAAAGGGCGGTGAAGCCAAGTTCACCACACTGACTATCACTCTTATTACCCTGGGATCCAATCCTGTGGAGCCTGCCTCCATCCTTCAGGGCATGAGACGCAGAGAGGGACACGGTGAACATGCTGGTGACAGTAGAAAGCTGCAGAGGTGAAGCAGCAAGTGGTAGCGTGAGCAGCCAGCAGCACCTTCCGAGGACACGGAGATGGGAAGTGGTGGGGGATGGCAGTGGACCCCAAGGAGGCCAGTTCTCAAGTCCAGCTGCGTCACCATCTGGGAATACTCTTAACTCTGAGGAGGCAAAGTAAAAAACTCTGTTTTGGAATAGGTGCTGTCAAAACCTCCTTTTAGTTCCAGGGTGAGGGAGCCTTGGAAACTGAGAATTAGTAAGAGTCCTGAGTTAGGATTCAAGCAATTTGAGCATCAATCCCAAGTGTGTCACTGTCTTCCTGTGTGACTTCTGTTTCCCCAGATTCAAAATGGTAATAATATTGCATATTGCTTTACTCAACATCACAGGTTTTCAGGACCAAATGATATCATGAATACAAAGCAATTTGAAAAGCATAAATGTCTCATGTGATAGCAAGGCATTTTTATTTATTATTTACTAAGCAATTACTAGTGGATTCTAGGAATGCAATTTATTAGATGTCATTTAAATCTCTAATCAGGATTCTTACATTTGAGGGAGGTGGAGTGGGTTTGGGCTTTAGAGGAATAGCAGTCAGCACTGATGACTCCATTACAAACCTGGCCACTTTCTAGAGGGTTCATGGCATGGAACCAGGGGAGGTCAAATTCCAAGATGGACTTAAAAAAACCCCAGAAAGGGGAATTTGCCCGAAAGCAGGGGTTCTTAACCTTTTTCAGGTCACTGATCCTTTGAGGATCTGATAAAAGCTATAGCGTCTGTCTTGGAAAAAGGCACTTATACAAAATTGACATAAATTTTCAGAAAATTCATAGACCCCACAGATCCCAAATTGAAAATGCCACCCTCAGGGAAGAGAGGGTCACAAACAAGACACACGACGTGGTCTTAGACTGAGCTGTTGCCAGGTAGGAGGCAGTTTTGAGAACAGCTGGAGGCCTGAAATAAAAACAAAGCAGTCTTTCTTTAAAGGCTCGGTCTCTGCTCAAAGTATTGCTACTGTGGGACCCTCAGATGAACACTTCTCGGGGGCTAAAAAAGGGGTCTCACATGTGTTCACAAATACCATCATTCTAGCTAACTGGGTTAGAAGCTACTGCTTCCTTGGGCAGTTTCAACAGAAAAGAGCATCTGCTAGCTTAATCCATATGGACCCTGACCAACCCAGGGAGCAAAAGGTAAACGAGACAAAGACAATATGCAGCCTGTTAAGTGTCCCTAAGAACCACACTGCACATGTTAGAACTATACTGTAGAACACGTAGGGAATTTTCCCATTTTGGTTTTTAGGACAGATAACAGAGACCACATGTCCCAAGGGACTTACAATCACTGAGAGTATCACCAAGAGAAGTCCCCAGCAACCTAGCCTAACAGAGAGGATGATGGCAGCAATCTGGCACCCACATAGATAGCAGGAGAGCAGGAAGAGAATCACTGATTTCCTAGAAATTCAACAGCAACTTCTCACTGACAAGAACAGAACTCTCCCTGATTTGTGAATCAAGTATGGCCTCAAACATTTTGACAAAATATTCTCTACCCACTTCCCGATCTAATTTCTTACAGAAATATGTTTAGGAAAGTACAATGGAAGCCAAATGGAAAACAGAAATATTCATCTCATGTATCTCTAATTATTAAAGTATGTTTGGAAGAGTGAGGCCATACTGTAAATTTGAAATTACAATTGTTCATAAAACATTTAATGACTTTTTCATAATATGCTCATATGCTCTATTTTTTATTTTATCGACATCACAAAAGAATACCTCATGTATTGCAATATTTAAAACCTGACTTTCAAAATAGGGATGAATGAACAAGTTGAAATTACTAGTCATGCAATGAATGCTCTTTCTTTAAAGCAATGATATTTATCTTTCTAAGACCAGTTGAACTCCATTAAAAAATATATCTTCTGATCATCAAATAATGAGGTCTTCACCAAGGACTGCAGGCTATCTGAAACCAGCAGGAACGTTCAGAAGCAAATGAAAATACTGTTTGAACAAACACACTGCACTGCATTCCCATCTACTTGCCAAAGAAATACAGTCACTTGTAGGAGTAGGAAATTTTCACAAATTGTCAATGGATTTTGAAACTTCCCAAGGACAGGATGGCTTCCACTTTGGGATTTCCCCTAACAGCCTCCTAGTTAGGTTTATACTTCAGAGAGATACCTGGAAATCTCTTTTAATTTCAATTCTTCCAGGTCAGATGGTTTAAACAGCAGATAATTTCCCTCTGTAGTTCCATGACTTCAAATGCCACTTCTAATATATGTCAAATTAAATGGTAAATCACATTTTAATATATAGTAGAACATTTTTACCAAAGTATTATGTTGGATATTCCAAGAATATAATTTAGAACAGTGCCTGGCACATAGCAAGTGCTCGAAGAATGCCAACAATGACAATGTCGTTCTCACCTTGTGGGAGGCAGCTACTAAGATGGCCCCAGGTGATCCTTACTTTCTGTTATTCTTGCCCTTGAGCACAGGCTGGACTTGGTGATTAGATTCTAATGAACAGAATATGGCAGAAAGTGATGAGTTATCACCTTCAAGATTAGGTTATTAAAATACTTTCACTTTCATCTTGGGTTCATACACACTCTCTAGCTTTCTCTTGGATCTCTTGCCCCGAGGGAAGCCAGCTATTATGTTTTAAGTTCCAGGTTGGAATCATGGGCCTTCAGAAAGGCCTGGATGAGTGAGATTGGAAGTGGATCTTCTGAGGCCTGCCAACAACCACATCAGTGAATTCTGAAGCAGATCCTTCAGTTTCGGTCAAATTTTGAGATGACTACAACCCTGATCAGCAGTTTGACTGCAACATCGTGAGACAGAGATCTTCAGAGAATCACCCAGCTAAGTCGATTCCTTTCCAGCAAACACTGTGAGATAATATTTGTCATTCTAAGCCAATTCAGTTTGGGGGTAATTTGCTATGCAACAGGATAACTAATCCAGATTTTAGAAGTGGGGTGCTGCCATGACAAAAACCTAAAAGGTAGTAGAGGCTTTGGAACCATGTAGTGGGCCTAAGAAGAGTACCAGTGACAGTGTAAAGTGCCTTGGACACATTGTTCACAGAATTTTGGACTTTGAAGAGATTTCTATTAAGGGCATGAATGAAGGTGAGGAAAATCTTATTGGAAACTAGAAATTGCACAGTGGCAAAAGGTTTAACAATATGACACTTATGTGTAGTTACGTGACCTGCAGACCCATGCATTTATATGAGACGTTTACAAAGTGCCAAATGAACTGGGTGATTTAGTTAAGGAGCTTTCCCATCAAAGTACTGAAGATGCTACCTGGTTCCTTCTTGCTGTTTATAGCAAACTATTAGAATATAAATCGGGGGAGGGACTACCAAACAAAAAAGGAGGCAGGACCTGAAGGTTTTGAAAATCCTCAGTCTCTCTAGACAGCAAACAATGCTAAAGTTAAGAAACAGTTTCCAAGCAAAGATCATTTCTAGGGAACTGTCTGAGAAAACATGGTCTAAAATGAGATCAACGGTGCAGCTTCTGAAATCCTTTTGGTAAGCCCTGGGAAACGTGGCATCTCAGAGTACTATTCAATCAGACCACAGGATCTCCTACAACTTTAAGGGTGTGACTCACAGATACTCTCAACAGGCCTTTGGTAAGTTAAAGGGCATTGTCTCTCCCTTGCCTCTGCAGAAACTCAAGGTAGAGAAGGAATCATCTCCAAGATGGGTGTGGATTTTTGTCTAACAGAGTAAACCTCAACAAGTTTCACAGGAGACCCACAAAAATTTTGAGAGGATTTTACCAGCAGATACACTGCCAGTTTGGACTGGAAGGAATGGAGATGGTCCTAAATGAAGAAAGGCCATAGATCCCCCAAATTCTACAGGCAGGAAGCAGACAGAAAACTCAGCTGCCAACACATGGTACCTTTCGTGAAAAAAGGAAGGATGACTCAGTAGTCCATAGGGTAGAATCAAGAACCATGGAGAATTATTCCCAGGCCTGGACCTAGTTGAGGAACATTTGCCTAACTGGATTTCAGAATTTTCATGGACCAGCAACTCCTACACACCTTGCACTTTCCGCTATTTTGAATAAGAATATGTAGGTATTGTATGCCTGCCCCACTGTTGTATGTTGCTTATATGTTGAGGTTTAGTTTCACAGATCTACCAATGAAGAGGAACTATACTTGGGAAGTTGTACCTGAGGAACCATATCCAAGGAGCCATACCCACACCCGGATAAAACTTAGATGACTTCTGGATTTTGAGCTGATACTCACCTATCTAGTAAAGAGGATATAGTTTTCATCTTCTAATAAAAGTGATGTTTGACATCAGTACTATTTAATGTGTTTTACAGAATCAAACCTTTAAAAAGGATATAAAGTCCTTTTAAAAATTACCTCTAAATGTTTGTTAATAGGTTGAGAGATTATTGCAGTAGGAAGCATAGAGTTACAATATTAAATCCCACTAACGTAAAACTTGATAAACTGTTCTACACTAACCAAACTAATCAAGCAATTTATCAGCTGTCCAATATTAATCTACATTTAGAATACTTATTTTATAGTATCATAGCTATTGTCTAGAGCATACAAACAACGTCAAAGTTCTCTTACATACCTTGATTTGTAGAATTTTTTTTTTTTTACAAAAATTCCACTTAAAGAAGGGCTTTAAATGAGAGGTGAAATGGGAAATAGAATGTTTGACTCTCCTAAAATGATTATATATTTTTCTTAAGTTCACTTACTCTCAAAGGAAAGGACATGGTGTCATTCAAATGTTCTAAAATGCCTCATCCTTCAGAATGACAGCACATCTTTCACTTTTCTATTCACTACGTATCATATTGTGACATTTTATATGTGAAAAATAGCTAAAGCAATATTTTTTAAATGTCATACTATTATAACGAGCAATTTATTTCATGCCCACGTCCCTCCAGGCTATGAGCCTATTTAGTGAGCCTTATTAGCGTGGGGCAATGTCTGGCATGTCCTCTGGAAAAGCACCCACAGGCCAATAAAAACAAAGAACACAAGTGTGCCATTCAGAAATACATAGCATTGTTTAAAAATAGCAACACCCATGCTGCTCAGACCAAGAGGAGGGTGCTGCCAGTCTGCAGACGCAGCTGAGCGCAGTGAGGAGTGCTCCGCTGTTCTGGAAATCAGCGTATGTAGGCTCTGGGCTTAGCTTGAGACATATGCTAAGTGATTCATCCTCTTCAGGATTGTTTTCTTAACTGTAAAATTCAGTGTCTGTATCACCAAGTGATGCGTTCTTGAACGTCAGACATGCAGGTACTCATAACATGAGTTCTTATTTTATACATGCAAAACCTGCATAGGTACAATGGGTGGCCAGATGTTCACTTTTTACCCTAACATAAACTTCTAAAAAGGAAACTTTACACTACTACTTTGTAAATGAAAAATCTGACTTAACGTGCCATTAATGGGTAGTAACCGTAAAATTTAAATACAATAAAACAACAAAACAATTATTAAAGTCTAGCTGTCAGGCTGTTGGCTGCCTGAAGTCGGCTCTCTGAAAACAAATGAGCAACTATATCTAGGAGAGAGGCTCTAGTATCAAACTGAGAGTTTCTCCTTGACTGTCAAGAAAACACTGAAAGGGAATTCAAAAGGGCAGAAGTTTCTCATGTGATTTGATGTTATTTTATGCAGCATCTGCAGATCACCTAAAATCAACTCCAGTATCAACTAAAATCACCTTTTTCAACAGCACCAAATGTCCTACACTCTGGAAATGCTGCATCAAATAATCACACCTGTTACTTCTGATTCTAAATTTTATCTTGAATCCTCACATGACCCACCTAACCCACTTTCTCAAAACCTTTAATACTGTCACAGAGACACTAAAATAATTTTGAGGGCAATGGAGTACTGTGGAAAGAACACAGGCTAGGAAATCACATTGGAGTTCCAAGTGCAGATTCATTAGATTCGACCTTGACACTGGCAACTTAATTTACCCCTCTGAGCCGCAGACTACTCCTTCACACCAAAGTGCTCAGTCAGGGTTAAGTGAGAAAATGCATGTAAGTGCTTAAACCCAGCACCTGAATGTGGCAGACACTCAATAAATGGTATGTATTCAACGTAATTTAATTCTTTCAAGGAAATTTTCAAATTTCTATCAAAATAAATTTGTTTCAAATAAGAGTGGCTCGAAAGAAAAAATACAGTTGGCCATTTTTATTTTACAGTAAAGTTATACATATTTCACTTCCAAACAAAGCTACAAAACCCATAAACCACTGACTGGCAAAAGTAGCAAAAACATTTTGTCCTCAGTGATAAAATAAGAACACTTATTTGTCAAAATGAAAAACAGGAACTCTTAGCTGCTACCATGCAAAGCGTTCTCAAGTCCTTTCTTACCAAAAAAGGGTCAATATAGTAGAAAAGACAGAGTGAGAGTGTCTTTAATCAAGTAAAAGTTTCAGCCAAGGTGGACATATGGCTCTGAAAAGAGCCACAATTAGACCACAGATAATGACTCTATTACCTACTAGATGTAATACACGGTGGGCAAAATAAAAAGTAGCCCAATATTAATCTTGCAACAGCAGTCCTGGTTACCTAGTAAATGTCATAGTGATGCGCTCTGGGATTTGTGCTAGTCACATTAGATGTATTATTTCTAGTGCATGCAAGTGTGCAAAATATCCCCAGCGAACTAGGAAGAAAGCGAAGTTCAGAGGGGTTACCTGCCTGCTCAAGGTCACTCCATTGGTAAACACCAGAGTTGCATTCTAACAGTATCTGATGCCAAACCCACTCCCCCTTCGCTAGTCCCTGTTTCTTTCTTTTTAGGACATGCAGATGTGGGCAAGAATCATCCCCAATGCTTTGAAATGTCATAAACTGATGTTAGTCCCCTTCTCTCTCTCTCACGTCTTCTAGTTTCTCTCAAGTCATTTGCATTTTGGTCCTCCCGGCTTCAGTCGTCATTCTCAAACTCCAATTCACTCATTCCTTAAGTCTCTAAAACCTGGTCTCCTGTCCCAGCTCTTGGTAAGGCAGGAGGGAATTTTAAAAGGTCAAGGTAAGTTTTCCAATCTACTTGGATGTAGTGAACTGTATAACATGCCTGGGTCTTCTACCTCAGACTTAACCAAAAGGCTCACAGATACTGAGCAATTCTCCTCCCTGGTGAACCAATATTGGCGAGTTCCAATCTACAGGGACGACTAAGGCAGGTACAGTGTGTGGAGTCACACATATTCATGCATGTCACATATATTTAACAGAATGTTTAACTGAGTCATATTTTCAAAAGTTATCTAGAAGCTTTTATCTTTTATTCAGGAAATAAATCTTAAGGCAGGGTTTTACATAAAGAGTTTTTATGTCTGTTCCATTTTTAAAATAGAACAGAATTAAACAAAAACAGCTTGATAAATTTCACCTTTTAACTGCACGATGTATGTACTTCAGTGAAAATGTCCATTTAATAGACAACATCTAATTGATGTTTGTGTGTCCTAACTTTGCACTTGAAAACGAGTATCCCTGCTACGCATTGCCTATACCCGTGGGGCTAAATTACTGAGGTCTGTGAACCACTCTGTTGTACATGAAGTTCCCCAGTATTCCAAAATGCAAGTATCACCCTTCTAAGCACTGTACACCCGCTAACACTACTGATCCTATGACAAACTATTATAAACACCATTATCCTGATTATTACATATGATGAAAGCAAATCACAGAGATGTTAAGTAACCCAAGATCACCCAGCTGGTAAAAAAAATATACATATATATATATAGCAAGACATCAAATCCAAGAGCTCTGACTCCTCAGCCCACATCTACTACATTTCACTGCTCACCATATAGAAGCACATTCATTGGCAGAGAGCCAATGAATATATAGGTATAGACCTATATATTTATTGATCACCTACTACAGTATATGCCAAGCACTTAGCACTGGAGATGAGAGAATTTTTTAAAAGCCTGGTCCTGAGCTGAAGGAGAACATTTTTTTTTTTAAAAAAAGCAAATTCAGGGTAGGTTGAAAACAAAGAAGAAACCAGATACAATATGTTTCATGCTCAGGCAAATGGGCCATTCTATGTCTCAAGGGAACATAATGCAAAGGACAACTAACTTGAATAACCATGTCACCCTTAGAAGCACCAAACGTGTTTGTTTTAAATAACTGTAATACACTTATCTGGAATAGGAGCATAGAAGACATCATATGAACCTTTTCTTTTTTCTTTTTTTTTTTTTTTTTTTTTTGCAGTACGCGGGCCTCTCACTGTTGTGGCCTCTCCCATTGCAGAGCACAGGCTCCGGACGCGCAAGCTCTGCGGCCATGGCTCACGGGCCCAGCCGCTCCGTGGCACGTGGGATCTTCCCGGACCGGGGCACGAACCCGTGTCCCCTGCATCGGCAGGCGGACTCTCAACCACTGTACCACCAGGGAAGCCCTATGAACCTTTTCTTGATGGTTTCTGCTCATCACTGGGAAGACCAAGAGCACTGCAATAATATAATACAATGTTTTAAGAATAAGGGACTGTGGGAGGGAGGGAGACGCAAGAGGGAAGAGATATGGGAACATATGTATATGTATAACTGATTCACTTTATTATAAAGTAGAAACTAACACACCATTGTAAAGCAATTATACCCCAATAAAGATGTTAAAAAAAAAGAATGAGGGACTGTTTGCCCCCCCCAAAATTTAAATAGTTACATCCCTCTCCCAGATCTTATTGCACAAGGTTACTGCCTACCTCTGGCAATCACACCCTCTCCTAATCTGACATGATATAAAAAGAGAGTTAATTAGTAACCAGACTTGAATTCTAAATTTAAATTGTCAGGGAGGGTCCCTTATCCAGAGTAAAGTACTTGGATTTATTCCAGTCTGCCTATTTTCTTTGATGTTCATTTAGGTACAACAAAAAAGGAGCTAATTATAAAAACAAATTCTGCCAATTTCAAAATTTTACCCATGGCAACCCTGGGAAGAGAAAATGATCAAATATCTCAAACAGGGACTGCTATGATAACAGCTAATGTTGAATGAGCGGTACCTACTATGTGCTAGGTATGTGCTAGGAGCTTCACAGGTATTAATTATTTTATCCTCACAATATTTTATAAAATAGGTCACTCTAATCTCCATTACATAAATAAGAAAAATGAGGCCCAAGATCACGCAAAAAGTTGCAGGGCTAGAATTTGAATCACATGCTTGGGGTAAAAGAAAAAAGCCTCAAATGTCTTTGCAGCCAAGCCAGCGAAGTAAATGTGCGAATCAGCTGAGTCTTAAGATTACAGAGCTGTGGTTCTCGACCTCAGCTGCACATTGCATTCACCTGGGGAGATTGCTAGGTGGGTTCCACCCCATAGATTGCGACTTAATTGAACTGGGAGTTGCCCCCAGGTAATTCTAATGGGCAGTCAAAGCTGAGAACCACTGTTTATAGACACAGAAAATGGAGCATGGCCCCAAAAGCATTTTTGCTTTTTTTGTTTTGTTTTGTTTTGTTTTTGGCTGCTTGGCGAGGAATGTGGGATCTTAGTTTCCTGACCAGGGATCTAACCCGCGCCCCCTGCAGTGGAAGCTCCAAGACTTAACCACTGGATTGCCAGGGAAGTCCCAAAAGCAGTTTTTTAAAAAAAATTTTAAGTTAACTAAACACTGCGCTGGTCAAAGGTTGTTACTACTGCCTCTGCCACCAGAGGTAACCTCTGCCCCACTCCTCAATATAATTAAGAAACACTATGGATGGAAGATAGAGAGGCTGGCAGACACAGACATTTGTTTTTAGTGGACGGAGCATTGCCAAAGTCTGGAACTTTCCCCATGTAACCCCTGCCATTTCCTATTTATGGAACTGTTCTACTCCAAAATACACTTGGAGTTAGACATAACCTACTTTCAGAATAATGTCTGGTGACAATCCATTATTAAACTGAAGATGACCTAAATATGTTCATTTAACAAATGTATACCTTCAGATTACATGGCCAAATTACTTAACATTTTTCAAGAGGCATTTTTTAAAAAAAAGGACACTCATAATTAACTCTGATTTTAATCCAAGCCAGGTCAAGAGACCTCACATAACGAAACAAGTCTTAAGAATGGAGAGTTTAATGTCCTAAAAACAAATCTATATGTGTACATAGCACCGCTGAGTAAAATGTCATTTGTCATTGGAAAAGGGAAGCAAAAGCTGCGTACCATCAGAAAATCTTCATTAAATGGCCTGCAGATGTGAAATCCAAAATAAATGCTACAGAACAGAATTGTGAAAAAATAAGAATTGTAAAAAAAAAAAAGAAGAAGAAGAAGAAGAAACTGTAGCCTGCTTGGGAAATCATTCTTCACACATAATCATATTGCAACTGTGCAGCACCACAATTCAAGAGGAAATGGCAAAACACTAAATTAAAAAATGGACTGTAAGGCCACTTGTTCAAACTAGCTACAACATTTTTTTTCATCTCCTGCAGCAAAGCAAATGTTGTGTATTTTAATGGTCTTGTATTACCACTTACCACCCCTCTCCCCCACTACCACCACCAAAAGAAGGCAAATAAAAGGGGAAAAAAAAACTGAGATGGATTTTCTAAATGGAATACTGCAAATAAAGGCCATGACTCAGAAATCAGGGCCTCCTCAGTCAATGAGTTCCAGCACTGGGAGTTTAAGCAAATGTGCTACTTGGGCAAAATATTTCATTGTTGTTACTTGGTTTTTTTCAAAAAGCAGACAAGGAAGTGAAGTCTGAGAAAGCAGACAAAAGTGATTGGAACTAGTTTTCTCATCACAGTTAAACTTTGTTTGTTGACTGAATAAATATATACATTGACCCCCTCCTGAGTGTCAGGCACTGTGCAGTGCTGAGGATGTATTGGTGAATGTGACAGCACCTGCTCTCATGAGTCTCCTGAACTAAGAGAACAAGGCACCAACCTTGCATAATCCACCATATACACCCTTCCAGTCACGTGTGTGAAAATCCAGTCCTGCCATTGTACTACTGGATGGCAAGTTTTTCCCTTGGTCTAACTGCCGCTGGTGCCTTCTAAGTAAACAAGTAAATAAATAAATATCCATATTTTGCATACCAACAATAACTCATGGGTAAATTTCAACAAGTTTTAAAGAAAAACATTTTTAAAGTAAGACTGAATCAAAACAGATTTTCCTTTTGAACAAAGCCCAGCTCATGTATTTTCATTGCCTGTGGCTATACAGCTTCAGTAAGCTAAAAATACTTCCTTTGTTTCTAAGTTGGGAAAAGCAAATAAGACCAAGAATCAGAAAACATTCAAAATAGCTAAAGCAACGAAAAGGTATCTGTTTTATATTTGTATAAATATACAATGACAGAAACTATCCATGCAGCTTGTATCTTCCTAGAAATATGAAATAAGCTATATTTGCATGATCAGCAAGGACTGTCAACATTTCACTACTCAGAGCCCTTTACTATTATTACTTTTTTTGGTGGGGAGAGGACTGCATAAGTGTTGAAAACTAACCACAAGTATAAGAAAAAGTTTTCAAAAAATATGTAAAGGATGACTCTGCTCTTAACAAGGCCACATGGTGCTTACTTTGCAGTCATGCATCATTTATGTTCCTGAAATTTACGTTAAATGGGATTCTAGAATAGAAGGATAGGAGCTTTCCGTCTTTCTGCAGGTATTGCTCACGTTGTGTTTGCTGTGTGTCTGGCAAAGTGAAAAACCAGGTTTCTCCTCTTGCACCTCTCCGGGACAAACTGAAAGTTACTCAGTTTAATAAAGTTTTTTTTTTTCTTTTTCCAAAAACATACCTGCAGTATGGTGAACAGTAGCGTGGACTTTTCCAACACATCCAACATCTCTAAAGTCACACTACTGAGTTAACAGAGATAAGCAACTAGCAGGTCTAGGCTCCATTCGACTGGGCCATTAGTTTGGACCACCAGGTCATGGCTTAATTTCCCTTGAAGAAACAGCAGTTTGAGAAATCTCGGCCAAACTCCCCATTTCTTAGGCTACTGACAACGTCAAGTGGAAAGCAAGTGCCTAGAAACCAGGAAACCATGCCCCTCCGGATGGGCTGGCAGGAGCGGAGGCAGGGATCCTGGTTTGTCTGCCCGGGTTGCAGCCGGGCCTTTGACAAGGGCTGGGGTAAAAGACTCAGTGTGTACCCGCCCATCCATCGCCCAGTGGAACCTGGGCTGGCGCTGCCAATTTCAAATGTAACCACCGGAGGAAGCGGGAGGATGCGGATGTGTCATCTCTGACACTCCGGGGTCCGGCGGGGCTTGCCTCTGATGTCCCTGAAGGTCAGAGGTGGTGCCCGCGGTGCCAACAGCTCATCAAAACCACTTTTCCAGTCGGGGCGGGAGGCGCGGGGCAAAGTTGGCCACGGCCGCGCGCGTCCCGTTAACCGTACCTTGTAACTGGGCGGAAAGGGACTCCTGGTGCTGCTGGTACTTGAGTGCCACCGCTTCGGCTTTCCGCAGCTGTGTCTGCAGCTCGTAGTAGAGCATCGCGCCATAGAGAAAGCCGAACACCACGGTCAGCAGCAGCAGCGTCTGGAAGATCCGCTTCTGCTTTCGGGAGCACATCCCGTTTCCCATAGTCCCGTCGGGACCCCGCGCCGCGGCCGTCCTCGCCGCCGCCGTCCCTTCCTCCCCTCGGCCCGAGCGGGCGCCTCAGCAGCGGCCGCCGCAGGAGGTGGCCGGACGCAGCATGAGGAGGAGACGCGAGACACAAAAGCTGGGCCGGAGGGTAAGTGGCGCCGGCTCAGCCTCCGCGCGCCGCGGGGCGTGCAGCCATCGACGCCGCCGGGGCAGCCACCGCCGCCAAACTTTGGCGAGGCTGACTCTCCTTGAGTGCCTGGGCCCGGGAGGGGGCCCTCCGCATACTTCTGAGCGGGCTGTCCTCGCGCCGGTCCGCAGATGCCGCCTGCCTTGTTCCCTCCTCCCCACTTTTTGGCCCGGCTGCCCCCGGCGGCGCTCGGAGTCCCGCCCCTGCCGCTCCCCGCCCCCTCGCGGCAGCTCCCACTGCGCGACTTTGTTGCCACCAAAAGGAGAGGGTGCGCGCCCAACAAAGGGAGCCGGGCTCCAGGCGGCGCCTCAGCGCGCGGCCCGCGGGGGTGAGTAGTTGGGTGGGGGCCGGCTGCCCCGGCCGGGTTTGGGGGACGGCGGGCCGGTGTCACTGACGGGGCTGCGGAGCCTCGGCCGCCGCCGCCTCCCACTTAACTTACGTGTCACCCACGGCCCAGCTATTCTGGCCAACGGGATTCCGGGAGGAAGTCCCACTCGGGCTCCCCGCTCATTGGGCCCGTCAGAGCCGCCCCTCCCTCCCTTCGGGTAGGCAGTGCCGGGCTCGATTGGACGCCCGCTTTGTCCGTCCGACCCCGGGGCCGCGCCTTCCCTCGAACGCGGGGGCCGGCTAGGGCCTCCGTGGGCCGCGCGGCCGCCTGGCGCGGGGTTACGCCCATGTGGAGTGCTTGTGGCTGGGAGAGGCCGCGGAGCCAGCGGCGGGGAGATCGGAGTGCGCGGGAGACGCGTCCCGGGTGACGGCTGGGAAAGATACGGGTGTGTGTGTGTTTGTGATCCTGCCCTTGGAACGCACGTGGGGAGAGGAGTACAGTGTATAAAGTGGGAGACAGTGGATAGGAACAGCTGTGTACACTACACCAAGCACCCTTTCTTTCCCTGTCCAGTGGGCAGATGCGGCAGGCACACGGGATAGCTACACGGTCAGCACAATTTTCTAGTGAACCGGAGATGCCTTGCCTACTGAGTCTTGCCCCATCCAGTGCACTATCACGGATGCGTGTGTCCCCATAGATGGCAAGACACAAGTCCGGAGACTCGAGCGCGCTAGCATGCTAGACTTACTGCTCAACTGTACACGTGGGTTGGGGAAATCAGCTTGTCTTTGGCAGAGGGGAAAGAAATGATCTCATATGTTTCCCCTGTCTGCAAATAAAATAATTTTAAAACAAATCTTACGGGCTGAAATAAGTATGCATTTATTTTGTCATATGTATTTGTTTTATTGTTGGCAAAAATACATCAGTTACACTGCTAAGTTACATTTTAAAGGCCAACAAAGTTTCCCTATGTAAAAACAAGTAAAACAAACATAATAACTACAAACCTCTTCAAAGAAAATCCGTAGTACATTTGTTCTTTCTATGTACTTGAGGGAAAAAAATTGAGGTTATGCATAAATTATAATTTTGTTTCTGCTCTTGACCTAAATTCTAAAAAAGTAAATATTTGTCAAATGCCTCAGTCATGTCATGGAATTTATCACATACTGCATACTTTTTAAGATACTTCAATCAGATTTTAGTTATCACTATTAATAATGGCCAGTGAGTACTCAAAATGAGGGTAGATCTGTTTAGCCACAAATACAACTTAAAGACAGCCCCTGGTGCAGAAATTTTTTAGTGTTAAAAGCCATAAAAGTAACCAAATTTACAACCTAGCCAGCCTGTGACGTTTATATTACCATGAAAACTAAATGTGCCTGGCATGTGCTTTTCCCTAATAAATAACTTACAATATATTTTTTAAATGCTTTCATTTACTATCTCATCACAGCCAGGTTAAATATTTGGCTCACATATTGGTAAATAAAGAAAGCAAAGCTTATCAAAGTACTGTGATAGCTCTAAGACCTTCTTGAAAGCTAGGAGCGCAACAGGATTATAACCCAGGTCAGAATCTTCCTCTTTCGATCTCTTTCTCCTATAGAAGCCAGGTTCTCATTCTTTTTAAGCAAGTTATATAAACAAATTATATCTGGTCCATTAGCGTGAGAACCTAATTTAAAGAGGAAAACGTCTGAAGTTTTAGTTTTTGTCCTGTCATGTAATATTATGTAACGTTACTTGTTATTGAATTTACCACTGTTTAAATTTCACTCTTTCAATGTGACTCAAGACTGGAAACTGAGACTGGATAATTCCTGTGACCTTGTCAGAATTCCTCGTAACTAAAAATTCCTCACCGTTGTCAGTGTACAATTTGCTAAACAAACTCTTCCTCCAAAAAAACCTACCAAAACTGCTCTGGAAGAAGTTAAGTTTTATGGCAACAATCCTTGCCCGTACATGAATAGATAATTATCCTAGCCACAAAAGAAAAAGAAGCTGTCTAGAGGATTGGGAAATTATTGCTCATATATTACACAGTGTGCAGTATTTGGTTGTTTTTCAAAATCTTTGGAAAATTCCTATGCTTCCAAAATACATGATTACTCATTTTAAACCTCTGATTTCTTCCCAAAGTCTGATTTCAGACTCCGAAGGTATTCTTTGCCTAAAGCTGCTGGCTGACTCTACAGAATATAATAAGTGTAGGTCATAAAACACAACTCAATATTGAAGTCATAAAATTTGAAAGAGAACAAAAATTATTACTGAACTTATCCATTATTTCAAATTCAAGAAGGGTATGTAGAAGTACATAAAATCACTAATGGCAGCGTCTTCATAGTATTACTTTTTCAGGTTGGAGTGTGCTGCTAGTTTCTTGAAAGTATCAGTGTAATGCTTTTCAAAGGCCAACATTGGGGAAGCTATTCAACGTCTATAAATTGAATTTACATGACATTGCCTTTGGGCAGAGCTTGTAATAGATGAGCTATTCATTCTGGTCTTGCTAGCTCTGTTGTAAGTTCTATCTTATTTTTGTTTCTAGCATTTAAAAAATAGTATTATATAATTATATTTCTATATGCTATATATTTAACAATATAGTATGTAAAATTTAAAAATTGTAAATCTTGAGGAATTTCACCAGTTTAATGTTTTATTCCTAAGACAGGAAGAAATTAAACAGATTCAAGATCTTACATTTGAGAAGCGCTAAGGCAACATTTGGGAACCTTAGTATTCTCTCCAGTTTTAGTAAATTTGTCATTCTAACAAAATTTCTTCATTTTCCAAATAGGGGAAGGCAGGAAAATTACAGTCAAGAGATACAGCTAATTTATAAAAATAGATGACTTTAAATTAATAATGTTCAGGATCCTAGAGCAAATTTTTCATTTAAATCTCTTTACAAATTGAATTCAATATTTTTTAATTTGCAAGAGAAATCAACACTTAAGATGATGAATTTTAAATAATATTTTAAAAATATATAACTAGGTGTGGTGATGGATGTTAACTAGACATTGTAGTGCTCATTTCAAATAAATGCATATATAAAATCATTATATTGTACCTCTGAAACTAATATGATGCTGTATGTCAATTATACGCAATTAAAAATAAGTAAATAAAATTTTAAATGGCGTTTTGGTATTAATAAATGACTTTTAACCTTTTCATGTGAAAATTGCTGAAATCAACTATCTTTTTTTCTCTATAGGAAACTTCACTCTTTATCTCTGCCTTTTGGCTATCACCTAATTAGCACACAGGCTTCCTGCATGCCACCTATACCTGCCTGTTTCAAGGGGTAAAGGAAGCTACATTCAAGGTATTCTGTCTTTTTGAGGATTCTGTGAGAGATGTTTTTATAACTCCTCTTTACAAGATTTTGCTAATGACCTGGTGGCAATTGTTAGCAGATTAACAAGGTAAGCCTGTGGCTAAACGCTTAACAAAGCAATTGAAACCTCACTCAATGTGTCTTGGTGCCTTGCTTTGGTCTGTCTCTAAGCTGCCACGTGGGTAACTTTGAACTATTTAAGGAGTTAGAGGAGAGTAAAGGGGAAAGTAGATGATTAGATGAAAAGTAAAATGCTCTTCAATAACAGAAACCACACCATCAGCACCACTGGTAAATACTTTGTGAACGCACTCTGATAATGGAGGAAAATGATTTAGAAGGTTCTACTTGCCACCGATGTGTAGCTAAAGAAACAGAAATTATCATTTCAAACTTCTGTAACCTTCTAAAGCAGGACCCTCCAACATACCCTAAAGTCTTCCAAATTCTAAGATGGCACAAGAAATTATTTTCAATTTGTTGCTTAATGTTTATTATAGCTAACATATTAATTTTAGAAAGTAGTTTAGTTCCATAGAATGTTAGAATGAATGGAAAGGGACTGTGAGACTCAGAAGTGAAGCGAACTTCCCAAATCTGCTGCTGCCTGGTTCAGGCAGCTTTTCACTAGCTCACTGCCTTCAGTAACTCAGACACTTCAGATAAGCAGATGGACCACAGAAAAGATCAGTGGCCAATGAAACATACATCTTTAAATGTTCCCCTCTAAACGTATAGTTTGTTGGAGTCCTTTGTATTAAAGAGGTGTTTGGTTTATCCATGACCATTTTCTAGAATTGGTATTTTAATTTTATATGTTATATGTAGGTATTTATAGTAATTTCTTAATCGTCATGAGACATGGCCGGTCATATTTATGATGTATCTAATGCTGAGTCCTGGGTCAGATATTCTATATTCAGTTTCAGAACTGTTCCTAAAGGAAATCATAACTTGCTTCATAAACATTCTTTATGCTCTAGTTTCCAGGAACATTTTGAGTCAAAATAAAGAGACTATCAATGTTTTTACTTAGAAATAAAGTAAAGCAAATTTTCAAATAAGAAGAATCGAGTTACCTCAGGATTAAGTTCAGCTTAAATTAAAATTGTGAAATAGAAACATTTGTCTTGTGTTATTCTGCTCCTTCTCTAGTTCAACTCCAACTCCTGGCATCCAACATCCTAATGATTGCCTTTAGTTTCCCAGAATCCTTGCCTTTGACTGTGCCCTTCACTCCTCACCACCCACCCATGTACATATAATACATTGGACTTTCCTTCTTGAAGACAAAGTATACTAATCTAAAATAATCCTTCCACAGTCTTGAGAGAAAGTTCAAGATGGCTGTGTAGAAGATCTTGAATTCGCCTCCTCCCATGGACACACATATGGAACAAGTCCCTCTGAAAAAGGCTTGAAAACTAGCTGAACAGCTCCTCCACAACAAAGGATAAAAGAGCCACATCGAGACAGGTAGGAGAGGGAGAGATACATTCTCACCAGAAACCCCACCCCCTGCACAGAGAGCCCCAATCTGTAGGGATCTCACAAATATGGAGCTTTTCCCTGAGAAATGAAGTGCTCATGCACCACATCAGGCACCCTAACCCCTGGGACCTGCACCAGAGAGAAGAGCCCCCCAAACGTCTGGCTGTGAAAACAAATGGGGCTTACATCCAGGAGACCCAAAGGGCTGTAGGGAACTGAGATTCCACTCTTAAAGGGCTTGTGTGCAAACTAACGTTCCCCGGGACCCAGCGCAAAAGCAGCAACTTGAAAAGCTTGTAGGCTGAATGTGAAGGAGGTTCATTTGCTAATCTTAAAGCATTAGGGTCAGGGGCCTGACCCCCCACTCTCTGTTTTTGCACCCTCCCTCTACCTTGCTAGCACCACAGGCATGTGCAATCACAGCCCTCTGCAGCTTCCCCACTAAAGCCTGAGGGTGTGTCCCTTGCCTATGCTCTCCCACTCCCTTGCAAAAAACAGTGGGTGCTCCCCAACCCTGTGCTCTCTCACTGCCTCGATAAAGCTGGTGGGCATGCCTTGACCCTGCACTCCCCTGCTGCCTCGCTAAAGCTGTAGGCAGACGTGATTCACACAGGAAACGATCCTTGATTGCCTGGCTCTGGTAGCTGGAGCTTGCATTTCTGGGCCCCACAGGACTGAAACAATTGGAGAGACAGTTCTTGGCAGGCTACCAGTCCCAGGGCACTGCACAGACATCAGACTGAAACACACCCCAAGTTTGCATGTGAAAAAGGCCTGTTTACTTGTCCCAGAGCGTCAGCTTGTGGGTCAGGCTTCATGTTTGCCACACATCTAGAGGCTACAGAGGAGCTCTCAGGAATGAGGCAGGAGGAGCCATCTTTCCGTTCTCCCTTGGCCTCACTACAGCTCACTAGTACGTCCCAGAAAGGAGCTTATACACTCATCTAAAGCCCCAATTTTTGCAACTGTAACCCATGGGACACTTCCAGATCACCTGGTCTGGAGGCCAGCAGGGCTTACGAATGAGGTGCCATTCATAAGACTGTGTATGTTGGCATACTTTAAAAAATGCTGCCTGAGTGTCTGGCTTCCAACAGGCTGGCTGAGATTTCTCCTTTCCACACATGCTCAACAAATGGGACCTATCAAGAATAAATAAGGCTACTCAGACAATCAAAATGTTTGAGAGAAAACCAAGAGCTAGGACAAGGTTGAGCTAGAAAGGTTCGTCTCCTATACAAGGCCAATCCTTAAGACTGGGAAAGGTAGTTGTTGCACCTAATACATAAAAACCAAGCAAAATGAGGAAACAGAGGAATATGTTCCAAAAGAAATAATAAGATAAAACCTCAGAAAAAGGACTGAAATGGAGATAAGTAATCTACCTGATAAAGAGTTCAAAGTACTGGTCATAAAAATGCTCACCAAACTGGAGGGAAGAATGGATGAGAACAACAACAGTGAGAACTTCAACAAAGAGACAGAAAATGTAAGGAAGTACCAAACAGAAGTCACAAAACTGAAGAAAACAACAACCGAACTGAAAAAGTACACTAGAGGGCTTCAACAGCTGACTAGATGAAGCAAAGAACAGAAACAGCAACCTGGAAGACAGGGTAGTGGAACTAACTTAAATGGAGCAGCACCCTCCCCAAAAAAGAAAGAAATTTAAAAATTGAAGATAGCCTAATGGACCTATGGGACAACATCAAGTGGAATAACATTTGCATTATAGGGGTTGGAGAAGGAGAAGAGAGAGAGAGAAAGGGGGCAGAAAACTTATTTGAAAAAAATAATTGTTGAAAACTTCCTTAACCTGGGGAAGGAAACAGATATGCTGGTCTAGGAATCACAGAGAGTTCCAAATAAGATGAAACCAAAGAAATCCACACCAAGACACATTATAATTAAGATATCGTAAGTTAATGATAAAGATAAAAATACTTATTACATCCAAGGAAACCCCCATAAGACTATCAGCAGATTTTTCAGCAGAAACTTTGCAGGCCAGAAGAGAGTAGCATGATATATTCAAAGTGCTGAAATAAAAAAACTTCCAAGCAGAATACCTTACCCAGCAAATTTATCATCCAGAATTGAAGGAGAGACAGAGTTTTTCAGACAAGCAAAGCTAAAGCAGTTAATAATCACTAAACTGACCTTACAAGAACTTTTAAAGGGGATTCTTTAAGCTGAAAAGAAAGGGCACTAATTCATAACAAGAAAACATGTGAAAGTAAAACTCTCACTGGTAAAGGTAAATATATAGTAAAGATAGTAGATTAATCATATAAAGCTAGTATGACGTTTAAAAGAGAAAAGTTATAACAATAACAATAACTACAATAATTAGTTAAGGGATATACAGTGAAATGTGACATCAGAAACAAAATGTGTTGGAAGACAGTAAAAATGTGGAGTTTTAGAATATGTTCAAACTTGCTATCAACTTATGAAAGACTGATATATATATATATATATATATATATATATATCAGTATATACACACACATACACAAGCACAGGCTGTCATATGTGAGCCTCAAAGTAAAAAACCTATACACACAAAAAAATTAGAAAGGAATCTTAGCATAACACTAAAGAAAGTCATCCAACCACAAAGGAATAGAGCAAAAGAAGAAGAACAAAACAGAGAGGAACTTCAAAATAGAAAACAATTAACAAAATGGCAATAAGTACATAACTATCAATAATTACTTTAAATATAAATGGACCAAATGCTCCAATCAAAGCACAAAGTGGCTGAATGATTAAAAAACAAAAAAAGATCCATCTAACTGCTGCCTACAAGTGACTCATTTCAGATGTAAGGACACACAGACTCAAAGTTAACAGATGGAAAAAGATGTTTTATGCAAATGGAAACTAAAAGAAAGCTGGGGTAGCTATAATTACATCAGACAAAATAGAGTTTAAAAGAAAGGCTGTACTGAAAGACAAAGATGGGCATTGCATAATGATAAAGTGGTCAATTGAATAAGAAGATATAACATATGTAAATATTTATGCACCTAAATCAGAGCACCTAAATATATAAAGTAAATATTAACAAACCTAAAGGGCAAAATTGACAGCAATACAATAAGAATAGAGGACTTTAATACCCCCTTATATCGATGGATAGATCATCCAGGCTGATAATCTATAAGGAAACATTTGCCTTAAATGACACATTAGACCAGATGAATTTAATAGATGTATAGAGAACATTTCATCCAAAAGCAGCAAAGTGCATATTCTTCTCAAATGTACATGGAACACTCTTGTCTCAATAGATTTAAGAAGATCATTTCAAGCATTTTTTCCAACCATAATAATTTGAAAGCAGAAACCAATTACAAGGAGAAAAGTGCAAAAACTCACAAATATGTGGAGATTAAACAACATGCTACTGAACAACCAATACGTCAATGAAGAAATCAAAGGAGAAACTTAAAAAAATACCTTAAGACAAATGAATATGGAAATACAACATACTAAAATCTATGTAATGCAGCAAAAGCAGTTCTAAGAGGGAAGTTCATAGTGATACAGACCTACCTCAGCTAACAAAAATCTCAAATAAATGAACAACTTTATACCTAAAGGAACTAGAAAAAGAAAAACAAATGAAGCCCAAAGTTAGTAGAAGGAAGGAAATAATAAAGATTAGAGCAGAAATAAATTAAACAGAAACTAAAAAGACAATTTAAAAAAATCAGTAAAACTAAAAGCTGGTTCTTTGAAAAGATAAACAAAATTGACAAACCTTTAGCAAGACTCACTAAGAAAAAAAATAGGGCCAAAATAAATAAAATCAAAAATGAAAGACGAGAAATTACAAATGATACCACAATAAACAAAGGATCATAAGAAACTACTACAAGCAACTATATGCCATTAAAATGGACAACCTAGAAGAAATGGATAAATTCCTAGAAACATACAATCTTCCAAGACTGAATCATGAAGAAATAGAAGATCTGAATAGATTGATTACTAGTAAGGAGAATGAAACAGTAATCAAAAACCTTTCAAAAAACAAAGTCCAGGACTAGGCAGTTTCACTGATGAATTCTACCAAACATTCAAAAAAGATTTAATACCTATCCTTCTCAAATTCTTTGAAAAAATTGAATAGGAGGGAATGTTTCCAAAATCATTTTACAAGGCCAGCATTACTCTGATACCTAAAATGGACAAGGACACCACAAAGGAAGAAAATTATAGGCCAATATGCCTGATGAACATAGATGTAAACATCTTCAACAAAATACTAGCAAACTGAATTCAACAATACATAAAAAGGATCATACATCATGATCAAGTGGGATTTATTCCAGGGATGCAAGGATGATTCAACATCTGCAAATCAATCAACATGATACAAAATGGAGGATAAAAATCATATGATCATCTCAATAGATGCAGAAAAAGCATTTGACAAAATTCAAAACCCATTTATGGTTAAAAAAATCAGTCTCAATAAAGTAGGTATACAGGGAACGTTCCTAAACATACACATGGCAAGCCCACAGCTAACATCATACTGAAAGGTGAAAAGCTTTCAGCTCTAAAATCCAGAACAAGAGAAGTGTGCCCACTCTTGCCACTTTTATTCAACATAATATTGGAAGTCCTAGTCACAGCAATTAGGTTAGAAAAGGAAATAAAAGGCATCCATACTGGAAAGGAAGAGGTAAAACTGTCACTATTTGTGGATGACATGATTTTATATGTAGAAAACCCTGAAGACTCTACCAAAAAAACTGTTAGAACTAATAAGCAAATCCAGCTAAGTTATAGAGAACAAAATCAGTATACAAATATTGGTTGCATTTCTATACTCTAAAATGAGTTATCAGAAAGAGAAATTAAGAAAATAGTACCATTTACGATTGCACTGAATACCTACAAATAAAGTTAACCAAAAAGATAAGAATAGATAAAAATAAAGATAAAAATGTTAATGATGTTAACATTTAACATTGTTAAAATGTCTGTATTACCCAAAGCTATCTACAGATTCATTGCAATCTCTATCAAAATTCCATGGCACTTTTTTTTTTTTTTTTTTTTTTTTGCGGTACATGGGCCTCTCACTGTTGTGGCCTCTCCTGTTGTGGAGCACAGGCTCTGGACTCGCAGGCTCAGTGGCCATGGCTCACAGGCCCAGCTGCTCCGCGGCATGTGGGATCTTCCCGGACAGGGGCATGAACCCATGTCCCCTGCATTGGCAGGCAGACTCTCAACCACTGCGCCACCAGGGAAGCCCCCATGGCACTTTTTACAGAAATAGAGCAATTGTAAAATTTGTATGGACTACAAAAGATCCGAGATAGCCAAAGCAATCTTGAGAAACAAGAACAAAGCTGGAGGCACCATACTCCCTGATTTCAAACTGTATTGCAAAGCTATAGTAATCAAAGCAGTATGGTATTGGCATATAAACAGATACATAGATCAATAGAACAGAATAGAGACCTCAGACATAAACCCATGCATATATGATAAATTAATTTGTGACAAAGGACTAAGGATACACAATGGGGAAAAACAGTTTCTTAAGTAATGGTGTTGGGAAAATTGGACAGCAACACACAAAAGTATGAAACTAGATCACTATCTTACACCATATACAGGAATTAGGTCAAAATGGATTAAAGATTCGAATGTAAGACCTGAAACCATAAACCTTCTAGAAGAAAACATAAGTGACATTGGTCTTGGCGGTGATTTTTTGGGTATGACTCCAAAAGCAAAGGCAACATAAGCAAAAATAAACAAGTGGAACTACATCAAACTAAAAAGTTTCTGCCCAGTAAAGGACACCATCAACAAAAGAAAAAGGCAACCTATGGAATGGGAGAAAGTATTTGCCAATCATATATATGATAAGAGGTTAATATTGAAAATATATAAGGAACTCATACAAGTCAAGAGCAGAAGAAAATCCAATTAAAAAATGGGCAGAGGACCAGAACAGACACTTTTCCAAAGAAGACATACAGATGGGCAACAGGCACATGAAAAGATGCTGAACATCACTAATCATCAGGGAAATGCACATCAAAATCAAAATAAGATACCATCCTACACCTGTTACAATGGCTTTATCAAAAAGACAAGAAATAGCAAGTATTGGTGAGGATGTGGAGAAAAGGGACGCTTGTGTACTGTTGGTGGAATGTAAATTGGTGCAGCCACTATGGAAAACAGTTTGGAGGTTCCTCAAAAAGTTAAAAATAGAACTACCATATGATCCAGCAATTCTACTCATGGGTATTTGTCCAAAGGAAATAAAAACATTAACTCAAAATATCTCTGCAACCCCACTATAATTGCAGTATTATTTATAATAGCCAAGATATGGAAATAATCTAAGTGTGCATTGATAGATGAATGGATAAAGAAGATGTGGTATCATATGCAATGGAATACTACTAAGCCCTAACAAAGAATGAAAACTTGCCATTTGTGACAACATTGATGGACCTTGAGGGTATTAGGCTAAGTGAAATAAACCAGACAGAGAAAGACAAATACCATGTGATTTCACTTACACATGGACTCTAAGAAATAAAACAAATGAACAAACAAAACAGAAAAAAAAACCAAACTCATAATACAGAGAACAGATTGGTAGCTGCCAGAGCAGAAGTGGGTGGCAGGTGAGGCAAATGAGTAAAGAGGATAAAGAGGTACAAACTTGCAGTTATAAAATAAATAAGTCATGGGGATATAATGTACAGTATGATGACTGTAGTCAATATTGTATTATTTATTTGAAAATCACAAAGGGAATAAATCTTAAACGTTCTCATCAAACGAAGAAAAAAAAGTTTGTAACTTTGTATGGTGATGGATGATAATTAGACTTATTGCAGTGACCATTTCACAGTATATATAAATATAACATCATTATGTTGTACACGTGAACCTAATATAATATTATATGTCAATTAAACCTCAAAATTTTACATGAAATTAACACTGTTTATTAATTGAAAATATTAATAAAGCTAAAAGTCAAGCAAACAGAAAACAAAGTAGCGACAATAATAATTTCTGAAAAAAATTTTCACTAACACCTCCTTCATTTAGCACAGCAACTATTTCCACTTTTGCGTGTTACCATCTATTTCTGATCTGCATAGTTATATTTTATTTAATTAAAATTATAAAACAGCATATTGTTTTATATAATGCTTTTTAATTACCACCACATTTATAATATTTTGGTTTCCTATATAGTCTTAATCATTATACTTTTAAATGTCTACCTATCTATCCTATTCAATGATGTAACATGTACTTAGCTGGTCTCCTATATTTGGACATTTGGATAGCTTTTTTTAAAAATAATTAACAGTGAGTATTTTATAAATGCTGTATTTGGTTTTTTGTTTGTTTTCACATCTGCTAATTATATTTTTTAAGGATAAATTCGCAGGAATGCTATTTCTGAGACAGCATATAAACAACTTCGTAGTCTGAATAGTTATACTAATTTTTATGTGCGTTAGCAGAATTTTTCATTCAACATCACATAATTTCAGAAAATATGCTAATTAAGTTTGGCTTGTGTGATGTATTTGTTATTCTAGCACAAGTGATAAGTAAATTTAGGTTTATGAGATGGGGAAGAGTTGGATTAAAGGAATGCCAGAAAAAAGGCGATATGTGACTAGGAATTGTATTATGATGATGAGAGTTTCCTGTTGAAAGCATGAGAAAAACATTCATGGGCTAGGGACAGAATGATAGTCACAAACAGGTATAGGCAAAATGTAAATAGCAAGAAAAAAATGAAACAAAAAACAGTTTCAATTAACATTAGTTTTCTTTGTAGTAAGCACATTGTTGATCTTAGATGGAGAATGATGCCTGGAAGCCAAAGATGGCTCCATCTTCAACAGGAGATCAGGATAAGGGTTTGAAAAGAAATGGGACAAGAAACCTCAATTTTTAAAAATGCAAAAGAAAAAGAAACAAATTCTTTCTCAAAATACCCATTACTTTCCTTTCCTTTTCCTCAGGTAATTACTTAATCGAAGGAAAGCAAATTGGATATATTAATTAATAGAAAGATGTTAAAGAATGAATTATTAACTTATTATTCCTCCCAAGAATTTTGTGGGAAAATGTGTTAAAGGACTGAACTCTAAAGGCATAATCCTAGACAGCCTGGTAAAAAGAGGAGTGATAATTGTGGATAGAAAAGTTTGGCTTTTCACTATTTACTTCCTGATTCTCCTGCCCAATTATGAAGGAGCTTAGGAAAAATTAAAAGGTGACTCAAGATGCCTAATGCCTGGGTACAAATCCCATTTAAGTCACAAACTATCTATAAGGTCAAGGGTAAGTCAGGAACCATTAATTCTCTCATTTGTCAAATGGAAGAGATAATCATATCTGTCCTATCTAGCTTAGAGGAAATTGCTTCAGAGAGAATAAACCCACAGGATTCAAGAGATTAGCAAAACTTTAGCCTTCATTTAGATAAAATTGAAAGCTGTAGTGGTACTTGTCATTGTCCACCAAATTTGTTTGTACATTTCTGGAAAACTGTAGTTGATTTTTAAAATTAGCTTCAGCTACCCAATTAAAACTGATAGTTTTCCGATTATAATTATCGATTGAGTTTCTTTCCTTTAATTGTTGAGAGGGGGTAAATTATGACTTCAAAACAGAGGAGTTTTCTTGTAATACACCAATTTCAACCAGATTTCTAATTCTTGGGTTGTAACTTATGGACTAAAGTTTTCATTATGCTTTAAATCTCAATAATTTTTGAAGTAGTTACTATGTGCAAGACACAATGCAGTGAGGGCAGCAGAAGGTGAAGATTTGATGAATGAATCTTGGACCCTTCTGTGAAGAGCTTGCAGATGTGGTGGTTATTTGTCTAAAGGCTCAACTGAAGCTCTGGTTGGAAATTAAATTTCTCAAGGAGACGCAAAGCAAGGAAAGAAGAGGCCTCGTGATGTAATCAAGATATTTCTAACGAATGCCTCTTAGACAAGGCAACTGGGACAGGTTAATCAGTAGAGTCAGTTACAGCTGGGAAAAATAAGTGATGCATAAACATCTTAAAACACATAAATCTACTTTCCTTTAATTCTCTCTTGATGCAGGGTCAAGGTTTTTGCTTTGTGTGTGGATCTATTGTTGGTTGGAGCTCACCTTCGTCTGTTAAGCCATAGAGCATCATTCAGATTCCAGTTTTAGCTTTGTTGAGTGGTGCAAGAGCTTAAAGACACATGCATGGTAAGGTCACTCAATGTAAAATATGTCTAGATTTGAAAAATATTTTTCTTGGCCTTGTTTTTCACCTAATTTGACTGCAAATTTTCTTTAAGCTACCAACCATTATGAAGCTTTTCCAAACCACTCATATTAATTTTCATAGAAACAACTCTTTTTTTACTCTCATATCTCATTAGTTTATATAACATTTGATTAAATTACATAATAAAAACAGCAAGTGTAATTGCATAAACAGTTTTTAGAATAAACTATTTGTCTCTACTGACTGAGCATATAGGTCAGTAAGTATACACAGATGGATTGGAGGTTCACTTTTTTGTGCCAGGAGCCTTCAGCCCTGAAGTGTGGTGGGGAAGGAACCCATTTACAGAGAGAGGAAGAGTCTCCTCTAATCCTGTGAATTAGTTACCTGGAGTTAAGGGCTTCCACTGTACATTCAAAGGCTAGTGAGATAAAAGGAGGAATTGGTGATTAAGAACAAGGTATGTGAGAGAAGTAACAGTGAAAGCAAAGGTGTTGGGAAGAGAGTACTTTGAAGAGAGAGGGGAGTCTTTCTGATTGAGTTACAGAGAGATCAAGTAAAGTTAACTGATTAGGGGTGGGGTGGAAGATTGCAGTACTTGGGGAATAAATGGGTGATAGATAATTAAGGGAAGAGAAATAGTAAGAGTGGACTCTGCTTTTGTTATGTTTGGCTGAGAAGGAAGATAGATTGGGTGGAGTTTGAGGAAGAAATTAGGTTGAGAAGAAGTTTGGTTTTGGAGTTTGGAGTTTTGTTTTTGGATTACCGTACACTTAAAAATTTTAGAAAGGAGCTAGTAGAGAGGAGTAGGTTAAGAATGTAAAGGGCTACATTTAAATATATTAGAATATATGGAACATGATTTCTTAAGGCAGTGCCCTATTATAGATCATTTTGCATTTTAGAGGCTCAATAAATTATGGAATGAATGGTCTTCAGAGTTACCAAAAAGAAGAAAATTGAAAACACTGCCTGGCTAAAGGAAAAAGAAATTTGCTTGAGGACGTAAGGTAGTGTGTGCTTATATTAATTCACTTGGATTAAATGTGTACACCTGAAAAAATGGGCATGGTTGTCTGATAATATCTCAAGTAGAGAACCTGTAAAAATGTCTACTTATTTAAGAAAAGAAACTAACTCTGCTTTGAAAAGAGTAATTTGTCCATTGAAACCTGTTAGGTATCACTATCAGATATTATGTTTACTAAGAAGCGTATGGCATATGCAAATATTTTATAATGTTAAATGGAAAAGGTAGAACATAAAATTGTACAAACAATATGATTATAACCATGTTAAAATACTTATAGAAAAGGTAATTTGTTATATCTTACTACTTTTGAGTGATTAAATGAAGCAGTGGGGTGGGGGGGAGCAGATATTTTACTTACTCCTGAAAACCTATTTATTCTTTTCAGGATAATTATGCTTTTGACTCATTTGCAGTTTTTAACATTATTGAGCATATCCCCTGATCATAAGATCTGTTTCTCTACAAGGAGTGAGTTGATAGCACAACATGCAAAAAGAGGGCAAAATCCCTAGCACTAGGCTACGGGGCCACACATTTCCCCTCCCTCTTCTCTCTCCCATTGGCAATCAGTTAAGTGCACTCTCCCACTGAGTGACTTCAAATGTGACTTCAGTATCCCTCTCAACATTTGCCTCTAACAATGGTGCCTAACACTGTGCCTGGTACATAGTAAACATTGAATATATTTTTATTGAGTGAGTGAATAAACTTGGCACACAAGATGGAATCTATTTTCGATCTCTGCCATGTGTCAAAGTAAATAACAGAGGGATTCACAAGATAAATGTTAAAGAGAGACATAGGAAAGAGAGAAAAAATTCGAGAAAAAAATGTAAGGTAAAATTTATCTGATTTTAATTGCAGGACAACTTTCTGAGTAGGGAAGCATTAGAAGAAATCACAAAGGAAAACAAATAGATTGGATTACTCAAAAATCAAAACTATTGTATTTTAAGCAATTTTTAAAAACTTAAAAGCAAACAGAATATTTGCATAGATTAAATAATTGCATGAATGACATAGATTTAACAACTTTAAGTTATATAATTATATGTATATTGTTAAAAAACACTAGGATAATTTAAAATTGCAAAGTTTATAAACAGAAGGTAAACAACCAGTAAATATGTAAGAAAATGTTTAATCTCAGCGATCAAAGAAATGAAAACAATGCTAATAATCTCATAACTAATAAAATAAGTTTTTTAAAATGTTTACATTAAGATTGGCATATTGTGGTAAAAATATTTTTGAAAGCAATACAGATAGATCAAGCACTGTAAAATATGCCTTCATGCCTTTTGATTTAGTAATTTCCCTTCTAGGAATACATCCATGGAAAGCAATCTAGAACACATGAGAACATTTTTGCATACAAAGATAATCATTACAAAGCTAGTTATTGTAGAAAAAAATAGAAACAATCTAAACACTGAACTATTGGGAAATAGTTAAATTCTGGTATAAATGGTATATAAAAATATTAACCAGCCATTAAAACTTGTTGTTCTAACTTGGAATCCTCAGAAAGGGACCTTGAAAAAAGGATTTGTGTGCAAGAGTGTCATTAGGAAGAATTCCTATGAAAAATCAATATAATTTCAGGAAGGATGGCAAACATGCAGCCCCATAGAAAGTAGTTTTGCTCAATCTACTTTATTCAGACTACCAATTTAAATTTTAACGTCATCCAGAAACACCCTCACAGACACACCCAGAAATAATATTTAATCAAAATCTGTGCACCCTGTGGTCCAATTTTGTTAACACATATAATTAACCATCACATGGAGGATGAAGAAGAAAGGAATCAAAGACAGTTCTCTGTGTTCTACCTTAGATCCCTGTGTGAACAGTGGGTCCGTAATTTCTGAAGAGAGTATGGAAAGAAGGGCAGACTTGAGGTACCGGTGAGAAGTTTAGTGCTGGACATGTTTTGTGGAGCATATATGGGTCATCCAATTGTAAATATACTGCTTTGGATTTGGATTGGAGATACAGAATTGACAGTGGTCAGTATATAAGCTTTAGAAGGAGAGGATGAAATTCCCCAGAGAAAGTGTGTATAAAAAGAAAGGGTAGAGGGTGAAGGATGGAACCCTGGAGGATTATAAATATGAAAGGACAGGAGAAAGTCAAAGTCACAGAGGCAAGATAACAGAATGAGACCAGGAACCCAAGGCAGGAGTTTCAAGAATGAAGAAGAGGAAAACTATCATCCACTGCCAAGAGGTCAAATATGGTAAATACTGAAAAACGTCCAACAAAAATAGCAAATAGGAGGTTTGTGTTATCTCCAGGGAGAAAAACTTACAGAGGTGGGATGCATTGAGAAGTGCCAATGCAGAGGAGGTAGAGACATGAAACATATACTTACGCTGTCAACAGCTTAGATTGATGGAAAGTGAAGAGATGACTCAGAATGGAAATAGGTTAAAGAATATTCTTCTAAAATGCTGAAGGGAAGATCAGGGATGGGAAGAGGAAAGACAGGGAACAAGGTCCCTGAAGAAGAATGAGATCAGAAAGAAATAAGATCCAGAGTACATGGAAAGTTTGGTTTCAGACATGCTGGTATTACTGCCCATTCTTTTCTGGTCCAAATAAACACATGGAAGTTTGTCATTGCAATATTAAATTGCATTCTATCATAGGTGATGGATAAAAATTTCTGTAGTTTAGATGTTACCTTTGTATATAAGCTTAGGACAGTGCTTAGTTTCATGATTTCAAAAAATATCTTTATCCAAATGGAATAATATATTTGAAATTACTGTGTAAACTCTAAAGAACTATATAACTGCCAACAGTAAAGTCACTGGGAGCGATTTGAAAGAAACGTAATTTCTGTTCTTTATTCTCTACCTAAATAATAATAATATGTCCCAGGGCATATGTTTCTTTTGTAAGAGGTTCACAAAATTCCACTTTCTTGCCTTTCTTTCTTTTTATCTTTTTTTTCTTTTTAAAATACCTCCCAAAGATCTCCTTTGCTTTCTATCTTATGGTCCAGTTTTTTCCTGCACTGCTCTAATGATCTTTTCATAGTTCTCTATTTTGCTAATTTCTGCCCCCTTGAATCAATCCTGGACCTGTAGCCTAAATTTAATTTTCCTCAAACACTGATTGCTACTTCACTATTCTAGTCAAAATCCTGCAATAGCTCCCCAATTTCCCTGCATTAAACGCAGAATAAAGTTTGTATTTCTTAGCCTGGAATTCAAGGCACTCCATAATCTGGTCTCCACTTTTCTCTTCAACCTTCTCTGTAACTTCTACCTAGTACCTACCTATCTTCTAACCCTTCAAATTGATATGTTTTGTTTCTTGAAGTCATCTAGATGGACCATATATTTTTATAAGGGTAGTGTATTTCCCAACTTTCAGAAGCACCGTTCACACTGCAACGTGGTTGGTGCCCACTAGCGTTGTACAGCTTACAAACTGCATAAATGGAAGCGACGGCCCCTGTCTCAGAGCAGAAATATTATTCCAACCTCTGAACTCCAATTATATCATGACCTGCAGCTGGATTTCCCTCTCTATTCTTCTGTAAACCTACATATCGAGAAATTATAACTAGTTCAAATTCAAACCCAGTATTTAAAATCTTCCGTCAGCTAACTTCTCTGTAACCATCTTACCTTACCCTCAACATGAATTCTCCATTATGAGTGGGCTGTTGTCTACCATCAGGTCTCTACATATATGAATGCCCACCTCGGAGCCATTTCATTCTTTTTCCTTCAACCCTCACTCTTTCCCACCCTCTTCCAACAATGACAATCCATCTTTTATGAAATAAAATAGTTTTCACCATCTCTATAAACTTTCAATGATTGTTCTACTCCACAATCATCCTTTCTTTCCTGAATTAATATTAAGGTTATAATATGTGCTGTAATATTTAGCACTTGGTTAAAATCCCATCTTCCATTCATTCGTTTGTCATGCATCAAATTTTGTCAACCACCAACTAGACTATGATTCTTCAGTGGTTGAAACTTTGACTTTTATAACATTTATATCCCTTAAGCATAATACACAGTCATATAATATTTGCTTGTTGATTTGATATTTTCACTAAAATTTAAAAATGATAAAGCTAACCCTTATGTTTGTCTGTAGAGTCTTAAAAAGTTAATTTGTAATTTGCAGTGTAATTTCGTAGGGTTTTTTATTTTACTGTCCAGCATGCTTCTTTTGTCTTTGAGTTCCATTAGGAAACTATGCTTTTGTTTCTGTATCTGGTATGACTTTATGAAACCCAAGAAGAGCCAATGGTTTTCTTTCCTGGAGTTTGTGACCTGAGGCTGCTGGTGCCTTTCTTGACTGCCAAGGGGAAAATATCTCCTTAAATAATGAAGACAAAGAAATATAGAAAGAGTACAGAGATGGAGAGAGAGAACTGTAATGAAATTCTTTGAGCCCATAAATCCTTTTATATTTGAGGTTTGCTGCATCCCTGGACTGGCCGTTTATATGAGTCAATAAATTCCCCATTTAGGAACTAAGCCACTTTGAATTGGGAGGGTTTCTGTTATTTTGCAACTGAGAGACCTGACTCTTACATTTGTAATATATAAACTTAAGAATGCTAAAATATGGGCTTCATTAGGAAAAAGGGAGTCATGCCAGAATATTGAAGAGGATCAAAGTATTGTAAAATACACCTACTATTAAAAAAAAATTGAAGCTAGCGTATAATGAAGAAACTTGGGAAAGGAAGTGTATGAATTATACTTGAACTATAACATTTATACATCTTTTTGTTCATAATGTTTTCTTAAGTATCTCTGTCAACATCTGTCAACAAAACTATATCCAAGTAGGCGAAGGGGTTTGAATTAGTATCTTTCTTATAGATATTTTAACCATTTATACTATTGGTATTCTTCAGAGATTAACCCTTTGCCCAAAACATAGAAAAATCATTGCTATGACTGAGTTTGAATTATTTTACAACATGTTTATAACCTTTTATTATCCATTTAATTCAAGGGTAGTGATGACTACATTTATTTGAACTAGCCATAGGCTTGAAGGTAGAGCGCATTCTTTGGGTTGTATTACGCAAGGTACTTTTAGAGAATAGACGATCTTATTCCTTCGTCCTTTATTCAGTTATACTTGGCACTCAGAAGCCTAGCTTTTGCATTGCATGTACATGCTTAAAGAGGAGCTTCGAGGAGTTCTCTTTTCACCAAACTGTGGGCAGAAAATGACATACTGTGCAGCACGTGCCAAGTAAAGAAGCAAATTTCCCACAGAATCACGAGACAGCCCCATCTGTAACTCTGGGGTAGCTGTGGTCTCATGCCAAGTCTTTGCTCTGGAGGAGTTAAATAGGAATCTTTCCCAGAACTTCTGAGAATAGTCATGTCAGTTGAAGGTCCTGGTGCCAAGTATCTGATAACCGCTGGCCTAGACTCATAGGAGTCCTTTCTACCTAGCAGCTGCCTGGCTTGCTGCAGTTCACTTAAGAGAGGCCATGTTGCTCTTTGACAAAGCAGTGTCTTAATCTGGAAGACTAGGACCCACTTGGATAATCCTGAGATTAGTAACAAATTATGTTGTATTTACCCTATTGGTAGAGTTGTGAAAACTTCTTACGCATTTTAGAAAGATTTCCACTTAAAATGTGTTGAAATAGAAAATTTTGTGTGGAAATTATAGTTGTCCGACATCTGAGAAAAAAATAGCTGGGCTAATTTTCTCTCCTTGGTGATTGATGAGATACGAATCACCAGATAGGCATTTCTATATTGAATTTGTATTGCAAGCTGAAAAACTAAACCAGTGTTAAATTTGATAATCTTCAGGGAGCAATTATGTCATTTTGAGGTGAGGCAGTAAATAACCTATTTTACATACTTCTAATTCTAATCTTCTGTTGTGACTGACCAGAGACTGCCTAGTTCACCTAGGAATAAACTGGGGCACTGAGAAAAAGCAGTAGAAGGTGTGAAATTTTAGAGACAAGGGCCTGATAGAAAATACTGTTTCTTAGGGTGGCCCTTGAGGGAATAGTGCTTTACTGTTGCAAGCATGCCTAAAGGGCTTCTTCCTTTTGTTTATTTCTTTTAGCGCCTATGTACTCATCTGTGTTAGTATTAATAAATTACTCTTTGCTTAAGCACTTAATGTAAGAGCCTATTTTCCCCGTAGCCTGGAACAACGCCACCACTATCACAAGATGAAATAAGCATGAAAGATTGAGGAGTGCCTTGGTGAAGCAACATTCTGCTTTATTTTCTTTGCTCTTCAGGTAATGACTCTGGGGAAGGAAGAGAAACTCCAGAACTACTTTGTTCTCTTCAAAGACTGAGCCTCAGAAAAAGTAAGAAGACAAGACACCTTTCAGGCTGAAGGGCCACAAAACACGCCAGCCCTGTGCCTTTATTTTATTATATTGATGATACTGAGTTCAAAAATTACTTACTTAAAAAAAAAAACAGCTATGAGTAGTCGATAGAAGAAAACTAATGGTAGTGTTTAAATCAAACTTTAGTTTGTTCATATACATTCTCAGTTATGTTTCCCCTTGAAGAGTGCACAATTTTAATGCACAGGAGGAAAAAAAAGCAAATGAAAAACCTCTAGATTCTCATCACGCAATCAAATAAATAAAAGAGCGTGTCTTCATAATTGTTGGACATACACAGATGAGTAAAAAATTGCTGAGATTTACTGTTAGTTGATGTGCTAGTTTCCAGTAAAAAAAAACAAACAAATATGAACCCTTGCACTATCAGTAAGTACAATGTGGAGTGAAATTAAGTGGCTGGTGATGTAGTTTGAGAGGAGCACGTAGACCATGGAAGGGAGAAAAGGAAAGAGAAGGGGAGGATTTTCTCCAGGAGCATAATCTTTCCAGGTCAGTCCCTCTTCTCCAAGCTCAGTGATGTCTAGGCTCCTGTCCTAACCATGGGCTATTCAGGTTTTCGCTTGCCCACCTCCAACCAACTGCGTACTCTGTGACCTTGAACAAGCAATTTCACCTTTTCTGGTCTTGGTTACACACCTGTTGCTATGGACTGAATGTGTGTATCCCCTCAAATTCATAAGTTGTGCCCATAACCCCCCTCGTGACTGTATTTGGAGATAGGGACTGTGAGGAGGCTCATTAAGGTCATCAGGGTGAGGTCCTAATCTGATAGTGTTGGTGCCCTTATAAGAAGAGGAAGAGACAACAGAGCCTTCTCTCTCTGCCCTGCAAGGACAGTGAGAAGGCAGCCTTCTGCAAATGCGATGTGGGCTCTCACCAGAACTGGATCTGTAGGTGCCTTGATCTTGGACTTCCCAGTCTCCGGGACTATGAGAAATGTTTGTTGTTTAAGTGACCAGTTTATGGTAGTTTGTTATAGCAGCCTGAAATGACTAAGACGACTGTAAACTGAGAAAAATGAGGTATATAGATTACCTCTTATACCTTTTCAACACTAACATTTTATAACTGAAGTTAGAGGTTTGAAACAGTAATTAGATATCATATTTTGCCTCTTAGCTGAATGTATATATGTGTGTGTATATGTATATACATATGTCTCTAGATCCTTCTAGATCCTGTTGTGATTCCTTGCGATTTCTCTAAATGTCCATATTCTCTTACACACACTTGCCATCTCTGAGTAGAATGTTCAGGCTCTCAAATTGTCTCTTGTTGTTCAATCATATCTTTCCCATATTCAAACCCCATTTGCCCACTTCAATTTCAGCTGGACCAGTCAACCCTATGAGAAGCGCCATGGAAGTGTTAAAGAAGAGGATCTAGAGGCCAGAATATACGATAGCAGAAAAGCTTCAGAAGTATGGATGATCTTAGGGTAATTAATAAATATAATTGAGATATTTTAAGGTAGATATAATTATAACTAAAATGCTATTCATGCTGCTATATTTTCCTCACAATTTTTTGATGCCCATTAGGCGTATGAGCCTTGTTAACTAGAATTCCCTCAGAGTCCATGAAACAAATCTCTTCTTGCTGATTAGGTAGTTTATTTTGAATTATTGCTGGCAAGGCTTGGAGCTATGGTTACTCTTCTTTGAATCTTGAATAGATGAAAGAAATCCAATATGAGTTTTTTAAGAAATTTATACCATGAATTAACATGAAAAAATGTTAGTTATAATATTAAAACTTTTATATGTGATATTAAAAACTTAATATTCTTAATAAAACCTATAATATATTATAGGACTTAATATAAGTCCTGTGATAGCAGAATTAAGTATTTTATTATCAAAAGTATTAAAAAAAAACCAGCTCCAAAGCCTTTTTTGAAATAGGTAGGAATATAAACTTTTGTGTATTTATTTACACCAACACATATTATCATTGTTTTAGTATTTGTTCGTGTGTTCTTTTTTTAACTTTGGGGGGACAAAGTGAAAGATAAATTATTGACCCTTGAGCTGGAAAGTCCGAGGGTTGGGCCAGTAGATTGAGGTGGTCAGTGTATGTATCCAGAGCCCCGGCTCTGTGACTCTTTCTGTACTCCGGTATCATCTTTATTTAGAGGATGAACCTTTGTGTTGGGAATTTTCATATAGAGTAACTGCATGACTGGTTTCTGAAAGACGACTGTATGTCAGTTCATAAAGTTTTAATAGGACAGTACTTGTGCTTGCATGGAAAACTCTTGGCTACTTACTTTATGAGAGTGGGAGAGTCACGTGTTCTGGATGCCAAGGGGGGAGTCTTTCCAGTGGCTGGCTGATTCCAAAAGAAATCAGACGACGACCCCTGACATGCTTACTGAGGAGATTTTTGCACCATCATCATGCAGGTACCAGTGGCTTGAACTTTCAGATATTTAGCTGCCTGACTTCAGAGATGTTTGATATAAGACAATTTATTCTGTTCTGTTCTATTACACATTTTCCCAATGTAACACCAATAGCTACTTTACCTTCCTGTTATTGATATACTGATATTATTTCCTATATGTATACCACTTAATGAGTCAACATGAACATCCATTTTATCTCCTTTTGGAAGAAAAAAGGATCAATTATCAACCATCTCACTTAATTGCAATACATGATTGGTGGGCTTTGGCTAAACTCCATGAGGAGCATGACCAGGTCTGTTTTGCTGAATGAGTGATGAATAAATTCACAAATCTCTCATATACTTTGATTCCCTCTTATGATCTCCAACAGTTTCTCCTGCCAGTCCTCTGAAATCCCACCAACACATTTTTTTTTTTACTTGATATTTACCAGTTTGACCAGAGGGAACAGAGATACCCATTCTCTTTAATCCATGATCCTACTTATATTGTTATATACTTATAATAATACCTTTGTTTATATTTAAAGTACAGATTATAAAGCACATTCACATACTTCTCATCGAATCCTCATAACCACCTCAAGGTTAGCTTATGTGGTCAAATTATACCCTCCCTTAGCACCTGATTTACCTTTGCAGAATTTAGTAATTGCCTATTTAATATCTATCTGTGTGCCTTACACAGTGCTTAGCAGACAGTATCTGTTGAATCAGTACTTGCCAAAGGAATGGATGACTTGATGAATGAATGAAAGTTTCTATCCCTATTTCATAGTTGAGAAAACCGAGAATCGGAACATCTGAGTGACTTGCCTAAATTCAGAGTTCAAAATAGGTCGAGTCAGGGCTCAAACTCTTTTGGACTTCAAGCCCTTCCTTTTTCCCAATCCAGCCGCTAGACTGCGGAGAAAATACAAAGACAAATTTATCAAACAAATAGAATTGATAGAAGCCAAATAGGAAGTATGATTGTATGTTAGTTTCCTAGCGCTGAGGAAACAAAGTACCACAAACTAGGTGGCTTACAACAATAGAAATTTAGCTTCTCACAGTTCTGGGCGCCATAAGTACGAATCAAGGTGTCAGACGGCTTGGGTCTTTCTTGGGAGCTCAGAGGGAGGGTCTGTTCTGGGGCTGTCTCCTCGCTTCTGGTGGTTGACAGCAATCCTTGGCGTTCCTTGGTTTGCAGCTGTATCTCTCCAACTTCTACCTTTGTCTTTACACGGCTTTCTATTCTATGCGTCTGGTATCCTTTGTTCTTCTTATAAGGACACCAGTGGTTGGATTTAGAGCCCACTCTAATCCAGTATGACCTCATCTTAACTTGTATCTTAATTACATCTCCACAGACCCTATTTCCAAGTTAGATCACATACACAGGTACCAGGGGTTAGGATGTCAGCATGTCTTTCAGGAGAACACAATTCAAACCACAACAGATGATTTTTTAAAAAAGGGACTAATATGTGACTAATTTAAATGTGGTTGAATTATTTCCACAAGTAACACTTGCCATAGGACTAAGGTTATAACTTTATTAAATCACTTAGTGCAACATTTCCTCAAGTGTGTTTTTTAAACTAGTCTGTGGGATAATAGGAGGTACTGCTTAGTGGGGGGGAAAAGGGTCTTATTATTAAATAGTTTTAGGAAACAGTAGGTCAAAGAAAGTTAAATGGCTGTACAGGCTATTTACAGTACTCCTCGGAGGCTTTAATATGCCAGAGTACATTGGGAAGATGTAGTACATTTCCCAAACTGATATGATGACAGACCATTTTTTAACTTGAGTGCTGTCCCAGGGAACACCCTTTATGAGACCCTGACTTCACAGGTAACATTATTTTGTAACTATCTGTTTACAAATTTGTCTCAGTAGGTTGTAAGCTTCTGAAAGGCAGAATCCATATTTCACTAATTTTTGAATCCTCAGAACACGCTTAGCATCTGACAGCTATAGGGCCATGCGGTTGTATAGGACAGCGGTCCCCAACCATTTTGGCACCAGGGACCGGTTTCGTGGAAGACAGTTTTTCCACGGACCTGGGGGTGAGGGGGATGGTTTCTGGATGATTCAAGCACATTACATTTATTGTGCACTTTATTTCTATTATTATTACATTGTAATATATAATGAAATAATTATACAACTCACCATAATGCAGAATCAATGGGAGCCCTGAGCTTGTTTTCACTTGCCACTCACTGATAGGGTTTTGATATGAGTCTGCAAGCAATTGATTTATTATGGTCTCTGTGCAGTCAAACCTCTTTGCTAATGATGATCTGTATTTGCAGCTGCTCCCCAGTGCTAGCATCACCGCCTCATCTCTACCTCAAATCATCAGGCATTAGATTCCCATGAGAAGAACACAACCTAGATTCCTCACATGCTTAGGGTTCGTGCTCCTGTGAGAATGTGATGCCGCCACTGATCTGACAGGAGGCTGAGCTCAGGCAGTAATGCGAGCGAAGGGGAGTGGCTGTAAAAACAGATGAAGCTTTGCTCACTCACCTGCCACTCACCTCCTGAAGCTTCACTCACCTGCCACTCATCTCCTGCTGTGCGGCCTGGTTTCTAACAGGCCACGGACCGGCACCGGTCTGTGCCCTGGGGGTTGGAGACCCCTGGTGTAGGATACAAATAAATGATGCTTACTGGACTTGTGTAACCCAACCACACTGGACACGTAGAGTGGTATTTTACCAGTGAGGATTTCTTTTAGCTATGTCACAAATCCTGGCCACTCTTCCCTGACCATAAAGGGGTTACTTTTTTCTCAGATAATAAGAAATTTGGGAGGAGGCAGTCCAGAACTGATGCACAGCTGCTCAAAAGGAATCATCAAAGACACGGATCATCTTGTTTCAGTCTTCTGTAATAGGAGGTTTCCTCTCAATGTTGCAGGATGGCTGCTTCATAGCCAGCCTCCACTTCTGGGCGCCAGGCAGGAAGGAAAAGTCTGTTTTCCTTCTCTCTCTCCTTCCTTCCTTCCTTCCTTCTCTCCCTCCCTCCCTCCCTCCCTCCCTTCCTCCCTCCCTCCCTCCCTCCCTTCTTTCCTTCCTTCCTTCTTTCTTGCTCTTCCTCCATCTCCCTCCTTCCTCCCCCACCCCTCTCTTTCCCTTTTTGTTCTTTTAACAAATTTTTGGGCAAGCCCCCCAAAATGGGATCCCGTTGGCAAAGAAGAATGAGAGAAGGGCTTTGCAGTAGCAAGGTCTTGAATCCTGTGCAATATAGGTTTGTTTGTCACTGTTGTTATTGTTAACAGTACTGGAGTTGCGACTGGTGCTGACCTATTTATAGAAAAGAAAAGGTTTTTGTAATTTAAATATTTTTATATTTTAAATTCCATAAAGAAGAAATTTGTTTCAATAATCACTTAAGCTGTTAGGTTATATAACCTCCTAGTAATAAACTATTTTGATGGGAGAGAAAAATGTGTTGGAGAGTGTCCCAGGAATTCTGGATGCAGAATAGTAGGCTAATTGAGTGCTTATGCAGTCATTGGATAAACTCACAATTCAACTGAACAAGAAATTAAATATATAACCTCAAAATATTTCATGATTCATTGCATTGGGAAACCAGTATTAACTTATTGCATCCTATTGATTCAGCATGATAAATAGAGCATTTTGATGGGGACTTTGATTCCATAGTGATTCAGTTTCCAACATTTGTAGAAATTTTGTATCAGCCAGCAGAACAGCTAGCAATCTTGAGCCATGCTGGTATGTTTGCTTTTCAAAGTTGGTGCCCTTTCCCTCTTAGATACAGCCATACTCAATTAAAATCATGCAATGTTGGCTAAGTAACAGGGCAGCAACCAAGATTGAAGTTGTGGAGAAAAATTCCAAAGCTTGTCTGAATAATAAGAAGCAGGAACTCAAAATTAGAAACTGCTTTCTGCTGTAATCACACCAGTGCAGCCGTTAGAGATTTTTCCATTGATTTTGGGAGTGTAGGAGACACAAATTAAAAATAAATAACTGTAGCAGCATTGCCATGACTTTTTCTGTCACATTTAATTAATTGGAAGTTTGGACAACTTAGGACTTTGAATAGCTGCTTTATTTGTCTTTCATTCTATTCTTAGGCTTTCTGTTCCTATTTAGAAGGTAGCTCTCCTTCAGTTTGTTTTAATCTTAATATCAAGACAGTTAATCAAGGAATTGATCATCAATGATTGCATCATTAAACATGATGTTCTAGCACCTTTGACTTCTCAAACATGAAGCAAGTGGGACTGACCTCACTCTCCCCCAGATGTCCGCTCATAAAACCCTATTTTTAGGGAAAGAATGCAGGAGATTTTAGCTCTGTCACATCTCCCAAAGATTATGGGATTGAAGAGAGTATAACCCCCCACTGCCACTGAAACTCATTAAGACCAGACCCAGAGGTTTAGTCAAACCTCAGCCTCGGACTCTGTGGTCAAATTCCCTGATAGGCACACAGTACGTTTTCATTGCATTTCACTTCTTTAGGTTCTAAATGAAGCCCTGTGTATTGTGCTGAGGACATGCTAGGCCGTAGGCTCCTAGGTAGCTTCTCAGGGCCCTTTCTTCCTGCCTGAGGGCCTTTGCACAGGCTGGTTTTTTTTTTTGCCTAGAACATTCCTCTCTCCCCTATTTTCTTTTGTCCTACATTCCCTTCAGGTCTTGTTTTAAATTTCACTGGCATACCAGATGAGTTTTTCTCAGTTATGAACTCCCAAATACACTTCTACTTTACTTAGCATATTTATAATTATTAATAATTTCTCAATTATTTGGGTAGTATCTTACCTTCTTCCTTGGGTGCAATGTAATAGAAGCAGGTCTGAGATATATGAGAGGAATAGAGCACTGTGGAGCTGACCCAGCATTGGGCTCGCATTTCTATTTTAACCCTAATAACAATGTATTATAATAACCTCTGTACATGATGCTTTTTTCTATCAAATTTTTTGTGCCCCAGTACTGAATACTTGTTCTCCTATGCAAGTATTCCCATAACATAGGAGCTGACAATCTAGAGTTTAGTCATCTACTCATGAAAAGTAATTAACTTTTCAAGCTATCGTACGCCAAATACCAAACAAATCAGCAAATGTGGTAGAGCTGTATTATCTATTCTGTTGGCCTCTAGCCACAAATGAGATGGAGAAGCAATTTATTTTGATAGCCATTTTAGTTCCTAGAGATGGCATAAAGTCTGTAAATATAAATTTAAATGCTACACAGTTTATAAAGCATGTCATAATGAAATTCTGCATATTGGCTAAAGCACTGCCTCAAAATACTGAAGATACAGATGCAGAATTAAAACTAGAGGGCTAAAATATTGTAACAGGATGTGGAAGAAAAGCAAGGCATGATATTAGTGGAAGTTTACTATTTTTAGGACTTGCTTGGGGCATAGTCATGTCTCTCAACACTATATAGAAGTTTGTAAAATATTATTAACTTGTAAATCTTATACTATGTGAATGAATTGCTTATTCAAAAATAAAACTAAGAATAGGGAAAAATTGTAATATTAATATGCTTTATTTTTAACTTTTGGTTAACTAACACATCTTTTTAAGTTGGTTATATAAACATTATTATATTCTTAGAAGATGATGTTTGAAATTATAAACATACTTTTAAATATATATATTTTGAAGATTGGCTTCAGGAAGCTAAGATAGAAATAAGTAGTGTAGATGACAATGGGGATGTGGAACTATAACCAGTACATTTGTATAAATTGTGAAGACCTTGCTGAGAGCACAGTTATAGAACTACTTCCCAGATAACTGGTTTCATGAAGTTCTTCCATGATTATGTAGCAATTCTGGTTTTTTTTTTATCATTGTTCCATAATTAAGAGGCTGTGGTTTTCAAGAGTTTTTCCCTTTGATCCATTTGATGTGCAGAATGTTTTTATTATTCTCCACCCTCAAAACAGCTTCCCACCCAATTATTATTTATTTATTTTTGTTGCGGTACTTGGGCCTCTCACTGTCGTGGCCTCTCCCGTTGCGGAGCACAGGCTCCAGATGCGCAGGCTCAGCGGCCATGGCTCACGGGCCCAGCCGCTCCGCGGCATGTGGGATCCTCCCAGACCGGGGCACGAACCCGTGTCCCCTGCATCGGCAGGCGGACTCTCAACCACTGTGCCACCAGGGAAGCCCCCACCCAATTATTTTTGATTACAAAAACATTTAACATTTTAGAAATCTCTCTATGACTGAAATGTTAAGACTATGTCTGTTTTTATTGTGAAAATAATGGATGAGCATGTTCCAGTCACTATTTCTGTTTTAAAGTTTGGTGGATGTTTATTGCATTCAGTGAATGCTACCGGTTGCATTAATGCAGTCCATTTACAAAATAGCTGCATTTTATAGTCAATATATCAATATTAGTTACCAGATAAATCCTCCAAATCCTCCAAATGAGAAAGTTGAGGTTCCTTTTGTAATATTGCAAAAGCACATTTCTCTCAGGAGTCATAATGACTTAAAATAATTTTAAAAGTATACCTGTTTGTTTCCAGTTTCTATAGAAAAATTGGTTGATTCCTTACAAGTTATAAGTTGAATGGGAAGTTTCCTCTCCTTAGGTTGAGAATTGATTTATGAGAAATCGTTGAATCTCTAAGATTTGCATTTGTGTATTTGAAACGTGGCTCTTAACTGGTTTGGCTCTTCATGTCACATGGGTTTTAGTAAGGAATAAGGAATATATTTGTCATGCCAAATCCTCCCCCTACCCCGCCGTTTTTGTTTTGGCTGCACTACACAGCATGTGGGATCTTAATTCCCTGACCAGGGATCGTACCATGCCCCCTGAAGTGGAAGCATGGAATCTTAACCACAGGACCGCCAGGAAAGTCCCCAAATCCCCCTTTTGTAATGACAACATGCAGGAGGCAAGAAATCATATGCAATTGCATTTGATTAGTTCTAAAGTGTGGAGGTTCATGACCACTAAAATAGTTATTTCTTAATAATACAGTTTAAATGAAAATACAAAGAGTGGACACATCTTCCAAAATATTGTGTGTTAAAAAAAATATTGTGTGTTACAGTAAAATATGGTTTATTGGCCACTCTATTAACCTGGCATTTCTCTTAATAATGACATTTGTGTTTTGGCAGTAATAGGTTAGAATGTGATAATTGGTATTTATTATTGTGACCCCAAAAATGTGTAAGATTTTTAAATACCCTCTGACTTATCAAAGAAAGATTAAATTATTTATATTTTCCAAGGCACTTCAGTATCTAGAAAATTGTAATTCTTTGACAATATTTACTCTCTATATAATATAGACAATAATCCTCTATATATTAGAATACCTTATTCCTAGGATATGTTAAAAAAAGAAACCCTGGAATTTGCAGTCATTTTCCATTTCAAGTACTTCTTTACAGCCTGTTGAAATTCCTGACATACTAATTATTATAGAATATGACTAACTTATTTTCCTTTTATTCATATATTCTGTGGGAAAAAAAAGTTAAAGTGAAAAGATTTGAATAGTTTACTATTTAGGAGACCCCTAAATGATGAAATATTTTTCAAGTTATTAGATCCCCTTAACAGTATCACTATTAGTGACTTTCTTCTAATCCAGGAGCTTATAATTGAATAAGAAATAATTGGACTTTTCTAAGCATGGAAAATAGACTCTCTGAAAGTCTTAACTAGGGCTAAGTTTTTTTTTCAATGTAGTGAAAACCAAAAGCAACATGTTAGGTTCAGCATTAAAAGCAGGTAATATAATCAGTGAATGTATATAAATCAGGATATAAAAAGGATCTTGACTCATAGTGAGATAGAGATCAAACCAATAGGGCAGGCTCTCTATTCTGTTTTGCTTAGAAATAAGTAAATAGGCTGAACTTTAGGTTAACTAAACTCTGGGTGTAAATCAGCCATCTTTCAAGACCCTGAATTAACCTGGCATTTCTCTTAATGCCACTGAGTTAACCTCCTTCACTTAACAAGGGCTCAGAGGCCCCATGGAATTTACACCAATCAAAGCAGTGCCGGCGGGCTTCCCTGGTGGCACAGTGGTTGAGAGTCCGCCTGCCGATGCAGGGGACGTGGGTTCGTGCCCCGGTCCGGGAAGATCCCACATGCTGCGGAGCGGCTGGGCCCGTGAGCCATGGCCGCTGAGCCTGCGCGTCCGGAGCCTGTGCTCCACAACGGGAGAGGCCACAACAGTGAGAGGCCCGCGTACCACAAAAAAAAAAAAAAAAAAAAAAAAAGCAGTGCCGGCAACCAAACAGCCTCTGTTTCAATACAAGAAGAAGCCAGGGGCAGAATACAAGTTACTGGTGAGTCTTGTACTTTGGACCACTCAGCAGGGCAGACATTCTTCTCCAAATATACCTTAAAGCAAAAGAAGGGACAGTGCATACCATTCTGCACCTGGCTGGAATGCAGGGGAAATGTAAACTAAGCTGACCCGACTGGTAGGTAACAAGTTTGAATAACTTGTTTGGGTCCCAGGACTTACTCTTGGTGAAAGCTATTAAAAGGTGGAATGTATCTTTGGCATAATTTCAGCTGTTTTATGTCTTCATTCCTACTTCATTTTGTCCTAGCTTGTGATTTATTATGTGACCTTAAACTTGATTTAAACTTGAGAAAGCCCAGATCTGGAGATTCTTTCAAAGTTTGTTTCAGGAGATGGGACTAACTAGAGTCGTAGAGTATCCACCAGCAGCAGTTTCAAATCTCAGCTCTGCCAAATCTAGGTCTGGCAGGTGTAACCCTCCTACACCAAGTCCCTCATCTCTAAAATGAGGTTCCTAACATCTTCCACGGAGAGTGTTACTGTTTTTTTAAAACTCATATACTGAAGCACTTGGCACATAGTAAGGACTCAATAATGATTGCTCTGAACCTCTTTCTTCCTTTTCTCTTTCTCCCTTTTATGGTGACAGAGGGCTACTAATAATGTCAGATTTTCTGTTTTTGTTGTCCTTTACTTTTCTCTCTCTGATTCTTCTTTCCTCCATCTCTGAAACTGAGCCCTATGCTTGCTATTAAATTATACCTTAGTGTCAGGAAATGAGCCTTGCCTCTTGCTATTAAAAGTGTCTTTGTGGGCTTCCCTCGTGGTGCGGTGGTTGAGAGTCCGCCTGCCGATGCAGGCGACACGGGTTCGTGCCCCGGTCCGGGAAGATCCCACATGCCGCGGAGTGACTAGGCCTGTGAGCCATCGCCACTGAGCCTGTGTGTCCGGAGCCTGTGCTCCACAACGGGAGAGGCCACAACAGTGAGAGGCCCGCGTACCGCAAAAAAAAAAGTGTGTGTGTGTGTGTGTGTGTGTGTGTGTGCTGATATTTATGCTGTACTGACTGTCAGTTCATATATTCTGGCCAAAATTTCTTTTTATCATGGATCTTAATCCCTGCATTTTACCTTTTCTGAAATGGTAAAATGTCACAATGTTTTCAATGCTGCAACTGGGCAGCGATGGAGTAAAAAGACAGAGAATGATGTTACTGGAGAATGACAAGTTAAATTTTCTTCTCTCTTCTGATCCTTTCTGGGTGTGTGGATGTATTTACTTTCTCAATGTAAGGAAGGGAAAATATTTTCTCTCTACTGTTTTCAAGATTAAAACATATCAGGGCTCCTGAGCCTATAGAACTGATCACTGCTGAAACAAGCAGACTGAAAAGGAGTGAAAGTATAGAGTTCACATGTGTTGTGTTTACTATGCGTGAAGCACCATTATAAGGATTGCATGAATCATGTCATTATTTTCACAAAAACTCTATCATTGTCCCTGTGTTACAGATGAGGAAGTTGAGGTGCAAATATGCTAAGATGATTCCTTGTCTCACAGAAGTGTCAGGGCTAGGATCTGAACCCAGGGAGTCTGGTGCTGAGGAGAACCTTATCTGCCTTCTAATGTATGATGTGAACACACCAGTAAGGGCTACGGTCAGTCTCCATCTCCTAAAATTGTGCTGCTCACCAGATGCACCGACATCACCTGGGAGCTTATGAAAAATGCAGCATCTCAACCTCACCCCAGACCTACCAAATTTTAATTTGCATTTTAAGAAGATCCCCAGGTAAGTAGCATGTAAAGTTTGGGAAACACAAGCCTCAAGCATTATTTCTGGGATCATATATATACTTTTTGTGTGATATAGGGAGAAAAACAATCAGGAATTTTAGATCTCAAAGGGATAAAGATTTAGAGACAATGCAGTTCAATCTCTTCCTTTTGTAATTGTTGAAAATAAGTTACATGGCGGTTAAATATGTATTTAAGAATAAATAAATTCTTAAGAATTCAATAAACATTTTTTGAGGGTCTGTCACGTGCCAGACTATATGCCAAGTGGGCTGGGGATACAAAGAGGTTGGGTTGGGAATCAGGAAAGACATTATTACAGACATAGTATTGGAGCTGAGTCTTGAAAGATTAATAGGTATTAACCAAAGGCACTAGAATTTGAGCCTTTTCATTTGCAACTAGGCCAATGAACATCATCATTCAGGGCCACAAGTTATTCAGAGAAAGGAGATATTTAGAGGAGTCAATCTCAAACTTGGCTTCACATAGAATTACCTGGAGAACTTTCAGAATGCCTATTCATGGCTCCACCTCCAGAGTTACTGATTTTGTTAGTCTGGGAGGAGATCTGGACATTCGTTTCTTTGTTTGTTTATGTTCTGCAGATGACTCTAGGGTCCACACAAGGCTATTATAGTTCTTTTGTGCTTGGTTTCCCTCTTTACTCTCTGGGTCTTCTGACCATTTCATCTGGTTCCTGACCCAGCTTTCGGCCCTGGACTTCAGACCCACCCTTGTCATGAACCGCAACTTGTTACCCCTTGGATCCTGAACTAAGTCTGACGGTAGATGCCGTATTCGTGTGACCCCCCCCGTGAGCATGGAGTGCTTTTTCTGTAAATCACCACATGTTGGGGCCAGAGCCAGCCCACTCTCAGAAAAGTTAGCATTAGAGCTGCCTGAGAACAGACGCACCCAATCTCTATAACTAGCGTGCCGCCCTACCCACAGTATAAGACGTCATAATTTTCTCCCCCAAATAAATAGAATATCAAAAGATTTTCTTTTACAGTTTTTTAAATTGAGGTAACATTGGTTTAAATGTTATATGTTTCATATGTACAATATGATATTTAGACTTCTGTATACACTATAGTGTGCTCACCACCAAAAGCTTAGTTTCCATCTATCACTATATAGTTGACCCCCTTTACCCATTTCACCCTCCCCCACCATTCCCCTTCCCCTCTAGCAACCACTATATTCTCTCTGTATCTATGTATTTGGTTTTATTTTGTTTGTTCATTTATTTATTTTATTTTTATATTCCTCATATGAATGAAATCATACAGCATTTGTCTTTCTCCATCTGACTTTAGCATAATACCCTCAAGGTCCATCCCTGTTGCTGCAAAAGGCAAGATTTTATCTTTATTATGGCTAAGTAGCATTGTGTGTGTGTGTGTATATGTATATATAACACCTATCTATCTATATCCATTCAACTGTTGATGGGCACTTAGGTTGTTTCCACATCTTGGCTATTGTAAGCAATGCTTCAATAAACATAGGGGTGCATATATCTTTTCAAGTTAGTGTTTTCATATTCTTTGAATAAATACCCAAAAGTAAACTAGCTGCGTCATACGGTAGTTGTATTATTAATTTTTGAGGAATCTCCGTACTGTTTTTCATAGTGGCTGAACCAATTTACATTCCCATCAACAGTGTATGAGGGCACCCTTCTCTCCACATCCTTGCCAACACTTGTAATTTCTTGACTTTTTTTTTTTTTTTGCTGTATGCGGGCCTCTCACTGTTGTGGCCTCTCCCATTGCAGAGCACAGGCTCCGGACGCGCAAGCTCAGCGGCCATGGCTCACGGACCCAGCCGCTCTGCGGCATGTGGGATCTTCCCGGACGGGGCATGAACCCGTGTCCCCTGCATCGGCAGGCGGACTCTCAACCACTGCACCACCAGGGAAGCCCCTATTTCTTGACTTTTTGATAATAGCCATTCTAACGTGTGTGAAGAAATATCTCATGGTGGTTTTGATTATTATTTCCCTAATAATTAGTGATGATTAACATCTTTCCATGTGCCTGTTGGCCATCTGTATGTCTTCTTTGGAAAAATGTCTAATCAGATCCTCTGCGCATTTTTTAGTTGGATTGTTTGAGTTCTTTATATATTTTGGATATCAACACCTTATCAGATATGTGATTTGCAAAAATCTTCATTCAGTAAGTTGTCTTTTTGTTTTGTTGATGGCTTCCTTTTCTCTGCAGAAGCTTTTTATTTTAATGTAGTCCCATTTGTTTATTTTTGCTTTTGTTTCCCTTGCCTGAGGAGACATATCTAGAAAGACATTGCTAAGACCAATGTCAGAGTATACTGCCTATGCTTTCCTCTAGGAGTTTTGTGGTTTCAGGTCTTACACTGAAGTCTTTAATCCATGTTGAGTTAATTTTTGTGTATTGTATAAGATTGTGGTCTAGTTTTGTTCTTGTGCATGTGGCTGTCTAGTTTTCCCAACACCATTTATGGAAGAGACTGTCCTTTCTCCATTGTATGTTCTTTGCTCCTTTGTCATAAATTAATTATCCATATATGTGTGGTTCATTTCTGGGCTTTCAGTTCTGTTCCACTGATCTGTGTGTCTGTTTTTCTTCCAATACCATGCTGTTTTTATTACTATAGCTTCATAGTATAATTTGAAAGCAGGAAGTGTACTTTCAGCTTTGTTCTTTATTTTAAAGATTGCTTTGGCTATTCAGGGTCTTTTATCATTCCATACAAATTTTAGGATTTTTTGTTCTACTTCTGTGAAAAATGTTGTTGGGATTTTAATAGGGATTGCATTGAATCTGTAGATTGCTTCAGGTAATATGGACATTTTAACAATGTTAATTATTCCAATCCATGAGCACAGAAAATCTTTCCATTTATTTTTGTCTTATTCAGTTCCTTTCAACAGTGTCTTATAATTTTTGGTGTACAGGTCTTTCACCTCCTTGGCTAAATTTATTCTTGGTATTTTATTATTTTTGCTGTGACTGTAAATGGGATTGTTTTCTTTATTTATCTTTCAGCTAGTTCATTGTTATTGTATAGAAATGCAACAGATTTTTGCAGATTGACTTTGTACCCTGCAACTTTACTGTATTAGTTTATTATTTTTAATAGTTTATTGGTGGGGTCTTTAGGTTTTTTTCTTTATGTAAAATCATGTCATCTGCTGATAGTGAGTTTTGCTTCTTCCTTTCCAATTTAGATGCATTTTATTTCTTTTTCTTGATTAATTTCTGTGGCTAGGACTTCCAATACTATGTTGAGTAAAAGTGGTGAGAGTGGGCATCCTTATCTTGTTTCTGATCTTGGAGAAATAGCTTTCAGTTTTTCATTTGCGTGTGATGTTAGCTTTGGGTTTGTCATATATGGCCTTTATTAGGTTGAGATATATTTCTTCTGTACCCACTTTATTGAGAATTTTTATCATAAATGCATCAGTGCCTCTATTGTGATGATCATAAGATTTTCATTCTTTGTTTTGTTAATGTGGTATATCACATTAACTGATTTGTAGATATTGAAACCTGGAATAAATCCCACTTGATCATGGTGTATGATCCTTTCAATATATTGTTGTATTTAGTTTGCTAATATTTTGTTGAGGTTTTTGCATCTATATTCATCAGAGATATTGGCCTGAATTTTCTTTTTTCATGCTCTCTTTGTTTGATTTTGTTATAAATCATAAAGTGAGTTAGGAAGTGTTCTCTCCTCTTCAATTTTTTTGGAAGAGTTTGAAAAGAATAATGTATTAAATCTTCTTTGAATGTTTGGTAGAATTCACCTGTGAAGGCATCTGGTTCTGAACTTCTGTTTTTTGGTAAGGTTTGGATTACTATTTCAATCTCCTAATGATTGATCTATTCAGATTTTCTATTTCTTCATGAATTAGTCGTCAGAGGTTGGTTGATTATAAGAATTCATCCATTCTTCTAGGTTGTCCAATTTGTGGGCATATAGCTGTTCATAGTATTCTCTTATAATCTTTTGTATTTCTGTGGTATCCTTTGTAATTTCTCCTCTTTTTTTTTTGATTTTATTATCTGGGTCCCTTCTTTTCTTAGTAAGTCTAGCTTACGCTATGACAATTTTGTTTATTTTTTTTAAAGAACCAGCTGTGAGTTTCATTGATGTTTTCTGTTGTCTTTTTAGTCTCTATTTCATCTATTTCCATTGTGATTTTTATTTTTTCCTTCCTTCTACTGACACTGGGCTTCATTTGTTCTTCTTTTTGTAGTTCCTCTAGTTTAAGGTTAGTTTGTTTATTTGAGATTTTTCTTATTTCTTGAGGTTAGCCTGTTGTTATAAACTTCCCTCTAAGTACTGCTTACTGTATCCCATAGATTTTTGCTTTATCATGTTTTCATTTTTATTTGTCTTCAGGTATTTTTTTTAATATCTCTTTTGGTTTCTTCATTGACCCAATAGTTGTTCAATAGCATGTTGTCTAGTCTCCATGTACTTGTGTAATGTCCAGCTTTCTTCTTGTAGTTGATTTGTAGTTTCATATTATTGTGATCAGAAATGGTGCCTGATATGATATCAATCTTATTAAATTTGAGACTTGTTTTGTGTCCCAACATATGGTCTATTCTTGAGAAAGTTCCATGTGTGCTTGAGAAGGATGTGTGCTTTGCTCCATTTGGATGGAATGTTCTATATAAATCTATTAAGTTCATCTGGTATAATGTTTCACTTAAGGCTGCTGTTTCCTTGTTGACTTTCTGTCTGGATGATCTATTCATTGATGTAAGTGGGGTGTTAAAGTCCTCTATTATTATTGTATTGCTGTCAATTTCTCCCTTTAGGTCTATTAATAATTGCTTTATGTATTTTGGTGCTCTCATGTTAGGTGCATATGTATTCATAAATGTTATGGCTTCCTGATGGGTTGTCCCCTTTATCATTGTGTAATGTCCATTTTTGTCTCGTGTTACCTGTTTTGGCTTGACATGTATTTTGTCTGAGTATGGATATACCTGTTTTCTTTTGGCTGCCATTTGCTTGGAGTATCATCTTCTATCTCTTTACTTTGACCCTATGTTTGTCTTTGGAGCTGAGATGAGTCTCCTAGAGGCAGCATATAGGTGGGCCTTGTTTTTAATCCAAACAGCCATTCTATGTCTTTTGATTGGTGAATTCAAGCCATTTACATTTAGGGTGATTACTGATAAGTGAGCACTTAGTACTATCATTTTATCTTTTGTTTTCTGGTTGCTCCATATCTCCATTGTTTCTTTTTCCTTGTGTTTCTGTCCGCCTTTTTAGTTTAGTGGTTCTCATGATGTTTTTCTCAGTTTCCTCTTTTTATGTTTTGTGTCTGTGCTCTAAATTCATGTTTTGTGGTTACCATGAGGTTTGTATAAAATATCTCATAGATAAAATAGTCCCTTTTCTGCAGATAGTATCATATCTTCATTTGGCAAATGGGCTCTATCTTTTAACTCTTCCCCCTTTAAGTTTTTGTTGTCTCAAATTATCCCTTTTTATATTGTGCATTTGTTACCAAATTAAAGAATTTTTACTGCCTCTTTCCCTTTATCTTTTATGCTATAATTATGTGTTTAACAATCTATTCTGATATAGAATTGCAGTTTCCTGATTCTGTCTATTTGTCAACTTACTAATAGTTTTGTGTACTTTTACCTTTTCATTTCCCATAGAAAATCTCCTTTCAACATTTCTTATAAGACAGGTCTAGTGGGGATGAACTCAGCCTTTGTCTGTCTGAGAAAGCCTTTATTTCTCCTTCATATCTGAAGGATAACTGCTGGAGAGAGTATTCTTGTCTGATAGTTTTCATCTTTCAATATTTGGATATGTCATTCCACTCTCTCCTGGCATGTAGAGTCTCTGCTGAGAAATCTGCTAATGGCCTAATAGGGTTCCTTTGTAGGTTACTGCCTTCCCCCCACCAAACTGAAAAGTCTTTATCAATAACTTTTAACAGCTTTAATATAATATGTCTAGGAGAAGGTTATTTTTTGCGTTTAGAAAATTAGACGGTCTCTTAGCTTCATGGACTTGTAAATCTAGTTAATTCTTGAGGTTTGGGAAGTTTTTAACTGTTATTTCTTTAAATAAACTCTCTCCCTTCTCCCTGTCTTCTCCTTCAGGGATTCCCATTATCCTTCTGTTGCCTTTCGTAATGGAGTTGATAGTTCTTGTAGAATTTCTTCACTTTTAAAAATCATCGTTCTCTCTCCTCTTTTACCTGAATCATTTCTATATTTCTATCTTTGAGCTCACTAATTCTCTTCCATATGGTCTGCTCTATTTCCAATGTGTTTTTTTTGTTTTTTTTAACATCTTTATTGGAGTATAATTGCTTTACAGTGGTGTGTTAGTTTCTGCTGCATCACAAAGTGAATCAGCTATATGTATACATATATCCCCATATGCCCTCCCTCTGGAACCTCTCTCCCACACTCCCTATCCCACCCCTCTAGGTGGTCACAAAGCACCGAGCTGATTTCCCTGTGCTATGCAGCTGCTTCCCACTAGCTATTTATTTCACATTTGGTAATGTATATATGTCCATGCCACTCTCTCACTTCGTCCCAGCTTACACTTCCCGCTACCCGTGTCCTCAAGTCCATTCTCTATGTCTGCATCTCTATTCCTGTCCTGCCCCTAGGTTCTTCAAAACCTTTTTTTTTTTTTTTACATTCCATATATATGTGTTAGCATGTGGTATTTGTTTTTCTCTTTCTGACTTACTTCACTCTGTACGAAAGACTCTAGGTCCATCCAACTCACTACAAATAACTCAATTTCATTTCTTTTTATGGTTGAGTAATATTCCATTTTATATATGTGCCACATCTTCTTTATCCATTCATCTGTTGATGGACACTTAGGTTGTTTCCATGTCCTGGCTATTGTAAATAGAGCTGCAATGAACATTTTGGTACATGACTCTTTTTGAAGTATGGTTTTCTCAGGGTATATGCCCAGTGGTGAGATTGCTGGATCATATGGTAGTTCTATTTTTACTTTTTAAGGAACCTCCATACTGTTCTCCATAGTGGCTGTATCAATTTACATTCCCACCAACAGTGCAAGAGGGTTCCCTTTTCTCTACACCCTATCCAGCATTTATGGTTTGTAGATTTTTTGATGATGGCCATTCTGACTGGTGTGAGATGATACCTCATTGTAGTTTTGATTTGCATTTCTCTACTGATTACTGATGTTGAGCATCCTTTCATGTATTTATCAGCAATCTGTATATCTACTGTGGAGAAATGTCTATTTAGGTCTTCTGCCCATTTTTGGATTGGGTTGTTCTTTTTTTGATATTGAGCTGTATGAGTTCCTTGTATATTTTGAAGATTAATCCTTTGTCAGTTGCTTCGTTTGCAAATATTTTTTCCCATTCTGAGGGCTGTCTTTTTGTCTTGTTTATGGTTTCCTTTGCTGTGCAAAAGTTTTTAAGTTTCATTAGGTCCCATTTGTTTATTTTTGTTTTTATTTCCCTTTCTCTAGGAGGTGGGTCAAAAAGGATTTTGCTGTGATTTATGTCATAGAGTGTTCTGCCTATGTTTTCCTCTAAGAGTTTTATAGTGTCTGGCCTCACATTTAGGTCTTGAGTCCATTTTGAGTTTATTTTTGTGTATGGTGTTAGGAAGTGTTCTAATTTTATTCTTTTACATGTAGCTGTCCAGTTTTCCCAGCACCACTTATTGAAGAGACTGTCTTTTCTCCATTGAACATTCTTGCTTCCTTTATCAAAGATAAAGTGACCATATGTGTGTGGGTTTCTATCCTGTTCCATTGATCTATATTTCTGTTTTTGTGCCAGTACCATACTGTCTTGATTACTGTAGCTTTGTAGTTTAGTCTGGAGTCAGGGAGCCTGATTCCTCCAGTTCTGTTCTTCTTTCTCAACAGTGCTTTGGCTATTCAGGGTCTTTTGTGTTTCCATACAAATTGTACAATTTTTTGTTCTGGTTCTGTGAAAAATTCCATTGGTAGTTTGGTATGGATTGCACTGAATCTGTAGATTGCTTTGGGCAGTATAGTCATTTTCACAATGTGGATTCTTCCAATCCAAGACCATGGTATATCTCTCCATCTGTTTGTATCATCTTTAATTTCTTTCATCAGTGTCTTATAGTTTTCTGCATACAGGTCTTTTGTCTCCTTAGGTATGTTTATTCCTAGGTATTTTATTCTTTTTGTTGCCATGGTAAATGGGAGTGTTTCCTTAATTTCTCTTTCAGATTCTTCATTATTAGTGTATAGGAATACAAGAGATTTCTGTGCATTAATTTTGTATCCTGCTACTTTACCGAATTCATTGATTAGCTCTGGTAGTATTCTGGTAGCATCTTTAGGGTTCTCTGTATATAGTATCATGTCATCTGCAAACAGTGACAGTTTTACTTCTTCTTTTCTGATTTGGGTTCCTTTTGTTTCTTTTTCTTCTCTGATTTCTGTGGCTAAAACTTACAAAACTATGTTCAATAATAGGAGTGAGAGTGGGCAACCTTGTCTGGTTCCTGATCTTGGTGGAAATAGTTTCAGTTTTTCAGCATTGAGAACGATGTTAGCTGTGGGTTTGTCATATACGGCCTTTATTATGTTGAGGTAATTTCCCTCTATGCGTACTTTCTGCAGGGTTTTTATCATAAATGGGTGTTGAATTTTGTTGAAAGCTTTTTCTGCATCTGTTGAGATGATCATATGGTTTTTATTCTTTAGTTTGTTAATATGGTGTATCACATTGATTGATTTGAGGATATTGAAGAATCCTTGCATTCCCAGGATAAACCCCACTTGATCATGGTGTATGATCCTTTTAATGTGCTGTTGGATTCTGTTTGCTAGTATTTTGTTGAAGATTTTTGCTTCTATGTTCATCAGTGATATTGGCCCATAGTTTTCTTCTTTTGTGACATCTTTGTCTGGTTTTGGTATCAGGGTGATGGTGGCCTCTTAGAATGAGTTTGGGAGTGTTCCTCCCTCTACTATATTTTGGAAGAGTTTGAGAAGGATAGGTGTTAGCTCTTCTCTAAACGTTTGATAGAATTTGCCTGTGAAGCCATCTGGTCCTGGGCTTTTTTCTGTTGGAAGACTTTTAATCACAGTTTCAGTTTCAGGGCTTGTGATTGGTCTGTTATATTTTCTATTTCTTCCTGGTTCAGTCTCAGAAGGTTGTGCTTTTCTAAGAATTTGTCCATTTCTTCCAGGTTGTCCATTTTATTGGCATAGAGTTGCTTGTAGTAGTCTTTTATGATGCTTTGTATTTCTGCGGTGTCAGTTGTTACTTCTCCCTTTTCATTTCTAATTCTATTGATTTGAGTCTTTTCCCTTTTTTTCTTGATGAGTCTGGCTAATGGTTCATCAATTTTGTTTATCTTCTCAAAGAACCAGCTTTCAGTTTTATAGATCTTTGCTTTTTTTGTTCTTCTTTCTCTAAGTGCTTTAGATGTAATATTAGGTTGTTTATTTGAGATGTTTCTCATTCCTTGAGGGAGGATTGTATTGCTATAATCTTCCCTCTTAGAACTACTTTTGCTGCATCCCATAGCTTTTGGTTCACTGTGTTTTCATTGTCATTTGTTTCTAGGTAATCTTTGATTTCCTCTTTGTTTTCTTCAGTGATCTCTTGGTTATTTAGTAGTGTATTGTTTAGCCTCCATGTGTTTGTATTTTTTACATTTTTTTCCCTGTAATTGATATCTAGTTTTATAACATTATGGTCAGAAAAGTTACTTGATAAGGTTTCAATTTTCTTAAATTTACCAAGGCTTGATTTGTGACCCAAGATATGATCTATCCTGAAGAATGTTCCATGAGCACTTGAGAAGAAAGTGTATTCTGTTGTGTTTGGATGGAATGTCCTATAAATATCAATTAAGTCCATCTTGTTTAATGTGTCATTTAAAGCTGTGTTTCCTTATTTATTTTCATTTTAGATGATCTGTCCATTGGTGAAAGTGGGGTGTTAAAGCTCCCTACTATTATTATGTTACTGTCAATTTCCCCTTTAATGGCTGTTAGCATTTGCCTTATGTTTTGAGGTGCTCCTATATTGCATGCATAAATATTTACAATTGTTATATCTTCTTGGATTGATTTCTTGATCATTATGTAGTGTCCTTCTTTGTCTCTTGTAATAGTCTTTATTTTAAAGTCTATTTTGTGTGATATGAGAATTGCTACTCCAGCTTTCTTTTGGTTTCCATATGCATGGAATCTCTGTTTCCACCCCTCACTTTCAGTCTGTATATGTCCCTAGGTCTGAAGTGGGTCTCTTGTAGACAGCATGTATATGGGTCTTGTTTTTGTATCCATTCAGCTAGTCTATGTCTTTTGGTTGGACAATTTAATCCATTTACATTTAAGGTAATTATCAATATGTATGTTCCTATTATGTGCTTCCTGGGCTTGATTGACTATTTCCTTTCCCATATTAGGGAAATTTTCAACTATAATTTCCTCGAATATTTTCTCAGTCCCTTTCTTTTTCTCTTCTTTTTCTGGGATCCCTATAATTCAAATATTGGTGCATTTAATGTTGTCCCAGAAGTCTCTGAGACTGTCCTCAGTTCTTTTCATTCTTTTTTCTTTTTTCTGCTCTGCAGTAATTTCCACTATTTTATCTTCCAGGTCACTTATCCGTTCTTCTGCCTCAGCTATTCTGCTATTGATTCCTTGTAGAGAATTCTTAATTTCCTTTATTGTGTTATTCATCATTGTTTGTTTGCTCTTTAGTTCTTCTAGGTCCTTGTTAAATGTTTCTTGTATTTTCTCCATTCTATTTCCAAGATTTTGGATCATCTTTACTGTCATTACTCAATTCTTTTTCAGGTAGTCTGCCTATTTCCTCTTCATTTGTTTGGTCTGGTGGATTTTTACCTTGCTCCTTCATCTACTGTGTATTTCTCTGTCTTCTCATTTTGCTTAACTTTTTGTGTTTGGGGTCTCCTTTTCAGAGGCTGCAAGTTCATAGTTCCTGTTGTTTTTGCTGTCTGCCCCCATTGGGTAAGGTTGGTTCAGTGGCTTGTGTAGGCTTCCTGCTGGAGGGGACTCTTGCCTCTGTTCTTTTTTTTTTTTTTAACATCTTTATTAAAGTATAGTTGCTTTACAATGGTGTGTTATAACAAAGTGAATCAGCTATATGTATACATATATCCCCATATTTCCTCCGTCTTGCTTCCCCCTCCCACCCTCCCTTGCCTGTGTTCTGATGGATCAGGCTGGATCTTGTCTTACTGGTGGGCAGGACCACATCCGATGGTGGGTTTTGGGGTGTCTATGATCTTATTATGATTTTAGGCAGCCTCTCTGCTAATGGGTGGGGTTGTGTTCCTGTCTTGCTGGTTGTTTGGCATGGGGTGTCCAGCACTGGAGCTTGCTGGATGTTGAGTGGAGCTGGGTCTTAGCATTGAGATGGAGATCGCTGGTAGGGCTCTCGCCAACTGATATTACAAGGGGCCGGGAGGTCTCTGGTGGACCAATGTCCTGAACTTGGCTCTCCCTCCTCAGTGGCTCAGGCCTGACACCCGGCCAGAGCACCAAGACCCTGTCAGCCACACAGACCGGTACCTGGGGAGTTTCTTGCCTTTTGGGAAATCTGAGGTCTTCTGCCAGCGTACAGTAGGTGTTCTGTAGGAGCTGTTCCACATGTAGATGTATTTTTGATGTATTTGTGGGGAGGAAGGTGATCTCCATGTCTTACTCCTCCACCATCTTGAAGGTCCTCTCTCCAATGCTTTCTAATGCATTCTTCAACTCATTTATTGGGTTCTTCTGCTCCAGAAATTCTGATTTTTTTTTTAAGAGCTCATTCCAGTAAAGTGTTCCTTCTGTGCATTAATTTTACTCCTGAGCTCACTGAACTGCCTTTCTTAGTTTTCTTGTAGCTCACTGAGTTTCTTTATGACAGCTATTTTGAATTTTCTTTCAGTCAGATTGCAGTATTCTGTGACTTTAAGCTTGATTTCTGGAGAACTGTCATTTTCTTTTTGTGATAACTATGTTACCATGGTTTTTCATGGTGCTTGATGAGTTGTTCCTCAATTGGTACATTTGAAACAGCAAACACCGTTCTTATTTAGATAAAGCTTTTAAAATTTTGATTCTAACAACTCAACTGGTTGGTAATTAAAACCTTTCTTTTGATTTTCAGCAGGTGGCATTATAGCACAAAGTTTTGATTTCTCTTACCTGAACTGCCTCTGGCTATATTAGAGAACTGGCACTTTCCACCTTCCACTGCCTCTGCCAGAGGTGTCACTGGTGTCATCATTATCATTGCCTGTACCTCTGGGTCACTGGTGCCTTGCAGCTGCTAGTGTCACTACTGTTGCTGGCTTTGCAGCTGGGGACACTGGGATGGCGGGAGCTTCCACTGCACCCAGGGTCACCTAGATTGAGGGCATTGATGCCATGGCAAGGGGAGGGGAAGGGTGGGGGAAGAGTCAGGGTCACCAGTACCTCTACCACATCTGGGGTTGTTGGGTTTGTGGGTGCTGCCAGCAGTGGCAGTGGTGGAGGACTGGAGTTGAAAGTGGTACCCCAGCTGGAGGAACCAGGGTCATGGGCCCTGCTGCTTGCACTGCCCAGCTCACTGTGCTCACAGGTTCCGATGTAGCCAGGAGGCTGGAGTAACATGTGCCTCTTCCTCTCCTGCTACTGGGTTCTCTGGGGCTGCAGCTCAGCCACTGCAGTCAGGAGGCTGGGCTTCTGGGCACTGCCTGCACTGCTTCCCCAGTCTGCCTCGTCCATGCATTTCAGTCCACCCACCTTCAGGTGTACGGATGTGTGGACCTCTCTGGTGTCCTGGTGGGCTGGGCAGAGGAATCTCTGTTGGATTCTGGATCCTTCACATGTCGTAGATTGAAGAGGAGAGGGATAAAAAGAGCTTTTCATGCCACCATGGTGCTCACTGACATCAGTCTCTTTATGGTTTTGAGGAGGCTGATTTCCAAACTAATGATACCTGGATTCAGTGAGGGAGGAGTCAGAAATCTTTGTAGATGAAGCAAAAGTTGGACAGCTTTTACTGATACACTATGAACCAAGTACAAGACAGAGAATGCATGTTTCCCAAAGCATGGCCTGTGAGCCACCCACATCAGAAGTACCTGGGGAAGCTAAATACAATTCAGTTTCTGGCTCCTTCTCTAATCCTTTTGGATAAGAATCTCTAGAGACAGGCCCCAGAGTTTAACACTCACCAGATGTAATTCTGACAGGCATCAGGTGGGAGAGTAACTGAATAAGTGTGTTATTTTATATGAAATCATTTTAGTAATCTGGCAAGTTTCTGTTTTTCATTATTCTTCACTGATTCTTATTTCAATTATATCCAAAAGAAAATGTGTCATAAGCAGTCAACAGAACACCATAAATAACCACAGAACAGGAAGTGCATTTCACATATTTGAACAGGCAAATATGTTGCTTATTTTTGTATTGGGACAATTTAAAAAGGCATGGTGTGGCAAGGCTCCTGAAGAGTTAAGGAGTGTTCATCTTTTTAATGTCTGGAGCACGTATTTGTTGATGTGATTTCATTTTAAAGCAGTGATTTTGCTGACCAAGAGTACCCAACCGAACTGACAACAAGGAGAGAAAGTGGCACAGTGCCCAGGAATCATTAATGTTAAAAAGTTCAAAAGATGCTGCTAATGGGCAATGCTGGTGAGAAGTTCTGCTTTAAATGCAGAGATTTGTAGAGAGTAGAAAAGATGTGCTCCCCTACATGCTTGTAAGGTTGGGGAGCAGCTAATGAAATTAGACAACTTGGTTGGAGTCAGGTGAAGTATGGGAAAAGGTCTCCTACTACCATGACTATTTCTCTTACTTAATTTCCCCCTTTCTCTCATTCAGCTTTTCACCACCACTCTTCATTTTTGCTGCTTAAATTTGGACTCTATTATACCTACTTTGGATTATTGCCAAAACCTCCTAACTGATCTCCTGGTCTTCATTCTCTTTCTTCTACTTGCTGCCAGAATCCCCTTCCTAAAATTAGATCTCTTTCACTTTTGAGCTGAATATCTCAGCCATGAGTAGTTTCTCACTGCCTACAGAGTCAAGTCCAAAGCCCTCTCCATCCCAGTGAAGACACCCTGGCTCCTGCCAACCATTCCCCTCCTTGACTTGAGTCACTCACTTCATGCCGTTTGCAGCCATGTTTCGTCCCATTTGATTGTAGTTCACTGAGCCATTTGTGAGTGTTCAGCTCTGTTTCTTCCTCATAAGCAAGAGATAAGCAATGAACAAATCAAACCTCTTGAAAGTATACATTTCTGGCCAAGGCCTTTAGAGGTCAAACATGTAATATTTTTCCTCCCAACATCAGCTTATGAGCTCCCAAATTACATGAGTGCTGTTGGGAGAGAGAACGCATTATCTTGATCCCAAGGATTTTCACCGTAGTCCATGGAATTTCTCCTGGGAAGTTCCTCTGATCTTTATATGAGCTGGTGACATCTAATGACAGGCCTTTTAGCAATGGGGGATTTTCCCGGACACTTTGGCACTCAAATCCCTTCCCCATTATCCAGGATGCCCTATGCCCCACATATCAGCTGGAGGAAAGGTGAAGCTCCTGAGACAAAAGGAAAGGGCTCTTACATGGTGTGAGTTATAGACGAGGAACCTGGAAGAAGGGAATCTAACCTTATTTAATCTTGCAGGAATTCTGACTCCAGGCTCCTCATTCTGCCTAGATTGGGAGTCTAGGGTACTTAGAATAGTCAATTAGAAGGCAGGGGAAATTTAATATTCTCTCTCCTGTTTGCTAAAGATATACCTGGTTTAGATATTAATGAGACACAAAGCTAATGATGCTGCTCAATTCCTTTTCTCCTTTTCTTCAAAAAAATCCCCTGATGTCTGCAAATGCTTAGATGCTTACTTTCCAAAAAGATTCTTAGATGCTTAAGGCAAAGTATTCTTTCTGTGTCTCAAACAGAAATTCTCTTATAAGGTTGCGTGACTTAAAAAATTATATGGTAAGCTTTAGGGGCTTCGTGTGTTTGTAGAACAGAGTCAGGCCAAGACCAGAATATGATTTGAAAGCAACTGTAAAATAGTGCCCTTATTTAAGGACAGCCTGTCTTTCCTTCCTCCCTCCCTCCCTTCCTTCCTTCCTTCCCATCCTTCCCATCCTTCCTTCCTTCTTTCTTTCCTCCCTTTTCCCCTTCCTCCCTTCCTTTCTTTCTTCTCTTCACTTCCATTTTCTCTTCTTTCTTTCTCTTGCACTTCCGCCTTTTCTATTTCTCTCTCTCATTTTTCTCCCTTTTTCTCTCTCTTTTGTTTTTGCTTCCATCCATGTATTGAACAGTACAACAGGCCAGGCTATGCGTGAGAGAGAGAAATATGAAAAAAAAACAACCCACTACTGCCTTTAGTGATCACACAATCTAGTGTTGGGAGAAACATACAGGTATGCAATTAACAAGGATGTTTGGGGTTAAGCTGATGTTTTTTAAGGCAAGGAAGAAGGCTTTTTCTCCAATTCAATGACTTATTTATTCATTCATGGTACTAGATAATTCTCATGGTACTGAGAACTGTAACTTCTTTTTGCTATAGCATGAGGACCGAGCTGGGGAGTGCTGATAAATAAATAGGCTGGAAAGGGAAGCAAGAGCAGATGATAATAGCCTTACAGTTCCTGATAAAGGATTTGGCATTTGTCTTGGAGTCTGTGAGAAGCCACTACTAAAGGACTTGAAGCAAGAGAATGAGATGATCATATCATTAGAAGAAATGTTATCTGGTAATAGTGAGAATAGCCAGGTAGTGGGGAGAGGGTAGGGCATTAGATAGAGGTAAGGAGACATTTTAGGAGTATATCACCATCATCTAGACAGTGATAAAGGCATTAAACTCAGTCAGTGGAACTTGAACCTTTAGAGAAGACATGAGGTTTTAACCCACAGAAGAAATGTGGGTGAGTGGCAGAAACAGAGGAGTTGCAGAAGGCACCCAGGTCTTGAACACAGTATCATTAACACCGGTTCAGATCACAGGAGGAGAAGGCCTAGGGCTGGGGTGGAGGGAGCATGATTTGGGGTTCAATTTGAAGCCTCTAACATATATTTAGGGGGGAAATGGCTTCATAACTCAGATGAGAGATTGATAAAAGATGTAGCTTTGGAAGTTGGTGGTCTGTAGGTGGTGGTTGAGACCATGGGGTTGGGTACAATCACTCAAGGATCGGGGGGGAAGAGAGTAGGATACAGGGAAAAGACCAGAGTCTTTGGAAACACTAATACTTACGGAAATAAGAGATGACAACTCAGGAGTCTGAGATTAAATGACCTGGGAGGTAGAAAGAGGGACTAAAGCAAGTGATTTCATGGGAGCCAAGTAAGAAAAGTTTCAAGAAAAGATGAATAAAGCCAGCATTGAATATTGTAGAGAATTCAAGAATAAAGGCCCCAGACAACATTAACTGAATTAGGCAACAAGGTGGTCATCAGGGACCTCAGTGAGAAAGGTTTCCATAGATTGGGGTGGCGGTGGAACACAAAATTGGTTGAGGAGAGCAGGGTTGGGGGACATTGGAAAGTTGGGCAAAGGCTAATGGGGGCTACAACATAGTGACACTGGAAAAACTAAGCTGATGGCAGAGAGGCTATGAATCAGGGTCCTTGCTGGGGTGAGGGTGGCCTTCTGTGGAGGCCCAGGAGCAGGAACTAAAGGGAACAAAGATGTGTCAGTGCTGAGCCACCACAGGAACACACAGAAGGGGCTGGCCAAGCTGGGATCGCTCAGCGCCCACCTGCCTGGGGGCACTCAGGCTCCGGAGACTGAGCTTACGTTCTCTTCTTCTGCGACCCAACTCCAGCACTGAAGAAAGAGGAGAAGCAGGAAAACATACCCTGGGCCTCTCTCTCTGTTCACCTCACTGTACTCCTCACATTGAGCCCTCTGTCCTTCCCCCAACACCCCCTCCATCGAAAGACTGTCCCTGCTTAGCCAATCCCACTAGCAATACTCCAAGAAGAAAGAAAGATGTGAGCTCATTTATGGAGGAGGATTCATATGAGATTCTACTCTGGGACACATTTTTATTAGTTTGTGCTACTGAGTCAAGAGATTTTTTTTTTAATTTCTTGTTTTATTATTTCTGGAGGGGTTGGAAAGACTTGAGGATGTCTAGATCCAAAAAAAGAAAAAGTCCAGAGAGAGAAGATGAAGATTCTGGAGAGAAACAAGCTCTGAAAAGGTGAGAGGTGTCACACACGGAGCAGTGGCGAAGCCAGGGAAAGCCCTATCCGCTGAGGTGGGAGGCTCCAAGGTGCAGTCAGGAACTTGACTTTCTGTTCACTGGCCTCTAGTTGTCCAGGGCAGGAGACTAATCTTGGGCCTGGGTTGTGTTCATGGCTGGGCTGAGGCACGCCTAGGAACGATGGGTAAGTTCGGGAACAGACTCTGGAGCAGTCAGTTATATGAGTCAGTTTCCAGAAGAGTTTTTTATTTGGTGAAATGATGAAGAAGAAGTGTTTTTTGCCCCTGGTGGGTGTGGGGGAGGGGAGAGTGAAGGTGGGAATGGGAAAAGAGAAAAGGCATTCACTTCCAGCTCCTCTGTTTTTTAGCAGCAAGCTGAAGGAGCTCTTCTTCTTGAGATACGGGGGCACCAGCTGGCAGTGTTAGTTGGACACAGCCTTACTTGGCACCTAGAGGACCCCTGCCGGCACTTTGGTTCCTGGCCCTGCAATGACAGAAGCCCTGGGACCAAAGGGGTTCGTGGAACACGTGGAGATGCTCAGAAGATGCCAGTTTGAGATGCTTATTGGCCTCTACACGTCTCTGTATCTCTCAGTTTGGGGTGGACACTCCATGCGGTTGTCCAGGAAATCATGGGGCTGAAGTCCTGAGGGAGCCGATGAAAGCAAGGGCTATCTTAATGCAGGTTACGTTTTCATGAAGAGAGAGGCTAGGCCATCCCCGGGAGAGGTGAGGTGTGGGTCTTGAGGAGAGGAGGGAAAATTAATGGGGAATAGGACACAGCTCTGTCTGGGGCTCATGAAAGATTGCTGAACAGTGCAGAGGGCCTGGCTGGGGATACCGAGAAGAGTTCGTAGTGCTGTCATATATCTGATTCTCTTCAGCGATTAGTAGCTTAAACACGAGAACGTAAAAAGCAGACAGCCAGATTAATCCAGGCTGTCCAAAAAGAAATAATGTCCAAAAAGAAAGCAGGGGGACAAGTTTACAATAAGATTCTAAAAACGTCCCAGAAAGACTTGGTCGGGGGAGGGCATCTAGAATTCTCATGGGCCGAACAGGAGAACACAGGTGGTTGGAGAAGCAGAAAAGCCCTGTTCTATAAAAAGTTACTAAGGCTGGTGTGGCCTGGGGGAAATCTTTGTTACACTTCCAGTAAGGCAGCCTGCAATCGAATTAGCATCTTTGGCAAACACATCACACCTTGGGCTTATATTGAGCTTACAGTCGACCAAAATCCCTAAATCTTTCACACGCGCTGCTCCTAAGTCATGTTTCTGCCATGTTGTACTTGTGAAATTAATTACCGTTTTGGGCCTAAAAGTAGGGCTTTACAATTATGGCTATTAAATTTAATCTTGTTAGATTTAGGCCATGGTATCAACTTTCAGAGAATATTTTACATACTGATTCAGGTTTTCACACATTTCCCCTATAACTTTCAATAAGACAGAACCCAGAGGAATTCCTTATGCACATTCAAAAGTGACAGATTTACCCTATGTGTTGTTTTTTAGTTCACATCTTCATTTTGTCTGAAAGGGACTTGGTCATATTTCTTCCTAACATCATAATTTGCCAAACTGCATCGGTTAGGATGTTTTTGCCTGCAAGGGTGAAACTCTGAGTCAGCCTGGAATAAACAATAAGAACATTTATTAGTGCACAGAGGTAGGGAAGACTCCAGGCACAGCACAACCAGGGCTGAGATTCTGTTCTGCTGTTTGTAGTTTACCTTCTCCCATGTCTTGTCCTCAGGCCAGTTTCCTTTGTGGATATACGCTGACTGCCAACAGCAGTGGGGAGAGTGTGCTTCCTTGTTTGTGTCCAGAGGGAGGGTGGAAAGGGGAGAAAGTGTGAATAGAAGACTGTTCTTTCAGTTTGACTAGGACAACCTCCTACATGACCTTTAGAGTGACCAGCAATCCTGATGTGCTTGGGAGTGAGGCTTTGGGCTTTTATTCTAGGGATAGAATAAAAAAAAGTCCCAGGATATGGGACTTTTGGTGCTAAAACCAGGAAGATCCTGGGCTAGCAGGGACAGCTGGTCACCCTAGCCCCTACACGGAGACCGGTGGCCATTACCAGGATAAAACCTGATTCTGATTGTCTTAACCCATTGGCAAAAGGATGGGCACTCATGGTTGGTTTGCGCACACATTTCTGAAGTGTGGCTGTGGTCTATCAGATTCCACTGGGGGCAGATTCCTTGGCACCAAACCTACTGATTCAGAATCTCTAGGCATGGAAATGGGAAATTAATTTTTATCAAGCACTGCAGATGGTGGTCCTACACACCAGGGCTTAGAGAAACACTGGTTTAGACCTAATGGTGCTTATCCCTGAAGCTTCGGTCAACACCCAGAACGGCATGACTGCTATGCAGTGGGGCAGGGCTGGGGAGGATGCTGGGGAGTCATACCCCCCCACACACCGACTCTAGTTCCCTGGTTTTCCTGTCTTCCAGAAGGGAAGGAAGTTGCTTTGGGATTACTTGTTCTTAGAGAAACCATCCTTCTTCCTGGTAATGCCCAAGGGCATTAGTAAGACTTCCCTCACGAAGTGTTCACAAACCATGCTTGAGAGTCACTCTTACTTTTTTCTTGGAATCAGTATAAAACTCTCAAGTGACTAGCTTGCATAATCCATGACTTTAAAAAGTTTTTTGACAGTCAGAATAGTATTTCCTGTGTTCAGTCCTTGGGGAAGAGGCCTACATTTGAGGTTAAGAGTTTGAGCTCTGGTCAGGAAACAAAACAAAGAATCTGAGCCCTTCCTTTGCATATATTGATTTTGCATATATTTTTTAACTTCCTAAAACTTATCATCAGCAAAATAGAATAATTATCGAACTTACCTCATTGGGCTGTAGAATTAAATGAGATAATGTTTATAAAGTTTGAGCACAGTGCTTGTCTCATTAAGCAGTCAGTAAATTATGATCATTAATATCCTGCCTCCTCATTCTTTCATTGTTTGAGATATTCTGAGTAGGACCAGGCACAGTGCTTGTCACTAGACAACACAAAAATAAGGAGCAGTCCCTCCTATCAGGGAACTCACAGTATTGACATTATAATATAATGGCACTGTAGTAGATTTATATGCCAGATACCAGGATGGAACAGAGAAAGAAATGATCAATTAAGGGGATGTTGAAGAATGATCAGGAGTTTTCTAAATAAATATGGGAGAAGAAGGAAAGAGGACATTCTGGAGAAAGGATGTAACGTGAGCATTAATAAAAGCACAGGACATGAAAGAGTAGGGCCCCTTTGTGAATGTAAGTTGCTTTGAAGGCTGGAATGCAGGGTTCAGGTCAGGAGCAGTGGTAGATGATATTATAGGAGGCAAGGGCTGACTCGGGGCTTTGGGCTTTTATTCTAGGGATAGAACAGGGTTTTAAGCAGAGGAGTTAGCTGCATGATCACATTTATGCTTTGGAAAGACCAATCTGGGGACAGTGGATGAGCAGTTGGAGGGTGGTGAGGCAGAGAAATGTAAGAGCTTGCAGCATTACTCCCAGTGAGAGTTGATGAATATTAAACCAAAAGAAAGATATTAGGAACAGAGTGGAAAGGATGCAAAGCAGAGATGTAGGGTAGATACAAATGACGGAACTGGCTGATTGATTGACTAGATATGAGGTGGGGAAAAGGAAGATTTGAGGGGAATTCCTAAGTTTCTGTCTTGAGTGGATGGTGATGTCATTGCCCAGACAGGACTACAGAGGGCGATGGTGATGGAGTCAAGCTTTGAGCCTATTGAATTTCAGTTCCACGGGAGATATCCAGGTGGAGATGTACTAGGTTGTCTGTTTCTGGGGAGTAAGTTCTGGGATCGAGAGATGGCTCGAGTCAGCAGGGAATGGCCTTCAGGCATTGGAATCTGTGGGTGACAAAAATTGCCTGGGATGATGCCTCAGCGGAGTGTGTAGATTAGAATGAGGACAAGAATCCTCAGAAACTACAAGATTCCACAAAGCTCATTGACAATTAAGTGATATAACCTGTATGTTCTACCAGAGTCCAGGCCAGAAGAATTCAACGTATTTAAGCTTTATTTTGTTCTCTCTACTTTTTCCAAGATTTTTCACTGATCTTTCTAGTCCTTCATTTATTCCCCTTCAAGTAACTGAGATTTTTCTCTCAGTTTTGTTTTTCGGAGGGTAAAAATATAATGTTCAAAAAATTTTAATTACATTTCAAGAATCTTGTTTTCTAATTAGGATTGTCTAGTTTCTTTGGAATTTCTCATAACTGTTTTCTTATGTTCTTGTCCAAAATTCAAACAGTTCTAAATAGAAAACTTAAAAAAAATTAAGTTAAAATATAATATTACTTCTGATGAAGAAATAGGGATGAAGAGCTTAAAAGTGAGACAAACCTGATAAATACATGCAGAAGGGAGAAAAATACTACAAAATCTATGTCCAAAGGACATTTTTAAGAAAGTGAAACGGACGTGTTTACTGCATCTGCTCTGGTATTTAAACGAGCTGAAGCTAAATTCTTCAGTCTTTCCCCTCAGCAGTTAGAGAGGCAGCCTGGGAAAGATTAAAGGGAAAAAACCCACTAGTTTTGCAGAAGAAGAAAATGTACAAGTCTAGTGAAGTAAAAGACGTTGGCCAACTGCAAACAAGAAACCGTGGGTCACTGGGGAGAAAGACCCCCGTAGCAACCAGGAAAGAAAGAACTCCAGATAATGGACGCCACCTAGTGGGAAACTGGAGGATTTGGAGAAAATGAACCACTACAGGATTTCAGAACTTGGAGGTGGCTTAACATAATTATTATGAGATTTATTCACTCTTTTGATAACAATCATTGAGGACCTGCTATGTACCAGGCACATTAATAAGTTCTAGGAATCACGTAGTAATGATTTTCAGTTAAGCCCACAAACCCAGATGTCCAAGAATTCCCACTTTATTTTTCTATAACATAATCAATATCTATATTAAACCTCCATTTCATTTGGTGATGAGAACTTAACCTTCGTCACTTTAGTGCCCCTACACCCCTTGCCCTGGTTGGGTCTGAGCTCTAGGGTTTAATTGCAGTGAGACCTCTGCATTTGGCGCTCTGCATTGCTGTCTTCTGCTGAGATGGTTTTGTTTGTCTGCTGTTTGGACATTGGCCCTCATAAGTCACTGCTGGAAAAAAAAAAATCTGCTTGTTTCTGTACATAGGTTTCTTCGAGTCTGCCTCTTTCTCATCTACTTCCGCTACCTTCTCAGACATTCTGCTGCTCCTGTAGGGCTGTCTACTGCCCTATCTGCTTAGATACACGAACATACATTTTTACGCTGGCATCTTGAAGCCTCTTCCCTTGGTTTTATCTAGGAACTGGGTCACAGGTCCCTTTGACCTCAAATTCTCCAGATCTCCCTTGGGCTTCCTCTGCCCCATTTTCTTGAAGCACAGAAGAGCACATTATGGTTAAATAGCCCTGTGTGACTAGGTCGTAGGCTTCATGTTGGACAGCAAAGGGAGATGAGGCCACTTTGCAAAATATTTTGTATGTTGCGCTAAATAATTTTGTATGTATGCATTGCAAATAGAAGGCTGTCTCAGTGGTCTGGGTAAGTGAAGACATGATGCTGACTTGGAGTGCTAGAGAAGACTTGGTCAATTTAAGGGACACTGGGTGGTGGAACTAACTTTATTTGGCAGCCCCAATCTCCTCCAGCCCAAACAACACCCGTGTGAAAATGAGACAAAGGCAGCTCCTACAGGAAGAGGCAACACCTGGGTACACAGCTTGAGGAATAGAGCGTAGTCTAGATTTCATCCCACCTCTTGTCTGAGTGCATTGGTGTAGGGAGTAGTCTTGCCTAACCAAACATTTTGACCCTGAATGTGGAGGTGAAGAGTGGGAGGAATAACTAGGTTGGCGCCTTTAAGAAATATGTCTGGAAATAAATCTCTATTCACTTGTTTCTTGCCCTTAAGTATTTCAGAGAATGACTCTGTAGGGTGATAAGCTGCAGTCTGGTGTGCAATGTGAGTTTCTTACCCCAGTTTTTACCCCATGAGAATATATTAATTGATCCAGCAATTCCACTCCTGGGTATGTATCCAAAGTAAATCAGAAACACTAATTTGAAAAGATACACACACCCTAATATTCACAGCAGCATTATTTACAATTGCCAAGGTATGGAAGCAACCTAAGTGTCCATCAACTGATGATTGGATAAATAAGATGTGGTTTATATATGCAATGGAATACTACTCTGTCATAAAAAAGAATGAAATTTTGCCATTTGCAGCAACATGGATGGACTTGGAGGGCATTATGCTAAGTGAAATAAATCAGACAGAGAAAGACAAATACCTTATCATATCACTTATATGTGGAATCTAAAAAATGCAACAAACTAGTGAGTATAACCAAAAAGAAGCAGACTCTCAGATACAGAAAACAAACTAGTCAAAAATCAGTTAAAAATATTTGTATGGGTCTATTTCTGGGCTCTCTGTTGTGCTCCACTGATCTATATGGCTACCTCTCCACCAATACCACATTGTCTTGATTATTGTAGCTATATGGTATACCTTAATATTGAATAGAGTGATTCCTTGCACTTTATTCTTCTTTGTCAAGATTGCTTTAGCAATTCTAGGCGTGTGCTTTTCCATATAAATTTTAGAATAATCTTGTCTAAGTCTATGGGAATATGTGCTAGGATCTTAGTAGGAATTGCATCAAACCTATAGGTCAATTTGAGTATAACTGACATCTATACTATACTGAATCTTCTAATTCATGAACACGGTATGTCATTTGTTTAGGTCCTTGATTTCTTTCATCAGCATTTTGTAATTTTCAGCATATAGATTCTTTATATGTTTTAAGTATATACTTAAGTATTTCATTTTCTTTGGGGCAATTACAAATGGTATTGTGTTTTTAATTTTGTTTCTTGCATGTTCTTTGTTAGATGTGTAATTGATTTTTTTGTGTGTTTATCTTGTATCCTATGACCTTGCTAAACTCATTTATTAGCTCTAGACAATCATGTTATCTGCAAAAAGAGAGTTGGTTGCCAGAGGGGAGGGAGAGGGATGAGTGAAATAGGTGAGGGAAATTAAGAGGAGCAAACTTCCTGTTAAAAATAAATGAATCAGGGGGCCAAAATGTACAGTATAGGGAATATAGTCAATAAGGTACGAACTTCCAATTATAAGACAAATAAGTACTAGGAATGTAATGTACTATGTGATTAATATAATTAACACTGTTGTATGTCTATATAAAATTTGTTGAGTAAATCCTACGAGTTCTCATCACAAGGGAAATATTTTTTCTTTTCTTTTTTTTTTTACGAACCCAGTGAAATATCTTTATTTTCCAGATGAATTACCTCAACATTTCACTTATTTATCAAGTATCCTTCCTCTTTTTCTCACCCTCTTCTCTCTGACCGACAGCATCAAAGCCATGAATATTGACAACAACAAAAATGAAAATATCTATTGATCCAACATCCTGTCGAGTCCATGTCACAGGCCCCCAATAATCCGTTTTTCCTTCATTTTAAAATTCTAACTCCCAGTTAGTCTCGGGACTATTTTGTTTACTCTTCTAAGGAAGGTCTTGTTTTAATCTCACTTTGGAAGCCATAATGATTCTTACGGAGACATACTGACTCTGAATCTAACTCATGTATTGCCAACAAAACTTAGATAGGCGAACCTATCAATCCCAGCAAAATAAAGACATTTGGCATTTCTCAGCATCACACTGGATCTGAATAGATTGAATCTTTCAGATCTGGCAGGAAGTATGGTCAATATAAGACAAGTATCAATCAATATACAACAAATATTTTCATCATATTTAGAATGCAGCTATTCTATTTTTTAGGGAAAGTGAGAGTCACAGAAATTTTGTGGACAACTCTTTTTAATCCTGAAATGTTCACAGTCTTGATTATATTAATAAATAGAATGTCTTTGGACTTATGTATAAGTTCAACTGGTTACTTAGTTTTAGATTTTTTAATAGAATAAATTTTGCTAGTAGAAGAAATTTTGGTACCAGCAGAAGATTTTATTTCCAGCTCATTCTTGGTCCTACTGATTTCCTCAGCCATTTAGCTTCCTGATATATAGCTTCTTCTTTTATGATCCAATCTTGAATGGATTTTGCAAACAAGTTCCAAATAATTCCTGAATCCAACATTACAGTGAAGAGCAATGTTCCAATGTTCACAGTGCAGGCGTTGCAAATTCATTGGATTAGGAAAGACCAACAGTAAAGAGTTATCCTGGGTGTGGTAATAAGAATCAATACACCTGTATTGCTGATTGGCTTCTTGAAGAACCTGAAGCAGAACTTCTGGCTTAAAATGTTCAGTAAAACTCCAGTCCATTAGATTGCGTTGCTGCATTTTCTTTATGTCCTGTAACTCTGCTTCCACAGTCATCTTCTTGGGTTTCTTTTCAAGAGGATCAGCATTTGTGACCGCTTTATCTTTGATCTCATTGTTCACGGTCTGCTTCAAAGGCTCAGGTTGGAGCTGCGACTTCAAGCTGTTCTGCGCTGATGGTTCTCTGTAATCAGAGTCTAAGTATTTCCTATTATCCAGGTCAGAATACTTCATATTGTTAGTATCAGGCTGACTAGGATTGGAAGGTTCTTTGTTGATCTCATCATCTGGCATAGATGTTGACCAATTCTGATCCAGAAATAAAATTCTGTCTTTGATTCCACTATCTGTTTGATGTCTGGTCTCTTGGGTATTCATTTTCATGATGTACTTTTGCCATATCTGTTTGGCAGGGTTGTCCCATGGTATGTTGAACATCTCAGAATCTGTCCCATACATCATTCTAGAATGCTTCAGTTTCCCTTCTTCATCAACCTCAGAGAGTTTCAGGCTCTCAAAAGTAAACACTTTGAAGGCTCGTTCTACTTCATTCCAGCTCAAAACTTCACTTGTACAAAAGTGCATGAGCTCATGAATTGTGCTAGACGTTTTGTGCTGTTCCATGGCGGAGGGCAGAAGGAATTCAAGGAATTCCCACAGTGGCAACTTAGACTGCATCTTCTGCTCAACTTGAACCAGGTCAAAATTCTTTAGGTCCTTTGGCACATATTTCTTGTGGGCGAGGGCATCGTGATAGTTCAGTAGGAGAGAGGCTCTGGGCACTGGTTTGCTTTCATTTTCCTCTTCAGATAAGAATATTTCACGGAGATTCTTTTTCTCCCTCTCTGTCAGACAGAGAGAGGGCAGAATGGACATGATGTGAGCTGCAATTCTGTGGTCCAGCCCATCTGTTCTGGGAGGTGGCTCCGCCAGACTCGGTGGGACAAGGTCTTCTTCACTTGCCACAACCTGTTCCAGCATACAATGCAGTATCAAGGGCACAGAAATGAATTCTTCTGGAATTAGATTCAGCAAATCATTGTAATATCGCATGTCTACTTCATTTGTGATGAAGGAAGCCACTGGTGGTGGTGGTGGAGCTGGAGCATGCAGCTCTTCATATTGTTGTCTTTTCTTCTTTCCAGGGGTTACAGCAACAGTTTGTGGGGGCCTGCCTGGTAACATCTTCCCAACTCCCGTCTCTCCATCCTACTCTCACTTTTTTTTTCTTTTATTTTGTATCTATATGAGAGAATGGACATTCACTAAATTTATTGTGGTGATCATTTTATAATGTGTGTAAGTAAAATCCTGCTGTTCACCTTAAACTTATACAGCACTGTATGTCAACTGCATCTCAATAAAACTGGAAGAAAAAAATAATATAAAAAGTAAGAGTTTTAAAAATTTTAATGAAGTTCAAATTATTGATTTTTTTTGGTTTTTGTGATTTATGCTTGTTGAGTCTTAAGTAGGAAATCTTTGCCTAAACCAGTGCCTCAAAGATTTTCTTTTATGTTTTCTTTTAGAAGTTTGATAGTTTTAGCTCTTATGTTTAGGTTATGATAAATTTTACTATAATTTTTGTATATGTTGTGAAGTAACAATCAAGGTTGATTTTTGGCTTATGGCTATCTAGTTGTTCCAGCACCACTTGTTGAAAGTTTTATCCTTTACCTTTTGAGTTGCCTTCAAATATTTTTCAAAAATCAATTGTCCATATGTCTGTGGATCCATTTATGGACATTTTTTTCCGGTTCCATTGATCTATATTTCTATCCTTACATCAGTGAAAGTCCTTCAACTTTGTCCTTCATTTTATTTTCACACTACTTATAAAATGAACTAGTCAATTTCAACAACAAAGAGCCTGCTACAATTTTGTTTAAGATTGTGCTAAATCTACAGATCAATTTAGGGGGAATTGACACCTTAACAAAATTGGTATCTCCCCACTTACTTAGGGATTCTTTTATTTCTACTAGCAATGTTTTGTAATTTTCAATGTATGTGTTCTGCACATTATTGTTAATATACCTCTAAGTATTTTATATTTTTAATGCTACTGCAAAATTTTAAAATTTCAGTTTCCAATTGTTCTTTGTTAGTATATAGATTATAATTGATTTATTTACTGAGCTTGTGTCCTGCAACCTTGTCAAATTCATTTATTAGTTCTAGCAGTTTTTTTGTAGATGACTTAAGATTTCCTACATAGACAATCATGGTGCCTGTGAATAATGACAGTTTTACTTCTTCCTTTCCAGTTTATAGGCCATTTAGCTCTTTTTCTTGCCTTATAATACTGCTGAGGACTCTGGGTATAATGCTGAATGTAAGGGTAGAGTGAATATCCTTGCCGTGTTCCCAATCTTAGAGAAAAAAATCTTCACTCTTTCACTATTAAATATTATGTTAGATTAAGAAAGTTCCCTTTCGTTCTTAGTTTGGTGGGAATTTTAAATCAGAAATAGGCTTATATTTTATAAATGCTTTTTCTGTATCTATTAATATGATCATAAGATTTTCCATTTTTAGTTTGTTACTATTGTGCATTCCTGGGAAAGATGCCAGTTGTCAAGCTATATTATCTTTTTATATATTGCTGAATTCCATTTGCTAATATTTTGTTGAAGATTTTTGCATCTATTTTCATGAGGATATGGGTGCATAAATTTTTTTATCATGCATTTATTAAGTTTTAAGATTAGGATAATGCAGACCTTATAAAATGAGTTGAGAAGTGTTTCCTCCTCTTTTATTTTCTGAGGGTTTGTGTAGAACTGGTATTATCTATTTCTTAAATATTAAGTAGAATTCATCTGTGAGGGATCTGAGACTGGAGGGTTTGTTTGTGGGGGGAGAGAAGATGGCGTGGGGAGAAGGATAGGGGAAGTAAGACAGACTCTTCTAAATTGTTACTTTAATATTTCTTATTATATATTCTATAGCAACTGTTGATGTTAATATCTTCAGGCCCATTAAATGCTTTCAAGTTGAGATCCTTAACAGTAGTACAGTAATTGCAGATTTTAAATAATTTACTTTGGTCAACCCTTTTTTTTTTGTAATGTCTCATATTTATAGTCTTCCAAATACTACCACACTCAGTTTTGTCTTCAAAGAGTCCAGTTTTCCGGTAGCTTACAAACCATTAAGATCCAAGAAGTTACCCTCGCCAGTTGACTTTTCTCTCCATGACAATAGAGGTAGCTAGGTTTCATCACTTTTCATTTTACCCAATGGTCAGTTGAAGTATAATATCTTATTGCAGCAGCATGGTAAGAGCTTATGAGACTCTTATTATCTTATTAATAGACATCTATTCTGGAAAATTAATTTCTTGGTCAATTGAATGCTGCCCCTTTTCTTCTCACTCTTCCTTCACTTGCAATTTTGACCCCATCTTGCACCATTTTGCTTTTTCTACCCTTTTCTTTTTAAGTAAAAATTGGAATCTAGGCTGTTTCAAAATTTGGTCACCTTGGATAGGAAGCTCCTTAAAAAAATAAATGCCTTTGAGTCACAGAGACTTCTGTTCTCCACACTAATCTTGAGACTGGCTTTAGACAGTCTATCTTGAGACAAATAGAGCTGGAAACTATGGAACTAATGCCAGTGACAGAGAATCAAAGTAAAGCACGGTCATTTGTTTAAAACTGAAATTAAACACAGTGAAAAAAACTTTAAGACTTTAAGATTATCTGGAAGTCCATATCAGAATCCTTACATAAAAATACCTGTCAAGTCATAATTCTTTAATTAAATATATCTTCCCCACCTACCAGCATTCAAGACACATAGAAAACAGTTTATTGTTAAGATTTATTATTCTGGTTTTGTTTTATTACAAGTGTTGCAACAGCATTTCTCTCCTCCAGCTTGAATCATAAATCTGCAGTTTCTGCATTTTATTATGAACTAGATAAGTGCTGTAGGCTGACCTAGGAAATTAACCTCTAATGTAGCATTTTTTCCATGAGAAATTGCATTTGAAATAATAATCTCTCTTCATTCAAAACCAGATTTCTTAAGAATCTAGGCTACATTTATTACCACTAGTTACTCACTTTTTATTCCTCCCTCACTCACTGCAATCTAATTTCCACACCAATCCCTCCATAGAATCTACTCTTGCTGAAGCTACCAAAGACCTTGTATTTATGGAAGCTAATGACCTCTTTCCAATCCTTATTTTCCTTGACTCATCTTTACTCTTGATAGTATTGATTGCCTATTTCTCTTAAGAGTTTCCCTTTGTTTCTATGATACTTTTTCTTCTAGTCCTCTTAATATCCTGACCATTTTCTATTTGTGTTTCTCACTACATTTTTCCCTTTCTGTCTCTTTGGGGCAAGTTGTTGATTTTCTTATTCCTGAGTATATTCTTGCCCATCGTCTGTTTGGGTAGTCTCATTCACTCTCACAAATTCAACTCCCTAGACTTGCACACTTTACTTTTCTACTGAGTTCCAGTCTCATATTTCCAATGCTGAAGTGTAGTTTATCCTTTTCTTCCTTTCCCTCTCTGTTTCAGTTAGTGGAGTCATTCAACATAAACCCAGTCTCTCTTCGTTACTCAAGTGTTAGCTAGGGCCATTCCAAGTTGGACTTAAAAGTGACTACAATCAGTCCTAGGGCTGTTGAAGGTCTGTGCAATGCCTTTTTGCAAATTAGACAAAGTCACTTCCTTCTATGAGATATTGTACTTCTTAAAACAATATATAATAACTTCCATTGTGTAGTTATTTATAATGAAACATTTTATGTAAATCTATAGTGACTAGGATGTAAATGATACTCCCTTAGATACTGTGCTGCTTCTGTCGAGCACTGTACAACCTATATAACTGTACAGAGCAGAATAATATTTCATATCTTTATGGCTAAGAAAGAGAAGGTCAAGATGGTACTCATCGTTCCTATGGGGCTCTACCAAAATTTAAAAGATGTGATTCCAGCTACTACTTTCCAATGGTTCATGGAAAAAATGATTAGTGATGTGAATTATTGGGAAGAACAAGCTTGAATACATGATATAATTATCTTAGAAATATCTTGCAGGCAAATGAACAAATGTCTTGGTGATATAATCTCAACACTGTTCCTTGACTGATGCCGTGAAATACATGAGATGCTCAGTGTCCAAACAAGTGCTGAGCGTAAATCCTGAGAAAATATAGGTCACAATCTTTGTCAAATATCTGAGAGTTCAAACGTTTTTGGGATTCAGTGATTTGCTAAGTCTTCCAATAGTCTGAACTGTAGGTTCCAGACAATCAGCAAACCATCATGAAAATAATACATGAAAACAGGCATCTAGAACATTTTGGGGAAGGTGAAACTTATTATCCTTTGCGGCTGTTGGGAGTGTACAGCTTTTCTTTTTTTGAGCATTATTTAGTCATTTGGGAATAGTGTCTGATAAAAGGTAATGGTGGCAATTCCTGGCAGAAACTTCAGTTCTCAGTAGGGCAGTCCCAAAGAAAACATTGTGAAGGAGTGCATAGTGGTAGTTAAAGTGAACATATTCATGTACACTTCCAGGTTACTCTCAGAAATACTCAGGGACAATTTTGTAGGAGACTAGGTAATACAAATTTGTGTATATATATATTATATATATATATATAATATATATATATTAGATCTACAAACTAATGAAGCATAGGAAAGTCTATTTAGTTATTACACATACATATAATACCATTATTTATACATGTTAAATATACTTATAAAATTAGATTATACTATTTGCATTCTTATTTTTCATTTGTCTTATCATGAACATTTTGCCCATGTCCATATATATTTTTCAAAATCATTGTTTAAAAGTCTGTATAGTAGCTCATTTTGTGCTATAATGTAATTTATAATTCTATTTTTATGTTTGCTTTTTTAACCTTTATAAATAACACAGAAATAGAAGAAATATAAAAGAATGTAAAATCCAGAAAAAGATTTATGCACATAATGTTGGATTATTTTCTTGGTATATATTCCTGAAGGGAGATTTTATAAGATGATTTTTGTGAGCCTTGGTATATACTTTTAAATTGGTTTCCAGAAAGGTTATACAACTTCTTTTTGGCAGATAATTTGATTGTTCTATCAAGGAAAAATAGCAGGTGTAATGTAACTCGATGTAAAGAAGGGTTTGGAAAAGAATTATTTCAAAAAAAAAAAAAGAATTATTTCATCCTTATGGAAAAGTTTGTGAAATGCAGAGTAGATAATAGTTCAATAAATGAATTTAATGTACCCAGGGGTACTGATTAAAATAAAGACGTCAGCTTTAGACAGGGTTTCTAGAAGCTTGCCACTGGGCTCTATTCTATATAGTATTTTTTTAAATCAATGATATAAATGAATATATAGAAAATCTTCTTAGAAAACTTAACGATTAAGAAAACTGACATCTAGGAAGCAATTGTTTGGCTAAACTTTGGAGGCACCAGAACATAGTAGTAGTTAGATGCATGGGATTTGGAGTCAGACTCAGTTTTAAAGATCAGCTTCACCACTTGCTGGCTCTGTAACTTTGGCCAAGTCACCTAACCTCTCTTAATCTCGTTACCTTTCTTTTTTTAATAAAAAGTACCTCATTTTTGGAGCATTTTTAGGGTCACAGCAAAACTGAGAGGAAGGTATAGTGATTTTTCATATACTCCCTGTCCCCATACACACATAGCCACCCCCTTTATCAACATTACCCACCTGAGTCAAACATTTGTTACAACTGGTGAGCCTACACTGACATATCAAAATCACCCGAAGTCTATAGTTTATCTTAGGGTTCACTCTTGGTCTATTAGTTTGGACAAATGTATAATGACATGTATCTATCATTATAGTATCATACAGAATATTTTCACTGCCCTGAAAGTCCTCTGTGGTCTGCCTATTCACCCTTCCCTCTCCCCAGTCCCTAGCAACTACTGATCTTTTTACTGTCTCCATAGTTTTACCTTTTTCAGAATGTCATGTAGTTGGAATCATACAGTATATATCCTTTTCATATTGGCTTCTTTCACTTAGTAATATGATTTAAGTTCCCTCCATGTCTTTTCATGGTTTGATAGCTCTTTTCTTTTTAGTGCTGAATAATATTCCATTGTCTATATATATATATATATATATATATATATATATATATATATATATATACACAGTTTATCCATTCACCGACTGAAGGGCATCTTGCTTGCTTCCATGTTCAGGTAATTATCAATAAAGCTTCTATCAACATCTATGTGCAGGTTTTTGTGTGGACATAAGTTTTCAGCTCCTTTGAGTAGATACCAAGGATCACAATTGCTGGATGATATGATAAAATTATATGTTTAGATTTGTAAGAAAACACCAAACTATCTTCAAAGTGACCATACTATTTTGCATTCCAACCAGCAATGTGTGAGAGTTCCTGTTGCTCCGTATCCTTGTCAGCATTTGGTATTGTCAGTGCTCAGGATTTTGGCCATTCTAATAGGCATGTAGTGGTATCTCATAGTTTTAATTTTCATTTCCTTGATGAGACATGGTATGGATTTTTTCAAATGCTTATGTGTCCTATGTAGATATTTGGTGAGGTGTCTGTTAAGGTTTTTGGTTAATTTTTTAATCAGGTTGTTTTCTTTATTGTTGAGTTCTTAAGAGTTCTTTGCATATTTTGGATAACAGCCCTTTATCAGATGTGTCTTTTGCAAATATTTTCTCCCAGTTTGTCGCTTGTCTAAGTTATCTTGACACTGTCTTTAGCAGCATAAAATTTTTAATTTTAATGAAGTCCAGCTTATCAGTTATTTCTTCTTCCTTTGGCATCTCATTATCTTTTTAATTATGACCTTCCTACCTGTTCTTATCTATTTACATAGTATGGACACATTTTTCATGAAGCTTATTTATTTATTTAATATACAGTTATTTATATAATTCCATTATGGTAAGATTGCTGTTCACCTCCACTAAGAAAATTAACTTCAATCAAAAGAGTTATGTTTTTCTTTCCAAGGGTGAGGGGGTAGAGAGTGGTGGAAGCTGGGAACAAATAAACACATTTCCAGTAAGATTGTTGTGAAAAAATGCAATAATATAAAAGATATAAAATGCTTAACATGTTTTCTATCACACAGAAACTATATAATTAGTTATTACTAATCCAAAGTTGTCTTGGCAAACTGGAAAAATGAGTATATTAATAGGATCAAATATGCTAGGGATAAATACACACTTATATATTTGGATTAAAAAATAACAAAATTGAGTATCAGCTTTAATGATAAAAACAAGTTTGATTTAGTTAAATGTAAGGTCAGTAGTATGATGTAGCTATCAAAAAAAGTAAATATGACCTATGGCTGCATTAAGAGAAGTAAAGTGTTTAGAATAAAGGAGGTGATAGTCTTGTCCTACTCTTTGCTAATCACACAATGCCTGAAGCATTGTGTTCAGTTCTCCACACAAGATTTTAAAGAGGCTGGGGTCTGGATTTGGGATTAAGGTCTATTTTAAAAAATTCATTTCTTTAGACGGTTGGGATTTTTCTCCCCCAGGAGAATAATTTTGAAGAAAAGATTAATTATGTTTTATGTGGAGAAGGGAAGTTTAGAGGGATATGATAAATATCCTTAAGTATTTGAAAATGTACCATCTGGGCAAGTTAAATAAAGTTCCTTTGGATACAAGTAACAGACATTAGGAAAGGATCAGGATCTAAGGAAGATCTGAACAACCAGGCTTCAGTGAGGCGGGCATCAGGGAAGTTTCAGTGTTTAAGCTTGAGACTCCTTTTTCTGGATGCCACTGCCGATGTGTCTCAGCGCCAGCATCCCAGTCTCTTCTCAATTCTCTGGAGAGAGAATCTGACCATCCAGCCTATGTCAGGTCCACTCTTGGATCAGAAAAGTATGCTCAGGTAGTAAAGTGGGCTTCAAATTTAGTTTTCTAGAAGTCAGAACTAAGAAGGGACACTTCACATATTCACAGCTAGAACTGTGAACTTTACTCTCTCTTTCTGCCTTCTCTGAAGTCCAAGTAGATAGAAAGATTTTAAAAGAAGCTTTATTGACATTCTCATCCTTTTCTTCCAGTGTATTGCCCTAAATTCATCATATGACTGTTGCTGTTGATCTGTCCTTAAGACTGAGCAGAAGGAAATGTCCTTCAATAAGAGATTTCCTTTCCTCTGAAATTAATGATTAATGTGATGCAGCTTAAAAGGTGGAAGACTGTAGTTGAAAATTCTGTGTAAAGGATAACTGTTAGGTAACGGATTTGTTTTAGATCTGGGCCTGTGGAGGCAGTCCCTTTTAAGACTAAGCCATTGGTATGGAAAAATAAACGTAAATTTCATGGCAAAAATATCATATCAATTTTATTAAAATTTTAATCAATATCAATGGCTTTTAATAATGAAAAACAGGTTTTTAAAAAATTCACTGAGCCAGGGAATTTTTAAAAAATGTCTTAGATACTGTAATATTGTAACTCAGGGGTTGGCAAACTTCTTCTTAAAGACCAGAGTTCAACTATTTTCATCTTTGCAGGCGGTACTGTCTCTGTTGTAGCTACTCAGTTCTGCCATTGTAACCCACAAAGAGCTATAGACAATACAGAAACAAATGAGCACAGCTGTGTTCCAGTGAAAGTTTATTTACAAAATCAGCTGGCAGATAGAATTTGGCCAAAGGGCCATAGTTTGCCACCCCTGCTGTAACTAATTATACAGTTGTACTTGTTTTGGCTGTTAGGAAGCTCAGACCCAACTTTGCAGTCCGCTTCCAGCATGGACCACACCGCATGCAAGCTGTACATCACCCCACTCATGTCATCTTTCCTTTATGCCAGTGTCCTCAGCCACCTTTTAAATATTCTGTTCTATTGTTTGTATCTCAAGCCATCACATGAATTCATTTTTGAAATAAGATTAACATAATTGAATTAGATTAAACATAGTATTTAATTGGGAATTGATTTTATATTACTGTAGATATAATTCTCAGTTCATAATGTGTAAATTTGTTAAGCAAATACCAAAATATCAGTTTGGTAGATACAGATATCTATTTACCATGGTAGCTGTATCTACCATGTGCTATGGTAGCTGACTTCTATTATATCTCATTCTAGCTAATATTCAAAGGCATCAAGTTGTACTGGTGTTTTCTGATTCATCTTCATCCTGGATATTGGGAAAATGATATCTTTTTCTGTTTATTATCTTTTGGGCTATATTCATAGGATATAAAAATTAAAATACACAAAGATAAAAATCCCAATCAACCTCCCCCCAAATCCAGTGGTTCTGACAGGTTTTTACCCCAGAATCTCGGAATGTCAGTTCACATGCCCAGTGCCTCTTAAGGTTAGACATGCTTCAGTTAAACAAGATATCTGGGGCTTCCCTGGTGGCGCAGTGGTTGAGAGTCCACCTGCCGATGCAGAGGACACGGGTTCGTGCCCCGGTCTGGGAAGATCCCACATGCCGCGGAGCGGCTGGGCCTGTGAGCCATGGCCGCTGAGCCTGCGCGTCCGGAGCCTGTGCTCCGCAATGGGAGAGGCCACAGCAGTGAGAGGCCCGCGTACCGAAAAAAAAAAAAAAAAAAAAAAGATATCTGCTATTTAAGTTGAAATAAATGTCTCACAAACCAGTCATTCATATACAACCTTCATAATTTTTGTCATGTTTTATAAAACTTTTTTCACTTAGCCTAGTAAATGTAAAACAAAATTATGTATCACCAATATAAACAGAAAATCAGTGTCGTTTGTCATAGAGAGGTTAATTAAAATTATTAATGTACATGTATTATGTGATCTAATTTTACCTGTTTAATACCTGTAGTAAGTGCTATATTTTTGGAAATACTTGTTTAAATAATTTCTGCTTCCTGCTCCCCTGCTAGTCCTAGCCTAATCAAGCAATCAATCAGTTAATCAATCAGAAACTAGGAATTTACTCCCCGCAGTTTTGCTCCTACCCCTGCCCAGTCAATAGCCATATAAATTTCTTGAGGCCGAGGATCTAACAGAAACTGGCTCACCTTAAGATCCCTGCTTCTTAAAATTACTGGGTCCCAATCTGTCCTGTAGGTGCTATATCCATCTTGTCAACATCCACCCAAGGACCACAGAAATCCCTAAAGAAAGGACTGCACGTGACAAATCCATGGGTTTCCTTTTTTGAGAGAGAAATGACAGTTTCAGACCTGATTTTCTTTTCTTTGATATATTGATTTCTAGAAATCAGATGTTTTTCTCCTTAACTCACTAGACGCAATTTCTGAAAAGGATGTTAGACTTTTATCATTAATGTACACAAAGCTAATCATAAAATAGAATTTTAAGGAGTGAAAGATGGTCCTACCCTTCATTTCCACATTATACAGAGCACACTGCATTTTTCAAAAAAAATACATGATGTAAGATTATATAATAGTTGAGACTTGGTATCATGTCTTAAATCTCTTTCTTTATGATGCAAAATTGCTTTAAAATAGACCAAGATATTGTTTGTACTCTGGACATGTTGATTTAATTCTCTATTACCATTAAAATTTGACATAATTACTAAAGGAATTTGAAAAAGTTAAATCTAAATTTTGTCAAACCAACAAGCGCCCCTGAATCTTCACCTTCTGTTTAGCAGAGAGGACTTTATAGAAAAGCCACAAAAATTTGACCTACTTAGTCTGTCACAAGAGTTGTCCTTCTAAATTTGAGATCTGTCCAGTTGGCAGTGTGACACTGACAGGCCTAATCCCTCCAACCAACTGCCATTTCCACAGCCAAAAAGGCTTACAGGGGGTCACACTGTCCATCTGTCATCCTTTCCAATGAGTAAAATTACTTTAGATTTAATTAAAAAACCCATGACCATTCCCCTGAACTAGTGGTACAGTTGCTTCATATCCTTTTGTAAGATGCATTTCTATCCTTATAATGACGACCTACTAAACCCTTTGAGGAACTGCCTTACCTGTGTATGATGTTTCACCTGCACGCAGCAGGGAACAGAGAGGAAGTCCGAGAGCAAATGTCTATCCTAAAATTAGTGGTTTAAATTGTTCATCAATATCAGTCTCATTATTATAATAATTCATACCTACTGCCTTTCATTTTGCACCATATATTGCATAGACAATATGCATCATTCTAACAACAATCCAGCACAATGGGTAATTACACTCATTTTTCTGTTGGAGAAACTGAGACTAAAATGTTAAGTATCAAAGCAAGGCTGTGCTTCACATTGAGTTCCAACTGGCATCATCCCTAACATTTCTATTTTACCCCATAATCTTCCCTTTTTATCCTGCATGCTTTTTAAGTCTGGAGTCTACATGATTGACAATCAGAGCTACTGATTGGCATGAGATGACCAGGTCAACAACCTTGAGGTCGTATAACGTGCTTTAAAACACCTTTTAAAAGCTTTGTTTAACCTATGCATTCTGATTGAGGGGATTCACTGGCCTCAAACTGTGTCTCCAGCACCCCCCCACACAGACACAAAGTTGTTGCAAATAAAGTTCCTGAATTCTCTACTTTCCAGGACTTTCTAGAACACTGGACTTGGCTTGGCTGTCTAAACCATGATTCTAACAGGCTCTCTCTACTGAACTCTGTGTCCTTGATTGTTCTTGACCGGATTTGTGAATCGTTGGTGACCTAGCTTAATAACTTGTCCTCCTAGAGAACATCTTTTTCCAGGCTCCTTCTTCTTAATCAATGTCTAGCTATGGTCCCTTCTATCACTTTTTTTTTTTTTTTTTTTTTTTTTTTTTTGCGGTACGCGGACCTCTCACAGCTGTGGCCTCTCCCGTCACGGAGCACAGGCTCCGGAGGCGCAGGCTCAGCGGCCATGGCTCACGGGCCCAGCCGCTCTGCGGCATGTGGGATCTTCCCAGACCGGGGCATGAACCCATGTCCCCTGCATCGGCAGGCAGACTCCCAACCACTGCGCCACCAGGGAAGCCCAAACCCTGAATTGTTGACTTGAGTCTGAGAGTAAAAGTCAGGGCCAAGATTCTACATGCCCTAGCTTTTGACTGTATTGTAGCAGAGAGCTATTTCTCTGCGAGCTCCATCAAAAGCAAGAAAATAAAATATTTGCTGAGAGAGCTAAACCATTCAAGAAGAAACGAGGGGTTAGTGGAAAAGTGAGGAAACCCATTTCCTTTATGGAAAAGAAGGATATTCTTTTGTGTTTAATATGTAAATGAAGTATATTAACGCTGAACCACTATCAAATGGGAGCTTCACTCCTTTACTCACCTCTGTGGGTATTTCTACATGTGATCCCTACCTCAGAGTGACTAATCATAGTAATCGGAACTAACAGTAGTGGAAGTGGAGCAGGAGAGAAAGGGAATCAAATGAAATAGAGACCTATTATGACAAAGAGGAAAAGAATAAAACAAATAAATATGTTCTCCCCTACTATCCCTGACACTCTGTATGGTGGCAAGAAGACAGTTACTGATTCTCTCCTTTAAGGGACATCATTAAATAATGTCTGAAATTAATTGAAAATAATCAGTTTGGATGCTTTGCTCCTCTAATTTTTTTTTTTTTTTCCACTAGGAAGCCTGTGTAGTAAAGAATTTAACCTTGCTCAAAAAGCATTCTGGCCTTTGACCTTGGCTTCTGGGAGGTAATCACTAAGCCCTTGGAATTACAGGCCTGAAAAAAGTGTCTTTATTTTCCTGGGCCTTGGTTCACCAGATAGTCTAGCACTATGCTACATAGTGGGCACTGGCTATACCCAGATAGTCTTAGGGTGGAGCCAGCCACCCTAGAAAACCCAGCAATGTCATTTAGAATTATGCTGGGTCAGACAACCACATGGGCAGTGAGCCCATCAATCATATCTATGTAATGGAGCCCCAATAAAAACTCTGGACACTGAGACCTGGCTGACTTTCCCTTTTTGGCAGCACTCCATGTGTTTTGTCACATACTGGTGCCAGGAAAGTAATGTGTCCTGACTCCATGGGGAGAGGACAGTGGGAGCCCCATGTTTGGTACTTCCCTAGACTCCACCCTGTGTGCTTCCTCTGTTGACTGATTTTCATCTGTATTCTTTCCCTGTAATAAACTGTAACTGTGAGTATAACATTTTCCAGTGAGTTCTGTGAGTCCATCTAGAAATTGTCAAAACTGAGGGTGGTTCTGGGATCCCCACAAACTTGCAATTGGTGTCAGAAATGAGGATGGTTTGTGTATTCTGTGTGCCCTCTAATTTTACAGTTGGCTAAACTCTTCCCAGTCTCACTCTTGATTTTAATTTAATACACACACATATCATATCTTGATTACTTAATGGCAGTAGAATTCATGGGGACAGGGACAAATGTTACCTCCTACTTACCCACTTCCATACTGTTTTAAATTTTTATAAGTACCCATTACTTAATAATAAAAAACATTTTAAAAATTTAAGAGTCTTATCTTTTCAGCATTACCCCTTTATCAAGCAAGAATTATGGTGGAGAAGGAAGATGGTTTACAAAGATAACAGAAATGTGAATCTGGAAACTAATCACAGAAATACGTAATTAAGGTGAAATTATGCACTGTACATTATAATTTATTTTAATCCTTGGCAATATTTTAAAGAAGTATGTTGAATTGGGCATATAATGTGTCTAATTTTGAATAGCAATTAGATCATTTAAACTATAATTAGAATTTTAAAAGAAATCATCATAATTTCTCTAAATATGAACACTGAGTCATAGTATTGCTTTATGGAAACCACATCAGAAAACTATTTAAGTAAAGCTTGGAAACTTTCATGAGTTTATGTCTATGTATGCATTGGACAAAATAGAGTTTTTCAGTCTGAAAAAAAATGAACTCTCTAAATGCCAAATTTGGGACTAAAATAAAATAAATATTTGGAAATAGTATTGGGAGATAGTAGAGTTTAAGAAACACAGAATACTAAAATAAAATAAAATAAAATAAAAAAGCATCTTCTGATTTCTCTCTACCCTCTTCCCTCTTCATCTTGGGAGGTGGGGTAAGATAGGACCCTGAACTTAGGCTCAAGGTGGAACTGTTTCATGATGTCAAAGACAAAACTGCATCAGAGACAAAATGAGCAAAGGCTGTTGATTCATAAACTGGGCAAGGGAACCCATCTGTCATTGCTTTCATTTCGGCAGGAGTTCTAAGGTGGTAGAAAGGAGAATACGTTTACAGAGTAAAGAGAGGAAACACAGTCTCTGACTGGAAACACTCTCTGGAGGTGGGATTTTTGCAAGTGAGGGGGACTTGCTGCTTGGACTCCAGGCACACTCATAATTCCTTGGTTGGCTTTAGGGGGCAAGTGAGCCACCCAGGGACATTTCTAAAGAGGAAGATGTGTTTAGTGTTGGGAGTAGGGGTGTTCTGGAGGTGGCTATTTCCTGGAACAAGTTGGGGTCCATGGGATCCTCTTTTTGAGGTCCAACTATCATAATGGCACATAATGGGCAGGGATGGCTACCATGGTAGATAGTTTCTCATTGAAGACAGGGTTGGACAGCTATGCACTATTATTCTAGGGAGAATGATGTATTCTTCTTCCTTTTCTTCTGCCACACCCTCCCTCATCCACTCTGCATCCATCACTTTGACCTTCCTTCTGATCCTTAGATACAAGATACCAATTTCTGTCCTGGAGCCTCTGGTCTCTCTCTCTCTTTTCTCTCCCTGGAATGTTCTCCTCTTCATCTGGTTCAATCTTCCTGCTACTCAGGCCATACCTAATTACCCCTTTTAAACCAAGCATTTAAAGGAAGGGAAGAAAAAGAAATAATCTATATTCAGATGTGTTTATGCATGCATAGTGATACTCTGGAAGTTACATGAGAATCCAACAACAGTGGTTCCATCTGGGAAGGAGCAGTGAGAACACCTGAGAAAATGGAGGTGAGCATTGGAAGGGGAGATTTACCATATATCTTTTTATAAATTCTGATTTTTTAAAGCATGTGAATAAATCACCTATTCTAAATGTTTTTTTAAGCTGAAAGTACATTAACATGAGCAGCAGCCACTTGGCCAGCCACCATCACTCTCCCTGTGCATGTGTTTGCCTGAAAATGACTTTCTTCCACCTTCACAGTTAGTTAATAATTTGAGTATAGAAGTTTAAGTTGAAAATAATTTTAACACAGACTTTTGAATAGATTTTTTCTTCATTATTTTCTAGTATCTGGTGTTCTGATGAGAAACTGAATGTGCTTTTTTTTTTTTTTTTTTCTGTAGGAGACCTGTCTTTTTTCCCCCTCCCCTTTTAGGACCATCTCTTTATCTCTAGTGTTTTTTTCCCAATTTAAAAAATTGTGGTACAATACAAATAGCATAAAATTTACCATTTTAACTATTTTTAAATGTACAGTTTGGTGGTTTTAAGTACATTCATATTGTTGTACAGCCATCACCACCATCCATCTCCAGAACCCTTTTCATTTTGCAAAACTGAAACTCTCTATCCACTAAATATAAACTCCCCATTCCCACCTCCCCCCAGTCCCTGGCAACCACTATTCTCTTTCAGTCTCTCTGAATTTGCCTATTCTAGATACCTCATGTAAGCAGAATCATGCAGTATTTTATACCCTGCGTTTTAATAGCACTTTTCAGCCTTTTCTTATTTATTCATTTGTTTATTGTTTGTTGCCTCTATTGCATTTTAAGTTCCATGAAAACAGGGTCATTGCTTTTCTGATCATCCCTGTAGCCTCAGAATTCAGAGTAATGCCTGGAACAGAGTAGAAGGTGACTTGATGAATGTTAAACGGTTCCCATCATGGCAATTCTTCCTAGGGGAGGGATTCTCTACACCACTTTCCCAGAAGAGGTTTGAACCTGGCAGACATTTAACATGTCATCAATTGCCTGGGATATGGGGCGGGCTTGGATTTGCTCTTTATTGCCTGAATTTCTGACTTGCTGTCTTTGTGATATTATGATGGAATAACCAAAGCAAGTCCCCATTTTGTATAATTAGGATCAAATTACCACTGTAAGGAAGACAGTTTGGGGAAAATTCTTATGATGCAAAATCAAGTGGAAGTTCTCAGTTGGCGAAGAACTGGTCCTCTTTACCTTCTCTCTTGAAGCAGATTATTCTACAGTCATCAGATAAATACCAGCTTATCCTCTACTTAGGAAAACCTTGGCTATGATCTTGTTAGAGTGCCAATCTTCCTTTCTTTCTAGGATAGATTTAGGCTAAATGGTAGGGGGGGGGGTGTCAGCAACATTTTCTTAAAGGGCCAGACACTAAATATTTTAGGCTTTGTGGCCGTATGACTTCTGTCCTAACTACTCAACTCTACTGTTGTAGCACAAAAGCACCCAGGACAATAGACAATATGTAAAGGAATAATAACACTTTTTTATGAATACCGAAATGGTAATTTTCATGTGTCATGAAACATTATTGTTTAGATTTTTTTTCCCCTACCCATTTAATAAAAATCATACTTAGTTCATAGGCTATATAAAAATAGGCAGTGAGCTCAATTTGTTCCATGGGCAGGAGTTTACCCCCCTTGAAGGAAGGATTACCTGTGAAATGTAAAACGTAATTCTCAGAGAGTGCAGGGCACACAGAAGACAACATATAAATGCTCACAGTTCTTTCAGTGTAGACGTTCTTGAAACCAACAGGAAGAAAACAGCTTTGTTAACCTGCTTGCAGGAGCAAACACTGTGTATATAAACACCACTAAAACATGCTACCACATGGTAATGACTTTCACTTCTCTCCTAAAAGAAATTACTCTAGCTCTAACATTAGACACTAACTAAAAAGCCTACACTGAGCAAAGCTGAATAAGCTATTGCCTTCTTAGTAGAAAGGAAAAGTATCATGTTGAATTGGTTGCACAGAGAGTTCATGCTTGTGTATAAATTCTCACTGTTGCCCTTGGTGTTCTTTATCTTTAACCACTCAGCTTAAGGATTAAGTCTATGACATGCTACAAGGGTTTGTGTATACATGCTACAAGAGTTTAAAGATGGGAGAGCCAAGGCACAGAGTGGTTCAGAAAGTCGCCTAAAGTCACACAGCTATTGCATGCAGAACCTGATTCAGACCCTGGCAGTGGGACCCTAGAATTTGCTCTTTTCACCACTGTGCTATTTTTAAATCATCACACCTTTTAATTTTCATGCTAGTAACAGTCTTTCTCTCCAAGGAAAATTGTGCCCTCTATAAAACGAAAGTGAGAGTTTAAAAATATTTCACCTCCTTCAATAAATAAACGGTGATACATAAACATTCAAGTTTTAAGTACAGTCTATAATATTCTCATCAGCCTGGCAAAGTGAGTCCTAGTGAAGACCTAGTCAGGGACCTAGCCCACCTGGGCTCTACACAGACACAAGATAGCCTTTTTAGAAGGAGGTTTATTTAGTATTAGGTTTGTGGGTTTTTTGGGGTTTTTTTAGGTAAAAACATAAGATGAAAATACATTCTTCTGTAGAACTGCTCACTTTGCCAGATTTCATTATATTGTAAAACATAAATAAATAAGATTTCAAATTGGTGCCAGTAAAATACCCCTTTGACAGAAATTTTTTCATCTAAATATTAAAAGCTAAGCAAATGTCCATGTTATCTTTAAGTACTAATTGTAGAATGTAATTCAGGAGCTGTTGTCTCTTGGGGGAAGGATGTTGGTCAAAGGTCTATTCCAGAATGCTGATATAGGTGCTGGCAGGTGAGTGATTTTCTCTTCATCAAACATACCTGGGAAACTATATTATAAAGAAATGAGACCTTGTGGTGATAATTCTTCTTTCCCAGTGGTTAATATATTTTTAATCTCATAATTTATCATTGCCATTGATAAGTTTTTTTAAAAAAGGTGATGTAGGTTAGCCTTGAGTTATTAATAAGGATAAAATTATACAGAAAATGCCACTTTGTGATGAGGCAGTTATTCAGTGTGCTTTGTTCTCATATTTGAAACCACGTCCTATGGGCTTCCCTGGTGGCGCAGTGGTTGAGAGTCCGCCTGCCGATGCAGGGGACACGGGTTCGTGCCCCGGTCCGGGAAGATCCCATATGCCGCGGAGTGGCTGGGCCCATAAGCCATGGCCGCTGAACCTGCGCGTCCAGAGCATGTGCTCCGCAACGGGAGAAGCCACAGCAGTGAGAGGCCCGCGTACCGCAAAAAACAAACAAACAAACAAAAAACCATGTCCGATATCTTCAGCCACTTCTATCCCAAATAATAAATAACTTATACTGTATCGTGTAATTTATGAAGCATTTTTGCATATGTGAACTAAGTTTATCTATAAAACACTGATAGGTGTTCCTGCTCCTTTTTTTTTTTTTTTTTGCGGTACGCGGGCCTCTCACCGCTGCGGCCCCTCCCATTGCGGAGCACAGGCTCCGGACGCGCAGACCCAGCAGCCACGGCCCACGGGCCCAGCCGCCCCGCGGCACGCGGCATCCTCCCGGACCGGGGCACGAACCCGCGTCCCCTGCATCGGCAGGCGGACTCTCAACCACTGCACCACCAGGGAAGCCCCCTGCTCCTTTTTATGGAAAAGGAAATTGAGAAAGATTAGATGAGCTTGCTAGGATAATTTTATTCCTATTGTCTCATTTTTTTTTGAAATGGATCATTTGATTACCCACAGTCTCATAAGAAGACATGTAGAGAAAGGAGACTATTATGAGTATTCTATAATTCTTCCTGGTAAGTGGGTAAAGATATGTAACTCTGGGAGGGATAAGAGAAAGAAATATTGCTGTTTGTCCTTTGCTTATATCTCTTAATAATATTAGCCACCACCTATTGAGTTCTTACTTTAATTCTTACTCTATTGAGTTCTTACTAGTATAAAGCTTACTTGTAAGCTTTATAAAAAAACGTTTAATTAGCACATTTAATCATCATAGTACCCTAAGTGGGTATATAATACAGACATGGAAACTGAAGTGTGGAGGTAGTAATTTACCCCAGAGTGTACATCTAGTAAATGGTTAAACAGGGTTCAACCCAGGCCATCTGACCCTAAAACTTGAGATCTTCTATATTCTCCGCTAATTCTTTAGACTACTAGTACTATATTCTGTATTTTCCTTAGCTATATCGTTTTATGGCCCTTGTAGGGAACCACGTTTCCTGTATCTTATATAAAAACTAAATAATTTGAAAAAAGCTGAGATTGGTTTTAGGCTATGTATTTTTTAAAATTTTGTTTTGTTTTTGATAACATTATATGCTGTGGAGGTTAGAAAGATGAGGTTTTGAAAAGGCAAATGTCAGAAGCTTCTACTTACTACTGTTCATTTTGGAATATAGGATGTGGCAACTGGCAGAGACACAGGAGAGATAAGATTAGGTAGCTATGAGGGACAATCTTGAAAAAGTAGGTTGGGTTCTCATCAATAAAATCTTAGTGAAAGTTTCCATAAAAATGAGTCAGGCTTAAGATAAGGCTAGCCTACTCCCATGGTATCTTACATATTATGGGGCCATTTGCTCCCCTAAGACTGTTAAAAACAGGCCCAGACCTTAAAAAACATGACTCCCAAGTGAGGGTTCCAACAATAGGGACAGATTTGCCCAACTTTACCAACTTGCAATATGGCAGAGCTAGGTCTCAAGCCCAAGTCCTTTAAACATTGTTTGAAAGTAGAACATTACTTTCACGCAAATAGGACTTGGGCAAATCACAGGAGGCACATTTACAGATTCTCACCTCGTTTCCCTGGACCCCAAGCACTCAGGACCTGCAAACTTTCCTCAGGAGTAAGAGGGTTTTATTCTGCCACCCCTCCCTGAGCAAGGCAGTGCCCCCGTGACCACGCCTCCATCCTCTGCCCCTCAGTGCACTTCCCTTTCATCTAGTTCAGCAAGTGGTGCAGGACCCGCTGATGACTCACGCACAGTAAGGTATGAAGGACTGACAGCTAGCATCCCTGGCCAATCAGTGTTTTAATGCGAAGGAAGAATTCTGGTGTTTGATTAGCAATACCATTCCCCCCAGAAAAGAATTCTGGATGGTGGAATTTCCACAGTGATATATGGCTCAGAGTGAGAAATGGGGTAGAGAGGAGGGAGAAATTATTTTTAGGAGGAAGTTCATCTTAAGGCTAGAGTCGGCAGAACTGGATTTGAGTGCAAGCTCTACAGTTCCCTAGGCTGTGTGAGCATGTCCAAATTATTTAACTTGTCTAATTCCTAGCTTCTTTATCTGTAAAATGGGGCTAATGATGAAATCCACCTCCGAGGGTTGTGGAAATTACGTAATCTCATGGGTGTGAAGCATGAGATTTACATGAGAATGAGAATTGCTCTACAGATACTGACCATTATTTTTGGCCTTAGCACTAGGATTGGGGCTGGTTCATTCAAATGCATAACCAAACATAATCAAATATAAACGGATGGATAGAATGCAATGGGTAGTTAGCAAATTGTGTCTAATCAAAACTCGGCACATCCAACTCTTCATATCTACACGCACATGATTTTGTTCATGAGCTTTCCTTGTGTTCTCTTATGTTGCACACTGTTCCTTATGGGGGAGATTGTCATGTAATGACAATCATGTAATGATGACAAATAACTGTTCAGTGTTTTTCTGATATGTATATTTCAAAAATTGATTTTAACATGAGTTATCACCAACACTAATTTTTGCCATTTATCAAAATATGGTTTGAGACAAGCCATTCTAGTCAATAAATGTTCTAAATATTCTCTATACCAGAGATTCTCAGAATTTACTGTGCATTAGAATCACTAGGGAGGTTCTGGTTAAGAATTTTGTTTCATGGGCCCCTCCCCCAGATATCCGGATATAGAACATTGAAGATGGAGCTTAGGCAGCTGTATTTTTTTTTTTAACATCTTTATTGGGGTATAATTGCTTTACAATGGTGTGTTAGTTTCTGCTTTATATCAAAGTGAATCAGTTATACATATACATATGTTCCCGTATCTCTTCCCTCTTGCGTCTCCCTCCCTCCCACCCTCCCTATCCCACCCCTCCAGGTGGTCACAAAGCACCGAGCTGATATCCCTGTGCTATGCGGCTGCTTCCCACTAGCTATCTACCTTACGTTTGTTAGTGTATATATGTCCATGCCTCTCTCTCACTTTGTCACAACTCACCCTTCCCCCTCCCTATATCCTCAAGTCCGTTCTCCAGTAGGTCTGTGTCTTTATTCCTGTCTTACCCCTAGGTTCTTCATGACATTTTTTTTCTTAAATTCCATATATTTGTGTTAGCATACGGTATTTGTCTTTCTCTTTCTGACTTACTTCACTCTGTATGACAGTCTCTAGGTCTATCCACCTCATTACAAATAACTCAATTTCGTTTCTTTTTATGGCTGAGTAATATTCCATTGTATATATGTGCCACATCTTCTTTATCCATTCATCCGATGATGGACACTTAGGTTGTTTCCATCTCCGGGCTATTGTAAATAGAGCTGCAATGAACATTTTGGTACATGACTCTTTTTGAATTTTGGTTTTCTCAGGGTATATGCCCAGTAGTGGGATTGCTGGGTCATATGCTAGTTCTATTTGTAGTTTTTTAAGGAACCTCCATACTGTTCTCCATAGTGGCTGAACCAATTCACATTCCCACCAGCAGTGCAAGAGTGTTCCCTTTTCTCCACACCCTCTCCAGCATTTATTGTTTCTAGATTTTTTGATGATGGCCATTCTGACTGGTGTGAGATGATATCTCATTGTAGTTTTGAATTGCATTTCTCTAATGATTAATGATGTTGAGCATTCTTTCATGTGTTTGTTGGCAGTCTGTATATCTTCTTTGGAGACATGTCTATTTAGGTCTTCTGCCCATTTTTGGATTGGGTTGTTTGTTTTTTTGTTATTGAGCTGCATGAGCTGCTTGTAAATTTTGGAGATTAATCCTTTGTCAATTGCTTCATTTGCAAATATTTTCTCCCATTCTGAGGGTTGTCTTTTGGTCTTGTTTAGGGTTTCCTTTGCTGTGCAAAAGCTTTGAAGTTTCCTTAGGTCCCATTTGTTTATTTTTGTTTTTATTTCCATTACTCTAGGAGGTGGGTCAGAAAGGATCTTGCTGTGATTTATGTCATAGGGTGTTCTGCCTATGTTTTCCTCTAAGAATTTGATAGTGTCTGGCCTTACATTTAGGTCTTTAATCCATTTTGAGCTTATTTTTGTGTATGGGGTTAGGGAGTGATCTAATATCATACTTTTACATGTACCTGTCCAGTTTTCCCAGCACCACTTATTGTAAAGGCTGTCTTTTCTCCACTGTATATTCTTGCCTCCTTTATCAAAGATAAGGTGACCATATGTGCGTGGGTTTATCTCTGGGCTTTCTATCCTGTTCCATTGATCTATATTTCTGTTTTGGTGCCAGTACCATACTGTCTTGATTACTGTAGCTTTGTAGTATAGTCTGAAGTCAGGGAGCCTGATTCCTCCAGCTCTGTTTTTCTTTCTCAAGATTGCTTTGGCTATTCAGGGTCTTTTGTGTTTCCATACAAATTGTGAAATTTTTTGTTCTAGTTCTGTGAAAAATGCCAGTGGTAGTTTGATAGGGATTGCATTGAATCTATAGATTGCTTTGGGTAGTAGAGTCATTTTCACAATTTTGATCCTTCCAATCCAAGACCATGGTATATCTCTCCATCTATTTGTATCATCTTTAATTTCTTTCATCAGTGTCTTATAATTTTCTGCATACAGGTTTTTTGTCTCCTTAGGTAGGTTTATTCCTAGATATTTTATTCTTTTTGTTGCCATGGTAAATGGGAGTGTTTCCTTAATTTCTCTTTCAGATTCTTCATTATTAGTGTATAAGAATGCAAGAGATTTCTGTGCATTAATTTTGTATCCTGCAACTTTACCAAATTCATTGATTATCTCTAGTAGTTTTCTGGTACCATCTTTAGGATTCTCTATGTATAGTATCATGTCATCTGCAGACAGTGACAGCTTTACTTCTTCTTTTCCGATTTGGATTCCTTTTATTTCCTTTACTTCTCTGATTGCTGTGGCTAAAACTTCCAAAACTATGTTGAATAAGAGTGGTGAGAGTGAGCAACCTTGTCTCGTTCCTGATCTTAGTGGAAATGGTTTCAGTTTTTCACCATTGAGGATGATGTTGGCTGTGGGCATGTCATATATGGCCTTTATTATGTTGAGGAAAGTTCCCTCTATGCCTACTTTCTGCAGGGTTTTTATCATAAATGGGTGTTGAATTTTGTCAAAAGCTTTCTCTGCATCTATTGAGATGATCATATGGTTTTTCTCCTTCAATTTGTTAATATGGTTAATCACATTGATAGATTTGCGTATATGACGAATCCTTGCATTCCCGGAATGAACCCCACTTGATCATGATGTATGATCCTTTTAATGTGCTGTTGGATTCTGTTTGCTAGTATTTTGTTGAGGATTTTTGCATCTATGTTCATCAGTGATATTGGCCTGTAGTTTTCTTTCTTTGTGATATCTTTGTCTGGTGTTGGTATCAGGGTGATGGTGGCCTCTTAGACTGAGTTTGGGAGTGTCCCTCCCTCTGCTATATTTTGGAAGAGTTTGAGAAGGATAGGTGTTAGCTCTTCTGTAAATGTTTGATAGAATTCGCCTGTGAAGCCATCTGGTCCTGGGCTTTTGTTTGTTGGAAGATTTTTAATCACAGTTTCAATTTCAGTGCTTGTGATTGGTCTGTTCGTATTTTCTATTTCTTCCTGATTCAGTCTTGGAAGTTTGTGCATTTCTAAGAATTTGTCCATTCTTCCAGGTTGTCCATTTTATTGGCATAGAGTTGCTTGTAGTAATCTCTCATGATCTGTTTTATTTTTGCAGTGTCAGTTGTTACTTCTCCTTTTTCATTTCTAATTCTATTGATTTGAGTCTTCTCCCTTTTTTTCTTGATGAGTCTGGCTAATGGTTTATCTATTTTGTTTATCTTCTCAAAGAACCAGCTTTTAGTTTTATTGATCTTTGCTATTGTTTCCTTCATTTCTTTTTCATTTATTTCTGATCTGATGTTTATGATTTCTTTCCTTCTGCTAACTTTGGGGTTTTTTTGTTCTTCTTTCTCTAATTGCTTTAGGTGCAAGGTTAGGTTGTTTATTCGAGATGTTTCCTGCTTCTTAAGGTGGGCTTGTATTGCTATGAACTTCCCTCTTAGAACTGCTTTTGCTGTATCCCATAGGTTTTGGGTCGTCGTGTCTCCATTGTCATTTGTTTCTAGGTACTTTTTTATTTCCTCTTTGATTTCTTCAGTGATCACTTCGTTATTAAGTAGTGTATTGTTTAGTCTCCATGTGTTTGTATTTTTTACAGATCTTTTCCTGTAATTGATATCTAGTCTCATGGCGTTGTGGTCAGAAAAGATACTTGATACAATTTCAATTATCTTAAATTTACCAAGGCTTGATTTGTGACCCAAGATATGATCTATCCTGGAGAATGTTCCATGAGCACTTGAGAAAAATGTATATTCTGTTGTTTTGGGATGGAGTGTCCTATAAATATCAATTAAGTCCATCTTGTTTAATGTATTATTTAAAGCTTGTGTTTCCTTATTTATTTTCATTTTGGATGATCTGTCCATTGGTGAAAGTGGGGTGTTAAAGTCCCCTACTATGAATGTGTTACTGTCGATTTCCCCTTTTGTGCCTGTTAGTATTTAGGCAGCTGTATTTTTAATAAGCACTCCCAGGTGACCTGATACAAGTGGTAAGAGATGCCCATTTCGAGAAATTCTTTTCTATTACTTTTTTTCTAGTCTGGGGAGAAACAACTGTTTATATCTGGCCCAAAGTTTCCCATTTTTCCCCAGCTTCATTCTCCTTTCAGTCTCAATTCAGGAAATCTGATGGCCCAACCTAGATTTGCATGTGAAAGAACAACCTACCTGCCATGTATCTCCAGAGACCACAGTCCAAACTTTGAAATACTTAGAAAACCTGCATTTGAATCTCAACCTAGACACTTTTCTCCCTATTCTGAGGCTTAAAGTATCCCTACACATACATAATGATAAATCTCTCTTTTCTGAGTGAGACATTTTGTAACTGTTATTTTAAAAAATTTGGATCTCATTTTCTTTTCTTTTTCTTTTCTGTTCTCAGAAGACCTCAGTAATTCTTTTTTTTTTTTTTTTTTTTTTTGCGGTACGCGGGCCTCTCACTGCTGTGGCCTCTCCCATTGCAGAGCACAGGGTCAGGACGCGCAGGCTCAGGACGCGCAGGCTCAGCGGCCATGGCTCACGGGCCCAGTCACTCCACGGCATGTGGGATCCTCCCGGACCAGGGCACGAACCCGTGTCCCCTGCATCGGCAGGTGGACTCTCAACCACTGCGCCACCAGGGAAGCCCTGACCTCAGTAATTCTTGTTTCTGAGTTAAGATAAAATGAAAGACGGGTCATATATGCTAAAATGTGTAATTAGGCGATGCTAATTAAGTACTTTAAAATGATTAGATGAAAGCACCTTATGTGTACTTCCAGCCTCAGTCAAGGGCGTGGCTTCAGGCTAACATCAGAGGTAATTGGGTTGCCTTCCCTGACTCAAACTGCTTTTTTGCCAGGAATCCTACGGATCTTGCATTTCAGATTTCATTTCTTCCTTCAAGCAAGTATAGGAACAAAGTATCTTCTTCCTATCCCTTAATCAAAAGCCATAATGCCGGAACTCTTCTCTGTGCCTCCGTAGAGTGTTTTAAAGACTCCCGTGGAGGCCTTGGGTTCAGGGATACTATGTGAATTGGACCATGAGTTAAAAGCAGAGGAGTTGCTTTTAACTCATAGTTCAATTACTGTGAGACTTGGAACAAGTCACTTTGCCTTTTTGAGATTTGATCCCAGGAGTTGTTGTGAGACTTGGTGATATAATATTTAAAACACGTGCAAAATATTTAGCACTTGATAGATAATCAATGAATGCCAGTTGTTATTATTACCTACTATTGTATTTGCCAAACCCAGATGATAAGCCAGTACAACTACTATGGTAAAAATCTGGGCTTCCAAACAGCAAGTGAGATCTGAAAACATAATGGGTCTAGTATTTGTTCTTAAAGGCCACATATGATTTAATCCTTGAAGTATTTTTGTCCTGTGGAAAAAAGTAAAAAAGGAAGAAGGAAGGTGGTTTGGAGAGCTGGCAGTGTATTGCTCAGCTGAGCTAGACTGGTAGCAAAAGCCAGCATTAGAGAGGATTCTTGGAGAGGTGGCCTATCATTAACTGTGAGGGCAATGGATCCTCTGAAACATCCTCATATTATAGAGCGCTCGTTGTTTTCGGCATTTCCTTGCTATCATTTTCTCTTTCTTGGGTCATATATGCATACATTGAATTACGTGGAAAATGTAACCGAAGACCAGAGCCTTTCTTTTTTTTTTTTTTTTTTGATCCCAAGAAAACAGGAGTTTACTGTGGTTTAGAAGTCAGAATGACGGTACATAATAATTAGGTTTAATTGACAACAATTAAATTGACAATTGACAACACTTTTTCTGAAATTTCTGAATTTTTGCTAAGTTTTATACATTATCACTAGCTTGAGTTTCCCCCCTCTCTCTTACTTTTATTACTCGAGTCACCAGAAGGGAAATTTAAAGTATTTCAAAAATAGCTGTTTCTGGGCAAGTCACCCAGCACACACTCCTCATGTTTCCTCTGGTTTCAAACATAAAGGGGAAGCCGGCTCAGACAAGAACAATCCTTGCTGCACACCCGCCAGCTCGCGCATCCCTCTTTTTATTCTGAGAGGCTCCAGCTCAAAACAAAAGTTACAAGGTTAAGCGCTACTCTGAGTTCCTGACACAGCTAAACCCTGCTTGGTCTTCAAAAAATAGAGGTCTGTAATTCCTTTTTGAACATGCCTTCAAAGTGGAGGTCTTCAGCCACGAGCTCCTCTTTGACGCCATCTAGTGCCCACTGGTGGTCGGTCGGCTCCAAAGCTTCCCACTGTCTTAAAAGCTTTGTTGGTGTCTGCGGGCATGGCCATGGCTGCTCCAGTCATCTGTTCCTGCATCATCCGCGATTGGTCAGCAGCATTATCTTGGCCCCAAATCAGAGAGTAAATGCCCCGAAGCCCAAAGACATTGAGGAAATACCAGGATGCAGAACTCACCCAGGAGGCATCTAATGTGAGTAGTTTAATTCCTTGCTGTAGCATGGGCTTAAAAGGCAGGGTCAGTGGAAACGGGACCTTGGTTGTGACAAAGCCTGAAAACGTCATGTTGAGCCATCCACCAATAAGAATCATAGGGAGGACACGTGTGACGTTGCCTTTCATCATGTCTATGAGCATAGCGGGGAGGGGGGTCAATCACAGGAGAAGGAGGCACATCCTTCCTTTTAGTTTTTTTGGAAAAATCCATCCTCTGGGTTGTTGAAGTAATATGTTTGTGCCAGGAGAGACTGTTTGGGAATGTATTTTCCATTTTCCCTGAGGCCTCTGCTTCGAATGAGGGCTTGACTGTCGGAGACTTGTTCCTGGGTGAGCTTCTTGTCGTTCTGCAGCAGGATGGATACGTAGTGGTGAATCATGCCCACGAAGAAGGTGATGATAACTATGGGCAGGACCACCCAGAGGCGGATGTTGGAGTCGAGTAGCAGCTCGGGCCCTTCCATCCTCACAGAGAGCCAGCTCCCGGCTTGCTGTAGCCGGGTTGATTTTCACTGGGGCGCGGGGCTTCTCGTCGAGTTCGCCTCCCAGCCTTCTCACGCCCCTCAGCCAGGCGAGCCCGGGACCACTGGGCAGCCCGCAAGCCCTTATTTTATTGACAAGTCAGGAGCATCTTTACCCAGAGGAAATGCCAGGTTACTGAATTTACCCACAAAACTCTTCCGAATCCTTTGTTACTTTGTGTGGATTTGATCTGTATAGATGACACATTAATAATGTTCTAGGGCCCAGAGAACTAATTATTTACCCACAGATCCAATCTGTCTTTCTCATTTGTATACCTGGCAACTGCAAAGGATGGGAGTTGGCAAACTTGTTAGCACTGTGGGAGTCTGGATACAGAGAACATTTATAGAACAAATTCTTGTCTGTGTTTAGGCATGGATGCCGATCTTAAATACTTTTGTACTAATCTACTGGGGCACTTGATTCAGGAAACATTTACTGAAGACCTGCTTTTTATGCTGCCCAACGCTGAATATAGCCATTGCGTTTCACTGGGTGCAGGTGTGCATTTCATAAAGGAAACACAGCAGTACAAGAAGGAAAGTACATTTCCTTTACTAGGGAGAAGTAGCAGGTAGAAGAAATGTTGAGACTTTTTTCCCCCTCTCTTGCCCTGAATCTTTTCTCCCTGTCATCCAGAAAGTCAGGTCGTTTATTCTGCTTCATCCCTTCCAAAGAGGATTGTGACACTCCCCAAAGAAGTCACAGCAAACCTTCCTGGATTTTGTTTCCAAAAGTCTAAGCCAAGATGAACAAATCCAAACACTTAGAAGGGTCTGGCAGATAAAGTGATGGGAGGAGTGAGCTGGATGGCTCTGTGGTGAGTGGAGGGCATGTGGTTTGCATAAAGAAGGCATCTGCTGCGCTGCCCCAGATTTGTTTTGTTTTGTGAGCCCAGAGAAGCCAGATGTCCAAATTTCTAAAGGAAATCCAACTTTTGGTACAAAGAACTACCGGCCCCAGCCTACTTGGGAGAAGAGAACTAGATGGAGAGATAGGTTCCCCGAGACAAAAAAAGGGATTTTCCTGGGTTCAGAAAGGAAGATAATTTTGTGCGCTCTATAGAAATAGAGATCTTTACCCACAGCCTCATGGCAGCCTCTGGGTTGATGGAGAGGAGAGAGATGACTTCATGGTGCCCTAGGGAGGTGGGATCCCAGGCACTGAGATTTCCAGGGAAGCCTCCAAAAATTTCAGTCAGCCAATAAGATGAACTCTGGTGTAGAATCCCGTTTTAAGGGAAGACAAGGAACTATGGATATAAAAAATAAACTTAAAATGCTTAATTCCTTGCATAAGATAGTATTTTATCGAGGTGCCTATAGCAGAGTGGTTTAACATAACCTGGTTTCAATTACTGAGTTCAGACCATGAATCACACATTTATTTGCTGTGAGTCTTGAGGAAACATGTAAACCCTCAATGCATCAGTTTCTTCATGTTTAAAATGGGAATGGGGGCTTCCCTGGTGGCGCAGTGGTTGAGAGTCCACCTGCCGATGCAGGGAACACGGGTTCGTGCCCCGGTCCGGGAAGATCCCACATGCCGCGGAGCGGCTGGGCCCGTGAGCCATGGCCGCTGAGCCTGCGCGTCCTGAGCCTGTGCTCTGCAACGGGAGAGGCCACAGCAGTGAGAGGCCCGCGTACCGCAAAAAAAACACAAAAAAACAGGGAATGGTACTTAATAATACTAAGCCTACTTCAGTATTATGAGAATTAAAGTAAATAATATGTGTATATCTGGTATGATGAGCAAGCAAGATGCATGAGATACAATTAGAAATCATCCTTATTTTAACTTCCTACTATCCTTTTAAAATTTATTTAGAAAAGAAGTCCTTCTTCTGCTGCTGGTTGAAAACACAGGCTGATGGATGAATTTTCGACTTCATTTTAGATATTAAGACCTTTTTCAGATTTCAAGGTTGCAAACATAATCTTAATTCTGAATATGGTCTGATCCCACATACCAGTAAAAACTCCAAATTTGATTTAAAGTTCAATCTTCTCCTCTCTTTCATCTGAAAGATGGGAAAGGAGGGAAGGAAAGCTCTCCCTTGTTTGCTACTGCTGTAAGATGGCATTGTGCACACTGGGCCTGGCAGTTAAATATGGATGACTCCTTGGCCATTTTATATATCCTTCGGTGCCCCCATGAGAACTTACCAGTACAAGCCGTACCTTGTCTTCCAGTTGCCACTTTCTCCCTCAGTCCCCGTTTTCTTTTCTTTTTCTTTTTTCTTCTGGAGGTCCACAGAGCAGACTCTATTGCCTTCTGTCCTATTACTTCCCCAGACAGTCCTCTGGGATAGGTTTTAAAACAGCTCTATGCTGGCACATGGTAAGTGTTTTTAAAAATGTCATTATTATCACCACAGTTGGAAATAACAGGTTTGAGAGGATTGTATGAAAAGACATATTTATCTAGTTCCAAATTAGGCACCTTATACTATAGATACATTTTTTTTTATAGATACATTTTAAGAATGTTTCTTTAAATGAAAATTTGACAATTTGATGCTTTTCCCATGTACCTATTGTAAGTACCATACATGAGTTTACAAAGTATGAATGGGCCAACATAGGATTCATTTACTAAATATATGTGGATTTTTATGAAAGGGGCATTGAAGGCTTCCTGAAAGGAGGCAGCATTTAAATTAAGCCTTGGAATTTGAAGAGAGTTTTACCATGATAGGCCCAGATGGTGGGAAGGGGAAGGAGTGGGAAACCAGAGGCAAAAGAAATGTGTCTGGAGCTAATACTCATGAGTGACAGTGTGTTACAGCAGAGGTTGATTACAGGTAAAAGTTAAAGCTAGTATTGACTGAGGATTTCCTGAGTGCTTCATTTGGACTACTTCATTTATTCTTCTCAAGTTTGTGAGGCAAGTACTGTGAGTATCCCTCTGTTATGCATAAGGACATTGAGCCTTAGAGAGGTGAGGGTAGTGGCCTGAGTTCTCCCAGCTGGAGAGGGCAGGACATGGGATTAGATCTGGCTGTCTGACCTGGGCAGGACCATGCCTAACTACTGCATTATGCAGGGCCCTTAGTTGTTAGGGGTTATAGGTGGCATTCATAATACACATTGGATCATAAAGAAGGTTCAGGATGGTCTGCATAAGAAAAATTTTAATTTTGTACATCAATCTTTGAAAAACTTACCGTTTTTCACTATATAATACTTTTAATAATTTCCTGCCATTCCTTTCTTCTTCTTCCCTTCCTCCCTCCCTTCTTTCTTTTTTTTTTTTTTATCAAGTTGTTATTAATCCAGGGACTGTGTTAGTCCCAGGATATATAATGGTGAACCAAAATATATGCAGTCTCTGCCCTCATGGGAATTATATTCTCCGGGTGGGAGGGAGATAGATATTTAAATAGTTTCTAAGATTAAAATTGCAAGTGTGACTTTTACCTAAATGAATGGAAATTTGAGCTATTACAGCTTAAAGCGGGAGCTTTGATTTGAAAGGCCAGGGGAGAATTAGTGACTTTGAACCAAGTTCTGAAAGATAAATGAGAGTTAACTAGATGAAGTAGGAAGAGAGGAGTGCCCAGGCAGCATATGCAAAAGTCCTGTGGTAGGAAGAAGAGTGGGCTATAAAGGCCTGAGTGGCTAAATCTGAGCATACCGGAGTGGGGCAATGTACAGAGCAAGACTGGAAAGGTGGGGGCCTGGTCATGCAGAGTCTTGCTGTACATGTTCGAGCTAGATATTTTCCTAAAGGCAAGGGGTTCTGACTTTTAAAATGAAGCATTTTAAGCAGGAGTGGCCCCATGCTCAGATTTCATTTTGAACATACAACCCTAGCTGCCCTGCGGGGAGCAGATTGGAAGCGAGAGAAGTGGAAGTAGTTGGAAGAAGTAGATTATTCAGTCAGCCAGGTGAGAGAGGCATTGCTTAAACCAGGGGGTGGCAGTGATGAAGGGAGATGGGGGGGATTCAAGAGACGTTTAAGGGGTGAAATCAACAGGACTTTGGGATTGACTCCATATGACGGGTGAGAAACAGGGGTGGCATTAAGCAGACTCTATGTTTCTGACTTGGAAACTGGATGGTTTGCAATCATTGAAAAAAGGAAGGCTAGCAATAGTTTTGTTTTGTTTTGTTAAGGATTGGGTTGAGAGTAGCAGGGAAGACCATGAATTTTGAGTTAAATCACCTTTCAGATCTCAAAGATTTTTGGTAATGGAGTTTTAGCTTTGACTAAAGAGTACCCTACCTCTAATTTCCCCATTCCTGGCTCAGTTCCTATCCTGTGTGAAAACTGGGTCATCACAGACTGACAGTCAAGGGCTGCTGTCCAGTCGTTCACCGGACATGCCCTATAGCCCCTCAGATTCAACCTCTCCCTCCTGCAGATCCCAGAGCCAGCCTGGCTGCCCAGAGTAGACCTCAGATAGCTCAGGTGCTCTAGGCTTGTTACCTCAACTCAGACTACGACGTGCGACCCCTCCCGATGCTGATAAGGGCTGTCCAGCTGCTCCTATCTCGCTTCACTCTTGCTGGTTTGGTTTTATCATCACTGGCTCCCCTCTGCCCATGTCTTGCTTGCCACCTCCTCTCCACCTCCTTCCCAGTAGTTCCCAGCATGTCTTATGGAGGGCTCCACATTATATGACTAGTGGAGATGAATAATTCCTTCCTTCCTTCCTCTGGTCCTTCCCTCTGTCCTTCCTCAGAAACAATTCATGATTCTCAAGTGAAGCTGCTAACCTGAAAACTATCCACCAGATGGCACCAAAACATTATATTCCAAGTGTTCGGCCCTCAGTACACCTTCAAGAAAGCCCAAAGGTTTCACTACTACGAGATGATAAAGCAGAGCCCCAGGTGCCAGTTCAACAGAAATTAAAATTCCCACTCGAACCTCCCAGAATATTTGGTTTTGGATTTTGTCGAGAGAGAGAGAGAGAGAGAGAGAGAGAGAGAGAGAGAGAGAGAGAGAGAGAGGAGAGAGAGAGAGGGAGAGGGAGAGGGAGAGGAGAGGGGGGGAGAGAGAGAGAGAGAGAGAGAGAGAGAGAACACCTTTCTCAGTAAACAATCTTTATTTTTTATTTTCTGCTCTTTAGATTCTGGATAAAAGACTATGATGGACATTACAAAATGAGGAACATGAATATTTTCAGGGACACTGTCATTTTCACTTGTGTTTCCTTCACTGTCCTTTTCTTAGTGCTAAAGCTTTGCTTGTTACAGAACATCATGTCAAGAATAGAAATACAATAGCTCCCTCTTACCAAAGTAATAATTAAGATTAAGTGAAAACAAATGTATACATCCAGCATCCTAGTTAAACAGAAGAGTAAAATTAACCATTTTCTCTAGTTTTAAAATGTAACTGTAATTTTTTTCCGTTTCAACATTTAGCTATCATTAATATAGCAAAAATAGTATGAGTGACGATTTAAATGATTAAAACAGTTAATGAAATGAACATATCTTCTTGGTATTATCTTCTAACTGTGGGATAGTGTTTTCTTCAATCAACATAATTAACAATTATGTTGTTGATGACAGTTTAAGAGACTTTGAGGGTTGTTTGTTGTTGTTAGTAATATTTCAGTGGCTTAAAAAATACCACACCCCTTATAAATTAACATTTTTTACTGGGTGATCAAATGTCTATCTGGCCAAATTTAGTCAAAACTTCATATGAGGAAATATCTATAAGGATTTGTGCTTTCAAATTTGGAGACCTGGGTACTGAGTGATTAAAGACTTTGCCAGGGGATGGAAAATGGGTAAAGAAACAATAGATGTTAAAATTTACTATTTTGATTCTTCTTTGGAGGCAAAAGAAATGATCTATGAATAAATGCACAGCAGGAAGTGAATTTTTAAAAGGAAGACATGTTAAATAATTTGATGTTAACTCAGTTTTGTGTATATATTTTTATAATATTTCGTATGTATACTCTTTTGTCAAATTTGGCTGGCCAGCAATTGTAACATGCACATATATATACATAGAGTACATAAATATTCCTTGTTTTGCAAAGGTGTGTGTGCATGGGGGGGTGGTGCTGTGTTTTTCCACTGCACAGAATAGAATGTGTCTTGCTCTAAAGCTTGGATGAATGTCTAGATGCTTCCCTACCCTAGGGAGTCATCTGAATGTCCACAGTTCCCAGAGTGCTTTGGGATCACTTAGGCTAAAAGATGCTACTTATTGTGAAGCTATCTTGTTTTATTCCTAAAGGAATTTCATCATTTTATATTTGTGAAAACTGTCAATGCATCTTTCTCAAAATGCAATTACCTGAAAGAAGCAAACCAACACAGAGTGGACCCCTTGTCTTCAAAGTCATTTTATTAAGAGTAAATTAGACTGAAAAAGTGATAGTCTGAAATGCATTTTCAATAGATTGCTGTCAGCCTTGCTACCTGTCAAACAGAGGCCTGAAGTTTCATAGTGACATATGGATTAGCCCAGTCTTCCCTGCAGCGTGAAAACAAAAGACAATTGGTGATGCATGGGGCAAACTCATCTTAAAACAGAGATATCAACAAAGGAATATGACAGCACGAAAAGACAGAGTGCAGCCTGCTGTCCACATTTACAAAGAGATTCTGTCTGAATCCATAACTTCAATACACTCTGAGACAGAAAAAGAGAAAATACACGTTAAGTGTAATTGTTCATCGGGTAGTTTGCTTTAGCAAATGCTGAATTTCATTCTCGGAAGGGAGAAAGAAGTGGGAACAATGGATAAAATAGCTGCAGTTATAAAGAGTCATTAAGAAGAACCATATGGAATTAGAATTATTTGATTTTTTAAAATCATCCATCATAGGGACTTTAAATGAATGTTCAAAATTCTCATCCATTAATCAATTGAAAAAATAAAGGCTAAAGTCACAAAAGAACCTCAAGAGCAAAAAACTCTTTTCCCAGTTAGAGCTTTAAACTAGACTGGCAAGGTCATTTAGTTCAGGGTCTGTGTGAAAAAGAAGTGCATATCAAAGTAAGAGAAAATCATACAGATCTGCTTAGGTCTGGGAAAATACAGTATGGATTTTTTTTTAACACCTCATGTGAACAATTACCTAGGCCACTTGTATGACCAGTAACTTACAATTAAATAGAAATGAAAGTTCCTCTCATAGTCATTTTAATCCATACATCCTAAGGGACTCAAAAAACAAGTTTAATAACTAACACGATGCAAAAGTCAGTGAAGGAAAATGGTGCATTGAATTATAGAAAATTCTGATTTTCTAAGCTTAGGATTAGATGCTAAAAGACCAAAGTAAGAGAGTTTTGGAGTTACGCAGTGGCCACCAGAGACCCACGCAGAGCTCAGAAGGAAAAGTTCAGGAAAGGGCAACTTTGGGGTATCCTGAAGGAGTTTGCCCATGGGACAGGGGGTCTCTCCCCCCTCTCCCTTTCTCTCTCTTTTGTCAAATCATCACCTGCATGATGGCTTCCTTTGGCGACAGGGCTGACTCTGCAAATGGGAATAGGCAGCTGTCTACAGAGGGTCACTTAAAATGGGAACTGGAAGCCTCATTGGGGTGCCTTGAAACTCCTGTGATTAGTCACGTGTTAAGTGTTCATGGATATTTTACACAAGTGGAGGATGGGGGCATATTTTCTAATTAATATATTAGGGAGCTTTAGGATATCCATGTCCTTCCTAGGAAAGTGCAGAGTCCTGAAGGTTTGAAAAATGGAACAAATGAGTTTTGGGTGTTTTCCTTGGTCGAGCCAGAGGACACACATTTAAGATACGATTGATACATCAGAAGTCATGAGGTTTTGGAGGGGGCTGAGGTTATCAGAAATCAGTAGGGAAGTAGGAAAGAAATTAAGGGCATCAGTGGAAGCATTTCCAAAATTCATAATTTTGCCTTTAAGCAGAGCTCTTCCCAGAGAATTTAGCTTATTGCTATTTGCTTTAGTACTCTATGGCCTTAAACATGCATAGGAAAATTATGTAGGAATAAAATAGACATGTTTGTTGTATACTTTACATCATTTTTTAACACTTGTGTTTTCTTGTAATGTCCCTTTGTTTTCTCTATTCATTATATCTCTGTCAATAAATGTTTCTTTTTGAGTAGCATCGACATATATACACTACCAAATGTAAAATAGATAGCTAGTGGGAAGCAGCCGCATAGCACAGGGAGATCAGCTCGGTGCTCTGTGACCACCTAGAGGGGTGGGATAGGGAGGGTGGGAGGGAGGCTCAAGAGGGAGGGGATATGCGGACATATGTATGCATATGGCTGATTCACTTTGGTGTACAACAGAAACTAACACAGTGTTGTGAAGCAATTATACTCCAATAAAGACCTAGTAAATATAAATAAATAAATAAATGTCTCTTTTCCCCACATACCCTTAGGAATCTGCTTTGATTTCTCATTTTTGGAGTCTAAACTCACACCCCTGAAACCACAGTGTGTACTCTTCTGACATAATTGCTGTTGATTTCGTTGCTATTAGATTTGTTCTTGTTGTTGTACCGGTGTGGCTACACTATTATCTGAGCATTAACACACTGTGTCAGATAATTTTCAACTGCATAAAAGGGATCATAGTCGATTATCCAAATGAAGGTTTCTTTTTCTCTCATAGAAAATAGACCAGGATCAGCCAGCCAGGACTTTTACAGTGGCTCTCATTAACATCAGAATCTAGATGCTTTCTCTCTTTCTGCTCCTCCATTTTTGGCTTATGACTTTTATCCGCCTGGTCACCTCATGAATCCCAGATGTTTGATCTCTAGCCTTTCCTGAGCATTACAAGTGGAGGAGGAACAAAGCCACATGGAGAAAGGGTGGTGTCTTTATCAGGAAAGCAAAGCTCTTCCAGATATCTCCAGGCACCTGCTTACATTTTCTTCACCCAAACTATGTCTGATGACCATCCCTATCTTGAGAATGCTTGGAAATACAGCTTTTAGCTGGTCACGAAACCAGTTCTCTATTTGTATGGAAGAAGGAAAGACTTAGAGATATTGGTAGGTGACCGGCAGTCTCTACCTTACACTGACTTTTCTGCAGAGTATATGTAGAGCAGAATAGGAAAATGCATTTCTAAAAAGATTCCATATTTAACTGCTTAGGGTATAAAGAAAAGATCTTGGAGGGAAATGTAGAGCAATGGATGGATGGTTGAAAATTCTAGCTGGGAATGTTGAAGAGGTTGATGTTTGGCCCAAGTGCACCAAGAAAGCTATTTTTTATTTTAAAAGGGTTAGAGGTTGACTTGTGTGGAATAAAGGTAGAGGCACAGGAAAGAATACTAACATGAAGGAAAAGAAAAAGATGACCGTGACTTGTTCCTTCATAATGTTTGAAAACCAAAGATAGGTAGGTGAATTTCACCTATCTGCACCGCACATGGGGCGGTAATGATGAATAAAGGCAGGCAGAACAGGCCAGTTCTGGCTTCTTGACTCTTTGCTGCTTGGGTGACTCAGTTACTTAGCCTCTATCCCCATGTCTGTGGAATTGAGACATTGACTATTCCTATCCCATTGCTTTGCAAGATTAAATGTTATAATGCCCAACCCATAACAATCCATCAAACCATGCTAAGTATCATCACCATTAATCTCATGACTGCAGGCCTGGAAAGTATTTCACTGATTCGCCTCTATCTTCACACAGCTGTTCTGTGTGATCTTGGACAAGTCATTTAACTCTGGGTGCAGATTTTTTATTTCAGTAAAATGAATGTAGTAATATCAACCTCATGCACTAGTTGTAACAAACAAATAACAGACTTATGTAAAGATCCTTTAAATGGAGAATCTTTATATCCAAGTGTGAGATATTATTAGTGTTACTATATTGCCTATACTTTTTTTCCCCTTTCCTATTTGTTACTTTTTTTTTCTCTACTCTGTGCTTACTTTCTCAAATGAAATTGGCACAGGGTAGAGTAGCTAATATTTGGGATCTTTCTAAAAATTAGAGTTGACAAATAGGGATGGTATTCCATCAATCTGTAGCCGCTAGTGCCCAAATATTTATCTGTGAGAAACTGAGCTGTGGTCTAAAATACTCCTTGTGAGTTTTCGCTCAGATGGAAAAATTGTGTTTTCAAGCTGTGTGTGCCAGAGACCAATGTACTCTTCTGACATGTTACAAGTTCTAACTGCTTCCTTTCGGCTTTGAAAAGTATTAAAATTTTCTACCGTTATGATAAACAATTCCCATTTAAAACAATCTCAGCTTGGAGAGTCTGCAGAGGAGAACAGTGCAGATGATCTGCCTCTGCTGGCAGGAGTTGTCACTGATCTCCACTGCCCCCTGCCTCAGCCCTGGGGCAATTCCACATGCACTCGGTCTTAACAGCACTACAGTTCCCACAGATGTTGTCAGCTTTAGTCACTTTAAGTGGTCTCTGGTAGGCAGTAAAGAAATGGTTTCAGTAGGATATTCTTAATTTTTAGAGTTCAGGTAGATACTAACACATTCCTTTTATGCCTCCTAAATATATATGAATACTATATATATATATGAGTGCAATATATTGAATTTCTATTCCAATTTTCCATAATTTTATTTAAGGGACACTTAGTACTTGATAACAGCTTTTTCCAGATTGATGCAGCAGAACTTTTGTTTTTCACCATTAATTCTAAAACCTTAAAAATGAGGCTGAGTAATGGCTGGCATTTTTCTTTTTTATGTGTTAGGAAGAAGAGTTCTTTGTATCTGGCTTCAGCTCTCCTTTAGTTTATCCCTCTTTTCTGCCCTTCTTTCTTACCCTACTTATAGACAAGATCAATGTCGTTCAAGATGTCAGCCAGCACTTAGGCAAAGCACATGGGTGCCATTGTCTTATATGATGCCCGTGGTTTGGATCTCATTCTCAAGGACACAGGACTAGGGGACTCAATTGACTAGATGCTGAGGAAGTGGGTCACAATCAAGAGACCCATTAGGGATTTCTTTACAAGTAAGAAGGCCAATATACTAATTTATAATAGAAAATATTTCTTATCACAAGAATATCTATGACTAACCATCCCTGGTATTAGCAGGCCCACCCCTAACCGTGTGGGGCTGAGACGGGGGTACTAATCGGGGCCCACGTACCATGTAAATGTTTAGGAGTAATAAATTAATATATGATTGATCAAAATATGTTCTGTCTTCCTACCTTGACAAATGTTCCTACCTTGACAAATGTACCTTTGTTATAATCTAGAAGGCCAGGTTAGGATTAGAATTCTTCGCTTTCCTTGTGGGGAGGAGCCAGTTTCATGGCTCCCAGCCTCCATACCTATGCTCGCCAGCCTCTGACCCATCTCTTTTCATCCCTGGATCTTTCCATGGCCTGCCAAGCATCTCACATGTATGTTGTGAACACCTCAACTGACACAAGCACAAGTTCATCCGTTCCACCAGCAAACAGCCACCCACCGGCCATTCCTCTGCCTGGCTTTGGGAGGTGAGACCCAGGGAAGAGACAGTACAGACTAGTGTGGCAAACTTGGAGCCATTTAGGTAGGAACTATAGGGTCCTGGGCAATCGGAACATGATGCTAGAGCCAGCCCAGATGCCCAGAGTAGACTTAAGTTGTCTCAGGTGCTCTAGGCTGGTGACCTTGACTCAGACCACAATGTAGGGGCCCTCCTAACACTGATTAGTGCCGTTCAGCTGTTCTGTCCTTGCTTCAGCTCTTGCTAGTTTGGCTTCATCACCACTCACTTCTCCTCCACCCCCACCATCTGGACTACTGCTCTCCTCCATCTCCTTACCAGTAATCCCCACCATCCCACACTCTCCCTGCCCCTCCACTCTGCCTAGAAAGCTTTATATGGACCCTCAGATCCTTGTTTCCAGAAAGGACAAACATCAATTACCTTTAATCAAATAAATTTTAGGTCTGCCATCTGGAAATTCCCCTGAGTCACCTTGCCTGGATTTGGGGTGGGTCCCTTAACTCCTCAGTTATCTGTTCTTAGGAATTTCCTGCGTTTATGTACCTATTACTGATCTCATCTATTGGATAAGCTTCCTTAACCGTTATGAAAAATCATTAAGAAGTATTTCACTGGTTATCAGGATGATCTTAATATAAGTCTCACCCCCCATATTCTTTTTAAAAAATTTTTAATTGAAGTATAGTTGATTTACAATGTTGTGTTAGTTTCTGGTGTACAGCAAGGTGATTCAGTTATACATGTATATATATATATATATATATTCTTTTTCATATTCTTTTCCATTATGATTTATTACAGGATATTGAATATAGTTCCCTGTGCTATACAGTAGGACCTTGCTGTTTACCTATTCTATATATAGTAGCTCGTACCTGCTAACCCCAAACTCTTAATTTATTCCCACCCCATATTCTTAAGTAAAGACTTAGTATAAATTCCTCCTCACTATTATTAAATAACCACTTCAAGTTCCTCACAGGAATCAGTGGTTCTCAAACCCTAGGAAGTATCAGAGTCATCTGGAGGGCTTGTGAACCCCAGATTACTGGCTGGGGAATATGTGTGTATGTGTGAGAATTTCCATTTGTAACAAGTTGCCAGGTGATACTGATGATGCTGGTACAGGGGATGCACTTGGGGAACCACTGCTCTTCATGTGCACTGTTCAGTCTCCTCTCATTCACTCCTCAGTACAGCACAGTCTATCTTCCAACCTCGCCATCTACTGACATTGCTCTGACAAGAGTCACCAGTGCTCTCCTATGGCTAAATCCAGTGCTTAATGGCTAAGTCTAAAGGACACTTTTCATGTCCAATAGATTCTTAGGAAATTTCGGATGTGTTTGATGTGATTTACCCCTACTTCCATGTTCCCCCTTTTGAGTTTTATTTCATACAACTTTCTGGCTCTTCTGCTGGTCTGGATTCTATGCTCTTCTTGCTTCACTCTCCACCTGGAGGGCCTCTACCCACTCATCTTTCTAGACTGGGGCCCAGTGTCACTTCCTCAAAGAAGTGGTTCCTTTTCTTGTCCCAGAAACATGGATGACCCTTTCTTTTTCTTTCCCATTCTACTCTACTCATGCTTATATCATTCTCTCTGTAATGCCTATAATGGCATATATTTACTAGTCTCCTTACTCAGGGGAGTAAGGATTTTGACCAGATTTTTCCAAGTATTGCTAAACAGTAGGTGTAAAAACTTCCTATGGTTCCTTAAATCCCTGCTGGGTACCAGTGCCCACTCTCATTCTCTGGGATGTAGCAAAGGTATGTTTATGTGACGCACATAAGAAGGGTAAAAGCTAAGTCTCTGGATTGGGACAGATGTCAACTGCTGTGTTTCCCCTTGACAAAGTGCTGGTTGCCCATGAAGCGAAATTCTCTACAGATGCAGTTACCGGTGGCAGGAACTGTTAGCATTATCTTGAGAGTGTGGAATGTTTTGCAGGCCTGGTAGTCTGAGGATGAAAATTCAGCTCCCATTCATCTCCCAGATGCCTGAACAATGCCATAGTTGCCCTTTGCTGGAAATATATTTCAGTTCGCATGGCTTTAGTGGATTTGGCCCTCTCTTCCCTTTCTCATTAAACTCTCTGCCCTCATCCTTTCCCCTTTCATCTCTCCTCCCTGAAAGAAAAGGAGAATCTTTATCTTTGAAGCAAATATTTTATCCATTATAGGAGCTCACTATGTCCTTTAGGCTTAAATCTTTGGAAGCAAAGTCAGAAAGAAGGAAGACTTTTTTTCTTCTTTGCTTTTTTCACCCAATTATGTCACTCTTCTCAGTAATATGCACAGCACAGACTTGGTGCTTCTCTGTAGGATAATGTGAGGGTGAGAAATACTCCGTCTGCAAAAAGAAAATATGCTGGTTATTATGCCAAAACATAGCCTATAATTCAATTCATTGTGCTGCCAGAAAACCTGACTATAACCTCTCTGCGGCCAGGAGCTCTATGCTATTCATCTTTGTAGCTACCTTGCCTATTACACCTGTCATGCCTGTCATGTTTATTAGGGAATCAGGAGGTATCATCATTTCACACAAAATGATAGCCTATTGCCACCATCTTTAGAAGAGTTTCAAAGAATACACAGTTAACCCCTAATATTAATGCACCTTGGAGCTTTAGGTCAGTAGGTCTGAAAAGAGCCTCTTGAATAATCATCTTTTCCCTCCTCCAAAGCCCTGTTTCTCCATATAATCTGGGGTCAGTAACAGCAGTAAGAAAGTCAGCAGCAGTCACATATGTGCAAGTCAAGCTTCTCTCCATCTGCTTCCTCCTTAGGGAAAATCTAATGCTAAAATGACTTTCTAAGGGGAGGAAGCACAGCTGTTTTCACCACCATCTATGGCGTCACGGGATAAAAAAAACCTGCTTCCTTTCCCCTTAAGCTCTGGTTTCTTTTGGACACGTTTTGGATGGCAGCGATAATTCATTTTGCTGCTGGGATGCTGGTTCCAACAGCACCTCCTTTGATGCTTTGGCCTCCACCCCATTTATCTCTGGCCCTGGGAGCCAGGGAGACAGGGCTATTTCTATCTCAGGCATCTGTGTTTTTGATCAGCTCATGTGTTAGGCCAATCTAAGTGTGAGGAGGAACTGAAACTACTTCACACTTGTCTGAAGTAGTGCCTTCATTTGGGTGAGGGGCAGAGAAGTGTGTGTTGATGCCGAGATGCCTGAGTCAGAGGGCAGAGATTCCGGCAGGGACACCGTCACTGCCTTTGACAGTCCTGGTGGAATCCAAGAAATGTAGAATGTGAGTTATAGAGGAAAACTTTGGACAAATCTGGCAAAGTCTTCATATTTCTTTCTCTAAGAATGAAACTATGTCTAGATAGAATCACTTTTTATTTTTCCAGCCCCCAAAATAAGATTATAGCCTGGCCAAGTGACCTCAGGTTTTTTACTGTAGTTTACTCACCTATGTGGAGGTCCTGATTTTCGAGAGGAGCTCTAACTTTAAAAGTTAAAATTGTATATTGATAACTCTTAGATTCTTTTATTTCTTTCATGTGATATCATTCTTCTCAAGAAGGAACGCTTAATTCTCGTTAGTTTGAAGGGCCTGACATTAGTGTGATTTCAATACTCCCCATATGATTGTTGTACAGCCAGGGCCGAGAGCCACTGACTGAGAATCCGTAAGAGCATCTCACTCTAAACTGTAATTCGATGAGTCAAAGATTTACTAATAACTTACTGATATAATCTATCGAGTGGTTTCTTACTCCAGACTATAGCAGTATATAGTTGGCATCTTTAAATTTCATAATTTGTTTTCAGTACAGAAATATATTGGAGTTGGAATACAGGGCTAACTGACTGTTTCCTTTGTGACTTAACAATGATACTGTGAGAGCTTACGTTTTATGGTGTTTTTTTTTTTTTTTTGCGGTACGCGGGCCTCTCACTGTTGTGGCCTCTCCCGTTGCGGAGCACAGCCTCCGGACGCGCAGGCTCAGCAGCCATGGCTCACGGGCCCCGCCGCTCCGCGGCATGTGGGATCTTCGCGGACCAGGTCAGGAACCCGTGTCCCCTGCATCGGCAGGCGGACTCTCAACCACTGCGCCACCAGGGAAGCCCGGTCCCTTACATTTTATCAACAGCATTTATACAACCTCATTTTATTTTGGAAACAATTCCACTTGGTCAGTATTTTGGCATTTGTAATGATATGAGGGAAATATTTTTTAGAATGCTTCATGAGGAATATTATCAGAAAAGTAGCTTTTCTCTCTGCACATGGTCCGCCCTGTGGTCCCAGCAAAGGTCAAAGTCGGGGATGTGAAATAGAAAAACACTTGACAAACCCAAAAATGTGTAAAGCCGGCCCCTTTCACCTCATGTAGGAAAGGGAAGGAGAAAAGGCTACAAAATGAGGAGAGGTGGGGGCTTCCCTGGTGGCGCAGTGGTTGAGAGTCCACCTGCCGATGCAGGGGACGCGGGTTCGTGCCCCCGTCCGGGAAGATCCCACATGCGGCGGAGCGGCGGGGCCCGTGAGCCATGGCCGCTGAGCCTGGTCGTCTGCAGCCTGTGCTCCGCAATGGGAGAGGCCACAACGGTGAGAGGCCTGCGTACCACACACACACACGCAAATGAGGGGAGGTAATTGGTGAGACATGGTTGCAATGCCGTTCTTTCTCTGGATTGAATACCCCGGAGGACATCTGGGACAGTGGCAGCCATTTTGAGAGGAAATCTGAAAGCAGAGCTGTACTCTGGTCTCCCGTTGAAACATAGGAATAGAGTAAAAGTGGAAGCAGGACGTTTGTGTCCCGCTTGTAAGAATTGTGTAAAGTTCCACGTGACTTGGAAAGGCTGCAGATGTTCTCTTGGCCCCTACAAGAAAGCAGAAGGTTGAGAGCCATTGGCTTACTCTGATGCTATGAAGTGGAGAATATAGACAGGACTCAGAGAGCTCTGAATCAGTGACAACCAAGGTTGGGTCAAGTCCTTAGGGGAGGGCAACTCCTCAGCTATTTTAGTTCTCCCCTAAACTCATGGAAACTGCTCCAGACGCCTGGGTTATCTAACTATGTCTCTTCTGAATGCACACTGGTCTAGAGTGAGTGGCAGCTGAATGGTTTAATGTGGATGATTCACACTGAGAGGCGTGGACTAGAAAGACCATGTGGTCAGACAGACCTCATCCGGGTGCAACACTCTCTAGTTTGTTCTCCTTAAACAAGTCCTTTAACACCTCTCAGCTGAGAATTCTTCTCTCAGCCTCAGACACTTACATCTAGCTCTTAGAGCAATATAAAAATCAACTACATAACTCTACTCATTAATTTTGGCCTCTTTGGGTCATTGCAGAACTGGACCTGGTCTATAGTGAGTGCTTATACTGGTCTATAAGCAATTGTTGAATGAATTGAATGAATGTCTCAGCCAAGAGGCTTTTAGCTACAAGTGGCAGACAACCCAACTCAGATGCTCTTCAAGATGAATAAAATTTTAATATATAGGATAACATAATTGAGAAAGTCCAGAAACTTGGCAATGATTAATTATGGTTGAATTGATAGCGCTGTTTTTGTTTTTATTTTTATCTTTTGTAATTCTCTGACTTTGACCTCCTGCCCATGCTGACTTCTTCATAGCTGTACTGATGGCTGCAAGAGTCCTAGACAAAGAAAATTCAGAGAAAAAGAGGACATTTTTGGTGATTCTATCTTCGGAGTGAGGAAATATCTTTCCCAGAACTCCCAGGTTCTCTTCTTGTCTCATTTGACCAAATTGTAACACATGCTCATTTTTGAGTCAAACTCTCAATTAATGCAGTGCACTGACTGCTCAAGGCCTGGGTTCCTGTGCCCGTCACTTCAGGGACAAAGGGATTATCCTTAGAATAATCAGTCTCTGAAGCTAGCAGAAGGGCCAGCTCTGCCTGAAGCACCTGGGTCATATGTGGGAGGGGTGGGTACTTGAACCCAAGGAGAAAATGGATGCTGGTGAGACAATCAACCACTAATATTTACCACAATATGTAAGCACCAGCACCGTATCTGACAGGTAGTGGGCTCTCAATTAATGCTGCCTTCGTTTCTCTTATAAGCAGGACTTGTATAAGAACTCAAAGAAAGTGAACACGTTTTCTGGGGTGGACAGTAAGTAGATTAGTGGGATTGGAGGAGGATGGAGAGTATATCAGTCAGAATCCCAGGAGCAAACACATAATACACTCAGATGAGGCAACTGAGGAGAATTTTTACAAAAGGGCTATTTACAAAGCAAAGGGAACCAACCAGGGATAGAGAGGCACTGCAGTGTTGGCAATGAGGGGTGTGTTACTACCCCTAGGACTGAAGGGGCAATGGGAGGAAACTGTTAATAAACCTGGACAGAGTAGCTCTCAGTTGGTCTCAGTAGTAGGGGTCGAAGTGGGGGAAGGGAGGGGATTTTTCCTCTTAGGGTACATTTGGCAATGTCTGGAAACATTTTAGATAGTCATGACTTATGAGATGCTATTGACTTCTAGTGGGTAAAGCCCAGGGATGCTGTTACACAGATCCATACAATAAAGTATTATCCTGCCCAGAATGTCAATAGTGTCAAGGTTGAGGAACCCTATACCAGAGAAAGCACTGTGAAAACAGAGGGATGCTCAAAGTCTGGCCTTTGCCTATAACTCCAAGCAGCCAGAGACAGGGAGAGAGCTCGAGCAAGAGATACACTCCCTGCCTCCTGCTGGCGCATATCCCTGGGGCTCCCACTGAGTAGCAGGCTCATTTTTGTAGTTCAGCAATTGTTTAACTGGTTTTGGTGGCCTTCGAAAGCCTATCCATTGGATGGAGACCAAACCTATTATAGAAAGGGTCATCATATGACTATTACCTTCTTCAGTTTTGCATAGGGGTTCATAAGAAAATAGTCATTTGAGACTGTCCTATGTAAAGAAATGAAAGACTTAATTTTCACTGATTTTTGCCACTCTGGCCTCTGACCAGCATGTTTGAGAATTAGACATATATACACTATTGATACACTATATGTACCCATATATACACTATTTATACTGCATGTATAAAGTAGATAACTAATGAGAACCTACTGTATAGCACAGGGAACTCTACTTAGTGCTCTGTGGTGACCTAAATGGGAAGGAAATCCAAAAGAGAGGGGATATGTGTATACGTATAGCTGATTCACTTTGCTGTGCAGTAGAAACTAACACAACATTGTAAAGCAACTATACTCCAATAAAAATTTTAAAAAAGAAAGAGAAGTAGACGTGGGTTTTTTTTTTTTTTTGCCTTATTATAGATTTTTTTCCCCTTAAGTAAGTATGGAGCAAACTTTTGTGTAGTTTATTATCTGAGCTTGTTATTTATCAATAATTAATTAGAAAAAGTATAAATGGAAAATACGGACGTTTACTCCTTTCTTACTTCATGCACTTTTGAAGGTGTTCACCCTGTTGTCTGAGACATTCCACTTCAGGGTGTTTCAGTTGGAGGATAACTTGAAAGAAGACGCTCTGAAACTTAAACAAATTAAAGTAATTTAAGACCTTGCACCCCTTGGCTAAGTAGTAGTAAAGCTATGCCAGACAGAATGATCACCAGGTCTACAGCCATGTGAAGACATTCAAGGCTCTTTTCAGTGAGATTCAAGATAAAAGCAAACTTATGAGTGAAGTAAGAAGCCAAATTTTGTGCTACTGATAATAATTAGCTTCTTTCTAGAATTTTTACTATTAGATTTATTTATTTACAGCTAAATGAACGAAGTCATCTAACAGATTGTAAACAAATATGGGCATATTTATCAAATTGTATCTGTGGAATGTCTTGGAGATTTGTAATTATTTTATCTTAAAATTCAAACCCAAACAACTGCTTGGTTCATGCAGTTCTAGTAAGTTAGTAGCGAGGAACAGAGGCACAGTCTGAGAGACCCTTATAACTCACTTAGGATGTGCCCCCCCCCCCCTTATCTACAGTGATGGAAATGACACGTGCAGCCCACGGAAGTAAAAAAGTAAATGCGCTGACAGATGCATCCTGGACCTAGAAAAACCTGTGTAGAAATACAAATCTGGAAGATTTGTAGTAAAAGTTTTTCGGTTACTCCACCTGAATTTCTGTATGAAGCTATAGTAGTTTTGAGGGGGTTTTTTTGTTTGTTTGTTTGTTTGAAGCAAGCTGAATAGCAAGGTATTAACTATAGACCACAAAAACTTCAAGGGAAGTATGCAGAGAAATTCATTTAGCCTGCTGCTTATCCCTCAGCTGAAAGAGCATGGTCTCTGTTTTGTTTTTGATAAGCCAATGAATTGAAATTAAGATTTGGATATCAAAAAGAAGTTAGAATTTCAGGAGATGAACCCAAACCACTAAAACCCTGAGAGATAAAAAGGTGTTCTTTTTAAATTTCATTATTGTGTCTCCTTTTCCAGCCTCCCCGCTGTCCAACAAAATCCTTCAGAAAGTAGTTACATGTCAACATCAAACATAGTGAGGCACATGTTTTTCCCTAAAGAGAATGTACTCAGAATATTTTCAAAGCTTCTTTAAGAACGGAGGCAGATACTGACAACCTTGAAAACCTTGAAGTGAGAGTCCAGGGAGGGGTTTAGTGCAAAACCTCCTGCAGAAAGCTCACATGAGCCACCAGAGAGGTCTGGTGAGAGAACATTACTTTGGGGACATAGATGCCCAAACTTTACCTTCACTCCCCCAACCTTTGCAATGGAACCATTCCTTTGAACAACCAGGAAATAAACTCAACTTTAGCATCAGTGTTTTCCAATGAAGCAATGTACCAATTATACCCGAAGACACTCCCTCACTCCCCTGTCACTCCAGGCCAGCACCTCTTGTCACACTCTACGTAACACTCCAATGCGTTCCATATGTGCCTATGTCTGTGTACAAATCATCCATAATACACACTTTGTTTTTTTTTTGAGTGGAGACATTACTCTGTATTCCAAGTTGTCTAAGGCTATTCCGTATGATGAATGTGCTGATAACTTTCTGCTATTATTCATCTATTTGGCCAATCACCTCTCAGCATGTCTTCTAGCTCCGATGGCACACACAATCACAGCTTATCTCTTGATCATACATTGTAGCTCAACACAATTTTATCTCTGAAACTACGTACTGTAGCAGGTGTATCTTCCATTATGCCTCTGCCCTTTTTATTCATCTTCCTGGACTGGGAATCCTAAAAGTGGCAATCTTGGAAAGCAAGGTAATGAATCACAGGTCCTACGACACATCTGCTCTCCTTCCAGACCATATAAAAGTGCTTGCTATAAAAGTGATGGATTCCCTAAGCTTGTTGTTCATCTCCTGTGACACACTCCACTCCGTGTTCAGGTTCTATCTGACTCTCTGTATAGCCCTGTGGAATTTGGAGCTTAGGGAACCAGCACATACATACTGATATGTTTGCTATTGCTTTTGCTGTGAGTAATAAAGGCCCTTGTTTCTGACAGAGAGTCTTGTGTCTAGCAACCACAGAACTGCAGAAGGCTACTTACTCACTTTGCATAGCTATTTCATTCAGTGTTCTACTGCTTCCATCCTCCCTCCACTCTGTCAAACTCATTTAAGTAAGATAAAATCTCCACAGCTGTGAGCCCGTACATCTACCTAAATGCACGGGCATTCCCTTCTACCCTTCCTTCCCTCCTGGCTTCCTACCGGTTTTATCTATCTATCTATCTATACATCCATCCATCTCTACTTATCTGTCATCTACCATTTTTCTCATTTATTCAACAAATGTTTACTGAGCATCTCCTTTCCTTCAGGCACTGTTCCAGAATATGCAAATTCAGGAGCAAGCACAACCAGCTAATATCTCTCATTGTTGTATCTTTATCTTCATCTTTCTTTGAAAAAAAATATTAAAAACAGATTTCAAGGAATACATACAAATAGCACAGTCCATACTAGATATAGGTAAAGAAGAGATGAAAAACAAAGAGAAAAAGGGTAACAGTGCTTAGGGGTGAGATTAATACAAAAGATGAAACATACTTGTTCTTGCTGCAAATTTGGCTCTAAGGTTTATGCTGAAAATTGCTAAGTTCTCTGGGTACGGAAAAGCTTCCTAGAACGGGCACATCTTTCAAGAAGGCCTAATGGCCAGGCACATAATTATCTTCCTTGTGAGATTCTTTCGAGTTGAAAGTGCTCTGCTATTCTGTGGGGGCATCTAATCATGGGGACCAGGATTAAACCGCAGAGTAAGAGCTCATCTAAGCCACGCCCATTTCCTGGGCTTAGGTTCTTCATTCATAAATTGGTCTATTGTACTCTATAGCTTGCGTGTCTTCACTACTGTGGTATTATCTGTGTCATAGTATACAAATGCAGAGACATATGAAGGTTAAGAGTGATTATGACTCTAATCTGAGAGAGAAAAAATGGCCCTTCGGATAGATTCCTGTATGTGTAGAAAATTCATATTAATTCCTTCACTTGTCCTTCATGGTACCCAAGTGCTAGCCTTTCAGCTCCTTAAGATGCTAACTTGTTCTTTAAGACATCCTTCATATATTAAACTCTTGCAATAAGGGTTGCTCAGTATGTTACTTGTTCATAAAGGACATCTGCATTTGTCTAAATGCTTATTTAAAAAAGAAATTGGGATTTAGTGCTTGTCGGCACTAATGGAATCAATGGTACTTTAATATGTGTTAATGGTACTTCAGTTCACTTAACAGCAGAAAACAGTGTGGTTATTAACCAAACACACTGTTGTTCCAAATGAAAGAAAAAGTGTATGGAATCTAGAAAAGGCAAAGATGGCACATGATTGTGCTAGTGTGAGGTCATTTGAACCTAAACGAAATGTATGCATTTTTCTTCTTTGCTGTGTTTTAGTCCAAAGGGTACACAAAATTGTAATGGCAGGTGTTGGTGAGGCTATCATGCATCTTATCAAAATTGAAGGTAAAAGAACTTGCTTAATGCTCCTCTGTGTGAAATTTCAGTGAGATGCTAACCGTCAGCTGCTAGCTCTAGGAAAGGGTTTTTCCTCCCCATTGATGTAAATATCTTTAAAAGACCAAGTGAATAAGAGGGCAATAAGGGAACATGTATTCTAGAAGAGCAGAGGAGGGCAGTGCATTTGGTTAGACCTCAGCTTATTGTATTAAACTCAACAAAATATGAAGGCAAATTAATGGTTGAGGCCTTGACTCAAATACCTTGCTTTTGAACCTCCAAGGCTCCCTTTACCTTGCACCTGTATATAGAGTTTGTTCTTTTAGTGTTCATTTCTGGATGCATTCATTACATCTGGTGGCAGATTTTATAATTTAGACACTGCATGTTGTTAAGTCAAAGGCTAGAAATAATGTTATAAGAAAGTATGACATGATTACCTTCCAAAAGAAAGAACTACTTTTCCAATTCCTATCTATATCAAAATGATCCTAAATACTTCCTAATATGGCTGATCCCTAGCTTTTTTAAAGTCTGGTGAAATTTTTCTGCAGCTAAAAGATTAGTCAAGCATTTTGAATTAGTGGAGAATGTGCTACACTTTTGGAATATTTTGTGTAGTTATTGGAAAATATTTATTTTGTTCATCTCTCCTTAACATTTGTGTTATTCTTCTTTGGGATGGAATATAATAGACTTACATCCTTGGCTGAAAGAAGAAGTCACTTGAATTCTTACAATGATTTTTAAACTTTTACTTACTGGTTTATGGACTCTAAAAGGATCATCTCTGAAGTAAAACCTTTCTCAAGTCTTGTATAGAATGCGTAATTTTTGGCATTGTTGGAAACTGAAAGGATGTCTAATGATTAAATGTTTGAAATAGTAAATTAGAAATCAGGAAACTTAAGGTATTATCTCAGCTCAACACACCGTGGTCTCAGATACTGTGCATTGCTGAATTGTTACAAAACCCAATAAGGCAATTTTAAGAAAGTGCTTTGTACTTTTTGGAAGAAAGTTTTTATGTCAATATAAAGCATCAATATGAGTCGCTTGAAGTTCCATTGCCTGAAATCTGGGAGTCAATACAGTATTCTCTATTGCTAGTGTCTAGTTACATAAAACACGCTAAGATTATACTGTCAATTTAATATCCATGCAGGGTTTTTGTTAATGCACACTCTAAGAGGGGATGCTAAACAATGAGATCAATGAACTATTAGATATCACTCTGTATGTGGGCAACATTTCTTCCTGTATCATCCCTCCTAGTTTCCTAAAGAAACATTTTCCTATCTTGAATTTCAACAGGTTATATTTACTTTCACATCACAGAGACAAACATAGTGTCTATTTTTTTTCTCTTTTTAAGAACAATGGAAAACAAAAATCAGTGGTTTTGAATATTTCTCAAAGGGAACCAATAATTCCACTGTGAAACTACACCAGGCTGCTGGACATGAGTCCAACAGAAATGAATTAAATCAATAATGCCACAGCTTCCACCCAGAAAGATTAGACTGCCTAGAAGGCAAGTATATATGTAACACCATTTCTGCCACAAGACTGTAGCTATTTTCAAATTTTAAGAAAATGCATTTCAGGTAGCATTCTTAGCATTTTAACATGGTTCTTCAGTGTTCTCTTCAGGGTGAATATCTATCATCCTACAAAATGAGAATTCAGGGCACATGTCAAACTTTCAAGGAGGGACACTGGGAGGTGATAATGCCCAAAAGATAAATTGGAACGTTACCGTAGGTATAAGCCCGTGTAAATGCTGCTTTCAATTTGTGTAGCAGCCACTGTAGCACTTTCAGAACAAGATAATGAATTAAATGTAATTCTTGGCTGTCCCCTGAAGTCCTAATAAGGACCAAGCCGCTGAATCCAAACTGATTTGAAACCTGTCCTGGAACCATGACATAGATGCCTCACTTTCATTCTATAATTGAGCCAAGACAAGCTTTAATATAGCTTAATTTCTATCCTTGAAGGCACTGACAAGAATGGCTCTTGAATTATAGCAAAATCTCATGTGTTTTCTTGTTTTATGAAGGACTCAATAAATGCCAAGACTTGTCCTTGGTTCTCATTTCTTAAGTGGGATGGTGTTTATATTTTAGCCCAGAGAGGCATTGCTATTATCTTATGCGTCCTTTTTTTTATCTGTTAACTAACATAATAATGGCAGTATAAATCAGCTCATTTGTTAAATGGTTCTCTAGGCTGGCCTTAAGAAAACGTTAGTTTTAAGTAAAACATTTCAATCACTCAACATGACCTCACCTGATACAGTCTGGTACTCTGAAGGATATAAATAAGATATTTCTCATCTTAAGGAGCGCACAATAAATTTAGATGGAGGAAGTGGAGAGTAAAATTGAAACACTTGGATATTAATATGAAAAAAATCAACTCAGATTTTAGCATATGAAATTCATTTTAAGCGGACAGAAAATGTTGCAGATTTTGTTTGTTTGGCCTTCCAATATTAGCTATTGCTATGAGTGTATTGAGAAGGAGTTTGCAATGAGGAAAAATTGTGAGGTTGAGTTAAGAAGGGCTTATCTTCTTTGGAATATGCAAGTTGATATTTTCTAAATTCAACTTGTATTTTAATTCGTGTTTTGCAGGGCTTTTCCAAAATTGGTTCAACCAACCAGTAAATCAAAAAGGATTGATTAAAGCATTTCATTGCAAGGCACTGTTTATAAAAAAGTAAGAAGATAGCATCATTTAGGTTTGAATGATGTATAGAGAGCACCAGCTTATGGAGTCAAGATTTTCTAAAAGAAGAGGCAGAGTGACTCAGAGCTCCCTCATCCACAACCAAGTCATCAGAGCAACTCCACTTCCATGAGGGCACCCAGGTTACTGCTTTACCATTTTTGAAGCTCTTGCTGGCCCTGAGACCACAGTCTTACACTTCTCTATCTGATCTCTTGCCTTTAACTACTTTGCAATTTGCCCTCTTGAATGTCTCTGTAACCAGACTCCAAGTTCTACCCGACTCTGAGTGTCTCGTCATCCAGTCTCCAGGGTCATTCCAGCCAGTGACCCAGGCTCTTGTGGGATTTCCACTATTTAAGTCTGTGTGGAAGTTTCCCTCCCATTATCCTCCAGATGTGTTGGGTTCAAACCCTCAGTGTATGATACTCTTCCTAGTACCAGGTGGGCCTTTGAGACTTGCAGAATTCAGGCCCAGGACGTGGTCTCTAATTAGCAGGTGGATCTCTCTTTTGAGCACTGACACTGAGGGAGTGGCCCCAGTAAGTTATGCTGAGCCTCCAGCGACCACAGCATAGAAGTCAGGGTCCCGTATCCTTCCGGAAGGAGAAGGGAAGCTGTGGCCTCTGCCTCATTTGCCAGGGGGCCTGGCTACTCTTGTTTGTGTGACTTCTGTGGAATTAATATAAGTCAGATAGCATTCTTTCTATTGAGGCTCTTACAACCAAATACTTAAGACAGTATAAAGCCAGAGCTTTTCTGGATTTAAAGAAATGGAGTCATTTTAAGAAGAAAGAAAATTGTAGCTTCTGGAAAAACAAGGTAAAAAAGCAATGAGATCTGAACAGTAGTAAATGTATTGTTTTATTCAATGAGAGAGAAGACAAAAAAATATTATATACTTAACGATTTCCTAAAAGCACAGCTTTATTTATTTATTTTTGTACTTAGTCTCTTCTTGTGGTTTGGGACATTTCATTAAAAAAATGTTAAATAAAATGTTCCCTATCTATAAAAATCAAAACAAAACAGAAGAATATCTTTGCATTAACAAAAGGCATGATGTAGAAAATAACTTGGCATTGATGGAGTCCAGACAACAGCAGAGTTGCTTGGGAGAACCTGGGGTCAAGCATCAGATTGGCATATAGTCTTGAGAGCATGGCCACATCACACAGTAAACAGGAATTCACACAAGGAAGCACCGAGAGTCCCAGAGGGAGATTCAGGATACTAAAATCAGGGTCCCGCATTGATAATCAAATGGGAATTCATGTGTCATGAAAAAGAACAGGGCTATCAGGCAAGGTGGCTCTTAACAGATTTCTTCAGTATCAGCCAGCTTTCACTGGTCCAATCTAATTTGTAAACAGATAAACCAATGGTGTCTTCAGTGTAGCTGAGGCTTCTGACACAATCTCTGTGACAAAATTTCATTATGTGAGGATACGAAGAGAAATAGGCACATAAAAACTAGTCAAATAAATCCATATATCTAAAATACCTTCTATGTTTCTTGTAATCTATTCATCACAGGTGTGAGAAAGAATCCCTTCAACAAGAAAAAATTGTTTAAAATTGGATATTCATTCCAAAGTATGAAGATCCTATATCTTTTATGGTTCCCTCTTACATTATCCATCAAACAGCAAATAAAGTCATGTGCAGAGGTTTGGGGAGAGTCCCCAGTGAGGGCTACTGTGAAGACAAATGGTTAATGTCTGCTCTCCCAGCTGCTCAGTTAATTACTGTAATAGAAAACATCTTGAGGGAAAACACTGCATACAGTTATTAGCAATTAACCCACAACTCTAAAAATCACAATTCTTACTAATAATAGAACATTGCCCAGCCAGCCTCATTATAATCTCTACACAAGAGTCTTGTATTTTCAGAAAATGTGAAATCTTGTAGGTTACTACTATTTCAAATGCAAATAGGAACTTGGGATGATGAATATGACATTGAGAAATGCAAAATGGAGTAGAGAAACAGAGAGGCCATGATTTATGTGGTAATAAACTAATTCCCGGACATGCAAACGATTCAGATATATTAGTCAAAAGAACTTCACTCTGAGTGTTTACTATAATTACAGGGCCCGGTGGTGTTAATGGCTGATGGTACTAAAGTGGTAAAGAAGGTAGGATAAAAGAAGGCAGGGCAGGAGAAATCTGAACTAAAATAAACAGATATGGTATTGCTTTGTTTTTCTTTGAATCATGGAATCTTCTTAGACACAGCAGGTCATGAAGCTCCAATGCTTTTCCTCCCATTTGGATATGTTTCATCTACTGTTCCCCATACTGTTGACCTCATTCAATGCTTACCAGTCTTCTTGCCTTTCTAGAACACACTAAGTTTATTCTTGTCTCAAATTCTTAACACTTGCTCTTACTTCTATCTGTAATATTGGTCCCTCAGGTTGGGTGTGACTGCCTCCTTCTAAGAATGCAGATATCGACATAGAAAAGGTCTGATCGCACTACACAATAGCCTGCCTCTCCTTTCTCTTTCTGTTCTATAACATTCTCCTATTTTTCCATACATATACATCTATCTGATAGAGTAGCCTATTCTATTATTTCTTAATTTATCATATTAGGCAGTATTTATTGACTTCCTCCCTATTTTGGATCCATTATACCCCACTCCAAACCTTAATTTCCACTATGCCTTCAGTAGTTGTTTCACAAATCTGTGTCAATATTTGCATTATTTTATAGATGGCATATTGTTTGCAACTACACCAAATAATGTCAGGATATTTACTTTCTCAGTAAACTTTGTTTTTCCTTCAGTTAATAATTTTCTTGTGTTTTTTTTCTCATTGATCAGTAGTTAGTTTTCTCCCCAAGTGTTCTAATGCCTAGAAATCATTTCTGTAACTCCCAAACACATTAAATGACCCTCCTCCCCTTTTATCTTCCAGAGATTTTTCCTATATTCTCTACTTACGCACTGGCTGTAGGAGGCTTTTTAATTTTGGCTCACAGTTTGGGTTGTAAAGCTTCCCTTTGTCACCTTCCTGAGAATACTCTTTTCCATATTTTCTGGTTTCCGTATTTTCCTTTCTTAGCTCACGTCCTCATTTTGCTGGGATATATCCTCCACTAGCTTCCTATGAAAGTATATGTGAGTGGTCAGTTTTTCTGTGCTTTTGTATGTCTGAAATGTCTTTCTCTTAAACTTGATTGATAGTTCAGATTAGTATGGAATTGTAGGTTGAAAACCATTTCCCTCAAAACTTTGAGGTTATTATTCCCCTATTTTATATCACTTGGTATTTGTTTTCAGAAGCCCAATGCTATTCTGAATGGTGTCCTTCGTATTGTACTATCTCTGTCCCTTTTAGAATTTTTTCTCTGTCTCTGCTGTTGTGGAATTTCAAGATGACGCATCACTGTGAGTTGTTGTCCCACAAACTCTGTGTACTTGGTCCATCTGGAGATTCACGTCTTCTGGTTCTTAAGCTTTTTTGTTTGATGATTCCTCACCTTTGTTTTCTCTTCTCCTCTCTTTCTGCTTCTCCTGGATTAATCCACTCATTTTATTTCCTTTTATTTCCTAGTTTCTCTCTCTTCCTCCCTGCCTCTGTCCGTCTGTCCCTCCTTTTACCTTCTGAGAGATTTCCTTGATTTTCTCTAACCTTTCTATGGAATGTTTTTTCACTGCAGTTATCCTATTTTTAATTTCAAAAAGATATTTCTCACAGTGTTCCTTTTCCATAGCAAAACACTTTTTTGTGTATGTGCATGTAATATATCCACTTTCTTAAGATAATATTTATAATTTGGGAGGCAGGGGATTTTTTTCCTTTTCTTTCAGGTTTCTTTTATCTGTTATTTTCATGTGGTCTCTACATACTGGAAGCTTTCTTTATATCTGGTGACCCTTAGCTGATTATGTTTAAGAGTAAGCACTACAAAGATTATTAGAAAGAAGTTCTGCTTTTGTGGGTGGGTGTAGTCAAGTGGTAGACTTAACTGGGAGATTATCAATCACTGACCTTTTTATTGGGGTCTCCAGAAAACAGTCCTCCAGCCTCCTGCATGGTGCATGATACACAGTTGGATATAGGTTTTCTGGGACCACAAGTGAGAAGGGCCATGAGAGGGCTTCAGTTTATTCTGTGGACTTTCCACCTAGTGCTCTTGCGTTAGCCCTCTGCCAACCTCTGTTTTCCACTGTGTCAAGGATAAACCCCTGTAATTCAATTTTTTCAGAGAATACATCACCTGGGTCTTGAGGGGTCTAAGGAGAGGGAACATCAACTACCCAATATATTTTACAAGCATACCCCTCATTTTAGGCATCACTCACTCCTTCCAGGTTGCTTCAAGCACCAGATTTCTCAGATGTTCTCTCTGGGGAACTAGCTCACTTCTCTCCTCCCAGGCATTGCCTTTTACAGGCACCTACCTTGTAACTTTCGTGACTTCTATCTACCAATGCAGTTAGTAATCCTGCATCAGGCTTCTATCTTCCAAACTCTTCTTGAAATAGTTGACTAGTTGTCTCCTCTCTCGTTCGTATTGGAGGATAGTAACTAAAAACATTTATTTACTCTTCATTTAGTAAAATTTGGGGAGGGAACAGATGTAAAATATTATGATCAATTCACTGTATTAAACTGAAACACTATATTTTTTTTCAGGACAGAGCATCTATTTTTTAAACTAGTTGCTACGTTTATCTAAAACAGTGGTTTTCAAGCTTTAGTGTGCATCAGAATCATTTGAAGGGCTTGTTAAAACGAATTGCTATTGCTCACCTCCAGACTGGCTGATTCAGTAGTTCGGGGATGGACCTGAGAACTATTTCCAACAAGATCCCAAGCAATGCTGATGCTGCTGGCTTGGAAGCCACACTTTGACAAACACCAATTTATATGTAAGGACTTCTGGTTTAATTTACTCTGGTTCTAGTCTTTTCTATTCAGAAGTATGTGCCTGCTGATCTCCTAATCATCTTTTATCACCTACCCCGTATACATCCTCTGGAAGGCTTTGCAGACCATATAGAAAGCATATCCTCCCCCAAACTAACCCCTTTCTCCTCTATATTTTTTTTTTTTTTTTTTTTTTTGCGGTACGCGGGCCTCTCACTGTTGTGGCCTCTCCCGTTGCGGAGCACAGGCTGCGGACGCGCAGGCTCAGCGGCCATGGCTCACGGGCCCAGCCGCTCCGCGGCATGTGGGATCTTCCCGGACCGGGGCACGAACCCGCGTCCCCTGCATCGGCAGGCAGACTCTCAACCACTGCACCACCAGGGAAGCCCTCTCCTCCATATTTTATTGCTACTTGTTATACTAATCACATAGGACAAGTCACAGGTCTGACTTCCATAGAAGAAAGTAAACTCTTTGTGCACGTAGCACCTGCCTTATTATTTATTTACCTTCTTCTCCTCCCCCTCCACCCTCACTTCTCCCTCCAGTTTCCAACCTCCACTCTTTCCCCTTCTTCAATTCTCTTATGGGACTCATTGCCTCACATACAGAGGCATGATGAACGGAAGTTTTGTTACCACGTGCAGTTGATACATAGGACATGGGTTTGGAACGGTTTCTCTCAGAAGTTGTGAATGTCTTCATTCATTCCTCAGTGTGTCATGTAACCGTTGGCAGGCACATTCTTGAAGTCAGGCGTGCAGCTTACAGCAGCTTTACTCAAAGTAGCTGATCTGTGAACTCTTCATTACCTGGTCCCAAGCATACCTCAGAAGGAAATCAATGGACTGCGTACTTCACTGGGAAAGTCTTGCCATTAAAATATATCAGCTGAACTAAATAGTGCACTTAGTGATGCAGTCTACTTTCATTCTGGCAAAAGCTTCTCATCTCGTCAGGGACGAGTATGAAACACGTTGCAGTTTGGCACCGGTCAGCAAGCAGCACTTAAAAAATAGATATAATTCACCTGTCATAAAATTTACCCTTTGAATAAGTGTACAACTCAGTGCTTTTTCATGTTTTCACAAAGTTATACAACCGTCACCACTACCTAATTTCAGAGTGTTTTCATTACTCCAGAAAGAAACCCTGTACCCATGAACACTCTCTATTTCCCACTGTCTCCCAGCTCCTGGTAACCACTAATTTACATTCTGTTTCTATGGATTTTTCTATTCTGTACTTTTCATATAGATGGAATCATAAATAAGTATGTGGCCCTTTGTATCCGGCTTCTTTCACTTAGCATAAGGTTTTCAAGGTTCATCCGTATTGTAGAATATATCAATACTCCATTCCTTTTTATGACTGAATAATATTATGATGTATGGATATGCCACATTTTGTTTATCTGTTCATCAACTAATGGACATTTAGGTTCTTTCCATTTTTTGGCTTTTATAAGTAACACCGTTACAAATATTCTTGTACAAGTTTTTGTGTGGACATATGTTTTTCATCCTCCTACAGTGGAATTGCTGGGTCATATCGTAACTCTGTGTTTAATGTTTGGAGGAACTACCAAACTATTTCCAAAGTGGCTTCACGATTTTACATGCCCACCAGCAACGTGTGAGGGTTTAAATTTCTCCACATCATTGTCAATACTTGTGACTGTCTCTTTGATTATAACCATCCTAGTAGGAGTGAAGCTGTACCTCATTGTGGTTTTGAATTGCATTTCCTTCGTGGCTAATGATATTGAGCATCTTTTCAAGGTGCTTATTGGATATTTATGCATCTTCTTCAAGAAATGTCTATTCAAATCATCTCCCCATTTTTATTGTTGCGTGGTAAGCATTATTTATATATACTGGCTACCAGTTCCTTATCAGATATGTGATTTGCAAATATTTTGTCCCATTCTGTGGGTTGTCTTTTCACTTTCTTGATAGTGTGCTGACTGCACTTTGTATACCATAGCGCCATAGCTGAAGCTGTCTGTCTCATATGCTTCAGAAAACACACAGTCAAAACTACAGAAAATGTTCCAGGAGCAAGCGTGTACTGTGTTTGTATGAAAGTGGAGGATAATGAACTTTCAAATACACTAGCTTTGGGTTGGTGATTTAGAGCCTCAGCTATAACTTGGGCTTATCCTTCCAGAGAATAGCCAACAATGTTTCCTATCTTCTTATGTGGCGTTTAAATGGATAGGCTCAAGACCATATTAGCTTTGATAATTTTTCCTTAGGGGGATATTTTTTCCTTATTTACACTGAGGTTCATGCGTCACTACTATGCTCCGTGATTCATTCTTGTGAAACCCTCCTCTGGTTTATCCATATTGAGTTGGAGAGGAATGGAAAATTCTATACTCTCAATGCTTGATTTTGATCTTTCCTGGTTGTGAATGCTTAGTTTATAAAAGGCGAGCTAATGGCACAGCATGAGTAGCTTACTGCAGCCAGGGCCTAAATAACTGGGCCCACTATGAAGCACGCAGCAGGCTGTGTTGCTCCATCTGTGTGTTCATTAGGATTAGATCTGTTCAACATTAGCATGGTTAGTTGTAGAGGCATTGACAGTGGCTGTTAGGATTTGATCAGTTACCCAAGGCACTCAGACATTAAAAATTGGAATTCAGAATAAAAGCTTCCAGGGAAGGGATTTTTGTATTCACTTTTTCTTCTTTGACAGAAAAAAAAAAGTGTTAGGAAAAGTGGGATTTATGCAAATAATAGTAAAGAAGCTCTTTACATACAAAAATTAGCTTTAAGTCACCCCAGATAGTCAAAGCAATCTTGAAAAAGAACAAAGTTGGAGTCCTCACATTTCCTGACTTCAAAATATACTACAAACCAACAGTAATGAAGATGGTATGGTTCTGGCAAGAAGACAGATATATAGACCAATGGAATAGAGTAGAAAACCCAGATGTAAACCCTTGCACATATGGCCAAACAATTTTGACAAGGATGCCATAACTACACAATTGGGAAAAGGGCAGTCTCTTCACCAAACGGTGCTAGGAAAACTGAATATCCACATGCAAGAGACTGAAGTTAAACCCTTATCTCACATCATACACAAAAATTCACTCAGAATCGATTAAAGACCTAAACATAAGACCTAAAACTATAAAAGTCCTAGAAGAAAACAAAGGGGGAAAACTTTAAGGCATTACATTTGGCAGTGATTTCTTGGGCATGATGCCAAACGCACAGGCAACAAAAATAGAAATAGACAAAGGGGACTACATCAGGCTTAAGAATTTCTGTGCATCATAGGAAACAATCAACAGAATGAAAGGCAACCTAAGGAATGGGAGGAAATCTTTGCAAGTCCTATATCTGATAAGGGGTTAATATCTAAAACATATAAGGAACTTCTACAATTCAACAACAAAAACAAATTACTTGATAAAAAATGGGCAAAGGATTTAACAGACAGTTCTTTAAGGAAGATATACAAATGGCCAACAAACACATGAAAAAATGCTCAGCATCCCAAATTGTAAGAGAAATGCAATAAAAGTTACAATGAGATATCATCTCACACCCGTTAGGATGGTGACTATCAAAAGAATAGAAGGTAAGTGTTGGCGAGGATGTAGAGAAATTGGAACTCTTGTGCGCTGTTGGTGGAAGTATAAAAAGGTGCAACTGTTATGGATAACAGTATAGAGGTTTCCCCAAAAACCAAAAATAGAATTACCATATGATCCAGCAATCCCACTTCTGAGTATATATCCGAAAGAATTTAAAGCAGGATCTTGCAGAGATACTTGCACACCCACATTCATTGCAACATTATGCACAATAGCCAAGAGGTGGAAGTAACCCAAATGTCCATCAACAGATGAATGGATAAACAAAATGTGGCATATACCTATAATGGAATATTATGCAACCTTGAAAAAGAAGGAAATCTGTCACATGCTACAACATGGATGAATCCTGAGGACATTATGCTAAGTGAAATAAGCCAGTCATAAAAGGACAAAACCTGTATGATTCTACTCATGAAGTGGCTAAAGTAGTCAAAAGCATAGAAACAAAGTAGAAAGTTGTTTGCCAAGGGCTGAGCAGAGAGGTGAAGGGGGAATTCCTGTTTAATGGGAATAGAGTTTAAGTTTTGCAAGGTGAAAAAGTTCTAGAAATCTATTGCACAACCACACGAATATACTTAACAATGTTGAACTGTATATTTTAAAATGGTTAAGAGATAAATTTAATGTTACATTTTTTTTTTTAACATACACACACACACGAAATTAGCTGTGTAAAGTACAGTTTCCAAAAAAGTACAAGTCAAATGTTTATCTGGGCTGATCTTCTAATTATGTTCTAATAAATATACATAATTCTGGAGTTGGTAATTCTATTATAACGCCCATCTGATTGGTCAAGTCTTTACGGCCAATGAGTAGCACAGTACTGAGAAATTATGTATTAATCACTAGACAGATATCTTAGGAGTTTTATGCTAAATTTATCACTTTCCTTAAAAAGAGAGCTGTTGGTTTATAGGGACAAAATTTAGTGGCAGATGAAACCAAAGCAAGAATGATTATTCACATCTTGGTGTGACAATCCCAGTTGGTTCCTGGGTGAATTTCATTCTATTTTGCCTGACATCAAGATTTCAATGTACATGGCTCATTAGTGCTTGTAGGCATTTCTATAATGGCAATTTATTACACTTTCAGGTGACAGAATCTGTCCTTTGAAGAACTGCTTTCTGACCTCCTCCTCTTTCCACCCACAACACCTGCCAGATGAAGTGGCCTGTTCTCTTTTCCTGTCCCCATACAGACACTGGAAGTTTTTGTGTGCAGGAGAGCAGGGCTGAAAAGCTTTGGCAGGAAGGTTTTTGCAGCAGCCTGCCTGTCGAACTGCATGGATCAACAATTTCTCAATTAGAAGAAGATAGACGAGAAGATAAAGTATGCGGGGACTGTAAAGCTTCAAGCAGCAGCTGAGGAAGATTTTGGAACATCTGGTCAGAATATATTTCTTTTTAGGTAAGCATTCCTTTTTACAACGAGCATATATAAAGCGTGAAATTGGCTTACCCCAGCTCCTCCTTACAAGGGAGAAGCTAGTTAGATTTATCACTCCTTTGATGCAGGTCTGGAGAGAGTGGGGTAGCATGTGGCATTCCCACCGGAGGTTCCCCCAAATCCTTTGGGCTCTTCTCAGAGAGAACATTTGTCTGCTATATCAAACCCATTTTTAAAAACCTGTTCAGGTTGGCAGTGTAAAATACCATTCACAAAAATAAAACCCAATTCATGATGTGTCTGTTTTTTTCCTCCATGAAATTTGTGTCTGAGCAACGGATGCCATCATCACAAAACTTCTCTCTCTCTTGATTTAAAAAGTTGATTCTTTGTGTATGTGGCTCATTCCCTTGCTTTGTTAAATTTTAAAATTTCTTTCATGTTGGGCAATAAACGCTGAATGAATGGTTTTGTCTGTATCTGGCTTCATGTTGTGTGTTCATAGCATCCCCAAACCAAACTGCATTGCTTTTTTCCTGTGTAAGACTGTAACTAACAGGTTTCATAATGCACCCTTTTTTAAGAGAATAGCATAACCAGCCAATAAAACCAAATTACCAGTTATTTTAAAATTGTATGAACAGACTGCAGAAGGAGAGCTGAGTTCAAATTAGGGCTTCCCAGTTCATGGAAAATTTTAAATCCCTATGCTGGAAGAGTATATTTCATTTAATGGTAATTGCTTACATGGCATTGTGTTATATTATTATCCATGCTATAAAAATTCGAAATCAACCTCACTTTATGAAATATACACTAATCACATTTAGCGTCACATCCGAAGTGCTTTTAAATATTCATCTATAATAAACATGGTTTTAAACTAACGTACATAAAAGGAAATTTTTCTATTTTGGGATTTTCAACTTACTGATTCACTTCCCCTGTACCCAAACTAAGCATGCCCTTTATTAAACAACCATGCAATCAGATAATTTACATACATTCCTGTATTTCCCCATTATTCTTTAGCTCTTAAAATAGTTCTGAGTTTCAGCTGTGGCTTACATAAAATTTAGCCTTGTAATAAAGAAGGTCTATTATTTATGCAAGGCTTTCTGTAATATAAAGAAAAAAAATGATTAGAAACTTTTTACACTCCGGGAGAGAATGAGATTAGTTGAAGATAGAGCCCTACGGAGTTAAAACTATTCCAGAAGCAAAGAAAGGCTTAGCGAATCATATGAATTTCAGGGTACAGTTAAGCTATACTGTCATCTTTGGGTGTGCTATACATTTTCATTAAAACAATTAAGATCAAACTATATTGAAATAACCCGGAGTCTTTAGGTTTCATCCAAAGACAAACTAAAAGCTGAATCGATGGAAAGAGTTAATCTTTTCACCTCTACTTACATCCAGAAGGGAGGAAAAACAGCCTCACCTTATGTAGTTAGTACACACAGTTCAGGAATCACCCTTACTGTGAATTACCAGTTTCCTTTTCTTTATTTCCGCCCTCACTGTGCCCTGCCTGCCCTTGGTCATTTCACTGTTCATTAGCACCTCACTAGAAGAGGGAGAGGAGAAGGAAGAGGATGTGAAATTAAGCATTCAACTTTGTCACTTGGTAACAAAGGTGACAAAGAGGTTCAGGAGAAGTTAAAACTAAGAGTTAAAAATAGATGTTAAAATTATCAATGTGTTTCAGCGACCCATGCTGGGCATGTCATTATCAGAACTAATTAAGAGTTAGCCAAGTGACAATGCATTTCTACAACAGATGTCAGCACTTTCCTGAAATCCGCTCTGTGATTGGAGAAGGTTTGGTTCATGTATAACAAGCATTTAGAAAAAAAAGAAAGAATGAATCCCTGTTTTATAAAATAAGGGGTTCAAATAATGATTTCTATTGTGCAAATTGCTTCAAAATTCTGTTTGTTAAAGATATCTGTCAAAAGATGGAGATATCATCTAGTTGTATATTTATGATTTTTCACTTTAACTTCAATTTAAAAAAAAGTAAAAAGAATAAATATGTCTAGGAGAAATAGAGAAGACTGTAGGGTGGTGTGAACTCCAGCTCCCCAAATCAAGGAGGGCAAAGTCACAGAATGCGAAATAATTCAGGGGTGGAATGGTTCTAACGCACCCTCATCTTTTTCTTTCTTTTCATAGAAACCCCAAAAGTTTGTTCCCCAGTCTCCCCTGTAAATGCCCAGTTGCTTCTTTGGTTGCAGAAAAAGAAGAAAGAAAAGAAGGGAGAACAAAGGCTCAGAAGACTGAAACTAAGAGCCAGATGGTTAATTCAGCTATGAAGGGCAAAGGGAAGCCCCAAAGACCATTTGGGGTAGATCCTTTTAAGGCTCCTAGGATTGAGGAAATCAGGTGGTACCACTTTAAATGTTTGACTATGAGTGAGTCATTGGAGAGCCACTTTTGGTAAGTTTAGGAATCAGAGAACAAAGTTGTCCCGCTGCAGATTGATCTGTTTCCTGCAGGGCTGAACAGATTATGGCTTCGGAGCCGGGCTGTCCTTGTTGGAGGGCACAATGCACCATAGATTTTTATTTTCACGAATCAGACTCCAGAGGTTTGTGGCCTTCCAGACAGCAGCTGGCGCCGGGCAGAGGCATCTCTTCGGGCCGGAGCTGCTGGCGACCGCGCGGCGCTTGGCTATGCGTCCCAGGCAGGCGGGCCAGCACCGCAGCCTATGCCTCCCGTTCCGAGCAGACGCCGTTCCCTTCTGGAAGGGCTCTGGGGGCTCGCAACTGACTGCTCCTCAGCAAATTTGGGGGAAGAGGAGCTGGTTTGAAGGAAAGGAGGGAGAAGGTTTGGAAAAGGGTTGGCTCCTTCTCATAACTCTGGTGCCTGAAGGGGGTGAGATAGACGGTGGCCAAATAAACTGAAGGGAGATGATCCCATTTGGAGAAACGAGGATTTCTGGATGAGCCGACGATGTGCCCTGCAACTGTCGATTTGGCAGGAGATTTGACTCAATCAACTGCTGTTTGGTTCCTACTTCAAACCGACCTCGCCCCCCCCCCGACCCCCCCGGGCCTGTGTTCTGACCGACTCCCAAGACTCGGGTTGGGAGCGAGCGGAGCAAGCAAGAATCAAAAGTCAGCCTTCCTTTGGTCTCTGTTTGTGGCAGATGTACAGCTGGCTTGGTTCTGAGCAGGTTGGTGTGTGAGGGGAAGCCAGAGCCGCTTCGTCTCTTTGGCGAGGTTTGGGTGTGTGTCTTGGGTGGGTGGGTAGGAAGAGGTAGGTAGCAGGGTTAGGCGGGAGGATTGAGCAGAGCCCCCTAAATATCTTCTTAGCTGCCCCTCCAGCCCCCAACGTCCAGCCCCCGCCGCGCCTCCTCCTGGCGGCGCGGGAGAGAGGAGCGGGTGAGGAGGGCGCGGGGGTGGGGGACGCCCAACAGCTAGTCGAGCCGCGGTGGCGGCGGGGCTGTCTCTTTAAGCGCTCCGGAGGGGCCGGGCCCGGAGGGCGGCGAGCGCGTTTCCATGGCACCAAGGCTGAGGAAGCTGCGGGGCTGCTGGGCTCGCAGGTTGCCAGTCGCTCCCGGCGGAGCAGGGGCGCGCATCTCGGCGGCCCCGGGCGCCTCGGGGACCCGCCAAGGCGCTCCGCCTGCGCTCTCCGCGTCGCGGGTGATGCCTAGTGGGGCCGAGCTGCTTTCGCGCCCTCCGCAGGGAGACGCATCTCGTTGGACCCGCGAGCCCGCACACCAACTTCTGCCCGCCCAGCGAGCTCAACTTCTGCGCGGGGCTCGGACTTGCGGAGCCGGAGTGGCGCGCGGCGCGCAGCCGGCGTGGCGGCTGGAGCAGCTCCGCCCGGCGGAGATGACCTGGCGACTGTGGCTCTGGTGTGGCTCTGGTGCGCTTGGGTGGCCGCCGGCTGGCCGCCAGGCAGAGCCCTTCAGCTCCGTCCGGGCATGTAAGTGGCGCCCGCGCGCTCCGGGACGTGGGGGGAGAGCCGGCCCCGTATGCCTCCGCCCACCCCAGACCTGCCGCAGTCCTGGCGGCCGCAGCCGTTCCCTCCCGGAAGGGATGGAGGGCAGGAGGGGCAGGCGGGCACCGGGCGGGGTCGGCGAGCAGTCCCAGGCAGAGCGCGGGAACGCTGTCCTCAACGGGTCCTCGGGTCAGAGACGAAGACCCGGGGGGGCTGGGTGCTTTCCACCTGACATACTTTCTCAGCGCCTGACAGAATTTTCCCGCAAATTGTGTGTGTGTGTGTTAATTTCCTGTTTGGAAGAGTAATTGGCTAATGATAAGTTCCACTTTCTGAAAGGGTTTTGAATGAAATCGTTACTTGACATGCCCTTTCTAGAGACCAAAGTATATATATATATAGTCTTTTTTTTTTTTTTGAGAAGTATCTCCGAGTCCGAAGGAGTGGATTATTCCACAGGTTTGACGAGAGGCGAACCCCGGCTCATTCGCCGAAGTGAGGAGCTGGGGAAGAGAGAATGTCAAGGACTGAATGCGCAGCCACTTAGATGCTAGCCCGGTTAGGAGAGAACTAAAGAGTAGGAAGATGACTGAAACGCATCCTCTGAGGGTGGGTCATGGTTTCATTTCCAGATTAGAAGTGAAGAAGGGAGGAGATACTCGTTCTTGGTCCCTGTGTGAGCTGTAGTGAGAAGCTCAGGGGAAGTGTGAATCTTTCCCAATTGCCCGGTCGCCTTGACCGGCGGAAGAAGTTTGCATTAAATTCTGTAGCATCAGGGGATCATCATCGAACTGTCTGAGAGAGAAGCCAAATTTAACTGATTTTCCTTTCTGCTCCTGAGCGGTTATGAATAGACGCCAGGGTATTTTGAACCTTTAAACGTCTTTGCTACTTCTTTGCTTCATCTTTGATTTTCTGAAATGTGAATGCTTTATAGTAGAAAAATGGTTTAGAGGAGTACACAAGGCCATCCATACCTTTCTGGGTCTTGACTTTTTCTTGTCAAAAAAATACTATTCTTGGATTCGCTTTACATTTCCATATTTCATTCTTCTCATGTGAGATTCGATTTACTACCTGGTTACTGCAAATGTCACTAACCATAAATCTTGAGACATGGCCACAGTGAGGTGGCATCGCAGAACAACTTGCCTACATAGTTTGTAAATACGTTTTTCGGCAGAAATGCAAGAAATTTCTGGGTAGGTGATTTATTTTACATTGATAAGATGTGTCTTGTTTATCTGAATAGGCGTTTCCTCTCCAGTTTATCTCAGGAAACACATCTTACTTTGGGTAGCTTGTACATGCATAAGCCTCCACTTTTTAGCACCTGCTTTTTTAGCATGCTTGCTGGCTAGCCATGCTCTTACTTTTACAAGCGCTGTTATTGAAGTGGACCCTGGCTGGCCTATTAGGACCCTGGCTGGCCCATGAACATGAAACAGAAAAATTCCTTTGGGGAAGGGACACTGAAAAACAACTGAAATACCACCTCACTTTTCATATTGCTTAGATATTTTAACTCATGTTTCAGTATTGATACTTTTGTTGAAAAGGCTGGAAGGATGACATTGCATTTTTTTTAAAGGACACTGCTGCTGCAGCTCATTCATTTATCAGGTGAGATGAGATTGGCTATTAAAACCAATATAAATTCTTGGGTGTTTAATAGAGATGCTCTTTTTTGGAGTTATTGAGATCACTCTGATGACTCTTAGTACTTTCTGAAATCTGGATGGGAAACCCTGGTATTAGAGTTAATGGTTTCTTCAGCAGGAACCATGTTGGGATTTAGTGCTAGGTTTCTGCAGATGCCTTTGCGATCGCTGTAGGCATGTGCAATAAAACCATGTATAGCACTTGGCTTCCACACACCTGTCCATCTATTAAATTAAAGAGAATTCTTCCTGAGATTTTTATTGACCTCTGAGGTCCATTATCAGTGAGAGCAGGCTTCTAATGAGATGAGGACCACTAATGAGAACACATCATCCTACTGACTGGCACTTATAGGTCATTAACACAGGTAAAAATTTTGTGTAGCTGATCTTGTACTTGAGCAGATTTTGGAGCTGGGGTGACAACTGAAAAGAGGAAATGACTGTGCAGCTAAATAACAGTCAGCCTAAATGTAATGCATTGTATTTACGGTACATTACTCCACAGGTAAGCTCATTTTCAAAGGAGATTTTACTAATGAAGCAAAAGATGTAATGTATGACTTACAGGTCCTCCAACTCTAATGATAATTGATCTGATAACCTTGTCTTATCACTTTTAGGAAACCCCGTATAACTAAGGTTAGGCAGATTCATAAAGTCAGTATTTCACAAAGAGTGCCTACGTATCTCCTATGTAATTCCACGTTGGAAATCACAGGTAATGAATACTTAATCTTTTTGAATTCTTAGTTAGGTGCCAGGCAAATTTCTAACTACTTTACATGTATTATTTCATATTATCCTGGAAATAGCCCTACAAGGTAGGCATCGTTATCATCTCCGTTTATGATGAAGAAAGAGACACAGTCAGGTTACGTTCACACTCCAAGAGTTCATGAGATTTGGATCCAGGTAGTTCGAATTCCAATGCTGGAGTTCTTAACAAATGTCATCCCTTTCAGAACACCTAGGCCCAGCCAGTGTTTCTAAGAAGTTCTTTGTAATCAGTGCGGGGGGTTCTCAGTGGGAGGCTGACTAGTACCTTCTACCTAGTGCGTATTGAGGAACCTGTGGGGCTTTTTTGACTGTTGTGAAAGCTATAGGGTTCTGTTGGCGTTTGGTGCTGGGTATGGAGGCGGGTTGGGGTGCTGATTGTCCTGCGGTGGGTAAGATCGTTCCACACAAGGAAGATCTGCTTTTTCTCCTCACTGAGACTCTTCATAAGAAATTTCCTGCTCTCTCATGGCTGTAGACACTTAAAACACTTAAAGCAATGGGCTCGGCTTAAACTGGGAATTGTGGAATAGGGAAAGCTATCCATGGCAAGTATATTACGAATTGGAGGGTTGTAACCGGTGATGGCATTTAAAAAAAAATTAAGTTTTGGCTGCGTTGGGTCTTTGTTGCTGCACGCAGGCTTTCTCTAGTTGCAGCCAGCTGGGGCTACTCTTCATTGCGGTGTGCGGGCTTCTCATTGCAGTGGCTTCTCTTGTTGCGGAGCACCGGCTCTAGGCACGTGGGCTTCAGTAGTTGTGGCATGCGGGCTCAGTAGTTGCAGTGCATGGGCTTAGTTGCTCCGAGGCATGTGGAATTTTCCAGGACCAGGGATTGAACCTGTGTCCCCTGCGTTGGTAGGCGGATTCTTAACCACTGCGCCACCAGGGAAGTCCCGGTGATGGCATTTTGATAAAGGGGTATTGAAGAGTTTACTTATGTTAATGGTACTCTGCAAATGTTTTCTCAAGGATTAAATAGATGGAAATAAACTCTACTCCACATCTTTGAGACATCAAAGGAAAATGGCTGTAATACACTCTATTAAAATTTATTCTTTGTGATGCTCTCTTGTAAACACTTGCATAATTATTGTATACAACATGATGGATGTAGTAAACATGAGAGTCTTGCAGATAGATATCACACAGGCAGAAGTCTATAAAGGCAGATCCAGTAGCTGAAGCTCCTGGGACTTGAGATACTTGGCATTCTCTGACACTTGGGGGGAATTTTAAAAAGGTATGTCACTTTGTGACTCAAAGTCTCCTAAACTGTTTAAGACAGCGCACATCCATTCCCTAATGTAGGTATCCAATACAGGTTGACATACAAATCCAAAATGTGCCTGATCTGATACAGTTTATCCACTCGACCCTCACATCCAACACATGCCTGTAGAACTGTTTAACCTCAGCCTTCCGTAGCTGATATAGAAACTTGTGGTCAGAGTGGCAGAGATTTAGATTTTCAAATAATGAATAAATTTAGAAGTAGAGAAAGGTAAAAAGGTTTAATAATTCAGAATCACACCATGCTGGAATTTGTTTTATTTTGGTTTTGTTTTTTACTTCTGAGAAAGCCTGACATTGAGCCAATTAGAGACGTCTGGGGCTAATAACAGTCCACTTTTAAATTTACAAATAATTTAAGAATGGTCTGTGGTCTGTCATTTACTCAGTGTAATTTAGTTCAAAAATATTTTCCTTTTTCATGAAGTCAGCCACACTGAGTATAAAGTGAAGGAGAGAAGGCTGGGTGTTCTCTCCATGGGCAAGGCATTATTTCCAGTAATTTGTATTTATTGATATCTTTAATCCTAACAACAATCCTCTGAGGTAGATAATACTATCATCTCTATTTTTCAGATAAGGACACTGAGGCAGAGAGAGAGGTTAAGTAACTTGTCTGAAGTTTCATAGCTGAGAAGTGGCGGGATGGGCTTTGGACCCATTCCAACCCCAGAGACTTGTTCATAATCACTGTTACTTGTGATGGTCCCTCTGCCCTTGACCTCTCCTTTCTAGGCTTCCTAGGGTCTCAAATTACCAGCCTCCCAGACCCTCCTGCTTATATTTAGCAGTAGTTTACTCTTTCTCCTATTGCTTCTAGTGGACCTGAGCCTCACCTCTGGCCATGTAGTTTTAGCAGTCAACTTCAACCCATACTTTATCGATGAGATTGACATTATATTATTTAATATATAATATTTTGTCAGGCTCCCTGTTCTCAGCTTCAATGTTGTTTTCTGTATCTTTACTTCTTTCTTAGGTGTCTCATGGGAATAACTTTCTACTTTCTTCAAGGTAATCCCTTCCCTATATGTTCCACATCCCACCTTTAAAATTTTTCTATATTAGTCATCTCTTTTCTTTCTTTTATTGCCAACTCTTTGCTTTCTACTATTTTTTTCTCTTCTCCCCAATGTGTCCAAGTCACCTTATCTACATCTCTTTCTGTTCCATGTTTATATGTTTGTGTCTATATGTGGATCTGTTTTGACCTTGCTTCTCTCCTTCATCTTCAATTTCTCAAGAACAGCTCTTTGATGCTTATCAGTGATCTTATCATTGATCATTTAAACCACTGCAGTCTGGCTGAAATTCCTTCTCAGAGGCTGCCTTTTTTTCCAGGACTCGCCCTACTCTCATTTTCCCGTAGTATGTGATATTACTGCCTATTCCTGTTTCCCACTTCTCCACTGCTGCACTTGTTCCTTTCCTTTGTACACTCCGTATCATCTGTAGTTCTCCTGCACTGGCCCCTGCTTTCTCTCACCTTCTATCCTCATCCCTCTTCCCGTTCTATATACTTTACCTGGTTTATCGCTTCCTTTCCACTGGCTTCTATCATATGTTCTATTCTGGTGAGACCCAGATCTGTACATCTAGCCCCGTTCTCTTCAGAGCTACATACTTGCATTTTCAACGATAGATTTATCATCACCATTGGGTTCAGACTCAAAATGTCCTTAGATAATCTCTAGTTATCAACGTTCTGTCCCTCTGAGGTACTTCCCTCATCTTCCCCTCCCTTCGTATTTGAAATCCTTTATCTGTCACTTTTCTCCCACTTTACCTTGTAGTTATATTATGAGCTTTAGGTGGGATGATTATGGAAAGGTCTTTTTATATGACAATTGGATAACTAGAAATTAATTTTTATATTCCTATCGGGTACCAAAATTCTAGAAACACCAGCAATGAAATATCTCTTGAATTAGTTCTCTTCCCCATTGCCAGCACTAAAGCCCAGCCAAGCTATTTTTACTCATAGACTGCTATAGTCATCTCTTGGTTAGTCTTGTTTCATATTCTCTGGATCCTCTTTATTTTTATTATATATATGGTTTAACTTTCATCAAAGTTGGTTTCTAAAGCAAAGACTTACTAGCATCATTTCCTTTCTCAAAAACTTTGATTGTCCATGGAGTAAAGTTCGAGCATCAGAATATTATTCTTAAATAGCATTTATTAAATGCCAGGAACAATTTAAGTACTTTCCATATTTTAACTCATTTAATCCTCACAACAACCCTATCAGAGGGTAATACTGGTATCCACATTTTATAATGAGGAAATTGAGATCTAGAGAAGTTAAGGTTTTCTGGAGAAATTGCATATAAAGGTATAAAGCTCAGGAGAGTTTATATTGTTAATAATTTTAAAAGCTAGGCTATGAACCCAGACTGTTTGACTGTAGATTCTTGCTCTTAACTTGCTCTTAATTATACTCTATTTAAGATTTTATCTTTCTGGTAGTATTCAATTTCATAAACATTTATCAAATAGTTAAAAAAATTTCCTTTAGTTCCCTTCTCCTTGTCAGGAACTCTGAAGTGTGTAAGATTTTACTCTACCTTCAAGGTAACAAGTTAGTTTGCCACAGTACATGGCTGCTGACAGAAGATATGAGGCTCCTGGTCAGAGACAAAAGACTTTATTAATCAAGCCAGAGCAGGTAGTGTGAGCTTCATGTTTGCATAGGCTTCCATCCCCCCCACCCCCAATTCCATGGGGCAATGAGGAGTGGCCCAAATGGATACTGTGTACATAGTGGATTTATGTCGCAGCTGAGGAACCTGGGCCTTAAAAAATCTCCAACCTTATAAGGGGGCTGTTAGCAACCTTGCCCAACTTTTGCCCTTAGAGGGAGACATCGTCTTTATTATCCTTCTCAGGAAACAACTCTGTCCTCAGCCCTGGCAGGACACACTCTCTAAATCTTCCAAAGCTGTTTGCTATATACACACATCCTTCTAGAACAAAAGCCATCAAAGCGTCTTCACAAAGTATGAAGAAATGTTAAGAGACCTTGAAGAATTGTCTCCCAACACCCCTAACGTTTTCCTTCCCAATTTCAACATCGTGAACTTTGCTAAAGCTTAAATCTAGTTTTGTTCTCTTTTGCTAAATCCAGCACTTGTTTTTCCAATTCTTTTTCAATAGGCGGGAAACTCTGGAACTAGATGAACACAGAGGTTTAATGAGCTGACTCAAGGGGCTATGTTCAAATCCCAAGTATCTGTCTTTCCTCCACTGAAGCTGAAATCAAATCACTAACCTAGTTGCTTAATGTGTAGCTGATTTTTTTTCTTGTTACTTCCATTTAACAAATAGTTGGTCAGTGTCAACTACTTTGCTGGGCTTTGGAGATACAGAGAGGATAAGGTGACGCTCTGTCCTTGAGCCACTCATAGACCTGGGGGGAGATCAATGAACAGACTAGAACCTGTCAAAAGAAAAAAACGTTGCAGAGATGGAACATATAACCTAGTTGGAGGGAAGAAAGAATCCAGGGCCTCAGTGTAGGTTTTCAAGAGTGTATTTTTCTTAAGCTGATTCATTGAGTAAAGGTTAGATAGATGATAAAGGTGGTGCTGGTGGGTCCTAGTTGGTGAGAAGAGCATGTGCAGGAAGAAGGAGGTCTCCTCTCCTTTAGGAAAAACCATAAATCATTTTCTTAATGGTATGTCTGGAGGGAAGAATATAAAAGGAGCCACAGTAGAAAATGGGTTTAGGGCAGCTGAGAGGGGTTAGAGCTCAGGAAGGACCTTACATATCAAATTGAGAGCTTTGGATTTGGCAGTAGACCAGGGAGGAGCCAGGAAGTGACTGACTGAAAGCAGGGGAGGGACCTAGTCAGATTTGTGTTTATTGAATGAAGAATGACCTGGAGAGGGGAGAGGCCAGAGGTAGGGAGCCTAATTAGGAGGTTCCTTCAGTAGTAGAGGGAGAAGTGGTATGAGTCTTATTAACAAAGGGAATAGTGGTGGTGATGAAAAGAAGGGACAGATTCCAAAGAAGAGTTGGTGAATGTGTGGAAGAAAGGGAGTGAGAGAGAAAGAAGACTTGAGGTGACCTCTGGGTAACAGAGAAAATCAGAAACACAGGAAAGGCAAGAAGAAGGTGAGCTCGGCAGTGACGCTGTGGGCACTTATGTGTCTGTGGGATCTCGGATGGAGACATTCTGGGGAAGCTCCACAGAAGGGCCTGAGGCTAGGAAAATGGTCTGGGCTAGAGCTATATTTGGGTGTTGAAGTAGCAGGAGACAAATATGTATAAAACGTGAGGAGAAAAGATTATCGAAGAAGGAACCTGGGGAATTGTAATATATGACAGGAGGACAGATGAAAAAGGACCCAAGGAGGAGATTAAGAAACTGCCTGAGATGAAGGAAAAAGGGAGTGTAAATGCCATGGAAGGCCTCAAGAATGTTAAACAAAAGAGGAACATGGAAAGTGAGGCTGTTGCTACTGAAAAGTAATTGACTTAGAGTTACCCAAACACACTTGATGGAAGAACCTGGTTTTAGTTGAGAGCTTCCCTGTGGCAGCCGTCACTTGTGGTTATGGTGACCAGAAATGGAGACTCCTGGAGAGTGGTCGCATGTGTCTGAGTTCGTGCTGGACTAGTGTCTGCCATCATTCTCGGCCTCACTATTCCCATTGCCAGACATGACAGGACAAAGGACTTCCTGCTGTCCTATTCCAGCAGCATTAATTACAGATGGGGCACACTTTAAGATCAACTCACAATCGCCAAGGCATTTTCCTTGGTTCTGTGGAGATTGTCAAGATAGGCAAGATAAAGTCCCCATCCCCAAGCAACTTCTAAAACTGTGTTCTTTGTTGTGGGATAGTTAAGTACCATAAAGGACTTAGACCAAAGTATGAATGTAATTAAAAAGGAAGGAGAAACCAAACTCATGAGAGGAAATCATGGAAAGCTTCATGGAAGCGGTGGCATTTGAAGGCGAGGTAGGAATCAAAGCAGAAGAGCATCCATTACAGGAAGAGAGCAGAGCACGGCAAGGCCTCAGAGGCTGTTGGAAGGGTGGAGTATCTTCCATGGGGTGACAGATACTGTGGTTAAATGGTGTTGCCATCATTGCTCCCATGCCCTTGGAACTCTCCCCTCACAGGGTACCCCCCAGAGGCCCCCAGTGTTCTCCACACTTTCCTTTACTCTCAATGAACTTCCCAGCACAAAAGTCATCTATTTCACAGATAACTTCCAGGTCCCTCAGATATGATTAGCTGACTCTCTGTCTGTCCCAGCAATCTGAGCTGTCATTCGTATTTGGCGTGAAGATCTCTAGTTTTCTTGAAGAAATCTATTTGATAACCCTGTGATAATGATGAGGACATGTTCGGAATAAGTAAAGACTTTTCCAGCCAACTGTCTGTAAAGTCAGCTCCTGGTATATAAATTATGTGGCTTGTCAACTCATGATCTGGGAAATGTTTTCTGTCACTCTTCAGCGGACAGTTTTCAGTGGTGTGAAGTGTTCTTCCTCACTGATATGGTTAATTAAGAATCGACAGTAACTCTGAGCTTTAGTGGCTTTTACTCTTGAGGGAAGAGGCCATCCGAGGAGACTTGAGGTGTGGTTTCTCTGAATTATTAAGAGCACTATTTTCATGGTTTACCGTAGTGGATTCTGAGCAGGATCAGGAGAAAGGCAACCTAATTTTGAATTTTTTTTTCCTCTGGAGCTTAAAGCACTAATCTTATTTGAAGTACTTCCAGATTTTCATTATACTGTAAAGGGTTTGATTTATAGACAAAGGTATGTGACAATAGCATAACAGTCAAATTGTATTGCTTTTTTTATTTATTGTGGAGTTTAAACAAATTTTGGCTGTCCTAGCTTACAAAGTCCCAAAGATAAGAAAACTGTTCTCAGCGTGAATAAACTGGGAATGTATCTTGACATCAAAAATTTATTTTCTAATGCCTTTCACGGTTTGTTCATGCTGAGAACCACTTCTTATCTTTTGAACTTTTGAACTCTCTCTGTATCAGGATGAGCAAAAATGAACACGGGTTTCCTTTCAATGGACTGAAATACCACATGTAAAATAAAACAAGTAGAAACTCAAGACACAGCAATACACACTGGCCTATTATGTGATAACAGAATAGTATTTGTACTGGGCTTTAGGCATGTTATATGCAATATGAAATGAATTTTGAAATAGGAAACACAATAGGCAGCAGCCATTAAAAGGTATGCCTTAAATCTCTTGTAAAGCACATCTTGCTTGAATTCAACTGACAGTAGCAAGTTGGGACCAGGAAATGACTCAGTCAGCATTCTCCTTTCATAAATCTATTTATAGTAGAAACACCATTAACCTTTTAATTGTTTCACAGCTAAAGTTGCTGTGAGTGCCACCTTTAAAAGGGCTCAGGTTCATTAAAATTTAAGGGACCAGTAAGTTCATAGTCTACTCTAATGACCTAGGATGGTTGTGAAGGCTCTAAATATAGTTTTGGCTCACTGAGCAACTGAGGGATTCTTTGTCGTGGCCAGGTGTGCTCCCAGTAAGTTGTTGCATTGTCCCATTTCAACCCCACCAGAAAAGTCTCCCCCCTTCTCCCTCATCTGAATCCTAGGGTCTCCTAAAGTCCTGTTGAGTGTCTTCTGTCAGTTTTTATTTAGTTGGCCATGTTAATTCTGCAGCTAGATTTTCATTTCATCGAGGGCAAAGTGTGAGCCCAGTAATTGTTTGTTGGATTTAAACTGGTCACAGATAATCTGTTTCTGCAGCCCCTCTATTGCCCCCTCGTAGATAAAAAGGTACCCCAAACTTATTGATAAGCATTGGGAGTTCTTGTTCTGGCTGTGCTACTTATTAGCTGGGTGAGACTATAACATCTCTGGTCTCTAGTGTCTCCTTTATCTGTTAAAACAGATGTTCCAAGAGATATTGGGCTGGCCAAGAAGTTCATTCGTGCTTTTCCATACCATTTTACGGAAAAACATGAACGAACTTTTTGGTCAAGCCACTACCTGTTCTTCAAGGATTAACCCGCCTTAAAATATGTCCCTAATGTGATTTGTTATATATGATTATTTAACATTGGTCCCTTAAATGTAGGGAAATGTCTGCCCAAGACATTATTTTTTCTGTTTGGCTTTATTGTATGTTAAGCCTTCCCTGATAAGATGTAGTTAAAGGATCCTTTTTCTCTAAAGAATGTTTCTGGTTGATAATAGTGAAACACTCTCATTTGCTTATAGAGATAAAATATTTGATTTTCTAAGAGAAAACTGAGATGGAGAGATATAAAGTCTAACATCAAGGGGATCCAGAAGCCTTACACCATCAAAGTGCATTAAACACCAGGAAGATCCAAGATCATTTGGGATGCTAAGGATCTATTGTTTTTTTTTTTTTTTGCGGTACGCGGGCCTCTTACCGTTGTGGCCCCTCCCGTTGCGGCGCACAGCCTCCGGACGCGCAGGCCCACCGGCCATGGCCCACGGGCCCAGCCGCTCTGCGGCACGTGGGATCCTCCCGGACCAGGGCACGAACCCGCGTCCCCCGCATCGGCAGACGGACTCTCAACCACTGCGCCACCAGGGAAGCCCTAAGGATCTATTCTTAATCCTGGGATTTGGCAGTAATATTAGGATGCAGATTATACAAAAACAGTAATAAGAGGGAGCATGTGTTCATTTATCCTTTTTACCATGTGATTTTTGTGTGTTTATAAACCTGAACAGTGAGGTGAACTAGGTTTGTGTGATTGTTAGTTTCTGGAAGTGAATCCTATGGGCTTTGCCCACACTGTGTGTTCAGTTTCCAAGTACTCTTTTTCGCCTTCAAAAAATGGCTTCACGAGAAGTCTGCAGCCTGGAAAAGGGCCCTCACCAGACCCTGCTGCCACCCTGACCTTGGACTTCCAGCCTCCAGAACTGTAGGAAATAAATTTCGGTTGTTTATTAAAAAAAAAAAAAAAAAAAGGCTTCAGACTCACTGCCAGAAGATTTTGGTTAGTGGTGGTAAATAATGACCAGAGTAGATTTTAAGAAATCTTACGCCAAGGTGATACTTTTACAGGCCAAATCTGCACTAGAGGCTCTTGAAATTCTTTTGATTTAGGAGGTACGTGCTTCGGTTTCACCATTTCTTCTTTTGTCTTGTAGTTTTCCTAAAAGTTATTTCTATTTCCAGTAGATTTTGTCTGTATGATATCAGCACACAAGCTGCCCTTTTTATGTCTTAAATTACTTACCCATCTTACATTTACACACTAGTCTGGTTTACCTGACAGTGTATGTTGAAATAAAAAATATTTTCATTATCACTTATCCATAATTTTGAAATCCAAAAAGCTCTAAATATTGGCAGGTACTTTTTTGGTTGTTGCTGTTATTTGTCATAAACTAATTTGGTGGCAAAACCTACACCGAGCTGATGTGAGTCTAATTATAGACTTTATTTTATTCAATATGAGAATCCTCAAGTTTCTTTAAATAAATATTAATGGGTTTGGTTAGGGTGTGACTCTAGACACTTCTGTGCACATATGTACCATACTGCCTTTCTAGAATCTGAAAAATTCTGAACTCCAAAGCAATTTGGCCTCAAGAAATTCAGATACTTCTAACCTATATTTGTAAATATGATATTTGAAGAACATACTGATTTTCACAGGATAATTTAAATTTTTACAAGTTTTTTTATTCATACCATTCTTTTATAAAATGAGGAATTGCTTTTAAGCAAAGAAGTACCCACCTAATTTTGTTTGTTTAAATTCTGGATGTTGGGTGGTGTAAAGAAGGAAGGTTCAGCTTCTTCTATTCCCCAGAGTAAAAAAGAACATTATCATAATGTTAATGGATGTTTTTAATCCGAAATCCCAACATTTTATAATATACTTTGTCAAAAGTAAAAAAAAAAAAAAAAAAAAAAAAAAGTTAGCAGATTTTATCATTGAAAAATGTTCCCAGGGACTTCCCTGGTGGTCCAGTGGTTAAGACTCCATGCTCCCATGCTCCCAATGTGGGGGGCACGGGTTCAATCCCTGGTCTGGGAAATAGGATCCTGCATGCTGCATGGTGTAGCCAAAAATTAAAAAAAAGAAAGAAAGAAAGAAAGAAAAAATTTCCCATTTTAATAATCAGAAAATAGAGATTAGATAGTCCTTTAAGGGTAATGCATGAAAATGAGTTTGTTATTCTCTTAAGCCCATTGCTTCTGTATGAAAGAAGCAGAAACAATGGAATCCATTGAGCAGGATCTCCATGCCAGGCAACATGACAAGGGTTTTCTACATTGTTTCATTTTATTTCATCTGAACAACAAACTCTGTGCAGTTGTACCATGCCTCTAATGTTGAAAAATCATTATTTAGGGATAGCGATAAGGCAAAGCAAAACCCATTTCTACAATTTAGATATTTTATTCATTCCAATTTTATTCTCTGTGAAGTAAGGATAAAACTTCTTTGGTCCTACTCTTGGTTACTTTTTTTTTTTTTGCGGTGCGCGGGCCTCTCACTGTTGTGGCCTCTCTCTCCGGACGTGCAGGCTCAGCGGCCATGGCTCACAGGCCCAGCCGCTCCGCGGCATGTGGGATCTTCCCGGACCGGGGCACGAACCTATGTCCCCTGCATTGGCAGGCGGACTCTCAAACACTACGCCACCAGGGAAGCCCTTGGTTACTTTTTATGATGTCTACTTCCAGAGGGTGAACTGGTCTTTTGAAAGGTAAGGTGGTCTGGCTAGGATCAGTCTGCTGGACCCCCTAGTACTAGATTGATATTAATAGAAGTGGACTTTGAAGTCTTTTGCTCTCCTCTGCTTCACAAACTTTCCTATTTCACTTTCTTCATAAATTTTATTTGGTTCTGTGAAGTCCTTATTTTGACTCCAACAAGCCGCTACATTTTTGAGATTGCATTTGTGATAGATCCATAGCTGTTTAGACTCTGGTAAGCTCTTAGTTTCCAAGGAGAGTCAACCAAAATTCCTAACTCACTTTGCTGTAGTCCTTGCATTTCAAATTAAATATGCTTGTGCTATTCTCTTTTGTATGTAGAATCTGCATGACCACATGTTGCATTATTAATGGCCTCCCCAAGGCTTCGCTTCTTGCTGACTACTTCAATTATCTCAGAGTTTAAGCTCTTCATCTGGTAGCGTAGGTGGGGCACTTATGTTTCTAGCATGACTTTCTAGCCTAGCAGGAAAGAAGCCTGTTCTGAAGAAAATAGGGGTCCTCTTAAGGTGGGGTAGAGTCCCTTGGTAGGGGGTTCTGGTGCCCGTGGAGACAGATACTTCAGGAGAACCTAAGGGCCTGGAAGAAAAGTTAATTCTAAAGGACCCCAGAAGCCCAAGGAAGACACTTTTACATCTGACAGACTGGCCAAGAATTGAACATGAAGAGGAGATAAATAGTCTCACAAGGGAGGGGGGGCTACACATGGGCAGGATTGCAGGTGAGGCTTCCTGCCTCTGTTCTGTGTGGCAACAAGAGATAGTAGGGCTTTTGACCTACAGACAAATTAAATGCCAGCTGTCAAAAATGTGAGCTTTATGGCTGAGCCTTTGCAGTTGTGTGAGATGGAAAACATATTTGTGAGAAAGCAGCTAGGAATGGAAACTCTGAATTAAAATTAATTATTGCTTGAAGGAAAGATAAATGCCTATTCTGATTGAACCGGAGGCTAGCAGTGAAATCTATTACACGAACATATCATCACTGTCTGTTTCATTGTGTACTTCATTTGCCTACGAAAGGAAACTTGTTTTCTTTTGAAAACCATCTTTAAAATTTCTGTGTGTTAGCAAAAAAAGTGGAAATGGCCTAAATGTCCAACAGCGAGGAAACAGTAAGGTAAATTATGGTGTATCCATTACGGTGGAACATTTATGCAGCTATTAAAAATGATGTTTGCAAAGAATTTTAACGTTCTATAAAATGCTTATATTATAAGTCAAAAAAGAAGCAGGATACAAATGTAACAACATGATTTTATACAGAAATGTATAAATATAAAGACAATAAGCACAAAAGGAGGGAAATGCATCAAAATGTTTTAATAGTGTTTAATCTCTTGGTGGTGAATTATGGATAATTTTTATCCCCTCATCTACAGTTCTCAGTTTTTGCCAGTTTTTCTATAATGAACATCTATTACTTTTTTCTCAGGATAAATACTTAAAAAAATTCAACTTGCTTCTGAAATAGTTTTCTGACCTGACGTATATTACTGACCAGAGCCACTTGAAGACAACTTCGTAAGACTACTGTTGAGGCCACCAGTGCCACAAAATTATTTCTGATAAGAACCTTTATGGTTCATTTGTATTTCATTAAAAACATGTCATTGTGTGCTCTATCTGGGTTGCTATGATTTATTCCACTGATGGTCCAAAAAAAAAGATGCAGGCAGTGTCCTCTGTTTAAGGTTCTGGAAGCATCCCAGAGCAAGGGGGAAGAGGTAGCTTCGCCTCATGGGCTTCAGTCTTGTAATCTGGCTCACGATTAACTGACATAACCATATTCAGGAACAAGGAGGCCATAAACATGGCTTCTTCAGACCTATAGTTACTAACTCAGAATTAGAGTCTTAACATTTAATCTACTAGCTTTAAATTGCTAAATAACAAATTTATCGCATTTTTTCCTACTCCAAAGGATGAGATTAACCTGACTTGGCTTTTAGGTGACTCTTACTTCTAGGTAGAACTATTTTGCTTACCTAGAACTCAATTTTCTGGCAGCCTATCTGCCTGGAAAATAATTGAGAATCAGGAAGTGAATAATAATAGTAACACGAATAACAACAGCTAACCCATATTGGGTACTTGTTTTTGTTTTTGTTTTTTTTTTCGCTGTACGCGGACCTCTCACTGTTGTGGCCTCTCCCGTTGCGGAGCACAGACTCCGGATGCACAGGCTCAGCGGCCATGGCTCAGTGGGATCCTCCCGGACCGGGCCACGAACCCGTGTCCCCTGCATCGGCAGGCGGACTCTCAACCGCTGTGCCACCAGGGAAGCCCCACTTGTTATTTGTTTTAACTCTGTGGGGTACTTTATCTCATCATCTCATTTAGCCTTTACAAAAAACATATGCAATTGTATTGCTTTCCCTAGTTACAAATGAGAAAACTGAGGCTCAGAAAAGTTGAGTAGCTTGTCCAAGGTCACATAGCTAGTTGCTCTGGAGCTAGAAACTGAACTACATTCCAAAGCCCAAACGTATACTTAACTAGTACAGTAAATACAAAGTGCAAACTGATGTCACAAAGTCTCTATTCAGAAAATGCTGGATTTTAAACTTCAAGTTCTCAAGTAAGAATCACTCTATTTTTCAAATGACTTTTGCAGATTTACAAATAACATATTTGAAAAGAGGAAGAGAGGACTTCTAGAAGCAGGAATTGATAGTAAAAAAGAAGATATGCCTGTAGACTGATAGTAAGAGGAGCCGAAAAAAACTAGAATATATTCTCGAGATCTCTGAAAGCATTATATTCTGGATTGGTTAGGTAAGGCATCCTGTTCACTTTATTAAGTGTACCAATGAGTAAATATGGAACTTGATCATGGTAGATTTATCTTGTCAATAAAATGTTAAGTTCAATGTAGTCCTAATTGTTTTGACGTCTCTAATTTTATTCTATAACGTATACATTTCATGGAGAAAAGATTAGAATCTACAGATGAGGTAACAAAATAAAAATCTTTCATAGCCTCATAACCAGAGATATCCACTGTTAACATTTTGAAAAAGCTACACGATATAAATACAAATGTAAATATAAATATGTATGTTTATGTTTTAACAAAATGGGACCATGCTTTACTTTTTAATATTGTCCTCACTATCGTATGAGCATTTTTTAAAATGTTCTTTGATTATGAAAGTAGAGAGGTATATAATATATTTGAGAATGATTTTCTTCCAGAAAGGATTAAAAAAGAACCTGAAACATTTATTTGATGCTTTAAGGAAAAATGCATCTTAATCCAGAAAATTATTTCATGTGAATCAGTTCATTTCTTAATTATGCTATATCAGTGAAGCACTGATGTACTTGAGTTATCTTCATGCCACAGAGCTCTCATTGTTCTCCTCTATTTAGATTAAACCTTTTAAAGTAACCTTTTTTTTTCAGTAAAGAAAAAAGGATCAATAATGAGAGTGATAATTTAAGAGTGTTTTGAAAGGAAGAGTATACATTCCCTGACTGGAGCTGATGTAATTTAAAGCCATCTGCTTCTTTCACTTGAGATGCAGTTAGCTTTGTACCCATCAGCCTACTTAATTCAGGGGGAGGGGCAGGACCAGCTTCCAAAAACTGTGTTTTCATTTGCTATTTCATTTGACAAAGATTTATCGAGCACCTACTTTGTGTGCGTCCTTGCCTTAGATGCTTATTTAATGCAAAGAGGTATAGGATGTTTCCTCTGTACTCAGAGAAGTCCAGTCTAATGTAAAAAAGCAAATAAGAAGGTAATTGCCATTCAGTATGATAGGTGCAAGGAGAGAAGTGAGCTTGGGGGCTATAGAAGCACATGGTCCAGCTTCTTTGGCCATAGAGATGCCTGCGTGAAGTGTCTTGAGAGTGAGAAGGTAGGTGAGTGATGACGGGAAGGAGGGTGATGAAGTATGTTTCAGGTAGAGTATGTTTCATGTATAAAAGGTTTTGGGGACTACAGAACAAACATGCTGTGTTTAGGGTCATAGGGATTAGGATCTAAGGCGGAACAAAGCTTGAGAATTGGCCATGGCCTATCAAAGAGGCATTGTATGCCATGCTGAGGAGGTGGAATTTTATCCTAAAGGAATGAGGAGTCACTGAGTATATTGTCAGTGGAGCCTTGAGAAGAACGGCTGTGGTTTTGAGAAATCACTCTGGCAGCTGTATGAAGAGGCTCTCAGTTGTGATAAGAAATGATCAAGATCTGAACTAAGGTGCTGGAGAGAAAGTAGTTGAACTGATTAACTTGCTGATTGTTGGATGTGGGAGGCAAGGGAGTGGGTGGGAGAGAGGGTGACATCATCATCTCCAGGGTAGGTGACCGGGTGCACAGTGGTGTCTTCTCCAAGTGAAGAATGCAGAGAATGAAGCAGGTTGAGAGGGCAGGTCAAAGGTGATGAGTTTGTTTTGAATGTACTCAGCAGGCAGCTGGCTGTGTGGATCTTGAGCTGAGAGACAGCTGTGGACTAGAACAATAGATTGGGGTTGTCTGGGAATACAAGTGTGAAACCAGGGAGCGGGGTAGGCTCACTCAGGAAGTGTCTGTGGATTCAGAGGGGTCCTAGAGGACCACCATCATTGAAAGGATCAGCATAGAATAAGGGTGTGGGCTCTGCCTCTGGGTTCAAATCCTAGTTCCACCAGTTACTAGGGCAAGTTACCTATTCTCTCTGTCCTTCAGTTTCCTCATCCATAATATGGAGATGACACATATTTCAGTCATAGGGTAGTTGTGAGTCATAAAGAGTTAATATATTAAAGTATATGTAGTAGACTGGCTTGTAGTAAAAAAAAAAAAATTCGATAGCTGTGGCTTTACTCTAACATTATAATGATTAAGGGAAATTTGGCCAAAAAACCCCAAAAAGTTAGTGAAGAATACAGAATAGGTATTGTCAGAAGGGTAGGGGAGGACATCTGTGAGGGGGGAGGGGATCATAAAAATTAAGGTGGACCAGAGGAAGATGAGTCGTATTAATGTTACGGGAAAGACAAGCCACGTAAGAGCTTTGTTTTTTTGTTACAAGAGTTTGCTGGTGGCCTTGGTGTGTTGGGGTCCAGATCTTGATCCTGGCCTGAGGAATGAATGGAAGCTGAGAGTGGAGTGAGCAAGTCGAGACCACTTTTCTAAGGGGCTTGATTGAAGCCAAAGAATAAGGATGGTGGTCAGGGGGAGATAGAGAGTCGAGTGAATATTTATGGTTGTTTTAAAGTATGGGTGAGGGGACTTCCCTGGTGGCGCAGTGGTTAAGAATCCACCTGCCAATGCAGGGGACACTGGTTTGAGCCCTGATCCGGAAGATCCCACATGCCTCAGAGCAACTAAGCCCGTGCGCCACAACTACTGAGCCTGCGCTCTAGAGCCTGTGCTCCGCAACGAGAGAAGCCACCGCAATGAGAAGCCCACGCACCGCAAAGAAGAGTAGCCCCCACTCGCCGCAATTAGAGAAAGCCCGCGCACAGCAACGAAGACCCAGCACAGCCAAAAATCAATCAATCAATCAATTAATTAATTAATTAAAATGTTTAAAAACAGAAGTAAAGTATGGGTGAATCTAAAACATATTAGTTAAGAAAGAACTAGGACAGGGGAGAGGACTGAGCATTGAATTAAAGGAACCCCTTATTTATGCATCAGATTTCCCTCAGTATTTTTTGTGTCTGGCACTGTGTCGTAAGCTGAGTATACTCTCAAGGAACTCTGGTCTTACGCTGTGTATGAAGGTAGATGGCCAGAACTCTAACATCCTTGTGTTCCGGCTGACGATGAAGTAAGGCATTGGAGGGACTCTGCCTTCTCATGGCTAAGAACCTCTCCTGAGAGTAGTGGTCTGGGTTAGGGGTAGTAGGACCCCTGGGTGTTGACCTGAAGTATATGAGATCATCTCAGGAGTTTCTTCAGCAGGTCAGACCACCGTGCAGGGAGCCTCCTGAGTGAGGAAAACCCCCTGCAGTCATGCTGGCCAAGCTGTTCCCTACATGACCACTGGTAACACCTTCCATTTGGATACTTTCTCTTTCAAAGGCACAACAGTGTATTGAAAAGAACATGAAGCTAGATAACAGAAAGCTTACTTGTTTCATTCATTCATTCAAAACTATGCATTGAGCACCTACTGTGTGTCAGACAATATGCTATGGGCTGGGATTGCAATGGGGTCAGGAGAGGTGGAGTGCGTGCCCCAAAAAGATTGCATTCCTGTAAGGGAGACCAGCACTGAAACAAACAGTCACGCTCCTGTAGGGAGAGTAGAGGCCCACAGTTCTGTGCAGAGAGGTCAGGGCATCTCCCTGAGGAAGTGATGGCAAGACTGAGCTGGAAGATAGGTTGGGATTAGCCAGGTGCAGGGAGCAGGGGGAAGAGCTTTCAAAGTAAAGGAACCAGCATGTGTGGAGTTATGAAAGAGTCTGGTACTTTCCAGAACCTGAGAGAAGTTTGGTTAGGCTAGAACATGGAGGGTGCTCTTCATCCAACTAATTAAGTGGTATCGGGCAACAGTGATGCTGATCTTCTGTCTCCTGCTCTCTAAGGGCAGAAGTGGGAGAAGGATGCCCCCGGAGGCTGCTGTTCTCAGAATGCAGAGATAAAACGGGATTTGTGGGAAAGGACTCTGAGGACCATATGTAAGATGGATTCGGGCACAGAGAAGACAAGGGAGAAACTAGAATCAGGGTGGTCTGTTGGGAAGTTACCTGTTGAGACTACTGCACTGGAAATGTGAATGGAGAAAGGAGTGGACTGGAAGAAGAAATCAGTTTGTTAAAGAACAGGAGATGCTGGGATGAGCAATTCCTTGAAAATTCCTGCAAGGAGGCTCACTTGAGAAGGATCCTCATGATGTAATGAACTGAATTTTCAAAGGGATACATCTCAGAGGACAGCAGCTGGAAAGCTAACGAAGAGATGCAGAAGGTATATCCCTGGAGAGAACTCAATGAATTTGTGTCAAGGAATTTTAGAAGGGAGCGTTTGAAAAAATTAGATTGAACTCTAACTTTCCTTTGATGAATGCTCTTTTAAACCCAGTGAATTGGGTAAATTCTACGCTTAACAATAAAGAGCTACAAAGTGCTGTTTGTGACTGGCCAAAGCAAACGGGGTTAAGTCCTAGATGCTGTTCTAGCAATGTTAGCCCTGATTTTGTCTATTTCATTTTTATTGCCAGTTGGTGAATACTAACAAATGTTTGAAGTTTCCAGTATTTTGTTTGGGGTAACATAGCAGGAGACATTCACATTGCCTTAGTAGAGTTAATTGTTTCTGAGCAAATCCGGAGAGACTCGAATCTTGTGCGAAGGCTTTCTAGCAATTATTTGCGGTGGAGTGTGTGGAAATACAGCTCTGTTGATGTGCGTTTGAATTCTGAAAGAGATGAAGGGTGCTGTGAAAATGCATCGTGCTGCATTTGTCAGGAAATGGGATTGCCCCGGGGAGCATGGCCAGTGCCTGGTACAAGCTCACCACTGACCCACCCTGTGAGGACAGGAGGCGGGCACAGGGTCGATAGGCAATCACAGCGCCTCCGGAGTCTCCCTGGCAGCTGGCCAGGCGGCACTGCTCAGCGCCTCCTTGGAATTCAAGATTTCATGAGCATGCGGATGGACGCCTGCCTGTTTTAGCATTAACAGTCAAAGAGAAGAAACTTGGGACCTTTAAAAAAATGCCGCCTTGGTTTGTTATGATTGGACTTTGTTTTCATTTTTCTCAGTGGTCAAAGAAGGTTGTTTCCAGCCAGAATATCCTTCCTATGTGTCCCTCAAAAGACTGATTTATGGTTGCTATGGGAACCGGATTATCAGATTTTGAAAATTAGTGTATTTTAGGTCCCTAGACTCTGCAACACTCTGTGTATGTGTGTGTGTGTGTGTGTGTGTGTGTGTCTGTGGTTGCTTCTTCCATTTGGAGAAGGAAAGAATAGAATCTTTTCATCTATTTTTATTAAATAAAGTGAAATATACACCTTTGTTAGGTGAATTGTGGAGTGTGTGGTGTAACATTTCATTCACATTTACTGTGTGTCTCCACTATCTCATTCCCATAGGGACAAATAAACTAAAATGCTGAGGAAGGGGGAGGTTACTTTATGTGATTAGAGCTCTATTCAAAGTTTCCTTTTTCACCTCTTTTAATGAAAAATTAAGTGTCACTTTCTCAGTAAAGCTTCCAACTCCCCAAGATCTTGACCATTCCTCTCCCCCTTTCCTTATTCCACATTTTTCATAGCACTTACAACTATCTCCGAAACTATATATTTTGCTTATCTTATTCATTCAATATTTATTGTCCATTTCCTGCATTAGGATGTAAGCTTCATGAAGGCAAGGTATTTTGCCCGTTTTGTTTTCTGCTATATCCCCAGCATTTGAAAATGCTAGCATTTTCAATGCTAGCATCTAGCATGCAGTAGTTGCTAACAAGTACTTGTTGAACAAATAAAAAATTAATAATGTCGGGCTTCCCTGGTGGCACAGTGGTTGAGAGTCCGCCTGCCGATGCAGGGGACACGGGTTCGTGCCCCGGTCCGGGAGGATCCCACATGCCGCGGAGCGGCTGGGCCCGTGAGCCATGGCCGCTGAGCCTGCGCGTCCGGAGCCTGTGCTCTGCAATGGGAGAGGCCACAACAGTGAGAGGCCCGCGTACCGCAAAAAAAAAAAAAAAAAGTCATATTAATATTCATGTTATTGCTATATTGCTTTGCACATGCTCCACAGTAGTATCCATTGCTTTTGGAAATAGCTGTACTGTCCCTATTCAAGTGATGACAACATGCGAATCCCCAAAGAGTGGGGCATCACCCCTAACACCAGCCACTAGAATACAAAGACGAGTAGGAAGCGGATGCTGTTCCACAGGGAGCTTACAGTAGAGGAAGGAGGAAGGTGGTCAGTGTAATGCTAGAGTCGACCTCTGGTGGCTTTGGCTGAAAGGTACACATGTTTAGGGAGAACCTATGATATGCCAGGCACCTTGCTAGTCCCTCACCATTATTCTCCTGTTTTTCTGATGGCAAAACTCAACTTCAGTGAGGTTACATCAGTTTCCCAAAGTTGTACAACCTGAAGGTTAGATGTTAAGACTGGCTCTGTTTTAGTCATTTTTTTCCCTCTAAAACCATCCTCTTTTACTGTTTTAAAACTCTGCAAGCTATTCATGTGCTATACCCCAGACAATAAGTTCTGACATCAGTCTGCTTGGAGAACATGATGGGGTGAGATGGAAGGAAACTGGTACTTCATATCATCACGAAAGCACCTCAGTATGGAGCTTATCTGTCTGGTCTGTTCATTTTTCTCCTGATTTACAATTATAGAAGATTCAAAAGCAAAACTGAACTACAGTGTTTAGGGATGCATAACAAGCTGATGAAACTGTAAAGATATACAAGGAAGTAATTACCATAAAGTCAGGATAACTATTGCTCTAGAGAGGGGGGAAGGTCTTATGAAAGGGTATTAGGGGTAGTTCTGGGGTGATGACCGTGACCTGGGTGGTTGGTACACAGGTTTGTTAGGATGTGCATGCACTTTGCCCTCACTTTTCTCTCTGTGTGTAATTGTTTATCACAGAGTAACACGTCACTTCATATTTCACCGTTTTGCCTTTGAGGAGAAATGAAATGAGGGAGGAATGTAGGTGTGAGGTTTGACTGTATCAGAAAAGGCGGCACTTGAAAATCCGAGGTCAAAATGTAAAACCTGTGAAGAGAGAGAGCAAAAAAGTGGCTCTGTCTAGTCTTAAAGCCCAAGCTACAGATATCACTTTGCCTCCTTGGGTGGAGGAATGTTTAACTCTGTACAAATGCCTGTTGCCTCTTTCCTGGTAGTCCTTGGTGTAGGTGGCAACATGTGCTTTTTAGGAGACTTAAGCTTAAAGACCTTTAGCCTTTATGAGGGTAGAGATTGTTTAAATTCACATAATTATTTCTAATCATGAAATATTCTGAAGTAGTGTGACAAGGCCATTTTGAATGGGAACATTTGGGACTCATCCTTTAAGGCAGGGGTCCCCAACCCCCGGGGCCAAGGACCAGTATGGGTCCGCGGCCTGTTAGGAGCCAGGCTGCACAGCAGGAGGTGAGCGGTGGGCGAGCGAGCAGAGCTTCATCCCAACAGCCTCATTCATTCCCCCCGCCCCCCGCCAAGGTCCGTGGAAAAATTGTCTTCCAGGAAACCGGTCCCTGGTGCCCAAAATGCTGGGGACCGCTGCTTTAAGGGTCTTCTTTGCGAAGCCTCTGAGACCTCTAGGTAAAGTTCAAATGCTTTGTTTTCTAGGTGCCCATAGTACTAGCTTGCATACTTATTCACGATCAAATTTTTGGGTAAATGTATTTTTATTTAGATATCTCCTTCATCAGATGGGGGAATGCCTTAAAGGTTGGAATTTTTATCTTAACTCTCTGTGCCTAGTGTTTTGAAATGTTTGAGGAAAACAAATCCATAGAAAGAATTCACAATTCAACCTATAAATCCATAGAAAGCATCCACTGCGTGGATAAAACTGGTGTTTGTTAATCTCCATCGAATAAAGCAGGAGTTGGGGACAAAGGAAAATTGTGTTACGTTTGTGAACCATCCACGCAGAGCTGGACAGTGAGAAGATGTAGGAAACACTGATTTCTGAAGTGGAAATGCTACTGACATTTGGAGAAAGTGAAAGAAACAACGTTCATAATTAGAATTCATGAATTACTTTATAATTGAACAAATGCTTTCACAAATGTTATTAATTATCACAAAACACAGTGAGATAAAGAGATATAGTCCTGTTTTATAGACAAGGAATCTTCAAAGAGGTTAGGATAACTGTGAACTTGACAAAGTCACACAGATGAATTATGGAGTCCACACAGAAACTTTGAATTCCAAATCCTGGACGTCTTCCACTATACAATGTTCTTTCCAGAATAGGAGACTTTTATCTCAGTAAGAGTATGTAGGACTCTGACTTATGTTCTCCATTCATGGTACCTGCGAAAATGATTTATCTATTGTTTGGTTCATTTTTTTTTCCTATTCCAAAATGCTCTCATGTATGGCTTAATAAGACTCAAATGCGTGTTAAATCACATTTTATGTTTTATTTTTCTTTCATCTGTAAAATGGGATTATACCTCTCTATCTCACTGAGTAACTTGAAGTGCTTTAAAATAGATAATCGGGGCTTCCCTGGTGGCGCAGTGGTTGGGAGTCCGCCTGCCGATTCAGGGGACATGGGTTCGCGCCCCGGTCCGGGAAGATCCCACATGCCGTGGAGCGGCTGGGCCCGTGAGCCACGGCCGCTGAGCCTGCGCGTCTGGAGCCTGTGCTCCGCAGCGGGAGAGGCCACAACAGTGAGGGGTCCGCGTACAGCAAAAAAATAAAAAATAAAAAAAAATAATCTTGTGCAAAATCCAGATGGACACAAGTATTTCATAAACTTAGAAATTGGTTTTATGTTCTTGTTTTGGTTTCTATCTTGCCTATCATGACCTTTCAAAGGTTTGTGGTTAAACCCAGAGTAAAACCCTCCCAATGTTATTCACCCAAGAAGCTATTAGTATGAGATTTATATATATGACAGGAGGTAGAAGTAATCTTTGCAGATAACTATTAGTAATATGAAGGAGCAGATATTAATATGGGAAGTGACGGCTTCCTTAAAAATACCAGGTGGACTTTCGACTTAAAATTAATCCAGCAGGTCTGCAGGGACAGTAGAGAATAGATGGGAAGTCATGTGTCACACCTGCGTACTTAAAACATCCAAGTCTGATTTCCCTCCAGCATTACCAATTACACTGATTATAGTTCTTAGTTTTCTTTGCACTTCAACCAAGTTTCCAGACAATTCACAGTAGTTAGATGATCGATCTGTGTACATATTCTTATTGATTGTACTTATCAAAAACCATAATGGAAAAGTTGCCGTAAAGATCTCGATTAAATAATACACAAGCTGCCACGGCAAACATCTCACAGTTGCATTTTGGCTGAATACACTGAGCTGCAGTGTTTCACTTCATATTGATTGGATAGCCTCATGCTGTGTATGTGCAAGTATGTTAATCTGTGAAGCTAGGGTGAGAATGCTGGGAACGTTCGTGAATTAACTATTGATCTAGAATCTGGAATTCACCCAAGATAGTTTTTGAAGAACATAGGAGCCTCTGTAAGGATGACAAAATGTCATCAGTTGAAACTGGTTACAGATCTTGATAATTAGGAATACTAGTGTGATCAGACTCTCTAGATTAGTAAGGGCAGAACTAGATTTCTACTTCCTTTTCTTGTTGTTAAAGAATAGCGTTCATACCCTTTGTTGAATCAGTGCTCTTTTCTAGAGAAGCTCTTCTCATCTGAAGGAATAACGTAAAATATGGGGAAACGACATCAGCATGAAGATGTTCATAACTGCCTAGTTTAGAGAAAGGAGAAGCTGAAAGAAGCCTATAGGACATGATGCATTTACTTGACAGAATTTGGGAGGCATTGAAAGTTACGTGTATGAGGTCTTAGCAAAGTGGAAACTGCTTTGATATGATGCTAGGTGAAACGTTATTTTACACAGGTAAAATTGTAGATAACTTACTGTTATATTTTTCACAAATATGTATATGAAAATAGATTTATGGAAAATAGTAGTCATCTAATTACTCTTATTATCAGCATTTTGCAGATCAGTGCTGTTAAGTAACTTGTCAAGGTCACACAGCTACTCAGTGAGAGAGTTTGGACCTGATCCCAGCATTGTCTGCATCCCAAGACCATGCCTTAAGATTATAGTAAACTTGTAATATTGCTTCTTTGACACTTAAAAAATATACATCTATTATAAGGAAAATTAATAAGAAAGCCAAAATGGTACCATAAAAAGTTTTTCTTTGACTTAATTTGTTCAACTTTAATTTTCTTTCCACTTTCATTTTTTCCTATCCTCATTCATTCTTCTCTTTCCTATTCTTTTCTCCTTCCCCATACTTTTGTAGAAGAGGAGAAAGTTTTCCTTGACTCTTAGGGTCCTTGGCTGGGTCTGAAGATGAGGCTAACAACGATTAACAGGACTAAAGCATACACACTTACTTAATATCAGTTTTATGTGATTCAGCAGCCTTCATAGGGAAATGAAGACCCAAAGAAATGGTAAACCTGAGTGTTTTTATGCTAAGTTTGATGAAGAGCGGACATTTGTGGAAAGATATGGTAAGACAGAGTAGCAGATAAGTATAACAAAATGTGGTAACTTAGTGAGGCTGTTTCCTTTAGATTCTTCTCAAAGTCTCCAACTTGGCATGTTGGCATCTCGGATGTTCATTTTTCCTCCAGGTATAGGGAGGGTGCCTGTCACAGGAGGGTCTTAAGACCTGCTTCGGGGGAGAAGGGAAGGTGGAGGGTTAAGGTCAGAGAACCTTCTTGCTTCTGCTCTTTTCTCAAACTTCTTCAGCTTAAAATATTCAATACGCCAAGATATTGTACTTTGGGGCAATGTGTCCTGAACCTCATCACTTTCAGTTCTCAACCAGCAAGAGCCATATCTCTACCAAGACCGTGTTCCGGTGGATAACTGAATCACTGCCTCACCCAGCCTCCTCTGTTCCTGACTGGGCTTCTCCCATCCTCGGTCATTTCCTCTTGGATGCCTCCCACCTATCTTAGTTTATTCCTTCTCTTCCACTGGAAGTAACCAAGGGAATTTCCAGACCCTCTTTGTGGAGGGGGGGGTGACACTCATTTAGTCTCGTATATTTTAAATCTGAGCAATTGGAAATTTCTACTCCTGCTCTTTAGTTCTCATTTTAGGAGCTGCCTTTCTTGGCGGTAATGACCTTGGAGCAAATGTTAACTGTTTCTAGAGAATTCATACTAATTTGGCCCTTTAAAAGTTTTAAGCAGGAAGACTATTTTCCCTGGCCTCCCAGGGGTAGTGGGTAGAGGTGGAAGATGCTGGTGTTTATCTCATGTTTTTAATTAACATGTTTGTTTTTAGGGTGTCTTTTCTTCTCTGACATTTCTCCCTCTGGACTCAGCAAGTTTTTGAATCGTTGGTTCTCCTGCCGTGAGAACATCCTTTGAGAGAGGCCCTAGAGAAGTTAAGAGACCCTGGAGATCTCAAGAGATGTTAATTAGTAGGAGTAAATAAATGGCTTGTTTATATGTATGCGCATTTTAATGCTGTCCTTTCCTTTTTTAAATTAAGAAGTAGAAAATGTGCTTGTGCTTAAATGTAGTGTAAAGTTTCCCATATTCCTTTGGGTGTTGGTCTATTTTCCCTGGTTGCAGTAAATATGTTCAAAAGAGTTTTATCTCTTGAGAAGGGCCTTCCCCCATTTTATTGCCTTTTATTGCCACCCCTACCCTTGCACAGAAATATCATCTGAATGGTAATAATATTTTATCATCTGCTATAGTAACCATACTTGCTTATTTTCAAAAAGTATACAGGACTAGAGTTGAAGAAACAGAGGCTCGGGGCTTCCCTGGTGGCGCAGTGGTTGAGCGTCCGCCTGCCGATGCAGGGGACACGGGTTCGTGCCCCGGTCTGGGAGGATCCCACATGCCGCGGAGCAGCTGGGCCCGTGAGCCACGGCCGCTGAGCCTGCATGTCCGGAGCCTATGCTCCGCAACGGGAGAGGCCTGCGTACCGCAAAAGAAAAAAACAAAATAACAGAGGCTTGGGAATTGCCCATGATTTGCATAAAACTCTTTTCATCCAAAAGTATAAAAATTATAGTGACTGAGTAAGAAGGAACCTTTAGAATGTCTTCCCCATTCTTATCTTCAGGCAGCCTCACACTTAAGACTGCTCAAGGAAATGAAATGCTGGAAGCCATTAAAGTTATTTTCAGAACTCTTCCAGGTATCCTCCTTCCAAAATATAATAAGTCAAGCTATTGGAACTTTCTTATTAATATTTTACTTAATCTCTTACAGCAGAATTCAAGCTTGTTATTTTACATCCTATTCAAGAGAAGCAGTATGGAATAGTGGTTAAGAGCATGAATTCTGGAGTTAGTCCACCTGGGTTCAGATCATGGCTTGGCCACTTACTACTGTGTGACGCTGGGTAAGATAGTTTATTTCACTTGGCTGTAGGGTTCTCCTCTCTAAAACCGGGTAAAACTAGGTAAGAGAATTTAGTAAGCTACTAAGATACTTAGAACAGTGCCTGGTACAGAGTAAGCACTAAATGATCTTTATGAGATTAGTCTTACCATTAAAAGAGGAGAATGGTCTTCACATTAGAAAGGGTAGAACGATAGTTGAAGGGGAATTGAATCTCAAGATGTCAGGAGATAGTAAGAAAGCCCCAGTTTGAGGTTTTTAATCCTAGACTAATTACATTCCAGATTCTTGAGAGAATGTGTGTAGGTTATGATAGAACCATTTTTGGTAATCATCTTGGAAGCTTGGAGATATTTCTGAAGACAATTAAGAAATAAATGGTATTTTCAAAAGCCATCCAACAAAACCTAATGATAAGGTTGTGCACATGATGGACTTGATTATAATACCGTTAGCTGGATTTGCAGATTTGTACTCATACAATTACAGTGTTAATTAATGGCCCATGAACATTTTTTGTTGCATCAGGAATTTGAAGGAGTTTACAGTTAGAATACCAATAATGAAAGAAATAAAATGTAAATAAAAGTAGAAAGTTGGCACTATAGCACAGCAGAGCCCAAGCATGGGACCTAGGATCTAACGTTATATGTTACCACTGAGCTTTAGATTGAGCTCTGAGGTTCTTGGCAGCCAAGATGGCAAAGGAGATGTGATCCATTGTGTCACTGTCGTTATCCCAGACTAGAAAGTAAATAGGTTCCTCAGGGGAATTTTTCCTTAGTGCTGATTTTTAAAAGACATTTTTCACATGGGACCATAAATAATGAGTATTGATTTAATAGGCAATTCCTTCAACAATACGTTTTGATGCAAATGCTCTTTCTTAAAACAATCTTAGGAAAAAAGTCTAAAAGTTATTATTAAATGTCTGTTCAGCAAAGGCACTATTATGAAAGGCTAAGCTAATCTGCTCTATGTATGTGAACTTCATGTTAGTCTGACTTGATCCAAGATGTAGTTTAGAGATTGACTGTATATTCTTCAGTAGTGTTTTTCAAGTCATTTCTCTGGTTGGGAATTTTAGCAAGACCAGTATGCTTTAAAAATCAGCTCGGAAGTTAGTTAAGTCAGCCCACTATGAGGAAAACCATAATTTATTTCTCCACCAAATCTTGAAGCTCGGAGTTCATGAGAGGTGCCAGGGCACTTGGTTGGGTGGCAGGGGGTGGTGAAGGAAGAGAAAGACTTGAGGGGTAAAATTAAGCATTTTCAGCTTTAGTTATTTTTACACGTGGGGTCTTTGGAAAAGACTATGCGACAAACAATAAAATAAATTATTTTGTTTAAAAATTTGGAAAACTACCATCATGTTGCATGGTCATAGTGATATTGGTTTAGTTAGTCATCCTGGCAATAAAAAAATACAAAAGAAGCTCTCATGGATTGGTTTATTTTAATAAGAACTTTTTCTGAAGATCTAGCCAAATGATTAGTTGCACAGATTACCTCCTGAAAGGGGTGCGGAAAAGGGGAAACAGACAAATTCCAATTGCCTTTTGAAGAAAAATTTCTGCAGATACTGATTTTAGTTTTAGAGTAATTAATACTAATCTATAACCTATTAACCTTAACTTTGGCTAGAAAACAGAACAAATTATATATTTCTAGACCAACCTAGGATTCTAGGTTCCTCGACCAAACTAGAAGAATGAAAATAAAACCACGTATCAACATACAGGATAATAATTACTTTTCTAATTTCTGTGGAAATTGAGACTGCATGCAATTTATCTGATTATTTACAACAAACTTGAGACACTAAAACACAGCAGCCATGCTCCACATACCAGTAGAGATTATTTGTTCTGCTTTGAAAGCCCTCATTCTTCCAATGTTAAAAAAAATGCAAGTTTTGCAGAAGCATCAATAACTGGGTGTCTATACTGCTATCATGTATCGATAGCTTAGGTCACACCTAGTCCCTGCCCTTAGAATTAAGGACAATTCAAGGGAGATAAAAAGCTATCTTTAATCTCTTAGGAAATGGAGAAATACAGATAAATAGAGATGAAGCCTTTCTCTCTCAATCCCTCCCTCTATACTTGGAATAGAGCATTAGCATATCTTTAGACATAAGACTGTTGTATATTAGAGTCTTTTAACCCTCCTGGAACCTTTTATATCCCTAATCCTAAAAACTCAGTTAGGATAGGGTCACCGTTAATTTATTATGTAAACCAGGACCCCTTTGAATATGGAAGTAGTTAATGACAAGACAATAAGCAAAAATGGAAGGGACTGTCCTGGACAAACTCCATGTATAGTGTCCTAGAATCTAGGTATAAACAGTTGCAGGGATCCTAGAGTGTGAAGGGTTAAGGAAGTAGAGAAATGTGTGATTAAAATTAATAAAACACATTCACTATTTACCAGTTGAAGTATATAAAAATATAAATAAGAAATTATAAATCCCCTGTAAACCTGCTTCCTAGAGATAGCAATTGTTAATATTGGGGTGAGTGACTTTCCACCTAGAATCTTCATGCAGAGTAAAGAACATGTATCTTTTTCTTTCTTTTAAATCAGTATCCCTTTTAACCATTGCTTTGTATCTGTTGCTTTTACTTAACTTTAATCATAAGCATTTCCCTGAGTCAAATATTATTTAAAAAAAATTTTTTAGGGCTGCAAGCTATTTTATCTTGTAGTTATACTATAATGTATTAGTCTCTCTGTATCATTGGTATTTTGAGTTATTACAGTTACAAAATATGATGAACATCTTTGTAACTCACCTTTTGAGTGGAAGTCTCATAATTTCTTGAGAGTAAATTCTGGGAAGTGGAGTTCCTGAGTCAAATTTTCAGGGCTCTTGATACATATGTGTGTGCGTTTATGTGTGTGTATATGTATATATACATATAAATATATATGTATATATAATTTAAATTGTTGTCCTTCAACAATTATGTTGAATATTGTTGTCCTTCAACAATTATGAAGGAAAAGTTATGTGGCAAGTAAGTAGGAAATAATTACTTCATTGGAACATCCTTTGCTTTATTAACTTTGGAGAAATCATGAAATCTTTTATTTTTCTCTCAATGTTTTTATGAAATGACAAGCAGTATGTCTGGGGTTGGTTATGAAAATACAAACATGTACAGAAGTTTTTTACATGTGTCATTGGATTGAAAAATGAAGGGGAATTAGGCTGCTAAGTAAGTGTTCAGTTGGTAATTTATTTTTTATTGTTTTATTAAAAAAAATTTTTATTTGGCTGCATTGGGTCTTTGTTGCAGTGCGTGGGCTTCTCATCATGGTGGCTTCTCTTGTTGTGGAGCACGGGCTCTAGGCACGTGGGCTTCAGTAGATGCAGCACGCGGTCTCAGTGTTTACAGACATGGGCCCTAGAGCAGTGCGTGGGCTTCAGTAGTTACGGTGCATGGGCTCAGTAGTTGTGGCTCGTGGGCTCTAGAGCACAGGCTCAGTAGTTGTGGCACATGGGCTTAGTTGCTCCACGGCATGTGGGATATTCCCGGACCAGGGCTCGAACCCGTGTCCCCTGTGTTGGCAGGAGGATTCTTAACCACTGTGTCACCAGGGAAGTCCCAGTTGGTACTTTAGACTTAAGTGCCAGTCAGGTGGAGTAAGTGACGTGGTGGTGTGAACATCAGGGCTTCTAACTTGAATGGACATTCCCAACGAGGTGAGAGGGCAGTTTGGTGCATGAGAGCAACATTAAGCTGGGGAGTGACCTCTTTGCTTAGTTGCAGAAGATAAGTCAGGTTATTTTTCAGAAGCTTAAGTCTATCGGACTGGCCTTGTTATTTATTGGGATGATGGATAGATAACAACAGGGGCTCATCCTCGAGGGCTATTGTGATCAAGACACAGCAAGTGAATAAAACATGTAGTCCATTCTAGTGGATCTCAGGAGCTATAAGCAGATCTTTGACTGCCCATGAAGGGCTTTTATTGGTTTGTTTGCTTTTTAAATTTGTGAGTGTCATCAGCAAAGTCCCTTCTTACTCTATTCCACATAATCTGTTGGGGAAAATTCCAGCTCTGGTTAACTTTTCCTTGTTCCTCAAATTTGAGGGAAGAGAGTTGAATGATCCACTGTTCCAAAAGGATTCTTGTGTAGCCATGTCTTGTTGGAGGAAATAAGGCAAGAAAGCTTCTAGACCTGATTATAGATCCTCCATGGTGCTCTTCAAGGAGTGCATCCTCTAATCTTCTCCCATCTAATGAGGACATTTCATGAGGCCAGTACAGTGTCCAGGGTTGTCTGGAACTGAATCTCTAGACTCAGGTGACTGAACTCTCTAGTAGGGCTTGGTTGGTATGTTATATGAGAACACAGTGTTAATTGGACACCTCAGATGTGCTGGTAATACATGTAAATCCTCTAAGCTAATAAGCTGTTTTGGATTTCTCCGTTTCTTCATTAAGATCACACATATCTTAAGGAGAGTTGGCCATACTACCATGCTGTGTGGAGGGTGGATTAGCAACCACAATTCACCAAGCTTTAAGGTGAATCTTTCGATCCTTCATAGACTTTTAGTACAGGAACCATCAGCTTAGACAAGATAACTGTGCAGACAGGGTAAAAGAAATAGGACGTCATTCGCAGAGACAGAAGTTAACATATTCTTTCTAGCAGATAAACAATAGAAAAGGCAATATTGTCCAAGAGAAAACAAAAATAATATCAAAAGGTTTCTTGGGACATACTTTGAACTCCCCCCTGCTAATTATGCAGAGGAAAATTACCGTGCGCCATGTCCACCAAGGTTAGAAAAGGAGGAGAAAATGTCTTTAAACTGCAGACTACAGCATGAGAGATTTAGATTGGTTATAAGGAATAATATTCTGGTAGGATAGTTAAACACTGGAAAGTGTTACCCAAGAGATGTTGCAGGCCTAGAAGTGGGGCGGAGGAGTTGCAGGTACCTCTGACCCCTGAATGCATTACAGTAAGAGTCTTTAGAGAGCAGTGGGAAAAAAGTCATGTGAAAGAAGTACACAAGCTATGGTTACAAAGAATTTTCGGGACTTGACGGAAAGAAAGAGGAAGAGCAAAGAATCACTCCTAGGCTAAAAAAACATCATCTCAGGGATGACGGAAGAGTCGGGGTGCTAATGCACATCAGAATATAAAAGAGGCACAGAAGGAACTGTCTAGACAAGAAAAACACACTGTGAAAAAAGGATCGAGAAAAAGGGAGAGGAATTAAAATGTTAGCTTGCTATGTTTATAGCAAACAGTTATGTGCTTGTAGAAATGTTTTGGTTTGGTGTCTGGAAAATATGTATAAAATGTAAATAGCTCTTTATTTAAAACATTTGAATTACTTTCTCTGAAGAATATTAAATAGTGATAGATTGTGAATTGGCTGAGATATTTATGGGCTTTCAAGGAGAAGGATAAAATCAATGGTCTCCTACAATCAATTCTTAAATTATGATTCCTTCATCATTATTGTGATTTTTGGTGCTGAGTGTGTGCTCTGAGGTTCCGAGTGCATGTGGGTGTCATTAGACAATGTTTACTAAGCAGACTACTAAGGTCTGCATGGGTTCCAAAGATGTGATGCATTTTTCAAAAGGAGCTTGCAGGATCCTCAGGGAGATTTGACGGTAGCAGACACCCTAAGGGCCCCCGGGAGGTACAAGGCATTTCTACCAGAGCTGAGAGCTGGCAGCAATGAGTGTGGGCTCTGTGAGAACACACAAGGCTTTCCTGGAGGGATGGCATTTGGGCTGGGCCTTGGAGGGGAGATGGAGGCTTTGACGGTTGGAGATATGCAAGCAGAGGGAGACAGGCGTCCTAGGAGCAGAAAACAGTGGTTGGTAGTACAGAGAAGCTCTACATCTAACGTGTGGTGTTTTCCGAAAGCCAACAAAGCCTTTTGAGGAGGAAAGAGCACCATAACCTTGAAGGAGAGAGAAGACAGGAAGACCAGTTAGGCAGCAACTGAGTTAGTTTAGGCAAAGGAATGATGGCTTGTCCTAGGTAAGGAAATGAAAATGACAAGAGTCGTGAGGGAGAAACTGTGAGAAAGACCTGGGTAGGTGAAAAGGGGGAATGCAGAGAGAACCAAAGATGGGAGGATGCTTAGTAGAATGTTGAGGCCATTGATAAAAACTAGAGAGACGATATTGATAAGCAAGTCCTTGGAATCAAAACCTGCTTCTCTTCTGCCTGCTTTTCTTTCTTCCCTCCCATCCTCCCTTCTGTCCCTTGCATGAAGCCTCTGCTTTGTGCCTGCTCTGCTCAACGTAAAGTAATGAAGGGAAATAAAAACATGCAAACGACATCCCCTTGCCTTTTAATTGCTCACCATCTAGTTTGGGGAATAGGATCTATGCATACTTCGGAAATAATTAGCACACAGTTAAAGATAATAGAACGACCCGTGTGAGTGCAAAAGAGAAAAATGGTGGGTTAAGGTCTCTGTCCAGCAGAAGCTAAACTTAGAAGTGGATATGCAAAGTGTGGTCTATTTTAGTTATGCATCAGGTAATAAATGGGGTCAAGGTCATTGGTTCTGGTTCTAGTTTGAACCAGATTTCTCTCTCAGGTTCCCTTGAAGATGTTATCATGTCTCCCTTATATTCAGAGATCAGAGGAATATTAAAAAAGTTTATGACAAGCTATTCCTGCCCTCTTGTTATTTATGGGGATTTCTTTTCCCTAGGAATTACATTGCAGATAATTCATTTTTGAAAGCTTTCCTGCATTTCAAAACTATTTGTTGAATGAACAAATAGAGTGACTTTTAAAATTAATTTAACCCCAACTTTCAAATAACATCATTCCTAGATGAAGTGAAGCCTTCAGATGATTTCAGGGTCAGATTTATCGTGGTCATATCTTAGTGGAGGATTCCAGCTTTGGATTTCTCATCCGGCAGTTGTGAACTAGAAATTTTAAACACCACGCACCCATCCCCTATCTTTAAAGGACCTGTGACTTCAGTAGAAGCTCTAAGAATTTATTTTATTCCAAAATGTTAAAAGAATCCAAAATGGGCTGGTTATTTTGCACTTCCCTGTTAATAGCACCCAGGGATAAATACTGGTATCTTTTGTTACCATCTGTTTTCTAGTTTCTCTATTTTTACGTCCTGTTTCTATTCTGTTAAAAATTCTCTTCTATTTATAAAAAGTACATATAGTTGGCAATATGAGATTTTTTTTGCGTCTTCGTGTATTTGATGAGACAAACTACTAGATCATTTTGGAAGACAGTGATTTGTGAAATTTGAATATGAAAAACCAGTAGCAAAGAGAAGTAAAGCAGTGTGGGTATTTGCCAGACGGGAGATGCCTTACTGCTCTTTGGCAGGCCCTGAGAGCCACTTGATAGGAAAAGGCTCACTGAATTTAATCTTTTGATATTCACCCAGGGCAACTGCTGACTTCAGAACAGGTACTGTCTCTAGGAGTAGAGAGTGATCCCTGTGGGGCACTAGAAGGCCTTTTTTTCCTATTTCTCCTCTTTCGGGTCTCTGTTCTCTAATTAAAATAGGTGTTTTGGAAAAAGAGAACATGAATTCTGAATACAGTAATAAATTGTATCCTTGCCTCAGATGGAATTAAAATGACTGCAGACTTGAAATTTCCCTGCCTCTGAAAACTTAATTTGATATTTTCTGTTACACACCAAGTAGTGATTTGCAGAGGCACAGACTGCATCTAATCTTACATCTAATTATCTGATCATCTGAATCGCAAATACAGTAGTTAAAGGGTGTCTGTTTAAAGGGCAGCCGCAAAATGTAAATATTAAAAAGGAGAGCTCTCTAGTTTTCAGGAAGCAGACATGGGGATTTATAATAGCCATTATGTTATTCACGGTATTAGGTCCGCAGGTCACATAAAACTGTGGTTACGTTGTTCTGTCGCTAAAATGTGAAGATAATTCTGAAGTCTGTGCTGAGCTTGTTTTGACAATTAACCTCCATTAGTATTCTAGGCCACATAAGAGCAAAACTCTTAAAAGGCTCTCTTTTTCATGAATGTACTGTCAAATTGACTTCATTTAAATAGGACTGTAGCCACAGTAAATGATGAGTTGATATTTATACAAAGCATAACCTTAATTAAAATATTAAACGCAGTGTTCACGGAATTATTGTACATTTATATGTAATAGAGTAAAAACATTGCATGGGACTGTTAAGCTTTTTGTATGAATCTAATTAACTTTGACAGGCTCTGGGCTTTTCTCCCCCTTATTTTTAGAAGTGCTGTAGAATAAATGTTCTTGCATCTGGAAAACTTCAAACAGTTTTGATCAGCAGTTCAGATCTGATTTAAAATGTACGTATTGAGATGCTCTCTTAGACGTGCAGGGCTCAACTTCTTGTGGCAGGAAGGCAGATGCGGAAGGGAGAACAGCTGTAGACTGGTGCTGCCAGTGGGTATTGTTTTTTGTCACAATTTACTGTCAAGCCGCTACCGCTGTGAGCAGGTCTTTGTATATTAGGCTCTGGTTAATGAAAAGGTGAACTCGTGGCTGATTCCCTGGAGGGCGATTAGGAGGGAGATATTTCTCTTCACCCTTACACTTCTGTAGCCCTGAGGGAACAGAGGCACCAGGAGCAAATCTAAATTCCCACGGAGCCCAGTGACTTCCTGTTTGGTAAGTGAGGGAAGGAAGTCCTCCTGCAAACAGTGAATTAGGACATTGAGGATAGTGCAGTTTTTGTTCTCCTGTTCATTCCCTAAAATCCCACTAAGGATCAGCACTGAAAGAAGCTAGGAATTTCTCAGTCTAATTGCTATGATTCAAAGGTAATAATAATAGCAACAACAATAGTTATATTTTATTCAGCACCAATTGTGTAGCAATTGATTTGCAAACATTACTTTTTTTAAATTTTTAAAAATTTTATTGAAGTATAGTTGATTCACACTGTTGTGTTAATTTCTGCTGTACAGCAGAGTGATTCTGTTATACGTATATATACATTCTTTTTCATATTTATTTCCATTATGGTTTATCATGGGATATTGAATATAGTTCCCTGTGCTATACAGTGGGACCTTGTTTATCCATCTTATGTATAATAGTTTGCATCAGCTAATCCCAAACTCCCAATCCTTCCCTTCCCTACCCCCCTTCCCTTTGGCAACCACAAGTCTTGCAGACATTATTTTATTTAATCTTTACCCCATCTCTGAAGAAGATACTATTTCCAGTTTACTGATGGGGAAACTGAGGCCCAGAGCCTCTATCATCCTTCCAAAGGCACATAACTACAAAGCATCAGTGCTATTAAAATGCGAGAAAAACTGTAAATTGGCGTTGAACATTGAAATAGATAAAAATTAAGTGTAAAAATGTAACACAACAATATGTATTTAATATGGACCTATTTCTGTAAAAATGCAAAAAAAGAATGTGTGGCTATATATACACACAGACACACAGACACATGTATATTGATACAGATAAAAAGAAAGAGAACTGAACATACTAGATGGCTGACAGTGGTTATTTGAGGTGGCTGAGCAGGGGAAGAACAAGTAGAACAATTTTTTCAAGTTTTTTTTCATTAATTTCTTAAATTGTTACAATCCTTAATTCATGTAATTAAAGATTAATTACAAAGGGTAATTAATTAAAGGGTAATTACAAACTTAAAGATCCAGAAAGGACTTTTGCTGCCAAAGTGAACGTTTGAAAATGAGAATACTAAAAAAGAAAGTGTTGGCAGCTCTAATTTCAACTAGGGCTGTCTGACCCCAACATTTGTGCTTCTTCTACTAAACTATGTGGCTTTTTAAAATGTGTGATTAATATTAAAAAAAGAATCCCACGAAAGGGGATGGTGAATCTCTGACCTCCCTTTGGTCCTTGGGAAATCCGGCTTATCCATTGCTGATTTGAGGATACATCAGAATTCCATCCTTAATCTATTTAAGCCAATCAATATATATCGAGTCCCTATGATGCACCAGTTGCACTGTGAAGCCCAGAGGAGGCTGCAGAAATGAATAAGGCACTGATTCTGCCCTTTTAAGGTGTTTAAAGCATCATGAACAGACAGACTTATGCTCAAACAGCTTACAGACAAGGCTTAGTGTCATACATGTGTTGACAGTGGGAGAAACAGTGTGCCATGGGACATTTAGGAGGGGACAATTATAGGGCTAGGGCTCACGTGACAATTTGTTGGGTACCTAGGTAGATGTCTAGGAGCTGGACGTGATGGAAGATGCCAAGATGTGGCCTCTGTCCTCAATGACTGTGTAATGTTGTAGGAAAGAGAACATTAAAACACGAGAAAAGAAAGAACAAGAGAAGCCGGGAATAGGACGTAATGGACTGCTTCATAATATAAGTTAGGCCCTAAGTGAAGTAAGAATTCAGGAAAGGCAGTGATCACTGTGGGTAAGAATTGTAGAAGAGGGTTTCATAAGGAAATAAATTATAGTACCAGTATGTTTTCTGCTTAGCAATTGCTCTGTGAAAGAGTAGTGGCCAGGAATCCTAGTTAGTCTGCACTTTAAAATTGGCCTTTGAGTGGAGTCTCTCTTCATTCTCTGACCATTGTTTAAAAAAGGACTGAATAGGGCTTCCCTGGTGGCGCAGTGGTTGAGAGTCCGCCTGCCGATGCAGGGGACACGGGTTCGTGACCCGGTCCAGGAAGATCCCATATGCCGCGGAGCGGCTGGGCCCGTGAGCCATGGCCGCTGAGCCTGCGCGTCCAGAGCCTGTGCTCTGCAACGGGAGAGGCCACAACAGTGAGAGGCCCGCGTACCGCCAAAAAAAAAAAGGACTGAATAACAATTAAATCCATTCATGGCTGAGGCATTTAGTTTATATGTATATACGCACATACACATACATGCATTTATTTGCTATATTCATATAAATCAGGCATCACAGATGTCTCCCTTTCTCTCTCTCTTCCCTCCTTCCCTCACTCCTTTGCTCTCTCCATCCCTCCCCTCCCTCTCTTTCTCCCTCCCTTCTTTCCTTTTTTTCCTACTAGTATTTCTCACACATTGGGCACAGAATCAGGCACACTTGGTTTAAAAAAGAGAGATTTCTACCCTATAGAATAGGAGACTAGAAGTGTAGAGGAGCTAGCTGTTTAGGGAGTTTCATTTGAACAGATATTAAATCTGTGTTCTAGATCCTTCTAGTAGTACCGTGATCATGCGTTTAAAGTATCTAGCACAGTGCTAGTATATTCTAGATGCTTAGTAAGTGTTAGTTCTCGTCTCCATCCTCTTCTCCCACCTTTCCACAAGGCTTTAGTGATCCAGTCTGGGGAGAAGAGAGAAAAGCCCACATGGGAGGGACTGTAAAAAATAATCTAAGACTGAGGGTTGCATATTTGGAAAAAATTTGATGTTCAGTAATCAATTCCTGCCAATGTCTCAATATTACAGTGATTAGGTCTATTATTGAGCAACCCTGGACTTCCTTAGAGTGAAGATAAACAATGTAAGTATATTAAAAATGCATATGCATCTAGAGCAAACCACATACACTGTTAAGTATTTGGGGTGGTTATTTTTGAAAAAGATATTTCTATCATATTGACTTTTCCCTATTTTTTTGTTTTTAATCATTCTAAAACAGATAAAAATCTTTCACAGCCTGTCTGACTCATACTTCTTTAAAGACTGAACTTAAGACTCAGCCCTTGCATTTTTTTTTTTTTTTTTTTTGGCGGTATGCGGGCCTCTCACTGCTGTGGCCTCTCCCGCCACGGAGCACAGGCTCTGGACGCGCAGGCTCAGCAGCCATGGCTCACGAGCCCAGCCGCTCCGCGGCACGCGGGATCCTCCCGGACCGGGGCACGAACCCGCGTCCCCTGCATCGGCGGCGGACTCCCAACCACTGCGCCACCAGGGAAACCCCTTTGCATTTTTTTAAATGATAATTTTTAAAGTTATATATGTACTCTCACCATAGAGAATCTGTAAAATAAATAAAGGAAGTATAAAAAACAAACAAAAAGACATAATCCTACAAGCTGGAAAAAACTATTGTTAGCATTTGGTTTCAAGTTCTTCTAGTCTTTTTAATGCTTATTTATATTATGGGTATTGTATATATTTGGTTGCGATTACACTTTTTAGATTTGGCTGCACAGTTTTTTAGTGTGATTCAGTTTAAGATCATTACTCACTTTCACAATAGTTCTGAGGGGGACATAGAGAAGAGGCCTGTCATTGAACCTGATCGGGCTCCATGCCAAGGCTTCCCTCTCCTCTGATGTCATCCCCCAGAGTGTGGATGGCCAGGGAGTGACCTGGGAGGAACTTCTGCTCTGTGCCTGATGGGGCAGACTGGGAGGGCAGTTGCTCATGGCAGCTGGCTGGCACACAGGTTCTTGGAGGGCTGCCTGGACATGGTCAGAAACAGGAAACACGAGTTAATTGGCACATGTCTTGGGATCCAAGTTCAAGCAGAATAACAAGTTAGGACCTGATATGACCTGAATGTGGTGGACTTGTGGGATCGAAACAGAGTTGGGAGAAGAGAAAACATTCCAAGAGCATCTTTAGTCGGACAGCAGACTTGTATATTCAACAGTTTTTTCTGTCCTCTCTGAATGCATTTATGCCAGACTGTGGGGCCCCAGAACTCAGGTGTATGAATGGTTAGTGTGGCAGCACGTTTGGAAAGGGAGACAAGGTGTTTATCCCAGAACTATGGCTTATATGTTTTTATTTGGGATAGTTCTGGGAGCCTTGTGGACATTGTGGGGGAAGGGAATGTTAAAGTGTCCCTCCCCCAACAATGACTTGGTTCTCTTACTGATTATTTCTTTGGAGCCCCCAAACTACCCTTAGTTCGGGAGAACTCTTGGAGCCTTGTTTGAGGGAAGGTCCTTCACATCTGAACTGACTACGGAGTCTATGCAAGGTCCCTAGGCCCATGGTGGTCCAGAAAATCCACGTCCTTCTGTGCTGGATGACCGATCACAAATACTTCTTGATTTAATATATATTTATTAAGCACCAACCGTGTATCAGATACTGTGCGGAATACTATGGATATAAAGACTAATAGAAATGGTCCTTATCCCGAGGAAACAATATACAGAGAGGTAGATTTGGAAGGAGATTAATATAAGCCTTGGAGTTAGAGGTGGGGTTATGCTTTTTGTCCAGCCATGGGAGTTCAGTAGTGAGTCCTAATGAATGATTGTTGAATGATTACATATTGCATTTACCTACTTACTATCACCTTTTATCAAAAGCAGAATTTTGCACATAACTTCTGTTTATGCAAAGCTTCTCATGCTATTACTTGTGTTTTGAAACCCGAACAAATACATGACTGTCATTTTTTCCCTGCTGTTTCTACAGTGTGCTATTTTTTTAATAGTCCTCTTTACATACTACTTTCTCCTCAATTCAACGTTTTATCTCGTTTATAATCCAGTAAACCAGGAACTTGACTTGGGATGTTACCCGTTTTATTATTCCTCCAATGATCTTCAGAGGCAGTTTCGGGATTATAGCAGCAGTTCCTGAGACTCTGAGATGGGATAGATTCACTGAGCAGTGATTCTCCACCTTTGGTATTTGTCAGATTCCAGAGATGATCAGCTCCTTGTCACAGCTGGAGAATCATTGGGGACGTGGAGCTACAACTGAGATTGTTGCTGGACATGTGTGAATGAAATGTATATTTCATGACTGCAAATTGTACAACATTGTGAATCTGCCACTGTGGACAAAACTGGATCTGGCTTTTGACCTTTTTAGACCTTTTAGAGTAAAATAAAATTCTTTAATTGCTGGAAGTTAGCTAGTTCTCTTATGACCGTAGGGAAAGGGTATGTGTGCTACTGGTCTGGTTGATCTTCAGTAGGTCCCTAGGGTGTGATTCTCAAACTGTAGCATGCATGCGAATTGCCTGGAGGGCTGGTTAAAACACAGATTGCAGGGCTCCACCTCGGGAATTTCTGATTCAGTACATCAAGGTGGGACCCAAGAATTTGCATTTCTAGCAAGTCGCAGGTATTGCTGGTGCAGCTGGTGCAGAGACCACATTTTGAGAACCACTTATCTAGGAGCTTCCTTTACTGCGTAAAACTATGATTACTTTTTAAAAATGTAAATTGGTGCTAGAGAATGGACTTGAGGATATGGGGAGGGGGAAGGGTAAGCTGTTACAAAGCGAGAGAGTGGCATGGACATATAAACATTACCAAACGTAAAATAGATAGCTAGTGGGAAGCAGCCGCATAGCACAGGGAGATCAGCTCGGTGCTTTGTGACCGCCTGGAGGGGTGGGATAGGGAGGGTGGGAGGGAGGGAGACGCAAGAGGGAAGAGATATGGGAACATATGTATATGTATAACTGATTCACTTTGTTATAAAGCAGAAACTAACACACCATTGTAAAGCAATTATACTCCAATAAAGATGTAAAAAAATAAAATAAAAAAATTAAAAAATATGTAAATTGGAAGGAGAAAACACCTATTGGAGGATGGATTCTCCTTTGGAATATTCATGATTCTGTGGAAGATCAGAAAATCTGTGTTTAAGTATTTTCAGGAAGGGAGACAATAGCTTTCCTCATAACTTATTCAAATAGTTTTTCAATTAAAAAAATCTATTATAAAACCTGTATCTGAAACTTACCTCATCTTTGTCTTAGACTTTTTGACCTTAGAAAGGTGGCATCATTGATAATTGAAGATCATTATCAATCGTCTCTATTTCCTCCCATCCCATATCCCCAGTCTAAGTAATATATTGCTTTAGTACCGTAATACTGACCTTAATTTAATTTTGATAAACAAAAGGATGGTGACTAGTAAGGCCAATTATCTTTGAAGAGAGAAGGCTGAACTCTTTTAACCTGTACAAGAAAGATTTCACAGAAGACATCCAGGTTCCTGAAAGGAAGTTTATCTGACCCAGACATGACAGGGAGAAATGACTTTAATTTAGCTTTGCCTCTTTCAAGTAAGGCTTTATATCAGACATTTATTTGGATACACTTTGGTGCCCTTTGTGTTTTCCAGTTAGTAAATGAATGACCCATGTAACACCTAGCCTATGGAAAAGCTGTGTAACTTTTCCTTGGATATCAGGGGTAAATCCCAGTTTTTATGTAGCCTGAGACATAAAATCTGGGAGGCCCTCCTAACGAGTACAAATATATCTTATATTTGCAAATTTTACAAAAATTTATGCCAATGTGAAAATATTAAACTTCTTCCAGGGCTGGAAGCAGCCCAGGCTAGTGAGAGGCCCTGAAGGTTAAGTTTCATTGGCTTCAAGGACAGTTCACTTCTGACTGTATCACAGAGCCCTGACACAGTTGGTCACACATTGTGGATGCTCAAGGAAATTTTGTGGAGTGAGTTCATGAATTCTTCATCACGGTATCTTCAAAGCAGTGTGATTTCCATTATTTTTGAGCTACTGATGTCACTATCAGTAACTTGATGTTGAACATGTGTTTAGCACTAGTTTTTTTGTTTTTTAGAGAAAGAAGACACAGGATCTAAATCAACCAGTGTTTTTCTGTGTAGAATCAATAGCATATTCATAAGGGACCTCCCATCTTAAGCTAAAGAGATTAGCAGTGAAGACAAAATGGTGATGATGAATGCTGCTTAGGTCAGGGAGGATGTCAGCCTGATAGACCAGACAGATAGAACTCAAGGCTGGTTAGCTTGGAATTCTGAAGATTCTATTGCTCTGTCTTCTAATTTTTAGAGGATATAGGGCTGGGAGGTTTTGAATGGTGGAGAATTTGCTCTAGTGAAGTCCTCAATTTCTGGATGATTTTTTTTTTTTTCCGGTACGCGGGCCTCTCACTGCTGTGGCCTCTTCCGTTGTGGAGCACAGGCTCCGGACGCGCAGGCTCAGCGGCCATGGCTCACGGGCCCAGCCGCTGCGCGGCATGTGGGATCTTCCCGGACCAGGACACGAACCCGTGTCCCCTGCATCGGCGGGCGGACTCTCAACCACTGCGCCACCAGGGAAGCCCCGATTTCTGGATGATTTTAGTGGAGCTTTGGCTACTGCACTGGGCTTGGGAGGCCAGGTTCAGGTGAGGATGGACTAACAGCAGGAACACACATGATCCTGGAGTATGGTCAGAGCTGTTTGCCTCCTCTGCTCTCGAGTATGTATCATCAGGTAAAGATTCACAAGTGTTTCTGCTTTGAGACGGCAGTAAAAAATAAGCGAAGAATAAATGGCTGCAGCTTTCTCTTCATTAAGGTCAATGTGGTGGCTTAGGTCTTCGCAGAGATTCTAAAAGAAAATATAATAAAAGTAGAGGATTAAGGAGGTAGGCAAAACAATTGAAAGATAGTCACAAGCACTGAAAAGGTTTTCCTTAATGATTGGATTTAGAGTTGTGAGGGGGTCATTTAAAAGGAAGGAGGACTACCTTATTAGTCCATTATATCCCTGATCAATAGAGACCACCCATTCCTTTTAAATAGTTTATGCGTAATAGCTAATAGATTGACCAGGGAAAACAAAGTATCATTTATAATTGCTATTTGAATATTTTGTGTAAAAGTTAATCTTCTGAAGAGTCAGAGAAATCATCGTAGATTAAAATAAGAAATAAAGATTTGCATTTGTAAGAAATTAATGATAGTTCTGAAACTGAAGAATCATTTAGTGCTGGGAGAAATAAATACAAATTGTAACATCTATCTGATGGAGTTTTGCTTAGATTGCTTCTGGTAATAAACCATCTATAATAATATAAATCAAGGGCTGGTGTTTGCCATAAATTTGCAATGTTTAGCATAATATTTGTTTGCATTTCATACTAAAGTGACACCAAGAAATATGAGATTAATAGTTATTAAGTGAAAATGACTTTCATGTCTGTAGTCATTTTTAGAAACAGTTATGTGTGATTCATTTAGGGAGCAGAGAAAATTAATTTGCAGCTGTGGTGGGATCTAGCGCGTTAGAACAAAGAGGGAAGTTCCATATAGTAATAAACTTGTGGAACAGAAGGGTGGGATTCATTTTTAACCCCTCCTTTTGATTTCTCTCTAACTTCTCAGTACCTTATGGTACCCTTCAGGTCACCACACTTTTGTTTGTTGACTCCAGAACATTATACTAATAGCTTAAGGAACAGGAAAATGGATACAAGTTCTCAAATTATGTCATAACATTGGAGATCACAAGCTTAACCATACCTAGGGGGATAGAGGGTCAGATGGCAGCAGCAGCAGTATGGTGCCTTATATTAATTTTAATTAGTGTTTTCATTAAGAAGTGCCACATTAGATTCTGATTTTTTAAAAAATGACACACTATCTACTTTCATTTGTTTTACTGCACTACAAATCCACAGTGATGTTGAAGTGCAAGTCTATAAATGTTTTTTTGAGAAATCTAGCCTCAGATTTTATGAGCTTAAAAAAATACATAGATTATATAAACAGATTATAGAAATATAAATAGATTGTGGAGAACAGAGAATATGGAAAACATTTTCCATCCAACTGACATAAAAGTGAGAGAGGAAGAGAGTAAATACGAAAACTAATAATACGAAAGAGTAAAGACACTATTTTAAATGCTTTATATGTGTTAACTCATTTGTGTTATCTTGGGTACTGGAGCCCTTTTTAGGCAGTGGTGCGTTTACTTGTTCAGGTACTACTTACTGAACACCGTGTCTGTGCTGGTCACAGAACTAGGTTGGAAGCATTAATGTTTTAGAGGAAGGTGGAGAACAGTGATCATATTTAAGAGTTTTTAAAAAATAAGTCCAACTTCTGGTCAATATGGTGTTATAAGTTCATATTTTGAGGACGCTCTGCCCAAAGTATCTACCAAAGCTAGATAAAATATTTTAGACACATAATAATAAAACACAATGTAATGTGAAAATTTTAAATTGGATCTCTAGGTGGACCAGAGACTGGACAGAAATGCCAAGCCGTGGTGAGTTGAAGTCCAGTGTGGGCTTGCTAGGCTCCGGGTCTGGAAGCAGACAGAGGTAGATTAGGCAGTGGAGGGGCTGGAGGATAATTAAAGTACCCTGAAGCCAGAAACAACATGAAATTAGGAGCCGTCCCTACCTGGCTGACCCCCTCCTCTCAACTGCTGCCTGGGACACTGATTTCCAGGAAGCTGTGTGTTTAGCACTTGGAGGACAGAATCAGCCCATGACCAGGACCTGAACCAAACCATCTGCTCCCTTGATTTACATGTCTGTAGAAGGCCCAACCATATCATGGAGGCAGTAACTCTGAGCTAACAAGATAAGACACCTGGCTCTGGACTGAGTGCCCAGGAGGATAGTTGGAAGGAACTACAGATCAGCCAGGGATACTGATATGGAAGACATCTCAGTATGCTGGGGTATAACATGGGACTGTTTTTATTTTTTTCTAATCACGACTTTCAGTTATATTAAGTTTCTTCCTCTTTTCCCATCCTCACAAATCATTAGCTGATTCCAAAGTTTTCCAGTCACTTTCATTTATTAACTTATTCCCGCTTAGTGTAAAACTTAAATCTTCAAAATCTGGCTCCTCCTTTATGCCACGGCAAGCTAGAACTGTAGCCCTGGTAGCTTGAAGTGATCAGCAAGGGCAAAGGCTGGTTGTGGTATGTCTCTGAGGCATCTTCTTTTTCTCCCATTTCCTCTAACAGCCCTATAGCTCCTCCTGGTTTGGGAAGGGTAGGGAGAAGGGGTCAAGGAGGCTGACTTCCTGCTAGTCACGGAGGTGGTGCCTGATGTTACTTGGATTTGGCAGGGTTCTGTCTGAAGTTGGTGCCCTCTATTTTAGGTTCCCTACGTTCTTGGGAGAAGTAGTCATCTTCAACACAGTCCGTCTTTGAGGACCATCGCAGAGAGGGGCTGCACAGTTTCCCTTTGGGTCCTAACAATGGTCCCCATGCCCAACAGCTTCTTTGGTTGGGTGTGTGATCACTTGACCCAGTAGCCACATGGAGCCTGATGACTTCTTCCCCTCCACTCATCTTGGTCTCCTTTGCACGAAACCAAAGTGACCTTCCAACTTTGTGGAGGACTGAGATGGAGTGGGATTACTGCAGCTCAGTACTGACAAGCCCTACTTTATAAACTTTTTTTGCAGGGTCTCCCTACTTTGGTTCTCACATCCATGGACCAGAATCAGGCACTCATTTACATAAGACTCCATGACACCAGGGGACTCATGCTAAGTACTTCCAAGAATGCACCTGCCAATGTAAAGGTAACCATTAAAATATTAGAAATATAACTTAAAACTAGGTCAAATAGATTGTGGAGAATAGAGAATATGGAAAACATTTTCTTTCCAACAGGCATAAGAGTGAGAGAGGAAAAGAGTAAATACAAATTGCTGGTATACAGAAGCCACAAAATGAGATGGTAAGAATAAGTACCCTTGTAATGAAAATGTATTAACTATATTTACCTTACCTATTAAAAGACAGAAACTAGCAAATTTTTTTTAAAGACAGCTAAAGTTGTAAAAGAATGCATAGCAAGATTTAAAGTATCAGAACAAGATATCCCTAAGAGAATGCAAACCAAATGAAATTTGGTATAAAAATGTTAACATCAAGCAAACAGATTTTAAGGTAAAACAAAATAATACAAACACATTTATCGTGAGTTAGAAGACACAATGCGTAATGAAAAGGAACAATATACCAGGTATATACAATACAGTTGACCCCTGAACATCATGGGTTTGAACTGCACAGGTCCACTTCTATGCAGCTTTTTTTCAAGAGTAAATACTATAGTGCTGCACGATGTGTGGTTAGTTGAATTCAGGGATGCAGAGGAACTGGCTATACCAAGGGCTCTTTGGATTTTTGATTGCATGTAGCGTTGGTGCCCCTAACATCCGCATTGTTCAGGGTCAACTGTCATTATCAACTTGTAAACACTTAACAACATAGCCTCAAATACATAAAGAACTAAACTGTCAAAATTGCAAGAGTAATGTCCGAGGTAACTAACGGAAGATTTCAATATGCATCTCTCATGATCCAAAACCAAGCAGAGAAAACATTTACCAAGTGTAGAGGCTTGATCAGTATAATGCACAAGATTGAATGTGTGTTGTTTGTGTGGATATGCACATGGACATGCACATATCCATGTTCTTATTAACAAAGAATACATATTATTGAGTATACATGTACACAAAACTTTTTAAACACAACTACACAAGAATGATAGATCTTTATATATTCATAGATTTTGAAGAACCACTGTCATCTGGATGATAGTCTTTGACATCTGTATAATGTAATTAGAAATCAGCAACAGTCAGTTCTTCCATCTGTCGGGCAAAAAAATTTGTCCTCTACCAACTTACGTTTGGTGGTCTGGGGACCTGCAAATTAATTGACACTAGACAGATGGACAGGAGAAGAGTTCATTATTCAGGCATGCAGGAGTCCTCTGTAGGGAGGAGCACTCAGAACAGCTAGGGGTAAAGGTTTATATACCAGCTTAATAAGTGGAGAAGAGGGTGCTTAAGGCTTCAAAAGATGTAAGGTTCTGATGATGTTTGCTTACACAGATTTTTTTGGAATGTCCTGACTCCCAAGGTCAGTTGCATTCCTGACTGAGAACTCTGGAGCAGAGGGGGTGGGGTTTGTGGCAGATGACTCTAGTAAATCTTTGCTTTAGGCAGATAGGGAAAGTTTATGTAAGATTTCTTTTTGCATCTGTAGCTCAGATGTTTTCACTTTGAAGTAATCTTTATGTCATTTTAGTGGGTTGTTGGTTGCTTCATTTCCCCCATGTAAAATGTCTTAGAAAGAAGCTGGGTTGATTGCTCTGGAGAGAAGGCTCAGATTAGAAGTTATGAGGTAAAGATCTGCAGAAGGAGAGAAGCGCATAGATTAGAATGAGAAAAAGAAAGAAAATAAAAGATTAATGTTTAGAGCAAACTATAAATTCAGTTTCTAAGTCTATAGTGCAGCTAGTCGATAAGATTTTAAGCATTAGGTTTGAAGTGTTTTTAGGTGGCGGAGTGAGGATGTCAGTGGCAATTCGACAGATTTCCTGGTTTGAAGTTTGAATGTCTTTGGTGATGGCATAGATGTCAATGTCACAGTCATGGTTATTTCCTGGAGCAGAGCGTGGAAGAATGAAGGTGTTCTGGTGAACTTCCTGAGCAGTCCATACAGTAGAGCACCAGCCACAAAAGCTGCCCATATATGATCTATTGTAGTGATGGGTCCTTTGAAGTTTATGTCAAGTCATTCAGCTTCAGCTTGCAGGGCTTCTTTAGATCCTGGGGGAAGAGGACAGCTCCAAGACAGCCTAGAACTGCCTGGGTTAGTCAGGCTTTAGTTCTCAGTGATTTCCAATCAGGAGGGTGGGAGAAAAGTAGGAAATGTTAACTTAGAGGGTTGTAGCTAGATATTGAAGGGAACTAGAAGAATCTAGAATTTGGTAAGGATTGACAAAATATGTAAGATAGCAGGATCTAGTCCAGTTTACGGATAGAGAGTAAAACGTCAAAGACAACGAACAGGACTAGAATCTGATAACCCGCAACGGTGGGTTATAGCTTTCCATTGAAACAAAATTTCTCTCCATGATCATCTCAATTTTAATCAGAAATAATCAAAATAAGATTAGTATTATTTACAAAATACGTCTGATCTTATTACATTTGGCCAGATTATTTACATAAGTGCTGCCAGAATGGGAATTGACCACATAGGCCTTTTTAAAATTTGCTTTGCTGGAACTTTTATAAAGGAATCTCAGCTTGGACTTTAAAAAGCCTCTCAAGGCTAGGAAGCCAAGGCAAAAACTTGTCAGTAGACTTCATCTGCAGTATATATGTGAGCAAATTCCTCTGTTCTCAAGGTGCCCCAAATATCCTGATTCCAAGGCCTCTGAAAAGTGACCTTCCTTATTTACCCGTATGGCTGGGAACCCTCTAAGCCAGATGCCAGTCCAGTTTTTCCAACGGGGCTTTGTAAGCTTTGGCTCCATAAAGTCAAACTTAGTTCCTGCAAACTGTCTGATCATATGTGATTCTATGCATCATTTTCACATATGACATTCTAGTCAAAGCCTTGCTTATATAACCATGTTTCCAATTATGTTTTGTTACAAGGAGGACAGATTCTTATCAAATTTATGCAAGTAACTATATTGCCATGAAACTAAGAATACCTAATGAGAGTTTCCAAAGTCTGGAGGGATCAGGCCGAGAGAAAAAGATAAATGTTTAAATGTTTCATTTTTGTTTACAAAAGTATAATTTACAAAATTGTAAGCTATAGATAGCTTAAGAGAAAAGAGAAGAGTGTTCTTTAAATCCAGCATCAATATTCCAAATAAAAGCCGTAATCATCCTTTATGAGTTCATTCAGTCCCATGTAATTCTTGTTCTGCTTGATCTTGGATTAGCAGTTTCATGAACCTATCAGCTTTTCCACTAGGGTTCTAGAAATTGTGACTTAGTTCAGTGGTATAATCTCAAAGTTATTTAAGCGATGCCATTAGAAGCTTGTATCCCAGAATACCTGGCATAGTCCTTTTTCATGGGTCTTTAAGAAAGATCCTTTTTGTTAAGATAAACACTCTAGCCTGTAGCTGATTGCAAGAGCTTTCAGGAAAGCATCAGAGTAAAACAACTATCTGTGGCTGAAAAAAGATTTAAAATAGCTTTGGTTAAAGATCTGATGAGATTTCATTATAAAAGTAATGCAGTTGGCAGAGAAATTTGGTTGTTTCCGTGACATAAAATATTTTAAAATAAAAACTGGAGATACGACTGATAACATTTACTGCTGTTTTCTAATATCAGGTAAAATGGTACCAGGACATATCATGGACAGTGAGGGCATTGATAAATCTCAAGGAACTTCATAGAATTTCTGAATACTTATATTAATACTATTTACCCATTCATATATAACCTAGGGAAGGTTAAGCATCTCTCCTTATTTGACAGTGCTTTTCATGCAGTTAACATATCTAATTAATTTTTAATATCTCTCTTTTTACAAGGTGAAAAAACAAATCCTTTGAGATTTTTTAGGTCCCTCTGGGATATTTCAAAGTCAGTTCAATGTCAAGATTTTATTTAGGATTTGACTTTGAGAAGGCAAAGTATCCAAGTTGAGAAATGTCAAAAGGTTTGAACACTTGATTAATAATAGGATCATAGGTCACTGTTTAAAAATACTTAATCTATTCAACAAAGTGACAATGAAAGATTGTAAAAGTAATGATAGGAAGTTACATGGTTATAAGATAAAGCTTAGCTCTTTTGATAGTTAAAAGACTTGGTTCTCTTAAGCCGTCAGGTATATAATGAAGACAATACAGGAAATTGTTCTGAAAAGACACAGATTACTTAAAGGGTCTAGAAAAACCTTCTACAGTCCTTTCTTAAGAGCAGACCAATAGCCCAATGTAAAACTAGAGTTTGGTTTTAATAGAGAGAGGAAACCAAACTCTAGTTTTGTATTCAGGTATTGTTAATAATAAAGCTCATTTAAAAAAAAAAAAGTATAAATAAACCCATTCAACTGTAGCCAGCTTTGACCATTCAACATAAATACTTAATGCTGTAACTTAATGCTGATAACTCAGAAGACAAACCTATTTTTATTAAACCAATAATAATATTACACCAGTCTTATTTGCAAAGATTTATCCAAATCACATAAATTTGAAAAATATTTGGGATAGTTCCTATACTTCTGGGAGGTTTAGAAATATTTAATTTATAAAAGAGCTTATTTTTCTCTAAGCCAAATATAATAGAACTCTTTTAAGGGATTTTATAAATTGATAATACCATCCAGAGGTAGGATAATATCTCATGTATACATAACATATGACAAGCATAAATATACAAACAGATGCAAATAGAGATCTTACGGGGCTTTCATTCTGAAATTTTAGCTGTGAGTCAGGCATATTATAGTAATGCTAATTACACTAGTTTATACAAGAGTGGGTTCTAGTCTTTGCCCCACTTTATGTTTTATCCTAATTACATTGCTGGCAGATGGAACAAGTTGTTACCTGCTCAATATGAGAGCAAATCTTTCCACCAATATTTACAGAGAAGGTTTTTAAGATTTTCTTTTGCCTTGATATATAGTCTTACGGAGGCTGTAGACTAGAATTTGGGCAAGGGATTGAGGAGACATCAAGTAGTTATCTGGGTGTCTCCAAATTCTTCTAAGTGGATAAAATATCCAGTCTGTTTCCAGTTGGCCCCCTTTTTTCCCTTTTCAGCTTCAGATAGTTGCTTTTGGGGGTCCTTGAGTCCTTTAAGCATCCCTGACAGGGTCAAGGGGCCTAAACTAGTTTGAGTGACTTCTGCGTTTTAATTTTTTTAAGGGAGTATTTTAGGCTAGCTTTGATACTATTTATGTTCTTTCCATTTGATCTCCTATAGGTACTAAGAGGACATTTTCTTAGGATGAAAGCTCTCGAAAAATCCTTTAAATATAAAAGTTTTTCTGAAATAATCCATCATCTGGCCATTGACAATTAGGATCCGCATAGATATACCCAATCCAAATGTGACTCAAACCAATAAGACTTTTTGTGGCTTAGTCATGAACACAATAGGTGTCTCTGAAGAGGGCGCAGAAGATGCAGCTTCCATACTTCAAAATAACTCCCAACTAGAGGTGAAATGAAGAAAACCAAGTTGCCATAGGTGCTAAGAATGCTTAGTTCCAGTCTTCCCACAAAAGTGAGGCACCTCCAATCACAGGCCTGCAAATCTATGATAACAGATGGGTGATACAGAGATCGGAAGTCTTAGCACTATGAAGGCATTGGGAAGGAGATGACGAGGTACCTTATGGGTTGAGACCCTTTAGGATTCAGTCTTAGACAACCTCCCTGAGAGCTGGCAGTGGTTGGCAGGAAGTTTTGCTTGTGCATCTCATGTCTCAGTACTCTCTCTGGTTCCAAGCTAAGCCCTCAGGACGCAAAATTGAGAGAGAAGGAAAAAACTCATCTGGTTTTATTGGTGGCCCACAGCAAATTTGTCCAAGCAGATACTGGTCCAGTGAGAACCGCAAACTCACCAGTCTGTGAGGGTGGCTTGAACAGGCTTATGGAACCTATACCTGTGTTCTTTGCTTTGACTGTCCTTCTTAGGACAAGCAACACTTTTAGACATCACAGCACAAAACAACAGCAAAAAAGAAAGTGACAAGAAGATAGCACAATGACTATTTATTGGAAGATCCAAACCAAGAGTCATAATACTCAAAGAACAAGACGAGTTCTAACCCAAACATTTTCTCCTGTAAATCTAAATTTTGGAAACTTTCTTTCTGAGAAGATGAGAGGCTCTTACCACTTTTGCTCAACTGGACCCCAAGCAGAGATCTGGGAGTCTGATGGTAAGAAAGTTTAATTTTGCCAGCTTGGCCAGAGATCCTAAGAGCTCAGCTGTGGTCGGTCTCCAGAGTGAGCGAAGATTTCTGACCATTCAATCCTCGTTGCCAAAACTGTTGGGAGGAAAATCTTTTCCTCTATCAACTGAGGTTCGATTGTTAATCTCCTGAAAGATTAACAGGAGAAAAGTTTATTACTCGTGCATGCAGGAGTACTCTATAGGGAGTAGCTCTCTGAACAGCTAGGGATTAGGATTTACATACTAGCTTAATAAGGGGGGGTGGTTTAGGGCTTCAAAGGATGGGAGGTTCTGATGAGGTTTGTTTATACAAATTAGGTTTGAAATGTGCCACTGCCCAAGGTCAGCTGCCCCTCCCTCCGCTCCCTTCCCCCCACTACTGGAGACTTCCCTGGAGTGGTGAGGAGGGAGGTGAGAGGGGGGCACTTGTGGCAGACGGCCCTTGTAAATCTCTGGTTTAGTCAATAGGAGAAGTTCAGAAAGGATTTCTTTCTGGATGTGTAGCTCAGATATTTTCACTTTGATGTAATCTTTATGCCATTCTGGTGGGTTGTTGGTCCTTTCACATGGAACCCTGGAGAGGTTCCACGTTAAGCATTTAGAGTGGAGGCAAGCAATGCACAGGGGAGGTGTGTGGGGCTGGAGGAAGAGAGTTGTCTGAAACAGTGAATGCAAAGTTAGTGGAATTCCTATGTCCCTTTCTCCAAACTGTAGAGCTGGACAAATAGCTGTGCTCTATTCCCATGAGAGAGAGAGAGAGAGAGAGAGAGAGAGAGAGAGAGAGGGAGGGAGGGAGGGAGGGAGGGAGGGAGGGAGGGAGGGAGGGAGGGAGGGAGAGAGGGAGAGAGGGAGAGAGGGAGAGAGAGAGGGAGAGAAGTTGGATTGGTTCTTCCCTCTGGAGAACGAGAACCAGAGAAGCTTCAGAAGGGGTGCAGACTGACACTGTCTAGGAGTGGATATGGACTAAAAACATAGCTCCCTCGCACTGTCTGGTCCCCAAGCACCAGCTACAAGCTGTCTGCTTCCACAGGCAAGAAATTGGAGCTACTTTTCTGAAAAAATGAATGGCCCTAAAAATCAGATTTCCATACACTGAGATCCAGGAGCTTCTCAAAAATAAAGTTTACCCCTAGTCACCTAACAGTGAGTCCACCAATTGTAAGCTCTTTCTATCACACATAGCTCCCAGTCAGCTTCTAGTGCCTCATGCTTAAATATAGACAGGCATTGATAACCTGATACTTGAGAAAGCCTAAAACAGAAGAGAGAGGCTAAAAAAATCCTGAACTGAAAGGACTCAGAAGAAACAAATATTTCATAGGAAAATATAAAAAAAATTAATCTGTAATTCAGCTGTTTATATAAGGAGACTGACATCAGAGTTGTTTACAGTCACAAACCATTAGAAACAACTATATGTCTATCAATAGGATGTTGGCTAAATTCTGCTGTATTATTCTGATAAGTCCATACTCTGGAAAAAAAAGGGTTAAAGTAATTCTATAAATTTCAAAATGCAAAAATATTTATACCATGTTATTTGATAAGTTAAAAATACTTTTTATACAATTAAAAAAATCATAGGTTATGATCCCATTTATGCAAAAATATGTGTGCTCCCACAAAGAATTGGATATGAATATATCAGATTACTAGCAGTGGTTATATCTGGGAGCATCTTAGGGTCAAACTTGACTTTCTGTATTTATTCATTGTTCAAGCTTCTTTACTACTAGCATTTATGGCTTTCAACGTTAAGAAAGGAGCTTAATTTTTTTAATCAAAATATACCACGACACCTGCAGAATAACTAAGTGACTGATTTTATTTAGCCACATCTGCTTAGGAGTCAAGGATGATACTCCTTTACCAGAACATTCCCTAGCATGAATTAACCTAAAATAAAAACTCATCTCATCCAAAACTATGTTGCTTGTTAGCTATGGTTCAGTAATATAATACGTGAAGTTCTGAAGTCACATTAACATTTCTTATGATGTTATAGCAAAATTATTTGATGACAATCTGGATTACATATACTTTTCTAGAAAGTTTAGTGTAATACATTTTCCTCTTGGTGCATAAAATTTGTGCCGTGCCTCTTCTTGTTCATTGGTGCTGCTGGGTTTTGGTCTTCTGAAGGTACAGAGTTCCCTTGGGGACTTCTTTCTTTGTAGTAATCAGGAAAACCCCAAGGAAGGCTTGGTGGATTCCTGAGACTTGGGGGCCCATTGCTGGATTGGGCTGGGTTGTTACTAGTGCGCAGGAGCAGATATGACCTAAGTCATTATCGAGGAGGAGAGTTGGTATGAGAGAGGATCACAGGTTCATCTCCAGGTTCCGTCTGTAGGAAATGAGACCAGAATAAAAACTCTCTGTGGCTTCAAGTGCCCTGAGAATAAAATCAACACCCCTCAGCCTGAAAGGCCCTGTTTGCCCTACCAAGCATCTCATCATTTGAGCCAATTTGGCCTTCTTTCAGATCTCTGGAGGCCAAGCGTTTTCCCCTTTTAGAGCCTCTGCTCATTCTGTTTCTTTCCACCTCAATGGCATCCCCTGGCTGTCCCGTGGCTGGCTTCTGTTCACCCTTTCAGGTCACAGTGTCACCTCTTCAGAGGTCTTTCCTAATTAATGAATCTTAGCAAGCTTCTTCTATCTCTGTTTCAGTCCCCCGATTGTTTCCATCTTAGCACTTCACATTTTGTATTTATTGAAGTGCTTTTACTTACTCTCCCTTCTACTTAGATTGTTGGTGCAAACTGAACATGGCCTTTCTTTCGTTTGTACCACCTGCAGCTGAAACTGTCAGCGCAGCACCCAAGTCCCTCTCCTTTATCACTGCTCGCCTGCAGGCTTCCAACTGCTAGCATTTGCAGTGCTGTGCCTGAAGACTTAACTCTGGTTTCTGGAAGCTGAGTCTGCCTACCTGTGCTTCTGCCTGAAATGCTGGAGAGGAAGTAGCCCTCAACCAGTCACTGATAGGAATTAGTGTATAAATGCCCAGGCTCCCTCCCCCATTTGGGGAGCTCGTCAGCTAAAGTTGGCTGGCTCAGTAATGCATCTTTTTTTCTTGGCTAACTCCCCTTCACTGTCTCATTTCACCACTTCCTTACTGATGTTTTCTGCACTTTCCAAATAAACTACTTATATTTAAATCCTTGGTGGCGGGGGTGAGGGGTGGGAGTGGGCAATGCTTCTGGCACGTGTAGGTGACAGTATTTGCTGAATGAATGGCTGGCTGGCTGGCTGACTGGCTGGCTGGGTGGATAAATGGAATAATAGATAAAGAGTAGGTTACAAAATAGAGTTCAAGGCTGCATGAGGTGTAACATTTCAGACTATTGACTGAAAAAGCAAATGTTTGGTGAGCTCATTCTAACTGGGGCTGGTTGGCTCCCGCAAAACACATAAGCCCATATAAGGGTAGAGATATAGGCAGGTTAGAGACAATCTAATACGGCATTTTTAAAAGCTAAGTTTTCTTTAGGTCCACTGCCCAATTCTTGATGATCACATGGATGCCCGACTTAGGTGCAGTTTTTACATTTATTGTTTTATTACAGTATTTACCTAAAGCGTTAAAATGTGTTATGCAAACTCATAAATAACGTTCAACATGAATTTTATTCAGTTTAGGTGAAGTTAACAGTCCAAAAAAATTACCTTTCAGAAATATATCTGGAAGTGAGGATTGGACTGTAAGTGGAATCGGAGGGTGAGGTTTAGTCAGACCCTCAGAAAGAAGTGATCACAAAAACGGACTGCAGCTGTGGAGGGTGAGGTGAGTGATTTCAGTGCAGGAATCGCTATTAGCTGTTTTTATCAGTGTTAACACTGGACAGGTTCACACGGTTGTTTAGAGACAGACTAGAATCCGGAATCAGAAAGCATTTCTATTTTCAGCAGATTATGAATATGGAGCGTTCAACTAGACTATGAGTTTCCTGATAGTGAAAAAAGAACGTCAAAGTTTGACCCTAGGGAGGTCAGTGTACGGCATGCAGGTGACTTTGAATGCATGAAAAGTGTGAGTGTTTGGGCCAGATGGCTTTATAATTAGTGCTGTTTTCAAAAGCAAAGCAATTGGTATGGACTAGTAAATCATTCATCACTAAGTAAAGCATTCCTCAGATGACAAAAGAATTTAATTCTGACACTCCAGGTGATGCGTGTTATCTAGCTCTACACATTTAAAAATTAAAGATAATCTATCTAAAATCCTGTAAATTTGTATAAACTTTCTATAAGGAAATATTGATATAATGGTGCTGGTTGAAAAGTATTTGTGTTTAAATGAGCATTATGGGTGAACCTGAATGAACTAAACATGTCGATGGAGATATTGTTCAGGAATCATTTCCAGGAAAAATTTAACTCCTTTTGATGAATCAGCCTGCCTTTTTTCTTCATGGGTATTGGGAATCCTGCAATTGTGTTTCTTCAGATATTTTGGTTTCCAAAGAGATCAGGACTTAATTTGCAGCTCAATTTTCTCAAGCACATGAGAACTTATGACTTTTATATGTGTCTTCTAAATTTTTCCTTGTTTTTAAAATCTACTCTGATTTTTCTTTTTCCTGGGCCTGCATTTTTTTTTTTTACCTTGCCCGTATTTTTCTCTCCTACTTTATGTAAGTCACCACAAGCTTTTTGTGGAAAATGAAGGAGCAAATGATTCATAAATAAAACATAAAGAAGTAATCTATTTTTATTACATTTCTATTCTTTTTTTTTTCAAGGCCAAATGTTTGCGAAGAACAGCAGCTGACTGTGGTGGGGCTGCCACACCCATGTGTCCAAGCATTCACACTCACCATCAAGATCTGGAAACGGCTGCAGTGGCCCGTGGTGGTGTGTGAGTTACGAAAGAAGGTGAGGGTGCTCCTGCTATGTCCTTTTGATTCCTGAAAATCAAAGCCAAAGCCTCAACGGCATCTAAAGATTTCATCCAATAAATTTTAGAAAATAACTACATAATTAAGTAAACGAGTGTAACCTATGCCCACCAGGAACTTTCAAAGTGATATATTTTCCTTCAGAAACAGGCTATATTATTACTTTAGTTCACGCCTCGTTTTATGTGTGAGCTATTTGGGGTTAGATGCCACTAATTTTACCTCTTGACATGATAAACTTTTGAAAGCTGGAGATCAGAAGCTTGAGAGAAACAAGGAATATTGTGTTGGTTTGCTAAATTTAGCATGACTTGGATCTGGGCATCTATGACTGTGAACCGTCTCATCTGCCCTTGGTTCTCTTGTAACACTTTGAAACCTAGAGCTTCTTTAACTCTATTATGGCATTTGAATTAGGATTAACTGGGCTGGCTGGGAGAGGAGAGAAAAAGCAAGTATGCACTTTCTATGCGTGAAGCCTTCATAGGGACTTTTTAAAAAAAGTTTTAAAATAATTTTATAAAATATCTAAGTACCTCTTAACACAAATAGCTGCTAATGTGTTCAGGTTTTACACATTAAAACTTGTAAAATGAAATCAGGAAACAAAGTTAAAAAAAGTGTGGCTTTAGATTAATGAATTTACTATTCTTATTATTACTACTACTACGATTACTAAAAGAAAGTTGAGGGCATTTGTAAATAACTGGGTTTGCCATTGTGTAGAAATGGCAGAACACTGATAATATAGGACTAAGTAAAATAAGATTAAATCATTTATAATTATGGTTATTTACATATACATTGTATGTGTGTATTTTTCATCTTCAGATGAATAGTCTTTTTCTGGTCTATACTCAGGACCTTTAAATTAAATTTAAATCAGAAAAAGCTTCAGGCTTTTACTGGCTGTGTGGCACTGGTAGAAGTTCCTACGTTTCTCTGTGCCTTAGTCTGTACAGTTGGAAAAATAATACCACACATGGATATTACGAGGATTAACTGAAAACATATTTAACACCTGTGGCACAATGCTTGGTACATAGTAGGTATTAGAGTACCTGTTTTTGAAAATAGCTTTTCACTTAGATTTTTTGGTACTCATCCCATGAGGTTCAATCATTGTTGATATTACACTGAACCAAAGAAAGTCCACTACCATATAGACGTTCAGACTTGGGAAAGCAAACATGAATAAGTAAAACATGTTTTATTTATTTTCAAGAGCTTAATAGTTTTATACATCCGTTTATTCAGCAAGTATTTATGAAACTGAGTTTGGAGTTGAGGCAGTGTTAAAAGATGTTGGACATTTTTGCCAAACTAATATCCCTTTTGTTTGTATGTAAGTTTGCAAACCTACACTTATATCCCTGTTGAAGAGATGCACCTCCAAAATATTAGGTGACACTTCAAGATGGTGAATAATTGTGTCATAAAAATTGACATTAAATCCTATTTTTGAGAGAAGAGAAAGAACAATATACATTGACATGATGGGGAAAGAGAAGTTAGAGGAAGTGAAACTTGAAAATGGTTTTGGATATGAAGGGGATTTGGGCTGGGGATATGAGGATAGGTATGTGAAAGGAAGAGAATATAATACTTTGGGGATAAAGAGCAAATATGACATCAATTTGATAGAAAGGACGTAAACCAGTTTAGAGATGTCTGGTATTATGGTCTATTAAGAGGTCAGCACAAATAGTTAATGGTATAGTATTTTCAATTTTTGTTCATTATTGCCCCCCTAAGGAACCTTTGTAAACTTTTTTTTAAATTTTAGTAATCGTCCCCCTCCCCCATGAAGTTTTAATACCACAGATATACTTTGTTTCTGTTTGTGAACTCTGCTGGTTTGTAGGACCACAGACCATTGTATTAAAGATTATTTTTCACCGCTCCTACCCAAGTACCAATTGTCCCCCCACTTGTGGGTGATGTCCCCACTGTTGAGAATGCACACTATATCACGAGACCAATACATGAGGGGCCTTCACGGTCAAATTGAAAAGCATGTGCCTTATTATCCTCCAGGATTTCATTATTCTCTTCATAATTTTGGGTTCCATTTTTGATAGCTTCAGTGACCCTTAGGTAAGTTTATGCTGCAGGACTGGAGCCCCCTCTTAATTTTCAATAACCTATACCTATATTGAATCTTGGTTATATATTTAGTGTGTGTGTGTGTGCGTGCACGTGAGTGCATGTATAATGTATACAGATAATATATTTTTGTGTATGTGTATAAATGGCAGGATTTGGATTGCAGGGAGAATTTTTTAGTGAGTTTAAAGTGACAGCTTTGGCCTGAAGAGGAAGCATTACTGACCTAGATTCCTATTTCTTAGGACCCGGTACTACACCATCTACAGACAGTCATACAGCATGGAGCGGCAGACCATCTACAGGCGCTGCCCTGGTTGGAGCTGGCAGGACAATGAACCTGGCTGTCTATGCTGTAAGTTATAATTCTTCCTGTCTAACTCTCTGTCACTAGAAGTAGTGGTTTCACTCTGTTTTGGGCTTCAATCATATCATGCCTGTCAAGTTTTAGGCATCTTTAGAATCACCACAGATTCAGAGCATCTCTTTGGACTGAAAATGCACACATGACATGTGCAGAAATGCACAAAGAGTCTTTCTGTTAAGCGCTGCTAATGATAGGTCAGAATTCAGGACCCATAGAACTGCTGCTTTATATTCTGTCTCTTTATGTAAAAGACAGTTTGTTTAAAGCCAGACGGGTTACACCTTGTAAGCTTCCATCTCCCTTTTCTGTTCGCCCCTTTCCCATATCATCAAATTTGTAATCCACAGCTGATTCAAAAGTCCGGAGGGAAATCACTGTATGAAATCTAAATGGGATTTCTTGACGTGTGCTTGTCATGATTAATTGCAGAACTCGGGAGGCAGTTTACTTTTTAAGATGAGGCATGCAGTCCTTTTACAAACCTCTGGTTGAGGGTACTGCAGAACCTTTGGAGTATATTTGACAGCCCTCAAGCAGCAGAACTAGTGGCATTACATAGTTCATTCACGCCAGGAGAAATGGCTCTGTTTAGCGACTCCTTTACCTATGTGTTTATGGTTATTGTGAAGTCACTTAAAATGCTTCAGTGTGTTGCAGTCAGTGCAGACCACAGCACAGCAATTCATCTCTCCTGTTATCCTGCACCTGCGGGAGTTTGTTGGCAGCCTGCTTCCCTCCCCACCGTGCTTTCTTCTCTCGAACTGTCTCAGTGAAGTTGCCTCCGGCTTCCCATAGTAAGCAGGCCTAGGGTTGAGGGGGTCACTGTGTTTGCACGCAGTGCTAGGCCACTGCAGCTGGTTTGGCTTAAACTCAGTGAATACATCTGCCCACGATGTCCTCTCAACTGTATTATATACTCCTGGAAATTAATGACTGTGAGATGAATTCTTTATATTGTTGTATGACACCTAGCACAGTCCTTTGCCTCTGGTAAGTATTAGTATTTCTTGCTTGTTTTTTAGGTTGTTTGGGCTACACAGTCATCTTCTCCATGGAGTTCCTTTATTATTAATTCCACTCCTTTTTTTTTCTTTAATTTTTATTGGAGTATAGTTGATTTACAATGTTGTGTTGGTTTCAGGTGTACAGCAAAGTGAATCAGTTATACATATACATATAGCCACTCTTTTTTAGATTCTTTTCCCTTATAGGCTATTACTACCCAAACTCGAATGTGAATAAGGATCAGCTTGTTAAGATGTGGATTCTTTTTCACTAGGTCCAGGGTGGGGCATTTCTACAAGCTTCAAGGTGATGCAGATGTTACCACGTACAGAGTTCTGCAAGGCTTTAGACAGCAAGGCCTTAATGTGTAATGAAAACACTGTTTTCTGTAGAGGGGCTATGGAAGAGCTGGTGGAAATTTCTAGATTGTATCTATATTAGCAACTTGGTGCTTGCCTTGAGGATTTTCTTTCTTTCCCTCAACTCTGTCCTCCCTGGCCTTCTTGTGTACCTTCCTTTTAGCTGTCTCTGCAGTGGGGACTTGTTTCCATGGGGAGAGATGCTCAGAGGGTGAAGTCCGGCAGTGCCAGTGTTCCGAGGGTTTTCAGGGACCCCGCTGTCAATACGGTGAGTCGCCAACGAGACCACTTTATTATGATTTGGAGCTGTCTGCCTTGCTTTTAGGGGCCAGCCAACTTTGTCAATTCAGACTAATGGCAGGGTTATCCCTCTGGGGATTGGTGAGCATTTTAAATGAGCCACTAAGCAAAACCCCACAATCTACAGTGTACTCGGCATCGCCAATTATGCTTTGCAGTTTAGTTTTAATTATTCACTATAAGAGTTCAAAGGGTAGCAGTAAGTACAAAATAGTCTATTTTGTAAAGGAAATGGCAGCTTAATAAGAAAACCTCTTTCTGACCTCAGATGTTAAATCTTTAATGGAGCCATGGGTTGGAAGTGCTGGTACAGTATTCTTCTGTGAGATTTATGTGGTTTGTGAATGAACAAAGTGGAGATTAAGACGAATTCAGTGTGATGTGATATTTACTACTTTTGTGTTCGGTGTTTTAAAAAAAGCATGAAAAACCTGACACTTGCATTATTCTCAAAGTTTCGAAACTCGGTAACCTAGTTTTTAAGGTTGGAGCTTAATCAACTGTCAATTCAGGACATGTGCATTTAACACGTTTCTTGTGCAGGAAATTTTCAAAATGGCCAATGATTTATCTTTTACTGTACCTGCTATGAGATTGGGTGCTTTCAAAAAGGATTTGTTTTGACTTGATCATCTGATTCTAGTCTCCAGAGAATGTGAATGCATCTGCATTTATCTTTTCGGGGCAGAGAAAACTAAACAAAGCAAAACCGATTGTATAGAAGTTAAAGAAATAGGTGTACAAAGCGAACAAAAATATTGTCTTCATTATCTTCTGCTGATATGTTTGCCTTCTCTTATCCATTACTTGAATCTTTGTCAGTGAAATTGGAACGTTGCTGAGGGCTCATCACTCATGTTCATTTGTCTCCTCTGCCCTTGGCGTAAGGTTCAGGCTCACGTTTTTCATGGGGCACCTCAAAGCTATCCTTCTTGTAAATTAATCTTGATATTCTCTTCTAGGTTGTTTGCTTTTTATTTTTATTTTTGAATTAAAATAAAGCTGTTTTTTTAATCCCAATTTATTCTTTGACTATGGAAGACTAATTGTGAAACAGAGGTCTGAGCTCTGGCGTACATCTTCAGTTGTTTCCATTGTTTCTAAGATGCTAACAGCAACTGTACATTGTTCCATGAGACCAAATTATTTGCCGCTAAAGAAATTGTTTCAACTACATGTGCAACACTGGTTTCCTCATCTTGATCAGTATCTGAGATGGGCAATTACATGTCAGTGATTCATTAAAAATAAAAACATCAATTATTACTTTCATTTGTTTTGGTAGAGTAAATCTTGCAAAACATCAAGTCCCTGAGGGGAAAGGTAATTAAGGAGACATATGGTAATGATCATAGCCTCGAAATTACACCTGGATTAATTTATTCTTTATTTTTCTACATCAGTACTTGAATATTTTGATTATTCCAATTTCATAACTTTAATTTATAAAAGTAATTAAAATGATTTTTGAAATTCAAATAGTTAGATTTTGTATTTTTCAGTTTGGGGTTGGTGAAAATACTGGATTATTTTAAACATAGGCAGAATCAGTGTGTGTTTTCCACAACTTTGTTTTTTTTAAATTAAATTTAATTAATTAATTAATTTTTGGCTGCACTGGGTCTTCGTTGCTACATGCAGGGTTTCTCTAGTTGTGGTGAGCGGGAGCTACTCTTTGTTGTGGTGCACGGGCTTCTCATTACGGTGGCTTCTTTTGTTGCAGAGCATGGGCTCTAGGCGCGCCGGCTTCAGTAGTTGTGACATGCGGGCTCAGTAGTTGTGGCTCGTGGGCTCTAGAGCTCAGGCTAAGTAGTTGTGGTGCATGGGCTTAGTTGCTCTGCGGCATGTGAGATCTTCCCGGACCAGGGCTCGAACCCATGTCCCCTGCAATGGCAGGTGACTTCTTAACCACTGCACTGCCAGGGAAGTCCTCACAAGTTTGTTTTTATACCAGGAAGTTCCAGAAGTCATGAGGGAAGGTGAACCACACAAAATACCGTTCAGGAGTCTGCATTGCACTTTTAAGTACTGTTGTCCAAGTGTTTACCTTTAGATTTTGACGTTTCTTCTCTCACTGTAGAACTCCTGTTGAATGTAAAAAGACAAACTGATGAACCCTGAGGGATATACAAAACCTGAAATAGAAGTTCAGGCATCTCCTGTGTGATATCACATTTCATCCAGCAAAATGAGCTATCATGAAGTGTAGAAATTTAGGAGGGTTTGAGGGGGGAATTTTGAAGACTTTCTAGGAAATCAAATATTTGGTGAGACAAATGGAGAACACAGTTAAGAAGGAATGGCATTAGCTGAGTCTTGAAAGTAGATCAAAAATGAAAATTAGAAAAGATTGTTTTTAAAAAGAATATAATTGATAGGACATATACATAGTCTGTCAAGCAGGTGGATTATAGTCTGGAGGTACTTCCTATAGCCGATCTCTTATCCAGTGGCTGGATTTGAGTTCTGAATTATGAGTATATAAACCTTGGTCTGATTGACATTACTCTCTCTCCCTCTAGATATAGTATATATATCAAAATGAAAATTAATTTAATGTTTTTCAAATTATGTAAACAATGATTCAAATGATAAAAATAATTCAAATTAAAGATTTTTTGATTATTAAAAACTAACTGGGCTTCCCTGGTGGCGCAGTGGTTGAGAGTCCGCCTGCCGATGCAGGGGACGCGTGTTCGTGCCCCGGTCTGGGAGGATCCCACATGCCGCGGAGCGGCTGGGCCCGTGAGCCGTGGCCGCTGAGCCTGCGCGTCCGGAGCCTGTGCTCCGCGGCAGGAGAGGCCACGGCAGTGAGAAGCCCGTGTACCGCAAAAAAAAAAAAAAAAAAAAGTAGTAAAAACTAACAGTATATACAATATAAGAAAGTGAAAATGTATAATCCTTTTGCCCTCAGAAAACCATGTGGTCATCCTTTTATGTATATTTAATCATATTCATACAACATATGGAATTTTACATAACTGAGATCACATCTTATATAATGGTTTTGTCATGAATGCCCCCTCTTTTTTTTTCTTACATTACTCTTTCTTCTCTCCTCTTCCCATCCAGTATTCTCTCTCCTCCCTAGTAACAATCTTCTGAATACTCTTTTGTATATCTCTCTGGGCTCATGTACAAACAGCTGTATAATATTCCATGGAATTGATATACCATAAATTTTTAACCACCCATTTATTGATGGACATTCATTTTGTTTGTAGCTTTTTGGCATAACATTAGTGCTACAATAGTATGGTGGTTTTAATTCCGTGATACAAATTCCCAGCAGTGGGATTGTTGGGTTCAATGAATATGTGTATTTTTAAGGATCAAAATATTCATTTAAATTATCTTTGAAATGTTTTGTTGGCCATGGTAATGACTTTACAAGCTTATCTGGTTGGGATGGGTTAAAACCTAGATGAGTGCCAATTATTTACTTATTTGTTGACATATTAACATAATGGAGAATCACTTGCATCTTCATCTAAAACCAGATATCTGATAGATTAAAACATCTAGGATCAGAGTTATTGTAAACATGGATTGCTCTCAGTATAAGGTAAAGTTGATTTTATTTGAGACATATGGGAAAAATAAGTCAATAAAGTAAGCCAGATGGCCTTTTAAAAATGGAGAAAAGAATCCAGTCCTAGAGAGAGAAGGGACATGCTAATAACAGAGAAATGCTTGAAGTTGATAATGATTCTAAAATTGCTGATCTATTTAACTCATTTGAAAAAATCTGCTTCTAATAAGGAAAAATGAAGAAAATGAATTTGGACAATTAGGAAGTAATGAAGAGCTTTCTAAAACAGCTATTGATTAAAGGAATCAAAGGGACTACTTTGAAGATTGAACACATGCAAATCAAGCTAGATAGCTAGTGGTGAAATTTTCTCTTTTTTAATTCTGTGGATCCAGGCAAAACAACTTGGAGCTTCATTAACTGATTAATTTCACACGCAAAGTCACTCCTTTTCTCCTCAGTACTTATCCCATCTTCCTTTTTCCTGGTCAGAAGTCAGGTTAAATTGTAATGTGCCTAAGGGTTGGATGCTAAGACTCAGAGGTCTTCTTATTTCTTTCACTTATATATTCATTCATTCATTCTTCTAGTCAGTCTTCTATTTAGTCCGTAGATACTAATACCTCAGTCTGTGTGCTAGGTGCTGCAGATTCCAAAACAAATGTGATATCCTTAGTGTGGTGGGAAATAGAGACCAAGAAATCAGTGATTCTAATATAGCTCATAGGTGCTACGATGGAGGATAGTTCTGTTCTAAAGAAAACAAGAGAGGGTTGCTCTGTGTGATGCTAGGACATAAAGGAAGTTTTATGAAAAGATTTGAAAATACAAAATACAACTTATTCTTAAAGATGAATAGAGCAGTAATATGAAATTTGGCATAGAAAATAGAATATTTACCAGAGACATTAAAAGCACAGCAAGTTCAAGGAATAATATAATAATAATAATAATAATAATAATAATAATACAAGTAGTTCTCTTGGCTTCAATAAGAGATTCACATGGGACATGGCAGAAAACGTGGCTTTGCTTTCCTTAGCTTTTCTTCATCGAGCCAAACCAGCTCTTCCAGAACCTTATGCAGAGATGGTTACTGATTCTTCAAGGACTTTGCCTTCCCTAAGTCCAGTCCCTAAGTCCAGCAGGCAGTCCAGCAGTCGGGGTTTCATACAACCCTACTGGTTGGTGCTTTATTCCTATGCCAGAGTCCCCAAACATCTCCATTAATTCGAAGTGTGATGTTTACACACATTAAAAATAGAGTGTTGCTGGAATGTTGTCTGGTGACATGGAAAACCTCAGAAGTTCTGGGGTTGAGGTTGGGTCTCACCAATGACGACTTGGAGAAGTCATTTTATAGCTCTAAGCCTCAATGTCATCATTTGTAAAATAATAACAGCTCTAAAATTTGCCTGAGCACTTTCCTCGTACCAGGCGCTATTCTAAACAATTTATATGGATTAAATTATTAATCCTTACAGCAAGTCTATGAGGCGAACATTCGTATTTGTCCGTATTTGTAGCCAACTGAAGCATAAAAACCTATCCAAAGTCAAACAGCTGGGAAGAAGGGCATCTGGGATCCATGTACAAGTGTTCTGGCTCAGAGTCTGCAAGCTTAACCTTCAAGCCATGGTCCCTTTATCATAATATTTGCCATAATTATGTCTGCCAGGTTGTTATTTGTGAGTCACTTGAGGTAATGCATGTGATCCGTAAGTTGGAAAGCATTATTCAAGCATTAGTTCTTTTTGTTGACTGTAGATTCCCTGAGAATCTTTAGGGGAAGTGAACAAAGTGAAGGGAGAAAGGCTCCTGTGGTTGCTTTGCTTCCCATCCTGTGGGAAACCTGAGCAAACCTTGGGCGTTGGGTCACAGGTGTGATTTTAAGCCAACCAGTAGGTTCCAATCAAGGAGTCCAATGAATTGTCTGCATGATATATCTATTCTATGCAGATACAAGATTGGACCAAAGAATTTTCTTAAAATGGCAAGTCCCCAAGAGCATTTCAAATTTGAGAAGTGGTACAGGTTGAATTGTGTTACCCCAAATTTGTATGTTGAAATCCTAATCCCCAGTAGCTCAGAGGTGACCTTATTTAAAAATATGATTGTTGCAGGTGTAATTAGTTGAGATGCAATCGTACTGAAGTACAGTGAGCCCCTAATCCAGTATGACCAGTGTCCTTATTAAAAGGGGAAATTTGGACATAGAGGCGTGCACACAGGGTGAATACCATGGGAAGATGAGGGCAGAGATCAGGGTGAGACATGTATAATCCAAAGGATGCCGAGGATTGCCAGCCAACGACCAGAAGCTAGAAGAGAGGCATGGAAAGTATTTTCCCTCACAACACTCAAAGGGAAGCAGCCAGCTGACACTTTGATCTCAGACTTGCAGCCCCTAGAACTCAGATAATACATTTCTGTTGTTTAAGCCACTCAGTTTGTGGTACTTTGTTACAGCAGCTCTGGCAAACTAATCTAGAAAGTTTAGAAAACATTTTCTCTTTATTCACAGCTTCATTTCAGCAGTAGGCCTACTGAAACGATGAAAATGGGGAAAAAGTGGCAGGGGGTTTATAAAGAGCAAATCATGCTAAGAAAACTTGATGGCTTATTTTAATTGAATTATAAAACTAGTGTGGGAAGAAGACTTAATTTGGAAAAATGCAAAATCATTAACTGAACATGCCTATTAATCTGCAATCCTAAATGAGCATTACTAGGAGACAGTATGAGATGAAACACAGGTTATATTATGGAGATAAATTGATATGCCTTCTTAGCATGAGCTGACAGTATTATTTTGTTCATCACATAAAGATGCATTGCATTAGAGCCTTAAGCCCTCAGCAGGGTTCTAGCAAGTCTGTATTAGGGCTACGGCATTCTGCTTTACATAACTTGACAGAAGGATACGGCAGTATTGACAGGGATTGAGATAAGTACAGTAAAGGGACAGCTGGACTGTTTATGAGGAAAGTAAAGCAATAACCATTTGACATCTTCCTGTGAGCCTAGTAAAGGGACATCTTATTTGGAATCCATGAAGAAGATTTACTACCCTGACACTGATTTAAAACTAGAAGCCTTGACAGTGCTTTAACTAACATGCCCTTCTAGGTATGCTTTGCATGGCCAGTGTTAGCAGCTATAAGGTAGATGCAGTTTAAAAAAGACTGCTTGAGAATTGCCCGATATTGCAAGAATGACAACCTTAGAAGAGAATGACCTAGCACCATCCAGGGTTATTTGATTCTACAGGGTATAGTTAGTGATGGGCTAGAAGAGATTGAAGATGGATAATAATGACAATAATAGCTAACTCAGAAATCATGAGTTTCTACATGGTAGGTGCTGTCCTAAATGCTTTTTGCATGTCAGCTCACTTACTAACTCACAACAATCCTGTAAGGTAAGTGCCATTAATAGTCCCCTGTTACAATAACACACCAGGAGTAAGGAGAAATTAAGTAACCTACATGAGATCATACGTGTAGTAAATGATAGAGCCAGGGTGTGGGCTCAGGCAGTCTGGCTCCTCAGTTTGTTCTTTGAACTGCTGTGTGATGCTGTTTCTTTAAAATGGAACAACTCACCTGTTTATGAGAAATATAGTTGATATCATTTCCCTGAAAGTGACATAAGGGATTTATACTTTACTTTTAGTGTTTAAAACTTGTCAGTATGCTGAGAAAACAATCTTCTTACAAAAAGTATGAGCTAAATGATTTTCTTCACTTAAAGTTTTGCTCATTATACATACACGTATTGAGGGATTTTTAGAACCTGTGTAAGAAATACATAGCTCTGCTATTGAAAAGGCTACATTCTCGTTACAGAGATAGGAAAACAAATCATTATAATGTGATGAATGATGAATGGTGTTCTCAGAAATACACTAAAAGAGACGCAGGGACTAAGTCATAGTGGGGAGCAGGACTTGGGGAATTATGGCCAATAAGATGCATGTTAACGCCATGCCACCCATTATTGCCAAATTGGATCTCAACTCCTCAGACACATAATGCCACTGAAGATTTTAACATGGACATTTTATGTGTAAAACTGTGTTTCAAAGATATAGCTATAATACAATAGAAAGAGGCTGAAAATTCAAAGGAAAAGAAAACTTTATGTCATTCAAATGGCCAAATCTTGCATGTAATCATGTGTCCTTTCTTCTTTTTCATTGCTTGCTGCCAAAAGGTTTTTGTTGCTGTTACCGGTTTTTTAAATATCACACTTCTCTTATTTTATCAGGTACATAGTAAAACTTAAAAATGCCCTTTTTTAATTTTTTTGACTATTTTTAAGTCCCATTTTCTCTTAAGAAACTTGATGAGCATAATTTGAAAGAAGAAATCCTGGATAAAAAATTTAACATGCTTTATGGCAAAAATCAATACCGTTCACTATTTCTTGGAATAGTGTAACTGAGTTTTTGCTTCCCATTTGAATTTGAAGTATATGGTGTATATGTGTGTGTGAAGGGTAAGATTTTACTCAAGGTTATTTATATCTGGGCAAAGTGAAGTAGGCATACACCAACAGCATCACCATCAGTAATGGCCACTGGGATGCATCGCTTGCTTTGGGTGGTGCAACTTCATTTCTTAGTCATTTTTGAAACCATGCGTTCCTTAATCTACTGTAAAAGCCTACTAGTAATGGCTGTAGATGGAATGGAACATTCCACACTTCTCTATTAGAGTTTAGGCCGGTCAGTGTTAGAAACTACTAGTATGACAATATCATTAAAATTCCCTAGAGTGATTAGGGTGTTTTATGTTGGGTAAAGAAAAATGAAACTTCTCCACGAGATTCTCTGCCCTCAGGGCTGTCCAGTGAGACTGTGTTAGAGGGTAGGAGTAGGAGATAGGAGGAAGCACCTGATGGGTCTTCTGCCTCAGTGATGTTCTCCAGACAGGAGGGTGCTGGGGACCTAGTTAACCTGGTCATGGGCTTTTCTGACGGTTATTTAAAGGTATATTTCCTGAAACAGGCAAAGAAGAAGACTGGAGAAAATAAAGCCAAAAGTCAATTTCTAGGGTAGATAAAGGGTGGAGAGTAGTGATAATCAAGAGAATTGAGAGACTAGATGATATTGGAAGCTACAAATTTAGCTGCACAGATTCGAATCTTTTCTCAACAGGAGCATCTGCGCAGGGCTCCCTCTTCCTTACTGGTCAAGCTAGTATAAAGCTGGATGTGCAGGAAGTAACGCCTTATTATTATATTTTTTAAACATGAGTAATATGTATTATATTTCTTAAAGTTTATTCTCTGGATCAGTGTTTCCACTGGATTTTAAGAAGTGTTGTAGGAAATGAAGTTTCTGTGTTTAAATAAGTTTGGGAAATTCTATGTCAAATAGACTTACGTTGTGTTCATTCCTGTAGGATTTCCCAGAGCCTGGAATGTACTAATGTGTATCGTGACTCCCTCAGAGGACTATCTAGATTCCTGTGTTTCCCAAACACATGTGATCATATAGCTCTTTTATGGGGGTATCTTGAAGTATTATTATTATTTTTTAATACCTTTATTGGAGTATAAATGTTTTACAATGTGTTAGTTTCTGCTGTACAACAAAGTGAATCAGCTATATGTATACATATATCCCCATATCCCCTCCCTCTTGAACCTCCCTCCCACCCTCCCTATCCCACCCCTCTAGGTTGTCACAAAGCATGGAGCTGATCGCCCTGTGCTATGCAGCAGCTTCCCACTAGCCATCCACTTTACATTTGGTAGTGTATATATATATCAACACTGCTCTCTCACTTCATCCCAGCTCCCCCTTTGCTGCTGTGTCCTCAAGTCCGTTCTCTATGTCTGTGCCTTCATCCTGCCCTGCCACTAGGTTCATCAGTACTGTGGTTTTGTTTAGATGCCATATACGTGCGTTAGCATATGGTATTTGTTTTTCTCTTTCTGACTTACTTCACCCCGTATGACAGACTCTAGGTCCATTCATTACAAATAACTCAATTTTGTTCCTTTTTATGGCTGAGTAATACTCCATTGTATATATGTGCCACATCTTCTTTATCCATTCATCTGTTCATGGACATTTAGGTTGCTTCCATGTCCTGACTACTGTAAATAGTGCTGCAGTGAACATTGTGGGACATGTATCTTTTTGAATTATGGTTTTCTCAGGGTATATGCCCAGTAGTGGGATTGCTGGGTCATATGGCAGTTTGGGAACTATTTTTAGCTTTTTAAGGAAACTTAAAAAGCTATTTTTAGCTTTTTAAGGAAGCTCCATACTTTTAGCTTTTTAGCTTTTTAAGGAACCTCCATACTGTTCTCCATAGTGGCTGTATCAATTTACATTCCCATCAACAGAGCAGGAGGGTTCCCTTTTCTCCACACCCTCTCCAGCATTTATTGTTTGTAGATTTTTTGTTGATGGCCATTCTGACTGGTGTGAGGTGACACACATTGAGGTTTTGATTTGCATTTCTCTAATGATTAGTGATGTTGAGCATCTTTTCATGTGTTTGTTGGCAATCTGTATGTTTTCTTTGTAGAAATGTCTATTTAGGTCTTCTGCCCATTTTTGGATTGGGTTGTTTGTTTTTTTGATATTGAGCTGCTTGTATATTTTGGAGATTAATCCTTTGCCAGTTGCTTCATTTGCAAGTATTTTCTCTCATTCTGAGGGTTGTCTTTTCATCTTGTTTATGGTTTCCTTTTCTGTGCAAAAGCTTTTAAGTTTCATTAGATCCCATTTGTTTATTTTTGTTTTTATTCCCATTACTCTAGGAGGTGGGTCCAAAAAGTTCTTGCTGTGATTTATGTCATAGAGTGTTCTGCCTATGTTTTCCTCTAAGAGTTTGATAGTGTCTGGCCTTACATTTAGGTCTTTAATCCATTTTGAGTTTATTTTTGTGTATGGTGTTAGGGAGTGTTCTAATTTCATTCTTTTATATGTAGCTGTCCAGTTTTCCCAGCACCACTTATTGAAGATGCTGTCTTTTCTCCATTGTATATTCTTGACTCCTTTGTCAAAGGTAAGGTGACCACATGTGCGTGGGTTTGTCTCTGGGCTTTCTATCCTGTTCCATTGATCTATATTTCTGTTTTTGAGCCAGTACCATACTTTCTTGATTATTGTAGCTTTGTAGTATAGTCTGAAGTCAGGGAGCCTGATTTCTCCAGCTCGTTTTTCTTTCTCAAGATTGCTTTGGCTATTCGGGGTCTTTTGTGTTTCCATACAAGATGTGAAATTTTTTGTTCTAGTTCTGTGAAAAATGCCATTGGTAGTTTGATAGGGATTGCATTGACTCTGTAGATTGCCTTAGGTAGTATAGTCGTTTTCACAATGTTGATTCTTCCAATTCAAGAACATGGTATATCTCTCCATTTGTTTGTATCATCTTTGATTTCTTTCATCAGTGTCATATAGTTTTCTACATACAGGTCTTTTGCTTCCTTAGGTAGGTTCATTCCTAGGTATTTTATTCTTATTATTGTTTTTTGATAATATTCTTCAAGTATTATTATTTTGTGGGACCCAAATGCTCTGGAGGATTTGTATGTGTATATGTATATATTTTATGTGTTAAAAACCATTCAGTTTTATTAATTAACATATAGTAATTTCACAAAGAGTCTAAATAAAGCCTTTCAGAATGTACTGTATGATCCTAGATCAAAATACAGATTACAAGAATTTAGAAGCATTCTTGATCTTCTGATATAATCATCTGACAATTGTGAATTCTATGGTTTACCCAATAGAGCCTAATTATTTAGTAAATATGGACTTATATTACTTTTATAACCTTTTAGAAAAGGGTTACCTATATTTACCTTGAATATCTTTGAAATATCTGTATTTCAACCATGTCACCTAATATTAATTTGTATTGCTTTTATGAATATACATCAAGATTTTAATGAACTGTCATTTTTTATCCTGAAAAAAACAACTGAAACAACTATTTAAAATTTAGAGCAGTCCTTTTACTTTAATACAAAAATTTATATATATAAATTCTCAAAATTGGAAATAAAAAACTGAAAGCTATTTTTTCCAATCTATTCAACTAATAATAACATATTTATATAATAGTTAAAAAACATACATTAACAGGGTGCTTTCCCATATGTTATCTTATTTAAGCCTCACAGCCACTTTTTGAGGGGGTTCATATTATTCCCAAATTAGAACTGAAGTGACAGAAACTCAGAAAGCTTAACTGATGTGCCCAAATCACAGCTTGTTAGTAGCTGAGCCAAGGCTTTAACCTATATCTTTAACTCCAGTGTTTTATGGTATTGTCTGTCCCACAGTTGCCTGGGGATAAGCAAGGCTTGCCATGGGACCCAGGAGCATTTTTTTTTTTTTTTTCGGACGGCACTATGAACTGTGCTGGGCTAAGAAATGAAGGGGGCAAAGTAGGGTTGGGAAATTGTTTCTCATCTTTCTCTATTCTACCCCTCACGCAGTTTGCATAATTTATGTATTTCTTTTTTCTCCCCTTCATCCGTTAGAATTTAGTTCCATTGTTTCTCCTAGAAACAACTTCAAACTCAAGTATTCCTGGATACTACTGGTCTAACTACAGTCAGCTCTCAGTATCTGTGGGTTTTGCATCTGCGATACAGAGGGCCAACTGGACCAAGCCATTTTATTTCAGGAACTTGAGTTCCTGTGGATTTTGGTAACCTTGGCAAGGTCCTGGAACCAGTACCCCGTAGAGAGATGACTGGAGTAGCTTAACCTAAATGGTGACAGAGTCTGGAAGTCAGCAGGTAGGCTGATCTTGTTGGTTAGGGTAGCTTTGAGGAATCGCTCTACATGTATTGTGTAGGCTGCTGTTCATCCAGAGATGCAGAACTAGCTGTGTTGGCCCCCTCCCAGGCAAATACTAGATCTTGGCGGCAATCCACTCCTTCAGTATTTCCATCAAGTGAAAGAGCTCCTGCTATGTTTGTTTCAAGCCCATAATGCCAAGGTCTGGGTTTTTGACCAGGCATCATACTGCCTTTTACACCTACTGCCTTTTGCCTCCATATGTATTCTACTATAAACTAACTTTCTTAATCTCTGTTTTATTAAATACATCTCCCTTGACATTCACAATGCCCAAGGGCATAGTTACAATCATAATGAGTATGTTTACCATTGAGATAAATGCCCCAAATCAAAGGCTTATGAGAAAAGTAAAGTGTGTAGTAAAGAATTTAACCTTATGCAAAAAAGACTTCTGCCTTTTGACCTCAGCTTCTGGGAGGTCATCTCTAAACCCTTGGAATATCATTATCTGTTAAGAGCATTTTATTTTCCTGGGGGCCTTGGGTCACTGGATAGTCTGACAATATAACAATAGCCCTCAATGTCACTGGATGAGGGCTGGACACATCTAGATAGTCTTAGGTTGCCACACGAGAAAGACCAACAACCTGATTTAGGGTAGGGGCTTCGGGTTACTTCCAGAGGGGCTGGAGACTATAGACTGAAATCTGCCAGGTGGGTAGTCAGTCAATCAATCATGCCTATGTGAGGAGTCTCAATAAAAACTCTGAACACAGGACTCAGCTGAGCTTCCTTGATTGGCAACATTCCATGTGTATTGTCACACACTGATGTCAGGAAAGTAACACATTCTGTATCCACAAGAAGAGGACAGTGGAAGGTTCACTTTTGATACTTCCTGACTCCACTCTACCCTTCTTCCCTTAGCTGATTTTAGTGCAGTAGCCTTTAGTGATTTTTGTGAGTCCTTCTAACAGATTATTGAATATGAGTGTGGTTTTGTGAACCCTTTGAACTTGGTGTCAGAAATGGTGTGGTTCTTGTGGGAACTGTTCCCTGTAAATTCTCAGCTGGACTAAATTCTCTCAGCAGGGGGGGTCACTTCTTTCTTTTCTTCTCCTTCAGGAGCAAGGTGCTTTTGGTCTTTCTTCTTCCTAGTGCGTGTGGGACACAGGGAAGATTACGTAGTACTCTGTGGCTGCTCAGTTGTGCAGGATGGTATTGGATGAGGGCTTTCCTCATCACTGGGGAAGAACAATAGTGTCTGGACTGCCTAAGTGGGTTGGAAATAATGGTCTAACCCATCCATTTATTAAATCAGATGGCAAACCACAGAAGGCAAGTGCAAAAATAACATTTTTATAATCTGTTAGTTCTGAACAATGTAGGAGACTGGGGGATGCAGGGGAGTAGAAGAATAAAGTACATGAGACCAGAAGTTTTTAAGAACCTGCCTGCATTTTTAATGAATATTTGTTGAAGTCATTGTAATGGTTTAAAATGGTTTGAAAGACTATCTGCTGGAGAATATTTAACAACTGGAGATTTAGATATATAACTTAAATAAAGGCTGTTTTTTTTTCATTCTGACAGAGGAGATGATATGTTTTGTTCTGTTGTGAGTTCTAGTGACCCCTGCTTAGCTTTCATTGATCACAAATAATCTTCTCCAGGATACTGCGATTGCTGCATTGTTGAGTTGCTTATATTACATTTAACCTTGACGAAGGGTCAAAATAAATCTGTGAATTAAGCAAGAATGCATTACAGCTGGCTGAAGAGCATGTCAGGAATACCTGAAGAGAAAACAAAACTATTTTTCCCTACAGCCTGTGTACAAGTTGATGTGGCTCCTTTTCCATCTACTTGGAGTTTAATAGAGAAATACTATTCTTCATTTGGCCCTAATTTGGGTAAATGTCCATCATGGACAGAGTACTCTCATGGAACAGAGAAAGGACATGGTTGCTGGCCTTAGCTTACTCACATATACAAGGGGGGAAATACTCAGATAAGGCATCAGCTGTGATCAACCCCACTTACCCAGAAACAAAAACACACAATGAGAAGCTCAAATGCCTTGACTGTACAAATGTACAGTTGGCAGTGGGTTAGAGAAGGTGTGAGCATCAGGTGACCTCAATGGTAACTTCATTATTAACTTAGAGAATTATGGGTACATGCTGATGGCACCTGTAGAGGAAGCCGTGTTGCAAAAGAATACCGGAAGAAGAGTGAGCAAGATAGAAATTACAATTGAAAGGAAGCAAACCAAACAAAAGACTTATACTGGAGGAAATAGGAATTGACTAATATACTAATGTAAGGAATATAAGAGTTAACATATTAGACATATCTTAAAAAATGTGATTCAAAGTCTTTGTTCTCTTCAAGTTTTTTCCTCATTTAGATAGTCCTACTTTATGATGATGGTACAATTAAAGAGGGAAAAATGTGTTTTCTATGAGTGTCACTTGAAAAATGGTTTTTCATGACAAGCAGTGATTAAAATTTTATAAATACAGCAGGGCAAATACCATCCTTCAGAGGCTTTTTCATACCAACTAACAGATAAGAAAAGTTAGGTAATAAGAAAATTAAAGCTGAACAACTCTAACAGTTTAATAAACAGGAAATGATAGATGATGTTTTGCATGATTCAAAGTCATTTTTGTACTGAAAAAGAGTGAAGTCTTCAGTGAAGTCACTGATATGATAAAGGGTATTCTGCTGCTGTGTTGGGAGATGTTACGTATTCATTCATTCATTCAAAAAATCATTATGCCAGATGCTTAGCTAAATCTTTTGACCACAAGGGTTAAATACTCTCAGGGTTAAGAAATTTTCTTGGTGGTTAAGCAAAATGGTTCAGTGCCTTCTGAAACTTTAAACATAAGCTAGTAGTAAATATTTTATTGTCTTCTTAAACATTTTGAAATCCTTCTAAAATGTATGTGACCTTAAGGTAATCGTATTTTTCAGAGAATAGGAACAGTTTTCCACTATTCTATATCAACTGAATTTTACTATAATGAAATGGTAAAGATTACGTTCAAGAAAAATAATAGCACAACAACAAAACAACCTTTCAAAAATCAGTAAAGGTGTTCCCCATCATACCCAAACGTCCACTGTTACTATACTCAGAAATTTCCCCCTTTGTTTGAAAAGGTATTGTCTGACTTCCTTACTCTGTTGTGTAGAAATACAGTATATACTATCCTGGCCCTCAGTCCTGGAAGAAGTAATCAAGGTGGATAGAAAACAGACTTTCAGGAGATTTCTTTGTGACTTTAAACTATATTATGATCCTTCTGGCTTCAATTTATCTCTGTTGTGAAATGTTGCCTGTGGGAAACAGCTGGGGATCAGATCAATAGGTGAGACTCAATATTGTGATTCTAAACAGCTTTTAATGTTAAAGACAGTTTTTTGGATATCTGATTATTAAAAGAGAATGTATGTGTACTATTTATTGAATTACACAAATATTTTTGCTAAGCAAAAAGAAAATGCATGAAATCCAATTTCAGAGGCTTAATTAAAGTGGCTACTTCAGTTTATTTAGTTATTTTTGGGCATGACATTGAGTCCTACTTAATTTTTTTAACACTTTTTTTTTTTTAGCAAAAATGGAAGATTTTTCTTCCCAGGGAGGTAGTATGTTTCCTCTCATTGAAGGTGTACACTTAGATTATGAATGACCATGTGGTAGGATTGGCATAAAGAAGATTGCAAAGTTAGAGAAAAAATGACCTTTAAGTCCATTTCAAAGTCCAAGATTCTGTGATCTCTACATGGTGATTTTGGGGCCAGAACTGAATCTTAGCCATTTTATATCTGGACCCCAGAAAGGGACCTGAAACAAATTGAGCTTGAAATGTGCCTGTTGAATGAGTGAATTAATAAGATTAGTAAGAATTTTATTTAGCTTGTTGTGTAGATTTAAGTTTGAGGCTGCAAAGTGAGGCTTAGAAGGTGGTTTCTTTTTCTTTGAGTGACTATGTCAATCAACCTTTGGGTCCTTGTCTCAGGATGAACAGTCTTGCGAGGCTGTGGCAGTCTGATCAGCCCTGCTGGGCTTTTCCTGGGGTAGTCTTAGCTTAGTCTCACATTATACCCCATGACCCAATCAATAAAGTTATCTTTTGAGAAATAAACTTTTTATTCAAATAAAACATTCCCATCAACCAGTCACTGACACTGGCATATATTTTTAAAGATGTAACAACTCTGGAGCAAAATTGAAAGAAATATAAATATCTAGCTTTGAATTAAATGCTATTATTAAATTTCAGAAGCAACTAATCACTACCTAATCCCACTCCCGTATCCTCCCAGGGATTAAGTAACCAATTCATTCCACAATTTTTTGGGGGTTAGCAATCTTCCCAGCTGTATTCATGGCTTCGCAGCGCTTTGGGGCTACAGAGCAACTTGGGCATCAAAGCTTTTATTTCAGTCTTTGATCCTTCTCTTCAGGTTAGACCTTTTTCTGCCTGCTTGCAATTTCTCAAAGAGAAGGCATTAATAATTTGCCATTGGAAGACTTCCAATTTCATTCTCTTGTTTCTTCGTCTAACAACTTTTTTTTTTTTTCCGCAAGGAGAAAGGCTTTTGTGACACTATGTGCTTGGCTTCAGTAACTTGGAGGAGGATTACAGAAGCATTCCTATGGATGTCTGTAGTATGACTCCCTGTGTTAATAGCATTCTCACTCCACTTGCCCTGTTTCTCTTGCCTAATTCCTAACCTTGTAGCCAGCCTTGTAGCTTGTAGCCTTGTAGCCAGTTGTGAAGTTACTATGCATTAAATTAAGATTCCATTTTAACAACTCTTGCAGAATTACTGCTGTTGTAATGGACAGTTTTAAGCTCAAATCTTCAAAAAAAAACAAATCTGATCTCCCTTTTACCTGTAAACATTTAAGTAGAATAGCACTAAGTTTTAAAATGTAGATCTAGTGGATTGCTAAATGATAATTCTGGATGATTCCTTTCCCATTGTAGGAACTCAATATATATTTATTATTGAATGAATGAGAGTGAGAATCTCAGATGCTTGCCATATTTCTCTTTACTGATTTTAGAGTGAGACTGTTGGGTTAAAAAGAGAATATACATTTAAGGTTTATGCTTCTTTTGTATTTCTCTAGAGGTGGTCTTGGTACTTAGATGAAATTGTAATGGACATTTGAAAAAGAAATCTTTTTCCACATTGGCTTATTTCAAACTGAAACTAGTTGGATGCAAATCTGCCTATCTAATCGTCTTAGTATAAATTTGCCTTTGATGTTGTGGTTTCATAGTCTAGATGTGCCTCTTTCTCATTATGTCTTCTGGCACACTGGTATTTGGGGAGACATTTTCATTTCCTGTGCTGGCTTGATTAGGGGTGAGTGGGGGAGGGGGGGGTGAAGGGATTGGTCTACCAGATGCCCCTGCTTGATGGTTGCTCACAAATGCCTACATTGAATGTGCATTGAATGTGCATGTCTATATCCGCAGGCATAAACCTTTGGAAAGCATCTCTGTCCAGGCCACCCTAGTGGCATTCTTTATCTTCAGTTTTCTGCCTCTTTAGGGGGCCTCTCTTTAAAGAGGCATAAGTACAAAACATTCGCTACTGTCAGCAATTTAAATTCATACCACATTTCTGTAATTAAAGTATTTTAAAAATTTCTATTTAGTGTTTTATTTGCTGACAATTTTCAGGTTAAAATGTAGATGCTGAAGACAGATTATAGTTATATAGATTCTACTAAGATACCAGTTTAAAATAGCAGAATTCTTCTAGCCTTGCTATATGCTTTATCATAGAATGTGACTTTTCCAATACTGCAAATATACCTTTATATTTGAGAACAAGAAGGAAACATATTTTGAAGTTAAAACATTTGAAATGAAAAGGATGAAACTAAGAGAGATTTATTTGAAAAAGTCAAAGATATGAGGCGGGAAATTTGGCCAATTTTGTTTGTAGTTCTTCAAAGGTATTTTTCAGGCTGGTTGCAGTTGCGAGAGGATTGATTAATCACGCTGAGTGGCTTTATATTCCTGTATTGAAATGGATGGGTGCTAGGCATAAACACAAGATAGGATATAAAGGGCCAGTCCACTACTATAATTAATTTTTTTTTTTTTTTTTTTTTTGCGGTACGCGGGCCTCTCACTGTTGTGGCCTCTCTGGCTGCGGAGCACAGGCTCTGGACGCACAGGCTCAGCGGCCATGGCTCACGGGCCCAGCCGCTCTGCGGCATGTGGGATCTTCCCGGACCAGGGCACGAACCCATGTCCCCTGCATCGGCAGGCGGACTCTCAACCACTGCGCCACCAGGGAAGCCCTACTATCATTAATTTTAATTGAAACCTCTGGGTGACCTCCAATTTCACATTTAAAACTAAAATATGTTTGGTGTTTACTATGTGCCACACAATAGTATAAGGATTTTAGAAGAGAGTAGTTTGCGTTTTTCTCCTAATCAAAATGGAAGAGACAGACTGAGATATTAGTGCATTTATTCCCCATGGTAGCTCTATGCAAGAAGCATTTTATTATCATTTCTGTTTCAGAGATGAGAAGATGGAGGCAAAAGAGCAATTAAATAAATGGCTTGAGATCAGTGTATGTGTAGGTGATGGGACTCAAATGAAGAGCCCATGATCTGAATGTTATTCTGCCTCTTAGTCTTAGACTTAATTATCCTATGAATTCGTCTTTGTGGTTGACAGCACTGTTTCTGGTCCCACAAAGCTCTTGTCATCTGTCTTGTTAGAGAACCCATAGTTTAACTGGACAATGCAAATTCTCTTGCCTCTGGGTTTTAAAATGACTCCTGGCCAACAGGAATATCTTCTTAGGTTTGAAAAGATGTTTTAGGTTTTTAACACATTATAAATCACAGTTAGTGCCATTTGTCAGAAATATTTTATTGCTCAAAAGTGCACTTGCCACTGATTCACATGCTTTATAGAGCCTATTTAAAATTGAGGATCTTCTGTCGCTTTTAACTCTTTCTAAAAAGAAAACGGCAAAATGGTGATTGAAAAATCATCAGCTGGCTAAGTTCCGATGGTGATATAGTCCATCTTGAGGAAGCACTCACAAGTTTCTGAAATGTCTGCAGCTGTTCATTCAAAGATTCAGGGAGATAGTGCACAAAATAGCAAACAAAGGCACTGCAGCCTGCAGGAGAATTGGGATTTCATTGTGTGTGTCAAAAGTAAATGAATTCAAGAATAACCACATGAAAAGGAATTCTCCCTTAATGTCTTTGGTGCAAAAATGTGCTCAGATTGTACTGGCTCTGAAGAGTGACTCAAAGAAGTAAATTACTTTCTAGCTACTAGCTTTCAATTGCTACGGGCTCAAAGTGCTAGCTAACCTTGTAAAAGTGGAGCAGAGAAAAGAGTAGTTTGCATCCTAATCAAAATGGAAGAGACAGACCAAGTGAGATCCCATAGTGGCACCAAGATTTCTGATGGCAGAAGTTTATAAATAGGCATAAACAGACCATTGCAAGCCTCAACAAGAACCACTTAAATGTCCTGTATACATTTTTCAAGCAATTTTTCTTTGGAATAAGAGGTCTAGGAAATGGTTTTGATGTGTGAAAACTGATGTTTATAGAGAGTAAACTGTTTTCTTTGAAGGCTTTTCAAGTATGTATTCAGCAGCTGTGTAATTATGTAAATTTGCCTGGGATAGTTAGAGCAGTTAGAAACCAGTACTAATGAAATGATGGGTCACGGGTTCAACCATGGTCTGGGCCAGTGCGTTTTAGCCAGAGAGAAGCCTTTAGCGTAGCCCAGGAAGCATCTCTGAGACTACCCTGCGATCTGGTGGACTCCTTTGGTCACAAGAGGATTGAGGACATAAAAATCAAACCCCTTTCCCAGGAAACCTACCCCCCAAACTGCATGGTGGTTGCATCCTTTGTATCTCAGTGGGTAGAACTGAATAAAATATATGGTCTGGAAGAGAGCTGTGCTGTGAATCTGAACACAGTAGAATGTGCATGGCATAAACAATGCAGGACATCTTTATAATGTGATTTCATTGAATGAGTTTAGGAAATCTGTGACTTCACTCACAAAATCACTCCAAAGGATTGCACACTTCTTGAATTGCTTCTACCTTGTCCCCATCTGTAAAATGGAGCTACTAATGCCAGTTTCAGGGTTGTTGAAGAATTAAATAAGGTAATGTGTGGGTAGCACCCACTTCAATGCCTGGCAGATACTAAGTATCCAATAAATGTTGCCATTATTATTATTTTCAGGAATCTCCAACAAATACCAGTATTAACTAGGTACCACAAACACTACTTTGAAGCATTGATATGAATCAGTTAAAATAAGAATCACCATTTATATACAGAACATTAATACCTGGATTTTATGGATCTCAGGAATTTTATATGCCTTACTGTATTGTAGCAGACAGCATAGGCTTTAGGTGAAGAATTCTCTCACCATTACTGTAATCTGATTCATACCAGATGTTGAGGAGTCAAGAAGTAGGTGCGTATAACATGCAATGCTTGTATGAAAATGTGTTAGAAAGTTAGGAAGCATTCAGAGATGAACTCCAGTAAATACAAAAATGCATTTCAGGAACCTAGTAGAAGCTGTTGGGCAGATTGACTGAGAGAGAGGGCAACAGCAATGGAGAGTAGATAGACCAGCAACGTGATACATCTTCTTGTGCACAATGTTATTTTGTTTGTTTGTTTGTTTGTTTTGTGGGGGAGGTGATGGGTGATTAGAGCAGTCCATTCAAAAGAGCATGTACATAATAGTAGGGGACTTTAACACGCCACTTTCACCAATGGACAGATCATCCAAAATGTAAATAAATAAGGAAACACAAGCTTTAGCAGACACATTAGACCAGATAGACTTAATTCATATTTATAGGACATTGAATCTAAAAACAACAGAATACATTTTTTTCTCACGTGCCCATGGAATATTCCCCAGGATAGATCATACCTTGGGTCACAAATCAAGCCTTGGTAAATTTAAGAAAACTGAAATCATATCAAGTATCTTTCCTGACCACAATGCTATGAGAGTAGATTTCAATTACAGGAAAAAAAACAGTAAAAAATACAAACACATAGAGGCTAAACAATACACTACTGAATAACCAAGAGATCACTGAAGAAATCAAAGAGGAAATCAAGAAATACCTAGAAACAAATGACAATAAAAACACGACAACCCAAAACCTATGGGATGCAGCAAAAGCAGTTCTAAGAGGGAAGTTTATAGCAATACAATCCTACTTCAAGAAACAAGAAAAATCTCAGATAAACAACCTAACCTGACACCTACAACAATTAGAGAAAGAAAAACAAAAAAAACCCAAAGTTAGCAGAAGGAGAGAAACCATAAATATCAGATCAGAAATAAATGAAAAAGAAATGAAGGAAACAGTAGCAAAGATCAATAAAACTAAAAGCTAGTTCTTTGAGAAGATAAACAAAATTGATAAAGCATTAGCCAGACTCATCAAGAAAAAAGAGGAGCGGACTCAAATCAACAGAATTAGAAATGGAAAAGGAGAAGTAACAATTGACGCTACAGAAATACAAAGGATCATGAGACTATTACAAGCAACTATATGCCAATAAAATGGACAACCTGGAATAAATAGACAAATTCTTAGAAAAGCACAAACTTCCAAGACTGATCCAGGAAGAAATAGAAAATATGAACAGACCAATCACAAGCACTGAAGTTGAAACTGTGATTAAAAATCTTCCAACAAACAAAAGCCCAGGACCAGATGGCTTCACAGGTGAATTCTATCAAACATTTACAGAAGAGCTAACACCTATTCTTCTCAAACCTTTCCAAAATATAGCAGAGGGATGAATACTCTCAAACTCATTCTATGAGGCCACCATCACCCTGATAACAAAATCAGACAAAGGTGTCACAAAAAAATAAACTACAGACCAATATCTCTGATGAAAATAGATGCAAAAATCCTCAAGAAAATACTAGCAAACAGAATCCAACAGCACATTAAAAGGATCATACACCATGATCAAGTGGGGTTTATCCCAGGAATGCAAGGATTCTCAATATACGCAAATCAATCAATGTGATAACTCCATCTTAACAAACTGAAGGATAAAAACCATATGATAATCTCAAGAGATGCAGAAAAAGCTTTTGACAAAATTCAACACCCGTTGATGATAAAAACTCTCCGGAAAGTGGGCATAGAGGAAACCTACCTCAACATAATAAAGGCCATATATGACAAACCCACAGCCAACATCATTCTCAGTGGTGAAAACCTGAAACCATTTCCTCTAAGAGCAGGAACAAGACAAGGTTGTCCACTCTCACCACTATTATTCAACATAGTTTTGGAAGTTTTAGCCGTGGAAATCAGAGAAGAAAAAGAAATAAAAGGAATCCAAATCAGAAAAGAAGAAGTAAAACTGTCACTGTTTTCAGATGACATGATACTATACATAGAGAATCCTAAAAATGCCACCAGAAAACTACTAGAGCTAATCAATGAATTTGATAAAGTTGTAGGATACAAAATTAATGCACAGAAATCTCTTGCATTCCTATACTCTAACGACGAAAAATCTGAAAGAGAAATTAAGGAAACAATCCCATTTACCATTGCAACAAAAAGAATAAAATACCTAGGAATAAACTTTCCTAATGAGACAAAAGACCTGTATGCAGAAAATTATAAGACACTGATGTAGGAAATTAAAGATGATACAAACAGATGGAGAGATATACCATGTTCTTGGATTGGAAGAATCAACATTGTGAAAATGACTATATTACCCAAAGCAATCTGCAGATTCAATGCAATCCTATCAAACTACCAATGCATTTTTCACAGAACTAGAACATAAAATTTCACAATTTTTATGGAAACACAAAAGACCCCGAATAGCCAATGCAATCTTGAGAAAGAAAAACGGAGCTGGAGGAATCAGGCTCCTGGACTTCAGACAATACTACGAAGCTCCAGTAATCAAGACAGTATGGTACTGGCACGAAAACAGAAATATAGATCAAGCAGAAATATAGATCTATGGAACAGGATAGAAAGCGCAAAGATAAACCCATGCACATATGTCCACCTTATCTTTGACAAAGGAGGCAAGAATGTACAATGGAGAAAAGACAGCGTCTTCAATAAGTGGTGCTGGGAAAACTGGCAGCTACATGTAGAAGAATGAAATTAGGACACTTCCTAACACCATTCACAAAAATAAACTCAAAATGGATTAAAGACCTAAATGTAAAGCCAGATACTATAAAACTCTTAGAGGAAAACAGGCAAAACACTCCATGACATAAATCACAGCAAGATCTTTTTTGACCCACCTCCTAGAGAAAAGGAAATAAAAACAAAAATAAACAAACGGGACCTCGTGAAACTTAAAAGCTTTTACACAGCGAAGGAAACCATAAACAAGGTGAAAAGACAACCCTAAAAATGGGAGAAAATATTTGCAAATGAAACAACTGACAAAGGGTTAATCTCCAAAATATACAAGCAGCTCATGCAGCTCAATATCAAAAAAAACCCCAGCCCAATCCAAAATTGGGCAGAAGACCTAAATAGACATTTCTCCAAAGAAGATATACAGATTGCCAACAAACACATGAAAGGATGCTCAACATCACTAATCATTAGAGAAATGCAAATGAAAACCACAATGAGGTATCACCTCACACCAATCAGAATGGCCATCATCAAAAAATCTACATGCAATAAATGCTGGAGAGTGTGTGGAGAAAAGGGAACCCTCTTGCACTGTTGGTGGGAATGTAAATTGATAACAGCCGCTATGGAGAACAATATGGAGGTTCCTTAAAAAACTAAAATAGAACTAGTGTATGACCCTGCAGTCCCACCACTGGGCATATACCCTGAGAAAACCATAATTGAAAAAGAGACATGTAGTACAATGTTCACGGCAGCACTATTTATAATAGCCAGGATATGGAAGCAACCTATGTGTCCATCAATAGATGAATGGATAAAGAAGATGTGGTACATATATATAATGGTATATTACTCAGCCATAAAAAGAAACGAAATCAAGTTATTTGTAATGAGGTGGATGGACCTAGAGTCTGTCATAGAGAGTGAAGTAAGTCAGAAAGAGAAAAAGAAATACTGTATGCTAACACATATATATGAAATCTAAAAAAGATAAAAATGGTTCCAATGATCCTAGGGGCAGGACAGGAATAAAGACAAAAAGTTAGGCTTGGACTTGAGGACACGGGGAGGGGGAAGGGTAAGCTGGGTCGAAGTGAAAGAGTAACATTGACATATATACACTACCAAATGTAAAATAGATAGCTAGTGGGAAGCAACCGCAATGCACAGGGAGATCAGCTCGGTGCTTTGTGTCCACCTAGAGGGGTGGGATAGGGAGGGTGGGAGGGAGGTTCAAGAGGGAGGGGATATGGGGATATATGTATACATATAGCTGATTCATTTTGTTATACAGCACAAACTAACACAACATTGTAAAGCAATTATACTCCAATAAAGATGTTAAAAAAAAAAAAAAAGAAAGAGCGAGCATGTGTTTAGAAGTTCTAAGCCCGAGCTCTGTTTCTGCTATAAAGTCTTTGTATTTTCCTTGGGAAAGTGACTTGATTTCCCAGGCATGATCATCCTCCTTCATACAAAGAAGAAATTAAGCTTGATTTCTAAGTTTTCTTTCTGTTCTCACATTCTATGGAGTCTATGGATCTGAGAGAGGCAGGCAATAATGCAGGCAATTTGCTGTGTCCAAATCAGCAACCTTCATGTTCCTCTCATCTTGTTGAGACCCCACCCTAAGTAAACCTAAGTCATTGACGCACTGGTGATCACAATGATAAACATTTGTGTTTTCAAATTGCAAAACCAGGGGTGAGGAAGTAGCTGCTTGACACTGCTGAGAACATCTGAAGCTTTGGGGTTGAATAGGATTTAGTATTTATTTGGTTCACTAAGGGGGAAAAAAAAAAGGTAGCTTTGTTGATTTGCTGGAAAGAACTGAGAATGACAGAAACCAAGGAAGGTGGAGGAAGAGGGGGAAGAAGGAAATCAGTAGATAGTGGCCCCAAAGGAGGAATAAGGGTAGGGAGCAGAGCTGGTCAGGAAAGGGTAGAATTGGGTGCTCTTTCCTTCCTGCTTCCTCTCCCAATAGCAGATTTAATACCACTTATAGTATTGTTTCCCACTGAGTCCACATTTGGCTTCAGAATCCTTCTGAACACAGAATTCCACAAAGTTACTATCAACAGGATGAGCACATTAAAAAGAAATTGCATTTTGGGATTAGGGAATGAGTGCAAGTTTGTAAGTTGTAAGCGTTTCAGGCCTTAGTCCCAATTTTTCTATGGAATTCACTCCAGTTTCATCAACTCACTATTATTTTTCTGCCCTCTCAAATCCTATAGCATTTCCTGTCTGTCAGTTATTTGGTACTTCCCCCCTTCTGTAGTCTGTAGATTATTTGTGGTCTGAGTCTTGTCCTTCCAACTGGATATAAACTCTTTAAGCCTGAGATCATGTCTTCCATGTCTTTGCTCTCCTCACAGTATATACTTGACACTTTAAAGTTCATGGTTTATTTGTGAGTGTATCTTCGCTGAAGAAAATGATGTACCCAATTTTAGTAAAGTTTTTATAAACAGTTGAAGTAAAAGTTTTAGCACCAAACTGAAATGATCTAGAATGTGTATTTCATTAACTATTCTGAACAATGGGCATGACATTACAAAATGCTGAGAACAGACTAACCAACAGAGACACATGCTCATTTGTTGAATGTTAAGACATCTACAGGTTTCCGGAAGAGGCACATTTGAGTGCTGGCTATGATTCCAGTTAGTGACAGAGAAGACTTGATCTCAGCTTGCTGGAATCCCAGTAAAGGTGTACTCTGATTTCCTTCTGTGCTGCTGGAATTTTCCAGTTGCTGAATTTGATGGAGAAAACTATCCCCACAATATTATGGCATGAGCTTTTTTTTAAATGTTGAGCCCTCTTTTTAAATTTATTTATTTATTTATTTATTGGCTGTGTTGGGTCTTCGTTTCTATGCGAGGGCTTTCTTTAGTTGTGGCAAGCGGGGGCCACTCTTCATCGCAGTGCGCGGGCCTCTCACTGTCGTGGCCTCTCTTGTTGCGGAGCACAGGTTCCAGACACGCAGGCTCAGTAGTTGTGGCTCACGGGCTTAGTTGCTCCGCGGCATGTGGGATCCTCCGAGACCAGGGCTTGAACCCGTGTCCCCTGCATTGGCAGGCAGATTCTCAACCACTGCGCCACCAGGGAAGCCCCTGGCATGAGCTTTTTAAATGACAGAGGGTCTTCTTCCTCATTAGTGCAGATGAGACACTAATAACTGATATATTGAACTCTTACTATTTGCCAGGCATTGTTTAAAACACTTTCCATGTAAACTGCATATTCGATCTTTGCCACGTCTCTGTGAAGTATCAATAAATACTCATTATTGCTTCTTCAACCTGAAGTGCAGAGTGGTTATGTAACTTGCCCAAGGTCACACAGTAACCTTGTAAGTAGGAAAGCCTGGATTAGAGGCAGCCTGGCCCCAGAGTCCAAGCTCTTCACTCATACACTCTGTCTCTTCAGGTGAGTTCAAGCCCCAGAGGACTTGTCTTTGATTGACTTCATTAGCTAATCGACATTAGCTAATATTCTCTGCTCCTCTCAGTGGTGAAGAGAAGGCAACAGTGAATAAGCAAGTTACTTTCTGGAAGGTGAGCATCCGTATAAAGACTGCTTCATCTTTTAATTTGGGGCAATAGAGTGACGTGGTTAAAACAGTGTCCTGAAATTAGACTGTATGAGTTTTTAGTGAGTTCTGCAGGTTTCCAGTCGGTGACTTGGGAAGAGTTATTTATCCTCTTGACCTTAGTGTCTTCATCCATAACGTGGAAAAAGAGAAACAGTTCTTACCTGACAGAATTACTGAATGAGTAGATGCAAGAACCTATATAAATTACTTGATACTGTTCCTGACATGTAGCAAGCGCCCAATAAATGCCGCCATCATCATCATCGTCATCATCATCATCATTGTCATCTCATTGCCATCATCACTGATTTGGCAGAAGGGTAGCTGTGCTACAATGTCTGGCAGCCAGCCACATTCTTTGTTTGCCTTTTTGTGAAAGGGACAAGTCTGACATAGAGTCACCTGATGGAGTGGCCTTTTTCTAGACCCGATTGTCTTCATAGGACAACCAACTGCATGTATATCTATATCTACAAGTACATATTGCATAGACTGAATTATTAATGACCCAGTGATGATCCTGAGTAGTGAAGAAGGTATTACCTAATGTTCACTCTGTGTCTTATATGTGAAGCACAATTCATGGTATATTTTAGAAGTATTTCTATTAAAATTATATTTAAGGTATGAAAGCTTAGACTTACCTATTTAGAAATCTTTTTTTTTAACCTAGAATGGTTCATTCTCAAAGAATTCCAAGTAACACCCATTTTACTTTCCATCTTAATGTACTAGCATTTTACATTCAAATCTAGTATAGATTATCAGTTAGATCACAAAAAAATACCCAGGAAGGCAGGGGGGCGTGATTTAATCCCACAGCTACTTGTGACTGAGTAAGAAGTACTGTGACAATCCTTTGGTAGGGGTGGGGCAGCGGAGGATGGGTTGGGGGGTGGGATGGAGCCGTCAGCCCCAGATGCGCCCTGCTGAGGAGGGAGATTCAGTTTCCCCGAGTGCCTGTCTTCGTGCTTATCACCTGTGTAACCTTAGGGAGGTGACTTAACCTTTCTCAGCCTGTTTTGTCTTGTATAAAATGGGGACTGTAAATTCCACCTTGTACGATTAAAATGAGAATTATGTTGTGTGCAAAACACCTGATACATGAGAGGTTGCATACTCAACAAATATTTCCAGAGCACCAGCTCTATATCATGTGCTGCCATTAAAAAACGGGGCTATTCCTATGATTTAGAGTGAACGTGCTGTGCACCATGTTGTTAAAACACAACCCTCCCATTGCCAAGAAAGGAAATTTAAAAGACTGTCCATATTTTGAAGCATGTGCAGTGGAAGAGAGGTGTGTCTCCTTAAAATGCCTATACTCGTATGTATCTAAGTTTTGGTAAATAGGTATAGAAATAGCCAAAATTACTGAGATGCATGGACTTTAAAGCCTCAGCTTTGAAAAACTGTTAGTATGGAGGGAGAAGTTTCAGGACTGGTGATACAAATCACCCTGACATGAAGGAACCAATATGAACACAGGACTTGTTCCAATATGGGGATTCAGAAGAGCACCAGCAGGTAATAACTGACCAAATGTCAATAGGTGAATAGGGATCAGAGCAGATTCCGGGCTCAAGTGTTTTCCCTGCACTTGTCCTCCTTAATGAAGTGAGGCTGTCATTCCACAGTGAACTCTGGTAGTTTCTCTGGGAGGCCTTCCCTGGCCTTCCTATCTAAAATTTCACCTCCCACTCGTGTTCACTTCCCGTCTCCTGCTCAACTGCATTTTTCTCGTTAGCATTTAACACTGTCTAATATACTGTATACCTTGTTTATTTATTTATTTATTTTGCGGTACGCGGGCCTCTCACTGTTGTGGCCTCTCCCGTTGCGGAGCACAGGCTCCGGATGCACAGGCTCAGCGGCCATGCCTCACGGCCCAGCCGCTCCGCGGCATGTGGGATCTTCCCGGACCGGGGCACGAACCCGCGTCCCCTGCATCGGCAGGCAGACTCTCAACCACTGCACCACCAGGGAAGCCCCCTATACCTTGTTTATTGACCGTTTAACCCACCAGATAGAAACTTCTTTAAGGATAGAATTTTTGTCTGTTGTGTTCACTGTTCACACCCTAGTGCCTAGAATACTACCTTGCACCTGGGAAGCACTCAGTGAATGTTTGTTGATTGAGCCTCATTATGGTTTATATTTGTATAATTTTTAATGATTGTGGGTGTATGTTCCACTTAAGTAGTGTTGATTGTCCATCACCTAGTATTGATTTGGTTATTTTCAGTCAGTCTGTTCTTACAAAGCTCTTTTGGGAATTACTAAGGAGAAATATGTTAACTGATGGATCAAAACCTGATATTCATAGTTAAGGGCCCTGAGTCCAGAGTAGGCAGAACAGACAAAGCCCCCTCCCATGGAATGGCATCTAAAGAAAGCAGCACTATCTACATGCCTTGATGATATATACACAGTAACAAACCATATACATTTCAGAGGGTGAAGAAGTATGAAAAGCAACTTGTAAAGTCATAGGATATCCCCAAATAGGTAAGAGAATGATCATTAGATATAAAGTTTGTCATCAAGTATTTTAAGGCTGGTGACATTCTGTTTATGCCACTAAATCCTTAGGACTCACAATACCCATGATGGCAGAAGAATGTGAAGCAGACAGTGGTGTGGGACTGATGTAGGTCAACCTGATGACCATGAACAGTTTCTCTCTGTCACTTTCTTATATGACATTAAATTATTTTCAATTGTGCTGAAAGTATTTTAAATAACATTGCCGATATTTCCCAGGAAAGATACTTCTTTCTTTCCTAATATGTGGTTAAGAGCAAAAAGGTAAATATTTTTATATCAAGGGACATATGCCTTTGATTTTGAGAATTTTTTTAATGTAAAAATTCAGTAAACAGCCACTGTGGTAGGCAGAGTAATGGCTCCCCCAAAATGATTACTTCCTAATCTCTAGAACCTGTGAATATGTTACCTTAAGTGGTAAAGGGGACTGTGCAAATGTAATTAAGGTTAAGGACTTTGAGATGGGGAGATTATCCTGGACTATCTAGGTGGGTGTGATCTAATCACAAGAATCTTTACAAGTGGAGAACTTTTCCCAGCTGTGGTCAGAGGGAACAATATGAAGCCGCTGTGCTGCTGGCTTTGAAAAATGGAGGGAAGGGGCCACAAGCCAAGGAATCCAGGTGGTCTCTAGAAGCTGGAGAAAGCAAACGAACAAATTTTCCTCTAGAGCCCCCAGAAGGAGCCCCACCCTGCAGACAACATCACTCTAGCCCAGTGAGACCCATGTAGGATTTCTGACCTACAGATCTATAAGATCATAAATTTGAACTGTTTTAAGCCACTGTTTGTGGTGATTTATTATAGCAGCAATAGCAAATTAATGCATTCCCTGATTGTTGAATAAACCATACTTATAACAAGGTTGTAGTCATATTTATTTGTCTCTATTTTTATTTTAAAACTTTTAGTCATAGAAATAAAGCAACTGTTGTTGCACTTGTGCAAGTAAACATATTACTTAGTACAGAAAAATTTCACTTCCTCACTAATAATACTAATAATTAGTATGTCAAATACTAATTAAAAGGATTATATTAAAGTACTTTTGGGGTACTCTTGTACCATCACAATTTAAAAATCAGATGGTTTTGAAATACTTGAACTGTGACAGATTATTTTAAAGTCACTTAGAACATATTTCTTTTGAATTGTTAGTTCAGATGATGTGAGAGCACTTTGATATTGTTTTAGTATGTACATTTCAGTGTTTGACAAGATGACTTTTTTGCATTGTGAACTATGTCCTGTTTACATATTCTGGAGTTAATTTTTCATGAGTGGTAAATGGTCAGATAACATGAGATTTTGCAAGTGAAATCTGAAACTACACCTACAGATTGAACATAATGTGTATTAGATCAAATGGCTCGACACAAGTAAGCAATGCATTAGCACCAATTCGGTATCCTCGTGATCCAACTGCATTCCTTTGCGTGGGTAGTATTTATAGTAGTTTAATTCATAGTATTCTTTAGCTCTGAGTTTTGTTTAATCTAAGAAGGCTAGTGAAGTTAATTATGTTGTCTAGAACTGGGAAAAGAAACCCACCAACAACCACTAAGATTGCTGCTAATGTTGATATGATTGAATTCATAGTAGAGGCAGCTGGATTTAATTATCAGCTTGCAGTGTTGTGGTTTTGGCAGCAATTGCTGAGGAACGGATAATGCAAGTAGCCTTCAAAGCCACTCACATTAGAGATAAAAACCTTGTCATTCAGGCAGACAGCTGACTGAACAAGTATTAAAATGAACAAAGATTTCCCAAGGGAGGTTGCAGACTAAGGTTTGGTTTTGTCTCCTTGGCTTCAATTCAAATATGTCAGAGACACAGGATCTTATTCTTTCTAACTTAATAAAATGTTAGCCATTCTTAACATGAGGGGTGAGTTGGGGGAGAGTTTGAGGGTGGAGGCATTGTGACAATTACAGAAATCCTTAGTTAGCTAATAACTCCATGAGCCTTATTCGGCTCATGTATGGGAGAAATGTAGAAAAGAATCCTTAGGTTCTAATTATCTTAGTAGCAATGTCTAAGTCCCAACTTAAATTCTGTCACAGCTATGACAGAGCTGGCTAAGAGCAACAGTGGCTACTGGCAGCAGAAATCCAATATTTTCCCTCTAAATCAGGGTTTCTCAAGAGAAGCACTATTGACATTTTGGGGCCAGATGATTTTTTGTTGTGGGGGACTGTCCTGCTCTCCTGTGTCTTGTAGGATGTTTAGCAACATCCCTGGTTCCTATGCACTGAATGCCAGTAGCACCCTCCCCTGGCTGTGAAGACCAAAAATGTCTCCAAATATTGCCAAAAGTGCCCTGGAGAGCAAAACCGTCCCCTGTTAAGAACCACTGCCATACATCTATGAGAGGAATATAGGTCAGTTACTTTTGGAAGGTATTACAGGTTTTTACACACACACACACACACACACACACACACACACACACACACACACACACACACACACACACACCCCAGACCGCTACACATTAGCTCTGTTTGCTTTTATAAGTAATATCCTTATGATACTCTAGACGGAGCTTTCAGAAGCATAACGTCTCTCAACATAAATTCTATATGGTGCTGCTTCTCCTCACAGCAGTACTTCATACTGTAGGAAGCAGCCCTTTAGCTACATAAGATATGAAACAGCGGGAGGCAATAAGGAACGAATGAATCTTTAATGAATAGTTTTTAATAGAAGTCGCATTGTTTTAATAATAGGGAAGATAACATGTTATTAGTCCTGGCAATTAATTAAGGAATCCTTGCCAAGACAATTGATAATCATTTTCTTAATTTCTTTGTGTGATTCAATAAATACATTTTGCTTTTTTTTTTTTCAGTGTGATAACATTAGCTGACTGAATCACAGCTCCCTTTGCGTGTAGCTTAGTTACTAGATTGAGGTTCAAAATGTTGAGGGAATTTGTCCTGCACTGTGTTGATGAATAAATCAAAAGAATAATTAAAATAAAAGGATTGCTCGTTTTTTAAAAGCATGATTCAAAAGAAAGGCCCTCTTAAACCCTATGTGGATGATTTTACTTGTTTTTGGTTATATTTGTAATCCCGGTTCATCTCAAAGCCCATACCTAAAGAACATAGAACTCAGATCTGGGATAGTTTACATGCAGGAGAGAGAACCCAGAAATCTGAGTTCTGTCCTTGGCTTTCTTACCTGTCTGACCTTGAGCAGCCTGGAATTTATTCTTCCTGTTTTCTTAGGTCTAAAGGAAGATAACCCCTCTCTCCCCAACCAACCATCCATAAAGTGTTCTAGGGATTAATTAGAGAAGTCATTTGAAGTGTTTTGCAAGCCTAGAAGAAAAGCACTCTCTGTAACACCAGATATTACTCAGCGTTTCTCTTTCTCTTCCTCTCTGCCAGGCAGCTCTGCTTCCCCTGTCTACTCTCATCTATACATTTAGCAGTTGGGGGTTGATGAAACTGTTACTCACACTCTCTTTCCCAGCTTGCATCAAAGGAACAGTATTAGATTTCATTTTGCTGAGAGATTTAAACCCTACCTTGTCTGACAGACTTTGAATTCACCTCTTAAATGCATTCCAAAGGCCCCAGTCACAGTATCAACAAAGTTGAAAACAGCAACTTTATTTCTTAGTCACCTCGAATAAAAATGATGCCATTTATTTTTAGCAAGTTTGGAATATTCTTATACAAACACTGTCAGTTCTGATGTACTTCAGTAATGGGAATAGTATCTGTGCTATTTTTTTTGTGTGGAAAACTTATTTCTAACAGTTTCCTTTTTTTGGTAAATCTAATTGCTTTGGGTTCACCAGGAATTCATGGGCAATTGCTTTTCTCACTATTACAAATCTATTGCAAGTGGAGCTTTTATATTCAGGGTTGCTGACCTGAATCTGTTTCCTTCACAGTAATCTTGTGCTATTTCCAAGTTTAGGAAAACTGACGGAGTTTGAAGAGACAATATTCATCCATCAGACTATGGGTGCTACTTTTGCATCCCTTACACATAATTGTCAAAAAATCCTATTAATACCCAACCACAGGCCAATGCATGAAAATATAATCGGAATGTTGCAGAGATGATTCAGAGTCAAACAGGAACCCTCATTTTCGACCCCAATTTACTGCTATCCCACACAAATTAAGTATTCTCAATTTCTGAAGAAATTATCTATATCAGACATGTAGACTCATGATCCAGAGGTTATAGGAAATGTCACTTTATATTAAAAAGGGGCCTACCTCATACCTGGCTTTGTGCTTTACTCCTTGCATTAATAATGTTGTCTTTTCAGCCTTTAATTCTGCTTTTCAATCCTGGGGGACACATATTTTAATTTTTTATTGGTTGTGGTACAGTTTCAGCAGATTCATAGGAAGGCCTTCCCATATGCTTACTGATCCATTCAACCTGCAGCAAGATGTAAATGCTTCCGTGTGTGTGTGTGTGTGTGTGTGTGTGTGTGTGTGTGTGTGTGTGTTTGATGAGAAAGAAGGAAGTGGTAACAGTTGATTTCAACTGAAGGAGTACATTTGTGTCCTTATTTAAAGTGGATATAAATCAGAATATTTTTATATACTTAGCCATATTTTTTCCTCTTATTAGGCCTTGGCCTTTGAAATTTGATGGCAAAATGGATTAGGCAGTTGAAAATAATAAAGGAGAAGTCAGTCTGTCCATGAATTAATCTATATGATAAAATCCACTAAAACTCAAAACTTTATAAGGTCAAGCTTTAATAAAAAATAATGGCTCCCTATATAGTCAACTGGTTTCCACCATTTAGATGACTGCCTGGACCGACAGCATTTAGTAGATAGGGCACTGTGCATGCATAGGCATGTGGTCTTAATTTTTACTCCCTAAAATCTTTATGTATAACTATTTTTATTTTTTTTATGCACACTTATGTTTTTTCTATATTTTAGTTATTGTAAATAATGCTGCAATGAACATGAGGCTGCTTATATCTTTTTGAATGTTTTTGTTTTCTTTGATTAAGTGCCCAGAAATGGAATAGGTGTATCATACAATAGTTCTATTTTTAATTTTTTTTTTTGGAACCTCTAAACTGTTTTCCATAGTGGCTGCACCAATTTACATTTCCACCAACAGTGCACAAAGATTCCCTTTTCTCCACATCCTTGTCAACACTTGTTATTTCTTATCTTTTTGACAACAGCCATCCTAACAGGTGTGAGTTGATATCTCATTGTGGTTTTTATTTGCATTTCCCTGTTGATTAATGGTGTTGAGCTCTTTTATGTTCCTGCTGGCCATATTTATGTTTTCTTTAGAAAAATGTCTATTCAGATCTTCTACCCATTTTTTAATTGGGTTGTTTGATGTTGAATTGCATGAGTTCTTTGTTTATTTTATGTGTAACTATTTTTAAATTTAAATGTTTAAGAATAAAATATACCTAGAGTTTTGAAAAAACCTCTAAAAACTTAGAAGTTTGAGAAAAGCAGAAAATATATGTATGACAGCTTGCCCTTTGAGAAATGACCGTGGGCCTTTCAAATAAGTATTTGTAAGGCCTGGCTCTTTAGGTGAGGACTGCTTTGTTGATCAACAGCCCAGTAGACTGAGCTTGTCCAAGGAGTTCCATCTTGAATCCAGGTATAAATCACCTGGTGGGGCAGTAAACAAGCATAGATACTGTGGTACAAGTATTTATATCTGAATTCTAGCATTTATTCCTCACCTAGGCTACAGTGTGTTCTGGCAAAAGGTGTCTATGCTCCCTTTGTTGCCCCAGGGCATCACACTACTCGATGCTATTATGTTAGAATTGTCCAAAAAGGTTTTTTTGAGCAGATTTGAATCACATTTTCTATTGGAATCTTAATGATTTTTTAAAAATCTGAAATGTTACTTTTCATGTCTATAAGTGGAGGAACTAACTAAAAAGGTTTGTGTCATTAAATAAAAGTTAGTGGTATTTTCCCTTCCCAGACATCCCTAAAACTTATTTGTGCAATATGTTTTGATATCCAACGTAGTGCTTTATTTATTGAGCACTAGCTCTTAATTTATTCTTACATCATTTTAACTAAAGTTTGTTGCCTCTTAGTAGTGTGGGAATGATGGTACACCCGTAATAAGTTCTTTGAAGATGGGGAATGTATGGTATTCAGAATTTTCTTAGGCGCCAAAATTTTACAAACTGAAATAATCTTTAAGGCCCATTTCCCCTACGCCTGGTTTTTTAAAGAGGACTGGACATGACCCAAACTCAGCTCCCTATCTGCCTGCTGAACTTATTACTCCCAGGGGGCTTCCCCTTCTCCTTGATGGTGACAACTTTCAGTTGCTCAGGCCGAACATCTGGATGGCAGCCTTGACTTCACTGTTTCTTTTACATCTCGTGCCCAATCTTTGAAAAATATCCTTTTGATTCTATGTTCAAATTATGTCCAGACCCATCACTCTTCTCCACCTCCACTGCTACTACCCTCATCCAAACTACCGTCATCTTTTGCTTTGATTATTGTAGTGGCCTCCTAACTGGCTCCCTGCTTCCACCTTTGCTCTCCTTTCTCTTCTTACAAAGGAGCTGGAGGGAGCCTGGTGAAAGCATAGCCAGAGCCTGCTACTCCTTTGATCAAATGCTGTAGTGGCTCCCCACTGCCCCACCGCATATGAGACTCTATGTGATCTGCCCCCACCACCCTTTTTCTCTCTCTGAACTCTCCTCTCCGCTGACTTTCTTTCCTCTCCCCTTTTGGACCACACTGGCCTCATTGCTCTTCTTCACATAAGCCAGGCATGTCCCTGCCTCAGGCTGAGCAGTGGCACTGGCATCTACCTCTGTTGCTCCTACACTCTTCTCTTAGATATGCGAATGATGGGCTCCCCCATCTAATGCCTCCTTCCCAACAGGGTGCCTTGACTATCTTAAAAATCACAGCTGTTTCCCCGGCACTCTCCATCCTCCTTACTCTGCTTAATTTCTTTTTCTCTCTGGCGCTTGCCACTGACTAGCAGACTCTACAATTTACTTATTTTATATTTTCGGTTGTCACTTACCAGAATGCTGTATGAAAGCAGGGAGGATTTTTGTTGGTTTTGTCAGTGTCATATTCCCAGTCTGAACAGTGCTTGGCACACAGCATATAATAATAATATGCATTGCATATAAAAATAATAATATAATAATATGCATAGCATATAAAAATAATAATCACTCATTTACTTACTGCTTACTGTGGATAAATTTTCACTTTCATTATTTAACTTGATTCTCCTCTGCACTGAGGACCGTTTGACATAAGAAGAGTTCGGTCTTGACTCTGAGTGGACTTTGAACAGTTAGTAAGAAACGAGAGGCATTCAGGCAGCAGAAAGAGAGTTTGAAAGACACCGAGAAGTGAGAGAGCAGAGTGTAAAGATTTGGGGATGAAGGGCTGTAAGAATGTAGGACAGGAAATGGGAGAACAACATTCGAAGGTTAACAGCAAACAGCTTCTCAAGGCACTTGTATATCAGGCCAAGGTGCCCGGATTTATCACGTAGGCAGCGGTGAATCATTAAAAGATTACACAGGAGTTGACTTGCTCAGATTAGCATTTTGGGAAAGAAAAATCACTGCAATGTACATTCTTTAGAAAAAGTGTGAACTCCTCAGACGTATAGATGAAAATAGAGAACAGTTTTTCTCACAACATAATTATCATGAAACAGTACCCTGGAAAGGTTTATAACTTAAATAAATTTGGATCAAAGTTACAGACACGGCTACATTTGCACATCTGAGCATGAACAAGGGCTTGTGTGACCTATGTAAAATAAATGCCTTTGGACCCTACCACAGTTTTAGGAATTTTAAGAACTGATGTGATGTTCCTGGGTTACCATCACAACAGGCTAGTTACTACTGCACTTCATTATCATTGAACGAGCTTTGATATTATTTGCAGCTAAAGGGCAAACGATAACTTTCCTTTTAATTAGCAGCATTTTCAATTACTTTTCATTCTACATTTGTAAAGAAAAACAGACTAAAAGTTTTCGGCATGAAATCCACTCGCTTTGTGAAAACAAAGACTTTTCGTAGTGGCAGAAAAATAACCCCTAGAGGAAGAAATTTTATTTTGGAGGAAGTGTTAGAGGATGGTATTTTAGAGATAGTATGTGGGTGGCCAGCAGGGATTGCTTTTTTCCAGGTAAAGAGAGCTTCTAGCAGGTGGACAGTCTCTGGAAACGGCCACATGTTCAATTAAAATGTTTTAGCGAATTTAGTGAGAGTTGGGTAGTTTTGCATCTTTATCTCAACTTCCAGCACATCAAAAGAATTTAGCTTTAATTGCCTCTTATAGGAATTAATCTGTACGGAAGCCTATCTCTAAATAGCCAGAAAGGCCATGCCCAAATGTGAAGCCAATCTTCTCTCCACACTGGCAAGTGCCCCAAAGAGATTTGCTCACGTGTAAACAGACCCCTATTGGGTTCCTATTAGTAGGGCTAACAGTAACTTATTTTGAGATTTTTAGAAATTCTAATAAATTTTTGTCAGTTAGGATTCTTGGTTCCAAGCAACAGAAACTGGCTGGTTATTTTAAGCCCAGAAGGATTTCACTGGAAGGCTACTGGGGGAGGAGAAGGGCACACAAATTGATGGGGGAGATGCAGAGTCTGGGAGGGAAAATTTGCAGAAGCCAGGGAGCTCTGGGGGAAGCAGGAAGTGCAGTCAATAAGTAGAAGTCTGGTCTGTGCATGATTCAAGCTGCCAGAAGCAAGTACCTGATAAGCTTCCAGGGAATGTGCAATAGAAGAGTCTGTCTTCTTTTTAGAGACAGACCACAGTACAAAAGAGGTCCTACTGCCAAGACTATGCCAAATGGACAGTTTCCCTTAAAGAAAGACCACAGTGTCCATAGGGGCTGGGGTGAGGAGGTCAGTTGCTATCAAAATGACCTGTATATGCTAGTTTGGGTTTTTTATTGTTTGTTGCTTTGCTTTTTTTTTTTTTTTTGAAGTGACTGATATGGTGAGTGGTAAGGGTTCTTCCCTTTGTAAGTTGGTTTAAAATATCCATATATCTATATCTATCCATATAGTATATAGATTTTTTTTCTTGTGGAAAAGGTGTTGTGAGTTAGAATGGAAAATGAAGAAGATTTGATACAGACCAAATTAACTGTCTGCCTAGAGTAACTCAGGATTATCTGTAGTACTAGACCCAAACTTGTTTCAAATTACTCTTGAACTGCTCTACTTCTTCTTTGCCCACTGCTCCAAATTACTAACAAAAAGGAAAGCAGGTACACAAAAAAGTCTATGTTTGTTTTTCTTAGTCAAATCAGATTAGGATATTAGGGAACTATTGATTAAAATATAGGCAGATGTATGCATGTATATACACACATATGTATGTATTTATATATTTTATTTAATATCCTTAACTATTTAGATTCGGCTGCATGCCTGATGTCTTTAAACACTTCAGCGGGTATTTCTTAAGAACAAATAAATTCATTTACATCACCAAGGACAATTATTAAAATCAGGAAATTAACATGGATATATTATAATCTATAGATCTCATTCATTTTTCACCAATTGGTCAGATGTCCATTATAGCAAAAGGAAATCTCTGATCCTGTGTTCTATTCTGTTGTCATGTCTCTTTCGTCTTTGTAATATGGAATACTCCTTCATTAATCTGGAAAGCGTTTCTTTGTATTTTAAGATACTGATATCTTTGAAAAATATAGGCTATTATATTGTAGAATATCCCTCATTTTGGGTTTGTCTGATAGATTTCCTTATGAATAGATTTAGGTTACTTGCTTTTGGCAGGAGGATTACTAAATGATATATTCTCAGTGCATCATCTCAGAAAGTTCATGAGGTCAGTGCCCATTCCTGGTAATGTTAACTTTGACTACTTGCTAAGGTGGTGTCTGCCAAGTTTCACCACTATAAATTTTCTCTGTTTTTCTTTTGTAATTAATAAGTATTTGGTTTGGAAGTATTTTGAGGCAATGGAAATAATCTGTTGCTTCTCAAACTTTCACCTACTGATTTTAGCTTCTATCGATAATTCTTGCCAAATACTGATTTTCCTAATTTAATTATTCCTTCTACATTTGCTGGACTTCTATTGGAAGGAGGAACTTCCTTTCTTTTTTTTTGGTTTGTTTATTTGTATAAGTAGGGTGGACTAACTGATGCTTTACTCTTGCTTATTTGTTTCGATGCTTGGAGTCTCCCAGATTTGCCCAATGTTAGCTCTTTTAAAATGGCTCGGTGGTTGTCTATACTTCTCTGCCTCCCTCAGGTAGGAAGACACTGTGTTTGTATTCCCCGTAGCATGACACTTTGTATAACATAGATGCTTAATAATAACTATATTGAATTTGCCAATAATTCATGCATTGCTTCCTCTAAAATTCTCAGCCTTATCATTTTGTAAAATTACCCTCTTGTAAAATAGACTTCCTAAGAAACCAATTCAGGAAAATATACAAAACTGTGTTGTTTTTATTCTCACACTGAGAATACCGTGGTTTGAATAACGTTTGTATTTTTCTACTTTTATCTACATTTTATTTGATTTTCTTCTTTTTAATAATTTATTTACATATATTCTTATTTTACATAATGTAAGATAATTTGCAAAATTTAGAGTAAGTATGCAAGTGGGTCCCTTGACTGATATAACATTCAGACAAAGCGATCTGTGTGTTACCTGTCCATTTGCCATCCTAAGAGATATTGGGAAATTTGGGGCTGAATAATGACAACAGATATTTTCTTCCATGATTAACTTCTGTCCTGCCAGACACCCCTTTGGAAATGGTTTAAAACATAGTTCCCCCATTCCTTCCATAGACTGATGTTTTCAAAATTAATCATCATTCACCTCTTATTTTCTTCCTTTATAAAAAATAAGAAGCCATAAAAGAGATAAAATACCAAAATACTACTCTTTTTTTTTTTGCGGTACGCAGGCCTCTCACTGTTGTGGCCTCTCCTGTTGTGGAGCACAGGCTCCGGACGCGCAGGCTCAGCGGCCATGGCTCACGGGCCCAGCCGCTCCGCAGCATGTGGGATCTTCCCGGACCGGGGCACGAACCCGTGTCCCTTGCATCGGCAGGCGGACTCTCAACCACTGCGCCACCAGGAAAGCCCTACTCTTGTCTTGATGTAATATTTTTGAGGGAGGTTTCAACTTAACCCAGACCTAGTGAAATCTCTTGAGAGGCCAGTGTTAACTCATCCAGCATTAATAGAGTGCTTATTATGTGGCAGGCATTGTGCCCAGACCTTAAAAAGTTACCGTCCCTCTTCAAAAGGCTCATAGGATAGAGGTACATAAGAAAAATTCGAAAACGAGGAAATAAGGGCAGTGTCCAAGATGTTCTGAGATCCAGAGGAAGATGCTCACCCTGCCCAGAGGGAGCTGGTTAGAGAGATGCTTTTGAAAATAAGTGCAAATCAATGTGTCCGAGAAAGGAAAGATTTTTCACTATATCTTTTAGAATGGTTGAAGTCAAATGATAATTTATCCTAAAAGAGACTATATTTATTTGAACAAAAGTTCTGACCATTTAAAATCATAACAAAGAATGTTATCTAACCAATGTTATGAGTTTGTGAACTTGTTCTATTTGAAATATTTGTTCTTGTATAATGAGGTGACATAACGGTCATGTCAGTGAGCAGAAGTAGTAAATGAAATCTATCTAGAAGGTTATAAAGACTTTTGATTATTTTTTATGTGGCATAATTGGAAGATTATGAATTCTTCATATTGAAGATTTGAAAAATACGAGCCTGGTGACTATGGCTCCCTGAGGATGGACAAGGATAAGCTTCATGAGTGTATGAAATCCTTTAAATTATAAGCCAATTTTTTTGTGAATTTACATTTATATATATTTTTCTCTCATAGGGTCTATAGCTTTTATCAGATTCTTAGTGGGTTCCTTGAATTCCTCTAAATTAAGAGGTATTTGTGGACTGGTTTGTTGAAAGTAGCACTTGACCACAGTTATAGCCCTAGATTAGTTATACTCAATGCAGTTGTAGACCAATAATTTAACTTTTCTAATCTTCAGTTCCTTCTTTTCTAAAATAAGAGTTTTAATTAAGGTCAAGGCTCCTCAATAGATGTATCTCAATCAACCAGGGTGTCTTAAAGAATTTTGCAATCTAAGTGGACACAGGTGAGGATTTTTAGCCATTACAGTGTTGGCCCTCACAGTGTATTAAGAAATTTGAATCTTGATTTTCAGGTTCCCTTGAAAAATTCAAAGACCTGCCTGCTCTGGGCCCATATTACAGCTCAGCAGTAGTTTGGAGAAGGTCAGTGCTAACATGTCTGGACAGATGCATGCACTCCGGTCCTCCACAGTATCCTCCATGCTCTACAGTCTAACACCAGCCTGCTGCACTCAATTATATGAGCATCCTGCCCCTGGAAGCATTTGCTATGGTGTCCTCACAATACACTCTTGAGCTGGAGAAGGAGAACAGGTCATAGAGAGGTGGCTAAGGTCAGGCAGACATGTCTCAGTGTGCCTTTACTGAGAGAATTCTGAAGTCCTCTGTGTTCCAATGTGTGCCCCGATTATGGGGGAAGATTTAACACTTTTTACTGAAAAGTGTTCCCCTGCTTGGGGTAGATGCTGGAAACTGCTCACTAACTTGTATTGCTCATCTTATCTGACACTCTTAAGCATTTGCCATCCACCAATATTTTAGGATGTTATGCTAGGTCAGGCTTAATAGATCACAAATTCAAATAGAGAGAGAGGGTCTGAAAAAGTTGGACAGGGTGTGATAAAACTTTTCAGGCCCTGTTTGTTCATATATAAGATGAAACCTGAAGTAATTGTGCATTTTAAATAACTTCACTGACTACGTCAGGGGTCCACAAATATTTCCATAAAGGGCCAGAGAGTAAACATTTTTGGCTTTGTAGGCTATACAGTCTCTGTTGTAAGCACATAAGCCACCTTAGATAATAACATAAATACATAAGTGAATGATCATGTCTGTGCTCCAGTAAAACTTTATTTACAAAAACAGGCAAATTTGGCCTAAGGGTTGTAGTTTGCCAACCCCTGGGCTAGGCGCTCATTAGAATATGGAGTATGGTCTTAAGACGGGCTTAAAAATCTTGAAGAGTAATCACAAAGATTAAAATAGGATGCTAATCCAGGAGGTATTAGAAAAGAAGACCCATAGGAAAAGCGATCTGGGATTGTTTAACTCTACCAAGAGGAGGCAGTTGGATGACATAATTTATGTTTGACATAAAAGATAATTTCCTGACAATGAGAGTGGTTACATTTTAGAATGAATTATTAAGGCAGTTTGCGGACTCTCCCTGAAAGGTTGTAAAAATAGTATAAATTTTCATCTTTCTGAGATGGCTTTCTATAGAAATATGAACAAGGATCATCTGTAGTCACTGGGAGATGAGCAGCTTGGAATGTAGAACTCTCTTTGAAAATAAAATTGGAACAGGATTGGACAGAAGAAGACCAACAATTCAGAATTCTGATCTTTATGTCAGTACTTGATGCATTTGCATTCTTAGGCAAGGAGTTTAAAACAAAAAAACCCTACTGTTCCAGGCAACATTGTTGATTAACATCTAATAAAGCTATTAGTAGTGTGTTTAATGATTGTGAAATGCTACATAAGTTTTAAATATCAGATATAGTATCTATGTAACAGATTTATCCTTAAGTTCTTTTGAAATCCCTAGAGTACATTTACCTACTCTATTAAGTTACCTGTGCAGAAACTTGTGATTTTTGTGAAGGGGGAAATCAAGATTATGCACCTATATTTCATTTACTTAGTTAGTCACATTGTGTGTCACTAACTTAAGACAGTAATTGCAACAATTTTAATTGGTTTCGGGTTACTATCTCACATCAAATAGATTCATAGGAAAATATTCTGACAGTGTAGGCAGGGACTTTGAAGGATGTCTAGTTCAAACCTTTCATATTTAAAATAGAGAAATGATAAGCCTGTCTTGGGTTTCTCTGCATCTGATAAAGAACTAGAATTTCAAATATATTGCTTATTCCACAAAACTAACTTTTTCAATTTGGCATTCTTTTGGGCCAAAAAAATTTTTTTTATATCATAAGAGAATAAATTCAAGTTTCACAGATCTACTTAGCAAAAAAATTATTGTATATAACCTGTTCAAATTTAAATGCCCAGTTGTCTTCCAGGACTGTGCTATGGTCATTTGGGCAGTTGCTTTTTTATTTTCTTAATGGGTGTTTTGTATTATGAGAATCTGTGCTCTCCATCCCAATAATAGAATAAAATAAGGTATGATAGTAGAGGGTTAGATTCATTCTATCCTGTTACAGTCTTATTGGGGAGGAGTAACCCAGGGCAGATATGATCAATGTGTTATATACTGTGTTATATTAGACAGTAAATAAAATTTAATAGGGAGAGAAGACCTCTTCCCTGTTAGTAGGGATTAAATTAAGCATAATTTTTTAACAGCTTTATTGGAGTATAATTGCTTTACAATGGTGTGTTAGTTTCTGCTGTATAACAAAGTGAATCAGCTATACATATACATATATCCCCATATCTCCTCCCTCTTGAATCTCACTCCCACTCTCCCTATCCCATCCCTCTAGGTGGTCATAAAGCACCGAGATGATCTCCCTGTGCTATGCGGCTGCTTCCCACTAGCTATCTATTTTACATTTGTTAGTATATATATGTCAGTGCCACGCTCTCACTTCATCCCAGCTTACCCTTATTTGAGAATATCTGTGTCTTTCAGATATTATATAATGAAAAAAAGATGTGAGGTATTTCTTTCTTGGTATCACAAAATATGTGTGATTAACTTATCAGGGCAATTATACTCTATCATCCCTTCTGCATGAGATTCAAGTTGCTCTCTTAAAAGTAGTGAATTAGGGAGGCTTTGACACTTATTTCAAGGATTCCACATTTAACCCAAAAGTTTTTGGAATGCTTAAATTGAATTTACTGTGCCAGTTGGTTAAGAGTAACTGTTTATGTCTATATTTGTGTTTTTATGAGAGAAATCAGCCTCATTAAATTAATCAGTATTCCAGTGTGGCAAACAAAAATGTTCTTTTCCAGCTTAATCACTTGTAGTGAACAGACTTGACCCTGAATGATGCTGGCTGTTTCTGAAAGTTTATTCCATTTTTATGAGATTCGCTGCCATTGATGTCAAAGAAATGTATTGTAGCCTCTGAATGCAATTCCAAAGGAGGAGTTCCAAAAACTCTGAGCTACAGGAACATCAGAGTAGGAGGACTAATCTTCTTAAGATGAATTATGTCTGGTACATATTTACTTTTTAAAACTTGAAGTATAATTTTCAAACAGTAAAATGCACAGATAGTAAGTATGCAGTTGAATGTTTTAAAAATTGCACATACCTGTGTAACCCACACCCCCATCAAAATACAGAGCAATCCCATCATCATAGGGTTTTTCCTGCTCCTTTCCTTCCTTCTCGAACCTCCACCACAACCCAGGCAACTGTTGTTCTGATATCTTTGACCACAACCTCGTTTTGCCTGTCCCAGAACTTCATATAAATGGCATCATAAAGTATGCCTTCTGTTGTACCTGGCTCTTTTCCTCATTTTTGAGGTTTGTCCATGATGTTGCATATATTGACAGTTGGTTCCTCTTTATTGCTGAGTAAGAATGCTTTTGTTATGACCTCTTGTTTTATGATGTAGGTTAAAACTATATGGGAAGACTGGACTATCTTCTTAGGAGTTAGAGAACAAGGTCACATTTAAGTATTTTCTTCTCCAGTAGACCAGTTCTTACTATAGCATATCTATTACACCAAGTATTTCTATATAAACAATTGAATAATGAATGAATAATTTAATAATGAATAAATAAAATTCAATCATGGTGACAACTAATAGTTCACATATTTTGCCATAAATATTTTAGAAAAAATTGTAGCAGAGCCTTAGTATTTTTAATTGATACCTATTGAATACTTATTAATTTCATTAAATGAACTCCTGTTAGGAGCACACTCTGTGGCAAACATAATACTGTATGAATTTTCTCATGTGTTTTGAAATTATATGTAAAACCTCTAGAAGAAATGAAGCATCAGTAACTGATCTAAACATATATACCTGTTTAGAATTGATGATCACCGGTTTTAGTACAAATCTGTCACTTTACAGGTTGATGGAAATGAAAAAAAAATTGAGAAGATGCAAGATCTGTTAGAAAGGTATAGGTACTGAGAAAAGTGAGTACCTATACACCATTTTTCAAAAATCATTTGTCCTGAAGTCTTTCTTTGTTGCTTGCTGTTGAAAAATGGACTCCATGGGGTTGAAGCATCATGGAGATTTTAATTAAGTTTTAATTAAATGTTTTCCATGGTTTTGCATAATAAGGCGATCATATCAAATCTAATTCCTGCAAAATCTAACATATATCAACACATGAGGAAACTAAGCATCCACATTGTTTAGTACTATTTCTATTAAGTGTATTCTAAAAGGATGATCTTTACGATGCCTTTAAATGTGTTTATTAGAATCAGTGAACTCAGAACTCTTCAGGGGAGAAAATTTTTAAGTTTGTCTTCAAATTTCATCAGTTTACTACGATGGCGATGTAATGATTTAATGCCTCTGAAAATAGTGTGTTTTGGTGTTTGCTAATTAAAAAATCTTACATGAGCACTTTTTTTTTTTGACTTTTGAAGGTTGAAGGGGGATAGAATCTAAAGTGTTGCATCACTTTCAAATGTGTGAAGATGATAGAAGTTGCCTAAACTCTTTGTTGGTCTGTAGTTGGAGGTAATGATGTATCAAGAAAACAGGGTGGTTGTAAGGCTTGCATGAGATATTATCTCAGAGTGTTTCATTGTCATACACTGGTTAGAACCCATACTTTAGGCTTTATATCCAAATGAAGTTACTTAAGAATAATTACTAAGATGAACTAACAGGACTGAACATGTAAAATACGTCACAGTTTTGTTACTTGTTCATTTTTAATATACTGTAAGCTTTAAACAAATGCAAATACCCCATGCGTCTTCTCTTGACCTTTGGGAAACTCTAGTTTAAAAAAATCCATAACATGTAATGTATTCCAATTGACCAAATATATATTGAGTTTTCACTGGTTGCCAAGGTCTGTATGAAGTACTAGGAATACAAAGATGGGTGATTCAAGATTCCTCACTTCCTTTTCTCTATTCATCTTTTTTTCCTTGTTTTTCTAGCTTTTCATTCAATCTGTACTTTTATCCCTAATTTCAAGACCTACATTTTAACTGTAAATGAATAGGTCAGACTAGATGGTTTCTAAAATCTCTCCCATTTCTTTAATTCCATGCCTTCTAAATCTACGCTCTGAATACGAACATGGATCTACACAAATACTGAATCAGACTTTGTTGAGAAATGCAGACAGTTTGAAATTATTTTATATCCAAACTAAAGAAACTAGGCTTTGGAGTCAGACAGGCCTAGGTACAAATCTTTACCACTTGGGTAAGCTACTAGATCCCCTTGAATTTATCTCTGTGGGGTAATCCATAAAATAGGGTTATAAATACTACTTACTTTATGAAGTGTTATGAAGATAAAATGAGATAATGCATGCACCTGAAACAGGTGTGTTTAGAATGTAATAGGCTCAGAATAAATATTAGTCATTATTATTCAGGTAGTATAAATATAGGTAATTTACCTATCCAGAAAAGTATTTGTAAATATTCCCAAGTTAGGTAGAATGGGTTTGTCTTCATTTTACAAGAACTTGGTGATGATGACAAACTAAATGTATTTTCAGTCTGTTGTAGTCAGGCTTTGAGATGCTTTGGTGGCAGAGGAATATGGCATGGTAGAAACATCTTATATTTCTACCTCAATGAGCACCTCCTCATTGCTAAGCACAGTACTGAACACAACAGCTCTACTGCATGTTTGCTGAATGAAGGAATAAATGATTGACTGGTGGAATGAATGAAAAGGATTCCACAAGATCATCCATCCTTTATACACTAGGGGAAGAAACGTCTTACTCGAGACATCATCAGTAAACAGTTGAGTAGGGACCATAATCCACATTTGCCCACCTGTTGGTATTTTTCCATAATTCTGTAAGCTTCTGTTTCTCACAATGACACAAATTAATGGACATGTTTCATTATGGTGACTTCATAAAACATGTGATAAAAATCACATTTTTGACTTATCTATAGCAAGAATCCTGGGTACTAAGTGGGGCAGTTAGCATCAGTTTTTCTATTTTATTTTCAGAAAATGTGGGACTAGGAGAAAAGAGATGACCTGGGATTTCAGACCAATTTTTAGTATCCAGAAAATGTGACTCTGTTCCAGAGGAGGTGCTTCTCACCCAAAGTTTTAATGTTATCGCATCTATTCAGAGTCATTGATGGCCTGATGACTTTGAGCTGTACTTTGCAACAGTGCCCTGTGGCTCTTTGGTATTCCCCTGGACCTCTTGTGATTCTGGAACCCCATTAAGAAGATTCCCTTTGAGATCTTGAGATGAAAGACCCTGAATGTGTATCATTAAGAGTGTAACACTGGGCCAAAGTCATGCTTCCTTTTATCTGTCTTTGATCTTAATGATCTGAGTTTGGGCCAGAATGGAGTTATGCTCTTAGAACAGCTGTTGGGGTATGAAAGAGCATTTTTGAGAGGGATAGAGATTGAGAAATATGAATTGAAATCAAGACTAGTGAAGTCAATTCAGCAGCTGGGTGTAAAGGAGCATTTTGAAATCTAGTATGGCAATGCACCAATACTCATGGGCCAGGTGTTTTTAGTCAAACATATCTTAAAGTATTAAAAATTTGAAATGCATGCATCCTTCAGACTTTTCCCTGAATATTTTGTGTGTGAAGTTAGATAGAAAGTAAGAATATAAAAAGGAACTAAAGAAACTGCCAGTAGGAAAATCAGTTGAAATAATCCAGATGCTTCTACCATTTTTAAAGTTCAAATCTGGTTTGCTCATAAAACCCTGAGTAGTATGAGAGATGTTTAATAAATCTTGGAATTTGGTAGTAGAAGAAAAGAGGTGAATTTACTGACCTTAAGCTTGGTTGCTTGGATTGTCACATTATGCTCAGAGTGGAAAAGATTTCTTCCAGCTGCAAAATTGTGGGTTAAAATAAATGTCACACCAAGTTTTTTTTTCTTATTTAAATGAATATCCATATGCTCTGAATGTTATCAGATTTTCAGGCTTTAGAAACTGAAGGCTTTTTATTCATAGGAGAGGCTTTGCAGGAGCTACTATACTGCAAATTCATCCCCCAAACTCTCCTAACATACATATATTTCTCTTTGGAAATATCAGCCCTTGGGTAGCAAGAATAATTTCATTGTGGCCTTCCTAGCTTTTGCCTTTTGTCTGAAAGATCCAGAAAGTGCAGAGGTTATAGTGTATCGCTTCAGTGACAGGAACACTTGTCCCTTAGGATTGACATTTCAGGAGCTTTTTCATGTGTTACAAAGCCACCTGCGGAGAATGTTTGAAAGTCACTGGATAGCTGACTTCACCCACAGGGAAAGTGACAGGGACCTGGAGTAGATAGAGGCTTTTCAGTGGAACCCTTTAGGCATAATTAGATTATTCTAGCAGGTAGTGGATTTATGTCAATCTAGCCATCTCCAGGGGGTGCTGGGGGCTGCCAGCATCACGTGACAGCTTTGACTGGTTGCCACTGAACTGAGGTAACTTCAAGGACCTTTGAACTGCCTCCAGGGGGTTAGGGTTAGGAATGCAGCAAGCTCAAGAGACATTTTAAAGATTCGTTCTTCATCTGAGTTGGCCTTAAGGATTCAGAGAGAACCTGGGATAGCGGAAGTAATTCTAGAGTCCTGAGAAGTGTGAACTATCTATAAAGTACTGGTATAACGTATAGTAAGCTATTCATATAATACTGGTATATATTATTCATAAAAATCTTCATAAAATACTGGGCTGCCATATAGTAAACTATACATGAAATATTGGTGTTGAAACATGGCTGATACTATGTATGATGGTTAATTTCATGTGTCAATTTGGGCTAATGGATGTCCAGATAGTTGGTAAAACCTTATTTCTAGGTGCGTCCTTGAGATTGGTTTTGGAAGAGATTAACATTTGAATCAATCAACTGAGTAAAGAATATCTCCCTCACCTGTGCAGGTAAGCATCCTCTAATGCAGTGAGGGCCTAAATAGACAAAGAAGGCTGAGGAAGGGTGAACTTTTTCTCTTTTCGCTTGAGCTGGGACATCCGTCTTCTCCTGCCCTCAGAGGACATCAACACTCCTGTTCTTGGGCCTTTAGACTCAGAATGGGCCTTATACCATCAGATCATCTGGTTCTCGGGCCTTTAGACTTGGACTGAATTATACCACCATCTTGTAGATGGCAGAGGGTGGGACTTCTGGGCCTCCATAATCACATGTGCCAATTTCTATAATAAATCTTTCTATCTATCTATCTATCTATCTATCTATCTATCTATTAAATCTATCTATCTCCCATCGGTTCTTTTTCTCCAGAGAACCTTGATTAGTGCAGATTTAAGTACCAAGACTGGTTCTAGAGGAGCAGAATTTTAAGGATGAGTCTTATGAATTTATTCTGTTGTTTTTGGAATTGGCTCTCTAATCTGATTAGACTTAAAAGAAACTAATGACTCTATTTCCAGTAGTGAAGAGAGCATGGATAATTGGCAGTGTGAACTGTTTATAGGGATAGATAAAATATTTATATTGGATACTCCTAATCAACCATTTATAAAAAGCAAGGGGCCATGTGATTTTATATATGATACTTTTGAACATTATTGGAAAACTTAGAAATATCAGGACACTGGTTGGTTGCTTCTAATGTCTCTGTACAAAGTGGTGAAAGAAAAGGATGAACTCAGGAATTTAAATTCCCAGCTCAAGCACTAGTTGCATAAATGACCTAAGAGCTTCTGTGTGTGCCTTGAAGGAGAACCTTATCTCTTGTTACTGTAGGGATGAACCTCATCCTGTGGTTGGCTGAATTATAACACAAGTTGAACTTGAAGCCTCAAGCGGTGTCACCATTAAAGTGAGGGCATTGATTGGAAAGATTGGGATTCTATAAGTTGAGATGAGGATGCGTGGGAAGACCCTGATTAAGCTGGGGTCATTGAGACCCTAAATTCTGATCAGTCTTTTTTTGCTAGTGGAAGTTGCCTCCGCATCCACTATGGTAACTGCTTCCCCACTCCCAGGAGTAGAGATCTCTCTGCTGAGATCTGACAGAAGGGATTAGTCCTGCCTGGTCTAAGGAAACAGTAACGGCCTCCCCTGAAGCAATTGCCATGCAAGACAATGCTGATTCTCCTCAGGATCCACCCACACCATCCCTCTTTGCTTCTAGACCTACAATTAGACTCAATGTGAGGTGCAGAGTGTGACCTATGAGGAGGTGTGCTACACTCCAAAAGAACTTCTTGAGTTTTCTAATTTATTTCAATCAGAAATGCAGGGAATGAGTGTGAGAGTGGTTGCTAAGGGTGTGGGATAATGGAGGAAAGGCACATCAGGTTGGATCAGTCCAAATTTATTGATATGGGTTCTCTAAGCAAAGATTCTGCATTTAATGTTGCAGCTCCGGGAAAGGTTTAACTCTTTGGTTGGACCAAAAGATGGCCCACTGTGAACAAGTAAAAAATGTTCAAATTTGTGAGGGGTGCCCTAGCATCCTTGAAGAGCTCTGTGTCTGCTCTTCTCTGTAGACCAGAACTTACAGTGAGAACTACAGCCACTCAATTGGAAAACAAAATGCAGTGAGAGTAATTGGAGTCCAAGGTGGTGGAGGCCAAGTGGCAGTAAGGTAGACAGTGGTTACCATAATGGACAGCAGATACACTGATAAATGCATAACGACTAGAGAACATATTTTAGTTATTGCACTTCAAGTGTCTATGCTGTCCTTTAAAGCTGATCCTATATTTGGGGGAATACTTGGCATAAAGACTAATGCATTTGAAATATCTCAGTAGACGGTAGAAGAATTGGTTTACGAATGGCAAATTTTATATCTAATAAGCCACCACTCTAAAGTCTAAAAAAATTGTCTGGTGTGCCAAAATAGTTTTTCACATTCAGATACATACTGGTGACTATTTCATTATTTCCGCAGAACCTGGTGTGGGTGCGATGTTACAAATACCAACAGTGAGGGAATCTGGTTCTTTCAAGTCTGTGTTTTTGGCTGAAGCTCCAGTGTTTCCCAGTGGTGACTGTTATAAAGCAATGTGCAGGGCTTGGCAGCAGGTTAGAGATAACAAAACTTCCATCCCAAAGATTGTCCAAGCTGCATGCTAAATTTTCCCCATCTGTCACCAGTCTCCTCTGTCCCATGTCAGAGTCTGCTTTGGAACTGGTGACATTGGAGGTACTTGTTATGCCTGTCAGAACAAAACCCAGAGGTCTTATTGTTCATGACAGTTCAAATGTACTTGAACAGTAATTACCAATTGTGTGGACCTCCTTGTGGTGTTCTCCTGTTTTATGAGCTTCCATCTCCCCTTACATGGGTCCCAGGGTGCATGGTACTGAATAGTAGAACCAGCAAGAGATGGTACCACAGATGCTTTTTAGGATATTACTTTATGTGAAAGCCAAAGAATGCTAGTACTTCACATTTGATTGGACTCTATTTGTTGCTTATTAACCAAGTAGGTAAGGGTAAGTAACATAGGGCTATAAATATATTTCCAGAGAAACTATGGTTTGAAACATTCAACTTTTATGAGTATATAATTGCAAATGTCACATTAAAACTTATCCATTTACACACGACAATATGGATGAATCTCAGAAACAATGTTGGATGAAAGAACCACACACAGGAGAGTAGGTACAGTATGATTCCATTTATATAAAGTTCAAATACAGGCAAAATTATTATATGATCTAAGAAATTAGGTTAGTGGTTACCTTTGGGGTAGTACTTGGGAGTGGGACAAAGTGGGGACTAAGGAGATGTCAGCGATATTCTCTTTTCTTGATCCCGGTAATAGTTACATGATGTGTTAAAATTTATCAGGCTGTATATTGATAGTATTTTGTGTACTTTTCTGTTTGAATATCATTCTTCAATTTGAAAAATGAAGAAACAATTACCTTTTAAAGTAAAATAAGTTGTTATTTAAAAAAATTCACAAAACCATAAAGCAAGAGAATTATTTTTCAATATCATTCCAAATTACTGTTGATGATGATGATAATCATTTATTGAGCACATCTCCGATGTTGGGCACAGCTCTAAGGGTTTGAATTACATTACTTATTTAAAGATTCCACCAATTTTGAGGTGCTTATTATCCCAATTGTTTGGAGTGCTAAGGAGGAATTGGGACTTGGAGAAATTAAGCAGCTTGCTCAAGCTCATATAGCAGGTTGGTCATGTGTGAATTTGAATGCTTCTCTGTTTAACTTCAGAGGAGGAGGAGGTCTTGTACTAGGCCACACACTTCCACTCACCATCCCACTTGCACATTGAGACAAATTGTTGATTTCAAGACTCTAGAGTTAATTTTCATTTTGGGGGCAGGCAGTTTTCTTTCTGGATTTAACTTTCCTTTCCCATGATAATGAATGGTCATTATTACTAACATATTTTGCTCTCAATCTGTATTCAGAATGTATAGAACTCAGGATCAAATATAAAGCAGCAATATTGCTTTAACCCTAAAGTTCAGAAAAGCCAAAGAGTTAGTACCGTTTCACAGACAAGTCAAACAGGTAAATTCAGGAATGTTTTGATTGGCATCCTCATATTTGTTTTTTTATTTTAGGAAGCTGCCTCCTAGTTTTGGCTTTTGTGCTTCTAAAGCTTGTGGTTGAGAGAGAGGAAAAGAGATGTTAAGATAAAAACTTTGAATTTAAGAATTGTAGTTTTTAATTTATTAGGGCAATATTGGATGATTAGATTTTGAGAAACCGGGTAGTCTAAGGAATCACATTTATTTCTCATTAGAAAGTTGATTTTTTCCCCTGGGCTACACATAGTACATGCTGGTGTAGGGGAAGGGGATGGGGGAAAAGGGATATAAGGGAAGTTGATGCATGCCTTGAGGGAGACAGGCATTAACTTTCCTGCAAGTTAGAATTAAGAGGATGTCTTAATCCTTTTATGCTGCTGTAACAAAAATATCGACTAAACTAACAAACATTTACTTATCAGTTCTATAGGCTGGGAAGTCTAAGATCTAGGTTCTGGCAGACAGGTAGAAGAAGTGAAACATTAATGTTGTATAGTTATAAAAGCACTGTCACATCTCATTTTACCCTCATGATTCTGTGAGATTGGTATCTCAATTTTATAGATTACCGAGTCTCAAAGAATTTAAGCACATTTAAGTAGTAAGCAACGGACTGTGAAAATGAAGGGGTAGGAGCAGGTAATCATGACTAGATAAATTGGGAAGGCTTTTACGTAGAAAATGTATGAATTAGGTCTTGAGGAGCAAGTGAGATTTAAGCACAAGAAAGTAAGGGGAGGGGCACTGTTGGTGAACTGTGGAAGCCAAAATTCAAACGTAGGAGAAGGCATGGCTCTTTCGGTCTTGCGGTCAGCTGTTCATTGTGGGTGGAGAATAGGTCCTAGAGCCACTGTAGTTCAGCTGCCTATAAAATTCTTTTGTGATCACGTCATGAGGTCCTGGCTCTGTAGGCAGTAGGAAGGAGTGACCCTCCTGTGTTAGAACACCGTTATTGTGGGTGGGTAAGGGAAGTGAAGAGATGGAAGAAAAGAGGCCAGGTAGCGAATTATTACAACAGTGCAAAGGGGGCTTGAACGAGGATGAGATAGAATCAGGAGTGGGGGAGATTGGAGAGGATTCCAACTGTGACTGTTTCCCATTCAGGCCCAGGTGCTCCTTACTTTGCCTAACTTTTTCTCTGACTATCATTACAAATGCATCTTCAGGGATCTTGTTAGAGAATTTTCATTGTAACTCTCATGAGAAACTATGGTTCTTTATAAATTTATGAAGATTACAGAAAAAGTAAATGTGGCACTTTTCATTTTATTAAGATTATTTTCTTTTAATTTTACATAGATAAATTATGAAACAGAATTTTGAATTGCAAAGTCTTGACTTTAAAACTATTTGAGGTAAATACACACTACTATGACTTCCTGTCTTCAAAACTTGCATACCTAATACATTTGACACCAGAGCACATTGGTATTTTTTAACACCCTCTTTTGTATATAACAAGATTATTTTCAGTAAGAATTATGGGTTAATCAGCAATATAGTTATTTTTTTGTTCGTACTTAGTTTTAAAACAAATTATAATATGTTTTAATTTTAATGCAAATAAAAAATAGTTCACAATATTAAATATTAAACCTTAGAGTTTATACTATTTGCCTATTTTAAACACAAATAAAAATTCCAAGTCATTGCATAGAAGGACAGAATTAAAGTAATTCAAGTTCTGTTTTTCTTTCTTTGCAAAGACTGTGCTACTATTGGTTGTTTTGAATCTAAGGGTTAAATGTAGAAATGTATAGTACCACATATCTTGGAGGAATGAATTGCACCTGAAGGAGGCTCAAATGATTTTGAACTATTATAAAATTACGCTTGGATGTGTGTAGTTTGGTCCTCATCTGTTAGGGATTAGCTGTATTAGTGGAATTTAGATGTATGCTTGAAAGTTCTCCAAACTTCTATGTGGAATCCACAGTTTATGAAAGAATACATAACAAAAGTATGTGATTTTGAAACTTGCATATATTATTCAAAATCAACCATAATTGTGCATTGTTTAGGAATCAGACCAACAAAATATTTTTTCAGGGTATTTTGTCACTAACAGTTTTTAAATTGTAGATGCAGGGGATAATAAAAAAACTAACCTTGTTAAAATTTTTACAGTATCTACAGGGAGTGGACCCCCTGATTACCTGTGCCCAGGGTAGACTGCTTCCCCTCCCTCACGCTTGATGTTGCTACCTTGACTGGTATTTTTTTCTCCTTCTGAAATGACTCCTTTTCCCCTCATCCTGCCTTCTACCATATATCTTCATTGCCCTTCCAGTCTCAATCAGACACCACCTACATTAACTGACTCCCATGACTGAATGCTATGTTTCCTTTCTTTGATCTAACAGTGTACTATTATCATTATTCTGTGGGCCACCTTGTAATATAAACTTTGTGAATATTGTCCCTGAGAGTAGTGTCTTACTTCACTTTTATTTTTTAGCACCTAGCATTAAACACGTTTTTCATTTAGTCAAAACAGTCCTTAGACATATCATATCAATTAAATACAAAGGAAACTGTTAGAGTGACCAGACCACATTTTGTTTCATTGTTGTTATAGAAACTTAAAAATAAAATTTGGGGGAATATTAATACATAATAGTCTTCAATGCAATATATATATTTAACTTTATATTTTTTCTACCAAAATCTAAATTTATTTAGCATTTCTATCTTCCTCCAGAATAAGACAAGGAACTCTGCCCCCTGATCTAGCCCCATAGTCTTTTCCTACTATCTTTCTAATGTCTGAACTTTTATTCCCACTTATATTTTTAACCCCCTCCAAATTAACTTTTTTACCCTGTGTTTAATCAGAATTTCCAATATATCTTATAATTACATTCAGCACTTTTTTATACATTCCATTCCTTCCTTCTAGGCCTTTCTTCTTCCTGGCTTATGTGCATTACTAATTCTTGCAGGGAGTACCTTTTGGTGGAAAACTCTCCTTGTCTTTACATGCTTGAAACAGTCTTTGTTTCACTATCACTGTTATTAAAGTTTAGTTTAGCTGGGTTTGTAATTTTAGGTGGATAGTTACGTACTCTTCGTATATTGAAATACTCTGGCTGCTATTGTAGCTGTTGAGATATATGCAGTCAGTCTAATTGTCATTTATTAGATAGTTTATCTTTTGCCTTAGGAGGCTTTTAAAGTTTTTATCTTTCATGTGTTTTAGTTTCATTACTATGGATTTAAATGTGAATTTATTTTTAATGTATCCTGTTTTCTCCTTGTTTTTGCTTTCTGAGGATATATTTTTCTTCAATTCTTGAAAATTCTCAGTCATCTCATTACAACTGTTAAAAAAAATATTGCTTCTTTATCATTCTCCCGACTTACTACTTCTGGAATATCTATTAGCAATGTGTGGAGCAGAGTGATTCCTAGTACTCAAGAGTATCAGAATATTTATTCCCTCAAGGGCATATGAGTGACTATACCTTTTTGCTCCTTGCAGTTGAAAACTATAAAGTGGAAGTGGAAGTGATGTGTGTTGTTTCGGGGCTGAGGTAGGGAAAAGGCCTTTGAAACTTTACTCTCTTTTTCTTCCACTTCAGCAATTATGGAAGAGGGCCTTGAATGATTGATAAATGAACTTTTATTAAGCCACTGATATTTGGGGATGTTTGTTACTGCAGTGTTAGCCTATCCTATCCTGACTAAAATAGGGAGCTTCTCAATCTATGCTGCATGTCTCATAAAATTATCTTTCATAGTTTTCAGTCATTTATTTCTCTGGTACAACCTTTCACTTGAATAATTATTTCTTTAACTATGATCAGCTTAGGATTAGTCCCTTGTTAGCTCTTATTCTAGAAACTGTAATTTACTTTGCAGATTTATAACTCTTTCTTCATCATAGGCATCTATTCTTGGTTTATAATGATTATTTATAATTTTTGTACTTGAATTACATATATTATTTCTTTTTATTTCCATGAGTATTTTGAACATACTTGTTTATAAACAATATTCAGATAATAGTTTTATGTTTTGCATTCCTCCAAAATGAATTCTTTCAAGTTGTCTAGAATGTCAGCTGCCTTTTGTGGCAGTTGCCTCACATGGTACGAGATTTTTGTTTGCTGACTCATTTTGAGTAGGGGTTGTATTGTTGTTGTTGCTGTTATTTTATTTTTAATGCCCTTTTCTCTGGGCTTATATACCTTGCCTACCAGTTTTTGCCATTACCTTTATCTAGCTCCCTGGAGCTCTCTATCCAGAACCAGGTCACATATTGGCATGTGGGGCCCCCAGTCCTGCAGAGGTATTGGTATGTTACAAGTCTTGTTTCTGAGTCCAAGAATGCCTGGACCCAGGGTCAGAGTGGGAAGGAGTCTTGGCTCCCACTCACTTTCCTGATTGCAGCTTGATGGAGTCTCAGCCCTGGGCAGTGGTCGCCATTTTGTCGAGACTCCTTTTGTAACTCAGGGAAACTAAACCCAACCTCTGGTTTCATAGCCTGAGTCTGGCCCTGGTCCCCTGAAACAAGGGGAGTGTTTTGAGCTCCTGTCATTCCCTCTCCTCACTTTGAAATGTCTTGTTTCTACCCAGGAACCTAGTAGTTTACTATTACTGTTTGTATTTCTGTTCCAAGATGTCTATCTTGTCCCTGAGTCCAGTTTTGTGTTTTTAAATATTAAATATATAACATAAAATTGTAAATATATGTATGTGCATTTCTTTAATTACTATGGGCCTGAAGCAGAGGAATTGAGTATTTATACCTGAACTCACAATTTTGTCTTAATAAAAAGTCAAAGTCTTTAATTTAAATGAGATTAAACCTCTGACTCATCATATGGTGATCCTTCTCTTATTACAAATTACAGAGATTTCATTTTGATTCAGTTCTCTCCCAGTGGTTTTCATTTGATTTTTAAAAAGATTTTTCTGAGAAAGAAGAGGGTTTTTTGGTGTGGGGTGGGGCAATTTATTGAGTCCAAAAGGCCATCAGAGCAGCCTAGTCAGAATCATTAAATGCACTTACCACTCAACTTTCTCCTTTGTTAAAGGTGGCGAGTGTGGGTTAATTAAGCTTTTTAGTCTTCCCATATTTGTTTTTCTTTTTATCCTTCATTCAATTATATATATATATATATATATATATATTATATATATATATATATATATATTTTTAAATATCTTTATTGGAGTATAATTGCTTTACAATGGTGTGTTAGTTTCTGCTTCATAACAAAGTGAATCAGCTATACATATAAATGTATCCCCATATCTCTTCCCTCTTGTGTCTCCCTCCCATCCTCCCTATCCCTAGATTGCTTTGGGTCATTTTCACATGCTGATTCTTCCAATCCAAGAACATGGTATATCTCTCAATCTGGTTGTATCATCTTTAATTTCTTTCATCAGTGTCTTATAGTTTTCTGCATACAGGTCTTTTGCCTCCTTAGGTAGGTTTATTCCTAGGTATTTTATTCTTTTTGTTGCAATGGTAAATGGAGGTGTTTCCTTAATTTCTCCTTCAGATTTTTCATCATTAGTGTATAGGAATGCAAGAGATTTCTGTGCATTAATTTTGTATCCTGCTACTTTACCAAAACCATTGATTAGCTCTAGTAGTTTTCTGGTAGCATCTTCAGGATTCTCTATGTATAGTATCATGTCATCTGCAAACAGTGACAGTTTTACTTCTTTTCTGATTTGGATTCCTTTTATTTCTTTTTCTTCTCTGACTTCTGTGGCTAAAACTTCCAAAACTATGTTGAATTATAGTGGTGAGAGTGGACAACCTTGTCTTGTTCCTGCTCTTAGAGGAAATGGTTTCAGGTTTTCACCACTGAGAGTGATGTTGGCTGTGGGTTTGTCATATATGGCCTTTATTATGTTAGTAGGTAAGTTCCATCTTTGCCGATTTTCTGGAGGGTTTTTATCATAAATGGTGTTGAATTTTGTCAAAAGCTTTTTCTGCATCTATTGAGATTATCATATGGTTTTTCTCCTTCAGTTTTTTAATATGGTATATCACATTGATTGATTTGCGTATATTGAAGAATCCTTGCATTCCTGGGATAAATCCCACTTGATCATGGTGTATGATCCTTTTAATGTGCTGTTGGATTGTGTTTGCTAGTATTTTGTTGAGGATTTTTGCATCTATTTTCATCAGAGATATTGGCCTGTAGTTTTCTTTTTTAGTGACATCTTTGTTTGGTTTTTGTATCAGGGTGATGGTGGCCTCTTAGAATGAGTTTGGGAGTGTTCCTCCCTCTACTATATTTTGGAAGAGTTTGAGAAGGATAGGTGTTAGCTCTTCTCTAAATATTTAATGGAATTCGCCTGTGAAGCCATCTGGTCCTTTGCTTTTGTTTGTTGGAAGATTTTTAATCACAGTTTCAGTTTCAGTGCTTGTGATTGGTCTGTTCATATTTTCTATTTCTTCCTGGATCAGTCTTGGAAGTTTGTGCTTTTCTAAGAATTTGTCCATTTCTTCCAGGTTGTCCATTTTATTGGCATCTAGTTGCTTGTGGTAATCTCTCATGATCCTTTGTATTTCTGCAGTGTCAATTGTTACTTCTCCGTTTTCATTTCTAATTCTATTGATTTGAGTCTTCTCCCTTTTTTTCTTGATGAGTCTGGCTAATGGTTTATCAATTTTCTTCATCTTCTCAAAGAACTGGCTTTTACTTTTATTGATCTTTGCTATTGTTTCCTTCATTTCTTTTTCATTTACTTCTGATCTGGTCTTTATGATTTCTTTCCTTCTGTTAACTTTGGGGTATTTTTGTTCTTCTTTCTCTAATTGTTTTAGGTGTCAGGTTAGGTTGTTTGTCTGAGATTTTTCTTGTTTCTTGAGGTAGGATTGTATTGCTATAAAGTTCCCTCTTAGAACTGCTTTTGCAGCATCCCATAGGTTTTGGGTCATCGTGCATTCATTGTCATTTGCTTCTGAGTAGTTTTTGATTTCCTCTTTGATTTCTTCAATGATCTCTTGGTTATTTAGTAGTGTATTGTTTAGCCTCCATGTGTTTGTATTTTTTACAGATTTTTTCCTGTAAGTGATATCTAGTCTCGTAATGCTGTGGTTGGAAAGATACTTGATACGATTTCAATTTTCTTAAATTTACCAAGGCTTGTTTTGTGACCCAAGATATGGTCTATCCTGGGGAATGTTCCATGAGCACTTGGGAAGAAAGTGTATTCTGTTCTTTTTGGATGGAATGTCCTATAAATATCAATTAAGTCCATCTTGTTTAATGTGTCATTTAAAGCTTGTGTTTCCTTATTTATTTTCATTTTGGATGATCTGTCTATTGGTGAAAGTGGGGTGTTAAAGTCCCCTACTATTATTGTTTTGCTGTCAGTTTCCCCTTTCATGGCTGTTAGCATTTGCATTATGTATTGAGGTGTGCCTATGTTGGGTGCATAAGTATTTACAATTGTTATATCTTTGTCTTGATTGATCCCTTGATCATTAGATAGTGTCCTTCTTGGTCTCTTGTAATAGTTTTTATTTTAAAGTCTATTTTGTCTGATATGAGAATTGCTATTCCAGCTTTCTTTTGATTTCCATTTGCATGGAATATCTTTTTCCATCCCCTCACTTTTAGTCTGTAAGTGTCGGTAGGACTGAAGTGGGTCTCTTGTAGACAGCATATATGTGGGTCTTGGTTTTGTATCCATTCAGCCAGTCTGTGTCTTTTGGTTGGAGCATTTAAACCATTTACATTTTAGGTAGTTATTGATATGTATGTTCTTATTACCAGTTTCTTAGTTGTCTTGAGTTTGTTATTGTAGGACTTTTCTTTCTCTTGTGTTTCTTGCCTAGAGAAGGTCCTTTAGCATGCGTTGTAAAGGTGGTTTGGTGGTGCTGAGTTCTCTTAGCTTTTGCTTGTGTGTAAGGGTTTTAATTTCTCCGTCGAATCTGAATGAGATCTTTGCTGGGTAGAGTAATCTTGGTTGTAGGTTTTTCCCTTTCATCACTTTAAACATGTCCTGCCACTCCCTTCTAGTTTGCAGAGTTTCTGCTGAAAGATCAGCTGTTAACCTTATGAGGATTCCCTTGTGTGTTATTTGTTGCTTTTCCCTTGCTGCTTTTAATATTTTTTCTTGGTATGTAATTTTTGATCGTTTGATCAATATGTGTCTCAGCATGTTTCTCCTTGGATTTATCCTGTATGGGACTCTCTGTGCTTCCTGGACTTGATTGACTGTTTCCTTTCCCATATTAGGGAAATTTTCAACTATGATCATCTCAAATATTTTCTCAGTCCCTTTCTTTTTCTCTTCTTCTTCTGGGACCCTTTTAATCCGAATGTTGGTACGTTTAATGTTGTCCCAGAAGTCTCTGAGACTCTCCTCAATTCTTTTCACTCTATTTTCTTTATTCTGCTCTTCGGTAGTTATTTCCATTATTTTATCTTCCAGGTCACTTATCCATTCTTTTGCCTTAGTTATTCTGCTATTGATTCCTTCTAGAGAATTTCTAATTTCATTTATTGTGTTGTTCATCATTGTTTGTTTGCCCTTTAGTTCTTCTAGGTCCTTGTTAAATGTTTCTTGTATCTTCTCCATTCTATTTCCTAATTTTGGATCATCTTTACTGTCATTACTCTGAATTCTTTTTCAGGTAGATTGCCTATTTTCTCTTCATTTGTTCAGTTTGGTGGGTTTTTTCCTTGCTCCTTCATCTTCTTTGTGTTCCTCTGTTTTCTCATTTTGCTTAACTTAGTGTGTTTGGGGTCTCCTTTTCGCAGGCTGCAGGTTCGTAGTTCCTTTTGTTTTTGGTGTCTGCCCCTAGTGGCTAAGGTTGGTCAGTGTGTTGTGAAGGCTTTCTGGTGGAAGGGAGTAGTGGCTGTGTTCTCTTGAATGAGGCTGGATATTGTCTTTCTGGTGGACAGGACCACGTCCAGTGGTGTGTTTTGTGGTGTCTATGACTTTATTATGATTTTAGGCAGCCTCTCTGCTAATGGATGGGGCTGTGTTCCTGTCTTGCTAGTTGTTTGGCATAGAGTGTCCTGCACTGTAGCTTGCTGGTCGTTGAGTGGAGCTGGGTCTTAGCTTTGCAATGGAGATCTCTGGGAGAGCTTTTGCCGTTTGATATTACGTGGAGCCGGGATGTCTCTTGTGGCCCAGTGTCCTGAACTCGGCTCTCCCAACTCAGAGGCACAGGCCTGACACCTGGCCAGAGCACAGCCACATGCCTATTCAGCATATTTCTGAAGCTGGGAAAATTCTGAGGGGCTGAGGTGGGCCCATTTTTCCTGGTTTTTCATGGTGGTGGTGAGGAGATCTCTTACATACCAGGTGGGAAATTCTTTATTCAGATGTTTGGCAGAATTTATGCTTCAAAGTTTCCACATGGCATGTTTCATTATAAAATACCTCAAGCTTTCAAAACATGCATTCTGTCAACATGAAACCACTGTGGATATGGGTTTGTATTTTCAGTAAGGTATTAAAGCATGCAGTGTGATGCAGGCGAAGCCTGGGCACATCTCTGAAGCCAGAGCAACTGCTTTTCCGGAGAGGAACTGGGACTAGCCAGCTATCAGGATCCTTTCCAATTCATACACTCCACACAGTCAGAAGTGCCCCTCACGGCTCCACTTCCCCAGAGGAGTCTCATTTAATAATAGAATTAATAATAACTTAAGGAAAGAATTAAGTGAAAAGATATGTGAACATCTGGAATCAACTCACTTAATAAAATGTCAGTGGCAGCTAAATGAAGAGGTTATGCTACTTTCATTTTCTGTGTTACTCTGAGTGAGATAAAATCACACCCTGTTTCATTCTGCTTTGGTGAGCCTTTAGGTGCTAGATCTCTGAGGTCGCATAGAATATAAAATGCAATATTTTTCCAAAGAGGCACCCATGTAGATGGAACAATGTTTTACTTTTAAGATTAGGTTTGCTTTTATCCTTTTTTGCTAAGTGTTTGCTATCACAAATGTGTTCCTTTTGAGAATATTTTTATAGGAAATCAAAACATTGAAAACAATTTCAGGGATAATTTTCCACATTATTATAGAAGCCTTTCCTTTATTAAAATACTTAAAAACAAGCTTCCCCAGTGCATTTGCTTGTTTTCAAATAATTTCTTCTTTAAACAAAAAATACGTTACTTTACAAAAAATAATCATTTTGGTGAAACTAGTTCTAAAATGCATGACATAAATGTTACCTTTTGTACTGGGTTGAATACTGTTCCTCCAAAATTCATGTTCAGCCAGAACCTGTGAATGTAACTTTATTTGGAAATAGGATCTTTGTAGATGTAATTAAGTTAAGGTGATTTCATACTGGATTATGGTGTGCCACAATAATGGGCCAATGTGTTGTCCTTTATATGAAGAGAGAAATCTGGACACAGACTCACAGAAAGGGGAAAGACATGAGAAGACAGAGACAGAGTTAGAGTGATGTATCTACAAGCCTAGGAGTGCCAAGAATTGCCAGCAGTCACCAGAAGCTAGGAGAGAGGTATGGAATAGATTTTCCCTCGCAGCCTCCAGAAGGAATCAACCCTGCTGATACCTTGATTTTGGACTTCTGTCTTCAGAAATGTGGGAGAAGAAATTTCTGTTGTTTTAAACCACCCATTTGTGGCACTTGTGTCATAGAAACCCTAGGACACGAATACATATTTTCACATAGCATGTTTTACTGAACATCATGCAACTTTTATCTATGGTATAAACAATTTGAGTTTGTTCTAATGCTGTGATATTCCGAGGGGCCTTTGAAGTGTTCTGGACTTACCTTGGCCCTCAAAGAAAGTAAATAAGGCAACTTTGATATTCTTGCTGGCCTTTGTGTCTTATGGTCATCAGCTATTATATTTCTGTATATGTCTTTCCTTTTTTCTTCCTCTCTGTGTCTAAATAGCTATCATACTCTAAGAAGGATTGAAGGTTTGCAGGAGAAAAAAAGGCCAACCAACTTAAGTTTGTTAAATCAGTTCTTGATTTTTACAGACAATTCTAAGTTTATGGGCTCAGCTCTAAGAGTTCCTAATTTCCCAAAGTGTATTTGGCCATAGATGATCTGGGAAAATATGGTGGGGGATGACGGTGGTGGTAATTGTGATGTTTATGGTCAAAAGCGGTTTGGGGAATGCTGGCTACTGTATACCCCCTTTGGCAAAGTCATGGTCTCTTTATACATAACATAATATATGTGTGTGTGTGTGTGTGTGTGTGTGTATATACTTATTTTTTTTAAAGATTCCTAGAAGTTCAAAAGTAAAGAATCTTGTTTAAACTAGTACTTGATACTAGACCCTTTCTTTCGTATTATCTATCAATATCTCAGGATTCTACAGAAATCACTTTGAGGAAGACTGTTTTAAAGAGGAAAATGTCTGTTCCCTAATGAAGTTTCCTTTAAGCTTAGAGCTGAGGCTTTCTTTGTGGGCCTTCAGCTCTGTGACTTCGTTTTGAATATTTGAGGTTCCTGAAAACCAGAGGGTCAGAGACAAGAGGAGTTGTTCTAATTTGTTCTCAGCAATAATTAATCTTCCTAAAGTACCATTTATTTACATAGGAGTTTGTTTTTTGTTTGTTTGGGGTTTTTTTGGCATTTATTTACCTGTCATAATCTTGGTGCTAAGAAAGTTTAAGTAAATCTCTATTTGGAAAATGCTGTATAAAGTTGAAATTGAAGACAGGCAAACAAACAACGTTGTAGTTGGACTCGTTTTGTTTTTTTTTTTCCTGCCTATATACCCAGTCCCTCACATCTTCTATGTTATTTTAACTTTGAGGCTGCTTTTGAGTTAGTGCCAGTGCTTAATTATGTGTCATCCTGTCTTATATCTAATTATTTAAATTCAGAAACTGAACAGTGTTGTTGCCAGCCTTATGAGGAATTAGAACAAGCCATTTACATATTAAATCAGTCAGATGGAATATCTTCTATGTGCCAGTTGCTGTTCTAGGAGCCAGTGATACAGGATCCTAAAAGAGCACACACCTCAGTGTGGAGAGACCAACAATAAATGATAAACTGGTAATATTTCTAGTATGTTAGTTGGCAAGAAGTGTGATGGAGAAAAATTAAATAGGCCGGGGGTGGGTAGGAATATGGGTGAGGGTAGGTGAAAGTTTGTAATTTAGATGATGGTGGTCAGCAAAGTTATCACAGAGAAGGTGGAATTTGATAAAAATATCGCAAGAAGGTTAGGAGAGCATTCCCATTCCAGGAAAAAGGAACAACCAAAGCAAGTCCCAGAGCCAGGGGATGTCTGATGTCAGCAACAGCACAGGCTAGTATGTACAGGACAGAGGGACAGGACATGAATAGAGGGGTATAAGATCAGAGAGAAGTGATGGTAGGCATGGCGTGGAGGTCTTTTAGGCCATTATAAAAATTTTAGCTTCTATGCTGAGTGGGGTGGGAAATCACTGGAGAGATTTGAGAAATGACATGATCTAACTTAGATGTTTTTTGGATTACATAAGAGTTTATTTTACTTTAAAAATATTTTTTATACAATTTTAAAGGTTATACTCCATTTACAGTTATTGCAAAATATGGACTATATTCCCCATGTTGTACAATACATTATTAAGCCTATGTTAAACCCAGTAGTTTGTACTTCCTGCTCACCCACCCCTATATTGCTTCTCCCCCCCCCCCACTGGTAGCAACTTGTTTGTTCTCTATATCTGTGAGTTTGCTTTTTTTTGTTATACTCACTAGTTTGTTGTATTTTTGAATTCCACATATAAATGATATCATATAGTATTTGTCTTTCTCTGTCTGATTTATTTCACTTAGCATATTACCCTCCCAAGTCCATCCATGTTGCTGCAAATAGCAAAATTGTGTTCTTTTTTATGGCTGAGTAATATTCCATTTGTGTGTGTGTGTGTGTGTGTGTGTGTGTGTGTGTGTATACACCACATCTTCTTTATCCATTAATATATTGATGGACACTTAGATTGCTTCCATACCTTGGCAATTGTAAATAATACTTTTATAAACATTGAGGTGCACACCTGTCAGAATAGCTATCATCTAAAAAACACAAATAAGGAATGTTGGCAAGGATGTACAGAAAAGGGAACCCTCCTACACTGTTGGTGGGAATGTAAACCGGGCAGCCACTGTGGAAAACAATATGGGGGTTTCTCAAAAAACTAAAAATCAAATTTACATATAACCTAGAAGTTCTACTCGTGGGTATATATCCCAAAGACACAAAAACACTAATTTGAAAAGATACACGCACCCCAGTCTAGCTTATATTTGACATCATGCTTTTAGGAGCATGGTGACTGTTGGGCTGTTGACACCCAGGCTTGTATATCAGCTCTCATGAAAGTATTTTCAAATAGACTGAGGTAGTTTCTTGTGGAGGGGAACTCATACTATGGAGGCAGATGTCCTAGGAACTATGGGAATAAATTAAAATCTTTCATTTTCTTTTTAGAGAAAAATGATCTAGGGATATCAAAGGAGTCACAGTAGTAGGAAAATGTTTTTAGAAAATCTGAGCTGAAGGTTTGTCTGTGTTCTCTCCTGTAGCTCTCTGGCAAGAAGGGCTGCTCAGGCTGATATGTGTTATTATCGGTTCTGAATTCCCTCTGGCATTTAATGCCACCAGAATCAAGTAATCTGTCATAAAAAGTCTTCTGTTATAGAGATCCTAGGGGAAGTTAGAAGCCTAAGGTATAAGCTTCTCTACTTTCAGTGTGTTTGAACATGCCATCGTTAGAATTTTGAAAGCTGGTTAGCATATATTTGTCTTTCTCTGTCTGACTTACTGCACTACGTATGATAATCTCTAGGTCCATCCATGTTGCTGCAAGTGGCATTATTTCATTCTTTTTTATGGCTGAGTAATATTCCATTGTATATATGTATCACACCTTCTTTATCCATTCCTCTGTCGATGGACATTTAGGTTGCTTCCATGTCTTGGTTATTGTAAATAGTGCTGCAACGAACATTGGGGTGCATGTATCTTTTTGAATTATGGTTTCCTCCAGATATATGCCCAGGAGTGGGATTGCTGGATCATATGAGAGTTCTATATTTAGTTTTTTAAAGAACCTCCATACTGTTCTCCATAGTGGTTGTATCAGTTTGCATTCATATGCTATCACTTATATGTGGAATCTAAAAAAAAAGGTACAAATGAACTTATTTACAAAACAACAACAGACTCACAGACATAGAAAACAAACTTATGGTTATCAAAGGGTAAAAGTGTGGGAGAGGGATAAATTAGGAGTTTTGGATTAACATATACACACTGCTATATATAAAATAGATAATCAACAAGGACCTACTATATAGCACCAGGAACTCTACTCAGTATTCTGTAATAACCTATATGGGAAAAGAGTCTGAAAAAGAATGGATATGTGTATATGTATAACTGAATCACTTTGCTGTACACCTGAAACTAACACAACTTTGTAAATCAATGATACTCCAAAATAAAATGAAAATTAAATTAAATTTAAAAATAAAGGAATAGAACATAAAAAAGATAACCGGTTAGGTTAGTAAAGGAATAAAATCAAGAATCAGTCCTGTTTTTCTTAAACAGATTATACCTTAGGATAACCAAATGGTTAACGAGAAGAATGTTCTTGATGTAGAACTATGTTGCTTAATAAAGAACAAGAGTCATAATATGAACCATCCACTCATAAAATGTACCCCCATTCAGATATCCCTTCCTGCAGATGTCTGTTCTTCTTCCTTCCCGCCCTGTTACCATCTTTTCTAGTCAGTATATCTCATATTGTTAGATGTGGCTGTACTGAGCAGTAAAATGTGAATCATTTCTAAGTGAAAATAGTAATCATTCAAGAAGACATGGGATTTCATGAAGTCCACAAAAGCAGTGCTAGAGGACTCCTTCAACCACCCTCAACATTATTAAGAAACAAGAGTCTGGCAGAGTTATACTAGTTATCATTTGAAGGAGAAAAAATATCACGATGGGTGAACATAGTGCTCTTAAATTCAAAGCTTTGAAATGTCAAAGATCAACAATAACAATAGTTATCAATTATTAATGTATACCATGCAGCAAGTGCTATTCCAAGTGCTTTACATATAGTCTTAGTTGGTCTGTTAGTTTGGCTAAGTGTGTCACAGGGTCACAATAACCCTTTTGTAGATAAGCTAGAAGTTTATTTTTCTTAGACTGAACTGATATAGTGGCTCTGCTCAGCAAAATTCTGGAGGCCCAGGTCCTTTCATGCTGTTGCTCTGTTTCCCTAGAGTGTTTGCCTTATGGGCATAATCCAAGAAATCTCACTCTCTGAGTGTATTTCTCCTACTCACAGTTTTCTTCCCTTTTAGAGTCCACACTGGAAGTTCGTGTATCACCTTTGCTTTTTTTTTGGCGGTACGCGGGCCTCTCACTGCTGTGGCCTCTCCCGTTGCGAACCACAGGCTCCGGACGCGCAGGCTCAGCGGCCACGGCTCACGGGCCCAGCCGCTCCGCGGCATGTGGGATCCTCCCGGACCGGAGCACGAACCCGCGTCCCCTGCATCGGCAGGCGGACTCTCAACCACTGCGCCACCAGGGAAGCCCCACCTTTGCTTTTATACATTGTTGAGTACTTAGTCCCTTGGCCACATCTGGATGCAAGGATGGCGGCAAAATGTAGTATTTTTTTTTGCTGGCCAAATGCTCAGATGACCACTGGAAGGCTTTGCCCCTCTGGGGTTATTTTATTCCATCCCCATAATAATCCTATGAAGTAGGTGCCATTACCATCACAGTATTATAGATGAGATACCTTAGGCATGGAAAGGCTTGACAGTTTCTCAAAGTCAGGGAATTCCTTAAGTGTTTTTGAAAATGTTACAGTCTTGCTTTAAACATCAAAAGAAATGTCAGTGTTTCTCAACAGACCACCTTTTCTTTTTCTTTTTTCTCAAATAATGTAGACTGATGCTTTTGTAAAATGCAATAAAAATATCATGCGATTGCTATAAAAGTTTCTAAATGTCTATTCTCAATTCTGTATATATTCTGTTGTAGACAAGGAAAAGTAGTCTGTGAGGAACTGGCACCAGTCCTCAATTTGTGTAGCCCTGAATTAGGTTGTGTAGTTTTAACCATCAATTTTATTGGAAAAAGTAACAGTACTCTCTCACCCCTGACACGTTTAATTTAGTCAATGTTTGCTTTAAGAACTGGTACACAGTCGCAATTACATATATATATATGTATTTGTATATATATTTGTGTATGTATATATATATATATATGTAAACTCACTTTTATGGTTTTTACTGTAAAGAAGTATAAAGTTTTAGAACCTCATTTCATTTGTAATTATCCTCAGGGACCTCTTCATGTACATTTACAAATGTACTCAGAACCTTCGTCAGTCAGGAGAGTTAAGGGAGCCCTTAACTTCCAAAAAGAATTTGAATATACTTATGATGAAAGACATATGTCAGTAAATCTATCAAATAAACACAGGGAAAATTTAAGAAATCATATGCAGGAGGGGTAGCAAATATAGTTATCATCTAGGCTGGTTGTAGCCATTTCACATCATGTGTAAAGTCTGCTCAGTTGGTCTACTATAGCTAGAATATAATACTGAGAAAGATTTTGAGTCCAAGTGGGTTCAGCTGGGCAAGACTGTCATGCTTGATTAATGATGTCTGGAAGAGGAGCAGGTGGGGTGGCATGCATGCCATGTATTTTCCTCCATTAACTATTATACTGGTTCTGAGCTTCCAGCAGCAAAGGGAAATCATTCTACATAGTGGGTTATATTCATTATCTACTGAAAAAGGTATGTTCGGATTTGTAAGAAAGAGCACTTTTTCCTTGTTCTGAATTCTAAAATGATTTTGTTTTTCTAGATGGAAGGGATATTGAAAAATACAATGAAACGTATCCTAAACAATGGTTTTTCAGTAGATGTACAGGTATATGCCTTTAAAAATATATCAACTCTTGGGCTTCCCTGGTGGCGCAGTGGTTGAGAGTCCGCCTGCCGATGCAGGGCATACGGGTTCGTGCCCCGGTCTGGGAGGATCCCACATGCCGCGGAGTGGCTGGGCCCGTGGGCCATGGCCGCTGAGCCTGCGCGTCCGGAGCCTCTGCTCCGCAACGGGAGGGGCCACAACAGTGAGAGGCCCGCATACCACAAAAAAAAAAAAAAAAAAAAAAAAAAGCTTTAAAAAATATATCAACTCTTGATAATCCAAGAGCATATCAGAAAAAAGAAACAAATCTCATTTTTTGCAAGAATATCCATAAATATTTCATATACTTATACAAAGTTACAAGGAAGGCTAGAATAAGTGTATGGAAGATCAAATGATCAATCTGTTAGACCCTGTCTTCTCCCTATATAAAGTTATAGGTTTATATCTTTCTTTTTTTTTTTTTAATCTTTTCACTTTTCCTCTGTGTCTAAACAAATGACATGACACTGTACTGAAGAGGAAGGGGTTCAGTAATGAGGAATGGATTGGACATGTCAGGGAGATTAGACAGCCCTGTTGCAAACTTCCAACTATAACTGATGTCCTAATATTGGTTTTGACAACCTGTGACAATGGCAGAAGCAGCATGGAGATTATTTTTAATAATGCACAGAGGCAGTAGATATAACTGTGCATCCTGAGTGCCTTCTACTTTCTTCTCTAGGCACTTTTCCCACTTCCCACCTCTTCTTTCCTTCTTCCACTTACCCATTTCTCTTATTTTCTTCCAAGTCTGATGCTTTCTACCCCAATTCTCCCATTCCCAGCCTTCCCAGAAGTATTAAATTATTGAATTTAATAGGAGACAGATTAAAGATCATCTCTAACCTAGTTATATTTTAAGTTGATAGGACTGACTTTAAGTTGTTATTTGCTTAAGGTATTACCACTTAGTAATAAAGCCTACTGTTGATTATATCTCAGTTTAGAGTTTTCTCTAATACTGCAATACCTCAGGCTCAAAATAACACCTTCTTAATTGATTCTCTTTATTCAAAATTAAAAACCCATCATTGCTGTCCACACAGTAAAACTACATTATAAATAACTCTCCTAATGGGTAAATGAATTTTAAAATACTTAAAAATGTTAATTGGAGAGACTTCCACTTCTGGTCAAGATAGAGTAGCAGAAACAAAATATTCAAATGAGTTCTCTGACAACAGTGAAATTTAATGTAAAATCAGTAACAGAAAGATATTGGAGAAATCTCCCAAAACATTTGAAAAACAATTATAACACATTTTAAAATAATCCAGAGGTCAAAGGAGAAATCAAAAAAGGAAATAAGAAGTAGTTTGAATTGAATGCAAATGAGTACATATAATTAGAATTTGTGGATGTTGTTAAAGCAGTGCTTAGGGGGAAAGTTTTAGCACTCAGTGCCTGTATTGGAAATGAAAAAAAGGTCTCCAATCAATGACCTTAGGTTCCAACTGAAGAAACTAGAAAAAAAATCACAAATTAAACCCCAAGTAAGTAGGAAAAAATAAATACTAAAGATCAGAGAGGAAATCAGTGAAATAGAAAAACAATGGAGAAAAATCAGTGAAACCAAAAATTGGTTCTTTGAGAAAATCAATAAAATTGATAAACTTCTAGCCAGATTGATAAGGAATAAGAGTGAAGATGAAATGACTAGTATCAGAAATGAGGGAGGTAACAGCACTGCAAATGCTACATGTATTAAAAGGACAGTCAGGAAATATTCTGAATAAGTTTATGCTAATATATTCAACAACTTAAATATAATGGGCATATTACATTTGTTCCTCATTGAAAAACCAAAGCTCAATCAAGAAGAAATCAATAATCTGAAGAGCTCTTTATATATAAAGAAATTGTATTTGTAGTTCAAAACTTCCAACAAAGAAAACTCCAGGCCCATAAAGCTTCATTGGTAAATTCTGCCAAAGATTTAAGGAGGAAATGACGCCAATTCTGCACAAACTCTTTCATAAATTTTGAAAGAATACTTCCCAGCTCATTCTTTGTGACCAGCGTTGCCCCGATATCAAAACCAGACAAAGACATTCCAAGAAAAAACAAACGTGAAAGAGTAATATCCTTCATGAACATTGATACAAAAATTCTAAATAAAAATTTTAGAAAATCTAATCCAACAGTAAATTAAAAAGATAATCCAAAATGGCAAATAGGATTGTAATATAATGTAGCTCACCATATTGACAAATTTTTAAAAAAATCATCATTTAAGTAGATACATAAAAAGCATTTGACAAATCCAATATTCTTTTCAATAAAACTCTGAGCAAAGTAGGGATAGAGGAGAAACCTTTTAGCTTGATAAATGGCATCTACAAAAAAGCATCCTACAGCTAATGTCATAATTAATGGTAAAAAAATCACAAAACTGAATGTTTTCCTGGAAAGATGAGGAACAAGAGAAGAATGTTCACCCTCATCAATTCTGTTCGGCACTGTATAATGATTCTAGCCAGTAAAATCAGGCAAGAAAAAGAAATAAAAGATGTCTTGATTGGAAAAGAAATAAAACTGTCTTTATTTGCAGATGGCTTTATTGTCTTAGTAGAACGTTTGATAAAATCAATGAAAACAGTAGAACTAAAAAATGAGATTCATAAGGTTGCAGAATATAAAATATTAAAAAATTAAATATACTTTTATATGCTAGCAATAAACCATATGGTATTCAAACTAACAAAGCAAAACCATTTATAATAGACTGAAAAATATGATACAGTTTGGGATAAATATAACAAAAGATGTGAAAGAAGTATACACTGAAACTTGCAAAACACTACTGACAGAAAGAAGACCTCAACAATTGGGGGAGATATGTCATGTCTGTGGGTCAGAAGATGGAAAGCTGTTAAGAAGTCAGTTCTCCCCAAAGTGATCTATAGATTCAATGAAATCCCAGCAGGATTTTTTTTTGGTAGAAATTGACTAACTTATTCTGAAATCATATGGAAATGTGAAGGACTTATAATAGCCCAAGTAGCTTTGTGATGGAAGACAAGTTGAAGAACTAACATTACCTGATATCAAGACTTACTATAAATCTATAATAACCAAGACAGTATGGTATTGGCACAAAGATAGACTAATATATCAATAGAACAGAAGAGAGAGCTCAGAAATAGGCCTATGCAGAGACAGACAGCTGATTTTCTACAAAGCTGCAAAGCCAATTCAGTGGATAAGGAATAAGTTTTTTTCCCCCCAAAATGGTGCTGGAACTATTGGATATCCATATGCAACCAAAAAAGAACAGAAAAGAAAAAGAATTAATTCAAAATGGATTATAGACCACTATGTAAAATGAGAACAATAACATTTCTTGAAGGAGGCATAGGAGAAAATCTTTGTGATCTTGGGTTAGGCAAGATTTCCAGACATGACACCAAAAGCACAGTTCTTAAAAATTATTGATAAGTTAGACTTCACCAAAACTAAAAACTTTAGTTGTTAGAAAGACACTGTTCAGAGAATGAAAAGATAAGTCACAAAATGGGAGATTATTTTTATGAAGCATACATCTAATAAAGGATATGTATCTTGAATACATAAAGGACTCTCAAACATCAACAATAAGAAAACCTAATTTTAAAATTTGGCAAAGATTTAAATAGATACATCATGAAAGAAGACATACAGATGGCAAATAGCACATGAAAAAGGGTTCAACATTATAAGTCATTCAAGAAATTCAGATTAAAACTATAAGGAAATATCACTACACACCTACTAGAATGTCTACAATGAAAAAGACTGACAATGTTGGCAAGGATGTGGAGGAACTGGAACTTTCATATGTTGTTAATGGAAATGTAAAATCGTGCAACCAATATGTAGAGTTTGGCAGTTTCTTAAAAATTTAAGCACACACCTGTCATATCACCCAGCCATTCTCCTGGACATTTACTCAAAGAAATGAAAGCATACGTTCATACAAAGATTTATACATTAATGTTCATAGCAGCTTTATTTATATTAGGCATAACTGGAAAAAAACCTTAAAGTTTAGCAATGGAAGAGTGGAGGAAGTGCAATAAATTCATACAATGCAATAGGATTCAGCAATACGAAGGAATGAACTATTGATACACATAGCATGGATGAATCGCAAATAATTATGCTGAATGAAAGAAGCCAGACAAAAAAGAGACATACTGCAAGATTTCAATATGTAGAATGCAAATTGATATTTAGTTGCAGAAAATAGATCAGTTTTTGCCCGGTGGGCCTAGTGGGGTAGGGGAGAAAGCCTAAAAGGAGCAATTACAAAGAAGCCACTAGGAAACTTTTGGGGGTGATGAATGTGTTCATTATGTAGATTTTGATAGCGATTTCAGGAGTATGTTCATTGTCAAAACTTATCAAATTGCATACTTTACATGCAGTTTGTTGCATATCAATTATACCTCAATAACGCTGTTAAAAATGCTAATTGTGAGGGCTTTCTGCTGCCTTTTGCTAGCTGTAAGGAATATCTTCCCAAATAGACAATTTTAGCTTTGAGTAAAATGAATAAAGATGCATAATCAGTGTCGCTTAGTACCAAGCAGCTATCTTCTCTGTTGAATCCTTTTTCATCTTTGGAAGTGACTCTGTAATACCAAAAAATTCTGCAAATTCAGTTTTTAGTCCCTAGCATACATGAGACCTTAATGCCCTCATCAACCACTTTGCCAGGTGCTCTGTCATTCCAGCTATGCTTGAACAGGGAACTCACTCCTTAACAGGAGTATGTACTGTTCTTATTCTTAGAAAGTTCTTGGATATATTGATAAGTTTCTACTTATATTGTTATTGATTGGGAAAAAAATACAGATTGTTACAGAAAATCTTTAATACTTGAAAGCACAAATCTGAGAATGAGATAAACCTTAAAATCGGCAACATGATATGCTGCAGTGATTGCCCAATGGCGTCCCTCCTTAAGTTACACCAGGAGAGAGGTTCGGTATGGGGAGTGTCAAGGGAATGACCCAGTCAGTGGGGTGATGCTTCATTCGAAATAGAATTATTTTTATCTGTTTTAATATCTTGCTTTTGTGCAAGTTTTCTTTTGACAACTGTTTGTTTTTTTTTTTTTTTAAATCACTGGAGGGGTGGAAAGAGCATGTTCTTTGAGCAGAAAAGAATGAATTTACATCTTTCTCACCCATTTCCCAGATGTTTTACACATTAGTAATGTTGGTAAGTGAGTTTAAGTGAAATAATTGGCTATTAGAATTGAGAGTTACTACATCAACATTGTTTCTGTATTAGTTAACTAGGGCTGCCATGACAAAACACCACAGACTGGGTGGCTTAAACAGCAGAAAATTATTGTCTCACAGTTCTACAGGTGGGAAGTCCAAGGTCAGGTGTCCATAGGTTTGGTTTCTTCCGAGGTTTCTCTCCTTGACTTGCAGATGGCCAGCCTTTCACTGTGTCCTCATGTGGTTACCCCACGGTGTGCATGTTGTCTGTGCCCTAATTTCCTCTTCTTGAAATTGACACTGGTCATATTGGCTTAGGGCCCACCATATAGCCTCATTTTACCTTAATCACCCCTTTAAAGGTCCTATCTTCAAATACAGTCACATTTTAAGGCACTGGGGATTAGGACTTCAACATATGAATTTGGGTGTGTGTGGGGGACACAATTTAGCCCATAACAGTTTCTCTTTTTATAAAATGAGGACCTACTTTTTTTTTTTAAACAAGTTTCTTTTCTTTTTTTTAAAAATTTAATTTATTTAATTTTGGCCGTGCTGGGTCTTTGTTTCTGTGCGAGGGCTTTCTCTAGCTGCGGTGAGCGGGGGCCACTCTTCATCGCGGTGCGCGAACCTCTCACTGTCATGGCCTCTCTTGTTGCGGAGCACAAGCTCCAGACGCGCAGGCTCAGTAGTGTGGGGCCTAGTTGCTCCGCGGCATGTGGAACCTTCCCAGACCAGGGCTCGAACCTGTGTCCCCTGCATTGGCAGGCAGATTCTCAACCACTGCGCCACCAGGGAAGCCCAAGGACCTACTTTTCAAGATTCTTTTCAGCAATGATAAGATAATCTATATAAAGCAAGAGTAAAGCATGTGACACATTTTAGGTACTCAGTAGATGATGATTATTGTAACTGTGAAATAAATGCATAAATCTGTGCTTATACAGATAAAATGATTTTTAGACCATTGATGTCCTAACTGTAAAGTGTACTAAGATATAATAGGAATCTATAAAGACATCATAGAAAAAGCTATTCTGGTTACAATGCATGTCTATTGTTATTTTTAACAAATTGAATTCAATGGCAATGGCAAGACTCAACTTTTATTTACACCGCTCTTTGCTCAGCTGAAGAGAAACAATAGCTGTTGGTGCTCTAGAGCAGGGGTCCCCAGCCTCTAGAGCAGGTACCGGTCTGTGGCTTGTTAGGAAGCTGGATGCACAGCAGGAGGTGTGCCGCTTCCCATCGCTCCCCATCGCTCACATTACTGCCTGAACCATCTCCCCACACCCCCATCCGTGGAAAAATTGTCTTCCACGAAACCGGTCCTTGGTGCCAAAAATGTTGGGGACCGCTGCTCTAGAGCACTTCGATTACGAAGCCAATGAGGAGCACAGGTATGCAGAATGTATAGGATGGCAGTAGTGGCACTTTGCACAGCCTCCAATTTCCCTCATGTTTACCTCCATTCCAGAGGAGAAATGAGAATTTGCTCCACTGCTTTTTAAGCTGGGGTCATAGGAACAGTTATTTTTGTTTCTTTCCCTAGTGAGAAATTTAAGAAGTCTGAAATTCAAATACATTTGTGAAATGCAAATAGTTTTATTTATTAATGGTCATTAATGGTCTGTAATCATCACAGGTGATTATGTAAATAAATCATTTATGAGAAGAGTTTGCAGAGTTGAATTCACAAATTTTCCAATTGTTTTCCCTTCATATGGGTTTAGCCATATCTGATCTTGAATTGAGTTAAGGGACCAAGCTTCAAAAGAATACAATTTGAAGGAGCAGAGGAGTATCTTGTAATTATAAAACATGATGATACTTCTTAAAATTCTATATATTACTCATAATTTCTAAGCTCAATGATCTGTGCTGTTATATTAATTAACTCTCAAAATTCTAATAGCTGAGCAGATCACTTGATTTCACTTGCCTACACTACTTTATGTTAATTAATGAAAACCATAAATTCAGAGCCCTTGCAAATTGTGCTGCTTCATTGCATTTAGTGCTCTTGTAATTCCTACTCTTAATTAAATAATGAGCCTCTACAGCACATTCCTAGTTGTGAGTTCTACTATGTTGTGGATATAGCTGGGATTCCCACTAGCCAGTCAGGTCACTCAATGTATGTCTTTTCTAACAAGTAGAAGAATTTATTATTCAGCCTTGGTGCCTGATATGGTGAGAGACACGTTATGGGGAAACCCACCTTTGTTTTGATCAGGTTGCCAGAATTGGATTTCCATTTGCTCTTTCCTGTTGAGGTCACCTGAATTAGAAAGGGTGAATACATTTCTTTCCTTGCTATTGGCGCAAGCCACACTTTTCTAGAGACAGAGCAATCAGGGTGTGGTGCACTCTTTTCCTTCTTTGAAGACACCTCTTTTTGTAATTCATTTGGAAGTCAACAAATATGGATTGAGCATCTAAATTGTACCCCAGGGGATACAGCAGTGAATAAGACTGTTCCCTTTGAGAAAGCAGTTAAATCTCCATTTACATCAGTTCCAAATCCTGAACCATTTCAATGGAGAAAACCTGTCCAGTATTTTGAGGGTCTCTGCATACAAAGGAATTTTACAAAACACAATATTTATAAGAAGTTGTCATAGTAAAAATGCATAGTAGAGGAATAATAATTTAAACTGAAAGATCTTACGACTAATGACAGGCTTGGGTTTTGCCTATGTTTATGGGATTAATCCACTTTCCCCCTCATTTCCTAAATACATTTCCTGACTGATTTATCATACTTTACTTTTTATTTTCAGGATCTTTCATTATATATGGGGTTGTTTAGCACAGAGTGAGATAAGGCATATTTTGTTTTTTATGGCATAAGTTACTCAGTTTTACCATTAGGAAGTAAACATCAGTTACAGTTTATTTTTAATGAGTGACTAAATCATTTTTCACACACAAGTTTTACTGCAGAACAAGAGCAAGTGATCCACCAGTGGCAAGATAACTCAAGGACCAAAGTAACTCCGAATAGCAGGAGGTACTAAATGCCTACACTTGGGAGCAAGAAATATTTAATTTGACTGACATGGCTAATTCTTGATAGTTCATGAACCATGTTTCAAACTGGTGGATTATCCAATATTCTTTCTTCTTCTTCTTGATCCCTGCCCTCAGGCATTTAATTTATTTGTGGCAAAGGAAGTGAAATAAGCCAATTTTAATGCTTGTCCCAGTATAAGAAAATATACTGATAATCATGATTCAAAATGATACATAATAAAATATTGATTAAAAGGGATTCAAAATTATATGCAATAAACTTTAGTTATTACAATATTTCATTGACTCTAACACAGTGATACTTAAAATGTGGTTCACAAACTGTTAAAACAAGCATTAAAAGAATTTGAGAGAAGCATTTAGAAGTGTTAATAGTAATTTGCCTTTCAAACACATGCATTTTTTTTAACATCTTTATTGGAGTATAATTGCTTTACAATGGTGTGTTAGTTTCTGCTTTATAACAAAGTGAATCAGCTGTACATATACATCTATCCCTATATCTCCTCCCTCTTGTATCTCCCTCCCACCCTCCCTATCCCACGCCTCTAGGTGGTCACAAAGCACCGCCCTAGCTGATCTCCCAGTGCTATGTGGCTGCTTCCCACTAGCTATCTGTTTTACATTTGGTAGTGTATATATGTCCATGCCACTCTCTCGCTTTGTCCCAGCTTACACTTCCCCCTCCCTGTGCCCTCAAGTCCATCTTCTACCTCTGTGTCTTTATTCCTGTCCTACCCCTAGGTTCATCAGAACCATTTGTTGTTGTTGTTGTTAGATTCCATATATATGTGCTAGCATACAGTATTTGTTTTTCTCTTTCTGACTTACTTCACTCTCTATGACAGACTATCCATCCACCTCACTACAAATAACTCAGTTTCGTTTCTTTTTATGGCTAATATTCCATTGTATATATGTGCCACATCTTCTTTATCCAGTCATCTGTCGATGGACACTTAGGTTGCTTCCACGTCCTGGCTATTGTAAATAGTGAGGCCGTGAACATTGTGGTACATGTCTCTTTTTGAATTATGGTATTCTCAGGGTATATGCCTAGTAGTGGGATTGCTGGGTCGTATGGTAGTTCTAATTTTAGTTTTTTAAGGAACATATTGTACTCCATAGAGTCTGTATCAATTTACATTCCCACCAACAGTGCAAGAGGGTCCCCTTTTCTCCCACCCTCTCCAGCATGTATTGTTTGTAGATTTTTTGATGATGGCCATTCTGACTGGTGTGAGGTGATACCTCGTTGTAGTTTTGATTTGCATTTCTCTGATGATTAGTGATGTTGAGCATCCTTTCATGTGTTTGTTGGCAATCTGTATATCTTCTCTGGAGAAGTGTCTATTTAGGTCTTCTGCCCATTTTTGGATTGGGTTGTTTGCTTTTTTGATATTGAGATGTGTGAGCTGCTTGTAAATTTTGGAGATTAATCCCTTGTCAGTTGCTTCGTTTGCAAATTTTTTTTTTCCATTCTGAGGGTTGTCTTTTCATCTTGTTTATGGTTTGTTTGCTGTGCAAAAGCTTTTAAGTTTCATGAGGTCCCATTTGTTTATTTTTGGTTTTTTTTCCATTTCTCTAGGAGGTGAGTCAAAAAAGATCTTGCTGTGATTTATGTCATAGAGTGTTCTGCCTGTTTTCCTCTAAGAGTTTGATGGTGTCTGGCCTTAAATTTAGGTTTTTAATCCATTTTGAGTTTATTTTTGTGTATGGTGTTAGGGAGTGTTCTAATTTCATTCTTTAACATGTAGCTGTCCAGTTTTCCCAGCACCACTTACTGAAGAGGATGTCTTTTCTACATTGTACATTCTTGCCTCCTTTGTCAAAGATAAGATGACCATACGTGTGTGGGTTTATCTCTGGGCTTTCTATCCTGTTCCATTGATCTATATTTCTGTTTTTTGCCAGTAGCATACTGTCTTGATTACTGTAGCTTTGTAGTATAGTCTGAAGTCCAGGAGCCTGATTCCTCCAGCTCCATTTCTCTTTCTCAAGATTGCTTTGGCTATTCAGGATATTTTGTGTTTCCATACAAATTGTGCAATTTTTTGTTCTACTTCTGTGAAAAATGCCATTGGTAGTTTCATAGGGATTGCACTGAATCTGTAGATTGCTTTGGGTCATTTTCACATGCTGATTCTTCCAATCCAAGAACATGGTATATCTCTCCATCTGTTTGTACCATCTTTAATTTCTTTCATCAGTGTCTTATAGTTTTCTGCATACAGGTCTTATGTCTCTTTAGGTAGGTTTATTCTTAGGTATTTTATTCTTTTTGTTGCAGTGATAAATGGGAGTGTTTCCTTAATTTCTGCCGCAGATTTTTCATCATTAGTATATAGGAATGCAAGAGATTTCTCTGCATTAATTTTGTATCCTGCAACTTTACCAAATTCATTGTTTAGCTGTAGTAGTTTTTGGTAGCATCTTTAGGATTCTCTACGTATAATATCATGTCATCTGCAAACAGTGACAGTTTTACTTATGCTTTACTGATTTGGATTCCTTTTATTTCTTGTTCTTCTCTGATTGCTGTGGCTAAAACTTCCAAAACTATGTTGAATAATAGCGGTGAGAGTGGGCAACTTTGTCTTGTTCCTGAGCTTAGTGGAAATGGTTTCAATTTTCACCACTGAGAATGATGTTGGATGTGGGTTTGTCACATGTGGCCTTTATTATGTTGAGGTAAGTTCTGTCTATGCCCACTTTCTGGAGGGTTTTTATCATAAATGGGTGTTGAATTTTGTTGAAAGCTTTTTCTGCATCTGTTGAGATGATCATATGGTTTTTCTCCTTCAATTTGTTAACATGATGTATTACTTTGATTGATTTGCGTATATTGAAGAATCCTTGCATTCCTGGAATAAACCCCACTTGATCATGGTGTATGATCCTTATAATGTGCTGTTGGATTTTGTTTGCTAGTATTTTGTTGTGGATTTTTGCATCTATGTTGATCAGTGAGATTGGCCTGTAGTTTTCTTTTTTTGTGACATCTTTATCTGGTTTTTGTATCAGGGTGATGGTAGACTTGTAGGATGAGTTTGGGAGTGTTCCTCCCTCTGCTATATTTTGCAAGAGTTGGAGAAAGATAGGTGTTAGCTCTTCTCTAAATGTTTGATAGAATTCACCTGTGAAGGCCTCTGGTCCTGGGCTTTTGTCTGTTGGAAGATTTTTAATCACAGTTTCAATTTCTGTGCTTGTGACTGGTCTGTTTATATTTTCTGTTTCTTCCTGGTTCAGTCTTGAAAGGTTGTGCTTTTCTAAGAATTTGTCTATTTTTTCCATTTTATTGACATATAGTTGCTTGTAGTAATCTCTCATTATCCTTTGTATTTCTGCAGTTTCAGTTGTTACTTCTCCTTTTTCATTTCTAATTCTATTGATCTGAATCTTCTCCCTTTTTTTCTTGTTATGTCTGGCTAATGGTTTATCAACTTTGTTTATCTTCTCAAAGAACCAGCTTTTAGTTTTATTGACCTTTGCTATAGTTTCCTTCGTTCTTTTTCTTTTCTTTTATTTCTGATCTGATCTTTATGATTTCTTTCCTTCTGCTAACTTTGGGGATTTTTTGTTTTTATTTCTCTAACTGCTTTAGGTGTAAGGTTAGGTTGTTTGTTTGAGATGTTTCTTGTTTCTTGAGGTAGGATTTTATTGCTATAAAGTTCCCTCTTAGAACTGCTTTTGCTGCATCCCATAGGTTTTAGATCTTTGTGCTTTCATTGTCATTTGTTTCTAGGTATTTTTTGATTTCCTCTTTAATTTCTTCAATGATCTCTTGGTTATTTAGTAGTGTATTGTTTAGCCTCCATGTGTTTGTATTTTTTACAGATTTTTTTCCTGTAATTGATATCTAGTCTCATAACGCTGTGGTTGGAAAGATACTTGATACGATTTCAATTTTCTTAAATTTACCAAGGCTTGTTTTGTGACCCAAGATATGGTCTATCCTGGGGAATGTTCCATGAGCACTTGGGAAGAAAGTGTATTCTGTTCTTTTTGGATGGATAGTCCTATAAATATCAATTAAGTCCATCTTGTTTAATGTGTCATTTAAAGCTTGTGTTTATTTATTTATTTTCATTTTGGATGATCTGTCTATTGGTGAAAGTGGGGTGTTAAAGTCCCCTATACTATTATTGTGTTACTGTCAGTTTCCCCTTTCATGCCTGTTAGCATTTACATTATGTATTGAGGTGCCCCTATGTTGGGTGCATAAGTATTTACAATTGTTATATCTTTGTCTCGATTGATCCCTTGATCATTAGGTAGTGTCCTTCTTGGTGTCTTGTAATAGTCTTTATTTTAAAGTCTATTTTGTCTGATATGAGAATTGCTATTCCAGCTTTCTTTCTTTTCTTTTTTTTTTTTGTGGTACGCGGGCCTCTCACTGTTGTGGCCTCTCCCGTTGCGGAGCACAGGCTCCGGACACGCAGGCTCAGCAGCCATGGCTCACGGGCCCAGCCACTCTGCGGCATGTGGGATCTTCCCGGACCGGGGCACGAACCTGTGTCCCCTGCATTGGCAGGTGGACTCTCAACCACTGCGCCACCTGGGAAGGCCTCCAGCTTTCTTTTGATTTCCATTTGCGTGGAATATCATTTTCCATCCCCTCACTTTCAGTCTGTAAGTGTTGGTAGGTCTGAAGTGGGTATCTTGTAGACAGCATATATATGGGTCTTGGTTTTGTATCCATTCAGCCAGTCTATGTCTTTTGGTTGGAGCATTTAAGCCATTTACATTTAAGGTAGTTATTGATATGTATGTTCTTATTACCTTTTTCTTAGTTGTCTTGGGTTTGTTATTGTAGGACTTTTCCTTCTCTTGTGTTTCCTGCCTAAAGAAGTTCCTTTAGCATTTGTTGTAAAGGTGGTTTGGTGGTGCTGAGTTCTCTTAGCTTTTGCTTGTCTGTAAAGGTTTTAATTTCTCCGTCGAATCTAAATTAGATCTTTGCTGGGTAGAGTGATCTTGGTTGTAGGTTTTTCCCTTTCATCACTTTAAATATGTCCTGCCACTCCCTTCTGGCTTGCAGAGTTTCTGCTGAAAGATCAGCTGTTAACCTTATGAGGATTCCCTTGTGTGTTATTTGTGTCTTTTCCCTTGCTGCTTTTAATATTTTTTCCTTGTATTTAATTTTTGATAGTTTTATTATTATGTATCTTTGCTTGTTTCTCTTTGGATTTATCCTGTATGGTACTCCCTGTGCTTCCTGGACTTGATTAACTATTTCCTTTTCTATATTAGGGAAGTTTTCAACTATAATCTCCTCAAATATTTTCTCAGTCCCTTTCCTTTTCTCTTCTTCCTATAATTCCTGTAATGAGACCCCTATAATTCTAATGTTGGTGCATTTAATATTATTCTAGAGGTCTGAGACTGTCCTCAATTCTTTTCATTGTTTTTTCTTTATTCTGCTCTGCAGTAGTTATTTGCACTATTTTATTTTCCAGGTCACTTTTCTGTTCTTCTGCCCAGTTATTCTGGTATTGAGTCCTTCTAGAGAATTTTTAATTTCATTTATTGTGCTGTTCATCATTGTTTGTTTGCTCTTTAGTTTTTCTAGGTCCTAATTAAAATTTCTTGTATTTTCTCCATTCTTTTTCCAAGATTTTGGATCATCTTTACTATCATTACTCTGAATTCTTTTTCAGGTATACTGCCTATTTCCTCTTCATTTGTTTAGTCTGGTGGGTGTTTACCTTGCTCCTTCATTTGCTGTGTTTTTCTCTGTCTTCTCATTTTGTTTAACTTACTGTGTTTGGGGTCTCCTTTTTGGAGGCTGCAGGTTTATAATCCCCATTGTTTTCAGTGTCTGCCCCCAGTGGGTAAGGTTGTTTCAGTGGATTGTGTAGGCTTCCTGGTGTAGGGGAATGGTTCCAGTGTTCTGGTGGATGAGTCTGGATCTTGTCTTTCTCGTGCAAACACATGCATGTTAGTGGACTCACATTGAACAAGATTGCACTGTATAAGAATCAAGGGTAAACAAACAAACATTTATCTTGCACTCCAGAAAATTTTGGATGTATAGTTACAAGATGTCCTTGATTGATAAATGCTTTATCAACTTTAAGATGCATCTCCAGTTTAGAGATGCTTAAATGTGAGGAAACTGGTATCTCAGGATTGTTGATATGATAGTTTCCATTATTAATTTATTGCTTTATTTCTCCATAGGGAATATCCTTTTGGGGGTATATCCTAACAGTGATTATTCCATATTTTTTGCAGTAATTTCAGTAATTATGTGATGTAGTAGAAAGTGAGTTGGCTTTTGACTGCACACAGACTGACATTTACTGGGTTTATGACCTTGGACAAGGCTCACATTCCTTTCTGATGAAGAGGAATAAGAAACACATCTCAAGGTTATTCAAATTACTTTCTTATCTCAGCTTGACTAATGGAAGAGGGTACTTGAAACATGTTTCCTTTTATTTATAATTTTAAAAAATCAAATATGTGCACGCACACAAATAATTTGGGTGCCTTATTAGTCTATAAATTAATAATTTCATTATGTAGCTATGATATTTTAAATATTTATTCTAGAAAACTTAAACTCTAATTATATAAATATGTGGTCAAATTTTAAAAAATGAGGTCAAGAATTACCTCTCAGAGTTTTGACTCCTCTGACTCCCATTACAAGTAATGGCTCATTGAATAAATATTGTAAATAAAGTTTGAGTATTCTCTTAATTTTAGCTAGTCTTAAATTTATTCATCTGATGAACCAAAATTTTTGATATACATCTTCTAGATAAATAATATTTTGTAACTCTCTATTTTGTTATTTAAAATAATCATATGGTCCCAATTTCTTACTAATATTTTAGTTAGTTTGAGTCCTATTTCAAAAATTTCAACACTAGTGTTTTCTAATGAAGATTTCTTTGAAGTGTATAGTGTTTTCTTTAAGAAAATACAGCTCTAACAGATTTTCTTTAAGAAAATAAAGCTAACTAAATAATATTGAATACCACACTTATATAAACAAATTCATGTTTAGGTAGCCTTTATTTTGAACTCTCTGATTTTATCACCAGAATTGTATGCTAGTATCTGAGTTCATTAAATGAACTAGACTCATATTACGTTTACCTTATGCTTGATAGTTATCTAGCATATCTCACATTGTAATATTAGAATAATTATTCTTTGATTCATCCTAGATTGTTAAGAAACTTGAATTTATATTTGTAAATGAAACAAACTGCAGAAAATAAACTTTTTTATTTATCTTAATATTTATTCAAGTAATTAGCATACATTTTGGTAGCATATTATGGTGTACAAAGTATTTTTCACATATTTTAAAAACTTTTACAATTATAGAAATATGTATTTATTTTGGAAATGTAAAAGAAAGAAAATTATTATTTTCTGTTGCATGTGACTTTTACTTATTTATTATTTATTTTCCCAACTTTCTTTAAAGATTATTATGTTTTAACTCAGCTATTATCAATACTACCCACTGATAGCTATTGTTAACATTATGGTGTGTGCTTTCATTCAGGATTTTTTAAAAATATATATTTTTTCCCTAATTAGATAATATTTTATCCTTTAAAATAATATTATATAACATTTATTTGGTGTAATTACAGTCTCTTAATAAACATCATCTATCACATGAATGTATTAACATTTAGAAAGCCATTTATTGAATATTTAGGTTGGTTTCAAGTTTTAAGCACCATAAATAAGGTTGTGCTCACATCTTTAGGTGTGCTTCACGTGGTCTCTTTTGATTACCACAACAGCTCTGTGGGGTAGGCACGAATTGGTTTATAATTTTTTTTTCCATTGCTCCCAGGAAATTGAGAGGTCAAATCCTGACCCAATGAATGCCTCAAAAGTAGGAAGTCTAGGGCTTCCCTGGTGGGGCAGTGGTTGAGAGTCCGCCTGCTGATGCAGGGGACACGGGTTCGTGCCCCGGTCTGGGAGGATCCCACATGCCGCGGAGCGGCTGGGCCCGTAAGCCATGGCCGCTGAGCCTGCGTGTCCGGAGCCTGTGCTCCGCAACGGGAGAGACCACAACAGTGAGAGGCCCACGTACTGCAAAAAATAAAAAATAAAAATAAAAAGTAGGAAGTCTAGGTGCCAGTTGGTAAACTCAGATGTTTAATATTTAATTAATTGCTTATTCTCTTAAAACGTCTTCATCATTAAAAGGGTTTAAAGTAGAGGTAGTGCTCATAAAACATGTATGTATATGTATGTGTACTCAGAACATATATCTTTTAGGAAAACCAAACATATTTCACCCCTTAGTTAGGCTAGCATTGTTATTTTCCCTAATACCCAGTAAAAGGTGTAGTGGTACCATTTCCCCCTAATGGTATGCATTTAATCCTATATTCTCTTTTACTGACTGCTCTTTAATTGAATCATGGAAGTTATTTGTGTTTCACACAAGGAAAGTTGGTACATAGCAGTGGACAAGCATATAGGGTGTAAGGAGTGTACACTTAACCCTGAGCAAAAAGGTAACTGGCTCATTGGGACCTTTCATTTCCCAAAATGCTGAGGGCAGCTGAGAAGATAACCATGTAGAGAAGAGTGATTTACAGTATTTATAAGTGGGAAGTGCTGGCGTGCTTTTGGGTCCTACCCTGACTGCCACATGAGAGAACAACACCAGAATACTTCGCATAAGAAGCTACTTGTGCCCATCCTGGCTTGATCCCTGTGACCAGGTGAGCTCTCTTTGCTCTATTTTGCCTTCTGAAATAAGAATTCTGACTTGATTTTTCGTGTACCAAATTCTGGAAACAATAATTCTCCAATCAAATACCTTCAAAGTTATTTGAAGGCAGATTTCACACAATGTCTGGCCAAGTCACGGATATAGTGATTTGAAGTAATATATATTTTTTGTTTGTTTGTGAGTTGCTAATACATTTAAAATTTTCTGAGCCTCAGTTTCCTTTCTGCAAAATGGGAAAACTAAATCTATCTAGAAGGGTTGTGGTGAAAAGTAATTATGATCATATGGATAAAGTACAGTGAAAACTCAGTGCTTGGTAGCTATTATTTATATAACAGGTAGTCAAAATAACAACAGAAAGAAGATAGGTTTTGGTATCAGTTAGATTCATTTGGAAGTTTTATTTTTGCCACTTATTAGCTGTATGACCTTGGGCAAATACTTAGTCACTAAGCTCAAACGTTACATTACTTGAGGTTTCTCTTGAGTTTTTTAGATAAAAGAGAAATTGGTCACACATATTTTGGAGAATGCTTACAGTGTCAGAACTCTAATGAAATTATTTAGGAACAAACTGAGAAGAATTTTATAGTAGTTGATTTTTGGAAAGTACATGGTTGAATTTGGTTGTCAATATTTTGATGATGAAGGTAGGTATCATGAATGGTTGACATTCACCCTTGCAATAATAATTTAAGCTCATATAATGAATCAGTTCAAATCATTGAGCATATTTACCAAGTTGTACACATAATTAACATTTTAATTTCCCTGAATATCTTTTCTTATTATCCACACTGCTTAGGAAAATATATTAAATAGACTCTGGCAACCAGCAAGCTTAAGCTCTATTAGACCATAAGAGAAGGACATCACATTTCTACTAGTGACCAAGTGGGTTTTTGTTAACTTCTGAAATGATGTTAGAGAAAGTTGTACATGTTCTTATGATTACACTCACTAATCAGAGCTTTGAAATAGTGGGGGTTGGAATTTGGACTGAGTGGGTAAGATTTGGAAGTGGACAGTTTTGTTTAGAAATGTTAATTTGTTCTAGTGCAAATTAAACATTTTTCAAGCCAACAAACTGGTAATTTTACCAGTGTCCTTCCCTCCTGTGCTCATCACATTCACACCCTCTACTCCTTCCTCTTCTTATTTTTCAATATTTGAACTGCCATCTAGATTCTGAGTTTTGATTTCCTTTGCTTGGTATTTCTTATTTGCTTTTTATATTACTTCTTTTTCTGAGGCTTATTTTCAAAGAAAAAAGTGAATGTTCAGTAACAGGATCAATTGTCAAGTAAGAAGCGAATATTCAAGTTTTGAGGTGAAGTGACATGCTGTGAGCAGTCCCTGAATTACCATTAAAATTCCCACTAGGAAATAGTGGGGAAAAAAGCCAATTCATAACAGTGAAAGCCAAGATTTATAGTCAATCTATTGCCAGAATATGGGGACAACTTGTGATAATTACTGAAATGAAAAAACAAACAGATTAGCTTGGATAGGGCTCATTGTAATTCACAAAATTGTTGAGGAGATATGTTAATCTAGCTATTCACTAGTAAAAATTTTGGAAAGATAAATAGAAATAACTGTTTTGAAAAATGTAATCACTTTAAGGAACACTTCTGCCAATTGAGATGACCTAAAATTGAGATGTTAAAAACGAGGAAATCTTTTTGTTTAAAAAAAAGGACATAAATTTGAGTTAAGGTTCAATTAAACAGTTAAATCTAAAAAATAATGATTTTTTAAAATTTGATAATAAAGTTCAATGGAAAAGTTAAACCATTTTTAAAGTGCTGTGGAAAATGTAAATGTAATAATTTAATTGAAAATAGATTAAATCAAGATATTAAATTAACTCAGACCTCAATGGAGAGAGTAGAGGATAAAGAGAGGTCTTTAATTCCTTGTCTTGCGTGGTGGAGTGTCAAAAGCTACACAGTGTCTTTTTTTAAATTTTTTCTTTTTTGTGGTACGTGGGCATCTCACTGTTGAGGCCTCACCCGTTGCGGAGCACAGGCTCCAGACACGCAGTCTCAGCGGCCATGGCTTACGGGCCCAGCCAGTCCGCGGCATGTGGGATCTTCCCGGACTGGGGCACGAACCCGTGTCCCCTGCATCGCCAGGCGGACTCTCAACCACTGCGTCACCAGGGAAGCCCTACACAGTGTCTTTTGATTATTGCAAATTTTGGATCTATAGTTTGAATATTTAAAGATAACCATTAGTGGAGTTAAAATATTTAGTCCACTTCACAGATTACTGGAGAATATAAAAAAATATTAAAAGTTATAAATCAAAGTAAGCATTTAAAAACAGCATAGAACTATATAATGGAAGACTAAATAGAATAGTTCTGGCAATAAAAATAAATAAGTTAAACTCCTCAATTAGAATGAGACACATACATTTGGTTAAAAACTGAAGTGTGACTCTTTCCTACTCGTCCAAGGACAGAGAATTTTAAAAAGAATCAATGGTTAGGGTAATATCTTAACACATACAAACAGAAAGAGAACAGAGGTGGCTAAATTAATTTCAGACAAATTTATTTTCCAAGAAGAATTTATTTTTCTTTGATTTAAAGAAAAACTACAATTTCAGTGAAGCTATATTCACTAGTTTGTATTTTTTAGAGTCCACATATAAGTGATATGATACAGTATTTGTCTTCCTCTGTCTGACTTATTTCACTTAGCATAATACCCTCCAAGTCCATCCATGTTGCTGCAAATGGCAGAATTTCGTTCTTTTTTATGGCTGAGTAGTATTGCATCCATATATATATATATATATATATATATATATATGTACACACACACACATTATATATGTACTCCGTATATATATAGTATATGTGTATATATATATATGTACTCCATATATATATAGTGTGTGTGTATGTATGTATGTGTAATATATATATATATATATATATATATATATATATATATGATGGAGTACTCCACCTTCTTTATCCATTTGTCTGTTGATGGGCACTTGGGTTGCTTCCATGTCATGGCTATTATACATAGTACTACTATGAACATTGGGGTGTAAGTATCTTCTTAAATTAGTGTTTTCATTTTTTCCAGATAAATACCCAGGATTGGAATTGCTGGATCATATGGTAGTTCTATTTTTAGCTTTCTGAGGAACCTCCATACAGTTTTCCATAGTGGCTGCACTAATTTACACTACCACCATCAGTGTACAAGGATTCCCTTTTCTCTACATCCTTGCCAACATTTGTTATTTGTGTTCTTTTTGATGATAGCCATTCTGATAGGTGTGAGGTGATATCTCATTGTGGTTTTGATTTGCATTTCCCTGATGATTAGCAATGTTGAGCATCCTTTCATGTGCCTGTTGGCCATCTGCATGTCATCTTTGGAAAATATGTCTCTTCAGAGCTTCTTCCCATTTTTTAATTGGGTTGTTTGTTTGTTTGTTGATGTTGAGTTGTATGAGCTGTTTATATATTTTGGATATTAACCCTTATTGGTCGTATCATTTGCAAATATTTTCTTCCATTCAGTGGGTTGTCTTTTTGTTTTGTCAATGGTTTCCTTTGCTGTGCAAAAGTTTTTAAGTTTAATTGGGTCCTGTTTGTTTATTTTTGCTTTTTTTTTTTTGCTTTAGGGGACAGATGCAAAAAAAATATTGCTACGATTTCACCTATGTTTTCTTCTAGGTATTTTATGGTTTCAAGTTGGTGAAACTATAATAACAGAAAAATAAATGAGGTAATTACTATTAGATATACAAAAAAATTTGATAAAAATAAATGTTTTAGAAGAATTTAATATTCAATTTAACCAATAAAAGATTAAGTAAAATAAAATAAACACAACTAGGATAAATTAACCAGGTTAAGATAATATACATAAGGGAATTCCCTGGCGGTCCAGTGGTTAGGACTCCAAGCTTCCATTGCAGGAGGCACGGGTTCCATCCCTAGTCCAGGAACTAAGATCCCGCAAGCTGTGTGGTGTGGCCAAAAAATAAAAAAATAAACTAGTATCTCTTAAAAAAAACATAATGAACATAAAATTGAACTTTGTACCTTTCAAAGCCTGTACTCTTTTTTAAAGAATAAAGAAATAGTGATTTACTAATTTCTCAAACTACATTGAAATTTGTACAGGATACATTCTTTGGTAACAAATATTTATCAAATGAATGTTAAGTATGACAAACAGACTAGAAATAATGACTTTTTTTTTAGAGAAAAAAACAATTCTTCAAAATTAAAAAGCTATGCCCTAAGTAAGGAAAATGGGAACTAGAAGTATTTTAATTTAAGCTGTGTAGCCAAAATAAAATGTAAGGGAAAAATCTTAGTTTTATGTCCTTTCAATGTTAAATAGGAATTAGTAATATAAATTAATTAAGGATTTAAATCACAAATTTAGAAAGAGTAAAACAAAATAAGCCTAAAGAAATTAGTAAAAATAATGAAACTCAAGGCAGAAATCAATAAATTATTAAAAAGAAATACAAAACGTTCAAGAACTTGTTCTTTAGAAAATAACAGTACATTCAGGAACTTGTTCTATTAAAAATCAATAAGAATAAAAGATAAAGCCAGTGTTGAAAATTAGAGGGAGCATACAGATATTATAAATGAGATATTAAATTTTTTTCAGTAATATCATTTTAAACTCCAAGCTATAATATTTGAAAACATAAATGAGACAGTTCTGAAAACATACCAATTATCAAAGTTTACTCTAGCAGAAATCAAAGATTAGATAGACCAATAATCTTAACAGAATAGTATAAAATAAAAGTCAGATTATTCCCTCCACAATAGTTTCTGAATCAGGTGATTTAACCCAAGTTCTGAAGACATCCTTGTACATACCATTGCAGAACATGGAACGTTTAGAATACTGAACATCCTATTTTAGGAAACCAGCGTTAATTTTGATTACTGAAAATGATAAATTCAGTACAAAAAGACTATGGACCTGACTTACAAATAAAAATTGAATAGATAGGGTGGCAGACATGTTATTAATTTTATCCTTGAACCATCTTCATTCCATCTCTTTCCTTGCTAATAGAATTCTTATTTTCTGTGTGCTGAGATCTTCCCAGCCCAAGGTGATTAATCATGATAGGTTTAACTCTAAACTAAGGATGACAATTATGTTCCTCTTTGCCAGCAATTCATTTTCCCAGCCCTCCTTAGAGCATGAGTATGGCTGACTGACTCAGTTCTAGCGAATGGAACTTAAGAGGAGCTTTGCTAGAGAGCATCTGGGAAAAGCTAAATTGATGTCCTAATATTAGGATCAGATGGAAGAGGAAGACTTGTTAGTATGGTCTGCATTGCAGCAGACATTTTGCACACATGAGGTGTCAAGTGTGAAAAACAAAAACCTTTGACTGTTAGAGATGGTGGAGGAGAGACAGATAACAAGAGCTTAGGTCATTGATGACATAATTGACCTACTGAAGCAGGTTGAAGTCTCCTCTATGTTTTTCCTGTTAACTGAGATAATATACACACACACAGGCACACACACTTACTACATGCCACTGTCACTGTTACAGGTTTTTTTCTTTTTGTTTTGTTTTTACGGCTGGAAGTGCTCATCTGAAATAAAGGCCAAAATCCCAAATAAAATACTGGCAAAGAGAAATAAAACAACAATTCATGCAAAGAATTATTCACCACACTTTAATAAAATGATTCAAAACTAAAAAGTTAATTTAAGAAGCAAAAATGGTCTAATATTAGGAACCCTATTAAGGTTATAGCATATCACTAAGTCTGATGATAGTATAAAAATTAACACCCATTATTAATTTTTTAAAATGCAAGTAAATTTGGAATAAATGTATTAATTATCAGAATAAAATTTAGTGACTTTTCCATTAGATGTAGTTGGGGCAAGTTGAGGGTGCTCGTTATTATAATTTAAATACTGCTCTGGAATTTCTAGTCAATGAAATATGTGTTGAAATAGAAATACAATTATAAGTTTTGAAAAGGAAGTTAATATTGTTAATTGCAAAGAATATGATTATATGCTTAGAATTGATAAGAATGCTCATTGAAGTGGCCCTAGGAGAAATAGATATTGTCTGATCTAAGGGAATTAACAGAGTGCACACAGACCCCATAGAACATAGTGACAATAGCACTGACACATCTAAAATTGAGGAAGTTTATTAAGAGACAAAAACTGTGATGGGCATCCATTTCTATCCAGGGGAGACAGACACTGGCTCTGAAACAAAATAATTTCAGTCACTATGAAGGTCTGTTGAGCTATGTTGTAAGGTTATTTTATCATCTTTCATCAAGACTTAGATGAAATATCCTTAAGAACATTTTTCATCTTTCATTCTGACTTCATTTCCACCTAGCAACATTCTGGTGAATTATTTCGCTTCTCATATATCTTGGTCCTGGGAAGGTATGAACGTGTGTGTCCTATGAATAAAGTCTTTGAGTATTTTCATTACTAATAAAAGTCTAATTCCATAAATACATTAAAAAATTGGAACTCTAGTTTACCCCAATAGAACGAGAAAGATATAAATTGTTCAATAAATGACATCATGAAAATTTGGTTATATGGAGAAAAGTCAAGTGACATATGTATATATATTTACATATATATATTTATATATTGTCAAAATGAATTTACATGGATTAAACAGAAATATTTAAAAGAAATAAAAAGAATTTTTTAAAAATATAGAAAGAACATAGTATACATGAATATTTAACTTATATCCTAAGTTAGGAAGACTTTCCCAATTGGGAAATCATGTCAAGTGTAATGAGATCTTGCCTAGATTAGTAGATAATATTCACCAAAAATGTATTTGAAATTTAAATGCCCCAAAGTAGACCAGTAGGCCCACTTATGTGGGGAGGAATGTCTCCTCTTATAAAACTAAAAAAGAATGATAAAATTCCCAATAAGGTTTCTGCACTCCCTGCCCCTCTTGGATCAGGGAAACCTAGAGGACTCTTAAGATCTTTTACAAGCCATGGGATTCTTTGGCTGCTGCCCTTAAGTCCCCTAGTCAATCTTGTTTTCCTTTAGGATTGATAAAGTCAAGACAAACATCTCCTCTTCCTGTCCATGATTGTCCTCTCATTTCTTCACAGTCAGAGACCAGACAAACCTGTTTTTAAACCCTTGTTCCAGGACCTGCTAGGTGCCCGGAGCAGGGAGGGAGGGAAAGGTGGATTTTCTGTGTCTTAGGCTGAGGTGTATTCTGTGAGTTTCTCCCTGACTCTTCCCCCAGCACTTTTCTGTACCCTGCAGTTGAAGCCTCCTGTCCTATTGTGCCCTTGCTGTCACCATTGCATGTGTCCTCCTGGTGTCACCCCACAATGAAAATGAAGAAAAGAAAGACATGAGGAGAAGGGTAAGGTAGTTGAGTCTCCTGGATATAATCAGTGGTCCTGCTTGAGTAAGCCAGCTGCTGGAAGACCCCAAATATCCAGAGGCTTTGTGGGAGACCATTACCCCCTCATCTAAGCTTTGCCTGAGAGACAGGTCTGGATGAAATCCTATCCTTATATAATGTCACAAAACCAAGTCTTCCCTGTCCTACTTTGGCACTCTAGGTACCTTGTCAGGTACCTAGAATTTTATCCCGATCTGTGGAATGGTTCAGAATCAGCCTTCATCACCTAATGTATAAAATGCAGGTTCAGGTATAGGAAAGGTATTTTAAGGTTATCAGCATATAATGTATAAACGTGCAGGGTGTCTGAAAATTGTCCATATCTTTGTTTATCAACTTCAGACTGAAAACTAGCAAACATGATTGAAAGTATTATGTTATTTCAATCATGTTTGCTGCCTTTTAGTTTTTAGAATCAATCTACAGGCAAAACACAAAATAAATATACTTATAGAGGATAATTTAAATATTATAAAACTTGATGATATAATAACAATAATAATGTAGCAAATTTTATAAAATGGAGGATGAGAGGGGAAATAATGAAGACAAATCAGTTTTTTAGATTGTGATAAATTATATATATATATATAATAAAATAAGAAACCTAGAAGAATTGAAAATAATGAGTTTACAAAATTGGCAGGAAGTTTAGGTGTTTTAAACCTCTCGTTTAATAAATACTGTCTAAAATTAATAAACAAAGATATGAGGTCATTAAGATTTTAATAGTAGTCTCCAAAAAGCTGTAAAAACTGTAACAGTGATTATCTGTAGTGAATGGGACTGGAAGGATGAAGGATAGAGAAAAAAAAATTATCTTTCATTTTTCTCCTTCTATACTGTTTGGATTTTTTTAACCATATGTAAGTGTGTATGTATATATTTTTTTTTTCTTTTTTTTTTTAAGAAAAAGATGGATGTTGTGCCTCTTTGATTTTTCATCTGTGGTTCTTACTTATTACTCGTTTTATCCATTTCTCTGCTTTTCATTCTTTGACATGTTCTTACTTTTATCCTACAGATTACTCCCTTCAGTTTATTTGTTTTATTTTATCATTAAATCAACTGTTTTCTAACCCTGGATCACAACACATCAATAAATCATGAGTCCTTTTTACAAAATAAATAGAATTATCATAGAATAATGACTGTGTGAGGAATTATTATTTAGTGAAGCTTTATGCATATAACGTATACATACATACACACTATGTGTCATAATGTTAAATGTATTTATTGGTCAAGAAAGCTTTAACACTACTGATTTAGTCTGTAATTAATTAGTTGTGTTAAAGAATTTCTAAATCTTACCTTTCTTGCCCTTGAATTGCTTCCTAGTCAGAAGAAGACTCTTCTTGATTTATAGATATAATATCCTCTTGGATCTCTCTGAGGACACTATATTTATGAAGAACTATTTTCCCCCCTGATTTGACTCAGTTTTATCCCAGGTTGTTAATTTATTTCTTTATTTTGATTCCTTATTTTCATGCTTTTAATATTCCTCCAATATCTGATGAACCTTGTTTGACTGTTTAGATTTATGAATAAAGGACTTGTGCAATTAGTAGAGCTAGCTTGCTTGGCATTATGCAATTTTATAGGTCTGTGTTCCCAACAGCCCTTGAATGTGAGATTCTAAGTTCAAACTCTAAAAGCACAGTGTGGGGAATTCCCTGGCAGTCCAGGATTAGGACTCTGTGCTTTCACTGCCAGGGCCCCGGGTTTGATCCCTGGCTGGGGAACTAAGATCCTGCATGTGACATGGCCAAAAATAAATAAATAAATAATAAATAAATAAATGCACAGTTTGCTGACAGTAGGCACTGCACAGCAGAGTGGTTGGACAGCATATACTGTCCCGTGACGTTCTCCATTGCCAAGAGAAGGCTTTACTTTGGGAGAAGGAATCTTAGTGAATCTTATTTCTGAGAGCAGTGTATTCTTTCTTGCCGTATCTTATAGAGATTTGACATGACCTTAAGCCATGTTCTTCTCTCTCTCAGACTTCAACACCCACATGTGAAACTGTCCTCTGGGAGATGACCCATTTTCTTCGGAGAAAAGTTCTCTGGGCATGATCCTGAGGGAAAAGTCACTAGCCTCTATATGCAAAGGAGGAGAAGGGGCTATCTGGTCCAGCTACTCTAAATACACGTGGTGCTTTAATTAATCTACTCATATGATGTATGGTAGCTCCTTTCTGTCATTGTACTCACTGGCTTTGAACTTGACAGAGCTCCCTTGGGGAGAATCCAGCTAAGCAGTAGTGTTTGATGCTGTGGTTTTCTCTATTCTGTATTATTCTATAATCAGATTACATCTGATTTTTATGTTTCAGGAATTTCTCAAATCTATGGAGTAGGTTGACACCCTTTCTTCCATTTTCAGAAGCGACCTATTGAATGCAAAAGCAGATAAAAGAATCCAGCTGTCTTCTATTAAGTCAGAACACTCAAAATATTTACAAAATATAAAACATGATATTATTCTCACTATTTTTTGGCCAATATATTTATTTTTTATTAAAATGTGTTCTAACATATAATGGGTTTATTATTATTTTATTCAAATAGTGACTAAATAGTTTTTTTAATTCTCAGTTTAAATTTCTAATACAGTGAATACTGATAGATACTGATATCAGCTGATACATACATCAGCTGAAACTCTTTGGGTTCTTTAATAATCTTTAAAATGTAAAGAAGTATTCAATATTTCCACAGTTTCTTTTAACTTGTAATATTGTACTACATTAAGTGACTTGCCCAAAGCAACATGCTACTAAAGGGCTGAGGCAGGACTTGAACTAATGTCTGATTGCTCCAAAGTCCTTCTTCCTAAATATTTCTACATTCAGTCTTTGAAAGCTAATGGGTTTTTTCAGATCTCTGTCAATGTCTCATCCTGAATAATTTCTTGCTTGATTGTGACTTTCATCCATCTGGCATCCAGCAGGTTCTGAGTAGTGACGGGGTGTGTTTATGAGTAAAACTTTTGAGGAATCTTGTATACATTTCTGAAATATCCTTGACATCTCAGCAGCTATCAACCATTCTTTCTTCAGACAGAGCTGACTTTCAGTCATCACACCTGTGCCTATTCAGGCTTTCAGACACTCTATAAACTATTCTTTGCATTTCTTTGTCTCTTCCAGATTTGAATGATCTTAATTCTTAGTGAGTATATTGTTATCACAATTGTTGTTAATGATTGCTATTGTAGGTTACAAGTAAAACAGGTATTGTTAAGTGGCTTCTCTAATTTGCTACTAATCACTATTAAAATATATCTCATGCAATATTAACAATCAGTATTGAAATTTCAGTGTTCCTATATAGCACTCATTTGACAGTTCGGTCTCCAGTGGTTTGTAATAGCTCTCTCTTGCTCATAGTTTCAGTTTTCATATGAGAATATGCAAATTATGGTACCCACCAATATGGCTTCCTTCCCAAGTCATGAATTATGCAGCTCTGCAGCTACTGCTGGCTCTTCTGGGAAATGGTTGCCTGTGGCCTGTCCATCCCAGTTGGATCACTTGCTCTCTTCCTGCCAAACCCCTCTCTCTGCCTGGACTCGGGTTCAGTTTTCCCTTTATGGCCCCCAGAGCTCTGCCAGCTTTTTTAGAGCATGTGTTAAAATTAGAAAATTGTGCCCCTTCCTCAGGGCACATGTGATCCTGAAACAGAGACCCATGAACCCCTTGTGCCCTCTTCCAGGCCATGATAGAGACCACACTCCTTGACTCTGAACAACCTCTGAGAGGTCATATTGGGAAATTGGTGGAAAAGTTTAGTGACACTGATTTTTGAATCCCACTGTTTCAAATGCCTTCTGGGTAGTCTCCCACTTTCTAGGTAAGAATGCAAACCATACTCTTTAATTTTCAAAAGAAAATGTCAGCTTCGCCACTTGCATATCTGGTCTCTATAGAAAAATGTGTGTTACTTCAGTACAGAATAACTGTGTATTTCAAGCGTTCACTCCCTGTGACTTCAGTCTCAAATTGTCCGCTCTCTAGATTTTTACCAAAAAAAGCCTAGATATCATTTTGCTCTATATAATTGTCAGTCCAGAGAGATGCTACAGAGCTCAAATAAAACGAATGTCCTCAGGGATTGATCATCATTTGTGTCCTCTCTCTGGAATCTGTCCTATTTTCACATTGATGCATTTGCTTGCTTCTCAGTGTCAACCCTTGCTTGCCCAGACCCTTCCCAGTTGGTTATTTCTTGACCCTGACAGTTTCTTCTATCCTTCTGGCCTTCTGATAATTGATTTCTCCATCTGGCAAATTTCTGTGGAGATTTCTACTGGCAGCCTTATCCTCACTCGGGAGGTCTGGTTTCTTTCCCTCATAGATACCTCCTCGTAGGCAGCCTGCTACCAGGATTGTTTCTGGACGTGAATGGAGAGGTGCCAAATCTCCATTCGTCTGAATTCTCACGCCTGGGTAAATTCAGACTCACAAGTCCTCATGTAGTTGGACATCATGCAAACGATTTTACTCTGTGCTTTAACATAATGCCTTTGACTTCACTGAGAGTTAGAGTAAGATATGTTCATATGAAGAAGGTTCATATAGCTTTTATTAATAGCATACGAGAAGACCTTGCACATTGTAATTATTATTAATTTTAGGTTATGTTTCTATAAACATCCACATGATATCTTAAAATATTGTGCTGGGTAAGCTGTGTCTTCCCTAATGAAATGGTACTTGTAGATTATTACATAATTACATAGTCTGTCATACACCATGTTTTGCACCATCCACTAGGAAGCATAGACCTATATGTGGGGATCACTTTTCTGTAAGTATATTTAGCCTAGGTTTATTGATACTCACCTTTTTACTTTATGTTTATGAGATTCCTTAACTCAAGCTGATGACTTAAATTACTCTTATGCTTTTATGCTTTGCTTCATTCCAAAAGTCATGTAAGCCCAGAAATATAAAAACAATGATAACAGAACAAGAGCTATGCAATAAAAAGAGGATATAGTTACAGAGACCCTGCAGGGTTCAGAGAAATTAAATTAGAGATAATAAAATAAGCTAATTTTATCTGGGCCAGTAAAACTCCAAATCATCTTTTCTGCAACACATGAAGTATTTCCACTAGCTTGACTTCTCCCTCAGTGGCACTACAGTCCTCTCATCTGGACTCCTGATAAGTGCACTCAGATGACGGCTTTTCCTTGAAGTCTTTTCTTTCTGGCCTGTCCTGCTTGGTCATTAGAGGGAGTGTCACAGAAGGAAGAAAGTGGCGCTAAGCAGTCCTATGCAAGTCACAGACCTAATGCAGATTGCCATGGCACTAAAGTGTATAAAGATGTATATACAGTCACCTACATCAGTATGAGAATATTTGCATACCTTAATTAAATCTCTTTCTAAAAAAAACTCAAAACAGGATGTATATGACTGATGATTAGTAGAGGGCTTTGGATCTTGTCAGTACTGTCTTATTGCGTAAGGAGTTTATACACTGCGATTGTTTTTTTTCGCTGCCATATTTTATTCATCTTTATGGATCCCTTATGATTGCTTTTCAGTTGTATAAGAAACTACTTCTTTTTCTCTTTTCCTCTTCGGCCATCTTCTTATAGGGCCCAGGAACTTTCTGTGAGGCCACGGCTCTTAGGTCATTAGTTCTCGTTATCTTTATGTCACAACTTAGATGATTTTTTAAAAAGTTGATTGTTATTTTCTATAAAGTGAAATGGGGGAAATTTATTTTTAAAATATAAAACTAGGGCACATAAGAGTTAAGTGTTTATCAAAGCTTCCTAGCAAGGAGATCAGAGTGAGAAGTCACAGCTGTGAGTGATGAGTCTACTGCTTACCTCTGGGGACTTGTGGTACAGGTTTCTAGCCTGTTTCTTGACATTTCTGTGGACTTGTTTGTAACCTTGATAGTCACAGTGTGGGAGGGAGAAGGAGGAAGAGGCGAGCTAAGTAAATGACAGTCTAATGTATACTATCTCTCTCTTCCTAGAGGACATCTTATGATCTTTGATATATTCCTACAAAAGGAAATAAAATTTTTAGAAATTCAGAGAATCACCATGTGCAACATTATCTTTTTTTTTTTTTTTTTTGCGGTACGCGGGCCTCTCACTGTTGTGGCCTCTCCCGGTGCGGAGCACTGGCTCCGGACGCGCAGGCTCAGCCGCCATGGCTCACGGGCCCAGCCGCTCCGCGGCATGTGGGATCTTCCCGGACCGGGGCACGAACCCGTGTCCCCTGCATCGGCAGGCGGACTCTCAACCACTGCGCCACCAGGGAAAACTGCAACATTATCTTTTAAATCTCATATATATGTATGTATATGGAGAGATGTATGTTTTTCTTTTTCTCTATCTCCACATCCTTCCTGACAAAACTCAAATTGTATTTTAAGTGTCCTGTGCTTGGTTGTGGCTGCTACCATTTTCAGAAAATTTTTCATTAAATTTTTTTTCAAAATTGGTTGCTTTGAAAGCCTCCCTAGGGTTATGTAGGGTATAGGTCTGCACAATTATTATCTGCTGTCAGCAAAACTGAATAGCTGGGAGGGAATAATTATACACTCCCTGGCGCCATACGCCACTTCTGAACATATTGCAACATACACTGGATTTCTTTTAAAGTGGTTGTAACTAAACAAATCACAACCTTTTGGGGATAGGGTAATAGATAGTATGTTAAGACTATGTATAGTCTGTAAGAAGTCAGTATATTAAATTCTGTCAGAAAAGGTCATCGACTGTGGGTTAATATCTGTAGTCAGTACCTTGAATAGTGCCAATATGTGTTAGCCCTTATCTTTCTCAGGGTTCAAGGCAGGAAATGAGATCTGAAACTTTAGCTGAAGGGGTATGATCCAGATTGCTAACTTCTTAGTGGAGAGAAGTTTCTGGGTTTTTTTGTTTGTTTGTTTTTTAATGATTCTGGGTATTTTAGTGTTGAGGTATATATAGGATTTTATAGTCTCTGGACTTTTGAATTCAGGGAGAGAAAGGATATGCCCTTTTCCTCTCAACCTACCCCCAACCAATTACCTTTGGAGAGGTATCAGCTGTGTTTTGCTAATGAGCATTGCCAGAGGACGTTCTGGAAGCTCACTGAACACAGAGACACAAGCGGCATAGTGGAATCAGACAACCTGTCAGTCTGTTTATATGTGTGCTGGTGTTTTCTTTGCAAGGCATGCAAACCAATTAGAGTGAGGCTCTCTTAGAACATTTCTGAGGAGGTGGTTACTTCTTTTAATGTTTGGCGTGGGCATCTGTTGTATTGGGGAGAGTGAGATCAAGAATTTTCTGATCAAGTTTGGGAGGAAAATTAGGATGAAGGTAAAAACCAAGTTTTGTTTAACAAGGATTTAGTAGAGAAAATGATCTGAGTCCCATATATCTGTACAGTTGGAAAGTTCAAAAGAATGAGGACAAACGTGTTTCCTTGACCGTGCTTTTCATTAAGTGCCTATTGTTTTGATAATTAGTTCATTACAGAGGAGAGATGGGAATAGTGACCTCTGTCCAGTCTGGCTCATGAAAAACAAACGGACTGATTTCCTTTGGGCAATATGATCAATTACCAGTAATGAAGCTGAAATGAATGATCCTGATATGCCTTTGCGCATTTTATTTTGCAAGGAAATCAGCGTCTTATGCAGCTTGAGAGACAGCTAGGACTTAATATTAACAACATAATGTTCAGCCTTCCTACTCTCGCCTCACCAAATCAAGACTTACTGTCAGATAAATTCAACTGGTGCCTTAAGGAGGAATCCGGTGAATATGGGGCAGAGACAGCAGAGTTACATTTCGAAGGTTTCCTACTATGTGAATAAGAAGTCAGTTATAGAATAGGTAACCGTCAGCAGTTTTATTTTAATTCTTTGCTGTATGGAACCTCAGGGAGGAAATGTGCTTGTATGTAGTGAAGAGTCCTTTTTTTCTAAATTGTACAATGACTGAAAATTGTGGCTATCATTACCTGTATTTGCACTTATAATAAAGTGATGGCAATGCTACTTAGAAGTTGATACTGAGGATCTATAAACATTTATTGCAAAAGCTGGTACTTAGCATCCTCATTCCAGAATTACTGCCACCACATCCTATTGACAAACTGTCAAGGGTCTCTAACAATGGATGGTACCTGGGTATTGTCATCTCATTCTTTGTTTCCTTCTGGCTGGACATGTTGGAGCTAATAACTGTAACCCTCTAATTAAGAAATGTGGGACAAATGAGATAAATTGCAATCTCACTCTAGTTTTGTGTGTCCTGTCCGTTTCCTGCTTGGACCAAAATCTACTTATAAAAAATTACGTGCTTGCTTTGTTATAGCAGTGTTGTAAATATGAAAGGTCTGTAAAGACTTAAACTCATTATTTGCTTCTAATGGTTGGAGAAAGAAAATGTAGGGGTCTTTGAACTCCTAGTCCATGTTACTGTAGGATGAGGGAGTAATACATGTATTGATTTAATACCCTTATTTATAAGAATAGCTTATTAAAATTGTGAATTTCAATATAGCAGTTCATAGTGTTTTAAAAGGGAAAGAACTGAATAACTGTCATCAGTAGACCCAGTCTGAGTCTTCATGGTTCTGTCATTTACTGGCTATGTGATGAGAGAGTTGTCTAACTTTTGAATATAGTCTCCAGATGTGTTCCATAAGATTTTTGTGTTAAACAAACTTTAATATCACTTCTAGCTCTAATATTCTATGCTTTAGTGATCATTAACTGTAGTCATTCATTATTATGCTCAGTAGACAATATTTATAGTCACCCGGGTACCAGGACTTTACTAATACCATCTACTAGTACTGATGAAGAAGGTTATAAATGAGTAGCAACAGACTCTGCCTTTCAGAAGCTTATAGCCTAGAGGAGAAGACAGAGGCAGTGTGTGGCAGATACTGGGTAAGATCCATCTGCTTGTCTACTTCTGAGATAGGTAGTTAAGGAGGCATCTCAGCCTGTGGACCTCACGCATCTTTTGGGAAGACAGATGAAAAGACTTAGGGTCTGACCCTCTGGCTCTAGCATTCGTCTTGATAGAAGTTTTCAGAAAAGGCAAGGAGCTCATCCTGGGCTAAAATAGATGCCTGCCCTTTATCTTAAAAAGCAGATCGATTTTTAGAATTGACAGATATTTCGGTGTGACTCTAGATGATGCCCTTCTAAATGTCCTCCAACCTAGCTCTGAAGAGATAAGTTCAGTTTTATCAAGTGAGTGAGAGAGAGAACTGAAAAAAAGACAGCATCAGCAATGGAAGAGCTGCTACACTAGTAGAAACAGGTTTCCTTTTCTGTGAGGGCTGCATTAATGAATACGGAAATGGCATGATTGGATTAATAGCTATGGAGACAATACCCCACAAATGAGATCAAGGCCAGTGAAGTGACAAGTGGTGATAGCTTCTGTGGGAGCCCTCGGGTACTATACCAGCAGAGATACAAGGAAAATTTTTAATTTCATTATCTTAAAAATGTTTTATGTGTGCCATAGCCCATTTAAGAGGGCCAAAACATCCTTTGCTCCTCTCTTTCCAAGGATTCAACTTGCCAGGCATAAAGTTTGCCACTATCCCCTATATTTTATCAGAAATAACATGCCATTAAATGTAGGACATACCATTATTTTAGGTATCATCGAAAAAGAAAAATATACCAAGTAAACTAAGGTTTTGTTATCACTTTATTTTCTATGTACTGAAAGAGCTCTTTAGAAGGCCTCTGAGTGCCAGGTAAGTTTTCTGATTCTGCTTTACTCAACTTAAAACAAAGAAGAGTCTCTAATGGTTACACAACCTCAGCTGGCAGACATCAGAGCCCAGCAATGGTGCAAAGAAATCTACCTGGCCCTGCAGTGTGTTTGTTTGGCATAAAACTCCCAAGTTTATAGTCCAGGGGTTCAGAAAGGGAAGGAGAGAAAAAAAGGAACAGCTCTAATCTCACAGGGGAAGGATTAGGGAAGTAGTAAATTTTCAATTGCCCGAAAAGGCTACCGTGATTTCAGAGATATTAAAATGTTGGGAAAACTGCATTTTTGAATAGAGAAAATAGGATGTGTGTGTGTGGTGCAATAATTTGGAGCTTTGTAATGTCACCAGGTATTGAGTGTTGAAAGGCAACTAGGCCACAGAAAAAAATGAAAATTGATAGAACTGCTCATTCTTCTCTGTGAATGAGAGAGGGGAGAGAAAAAGAGACCAGTGATAAAGACTGACTATCTTCTCCTTTGAGGACAAGCTTCCTGGGCTGATTTTCAAACATTTGTAGAGCCTAACAGTGGTCAAGGATCTGACTTTGAGAATCATTTGGTGGTTTAAAAGACCACTGTGGTGCCTAAGAGCCATCTGGGGCTATTGAGAAAAGAGACGTAGGATCTGAGTGGTGTGGTAGATGAAGGACGTAAGTTAAAAGAATTATTATTTGTGCTTTTGTTGGAATTCATGTACTTCATAGATTTATCTCAGATTTTCTTGGGCTGTAGAATCATGGATGATATGAGAGAAAAAGATGATAATGTATATTCCTTTCATTCCCCCCATCCGCCTTTGAGTAAAGCTTTTGTGTGCATTTAAACTAGGTTGGAATTTTTAAAAAATAGGTATTAACACACATTTTCTTCGCATAGAAATATACTTCTTCCTAGAAACTTTTAGATTTCACATTGTGGAGGCAAGCTAAGTGCCTAGAAATACTTTTCATTACTCACTGCAGCCAGGCACTGCTGGGCTGACCAATTGCAAACATCATTCCAACATGCAGGGCTTCTTAGCTTTGAAGCCTACCAAGACACATGCAGTCTTTTCTGAAAAAATAACAGAAGATGCATTCATGTGTTAAATTATTTGCTTGGTAATACATTCAGAGAGAAGAAGAAAACATACAATGGCATTGTTAATTGGTGACACAAACATTTGTGATAATGAGCACATTGTGCAGAGTATCTAAGGTGGATGGTTGTGTGGTGTGGATGGAAGAATGTCAGCTGGCTTTTAGCCCATTGGCGAAAGGTTTGGACCATTTGTGTTTTTTATTTTTATAAAAATTTTATGGTGGATTTAAGAGAATTTGTTTTCCTTCAGGAAGGAAATGGTGCATGCAATATTCCATATGTAATTCTTTGAGTAAGAGATAATTGCACTGCAAATTAACCAACTATTTGCATTTAATTAGCAACGGTTTCTACTACTGTAATGTTTCTTTTAAGTGAATGTTTGGGAATGTGTTTGCCTTATTTAGTAACTTTTTGAAGATGTTGCCACACCTCAGTGCTTCTCAAAGGTTATCTAAATGTCCTACTCAGTGAAAACATTTTTCAGTTACTCAGCGTCTTAGGCTTCAGTTTCCTCATCTACCTGAGGGCTTGCACTAGGTGTTGTGTAATATTCTTACCAGCACAGACATGCAATTGCAGTTATGTATATGGTATTATAGAACGTATTTTAGAATTGCAATCAGTTACGATTAAGTTTGTGTTCCTTTTAGGAAGGATGTGTGGGAATAGATTCTAAATCAAGACCTCTCAAAGCCAGGTTCTTGGACTACCTGCCTCAGACTCACCTAGGATACTGGCTGAAAATGCAGATTTCCATGGTGCTGTGGACCAAATTGTGTTCCTGCCCCCCCTCCCCCATTCATATATTGAAGCCCTAATCCTCAACGTGACTGTATTTGGCAATAGGGCTTTTAGAAGATAATTAATGTTAAGTGAGGCCATAGGGTGGGCTCCTAATCTGATAGAATGGGTGGCCATATATGAAGAGAAAGAGAGAGATCTCTTGTTCCATGTGCACCAAGGAAAGGCCATGTGAGGACACAGCTAGGAGGGGGCCATCTGGAAGCCAGAAAGTGAGCTCTCACCAGGAAACAAATCAGTGGGCAACTTGATTTTGCACTTTCCACCTCCAGAACTGTAAGGAAATAAATTTCTGTTGTTTAAGCCATCCAGTCTATGGTATTTCATTATAGCAGCCCGAGCTGACTACGACACTTGGTTCTACCCCAGTTTTACTGGATTCAAAACACCAGAAATGAGGTGGCTCGGGAATCTGTATTATAAAGAAGCCCCTACCCTGCACACCTGTAGGCAGCAAGTACATGGTGAGGATATAGGAGAGGATAAATGGTGTTACAGCAGCAGGATGGCAGGGGTTGGGGAGTGAGATATGGTGGGAGTATTTGGTCTCAAGCTTTAAGTGTCTGAGTGTCTAAGACCCCAGGCATGGCCAGGGATCTGAAGGTTGCCTATGGTCTCTCAATAGACCGCCAATCAAATATTTAGATGGTGTATGGAAAACCCTGATGGCTTCTGAGGGAAGCCAGCCACACCCTGAGCTAACCTTGCTTGCTAGGGAATAAGACCCCAGGTACAGCAGCCACAGACTCTGACAGATCTTTGGACATCGACTTAGCCTTCTCTTGTGCAGGGTTGTATATTCTGTGAGAGCCGTCTGGGGTAAACTTGTTAAGGAGTAAGAGATTGGATTTGATACTGCAGCTGCCTCTGAAGGTGCTTTTATGTTCCCTCCATCCAGGTTCTTGGCATTTTTATACTGTCCCTGACTCAGTCTTCTCAGACAGTGTTTTGTTCCAGACCTTGTTTCCTTCTCTATCTGTAACATCCTCCTCTTCCACAGAACTCTGGGCTTGTGTCTGTGTGCACACACTCACGCTCTCAGCACCATCACAATAGACTTGTCCGGCCACAGCCCTGAACCAGGGATTTGATAAACTAATCCTTGCAAATACAAAAGTGGTGACTTTTCAGGTAACTTATTTACATTTTAATAGAGAGCCTCCAGGAGGCAAGGCCTCAAAACACCAAGGAGTTATTCTACTGACAAAAATTTCAGGCCCTTTCTCTCCCTGATTATTTTGTAGGCAGCTGTCTCATTGACTTAAGTCCAGAAACAACCTAACTCAAATTATAAATAAAACAGAATCAAACTAGTTCTATTTAAGGTCATAAAAAGCACTGAAAGAGACCCACTATCCCCTGACCCAATCCACACGCACCTAGATACTGTCCCTTCCTTTACATGTTTATTCAAGGATCATGCTTTACCAAAATTCAGTGTCTCTCTCTCTCTCTCTTTCCCTCTCTCTGTGCCCCTGGCCCCCTTTCTTTGCCTATTTCTACTTAAACTTGTTCAGATCTCTTCCTGCTTAAGACCCAACACCTTTCTCTCCTCTCTGTGCTTTTGAGCAAAATGTTTAGAAAAATGAGTCTATAGGATCCTGTCCCTGTTTTCTCTATTACTTATTCTTTACTCTGGCTTCTGTTACAACTCTCACCCTTTACACAGCTCCAGCTAAGGTCATCGAGCATATCCGTTTCTTTAAACTTAATCAACACGTCCCAATCTTTAGACCTTGAGAGCCATAGCCCACTGCTAAATCTTCCCATGTTGTCTAGAACACCACCACCCACACAAACACCCGCAGCAATTGTGTGTCCACCACATGCAAAAGATAAAAATTCCAAATTATCACTGTAACAACTCTAAGAATATGTTCTTGATTCCCCAATCCCTTATTCCCCTGCACCCAAATATGAGGATAAGAAACTACTGGTAGGAGTGGTAGGGAAATGAAGCTAAGACAGAAGGAAGACTCTTAGCACACACACACACACACCCCCGCCCATTGCCTTTGCAGATTTCCAGGTCTAAAGTAAGCTCCAACTAGGAGGCAGCAGTTTTCTTAAGGCAGGGTTTCTCAACTTCAGCACTATTGAGATTTTAAGACAGAGAATTCTTTGTTATGGGGCCTGTCCTGTGCATTGATCCCACAGCATCAGCCCTGGCATCTACTCAGTAGCTGCCAGTAGCATCCACTCTCCCCAATTGTGACAGCGAAAAATGTCTTCTGACACTGCCAAATATTCCCTGAGGGCAGAGTCCCCCTCCTCTTCCATACCTCTTTTCTAGTTGAGAACCACTATTGATGGAAATGAAGTTTGGAGTTTTAATTACTGCACTGGACAAGATATTCAAATTACTGAAAGAAGATAGGAAAAGTTATGGGATCTGCCCAAACTTCACACAGTGATAGGGAAACAAAGTTTAAAAAGATCCATACAAAAAAATAGGTTTTTTTAAGGATTGCCCCCTCCTCTTGTCATCTTTTGTATGCAATTATTACACTTATTTCCTTATCTAAAGGGTAAATATATATTCTAGTTTGCCCCAGATAATTTTGTCCCGGCTTAATTATTAATAGAACTGCCTTTCATTCTCAAAAGTGTCCGACTTTGGATGAAAATAACATGGTCACCTACTATTTTCTCAACTACGCTAAAAGGGTCAGGAGGGAAATGAATTCTTTCTTGTGTGCTAATGTATCCCTATGGTACTGTCATTGTGGCTAATTTTATGTGTCAACTTGACTGGGTCAAGGGATGCCCAGATTAAACATTATTTGGGGGTGTGTCTGTGAGGATGTTTCTGGATGAGATTAGCATGTGAATCTGTGGACTCAAAGTACCTTGATCTCCCCAAAGTGGATGGGCATCATCCAATCCACTGAGGACCTGAGTAGAACAGAAAAGCAGGAGGAATTTGCTTCTCTTGCTTCCTGCTTGCCTGCTGAGCTGGGACACTGATCTTCTCCCACCTGCCTTTGGACTGGGATTACACCATTGGCTCCTCTGGTTCTCAGGCTTTCAGACTCAGGCTGGAATTAGATCACCAGCTTCCCTTGGTCTCTGGCTTGCAAATGGCAGATCAGGGCACTTCTCAGCCTCCATAATTGTGTGAACCAGTTCTGCACAAAGCATCTCTTTTCGTACATATGTCCTATTGTTTCTTTTTCTCTGGAGACCCTGCCTAATACAGTCATGTAGTGGTCGATCAATAAATATTTGTCAAACCTACAGTAAAAACAAAACTCAGTTATGTTATGTAATCCATCAGTGGGATTGGCCTGACCCCTAAGAAAATGAGGCAAGCATGTATACAGGGAGTTTCCCTCTGTCATGGTGCAGTTTAGAAGTCCTTTCTAGGAGATACTTGGGTTTTCTGGTTACATTTCAGCTAGATCACCTTGCCCAGATTCAGTGAGGAGAGTAGGCTGGTTATACACACAGTTGAATGCATTTCTCTGTCACTGCTGTACAAGCTTAATTATATTTTGAAAAGTTAATCACTATTCATACTTTATTCCTTTTAGGCAGGTCAGTCCATGTGATTTTTCCCTAAGGGAAATAAATGTGTCTAGAACTTAGATTGTGAAGGGTATTTCTTATACAAGAATACAGTGCCAAAGAGATGTGCCTAAAAGAATTGTTCTAGATTAACAAATTTGTTCCCTCATCTTTACTCTGTCCTTCATCACTACTGAGCATGTACTGGCCCACCCATACCTACACACTTTCAGAAACTTTTACATACTTTACTTGTCATTTTCAAGTTCCTATTTTGGAGTTACTTGCTGAAGAAATTGAGAAGAGCTCTTCAATTAAGAACAAATCAGGAATGATATGTAATATGACTGGTAAAATCCTCAACTTGGCCTTTAATAAGGACTAGAAGGCATAATTGGGATGCCCTTATCATCTCTTTGAAGAAAAACTTAATGTGCTAAGATTATAGCAAACACATATCTGTACTAATACCCAGAAAAATGCCTTAACACCTCTGGAATTACGGATATGTTTCCTTCCAAAAACAATGGTAAACTTCTGGAAACATTTATGATTCAAGGAGTTGGAGAGTGAAATAATATTATTTTCCTGCTCTGTCTGAGAGCTTTTGATTGTGTTCGTTTTGCTTGTATTAATTATAATACCTGTGAATCAGGTGTTAGTAGCCTCATTGTATGTTTGAGTGAACCGTGACTCTTGAAAGTTTAGGATTTGACTCTGAGCCATTGCATCTTTCAGTATTTCATTAGGAATCTTTTGGTCAATATTACGAGGTAAAAGAACAAATACTGTAGCATATTTATTGCATTTAATGTGGGGAAATACTTTTGAAAATTCTTGGACAAATTAATTAACCACACCAAGCCTCTATATTTTTAATGTTTTTAATCTACAAAGTGAAGACAGTAAGAGTAACTACCCTTATAGGACTGTTAAGAGACTAAAATTAAATAGTGTATTTACAGAACTTAACAAAGTCTCTGTACACAGTGAGGGTTCAGCAACTTTTTATTAAGAGCAGAGCAGGAATGCACTTGATACACCAGTAAATTATTTTTAATATATATAAGAAATAAATTAGGGAAATTAATAGTTCTTTAAAAATTATTTGGTTTTGTGTCATAGTTAGGTATTTAACAAAAATCTGTTACTTTTGCAGCAACACGCTAGACATCACGGAGACTGTAGAGAGGCATCTTGTCTGCTGTTGAACCCCTTGTGTCCTGGTTATGAAGATAAAACATATACATAAGTTAGAGAACACTGAGTTGTGAGACTGCACCTGGAAGAGCAACAGGAGTTTGGTGGAGGGAGAAATTATGGACCCCAAACAGATGGGGTTGATGTTGTGAGCTGGCTCCTTAAGAAGTGTAGTCTAGGGCTTCCCTGGTGGCGCAGTGGTTGAGAGTCCGCCTGCCGATGCAGGGGACGCGGGTTTGTGCCCCCGTCCGGGAAGATCCCACATGCCGTGGAGCGGCTGGGCCCGTGAGCCATGGCCACTGAGCCTGCGCGTCCAGAGCTTGTGCTCCGCAACGGGAGAGGCCACAATGGTGAGAGGCCCACGTACCACAAGAAGAAAAAAAAAAGAAGTGTAGACTATGGAGGGAGAGGGGGAGAGGGAGGGGGGAGGGAGGGGGAGGGGGAGGCGGAGGGGAGGGAGGGGAGGGAGGGGAGGGAGGGGAGGGAGGGGGAGGCGGAGGGGAGGGAGGGGAGGGAGGGGAGGGAGGGGAGGGAGGGGAGGGAGGGGGAGGGAGGGGAGGGAGGGGAGGGAGGGGGAGGGAGGGGAGGGAGGGGAGGGAGGGGGAGGGAGGGGAGGGAGGGGGAGGGAGGGGAGGGGATGGAGGAGAGGGTGGGGCAGAGGGAGAGGGAGAGGGAGGAAGGGGAGGGGAGGGGAGGGGGAGGGGAGGGAGGGAGGGAGGGAGGGAGGGAGGGAGGGACAAAGTTCGGGGGATGTGAAGAGCAAGGCCCTTTGGGGAGAAGTAACAACACAGAGCCAATGACACTGCCTTATAGGAATAAGAAAGGAAAGAAGGCTTTTTTTTTTTGAGTGTCCACTCTGTTAAGTGTTCTATCATTTTCCTTACAGAAATCTTGAGAACTAAATTTGTAAACTGGCCTATTTGGAAATGCCTGTTTTTCTCCATTCCATGCAGCAACCCTTAGAGCAGTGAAAGAAATGGGGAGTCTTGGGGGTGGCGGGGCTAAACAATTAATAGACTCCTAGTGTGGATTTTCTTCACATAAATTAGCATATACAAAAATTCAAAGGCTGTGCTGTCCTCTGAAATATTTTATATTTACATGTGAAATAACTTAAATTGTTTGAAAATGTTACTCGATTATTTATATGCATTTCCAAGTACCCTGCGCGCCTACCCTTTGAACTTTGCTTTCACCAAACAAGTGTGGAATCTTTATTAGACTGACTAGACTTCTTTGTTCCTTGACTCCAATACTATCCTATCACTCATGTCTTCTAATGCCTATTGCAATGGATGGAAGATTACTTCTCTTTAGATAAACTTCTGGAGAGATTTTAATAACTTTTAAGCCTTTGTACTTGCATTCGTCTTATCTATGCTTTCAGCTGTCCTTTCATATTATCTTATAACATTCAATTCATTCATTTAAATTATACGATTTAGTGACCTTTAGTATCATCATAGAATTGTGCAACCATTACCACAATCAATTTAAAACATTTTCATCATCTCAGAAAGAAACCCTGCACTTTTTAGCCATCATCCCCCCTCAGCCCTAGGCAACAAAGAAACTGCTTTCTATAGATTTGCGTATTCTGGACATTTCATGTAAGTGGAATTGTGTTAATAAGTGGCTGGCTTCTTTCAGTTGGCATAATGGTTTTAAGTTCATCCATGTTATAGCCTGTATCATTACTTCATTTCTTTAATATTTCATTGTTTGGAAACACCACAATTTCCTTATCCTTTCATCAGTTCATAGACATTTGGGTTGGTTCAACTTCTTGGCTGTTAAGAATAATGCTGCTACGAACATTCATGTGCAGTTTTTGTGTGTGTGAGCCTATGCTTTTATTTCTCTTGAGTATATTTCTAGGAATGGAATGGCTGGATCATATGGTAACTAGGTGATTAACCCCTTCATGCCCTTTTGAGCCGAGATAGCCTCACGACACAACCTATATCCAGGCATGCCAGACATCAGCATCGGCCCTCACATGCTCTTGTTTTGCTTGGCTCCATGGTAGCCTCTCTGTTCTTCTTGCATTTATATTCTTCTTTATGTCTTCTCATAAATCCAGTGCTTAGAATACCACCCAAATGTTTGTCTCTAACCCAGACTGCTTTTCTGGACTCTGAATCTCTATATCCAAATGTTTGATACCAGATCTTTTTGAATGCTCTATAGGGACAGACTTCTAAATCAATCTTATATTCTCCTCCCTTCCAACATGCTCCTTCTTCTGTATATTCTAAGTGGGGGAATGGCACATCCTAATAAGAAATCCAATAGCCATACTAGCCTCATTCTTTCCCTTAAACAGTCCATCACCAAACCCTATTGATTCAGTCTCCTACGCATCACGACTCTATCCCTCATTCTTACCCTCACTGTCATTGCTTTGGTTTAAGCTCTCCATGCAGGTAGCCTCTTAACATATCACTCTGTAGTTCATCCCCTTCCTCCTCTATCTGTTCTTCCTGGGGTTGCCAGAAGAGTTGCTCTAAACACAAATCACATCACTCCTCTGCTAAAATCTCTCAGTGTTTCCCCATAGTCTACAGCAATGCAAACTACTGGGCTTGGTGCACCAAACCGTTCATAACCTGACCCTAACAATCTCTCGAGCTTCTTTGATTAGTGCCATCCTGTGTCCAGACACACCAAAATCTGTCAAGGACCCCACATGAGCTGCAGGTATTTTCACCTTCATGTCCTCACATCAGTTTCCTCTACCTAGACTGTCCTGGCCCTAAGCCTCTTTGTGGTCTGACAAAATTCCACTACAATTCTTTGTGGGGCAAACAAACATGTATCATAAAAAAAATCTTTTTGCTCTTTAGGACATCTTGAGCCTTTAGCAAGAATTTTCCATAGTCGCAGTTTGCATTAGTTTGGTTCCCAAAGCATCTTGTACCTTCTTTCATCATAGGTATTACTGGGCTATATTTTAAATAAATCCCTTTACTAGTCTGACTTCCTTATTTCACAGTTCTTTGAGGTATAAAGCCACATCTGTTTTGTCTTTGTCATCTCAACAGTCAGTACAATAGTAGGTACTGAATAATATGTTGAATGAATGCATGAATTCTACCTGCTCCAAATATTCTAAGAACCCTCAGATGACCTTTTCTTACACCTGCTTTCCTGCCATCTGCTCAGCTTGCTTTTCTTTCTGGTTCTCATGGTTATTCTTCATGTTTTGCCTCAGTTTGGCAAGAATGGCTGCTTAGACTGATCTCCAAAGGCCATGAGACTGGAACTCACTCTGTGACTTGTGAGGGCTCTGTGTGTGCCTAGCCTTCATGCTGCGATCTTATTATTCTATGCAGCCCTGCAGGTGATTCTCTTTGCAAATGGACATGATGGGAAACCAAACATTTGCCTCTGTAATGGCTATTACTTAATGGCCAAAGAAAAGTGCAAGTAGTTTTATAAGCTTTCTATGAGTTTCTTCTGATTCTCTCTTTAAACAGTTGAATTTATTAGTTAGACTTTTAAAAAGGAAGGGGAGTGGAATGATACAGGAATTCAAGCCCTGCGTACCTCTTTCCCCACACATAGTTGTAGAATCGCTTCTTAAAAGTTTGCTTCATTGTAAGAAAAATAGCTTTTTATATAGTATCTCGCATTGGACTTCCAATTCCTCTCTTTAAAATGAATATATTTGCAGTTTGGAGGAAGAATTAATAGGACCATCCTTTTGAATGTTAAGGCAGAAGAGGCTCTTGCTGTATATATGTAAAATGTGAACTATTGTATAAAAATAGAGCTGACATCTAGTTTCAAAAAGGTATTACTAGGATTTAATCAATCTAACAAAATATTTCAGTGTTTGTTTTTTTTGTCAGTTGAGTTTTGATTGGTAGCTTTACAATTCCTTGTATTTGAATATTGATTAGCATGAAGTACAGAATAAAACAAGAAAAATTTTAGCTTTTTTTATATTTCATACAGTGTTCGGAATGGACAAAATAAACAATTACATTGGTGATTGTGTAATTCAGTGTTTATCATCAAAAAGCTGTATTTCCATGCTTTTTATCTCTGGGAAGTTTGTGGCTTAAAGACATTTGTAAAGATTTCAGACAACAAATGAAAATATTTCATAAAGCAAAGAGAGATAACTATGGTATTGTGAGGGTTGGAAAGTAGTTACTCCACAGAATTGTTTTCAGTTTTAAATACAGTATTTTGAAGAAAGATGAATAGGTTTTCAAGCCTACCGTTTCTCCCAGACATTGCCAATAAGGTCAAGTCTGGAAGAAATGCAAGCGAAAGTTATAAAGCAGTAACTTTCATAATGAGACTTTGTTTATTCCAGGAGATAAATGAGATTCACAAATGGATACAAAAGACATCTGCATTAAGTGTAATATGCTGAATGACTAGTTTGTAATTTGCTTCAGAGGTTTCTTTTCTGAACATCTGGAGTAATTCTCAACTCTGAAAATTCCTACAGGCTGTTTCAGAATTGTTTCCTTCATTTCTCGTAAATATGTTTCTTGAGATTACCACCCAGATCATCTTAAACTTAGAAAAATCAAACAGAATCAGTTTTCTAACTCTTTTGGAGAAAATCCAACATTCCTCTAAGTTCTTTTTTTTTGGGGGGGGTGATATTATTATTATTATTAATTTATTGATTGATTGATTGATTTATGGCCGTGTTGGGTCTTTGTTTCTGTGCGAGGGCTTTCTCCAGTTGTGGCAAGCGGGGGCCACTCTTCATTAAGTTCTTTTTGTATACCTCTCCATCCTGGAAAAAGGGATAACTAGGAGAAGTTAGGGTTCAGAAGCACAGATTTATTGCATAGACCTGTGATCCACCCTTTACTGGTTATCACAGTGTGCAAACAGCAGCAGCAGGCATTCCAAAAACCAACGGAGTTGAATAAGGGTGAGGGGCAAAGAAGCAGCTTCTTCTGTTACTTTCGTTAATGATTGTCAAATGAAAGTCTGTAAATACAACTCGGGGTGTAGAAAGGTCAACACAGAGGTGACTTTTATAACATAACATATGAATACAGAACACACTGGGAAGGATGTTTTATGAGGAAGGAGTCTTTTGACAGAAGGCATCCCTTAAATTTTATGTCCACTGTATAAAAAGAGATAAACTGAAAGTTCAAGTCATTTTCTAAGTTAAGAGCAAAGCCTTATTGAAATGACACATTTTTGTCTTTGCACTGGAGTTCACACAATGAGGCAGGGCTTTTGGAGAGTTGGGTTAGTGCTTTTCAAGTATATTGACAATAGCGAGAAATGTTTTGTTTAGCTTTTGAGTAGATTTTCTTTCTCTTTTTACGTGTTAGTGTTAAGTAGTATTTCCTATCTGTTGTATCAAAATGGAAATGGCTGTCAGTAACTCAGTTCTTAGCACCAATGGTGTAAGTCTGATGTAGGAATATTGACTTAGATGAAACAACAACAGCAACTCTGACTCATTGTAGAAAATGATGATTGATTGCATATCAGACATGTAAGTAGTATACCATGAAATTTGAAGGCTGCTAAAAGTTACCTAACTAACTCCCTTCTTTCCCAGCCAATATTTCACAGCATTCTGGTCTAATATCCCCAACATGTATATACTTACTTGTTTGTTTGCTCTTTTATTTAACAAACATTCATATGGCACTTATTGTATATCAGGCACTGTCCTAAGTTCTTAAGAGAACCCGACGGGATAGATATTCTTATTATCCTTAATTTGCAGATGAGTAAATGGAGACAAAGTAGGGAACCATTATTCTTCCAAGACCATACACTGTAAGTGTCCAAACTCATGTAGCCCGACTCCAGAATCTGTTCCTTCAGCTACTAAGCTATATACTTCAACTTTTCCAAGCTAAGAGTTTATACCTACAGGTTAGTTTTTAATGATGAAACTGCCATAGTGAAGAGGGACAAAGGTCTTGTAAAGAGCTGACTGGTTTTCCCAGAGGGGAACTGAGACCTAGATATTTACCAGAGGGAAGGAGGGGCAGAAAGGTTTAAAACCCAGGATGTAAGTGGAGCGAGAAGGCTTCAGAAAGGTTCTAGGTATATTTGGGAAAGGGAATTGTGAGAAGTAAGGTGGGCGCCCACATGGGCTTCTGAACAGACTTGACCATTTTGTAACATCAACCAGGGCTGGCCATCCTCATCAACCTGTTGTTCTGTCCGCTTTGTTTCCTTCATGACTATTTTTGTTGTTCTCCTCTCCCTCCTCCCCTCTCTCCCTCAGCCCCTCCTTCCTCTCCTCATCTGGTCTTTGCCATCCTTCTACACTAATGCCAGGATCATACATTCTATGTAGCTATCTAAGATTTTTTGTTCATTGACCTCAAAGCTCTCATATGAAGCAGCTCAGTGTGATCCGTGGTCCATGGGTAAATTCTGGCCCACTTTGGTATGTGCATTTGTGTTCATTCACATTGTGCTGTATTTGTGTTTTTGATTAAGTTAGTGGCTATATCAGCCAGGATAAGCAATTTACAGCAAACACACAAGCGCACACGCATGCATACACACACCACCTCAGCAGTTTAAAATAACACAATTTTCTCTCTCACTCATGTGGCACATATATCATGACAATTGCACTGAATTGTCTTCACTCTGGACCTACTTTGATGAAGCAGCCACTATCTGGAATATTAATAGTTGCCAGAGCAGAGTGAAAAGAGCCTTGGAAGGTCATACATCCACAATTGAAATCTGGTTTACAGGTCACTGAGCAGAGCTACTCACATGGTCCCATCTAGTCAGGAGGAGGCTAGGCAGTCCAGTTCTACTGTGTGCCCAGAAGGCTGAAAACCCCATGACTCCTATAGTTGTAGACATTTAAATTCAGAAAGTTCACATAATGATTGGGAATTTTAAGAAAAATCAGAATTTGACAACATTGCTCCCTAATCCCTGCTAGGAAGTAGTTGGTTAGAGCTAAAATAGCAGATGTCCCCTTGATGTAAGTTTTGTGGCAAGTCTCCCATTTACCAAATCCCCTAATTTCCCTTGATTAGGTGCCTGTAACAACATTTACTGTTCTTGCACTGCTCATTTTCTTATAGAGGGTTTATAAGAGAAGTATTTGTAGCCACATCTATCAAAAGTAAAAATAATAAAAAGAGAAAAAAAGAATCCAGGTTTCAAGATGAATGGAATTGTTTCGTCATTCTTGTTTTTGTTTTGTTTTTCTCCCCTTTGGAAGCTAAAGAAATGTTTCTGGTTGCTTAATATTATTTATTTTGAAAAAAAAGTTCGTCAAAATTTATTTGATTTTTCCCTTGAGGACTCCATTGGTCTAAATAAATCTAGGATGGGGTACATGTGGATTAATTTATTTTTTTCTTAAAATATCTTTTAAAGTTTCACTTTGGACTTAGGTTTAAAAATATTATTCAATACGTATGTTTTTTGCAAACATGAGGTGACAGTAGTTCAGATTTGAAAAGAACAATAGCCCAGGTGGAATCTAAAATAAACTGTGTATGATGTCATGCTTTTTTCCTCCTGCTATTTTAGATGTTTAAGAATATCTTATTTTCTTTAAAAAAATTCTCCAGGAAAATTAATTTACCTTCATATACATTTTCATCTTGACAGCAATAGGGAAAGAGTTGAAGTTAGTTGATATTTACTTGCCAGGTAAAACAGTTATTAATGTAAATAGACTGAATGTGAATTTTGTTAAAAAAAAATTGGTCAACCTAATGTTTTTGAAGTTTAGATGAATCATTTTTTGGGATTTTTGAATGCATAGTTGAAAGAAAGATTATCATTTTGGGGATTTTTGAATGCATAGTTGAAAGAAAGATTAAGTCAAACCATAATCTTTGTTTACCATTTCATATCAGAAGATGATCAATTCTAAATGACCTGCATTTCAGGAATTGGTTCAAAGAGTCTAAAAACTGGTATTTCATTTACCACTATGGTGAGAAGACCTCTACATATTGCAGAGAACAAATTTCTTTTTAACTTTCTACTATTAAATTGGGATGAAATATGCTATTTTACTCTGAATATGAAGTGTCACACTTTAAAGTATATTAAAATTTCGATGGTTCAATATGTATCGTCAAATCATATGAATGGTCACGGATAGCTGAGTGAATAATTTTGAGGAATGACAACTCAATGTGTTATTCCTTTCAAATGAAAGCTGTAAAAACTCACTCTGCCTAGTCTACTTTTAGAAGTTAATATAAATTCAATCTCATTTCGTGTTTCAATTGTACCTAAATTTAAAATGCCAGGTTTCATCCATCTCTTATGGTAACTCTCAAGTCTAACCATTTCCCAAAATATTTTCTAAAGTGCATATAAAAGCCTATAGGAAAAAAGAAACCTTATGGTATATTGGCTCTTGTGCAGGTTAATCAAAGTATGGATAGTTAAAAAGACTCTCCTTAAAACAAGGTTATTAACATTTTGAATGAAAGTACATCTCACAGTGAAGTGTGATAGGCTCCATTTCTCTTTTTCTAAAAGAGTAGAGTTGAAGTCACAGCATATTCAGGGAAATATAAGTTATCCATTGTTTCTGGAGGGGAGGGAATTTTCGGATTTGTGTCCTAAGGCAAAAGAAACAAAAGCAAAACTAAATAAATGTGGCCTAATTAAACTTAAAACCTTTTGCACAGCAAAGGAAACCATCAACAAAATGAAAAGACAACCTTCAGAATGGGAGCAAATATTTGCAAATGATAAGATTGACAAGGGGCTAGTATCCACAATATATAAAGAGCTCATACAACTCAATATCAAAAAAACCCCACAACCCAATCAAAAAATGGGCAGAAGACCTGAATAGACCTTTTTCTAACAAAGACATACGATGGCTAACAGGCACATGAAAGGATGCCCAGCATCACTAATTATTAGAGAAATGCAAATCAAAACAACCATGAGATATCACATCATACCCGTCAGAATGGCTATTATCAGAAATCATACAAATAACAAATGTTGACGAGGATGTAGAGAAAAGGGAATCCTTGTACACTGTTGGTCATAATGTAAAGTAGTGCAGCCACTATGGAAAACAGTATGGAGGTTCCTCAAAAAGCTAAAAATAGAACTACCATATGATCCAGCAATTCCAATCCTGGGTATATATCTGGAAAAAATGAGAACACTACTTTGAGAAGATATATGCACCTCAGTGTTCATAGCAGCACAATTTACAATAGCCAAGACATGGAAGCAACCCAAGTGCCCATCAACAGACAAATGGATAAAGAAGATGTGGTTATGTACATACTACTCAGTGCATTAAAAGAATGAAATTCTGCCATTTGCAGCAAGGTGGATGGATCTAGAGAATATTATGCTTAGTGAAATAAATCAGACAGATGAAGACAAATACTGTATATTATCGCTTACATGTGGAATCTAAGAAGTAAAACAGACTAATTTATATAACAAAACTGAAACAGACTCAGAGATAGAGAAAACAGACTAGTGGTTACCAGAGGGGAAAGGGAAGGGAGGAGGGCAAGATAGCAGTGTGGGATTAATAGATACAAAGTACTATGTATAAAATAGAAAAGCAACAAGGTATTATATAGCACAGGGAATTATAGCCATTATCTTGTAATAACTTTTAATGGAGTACAATCTGTAAAAATACTGAGTCACCATGCTATACACCTGAAACTAATATACTATTGCAAATCAACTATACTTCAATTAAAAAAATAATGAAGTATAGCAGAAAGGCAAAAAGAAAGGTGGTTATTATGAATAAAAAAAGAGACATCTCTCACCCCTATCGTTCAGGAAATTACAAGGGATTTATGAACTCTGCCAGGAACTGGGAATGAAGACCGAATACATATTTTTTATTACATCACGATATCACAGTTACTTACCATCTTTGCATATTAAGGATAGTTTTATCACAATATGGAGAAATCCCTAGGCAACTGTTTGTTTCCTGTTGTTTTTCCCACATATTTATTATCATCCATAATACCCTATGTACTATTTTTTTGCTAGGTACTTGTCTTTTTCTTCACTGAATTTTAATTTCAGCATTTAAATCTCTTTGTTGAATTTCTTGTCATGTATAGTCTTACTAGTTTTGTGAAGTGCGTATAATCTCTTGATAGGAACACACCCATCATTACCTGAAACATGGTCTGAAAAATGTTGAATCTTTCTTTTTACAGTTTTTTCTTACTCTTCCCCTGAGATCTTTGAACTTTATTTTCCTGAATTTTGAAACTTTTATAAATTTCATGTTATACACAGCTATTTAATATCCTGTACAATGGTGTTAGCACTTTTTCCCAAATTCTCAATCTTTCCAGTTATTTGTAACTGAGAATGGGTGAGATCCTCCTCCAAGTTGTTCTTTTTAAGGATGTGTGTGCTGCCCTTCATAACATCCAACTGTATAGTTTATTTGAGCGTTTTATCACTCCTCTTCCACAATTCAGTTTAAGAGATTTTACTGAATGTCCACTTTATGATCTCATGTCTCTGAATGTTATGTAGCTTTTGCAATCAGAACACAGTAGAATTACCATAGGAAAATTCACATATTTAAAAGATGCTTTCCAGCATGTAAAAGTGTCAGTGTACTTTCATTGCACAAGTAGTTAAAACATGTGTGTTGTGGATTTGAGCAAAGACCTTTCACCTCAGACTCAGATTATCTGATTATTAAAACACCCTCACATCTCAAATCCCCAGTTCTCTTATAATGTCATGACCTTTAACTGGAAGAAGACATGCAAATACCACTTGTTCTCACAAATACTTAAGCCATTAGAGGAGCATTTTAGATTTCTCTAGGCTTTTCCACTTATTCTCAGAGGATTACCTGAATTGATGAGCATCTGATGGGTTTCATACACTTGGGCAGGCAGAGAACAAACCTCTCTATTAGCTGTCAAATCTGTAATAATGTGTGGTGCCTTCCCTGTATTTAGCAGCCATTCACTAAATCATCACCCACAATTCTCTTCATCTGCTGGCACCTTAAAGTTGTGTGGCATATAGAATGCTGCGGCTTAATCAAAAAGGTCAGTGGCAACCTTCTTTGAAAAAGGCCAAAGTCTTAGACCTGTAATGTAACTTCAGAACTCCAGGAATATAAAGTAGTGGACTTCAACCTTGGCCATACATGGAGAGCTTTAAAAAAGTGCTGGTGCCTGGGAGCTATTCCCAGATACTCTGGAGTGAAAATTTGGGAGCATCCAAAGTTTAAAAAGCTTCCCAGGTGATTTTAATGTACAGCCAACATTGAGAAACACCGAGGTAACTTAGTGCTTCTCAAACTTTAGCGTGATTACAAATCATCTGGAGATCTTGTTAAGATGCAGATTCCTACTCAGGAGGTCTTTAAGTGAGAGCATTACTTAACGAGTCTGCATTCCTAACAAGCTGCCAGAGGAAGTTGACGCTGCTGATTCAGGACCACACTGTGAGTAACAGGCATGTAGAATTTCTCTCTCTTTTCCTTCTTTGTCATATTTTTTCCACTCTCCAGAATTTTGGTGCCAGTTTTAACCCTATACTGCTCTCCTAGAATCTTTTTCTTTCCTACTTTGTGTGTTGCTGCTCACAGGTTTTTCTAAGAACTTGTTCCTTTCTAATAAACCAGGGCATAGAGAGGCATTCCTCGACCCTTGTGCCTTCTTTTCTAGCAGGGAGGCCAACTTGCATTTATAGTGCACATAATTGGTGAGTGCCTTAGGCCGGGAGATAAATATAACTCTGGTCACTGGAAGGTTTCCTTCAGTGGCCCTGTCTGCCAGGTCTAGTGTTGAAAAACTACCTTTTATAACTCCCCTGGGATTCCTTTTTGTTAACTTCTAGGAAAAACTGCATCCAGTTAATCCAGGCTTTCTTCCCCTGTAGCTAACCTCTGCTTAATTGCTCCTTGTTGATAATTAGCGCTAATTTACCCCAGCTGTCTTGAACTTAGAAAGCAGTATTCCAGTATTCAGTATTCTGTTTTAAAACTCATAGTCTTTTCTACCTCTTTTGCTCCATCTGACCCTCCAAGATCCAACGCTCAGATCTCTGAATTATGTTGAATGGTGGTTCTCAAATTTTACTGTAAATGGTATAACCTGGGCTGGCTGATTAATAACGATGATTCCTGGCTCCATTTTCAAAGATTCTGATTTGGTAAATCTGAAGTAGGCCCAGGTATTTACATCTTTAGTAATTGGCTGCTAGGGTGACTTTTAGTTGGTGATCCAACCTTCGAGAAACACTGTTTTTGACCCGGCTTCTTAAGATTTAATGTATATTCAAATTACTTAGGGGTTTTGTTACCACACAAAACAGATTCTGGTTTAGCAGTTTTGGGGTGGGATATTTCTAACAAGACTTTAGGTCCTAGAAGCCACAATTTCTTGAAGAGTAATGTTTCAGATCATATATTTCATATCATACTATTCATACTTATAAGTATACACTACCTTTAATATAATGTACTGTATGTTTAGAATCTTAACTGTATGGTTAAAACATAAGCTTTTTAAGGGCAAAAATCTCAAATCATAGAATACCAAACTTAGAAGAGACCTTCTAGATAACTAATCCAGAGATATTTTGCCCAGTTTCAACCCAAGGATCCAAACCTTCAGCTGTGTTTAAAGGAAACCTTACATTTGAATGTCTGTCTTTATTTACTTTTTTATTCAAACAGAAAGTCACAAAAATTATAATCATCCTCATCAGTTCACTCAGTCCCATGTAATTAATTTTTTTTCATCTTGATCTTCTGTTAGCACTTTTATGAATTCATCAGTTTTCCATTAGAGTTCTGAAAATGCTTATTCATTCAGTTCAGCAGTATAATCAGTTACCAGAAACCTGTACTTGTCAGAGTCTTTTCCATGAATTCCTTGAAGATGAAACCCTTCTATAGGAACATTTTTGCAAAAGCATCAGAATACACCCAGGACTGTCTGTAAATGACAAAAGACTTAAAAATGACCACGGTTAAAGATTTGATGAAAGTTCATAATAATGCAATTGACAAGGAAATTTAGTTCTGAGATATACACTTTAAAGTAATAACTAGAATTATGACTTATAACATTACACCAGAACATATAAGATTTTTAGAAATTTCATGTAATGTCTGAAACATTTATATTAACATATTTCCATACAAATAACCCAAAGAAAGGTTAGTATTAGTGGTGTTTTTTTTGTTTGTTTGTTTTTATACTGCAGGTTCTTATTAGTCATCAACTTTATACACATCAGTGTATACATGTCAATCCCAATCACCCAATTCAGCACACCACCATCTGACCCCACTGCGGTTTTCCCCCCTTGGTGTCCATACATTTGTTCTCTACATCTGTGTCTCAACTTCTGCCCTGCAAACCGGTTCATCTGTACCATTTTTCTAGGTTCCAAATACATGTGTTAATATATGATATTTGTTTTTCTCTTTCTAACTTACTTCACTCTGTATGACAGTCTTTAGATCCATCCATGTCTCAACAAATGACTCAATTTCATTCCTTTTTATGGCTGAGTAATACTCCATTGTATATATGTACCACAACTGCTTTATCCATTCATCTGTTGATGGGCATTTAGGTTGCTTCCATGACCTGGCTATTGTAAATAGTGCTGCAGTGAACATTGGGATGCATGTGTCTTTTTGAATTATGGTTTTCTCTGGGTGTATGCCCAGCAGTGGGATTGCTGGATCATATGGTAATTCTATTTTTAGTTTTTTAAGGAACCTCCAACTGTTCTCCATAGTGGCTGTATCAATTTACATTCCCACCAACAGTGCAAGAGGGTTCCCTTTTCTCCACACCCTCTCCAGCATTTGTTGTTTGTAGATTTTCTGATGATGCCCATTCTAACTGGTGTGAGATGATACCTCATTGTAGTTTTGATTTGCATTTCTCTAATAACTAGTGATGTTAAGCAGCTTTTCATGTGCTTCTTGGCCCTCTGTATGTCTTCTTTGGAGAAATGTCTATTTATGTCTTCTGCCCATTTTTCGATTGGGTTGTTTGTTTCTTTAATATTGAGCTGTATGAATTGTTTATATATTTTGCAGATTAATCCTTTGTCTGTTGATTCATTTGCAAACATTTTTTCCCATTCTGAGGGTTGTCTTTTCGTCTTGTTTATGGTTTCCTTTGCTGTGCAATAGCTTTGAAGTTTCATGAGGTCCCATTTGTTTATTTTTGTTTTTATTTCCATTACTCTAGGAGGTGGATCAAAAAAGATCTTGCTGTGATTTATGTCAAAGAGTGTTCTTCCTGTGTTTTCCTCTAAGAGTTTTATAGTGTCTGGTCTTACATTTAGGTCTCAAATCCATTTTGAATTTATTTTTGTGTATGGTGTTAGGGAGTCTTCTAATTTCATTCTTTTACATGTAGGTGTCCAGTTTTCCCAGCACCACTTATTGAAGAGACTGTCTTTTCTCCATTGTATATCTTTGCCTCCTTTGTCATAGATTAGTTGACCATAGGTGTGTGGGTTTATCTCTGGGCTTTCTATCTTGTTCCATTGATCTATGTTTCTGTTTTTGTGCCAGTACCATATTGTCTTGATTACTGTTGCTTTGTAGTATAGTCCGAAGTCAGGGAGTCTGATTCCTCCAGCTCTGTTATTTTCCTTCAAGACTGCTTTGGCTATTCACGTTATTTTGTGTCTGCATACAAATTTTAAGATGATTTGTTCTAGTTCTGTAAAAAATGCCATTGGTAATTTGATAGAGATTGCATTGAAACTGTAGATTGCTTTGGGTAGTATAGTCATTTTCACAATATTGATTCTTCCAGTCCAAGAACATGGTATATCTGTCCATCTGTTGGTATCATCTTTAATTTCTTTCATCAGTGTCTTATAGTTTTCTGCATACAGGTCTTTTGTCTCCCTAGGTAGGTTTATTCCTAGGTATTTTATTCTTTTTGTTGCAGTGGTAAGTGGGAGTGTTTCCTTAATTTCTCTTTCAGATTTTTCATCATTAGTGTATAGGAATACAAGCGATTTCTGTGCATTACTTTTGTATCCTGCAACTGTACGATATTCATTGATTAGCTCTAGTAGTTTTCTGGTGGCATTTTTAGGATTCTCTATGTATAGTGTCATGTCATCTGCAAACAGTGACACTTTTACTTCTTCTTTTCCAATTTGTATTCCTTTTATTTCTTTTTCTTCTCTGATTGCCATGGCTAGGACTTCCAAAACTGTGTTGAATAATAGTGGTGAGAGTGGACATCCTTGTCTCATTCCTGAACTTAGAGGAAATGCTTTCAGTTTTTCACCATTGAGAATGATGTTTTCTGTGGGTTTGTCATATATGGCCTTTATTATGTTGAGGTAGGTTCCCTCTATGCCCACTTTCTGGAGAGTTTTTATCATAAATGGGTGTTGAATTTTGTCAAATGCTTTTTCTGCATCTAGTAAGATGATCATATGGTTTTTATTCTTCAATTTGTTAATATGGTGTATCACATTGATTGATTTGCATACATTGAAGAATCCTTGCATCCCTGGGATAAATCCCAGTTGATCATGGTGTATGATCTTTTTAATGTGTTGTTAGATTCTGTTTGCTAGTATTTTGTTGAGGATTTTTGCATCTATATTCATCAGTGATATTGGTCTGTAATTTTCTTTTTTTTGTAGTATCTTTCTCTGGTTTTGGTATCAGTGTGATGGTGGCCTCATGGAATGAGTTCGGGAGTGTACCTTCCTCTGCAATTTTTTGGAAGAGTTTGAGAAGGATGAGTGTTAGCTCTTCTCTAAATGTTTGATAGAATTCACCTGTGAAGCCATCTGGTCCTGGACTTTTGTTTGTTGGAAGATTTTTAATCACAGTTTCAATTTCATTACTTGTGATTGGTCTGTTCATATTTTCTGTTTCTCCCTGGTTCAGTCTTGGAAGTTTGTGCTTTTCTAAGAATTTGTCCATTTCTTCCAGGTTGTCCATCTTATTGGCATCGAGTTGCTTGCAGTAGACTCTTAGGATGCTTTGTATTTCTGCAGTGTCTGTTGTAACTTCTCCTTTTTCATTTCTAATTTTATTGATTTGCGTCCTCTCCCTCTTTTTCTTGATGAGTCTGGCTAATGGTTTATCAATTTTGTTTATCTTCTCAAAGAACCAGCTTTTAGTTTTATTGATGTTTGCTATTGTTTTCTTTGTTTCTATTTCATTGATTTCTGCTCTGATCTTTATGATTTCTTTCCTTCTGCTAACTTTGGGTTTTGTTTGTTCTTCTTTCTCTAGTTCCTTTTGGTGTAAGGTTAGATTGTTTACTTGAGATTTTTCTTGTTTCTTGAGGTAGGCTTGTATAGCTATAAACTTCTCTCTTAGAACTGCTTTTCCTGTATCCCATAGGTTTTGGATTGTCGTGTTTTCATTGTCATTTCTCTCTAGGTATTTTTTGATTTCCTCTTTGATTTCTTCAGTGATCTCTTGGTTATTTAGTAACGTATTGTTTAGCCTCCATGTGTTTGTGTTTTTTACATTTTTTTCCCTGTAATTCATTTCTCATCTCATGGCATTGTGGTCAGAAAAGATGCTTGATATGATTTAAATTTTCTTAAATTTACTGAGGCTTGATTTGTGACCCAAGATGTGATCTATCCTGGAGAATGTGCCGTGCGCACTTCAGAAGAAAGTGTAATCTGCTGTTTTTGGATGGGATGTCCTATAAATACCAATTAAATCTATCTGGTCTGTGTGTCATTTAAAGCTTCTGTTTCCTTATTTATTTTTATTTTGGATGATCTGTCCATTGGTGTAAGTGAGGTGTTAAAGTCCCCCACTATTATTGTGTTACTGTCGATTTCCCATTTTATAGCTGTTAGCAGTTGCCTTATGTATTGAGGTGCTCCTGTGTTGGGTGCATACACATTTATAATTGTTATATCTTCTTCTTGGATTGATCCCTTGATCATTATGTAGTGTCCTTCCTTGTCTCTTGTAACATTCTTTATTTTAAAGTCTATTTTATCTTATATGAGTATAGCTACTCCAGCTTTCTTTTGATTTCCATTTGCATGGGGTATCTTTTTCCATCCCCTCACTTTCAGTCTGTATGTGTCCCTAGGTCTGAAGTGGGTATCTTGTAGACAGCATATATATGGGCCTTGTTTTTGTATCCATTCAGGAAGCCTTTGTCTTTTGGTTGGAGCATTTAATCCATTCACGTTTAAGGTAATTATCAATATGTCTGTTCCTGTGACCATTTTCTTAATTGTTTTGGATTTGTTTTTGTAGGTCCTTTTCTTCTGTTGTGTTTCCCACTTAGAGAAGTTCCTTTAGCATTTGTTGTAGAGCTGGTTTGGTGTTGCTGAATTCTCTTAGCTTTTGCTTGTCTGTAAAGCTTTTGATTTCTTCAACGAACCTGGATGAGATCCTTGCTGGGTACAGTAATCTTGGTTGTAGGTTCTTCCCTTTCATTACTTTAAATTTCTCATGCCACTCCCTTCTGGCTTGTAGAGTTTCTGCTGAGAAATCAGCTGCTAACCTTATGGGAGTTCCCTTGTATGTTATTTGTCATTTTTCCCTTGCTGCTTTCAATAATTTTTCTTTGTCTTTAATTTTTGCCAATTTAATTACTATTTGTCTCAGCACATTTCTCCTTGGGTTTATCCTGTATGGGACTTGCTGTGCTTCCTGGATTTGGGTGGCTATTTCCTTTCCCATGTTAAGGAAGTTTTTGACTATAATCTCTTCAAATATTTTCTCAGGTCCTTTCTCTCTCTCTTCTCCTTCTGGGACCCCTACAAATGTTGTTGCGTTTAATGTTGTCCTAGAGGTCTCTTAGGCTGTCTTCATTTCGTTTCATTCCTTTTTCTTTATTTTGTTCCACAGCAGTGAATTCCACCATTCTGTCTTCCAGGTCACTTATCCATTCTTCTGCCTCAGTTATTCTGATATTGATTCCTTCTAGTGTAGTTTTCATTTCAGTTATTGTATTGTTCATCTCTGTTTAGTTGTTCTTTTTTTTTTTTTTTTTTTGCGGTATGCGGGCCTCTCACTGTTGTGACCTCTCCTGTTGTGGAGCACAGGCTCCGGACGCGCAGGCTCAGCAGCCATGGCTCACGGGCCCAGCCGCTCCGCGGCATGTGGGATCTTCTGGACCGGGGAACGAACCCGTGTCCCCTGCATCGGCAGGCAGACTCTCCACCACTGTGCCACCAGGGAAGCCCCTGTTTGGTTGTTCTTTAATTCTTCTAGATCTTTGTTAAACATTTCTTGCATCTTCTAGATCTTTGCCTCCATTGTTTTTCTGAGGTCCTGGATCATCTTCACTATCATTATTCTGAATTCTTTTTCTGGAAGGTTGCCTATCTCCACTTCAGTTAGTTGTTTTTCTGGGGTTTTATCTTGTTCCTTCATCTTGTACATAACCCTCTGCCTTTTCATCTTGTCTATCTTTCTTTGAATGTGGTTTTTGTTCCACAGTCTGAAGGATTGTAGTTCTTGCTTCTGCTGTCTGCCCTCTGGTGGATGAGGCTAAGAGGCTTGATGGGAGGGACTGGTGGTGGGTAGAGCTGGCTGTTGCTCTGGTGGGCAGAGCTCAGTAAAAGTTTAATCCACTTGACTGCTGATGGGTGGGGCTGGGTTCCCTCCCTGTTGGTTGTTTGGCCTGAGGCAACCCAACACTGGAGCCTACCTGGGCTCTTTGCTGGGGCTAAAGGCAGAATCTGGGAGGGCTCACACCAAGGAGTACTTCCCAGAACTTCTGTTGCCAGTGTCCTTGTCCCCTCGGTGAACCACAGCCACCCCCTGCCTCTGCAGGGGACCCTTCAACACTAGCAGGTAGGTGTGGTTCAGTCTCCCCTGGGGTCACTGCTCCTTCCCCTGGGTCCCGATGCACACACTACTTTGTGTGTGCCCTCCAAGAGTGGAGTCTCTGTTTCCCCCAGTCCTGTTGAAGTCCTGCAGTCAGTTCCCACTAGGCTTCGAAGTCTGATTCTCTAGGAATTCCTCCTCCCATTGCCGGACCCCCAGGTTGGGAAGCCTGATGTGGGGCTCAGAACCTTCACTCCAGTGCGTGGACTTCTGTGGTATAAGTGTTCTCCAGTCTGTGAGTCACCCACCCACCAGTTATGGGATTTGATTTTACCGTGATTGCGCCCCTCCTACCATCTCATTTTGGCTTCTCCTTTGCCTTTGGATGTGGGGTATCTTTTTTGGTGAGTTCCAGTGTCTTCCTGTGGATGATTGTCCAGCAGCCGGTTGTGATTCTGGTGTTCTCACAAGAGGGAGTGAGAGTACATCCTTCTACTCTGCCATCTTGGTTCCTCTCTGAATGTCTTTTTAAAATATCTGATTTTCTAGTTTTTTCTCAGATTCCACGTAGCCTCTGAAGACCTTTGTGTTTGGCAGTCTGTGAAAATCTATTTACTTCACCTGAGATTCAAGAAGAGAAGGTTCTTGAGCAATATCACACTGTTAAGTGTTGAAGAACAGAAAATGGGCTTAAACGTGTCACAAGCCAGGGCACATAGTGGCCACACAATGCTTGTTTGTTTATTGCTTACATAAAATCTGCATCAGAGCGATGATTTTTAAGTTTTTTGGGGTTTATAGCTCTTATATAAAGAACATGGTCCTGGTTTTGCTTTAGTATTAAAACCTCAAAAGTTATATTAAAAAAACTGTCCTGGATTCATTGTTGATGGATATAAGGTTAGTCTTTGCCTTTTTCTTGCTTTAGTTGTTTTAGCATAAGACTGATCCATCTAAAGCATCAATAAAATGGCATTTCTCATGTTGAAAAGAAGCCTCGGCTTTTCAAAACATCCTTTGCAAGTAAGATAAAATTCTTTTCCATCATCTCCTGAGGAATTTATTAGAGTGAAAAAAAATAAAAGATTTTTATTTGAGAGGAAAACTGAATCTAAAAGCCTGGTATGGACTGAGCGACACTTTGGAGCTGGATAAGGCTGAATTTAATCAAGATCCTGCCACTTGGCCGTGTGACAGGCCCTAAACAACTTATTTTAGCACTTCTGAACTGATTTTCCCATCTGTGAAATGGGCATGATAATAACTACCTGCAGAACTGTATATAATTAGAAAACATGATAAAAATATCTATAACATAATTCATAATAAATAGTAATCATTATTTTTCTTCCTAGATTTGTTTTCTTACATATTATTGCTACCATAAATTCTCATTATTTTCACGTATTTGCTCTGAGTCAAACATATACTATATTTGTCTATTAAGTCCTGAAAATTTTACACAGATGACTTTAAAGACATAAATATAGTTGGAGGACTGTGGTAAAAACATTCAAAATTACATATTGTTACATAAAGTTTTTAATAACAGTCAGATATTCAGAATACAGTTTATGAGAGAGGCAAGGTGATAACATTGAACTGAATTATAAAATGGAAGATTGTTAGCTTTGAATACAATGATAATTTACTAGGATAAATCATTTCTCTATAGCATTTGCTATAAACTGAATACTGTTCTTTTTGAGGACCTTTTTGAGAAGTGGAAAACCACTAGTTTATAGTGGAGAGTTTTCTTATTGTGCCCTTGGAAAAATAATGTAATTCCCTTATGCCCATTTTTTTTAAACCCAGAAATTCTCAACTAGGGAAAAATTTCCTCCCCTTACTCCCAAAGGGGCCATTTGGCAATGTCTGGAGACATTTTTGGTTGCCATGACTGGAGGGGAATGCTACTGGCCTCTAGCGGGTAGAGGCCAGGGGTGCTGTTCAACATCCTACCAGGCACAGGACAAACTCCCCACAGTAAATATTGGCTCAAAAGGTCAATAGTGCTGAGATTGAAAACCCCTGTTTTAATCTATAGATTGATTAAAGTAAATGGTACAGTATTAAAAATCTGTGGGTCTAAACCACACTTTCTCAATGGGGGCAATATGTTTTTTAAGGGAACAAACGTTGGTTCTTGGTGGGCAAAAAACATTTTAGATATTACCGTGGATTTTGGCCCTCTGAAGCTCAATCCTACTCAACAACATAAAAAGATTATATATATATAATATATCTGTGATGTTAAAGTTTCATGGGGGTGGGGATGGCATAGTCAGAAAAAAATATCTAAATAGGCTCCTTAGAGGGTGATATTGAAAAAAAAGGTTGAGCAACATTTCTCAAACAGATGACCCTGGACAGGTCATTTCAGCTCTTTGTGCCTTAGTTCCCCATGTGTACTTTAGCTCATAGGGTTATTTTCATGGTTAACGTAATATTAAGCGCCATTTATTTATTGAGTAACTGCCATGTTTTAGTCTAGACACCCTCCTTATATTGGCAGTAACTGACACAACAACCCTGTAAGGTATCACTATCTCCCTTTTCAAGATGAAGAAACTGAGGCTTGTGTAGAATACGTAAGGGTCCAAAACAAGCAAATAGAGAGGACAACATGTGATTTTGTATCCGACTTCAAAACCTTGTCTCTTTCTCACTCTATAACAGGTGTTACGGCAACATTGCAAGTAATAAAATAAGCACATGTGTAGGATTTTTCTCTGGGGAAGTAAACATTATGGTTAACACTTGTGGCTTTTTAAAATTACACCCAGCCTCAGGAAGCATGTCCTTTCTTCCTTTCAAAGTTTACCTTCCATCTCTCTTCTTGATGCCAGCATTTCTGTCTCCTCTGGGACCTAGAACAACTGCCAACATTTTTTTCTCTCTCCTTTGCCTGCATTTTTCACTCTGTCACTTTGCTGGCTCAATATCTACTGGCTGTAACTTGCTCAAGTCTTTTGAATCTTACGAAATCCTTCCTCAAACCCATGACGCACTGAAGATCCCTCCTTATTCCACTCTTTCCCTTTCCAGGCATCCTCTTTATAAGACTCATGTATAATGTCTGCCTGTACTTCCTTAGCCTCTGTTTGCTCTTCAACATCCCCGAATACTGCTTCCACTCCGAAGCACCAGATCTCATTGGACTTGACTTGTTTCTGGTGTTTATACTGTGGACCCTCTCTTTTACTTGAAACTCCGTACTCTCTTAGTTCCTGAGACATGCTTCTTTCCTGGTATTTCTCCTACTTTTCTGACCATTACTTGTCAGCCTCTTATGCCCATACAGAAGGGAAGGTAGTCCACAGGGCTTTGCCTTGGCTGTCTTCTCTCCCCACTGCTTATTCTCTCACTGCTCTCCTTGTGGTCCAGTCTCAGAAATCTGAATCTCCAGCCAGATAACACTGGTGAGTTTGCAACCCATGTAGTATTATCCTGTTACGCGCTGAATATCTGTCTCCACGGGGGGTCCCCAGGCTCCCCAGATTCATCTTCTCTGAAACTAGACTTTTCCTTCCCCTCCCCCTGCACGTTTACTTCTCTACTGATAATTTTCATCCTGGTATTGACACCACACCACCATTGAGGCAGTCACCCGAGATAACACGTGTACCAGGTGTAGTCCAACTCATGGCAGCCACTAAGTAAATTGTAGTTATTATGAATTTAATCCTCACACAATGCTGTAAGTACTATTATTATTGCCATTTTATATATGAGAAATTGAGGCACAAAATGGGCAGGTCACTCTTGCTTTCTGCATTTCTCTAACAACAGCCAATTAGTAAGCAAGTTCTTTTCATTCTGCAGCATTTTCCCATCTCCTGCTGCCCGCGTTCAGGTTCATTTCTCAGTGACCTATGGTAATAACCTTCAAGGGATGTTTCTCTCTGTGGTGCTGTCCCACTCATCAATCCATCTACACTCTGGTGAGGTCAGAGGGAGTGATCTTTCTAAAAAAATTAACCTGTTCATGGTACTACTTTTCTTAAAACCCTTTGATAGCTTTTATTTCTTGCATTTCAATCCAAACAACATATCATATTATGTTGGGCCCTCCTGAGCTAGCCTGTCCTGGCTTCATCTCTCCCCATTCCCCTGCTTTAGAACTCATGTCCAGACCGCACGGAATAATGAAGTAATTCTCAAATGCATTACGCTGTTTCACATCTCCAAGACGTTATTCACACTGCTTCCTCTATTCAAAATGCCCTTTTCTTCTTTGTCTTCCTGAAGAACTCCTACTCATGCCCTATGGCTGACATAAAATGTCAAGGACTTTAGGAAGCATTTCTATCTGAAATCTCAAGGGCACCTGAGCATATTTACTCCCAATGAACTGTGCGTGTACATTTAGCCTCGTGTTTTTAACAGTGAAGTTGTCCTAATGTGGGTAGCGGTGTGGTTCAGAAGTTGGACTCTGGGTTTGAACCCTTAGTCCAACTCTTGATAGTTGCTAGGCAAATTTCCCTTCCCTTTCTCTACGTCTACAAAATGGAAATCAAATAGGGCCACTTAGGCTTGTTTAGAGCATTAACTGAGATAATCACAGAAAGTTTTTGGCACCTTAGGTCATGTGCCTTTCCTACTCTCAACCTTCGTATAGGTTCCTGTAATATTTAGCATAGAATGTAAACTATTGTCATATTTTGCTATCTAAGTAGATTCAGTTCTGATTTGAGAGAGAGAGAGAGTTTGGAAAGCGAGGGATACCTGTACTTACGGTTGCCTTTACAGTCTTGCAGGACCCAGCCATTGGCTCCCTTTCCGACTAGATTTCTTACAGCTCTTCCTTTGCTCTCTCACTCTACCTGTTGCCAAATCTTGACCTCCTGTCCACTGAATGCTGAATAGAAATACAGAGACAGAGTTTGGGGGAAATAGAAAAGAGTCGCTTTATTACTTTTGCCAGGCAAGAGGGGAACACAGTAGGCTAGGGCCTCAAGAACTGTGCCCCCCTTCCCTGGGTAATAGGGAAAGGTTATACAGCCCGGGGCTCCTGGTCTGGGGTAGGTGATAAGGCTGAAAGTAATTAAGGTCTTGCATTTCTTTTATTCTGCAAATTCATGGCCAAAGCTGGCGTCAGGTGGCTCAGCAACTGGGTCTGGTGTCCCTGAAGTTATCGGGCTGGCCATGACCTTCTTTCTGAAATGAAGAGTGCTACAAGGGAGTGTAGGGGGAGAAGAAATGCCAGGTACAAAGGGTAATTCATATGAAGTCAGAGAGTAATCAGCTTTGTGAAGGACAAGTCTAGCTACAAGTGTTTGTTAGTAGTAACAGCTAAAGAATAACCAAGATTGCTTAACTCTTTCAGGCCTGTTTATGTTGTTTCCCCAGCCTGTTCATTGTTTCCTTATTTTCCTTGTTTATCAGAAAAGTCTTGTTTCTATTTTTGCTGCAACACACCCTCATTGGCATCCTTGCTCTTCGTTGACTGTGGCATCTCAACTCCTGCCTCAGAGCCTTGTTCCTTGCTATTTCCTCTACCTGGGTTTTTAGTTGCTAATGTCCAAATGATTCCATACAACGGTTGCTCAGAGGTTACTTAAACAATTTAAAGTAGAACCCACTTCATTTCCCTTTGACCTTTTAAAATTTTCTTCATCACACTTATCATTGCTTGACATATTAATCATTCTTTTGCTTGTTTTTGGGCTCTCTCATTCACTGCAATGTAAGCGTCAGGACTTTTTGTTTATTGTTGTATCTTCAGATTTAGAATAATGCTTGACTTATAGTAGGTACTTAAATACATCGGTTGAATGGACAAATCAGTAAATTAGTGGATGGTATTAATATTATTACTATTTATTGAAGGTTCCTGAATGGCAGAGATAAAATCCTTTTTGACTTTATACACCAAGTTCATTGGTTTGTAAACTGTGTTCCTTGACCACACTTAAGGGTTTCTACCAACATTCTTCTGGGATTTAGGTGTCCTGGTTTTAAAGTTAGAGTAGTTCCAATTTTATTTGTTGTATAATTTGATCTGTGGTAGTGGTTTCACTGCTAAAAGGCTTTGAAATCCACTGGTCTAGTGTAATTCTTAACACATTTCAAAAGTCAGTCAGTAAAAATTGGCTGGATGAATAAATAAGGTAGAATGAAACTGCCAGAAATACTGTCTTCAACATGTAGAATAATACAGAGCTGACATATTCTGCAATATCCTATTCATAATAAAATATCCTCAGTAGCATTAACCTATATTTATTCATCCTTGCAAAGCTAATTTAGATTTAAAAATTAAAATATATATTTAAAAATGTTTTCCTAATACAGCCCAATGGCTTTTCTGCTTTTGTGGCATGACTTTTATTGTTTTCTTGATATTATTAAGTAGTCAGTGAATACCAGTGCCTGATATGTTCATAACACTAGTTTAATTACCTGCCGTAAGATAATTGCTTTATTATTAGCAAACTAAAAGGAGATGATGATTCAGTATTCTCCACATCTTACTAAAATATTTCTTACTAAAAATATTCTGCATCTTCAAAGTATCTGGTAATATTTGGATGGAGTTAATTTTGTATTTGATGACGCCTTTGAAAAAATTACACAGTTACACTTGACTGATGTACATATCTAATGCAATTAAACTCATTTGGTTTGACAGAATTAGTAATGGTCATAATGAAGTAAAATTTTAAGTTTATTTTACCTATTTTATTTAGTTTAATATTATATTTAAACGGTAACAATGCAAATGTTATGGCCATAAAAGGACCAAAAGAAATTTCATATTTTAACACAGAGTGTATTTCTGGTATTTGTGACTGGAATAATTCCTACCCTTCAGGATCTTTCCACCACAGTAATTTCCAAGAAAGTGTTTGGATTCTCCCCAGGTCCTATCTTTTCCTTTTTCTGAGGAAGAAAGAAAAGGAAGTGGTGGTGATGCCAGTGGGGATCTGAGATAGAACTTGAGAATACACAGAAGTCAGGAGAATGTAATATGAATGTATGTTATGTAAAATATTGGAGTGCACAGAGTTATTAGTTCCTGAGCCTATCATAACAAATTACCGTAAACTTGGTGGCTTAAAACAAACAGAAGTTTATTTTCTCATAGTTCTGGAGGTCTGAAGTCTTTTATTAAGGTGTTAGTAGGGCCACACTCCCTCTAGAGTCTCTGGGGAGAATGTCTCCTTGCCTCTTCCAGTTCTGGTGGCTCTCCTTTTCTTTGTGGCTGCCTCGCTCCAATCTTCTGCCTGTGTTGTCTTCACATGGCTTTTCCCTCTTCTCTGTTCATGTCTTCTTCTCTGTCTCTTGTAAGGACACTTGTCGTTGGATTTAGGGCCCACTTTGGCACTCTAGGATGACTGCATCTCATCCTTTTTCCAAATTAGGTCACATTCCCAGATTCTGGGTGGACATGTCTTAGGGGAAGGATTAATTCACTACAACATACAAATTCATGTTCAAGTATAAGTACCAATACAAACCGTGATATATAAATGAGAGTAGGTCTGAGGGCTTACTTACATTGCCATAATGTGAATAACAGAGAGTTGTCATGGAAATGAATAAACATAAAATGCTCAGTATTTTGCAATGCATATTGTCTCCAGGACAGTGATTCTCAAAATCTCAGTTAATGTTCATATAAAATCGCCTGGGGTCTCCTAGATATTTTAGGCTTCATTCCCAGAGATTTGGATTTAATAAATCTGGCATGAGACCCAGGAATCTGCATTTGGATAGACAGAGAGGGGGAAGAAATATCTTAAGTTTTGTAGGGCCAGGAAAAAAAAAAATCTAGGACTTAATACAGATTTGTAAGGGCTCTTCTGAAAGAAAATAACACAAACTTATAAGTATAAAATTAGGTACAATGTCACAGTAAATATCCCAGAAGCTTAAGCTGGACAAGTAGCTTTTTGGTAAATCTGCCCCAGCAGGTACGCCCGAAATCTAGCACGTCATCTATGGACCACACTTTGTAGAATGCTGTTTAAGATTACTCCTTCCACCTCTCTTTTGTTGTTCTTGTTAAACATCATCTCTTGCTGGAATGCAGGGCTTTTACAAATGGAACTTCCCTTTACAGTCTTAAAGATAATTATTTAGAGGAGGTCCTTAATGTTATTAGAATTATGACTATATTAGGGGATGAATTGATCCCTGGTATTAAATGTAAGACTTGTGAACTTCAAAAATTCCTCTGATATAGTCTTATTTCTACTATTAGTATTCTATATTTATAATTTATTTCCTGGAAGCATCATTGGATACAAAAAGGGGCATGGGTTAAAATCCTGGGTATCCTTCAAGACCCCTCATGCATGAAATGAGTATCTCACCAGATTGATCCAAGGATTAAATGAAATAATATATGAGTGTCTGACACAGGGGCTGTACAGATTCTTGGTAAATATTTCTTTCCTCACTTTAGGTTTTTTCTATTCTCCCTCCTCTCCTCTCCCCAGATTCTGGAAAGTAGTTTGCCCCTCGGTTACTAAGAACTCTTAAGAAAGAAACTATTAAGTTCACTAGGGAACTTTGCATTTTGGTTATTACCCATTTCACACATAAACAGACCAATGAAATTCTGTTACTTTTCCTATATGATAGAAAAATTGGGTTCATGATAATAATAGTAATAGTAAAGATTTTTACTTAGGGCTATCTGTAAGCTAGACTCTGCAGTCAGTACTCCATACTTGTTACTGTATTCAATTCCCACAGGAAACCTATAATGTAGACACAGTTATCTCCCATTTTTACAGTGAGAAAACTGAGGCTTACAAAACTTTACGTAGCCTTTCCAAGAAGTCATACAATGAGGAAGTGGCAGAACAAAGACAACTACACTGGCCTGACCTGGAACCTACCTCTTGGCTGTAATTCTGAGATAATATTCCATAGACCTGAAGCAACTTATTCATAATAACTGATTTCTCTTACTTAACCATAAAATTCTCTGTGTATTAGCAGCTAGTGGTAATAGAATGCTGTTTGCTTCATTTAAAATACTAGTACAGGGATATTGTAGTTGTGGGCACTTTAACCCAGGGAATTACTGAGAATACAATTCTCAGTGATTGGGTAAAAATGCTTTTAATTTCCATCTTCTTTTGGCAGTTATACTTTTTAAATAAAATTCTTTGCTGTACATTTCAGTTTTACTAATGTGATTATGTGGTCTAACATCAAAAGTTCATTGCTTAATGACTAAGAAGCAAGCATGTCAGGATGCAGGAGTTGGAAATGGTTTTAAATAAATCAATTTCAAGTGAATTAATCTTTGAAAACATTGCTTGAGCATTTTCCATATGAAAGTTATTTCCATTATGACTTCATAGAGCCATTGAAAGTGTCTTTTTGATGTTTATTGTCTTTGTGGTACTGAGAGTAGCTACATTGTGTTAAAATAACATGGTTTATTTCTGCCTCTGAATTATCTGCGGACAAGAGTGGATTTATATAGCTGTGTATATTTGCTCAGCGTCTCTTCAATATCCTTCCAGAATCACTCATACATCGCCTTTGGTTGTATACGTATCTTTGTGAAAACGACAGCAAGCACTGAATCAGAGTGATGCGCCATTTACTCTGTGGTGCTTTATGTATTGTCACTACATTGGCACGTTCACAGGCAGCTTGGTGTACTTAAGATTTACTAGTCATTTGTCTGCTTCCAAGAAGTCATCAGTGATGACACTGTGTATTAAAGTTGCTAAACAGATTACATTTTATATTTTTTGTGCCTAAAATTTCAGAGATTCAAGCTATATCAGCATCTTCCCTTTTTTTCCTTCCTCTCTTCTTTTCTTCCTCCCTTCCTTCTTCCCTTCATTTCTTTCTTGCTTTTATTTTTCTTTCCAAAAAGCAATACATCTTTTGTAATTTGTTGGGCAACTTCACTGAGAACCTGAAATCATTTTTCTTAGAAATCTCCTTCCTTCCAGTTTTTGCCTTTGCATTTATATTGTCTCTGTGGCCCAACTTAATATTTGTCTCAAAGCAATTCACATTTTTCAAGCATTTTGTTTATTGGTATTATTAAACTTAGATTTTATCTTTCCCCATCCAGTCACTAAATTGATAAGATCAAAAGCTCAGTTATAGATGTGAGATTTCTTTAAGAATAAATTTTCTATATACGTAGTATATACAAAAAAAAAAATGAAGCCAGGGTCTGAAAAAAAAATATTGCTAGAAAAACCTAATACTCTCAACAAACTAATAAAAAAAATTAATTTCCATTTTAAAAGAACACATGGAATTCTTACAAATGTTTTAGGTAAACATTACAGCAGCCACTTATTAAAGTGATACTTTTTTTTTTTTTTTTTTGCGGTACGCGGGCCTCTCACTGTTGTGGCCCCCCGCCCCCGCTGCGGAGCACAGGCTCCGGACGCGCAGGCTCAGCGGCCATGGCTCACGGGCCCAGCCGCTCCGCGGCATGTGGGATCTTCCCGGACCGGGGCACGAACCCGTGTCCCCCTGCATCGGCAGACGGACTCTCAACCACTGCGCCACCAGGGAAGCCCGATACTTTTTTTTTTTTGAGTAGTCTTAGGTGATTTTACTCAAGCCAGGTTCCTGGCATTAACCTGGGAAGTATCCATGTTGTAATGTTAAGTTGTGATATTTGTTTATTTGCTTTTTTTTTTTTGCTTTTTTCTGCATTTACTTAGAGAGTTTCTTCTCTCTCTCCCCAAATGAGAAATCTGTTGCTTATTGTTTAATTCAAAGTAAAATTGTGCCATGATGATAGTGGTTTATGTAGAGCAAAACAGTGCATGATAACTTGTGCCACAGGCAGAATTGTAGAAGCCTATATAATATTTGTAATTTGTGCTCATGACAAACGGCTTCTAATTCTGATAGTCCCAGGTAGGTAAATAAAGAGAATGTAATAAATATCCTTTTGCATCTTCTTCTTTGTTTATTCCTGCTTCCTTCTTTATTCCCATTACAAATATAGTCTTGAGTTAGAAAAAATACATACAGATATAGAAAACAAACTTATGGTTACCAAAGGGGAGACGTTGGGGGAGGGATAAATCAGGGGTTTGGGATTAACATACGCACACTACTATATACCAGGTAGATAACCAACAAGGACCTACTGTATAGCACAGGGAACTCTACTCAATATTCTGTGATAACCTACATGAGAAAAGAATCTGAAAAGGAATGAGTATATGTATATGTATAACTGTATCACTTTACTGTGCACCTGCAACTAATACAACATTGTAAATCAACTATACTCCACTAAAATTAAAAAAAATAATTAAAATTTTAAAAATAAAAAAATAAATGAAAATACAGAAGTGATTGAACACTCTAGAGTGGCTTTCAGATGTAGACTTCTGGTGCCTGTGAAGAACTTTGTCACATAATTCAGTCTTTTTTGAATTGTATAGGCTTTGAATCATCAAATTTGAAGGAATTTGGCCGTTATTCAGTCCTACATCTGCCTCCAATAAAAGCTGCTATTATTAAGTCATCCAAGTGAGATGGGAATCTGTGCTTTCTTTTAGGCTTTGAGAGAAAATGATTCAATGATCTCTTTTATAACTTATTTCAGTGTTTAATAACTTGAACTGTCACAAAAGATTTTTTCATCATTAGCCTAAATTCTTTTTGTTGTCATGTAAGCTCAAGAATCAGATGAACAGCCTCATAGAATTAGTCTACGAATGCAACATCAAAGGACACAATAATTACAATCCAGGCTGTTTTTTCAGTCAAGCCATTCTAATTCTAAAAGTCTAGAACTGGGACTCTTATTAATACTGATTAAGTTTTAGTATTTAATACTCCTAATATTTATAAAGGCAAAATATGCTGGATGTGCCTCTGAATATCTGTTAACTTGTTTAAAGCCCTATTAAGAATGCTATTTCTTAATGATGTCCATATTGTTACCCTTTCTGTTTACTGTGGTTGAAATCATGAGTCCCCAGTCCAGATCTGTTTCCTCTGATCAGCTTCCTGAGCCCTTTGATTCAGATTCTAATCCTTCTTGTCTGCCTCAATTCCATCCTAGTTCTGCAACTTCAAGCCTATTAGTTTTCCTTTCTCTCTATACTCAGTTATGGGCCTTGGTCTCCCAAGTTCTGCCATTATTGTTGGCATACTGTTGTCTGTCCCTGCTGCCAGTCCTGGAGAACCTGTAGCTAATGATCTCATTCCTTGGCTACTTTCATTGCTGCTGCTACACTTATGCCACCTGGTCAGTAGGTTCCAGAAGCATGAATAGTGCTGGGCCTGATCCTGGGACAGGAAGCAGAACCAGAAATGAATACACTATCTAGATGTTTTGCTTGTACGTATTATCCAAAATAGATTCTATTATGTTTTAAAGAAAAAATAATACTTATTAGAATTTACCCAAGAAAAGAAGGCAAAAGCTTTATTTTCTGATTTTAAAGTTCATCCAAGAGTATTACACATTGATTGGAGTGCTTGAGATTCCATCAAGTGAGAGAAGCGCAATTCAGAATAGCTCAGGCAGAAATGTAGATTGTATTAGCCTAAGTAATCAAGGGATGGGAAGGAAAACACACATACAGCATCAGGAACATCAAGACTGGTGATACCGAATGACACCAGAATTGTCTGTGTCTGCCCTCTTTCTTTTTTTACTGAGGGATCTCTTTTCTCAAGACAAGTTTCCTACACAGGGCAGCTCTGGTGCTTCACAATTCATAGCTTTGCCACTCGTTGGGTCTTAGAATTCTTTCCTTAGCTACAGTGTAGAAAATTCTGATTTTAATGAGTGATTTTTGGTGATGTTGAGCAGGAGTGTGTCTTGATCTGTGTACATCGGAGAAGAATCACCTTGGCTGCTCTGTTTGATCGTGGAGGAAAGAGGCTGGGAAAAGAAGGAAGCCAGTTAGGAAGTTATTACTGTAGTTCTGGTGAGAAATAATGGTGGCTTGGAATAGGATGGTCAAAGTATAGATGATGAAAATGGTTCAATTGGGGTGTATTTTGGAAGATAACTAACAGGTCAGAGTGATGGCTTGGTAGTAAGATATGAGGAATCAAAGAGAAACCAAGGGTAACTCCTGTGTTTTGGGCCTAAACAATTAGATGGATGGTGATATCACTGATGAGAAAGAAAACAGTGTGAGGAGCAAGGATGGGGAACAGCATTTGAAGATTAGTACGCTTAATAAATATTCAAGTGGACATTCAAGTGGCCAGTTGGTTATCCAGTTCTGCTCAGATAAGAGGCAAGAATGGAGATACAATTATTGGAAAGGAGTTATATGATTATCATCATATGAAGATAATGTAATTCTTTACCCAGAAAATCTAACAGAATCATCATGAAACGTCTTAGAAGTGGCATAAAGGAATTTAAGAAAATGGCAAAACAAAAATAATAATATTTTTCTGGATGCTAGTAATAATCAATAACCATAAAAAATGTTAATCTATTCTAAATTGCAGAAAAACATCCAAGAATTGCCCTAATATGCAATACGTAGTACATATCTTCCAGTAAAATATTTGCGGATTTCTTTTTCATAGGTTCAGACAAATGGAGAAATATCATGTCTTTATATCCAAAGGCAGAATATTATAAACATTCTAGTTTCAATTGATACTCAATTTTGCCTTTTAATAGAACCGGAATGAGGCAGAACAACTGGTAGGTACAGCTTTATAAAATATAAGACCTTACCCCTCTCTGCCCATAAATGATTAGACTGGTCATAAACCCATATAAAACCAATACTCTGCTTAGTATACCAACTGAATATTTTAGCATTCGATTTTTACTAAGTAATATAGAAACTATTCCAGTTAGAGGGATGGAGAAGAAAGTTGGTCTTAATATGGGCTTCGGTTCATGCAAGAAGGCTGCGATCACTGGAAAACTGAATTTGAGGGGAGGAGAATCACAAGAAACCAAATAAATGACTCAGGAGAAACTCAGGACAATGCAGCAGCCTGGAAGTGAGGAACAAAAATAAGATATGCTCCATGCTATGAGAGAATAAGAAGTTGCCTCCATGCCCGAGTTTCCCTTTCAGATCCTGTTATGGACAGCCACATTTTTGTTTCCTTTCCTTGGGTATCAGTATCTCCTGTCCTAGATGTAGACTTGGAATACCCCCCGCCCCCATCACCTTAGGCAGAGTCAGGAATTCTGATGCAAGTAAGAAAATTATCACAGTTGCAGAAAAATATCCATGTACAGAGATATATATAACCAAAGTATTTAATAGGAAAAAAGTAACTTAAATCCTCAATAAATGGAAATGATTAATTTGTAGTATTCACACAGGAATATTATGCAACCAATAGAATTACATATTTAATGACAATTTGGGGATATATACAGATGCTTATATTATAGTACTATGTCAAAAGCAAAAGCAGAATACCAAGCTGGAAGTAGATATAATGACACATTTACACGTGCATTCCCATATGCCATCAGCCTCACCGCCTAAAATGTGACTATATGTTACTTCTACACACCAGCCAACTGGCCAGGAAGCAGGCCCTTAGGTTATCACTGAGAGTTTCTCATGGGCAGGTCTATTCATGCTTTGTAACAGGCCCTTCTCTCTGGCCTTTGTTCGGGTTGTTGTGTCTTGACCTCGCTGCTTGATGGACCTTGGGAGATCTGCACTTCACAGGGACTGGCTGCCCTCTAATGACCATTGTGGCCAACACTGCTGCTGCAATCTTGGGAGTGGGGACGCTTCTCTTCCTAATACCCCACAGCACAGTCCCTCCAGACTTTGCCAAAGCCATAGGAGTAATAGAAGTAGAGCACAGATTTGCTCCTGTCAGTGGCAACTCACAGCACGTATAATCTGAATGTAGTCTCATATATAGCCTTCTCAGAAGGTCTCCATGCACTAGCTTAACTTCCAGAAATGGGAATTTCCAGGCAGGGTCATAGCTTGAATCTGCGTCTTAATGCACTGCAGCCGTGGAGAGCCATAGTAAGAGGAAGAAAGACTTTTCTGCCTAAAGTCAAATTCCTCCCTGAATGTTCTGATCCAGAATGGTTGATGATGGAAACGTTTACTTCCTGCAGAGGAAATTTTTCTTACAAGGAGGATGCTGGATCCTCATGACCTCTATGATAATCACAGTAACCATAGCACATTTCCTGAAGTCTTAAATAGCATTGATGTGGGACGACAGTCCCATCCAGGTCATAAACCACTAGAATATGAAGTGATGGGGGCTGATCAGGAAGACACATCCTTCCTGCCATGATTGAATCTCCCAGTTTCTTTGTGACCAGATGTTTGTATGAGAGTACACCATGCACTAAAGCTAAACTTTATCATAGGGTAGACCAAATGTGTATTTAGGGGACAAGATACTTTCTAACTCTGCAAAGGTACAATCCTGCCAAAAGAACTAACTTTTAACACTGAAAAGAACCCCCAGTGCCTCAATCTGAAGCAAGTTTCCCAGTGACAATGGAAAGGTATCAACCAAATGCCTGATTAACTAAAAGGCTTGCAAAAGTGATCCCTTTCAAAAAGAAAATTCCCTTACAGGAAAATTCTCTTTTCTACCCTAGAATTCATAAATTGCTTACAATCTCTAAAATTATATTATCCAAATAAAATAATTTAAGTTACAGTCTTCTGTGGTCATTTGTGTACAGTGATTATCTCTGGGTAATGAGATTGTTCTTTTTAACAATTCTGTTTTTAAAATTTCCTCTGTTGAACATGTATTATTAAAAAATAATTTTAAGAAGTCTAGGTTGGAGTGTACTTCCATTTGCTGTAAATAATTAATAGTTGCTTGCCTAGCTAGCTTATTAATGACTTGAACTTGATTTGATAGAGTTTTAATTTAAATGAAAATTTCTAATTCTGAAGAAAACCAGATGCTTCTATTAATAGAGTGATGATTACATCTGTAAGAATTTTAGTCAGAATTTATAGCAGTTAAGAAAAGAGCTGAAAACTCCTAGAAAGTAGCAAACAAGATCTCATCTTCCCCTGCCCCAATTAAATTAGAACATTATTAACTCTCTGTTGTTTGAAACTTGAAAGGAAGTTCATTTTATTTTGTGTGTATTTCTATTTTGGTGATGGAGAAGAGCTTTATCCAAATGAAGTTAATTATTGAACTGTCAAATGTGCTATTTATTTATTTATTTTTTTCTGCGGTACGCGGGCCTCTCACTGTTGTGGCTTCTCCCGTTGCGGAGCACAGGCTCTGGACGCGCAGGCTCAGCGGCCATGGCTCACGGGCCTGGCCACTCCGCAGCATGTGGGATCTTCCCGGACCGGGGCACGAACCCGTGTCCCCTGCATCAGCAGGCGGACTCTCAACCACTGCGCCACCAGGGAAGCCCAAATGTGCTATTTTAAAGTACAAACCCATGGATAATTCTATGGCTTGGGCTCTGAGGTCATCAAAAGTGTCTACCATTAATGAGATTATTATATCATGTTATTATTTGTGGTAGCATTTCATGTACTGAGTTTAAGTAACCATCTTAGCTCTAATTTTTGAGCCAATTAATCTACATGCCAGCAGAATTCAAGTTGAGTTTGTTTCAAACTCAATTCTTTTTGACTGTGGTGGAAGTAGGCAAGAAACTTTAATTCAATTTTAAGTGCTAAATACTTAAATGAATTGAGCTTATGAATGGAATTTTGTGATTGGAAATGCCAGGAGGTCAGTTAGGTAGTTTTATAGGATTTCTGTGAATTAAAACATATCTCCAAGTATTGTAATAAATATTCACTTTATAGGATGAAAAACATTGTTGAATTATCTTTCTTTTAAATTAGTCTGCAGTAGATAATTTCATTAGATTTTACAAAAACTACTACGTTTTTGAACGCACAATTTCTTAATATAGATCTGATGGGGAAGCCTTTATCATCCCTTTTTCTTGACCCAAATAAAACTCTTTGGAGATACTTTATTTTAATTTTCATTTCTTTTACTAATGTGATGTTTCTTTGCTTTATGTTGTGGAATGTATACAAATCATGTAGTTTTGGATACTGAGATTCAATTCCAATGGGTACCCTTTACCTACAGTGAAACAGCTTTTTAATAAATTCTATAAAACAATGGTTAGAATCACACCAGAAACGGTGTGATCTTCTGATTCATTTGAGGTATTTTAAAACAACTTACATGCCCTGGGACTCTTACTTCCTTCCATCAGTTGAAATGTCAACTTTTAAATCATTTCTTAATTTCACTTTCTCACTTTCCTTTTTCAGTATCTAACTTATTCATCCTTTTTTACTGACCTTGATAAATGGTTCTCTTTGTTATAAGAGCAAAGTAACTGTGCCCTCTAACTTGATAATTATCAGGAAACTATGAGATCAAAGAAGGAATAGCTAATTTTATGTTGTCTTCTTTCTCTAAATCTTCTGTGCTCTTTGATGTCACTCCTTATCAACCAGAAGAGAAAGCCTACCTTAAATGCGGGGTTACAGGTAAACACAGTGTCTGAACAGGCAAAGACCATGTTTTAAAATAAAAATAGAGTTTTCCTTTAATTATACTTAAAGAGGTTAATTACATTTTTTTTTCTATCAAACAAATAGCAAACAGGTCAAATTGAAATTGTTTCCATTAAAATTCACATAATTTTTGCAGTTCAATATTGAATCTGCCTGTATTAATTAGCCAAGGAGGGACTTCTCTGGTGGTTCAGTGCTTAAGACTCTGCGCTTCCACTGCAGGGGGGCATGGGTTCGATCCCTGGTCTGGGAACTAAGATCCCACATGCCATGCAGCCAAAAAAAAATAATAATAATAAATTAGCCAAGGACAACTCAGTTTTTTACAGATTAAATGTATTAGGCCAAAAGGTATAATCTCTGTCTTCATTTTACAATTATCTCCGTATAGATAGTTAGCAAAAGGAATGAGTTTGTCGTCTTGGATTTGTTTTTTTTCCTAGGTACATTCTTACGCATTAGGTAGCTATATGTTCTGCTGGATAATTTCTGTTAATTAAAGTTGATAATCCCAGAAAATGAAGGCTGGCACGTTCATCTCTTGAGTCATTACTGCCTCCTCTAAGTTTTGGCTAATGAGGTCAACTGCCTCTTTGAAAGGCTTCATAACTTAAGTGTTCCGAGAGACTGTCCATCTAAAATAGATAGCATGAGGTAATGGGACTCCTTTCCCTCCTCCTGGTAAAAGAGAACATTCTCTTTTTCTGCTTAGAATTGCTATGTGGAAATGAAATTATATATCTAATATTTTCTGACTAGGCATTTCTCCTTCAGGGTTACTGTTTTTCATGTTTTTAGTCTAATGTATCTTGTTAAACAAGGAAGCAGGTAAACACTAGCATTTGGCTTTAATGACTGCCTTCCGAGAAGCGTAATCATTCATCAAATTTATTTTAAAATTATGGTTCCCAAGGCCATTCACAAATATTCATTAAAACCATTTCTTATTGTAAAGATTAATCATGGTAATTTCATTGTCTAGGGATTAGATAAAGAGATCTTCAAAAACTCCTTTTGATGAAATAAGTAATAAAATATAGGAACAGTTCTGTGGTTCAGTATTTGTGTGTCTGTACTAAAGTCTTTACATAAATTTGAAAACTTTTAATAGAAATTTTCAGAGTGAAAATATGCCAGCACTTTAGGCACACTTATAAACCCCTCTTGTCTTCAGTCTCACTGGCTATGTCCAATAAAGTTTGATATCTCCTGAAGGACCATTATGGTTTACTGGCTTAATGAAGCAAGTTGGAAAAAGTTTTGTGCAGTACCTCTTCTGTGCTCTGGGTGTTTTATAAAGTCACAGAGTATGTTCCAATTTTAAACAGATTCCCAATGATGGGTTTATTTCTAGCTTGGGCAAAACCAGATCCGAGGGAATAGTTTACTTGAGTGTCTTAAACACACACAACAGCTCCATCACCTGTCTTAGACCATGTTAACTGCTCCAAAGAGACAATCCTTCAAGTAGCGATGAGCAGAGTATTAATTTCCTCTTTTGGAAATTTGCCAGGATATCACGGTCAGCGTAATTGTTTGGGGAATGGGTTGGGAGTCTGATGATTAACACTTTGTCATACAGGAGAAGATTTCTAAAAAATAGATTCATCCCCTATTTTGCAGATTTTCTCAAAATACAGATTTTTACAGCCAGAGCATTGGTGTTGGATACTGAAAAATTCTGATTATCCTCACTAAGATCAATTTCTAAAAGAAAAACTTAGAAATACACTTCTTAATTTAGAGAAAGGGAATATAAGAAAATAATATACAAAGTCTGTTTAGTATTTAAATAGGGGAGATGAAGCTGGAAAATGTTCTTCCAACAAGCATGATGAGGAATATAATCTTTTCCGCTCTTATTTGTGATTATGATTTTAAGACACTGATTTCTAGGCTCTCATTTGTAGCTTAAAGGATGCATTTTAATGGATACTTTATTTCATTATTTAGAAATTTGTTTTCTTAGTATATATTAAGTTATTACATTCTGGTACCATTAAGAGCTTTGTGTCAGAAAGTATGTTCACTGTTCTCTGAAAAAATGAATAAGTCTCTAAGATAACCTATTAAGTTTATGGAAACACTTGAATGATCTGGCTAGAAAAAACTGGAAGTGTATTGTTGAAGTATAATTTTTTAAAAAAGATAAAATCACAGTTCTTATACAAATATAAAATGAACATATGTCAGAGATTTTATTTGACTCATTAATTAAAGAGAAAACCAGTAAGATGCTACAACTAGTTCAAAGGAGAATTCACAGAAACATATATTTGAACAATAAGGAAAGTTGAAATGAATGTACAAGTAGATGCAAAACTGCTCTGTTTACGAGGAAATAATGAATTGCATTTCACAGGACTCAATTCATTTGCATTTCTATAGAGAGGAATGATTTGCAATATTTTCAGTTTTCTATAATTTACAGGGTTATCAATTAGCTCAAAGACAATGAAAGGCATAGGTAACCAAGAAGGGTGCGTCAAACAGGGCATTCAGCAGTCTTTTTGCCCTTTTAAAGCCTTTCCCAACTTTTCCTGAAAGTAATAAAGCTGTTTACATGTCATCTTCCCACAAGCTTGCTCATTAGGCAAAAGTCACGAGTTTTTTCTGTTAATTTTTATGAGAAAATGTCTGGCAAAAAATAGTTCAATTAGATTCGAACCAATAATTTTAGGGCAGCTATTAAGAACTGTTATTCTTAAAATGAATAGAGTGTGCTTCCTGCCACCAGAGACCATTTAACTTACTGAGAGCAGCAAGGTCTGACATGTTATGTGCTCTGCGTAAATTATAAAGTGCAAGGTGAATGTTGCAGAAGTTTTGACTTGGGCGGATCAGAGAGGGTGGCCTTTAATGATATTACACATTTGACTTAACTTCACCCAGAAGGGATCTTTTATCATCCATATCTGATTTTCCTCATGTGTAACTATTGCAGTTGAGGAGAGACTGTCTTCTTTGTGAAGGCAAGCTAGTAGAGTGTGCTGTGCTGTGTATCAAACATATACACAAATTTTAACACAAAATTGAAGTACTCTGAGTGGACAATTTCTAGATCCAAGACACTATGCTCTGAAGATGTAGAAAAAAAAATCATGAATGAAAAAAAAATTGAAGGGTCAGAGATGGAAAGTGGGAAACTCAGTTTGAAGAATGCTATGCCCAAACTGGGATCAGACAAGTGTGGGCATGTCTGAAAACCAGTGGACACGGCTGCCAGTAAACATGATGAATGTGAAAGAGCAAAAATTCTTTGAAATTAGAGACTGTAAGCTTTGTATCTACTCACGAAAGAGGGAACTTTGAATGCATCCTGAGAGAGTTTAGTAAATTTCAAGAATTACTTAGTTTTCAGGATGCTACTGTAGTCATTGAATTCATTAGGATATATGCATATTTGTCTTGTTTTACAGAGTTTTTGGCTGGCATATTGATATCAGAATTTATTACAGCAAACTTTACCCATGACCTTTTTTTGTAACAAGATTCGAAAGCTTCCTATAGGCACTTTACTGAGCTCAAGGACTTAACAAGGTAACAGATAAAATCGATGAGTCCTGCCCTACTCATTAGTAGGGACAGACGTTTCCCCAGGACTACTGAGAGATGTTCTTAGTAATAATAATTACAATAAAAAAATCTCTGCTTTATTAAGATGTGCTTCTGAGGGGAAGTCTTTCATTTTAAAAGATAAAGAGCTTCTAACATGTCCTATTCACCAGAATCTATGTCATGTAATACATGCTGGTAAAGTGTCCTAAATACAAATGCTTGGGATCTCTTTTCCTTAACTGGCATGCAATGAGTTACTAAAATGAATAAAATAAAGGTAGTTAAGAAATCACTTTTGACTTCTGTTAAACTAGTGACAAACTTTAAAATAAAGAATTGTACATGCTGATTAATTTACACTCTTGCTTTTTATAAAATTCTGCTGTTATAGTCCATCAGCTGTTGGCTAAGTATTATGGAGGTATTTGGGTCCAGTATAGAGATTGGATTTTTATTTCTCATACTGTCATTTCCTAACTTTGCAACTTTCTTCTTGACTGGAAAGGAGACAATTTCTAAATAAAGGTGATTTTTTTAAAAAAATAAACATTGTATTTTCCAGTATAGAAGAGTACAGCACAAGATTAAAGGGAAACATTTTTGCAAACAGATTTCTTGGACATTTCAGTATGTTTGAGCACTGCAGATATGGCTATAGAATTAATAGGCTCAGTTAAAAATGTTAAATGTTAAAAAAAGTTAATAAGAATCAATTAAAAATGTATGAGATTTACATCTGCAGAGGTATTGCAACCTAAAAAGAAAGGTTTACACATGTGTTGCTAATGGACTTTTAGGACTTATAGGAAATACAGGCATTTTCTAAATCTCAAGAAAAAAAGATAGTGGTATCTTCAGATATTAACTAAAATAGCACCAGTGTAAGATTCTTCTTCCCTCTTGAGGTAATGTTAAAATAAATGTTCTGGTTGGCTGGTAATAAGGGATATAGAAAACTGAATAATTTACCTTTAAGTGGAGTAGAGACCCCTCTCTAGTGGATATAAGTATTTGGATATAAGTATCTGTAGTATAAAACTGCTTTGATTCTTGAGCTGGAGTAGGGAGATGTGTTGGGTGCTATCTTGCTACTTGTTAACCATCTATCCTCAGGAATATTGTTAAATTCTATCCTCTTTCTTCATCTTTGAAGTGAAGTTAGTGATACCACCATAGGATTGTTAGGAATAAATTAAATAAAATTACCTGACTTCATTTCTGGCATGTAAGAAGCGTTCAGTAAGTATTTATTGGCATTCCCTCTTTCTAGAATCTGGTTGGAATGACCCATGAAACAATTCAGTTCCTTTGCTCTGATACTGTGATAGGCATCTTGTCTGTGTCACCACAGCATAGAGGTATCACTTCGTGTCATATTATTAACAGAGGCATGTGCCTGTTCCTAGATGACACTAGTATGTCTGGGTGAAATAGTGAAAACTACAAAGATGTATAATTTGAAAAAAGCCTCTCAACTGATTCTCATATGATTCTCTCTAATTGGAGCATTGACATATTATAATTACACATTTTTTTTTGCGTTATGCGGGCCTCTCATTGCTGTGGCCTCTCCCATTGCGGAGCACAGGCTCCGGACGCGCAGGCTCAGCGGCCATGGCTCACGGGCCCAGCCGCTCCGCGGCATGTGAGATTTTCCCAGACCGGGGCACGAACCCGTGTCTCCTGCATCGGCAGGTGGACTCTCAACCACTGCGCCACCAGGGAAGCCCTATAATTACACATTTTTAACTGAAGTACCTTGATGACAAGACGAGGGCCTGTGAATGAAATGCAAAATTTGTCTGGCTCTAGAAATATACACAGTGTAATTGTCACATTATTATTGTGGATTATAAATTAATCACTCATCATCTTCAGGTGAGCGCTTAAGATTCAAACAGTAGGCCTGAGGACTCAGAGCATCAAGGTGGTGTGGCCAGGGGACGGATTTTTCTCTCACACATTTTAATCTACTTTTCTGCCCGGAAATGGACTATACTTTTCCCTCAGAAATCCACGCTGTCCAATCAACCAGCCATCTCAAAGAAGAGATAGTCTTAGGCATAGTTTTAAAATAAGTGACATCCCATCAGTGGAACGAGAAATCGTTTCTTGAAGGCTACTTACTGGTTTCAACAAAAGGGGAAAGAGTTTAATAATAGAGAATGGACTTGTAAGCATGCTGTTTTTCTTGGGCACATTGTATATGCTGAAAAGTTAATGCTGTTTTTAAAGTTAATTCATGATAAGTGAATTGAAGTGCTGGGAAAGTGCTGTTAGAGAGTCTCTTTATGAACCCTGTGCCCTCTTTGTCAATTCTGTAAAAGCACTGCTCAGTAAAAGAAAGAAGAGTGAGCAGACGGCATGGTGTGCACTTAGCCATACGTGCCTCCTTTTCCCCCAAAGTATCTGTTTTTCTAAGTGGTGTTTTTCTTTTAATCCATCCACCTCATTGAGTCAGCAGGCCTGCTAGACCCATTCTCACTCCACTTTGAAGACCAGGAAGGGTTGATAAAATGTGTTTTGGTGGTGATTCACTGCAAATCACTTTTGTCACTCTGAGGTGTGTGTCGGAGTTGGCAGGATGGGTCAGGAGGAGGAGAATATGTGAGGACAAGTGAATTAAATAAATAAGCTACTGTTTTGAGGATCACATTGAAAAATACTTTAAATAAATACAATTCCCAGTCTTTGTTGGCATGTGGGATATTTTCTCACGACTGCTGCTGGGAGTGAATCCTTTATAGGAAGCATTACACTTTTACCCAGCAATTCCATTTTATAATACCAAAAAGTTGGTAACTACTTTTATCTACAACAATAGCAGGTTGATTTACTTATGCTCTATTCAAACAGTGGGTTAACAAAGTGAGCATTAAAATGATCATCTAAAATAATATTTAATTACATGGAAAACTATCCTTGATTAATTAAGTGGAAAAGGAGAGTAAAAACCATATAATAGGGACTTCCCTGGTGGCGCAGTGGTTAAGAATCTGCCGGCCAACGCAGGGGACACGGTTTGAGCCCTGGTCCAGGAAGATCCCACATGCCGTGGAGCAACTAAGCCCATGAGCTGCAACTGCTGAGCCCGCGTGCCACAACTTCTGAAGCCTGTGCACCTAGAGCCCGTGCTCTGCAAAAGAGAAGCCACCGCAACGAAGAGTAGCCCCCGCTCGCTGCAACTAGAGAAAGCCTGCATGCAGCAACGAAGACCCAGTGCAGCCAAAAATAAAATAATTTTAAAAATAAATAAATTTATTAAAAAAAGACTATATAATATTTTTTGTTTCTTTTAAGAAAAGTATTTATGTGAAAGAAAAGAGACAACAAGAATATGCATATATACTCTAATAAAGATGTTAAAAAAAAAAGATCTACACTCCTAGCAACTTTCAAATTAAAAAACAGTATTGTTTGATGCTTTGTGTCTACCTAGAGGGGTGGGATAGGGAGGGTGGGAGGGAGATGCAAGAGGGAGGAGGTATGGGGATATATGCATATGTATAGCTGATTCACTTTGTTATATAGCAGAAATTAACATACCATTGTAAAGCAATTATACTCCAATAAAGATGTTTTTAAAAAAATAAGAATATGCATATAATATTAACAGTAAATTTTTGGTGATGGGATTTTAAATTTCCTTACTTTCCTTTAAATCTCCTTCCTTAATTTCCTGTTAATATTAACAGTAAATTTTTTGGTGATGGGGTTTTAAATTTCCTTACTTTAAATTTTTGTTTTCCTTATTACCCTTGATAAATATGAATTATAAGAAATTATAATAAATTTATGAGAAAATTATAAATAACTTAAAAAGAGTATGTACCTGTCAAAGGAATCATGCTTGTAAACAAAAAAATTAGAAAGCAGGAAAGGCTGATTCCAGTATATTTCTAATTAATTACCCGACTGTATTACACTGTTCCCAAGAATTGAGACTTCCAGAAGCCTCTTTGCCAATAAAACCGTTTTAATGGAGAAACGTATAATGACCAAGAACATGTAACTGAGAAAGAATGTAGAAACCTCATCAATGTGTAAAGGCTTAAAAAATAATTGAATCCACAATTGCTTCTTATCCTGAAAATGAAATCAGATGGGAATTCTATAGAGGTAATAAATGAGAATGGATTATTGTGTGTGAAACTATGTTTTAAAATATTTGTAATACAAAATGTTTATAATAGAAACTATTTCATGAACCAACAGAAAATCATGCAAACAAGGACAACTTCAGCTTGTTGGGGGGAACTGGCTGAAGTCTTCACAGCACCGTCTATATGGTATAAAAGTGGGTAGTCTGGGAGGTTGGGCTAGTGGTGAGGAAAGAACAGGGAGTCAGAATGGGTTTCTGTTCACCTCATTGGATTGTGTGACCTCTTTGGACCTTGAATTTCTAATCTGAAAATTGCAGAAAATAATAATAAACTATTAAAATTGTTAAATAAAAAGCATATTTAAGTCTCCTAGGGAAATGCTTGCCAAAAAGCAGTGATTCAATGAATATTAGCTCTGTACTTGAATTTGGAGTCTCCCTTGGTGATTCAAATTTAATTATTGAAAAGGCTAATGGCTTCAAAAGTAGCCATTTTAGAGAGTGAATTCACAGCAGGGAGGAGAATCTCAAGCAGTTATTCTTTCACAGAACTCCAAGAACAGGTCTTGGGCTAATTTATTCAATTTAGAACCAAACGGCCATGGAAGAGTGAGTTTTCAAATTTCTATCGTTTGTTTGGGTTCAAGTCTGACTTTGATAAGTTCACAAGTGTAGAGATTCTTTCAGCTAGAGAACAAGTTGAGTTTTTATCCTAGAAACTTCATATCCAGTAGGTTGACTTGATTGGCAGCCAATCTAAGGGAGAGATCAGAAGCAGAATAACACGTCGGTGGCAATTAAAGATTAAACTACTGAATAAGGAAATTAGGTTGGAATTTCATCATCATGATATTTATTTGACTTCCATAATCTTTATGTTGAGAAAAAACAGTCATGGCTCACTTCTCAAAAGAATAATTTTTGTAGGGAAAAGGAAATACTAAAAAGCTTTATGAAATTACATCCTCTGAAGTGTTGTATAAAACAGTACTCTCTCTGACATGTAATTTGCCTTTAAGCAATTCAGAAGAGTCTGAAGGGTGATTGTTACTTGAGTCTTTAAAACGTTCAGTGATAGGGCAGCATATGGACTTGGCGATGTCTCTGGTGGAACATCTATTCAACTAAGATGCAGAGGTGAGGGCTTTTTCTGGGATCACAATGATCTGAAGGTTAAATTCAGCTTGTAAAAGCAGAGTCTTATTGGCTTTCTATCTTACTTCGATTCCATTTTGTTTTAAGATCATTGCAGCCTAGATTGCTTTTACCTGTTTTCAAGTCACAATAATTCCAAAGTAATCATTTCACCAGTCACAACAAAAAGTGTTCTCTAAGGCTTTTGTGATACTCTATAAAGCAAAGCAATTCTATGATCATAAAAAGCTTTAAACATCTGAATTTGGTTTGGGAAAAGAGCACTGTGTAATAATATCTTTTCAGACTCAGAAAGCACTTAGAAATGGATAGTATTCAACATATGGAGTTGTTCATTTTGCAGAACACTTACTATCAGATGTTCTTAAATAACGATGAAGAACACATGCTTAATTAGCTCAATTGTCTGTGGATAACCATGGTGATGCTCAACTTTTCTTTCAGTTTCAAGTTTATGATGCCTTGGAAGTGCTCTCTGAAATTTGCCATGGCATATAATGTTTGCACATTGTGCTTTAATAAAATTACCAACCATATTAAAATCCTGCTGTAGTCCATCAAAATATTTCTACTCAGCAATAATATTATCACATAAAACTACAGCCATACCTTAAACTTACAATTTTATGGGCTATATTTTGAAGACATAATATTCTACAGATTTTATTCAATTGTGAACATGTTTTCCTGTTACCTTTTATTTTAAAAAAATTACAATCTTTTGCCTTTAATATTAGACCTAATAATATTAATATCTCTTTTTGTCATCGTCATTGAATGGCTGTTTTAGGTGTCATGAAGTCAAATTCTTATGATATCAACAGTAGGAAGAAGAGATAATTGTGGGGAACTGGCATTGTTGCAGTGCAGCAACAGGGATCTAATGTGTGCATATGTATTAGTTTCCTATTGCTGCTGTAACAAATTGCTACAAACTTGGTGACTTGAAAGAATGCAAATTTATTATCTTATAGTTCTAGAGATGAGAAGTCTGAAATGGGTCTCACTGAGCTAAAATCAAGGTGTCAGCAGGGGTATGTTCCTTCTGGAGCCTCTAGGGGAGAGTCTTTTTTCTGGCCTTTTCCATCTTATGGAGGCTGCCTGCATTACTTGGCTCCTGGCCACCTTCCATCCTCAAAGTCAGCAACGGCCAATCAAGCCTTTCTCACCCTGCACCACTCTGACACTTTCTCACCCTGACCCACTCGGATTCTTTTGCTTCCTTTTTCCACATTTAAAGGATGCTTATGATTATGTTGGGTACACCTGGATAATCCAAGCGACTCTATTTTCACATCAGTTTATTAGCAACCTGAATTCCATCTGGAACCTTGATTCCCGCTTTCCATATAATATAATATATTCACAGGTACTGGGGATTAGCGCATGGATATTTGTGGGGTGGCAGTTATTCTGCCCAGCGTGGAATATATTTCCATTTTTAAAAGCAGTTGTGAAGTCATGTTTCAGGTGAAATATCTGGATATTTAAATGTTTAAAACTAATTGTAATTTTTTTTTAACTCTATAAGATACATAGCATCTTAGTAGGTCCATTTTGGCCTCCAGCCTTTCTGTTTACAACCACTTGTCTATTGCATGTCTGACTCTATGCAAAGCATCATGCCTTTTTTACTCATGTTTCTTCAATCTAGTTGAGGAAGTAAACATTTACGAATGTCTGTAAAGTAACACGTGAACAACGCAGTATAAGGAACACTATGTAGGGAGGTGCTTAGGGGATGATCAGTATAGTGTAAAGCAAGATATTCTTGAAAAAAATTCAGGATCTGGATGGACAAAAGGAAATTTGAAAGATGTTATGATTAGGTAGGATTAGGCTATGAGCAGCAGCGTTAGGAAAGAACAGGGTGTGTATTGATTGACACACCTAGAAGCTGGTCTTGCTGGAGTAGGAGGGACCAGATCACGATAGATGAAATGATGCAGTGACCCAGTTAATACACAGCTTCAAGGCTTTCTTTAGAGTTTGACTTTATTTTGAGATGCATTAAATTGTTCTTTTAGGTTCTTGGGCCAAAGAAACAGGTAGATATAATACTGGCTAAGAAAGTTATTTTGAGAGTTATCATAACAGAAATGAAAGCATGAAGACCAAAAAGGTGACTATTTGAGTTATCCAGGTATGCAAAAGTGAGAAATCTATACTAGGGTGCTCGATGTGGATTGAAAAAAATCTGAAAGTCATTGCAAAGAAAGGATCAGTGGGGCTAGTGAATGACTGGCTGTGAAGAGCTAATGAGATGAAGATAACGATAAGATTTCAAGCCTGGGTACCAGGAGGACAACGGAATCATGGAATCATAGAATCATGGGCTGAGGTATATTGATTTGGGTAATTAAAACCATTGGATTGGATAGCTTTCCCCCCCCGCCAAGGGTGAAGAGCATGGGACCAAGGACCAGGCTTTAAGACATGCCTATATTAGAGTAGTGGGGAAAAGGTGAGGGCGTAGAAGGAGGGAAAGCAGAACCATCATAACACAGTGCCTGGACACCCCAAGGAGGGGGTAATTTTAGGATAAGGAAAAAAAGAATTCCATGATAACAAATACAGGGTTTTTTTTGCAGTATGAGAATTGTTTGATTGATATAGAAGTTCAGTGAGCGAGATAAAGAAAACTTGTTCAAAAGAGTTTGCAATGGAATTTGAGGCAGAAATGGAATGCTCGTTAAGGGTAAGAAGATGAATTCCTAGGTTTGTTCGTTCGTCTTGAAGTGGTTACAAGATAGAAAAAGGCCAAGGAAGAGCAGGGAACAATGTTCCTGAAGAGGGAGATGTAGTAGACGCCTTTGAAGTGTCTGCCAGATGACAGCTTCTTCCATGGGATATGCTCATCCTGCCTTTAGGGTGAGTCCAGGAAATCCCTTTCTATTTTGTGACCTCACCCTATTGGCTACAGTATATTTTCAGAGAGAGGGAATGGGCACCTGACTCAACCTAGGCCAATCAGGATCTCTTTTTCTAGAAATTTCTCAGCGAGCCTGAGAAATGTGTCATTTATTTCTGTGGGTGACAGGAAATGCAGACATGTAAACTCAGGTTCTGAATGTGCTCTTTAACTATGTCCATGTACATCACAACAGTGAGAATCAGTCAAGAGATGGGAGGGAGAGGAAGCAGGAGAGGCAGAAAGTGGTGGGGTGAGGGGGCGGGCAGAGGGTCAGGGAGGGGCAGAAAGGTGTGAGCACTAGGTTCCTGCTGGCTTTCTTTTCTCCTCTGAACATCTTATGAAGTTTTCCCTCTTCCTCTGGATTTCTGTGATTAATCCATTATTTTTCTAGGTTGAAGGGATTCTGATACTTTCAACCAAAAGAGCCATGAATAAGATACCAGGAAAGGTGAAATCTAGAACACTGGCTGTCATTTTGCGAACAATTCTTCCTCAGGTAATAGGGAAGTGGAGGTAATTGTACCAGTAGGTAATTGGAACAGTGAATGATCTGAGGAACCAGAAAACCGCAAGAGGTACTTTGGAAGCTCACATTCTTCATCCTACAATTAGTTCAAGCCTCACTTTAGAAATACTTCTGAGAAGCCTTCCTTAAGCCACTATTCTCAGTAAGGTGCCCCTTCCATGTATTCTCCCCCACAAGAATGTGCCCATCACAGAATTTGTTATACTGTATTTAAGTTGTGGGTGCACTTGTCTGTAACAGCCTCTAGACTTTAATCTCCCTGGAGTCAGGGACCATGTACTTTTGTTGAAAGAATATTTCATATCATCCCAGTAGAGACCAATACTTTTCCATTTTGCACAATAGAAACAGCTCTTCCCTGAAATGTTTAGAATAGAAATTTAGAGTCGATCCATACATCATCATGAGAACATGCCCAAAGATGGTAAATATGTTAATTTGTTGTTACAATTATGAAGCATAATATTTAAAATAATTTACTTAGAGATTTGCTTTGGAAAGTTGTTGATTGCTTTTGAAAGTAATTAATAGTAATAAAGAAATCTCAAGGTGTTATTGCATGATGATTTTTAGGAGTCTAGATCTTCTAAATACAAATATGGAGGGAAAGGAAAAAGAAAGTTCCTGATGATTTGTGATTTGTTTTAGCAGAAAATTTGTTAAGAAATATAATATGCAGTTAGGGGGAGTGTGATTGCAAAATCAAGGAAGGAAATACAGCTAGCTCATAAAATGATTTGGCCATTTGAATAGTCTATATTAGTAATATCTAGCTCTTGCAAGCTTTGGCTCAAGAATCCCTTCCTTCTGAGCCAGGTCTTCAAGTCCATTGCTCATCCCTCGAATGATCTCAAAGTAAAGAGATTGGCATGTAGCTGTTCTTCACAGTAAGGCCAGAGACCTTTGATAGTAAGAAGAAGGTATAACAGCGGTATGACTATGGACATAGTTTGGGTCTAGCATAGATTATCTTGGACTTTTAAGCTGTGAAAGAGATGGTAAGCTTAACCTTTATTTCCAAGGCTTGATTACTGTAGACTCATGCCATAGGTCTTAGGCAAATTTACCATCCCCTTAGAACTAATTTTAGCAGAGTTGACTCATGTGTTTGAAATCAGTTTTGAAAATGCAGAGTCCTTGGTTCTAAAAATAAGAACACATTTCTTCATTCGTCCCCACACCCTACTTTACCCTGAACTGGAAAGCAGCCGATGTATAAGGCAGAGACCTTCCTAGTCTCTCCCGCATATTAGGGTTGGCAGGTATCAGATTGTCAGTCCTCCTGGGTCTTCCTGCACACACTCGAGCCATCTGAATCAATTTCTTTCCCTCATTGAAACCCATTCCATCGTCTTCTGAACATACTGATCTTCAGTCATGCACAGATTCATCCTACCCTTCATGGTGTTTCTGCCTGCAGGCCTCTCCTCATTATTTCTATATTGGTCACTCTGTCCTTACAGCTGATGCCAATCACGCTTCTTACAAGTGTATTTCAAAGGCATTGAGCCTCTGGTGTTTCACTCATGGGAAAAGGACACTGAATCTCTCTCCTTTGTACGTGTAGTATAGATTCACTTAGCCGATTTCATTTGAGTACTCATCAAAAATTGTAAGAACTTTTGTAAAAGTACACGTGCTTTCAACCCCTCCCCACGTTCCCTTTTCACCCGATACGCAAGTGGAAAGAGAAGGGTTTCACGTAAGGAGCACAGAGAACAATTGTACCACATAAAAAAGAAAGGATCAATACTAATCATGACCTGCAGTCATACTACCTTTGGCTATGATCATCTCAGATCTCTTATCTGAGAGGGGCCCAGCTGGCTGCATCTTTTAAATAGAGGGCCCTGTGGAAGAGCCCAGAGGTGGTCAGAAGCACTTCTGGTGATTCTGTTTGTGACAGTGCATCCTGGCAACTCTGCAACTCTGCCTTTCTCAAGAAGATTATGTATGCTTGCTGGATTTCTAGTTGAAATTTTCACAGGATTTTTACTGGTCTCTTGTGGTCAGTGTGTATTGATTCTATCTTGCCTATTGGATAGTGTTATTGATCCTACATTACCTTTAAATATTTTGGTCCAATCAGATTCAGTAAAAATAATAACAACAGCAATAATAGTTGTCGTCTTCATCTCATTAAATTCTCAATAATGTAAATTACCTTTACCTGTAGCCACATATACTACAGGTGAGGAAGCTGTGAATTAGAAACATGAGCATCATATTTCATCAATTTTGATATATACATTGTCTTAGTCCATTCAGGTCACTATAACAAAATACCACAGACCAGATGGTTTGTAAGCAACAGAGATTTATGTCTCACAGTTCTAGAGGCTGGACGTTCAAGGTCAGGGTCCAGCATGGTCAGGTTGTGGTGAAGGCCCTCTTCCCCCTTGCTGACTGCCGACTTCTCGCTGTGTCCTCACATGTTGGAAGGGGCTATGGGGATCCGTCAGGCCCCTTTTATAAGGGCACTAATCCCATTTATGAGGGCAGAGCCTCCCAAAGGCCCCACCTCCTAATGCCATCACTGTGGGCATTAGGTTTTCAAGTATAACTTTTGATGGGGACACAAACATTCAGACCATAGCATACATTTTTCACATCTCTCAAATTGGACTGTCTTACTATTAGTGTATTTTATGAAGATAAGTGCATTTCTGTTTTTTTTTTCTGAGTGGCACATAAACTACCTGTGTATCTTACATTCACTGGTGGTTTCAATTTCATGAAATATGGTACCTTGTCCAAAACCATCCAGTTAATATGTGGTAGAGCAGACTGGAAACCCCATGCTATGTTCTCAAACATAATACTTCCAAGAAAGGAAGGCTGGGAACGAGGGGGAGGCAGAAGTAGATTAGAAGTAGTATGTTCTTCATGAAATTGTGACATTCTTCCCACTGCAAGAGTTGGCATCGATAAAGGATTTGTGAAGACTTTTATTATTCTGGCCCCAGTTTTTAGGGAAAGCAATTAGACAGGTTAAAGGAAGCTATCTTAGTGGCACTTGATGGAGAAGATAACCTTGGAAACTCCTTTCAGTTTTCTGAATTCCGATTCTGATATGTGCTATGAGGATTAAGGAGAAGACCTTTGAGTCCCTTTGTTTTTTGCATCTTATATTCTCTGAATTTTTCCATCCTCTCTTCTGCAGTCCTGAGCAGTCCTTGAATATACAGGTTATCCTCCCAGGATTAATAACCCAATTAATCAAAGACAAGGGCAACCATCTCTTTGCTTAGGGACTGATAGTTTCCTGTTACACATTAGGAAATGTGTCTCAGAAGGCATTTATCTTTCTTTACTTGCTGTTCACATTGAAGAGTGAGAGAGTGAGAAGAGCAATAAATGGTCTCTCCTCCTCTAAGTGTTTCAGCATTCTTTGTATGGCTTCTCATGTTCTGCTTCCTGTTTTAATAGCACTTCAGAATGTCTGCCAGTCTGTTTTAGAGACAGCTTATTGGCTGTGATACTGAGAAACATGCAACTTATGTTTCTTAACTTTTTTTCCTACCGTATTTTCCTTTCCAAATTAATACCACAAATGGCAACCATTTTAAAAGTGGGAACTTGTCAAGAGAATTGGGAAAAAAATCATCCAATCCCAGACGTCTGTGATATGATGTTGATGAAATATTTTGGTACGCTGAAACCTTAATTTAACACTGGCCTGGTAAGTGAAACTGTCTTGTAATGAGTATCTTCAAGTCACAAAATGTCTTGAAACATTTCCAAAGATAATCAGAGCTCTATAATAGAAAATTTTATCTTTTGCAATGTCATGTGAAGACTTTCAAATATTTAACACCCTCTCTCATCAAAGATCAACCTCACTTTAGTTGTCATACCAAATTTCTTATTGATCTTTGATAATGGTAAATGCCTATCTTGGGAATCTTTATGTAACCAGGTCATTTGTCACAAGATGGATATTCTTAAAACCAGAAATTAGATGCCAAATTCCAATAGTCTAATAACAGCTTTTTAAATCACAAGATTCTTTTTTTTTTATGACTTGTGAGTTATTTTAGACCTTTTAAAACCATTGGCCCAGCCTTTTCACTTATTCTTAGGCTGGGGGTTATTTCTTCTTTTGCAAAAAGTTAAAGGTCAAATTTCCCCCTGAAAATAGTTGGGGAGTTTCCAAACAGAAGTTGTTTCTCAATTTATCTTCCTCCCGCCTGCCTTTTACTTTCTCATCCCTTGTCTGCCGTCCAATTAATGCACATCAGTTCTGTTTTGTCACCTCTGTTGAGAAATGTGATTGAGTGATTAGTCCAATTTTATGCTATTAGCTAACACATCACACATATGTAATTGAAACAAAATGCTGCAGATAGACTTGCTTGGGTCTGTGCTTCAGTAATTTCTCACAAAGAGGTGATGTAAGCACCCCTTCTTCAGAAACAGAGATAACTAGGACCAGCTACATAATGTGGAGCTAAGTGCCCAAAAAAAGCACATGGCTTCACCTGGAGGTGAGGAGGTCAGTCTCCTTTTCCCACAGTCAAGTGGATAGGTGACTTCCAAAAAATTGCATCCTCCAGCACTAGATGCCTGGACTGGCAGTGGACAAGAGGTGGACCGGGGGTGGGAAAGAGGCTCCTTCCAGGTGGACTGCTGAGTACGTCATGGAGTTGGCAGCCTACCTGAGGGCTGGGGTCCCCCTGACCTGCCTCCCTGCACCCACACTCAGGCTCCCTACCAGGGGCCAACCCAGCCCCCCACCCCAGACAGAGAGCAACAGCTGCCCACAGTGGGGCAGGGGCTGGTCTGGGAGAAGCAGAGTGAGAACACTTCCAGGGGATGTAGGACACTGTGTGAATTAAAGTTCCAAACTTGTGGTACCTGCTCCGTTGGTCCATTGAACTTCACTTACAAAGCACAAACTCAAAGGTAGAGGGATTAAGTAATTTCAAGATGGTGACGCAGAGCATGAAAGCCATTTGCAAAACTACTGGATGCATACCCTTGAAACCTTCCCTGAAAGATAACCGCTTCTTCTGCTGTGAACTACTTACTTCAATGACTGTGTTTTTTCTGCTTAACGTTACAGATATTTATTCACAAGCATTTCTCCTCGCCAGATCATCCCTGATGAGCAGTCTGGTAGAAGAAGTGGTATCATTATTGGAGTTCTTACTATTATATCTATAGCTGCAGTATTGCACATAATAGCTTCATTAATTGGACAAGCAAAACAAACAAACAGATACAAAGACTCAAGGAATGCTACTTAAACCCTATCTTCTAGATTATTTAATTCAGGAATGGGGTACTTATGTATACAGTTTCCTAATATCTGCTTGAGTATTACATCACTTTTCAGGTTTGAAGTCCCAGAGAGAATATAAGGCGGTTGCCTATTTTCCTCTGAGGGTTGCACCATGCTGTTAGTCAGTGGCTTTCAACCCTGGCTGCAGATTGCAGTCACCTGGAAATCATTTTATAAACACTGACCACTTGGGCCCTTCACCCTAAGATTGTTATTTAATTGACTGGGAGGTGAGAGCTGTTCATTATAGCTTTTCAAAAGCTCCTAGAGTGAAAGGAGAGTGTGGAGAGGGGTAATGCTGGTTGTGGCCTGGGGCTATCAACCAGAGCCTCTACACAAGCCCCTCAATAGGGCTTTGGCTTCTCAGAGCCTGGCATCTGGGTTCCAAGTGGGAATCTTCCTGGAGCAAATGTTAGGAGGCCCAGGTAGAAGCTTCAAGGTTTTCTCTGACCTAGTCTCAGAAATCCCAAAGCACCACTTCTGTCACATTCTCCTTGTTAAGCAAGTCACTAAGGCCAACCCAGATAGAAGAGGAGAGAAATTAGACTCCGCCTCTTGTTGGTGGAGTGTCAGGATCACATTTGAGGAGAGCACACGGGATGCAAATTATCATTGCAGTTATCTTTGGGCATATGATCTGCTGCAGAGGTCATGGACGCTTTAAAGTTATTTTAGGTAGGACTGAAATAGTAACAAAATCAAGGAGATAGCCCAATGTGTGCTTTGTTCTCCATTTCTTTTTCAATTCACAAGCTAGGCCTTTATCAGCCAGTGATTCCTGACTTTGTAAAAATTCTATTCATTTGTTAAAATGTTTGTGATGATAAAAGTACATTGTCGAATTTTAAAAAATGAAAAAAATGATATTAAATGGCAAAATCCCTTTATACTACTACATTTTTCTTCCCAGCCCTACTTCAAAAAAGGCAGTGGATAAAATCTAGTATTTGGACAACCAATCTAAATCTCTAATTTTATATCAGTATATTCAAAACTCCAGAACACTGAAAAGCCAACATTTTATCAAATCTTACCTTGGCACTACCTCTTGGTACCTACCACTTTGATTAAGAGGCTCATTAATCCTTTGTCCAATTTTTTTCTTTTTTTTTGCGGTATGCGGGCCTCTCACTGTTGTGGCCTCTCCTGTTGCGGAGCACAGGCTCCGGACACGCAGGCTCAGCGGCCATGGCTCACAGGCCCAGCCGCTCCACGACATGTGGGATCTTCCCGGACCAGGGCACAAACCCGTGTCCCCTGCATCGGCAGGCGGACTCTCAGCCACTGCGCCACCAGGGAAGCCCGTGTCCAATTTGATTCATCCCAGCCACCAGGCTTATATGGTAACAGCTATTCATCCATACCTGCCTTTGCTCCAGGTCTTCCCTGGGCATGGTAATATTCTGAAACTTCACAGAGGACGACACTAAGTTCAGTTTGCAGAAACACAATGGTATTGTTTTGATGTTATGAATGTTCAGCCAAAGTTAGAAAACAGTAACATAAAGTTTCCTCATTTGGCATATTTATAATATCTGTTGAGCAACCTAAACCCATTTAGGCAACCTAAACTGAGTGTACAGCACACACAATGTAGAGATATTTTATGTGGCTCTAAGGAGCATTCATCTCTGCTGAGACCACACTCAGCAGCACGAAATGCAGGCTACAGAAACATCTGTGCGTTTGTTTTTATCCTGGGTAAATTTATGCCTATGTCATATTTTCTTTCCAAGGCCGATGAACTATAATTAGTAGCGGGATCTTTGGATACATCACTAGGCCAGTCTTAAAGTACAAATTGGTACATTCATTTCACGGGGCCAAGATTCAGCCATAGGAGAGAATCATGAAATTGCACTGCAGGCAGTCAGAGTTACTGATACTCTTCAAAGGTGTTAGGCTGTTGTCCTTTGGGGCATTATTTTTTTCTGATTGAGGGTCTCCCTGTACACTTCCACATGGCTTTCTCTTGCCTTATTTTTTTGAATAAATAATTTGTCCTCTGCACCCTTCCTTCATCTTGATATCTCTTTGGCTATTTACAGTGCAAGAATGAACACATCTTCCTACTTTCCACTTTTCAGTGTCCCTAAGTGAAAGATCACCTCCTTTAATACCACTCAGAGTACTCAACCAAAAAGTGTAGGTTCTTGGACCTACTCCAGATCCATGGAATCAGTAAAATGCCCACAAATCTGCATTTTAACAGGTTTCCCAGTTGGCTCTTATTCACAAGAAATTTTGAAACTTACTGCCCTAGAGCCTTGCTATTTAAAGTACAATCCTAGTACCAGCAGCCTGGGCATCCCTGGGGAGCTTGTTAGGAATGCAGAATCCCAAGCCCTACCCCACACCTCCTGAATCAGAATCTGCATTTTAGCAATAAGCCCCAATAATTGATATGCACTTAAAGTCTGAAAAGCATGGATGTTGACAGTTCAGTCCAAATTCCTAAGCATGTCAAACAAGGCTCAACATAATAGTTGCCACCTATGTCTCCAGCTCCTTCTTCTGCCCTGTCCCCCACGTACACACTCCATTTGAGTCATTCTCAACTAGGAAGATAAGCCTTTTAAAATTGTGGATATTCTATCATTTTTGAGCTACAAAATAACAAATTCTGTTCATAGCATATTTAGGTTCAACCTAAGTACTGGCAGTTCCTTGTGTAAGGGTTTATGCTTCAGAATTCCTTGCCTTTGGACATTGTGAACTTCTGCTGCAATATCCCTTTTCCCACTTGGTGAACCGTCATTCATTCTTGAAGACAATCCTTCTATAAAGCTGACTTACATCTGCACATCTGAGGTCCTTGCAGGCTTTTTCCTGCTTACTGTCCATTGCAATGCCTAGAATATATAGGATGTTCAATTAATATTTGTTAAATGAATGAGTGAATAAATGAATGAATATTTCACATGTTTTCAAACTATCTTCTCCAACACCACAGATTTACTACGGGTGATGGATTATAACTTCCTTTGTAGCAGCTAATATCAAAAGAAAACAGAGTAGGGCTTCCCTGGTGGCGCAGTGGTTGAGAGTCCACCTGCCGATGCAGGGGACACGGGTTCGTAACCCGGTCTGGGAAGATCCCACATGCCGCGGAGCGGCTGGGCCCGTGAGCCATGGCCGTTGAGCCTGCGCGTCCGGAGCCTGTGCTCCGCAACGGGAGAGGCCACAACAGTGAGAGGCCCGTGTACCGCAAAAAAAAAAAAGAAAAAAGAAAAAAGAGTAGAAATATATTTTCCAATTTTAAATATAAGTGATAGGTAAGTGTGCTTGCATCATGCAAAATATCTGTCCCTAAAAAGTTGTAAACTAATTACAGTCTTAGTCAAACAAATTGTACCTGGAAGGGAAATGCTCATCTTTCTAAGATTTGAACCCGACAGTATATTCTTCTTTCTTTCTTTCTTTCTTTATTTTTGTGGAACCTTTTGAGAAACCACCAAGCTGTTTTCCACAGCATTTGCACCATTTTACATTCCTACCAGCAATAAACAAAGGTTTTCATCTCTCTACCTCCTCACTTTTCCTTTTTTTCTTTTTTATTATAACTACCCTAATGGGTATAAAGTAGTATCTCATTGTGTTTTTTTTTTTAACATCATTATTGGAGTATAATTGCTTTACAATGGTGTGTTAGTTTCTTCTTTATAACAAAGTGAATCAGTTATACATATACATATGTTCCCATATCTCTTCCCTTTTGCATCTCCCTCTCTCCCATCCTCCCTATCCCACCCCTCCAGGAGGTCACAAAGCACCGAGCTGATCTCCCTGTGCTATGCAGCCACTTCCCACTAGCTATCTACCTTACATATGGTAGTGTATATATGTCTATGCCACACTCTCACTTTGTCACAGCTTACCCTTCCCCCTCCCCATATCCTCAAGTCCATACTCTAGTAGGTCTGTATCTTTATTCCTGTCTTACCCCTAGGTTCTTCATGACCTTTTTTTTTTCTCTTAGATTCCATATATATGTGTTAGCATACAGTATTTGTTTTTCTCTTTCTGACTTACTTTACTCTGTATGACAGACTCTAGGTCCATCCACCTCATTACAAATAACTCAATTTCGTTTCTTTTCGTGGCTGAGTAATATTCCATTGTATATATGTGCCACATCTTCTTTATCCATTCATCTGTTGATGGACACTTAGCTTGCTTCCATGTCCTGGCTATTGTAAATAGAGCTGCAATGAACATTTTGGTACATGACTCTTTTTGAATTATGGTTTTCTCAGGGTATATGCCCAGTAGTGGAATTGCTGGGTTGTATGGTAGCTCTATTTGTAGTTTTTTAAGGAACCTCCATACTGTTCTCCATAGTGGCTGTATCAATATACATTCCCACCAGCAGTGCAAGAGTGTTGCGTTTTCTCCACACACTCTCCAGCATTTATTGTTTCTAGATTTTTTGATGGTGGCCATTCTGACTGGTGTGAGATGATATCTCATTGTAGTTTTGATTTGCATTTCTCTAATGATTAATGATGCTGAGCATTCTTTCATGTGTTTGTTGGCAATCTGTATATCTTCTTTGGAGAAATGTCTATTTAGGTCTTCCGCCCATTTTTGGATTGTGTTGTTTGTTGTTTTGTTATTGAGCTGCATGAGCTGCTTGTAAATTTTGGAGATTAATCCTTTGTCATTTGCCTCATTTGCAAATATTTTCTCCCATTCTGAGGGTTGTCTTTTCATCTTGTTTATGGTTTCCTTCGCTGTGCAAAAGCTTTGAAGTTTCATTAGGTCCCATTTGTTTATTTTTGTTTTTATTTCCATTTCTCTTGGAGGTGGGTCAAAAAGGATCTTGCTGTGATTTATGTCATAGAGTGTTCTGCCTATGTTTTCCTCTAAGAGTTTTATAGTTTCTGGCCTTACATTTAGGTCTTTAATCCATTTTGAGTTTATTTTTGTGTATGGTGTTAGGGAGTATTCTAATTTCATACTTTTACATGTAGCTGTCCAGTTTTCCCAGCACCACTTATTGAAGAGGCTGTCTTTTCTCCACTGTATATTCTTGCCTCCTTTATCAAAGATAAGGTGACCATATGTGCGTGGGTTTATCTCTGGGCTTTCTATCCTGTTCCATTGATCTATATTTCTGTTTTGGTGCCAGTACCATACTGTCTTGATTACTGTAGCTTTGTAGTATAGTCTGAAGTCAGGGAGCCTGATTCCTCCAGCTCTGTTTTTCGTTCTCAAGATTGCTTTGGCTATTCAGGGTCTTTTGTGTTTTCATAAGAATTGTGAACTTTTTTGTTCTAGTTCTGTGAAAATTGCCAGTGGTAGTTTGATAGGGATTGTGTTGAATCTGTAGATTGCTTTGGGTAGGAATTTTCACAATGTTGATTCTTCCAATCCAAGAACATGGTATGTCTCTCCATCTATTTGTATCATCTTTAATTTCTTTCGTCAGTGTCTTATAATTTTCTGCATACAGGTCTTTTGTCTCCTTAGGTAGGTTTATTCCTAGATATTTTATTCTTTTTGTTGCAGTTGTAAATGGGAGTGTTTTCTTAATTTCACTTTCAGATTTTTCATCACTAGTGTATAAGAATGCCAGAGATTTCTGTGCATTAATTTTGTATCCTGCTATTTTACCAAATTCATTGATTAGCTCTAATAGTTTTCTGGTAGCATCTGTAGGATTCTCTATGTATAGTATCATGTCTTCTGCAAACAGTGACAGCTTTACTTCTTCTTTTCTGATTTGGATTCCTTTTATTTCTTTTTCTTCTCTGATTTCTGTGGCTAAAACTTCCAAAACTATGTTGAATAAGAGTGGTGAGAGTGGGCAACCTTGTCTTGTTCCTGATCTTAGTAGAAATGGTTTCAGTTTTTCACCATTGAGGATGATGTTGGCTGTGGGTTTGTCATATATGGCCTTTATTTTGTTGAGGAAAGTTCCCTCTATGCCTACTTTCTGCAGGGTTTTTATCATAAATGGGTGTTGAATTTTGTCAAAAGCTTTCTCTGCATCTATTGAGATGATCATATGGTTTTTCTCCTTCAATTTGTTAACATGGTGTATCATGTTGATTGATTTGCATATATTGAAGAATCCTTGCATTCCTGGGATAAACCCCACTTGATCATGCTGTATGATCCTTTTAATGTGCTGTTGGATTCTGTTTGCTAGTATTTTCTTGAGGATTTTTGCATCTATGTTCATCAGTGATACTGACCTTTAGTTTTCTTTCTTTGTGACATCTTTGTCTGGTTTTGGTATCAGGGTGATGGTGGCCTTGTAGAATGAGTTTGGGAGTGTTCCTCCCTCTGCTATATTTTGGAAGAGTTTGAGAAGGATAGGTGTTAGCTCTTCTCTAAATGTTTGATAGAATTCGCCTGTGAAGCCATCTGGTTCTGGGCTTTTGTTTGTTGGACAATTTTTAATCACAGTTTCAATTTCAGTGCTTGTGATTGGTCTGTTCATATTTTCTATTTCTTCCTGGTTCAGTCTTGAGAGTTTGTGCATTTCTAAGAATTTGTCCATTTCTTCCAGGTTGTCCATTTTATTGGCATCTAGTTGCTTGTAGTAGTCTCTCTTTATCTTTTGTATTTCTGCATTGTCAGTTGTTACTTCTCCTTTTTTATTTCTAATTCTATTGATTTGAGTCTTCTCCCTTTTCTTCTTCATGAGTCTGGCTAATGGCTTGTCAATTTTGTTTATCTTCTCAAAGAACTAGCTTTTAGTTTTATTGATCTTTGCTATCATTTCCTTCACTTCTTTTTCATTTATTTATGATTTCTTTCCTTCTGCTAACTTTGGGGGGTTTTTGTTCTTCTTTCTCTAATTGCTTTAGGTGCAAGGTTAGGTTGTTTATTTGAGATGTTTCCTGTTTCTTAAGGTAAGATTGTATTGCTATAAACTTCCCTTTTAGAACTGCTTTTGCTGCATCCCATAGGTTTTGGGTCGTCGTGTCTCCATTGTCATTTGTTTCTAGGTAGTTTTTGATTTTCTCTTTGATTTCTTCGATCACTTCATTATTAAGTAGTGTATTGTTTAGCCTCCATGTGTTTGTATTTTTTACAGATATTTCCTGTAATTGATATCTAGTCTCATAGTGTTGTGGTCAGAAAAGATACTTGATATGGTTTCAATTTTCTTAAATTTACCAAGGCTGTATTTGTGACCCAAGGTGTGATCTATCCTGGAGAATGTTCCATGAGCACTTGAGAAAAATGTGTATTCTGTTGTTTTTGGATGGAATGTCCTATAAATATCAATTAAGTCCATCTTGTTTAATGTATCATTTAAAGCTTGTGTTTCCTTATTTATTTTCATTTTGGTTGATCTGTCCATTGGTGAAAGTGGGGTGTTAAAGTCCCATAATATGATTGTGTTACTGTCGATTTCCCCTTTTATGGTGGTTAGTATTTGCCTTATGTACTGAGGTGCTCCTATGTTGGGTGTATAAATATTTACAATTGTTATATCTTCTTCTTGGATCGATCCCTTGATCATTATGTAGTGTCCTTCTTTGTCTCTTGTAATAATCTTTAGAGTCTGTGTTGTCTGATATGAGAATTGCTACTCCAGCTTTCTTCTGATTTCCATTTGCATGGAATATCTTTTTCCATCCCCTCGCTTTCAGTCTGTATGTGTCCCTAGGTCTGAAGTGGGTCTCTTATAGACAGCATATATACAGGTCTTGTTTTTGTATCCATTAAGCCAGTCTGTGTCTTTTGGTGGGAGCATATAATCCATTTACATTTAAGGTAATTATCGATATGTATGTTCCTATTCCCATTTTCTTAATTGTTTTGGGTTCGTTATTGTAGGTCTTTTCCTTCTCTTGTGTTTCTTGCCTAGAGATGTTCCTTTAGCATTTGTTGTAAAGCTGGTTTGGTGGTGCTGAACTCTCTCAGCTTTTGCTTGTCTGTAAAGGTTTTAATTTCTCCATCAAATCTGAGTGAGATCCTTGCTGGGTAGAGTAATCTTGGTTGTAGGTTTTTCTCCTTCATCACTTTAAATATGTCCTGCCACTCCCTTCTGGCTTGCAGAGTTTCTGCTGAAAGATCAGCTGTTAACCTTATGGGGATTCCCTTGTGTGTTATTTGTTGTTTTTCCCTTGCTGCTTTTAATATGTTTTCTTTGTAGTTAATTTTTGATAGTTTGATTAATATGTGTCTTGGCATGTTTCTCCTTGGATTTATCCTGTATGGGACTCTCTGTGCTTCCTGGACTTGATTTACTATTTCCTTTCCCATATTAGGGAAGTTTTCAACTATAATCTCTTCAAATATTTTCTCAGTCCGTTTCTTTTTCTCTTCCTCTTCTGGGACCCCTATAATTCGAATGTTGGTGCATTTAATGTTGTCCCAGAGGTCTCTGAGACTATCCTCAGTTCTTTTCATTCTTTTTTCTTTATTCTGCTCTGCAGTAGTTATTTCCACTATTTTATCTTCCATGTCGCTTATCCGTTCTTCTGCCCCAGTTATTCTGCTATTGATACCTTCTAGCGTATTTTTAATTTCATTTATTGTGTTGTTCATTGTTGCTTGTTTCCTCTTTAGTTCTTCTAGGTCCTTGTTAAATGTTTCTTGCATTTTCTCTATTCTATTTCCAAGATTTTGGATCATCTTTACTATCATTATTCTGAATTCTTTTTCAGGTAGACTGCCTATTTTCTCTCCATTTGTTAGGTCTGGTGGGTTTTTACCTTGCTCCTTCATCTGCTGTGTGTTTTTCTGTCTGTTCATTTTGCTTATCTTACTGTGTTTGGGGTCTCCTTTTCGCATGCTGCAGTTTCGTAGTTCCTGTTGTTTTTGGTGTCTGTCCCCAGTGGCTAAGGTTGGTTCAGTGGGTTGTGTAGGCTTCCTGGTGGAGGGGACTAGTGCCTGTGTTCTGGTGGATGAGGCTGGATCTTTTCCGTTCTGGTGGGCAGATCCACATTTGGTGGTGTGTTTTGGGGTGTCTGTGGCCTTATTATGATTTTAGGCAGCCTCTTTTCTAATGGATGGGGCTGTGTTCCTGTCTTGCTAGTTGTTTGGCATAGGGTGTCCATCACTGTAGCTTGCTGGTCGTTGAGTGAAGCTGGGTGTTGGTGTTGAGATGGAGATATCTGGGAGATTTTCACTGTTTGATATTACGTGGATCTGGGAGGTCTCTTGTGGACCAGTGTCCTGAAGTTGGCTCTCCAACCTCAGCGGCACAGCCCTGTCGCCTGACTGGAGCAGTAAGAGCCTGTCCTCCACACGGCTCAGAATAAAAGGGAGAAAAAATAGAAAGAAAGAAAGAGAGAGAGAGAGAGAGAGAGAGAGAGAGAGAGGGAGGGAGGGAAGGAGGGAAGGAGGAAGGAAGGAAAAGGATAAAATAAAATAAACGTAAAATAAAATAAAGTTATTAAAATAAAAAATAATTATTAAGAAAAAAATTTTAGAAAGTGAAAAAAAAAAAAACCGGACATACAGAACCCTAGGACAGATGGTGAAAGCAAAGCTCTACAGACAAAATCTCACACAGAAGCATACACATACACACTCACCAAAAGAGGAAAAGGGGAAAAAATAATCTATCTTGCTCCCAAAGTCCACCTCCTCAATTTGGGATGAATCGTTGTCTATTCATGTATTCCACAGATGCAGGGTACATCAAGTTGATTGTGGAGCTTTAATCCGCTGCTCCTGAGGCTGTTGGGAGAGATTTCCCTTTCTCTTCTTTGTTCTCACAGCTCCTGGGGTTCAGTTTTGGATTGGGCCCCGCCTCTGCGTATAGGTCGCCTGAGGGCGTCTGTTGTTCTCAGACAGGACGAGGTTAAAGGAGCCGCTGATTCGGGGCTCTGGCTCACTCAGGCCGGGGGGGAGGGAGGGGTTCGGAGGCGGGCGAGCCTGCTGCAGCAGAGGCCGGCATGACGTTGCCCCAGCCTGAGGCGCGCCGTGCGTTCTCCCGGGGAAGTTGCCACTGATCACGGGACCCTGGCAGTGGCGGGCTGCACAGGCTCCCCGGAAGGGGGTGTGGATAGTGACCTGTGCTCACACACAGGCTTCTTGGTGGCGGCAGAAGCAGCCTTAGCGTCTCATGCCCTGTCTCTGGGGTCCGCGCTTTTAGCCGCGGCTTGCGCCCGTCTCTGGAGCTCCTTTAAGCAGCGCTCTTAATCCCCTCTCCTCACGGACCATGAATCAAAGAGGGAAGAAAAAGTCTCTTGCCTCTTCGGCAGGTCCAGACTTTTCCCCGGACTCCCTCCCGGCTAGCCGTGGCACACTAAACCCCTGCAGGCTGTGTTCACGCCGCCAACCCCAGTCCTCTCCCGGCGCTCCGCTCCGACCGAAGCCCGAGCCTCAACTCCCAGCCCCGCCCGCCCCGGCGGGTGAGCAGACAAGCCTCTCGAGCTGGTGAGTGCCGGTCGGCACCGATTCTCTGTGCGGGAATCTCCTCGCTTTGCCCTCCGCACCCCTGTTGCTGCGCTCTCCTCCACGGCTCTGAAGCTTCCCCGCTCCGCCACCCACAGTCTCCGCCCGCGAAGGGGCTTCTAGTGTATGGAAAGCTTTCCTCCTTCACAGCTCGCTCCCACTGGTGCGGTCCCGTCCCTATTCTTTTGTCTCTGTTTATTCTTTTTGCTTTTGCCCTACCCAGGTACGTGGGGAGTTTCTTGCCTTTTGAGAGGTCTGAGGTCTTCTGCCAGCGTTCAGTAGGTGTTCTGTAGGAGTTGTTCCACGTGTAGATGTATTTCTGGTGTATCTGTGGGGAGGAAGGTGATCTCCGCGTCCTATTCTTCCGCCATCTTCTCCTGTCTCCCAGTATATTCTTTTTATGTGTTGACTCTTAAGATGGTAATAGTTACCCCTAACTTTACCAATTTTGTAACTAGGTTTGTTGCTACTCTAGCTGATATGGGAGAGGGTTGGCAGGGCACCTCTGATTTTATTCCAGACGAAATAGGAAAACTAGAGAACATTTTTACATTTCTAGTTTTTTTGCTATTTTTTTTTCTTTCCATGTATGACTATGACAAAGAACACAGCTTGGATCAGTTTCAGCTTGGCTAGAGAATACACACTACACATATGCTCTTTGACTTTGGCAATGATATCTGTGATTTAAGGATTTTCGTTTTGGTTGGCAGATTTTTCTTCAAATGAATGTATCCTTGATGAAAATGAGATCTTAATGAAACCTTAATTCAGACACTGCAAAATCACACACATATTCTATGTATATAAAAATAAAAAAACTGAATAGAAATTTTCACTTTATACCAAATACTAACAGATACATTTCCCCAGATTGCTTGCTCAGTTCCAATTATCCATTTCAATAAAAAACGCTTTTCTTTTTATATTTTCCTGCTTGCAAAAATGTTTGTTAATTATAAAAAATATAAATTCTTTGGAAATGTAGCAGAAAGTTCTAGTCTGTGGTAATAATCTCTTCAAAATTTTAGTATATAATCTTCCAGATTTAGTTCTCTGTAGATATTACAATATTTATGTTATAATCCAAAGAAGCATGAACCACGGGATCTAAAATGTGCACTGCAAGGAACCTATGTGTTTCTGGCCCACAGTTGCGAAGCATTTTTGATCCAGTGGTTCATGCAAAAATGATCCATACTCATTGAGGGCAAGGGATGTACTTTTCCCTTTTTGTGTTTTGCATGTAGATAAACATTTATAGTTTATTAACATATACTTTCAGCAGTAAAAAATTACAAATTAATATAGTGTTAAATGAAACGATTACTTCAGAGTTTCATTTAACTTTGTGTTTCTATCTTTTTCTGGAATATTGTGAAGTTTTAACACTTATTCTTTTTCATGAGCAAATGATTAGCAGGATTTTGTGAAAACTAATTGTTAAATAATTCTTTTTCTTGCCAACTGGGGAACATTTCTAAATTGAGTGCACTAATTTGTCTAGGATTCTTTGAACTATATTGTTTCTAAAGGAAAAATGGAAAAACTAGTGGTCATTTACTAGCAAGTTTTCTTAAGCAAGAAATTGTTAGCCCTTTTTCATTCTCATAGTTTGCACTTCACTCTTTTTATTTGACAATAGTTTATGTCAATTCAAATGCTTTCTAATTTCTTGAGTTTGAGTTTACTTGTTTAAGTTATCATCATTATTTAGAAGTTACCACAAGTGAAAATTCCCACTTTCCATTTTCTTTTCCAAGGTATGTGTGACTTACAGAAAATCTACTAAACCCATTTACACACACACACACACACATACAGACATACATTTATTCACTTACAGATACTGGAAGCATATTTCAAGTTCAGGGTCAAGGCCTAAGGGTTTCAATTGATTAAACTTAATGAGGATAAGGCATTTGAGACACTTGAATGGAGAATGATATTCATAGTTCCAATGATTATGATAATTATAAAAAGTGGACCCAATGACCTTTACTCTGTAAAATTCTCTAAAGAAGGAAAAAAAATCAAGTTATTATCCTTATATGATATTGTTCTTTAAGATGACTCCTAAAATGGACTTTTTATAATAATTACCTTGGAAAACTTTTGAAATGTGATTCATCAATAGCTGTGGGCTAGATTTGAGGCTTGGATCAAGGTCAGGAATAAAATCACTTTGCTCAGCAAGAATATTACCTTTGTAACTGAAATCGGAAAAAACATACACTAAGTATTTTTACTTCATTTCTCTGGTGAGTGGGAGAGTCTCTGTTTTTATTTCCTCCTATCTTTTTAAGAAAATGAAACGAAAATATAGTCCCTTCTCCCTAGGACTGTATGGTCTAAATTCAGAAATGTAAGAGGCAAAATTGACCTGTGTCTTTGAGTATTGAAGAAACTGGAGTTTGAAAAATGCAGTATGTTCCTTCTTTAGGGGGCACTGTCATATGTAACTGTAGGTCTTTAATTATCTTAAATATTTGCTCAACTTATGAAAATATCTTTATTAAGCTGATTACCTTGCAACAGTGAAGTCCAACTTTGTTGTGTTCTACTTGGCTTTGAAATGTCACAGCTGTGATGACCCTCTGCTTAGTAGTGGCAATGGTCCCTGGCATCCTTGAGGAATCTGGAGATCAGGGATGAGTACAATACAGAGTGTTTTATTGATGTCTACCATGAAAAAAAAGTGTGGTTTTTAAACTCAATACCAAGCTCTGTAATAGAGATGTTTCTTGCCTCTATGGGACTTTCAGTCTGCAGAATTTCAAATTTGGGAATTAGGGTTTATGAGGGAAAAGAATCGGATACTGTGAGGGAAAATAATGATATGTGTGGAGCTAGTGGGAGTTGGGGGTATTTTACGTTGGTTACAGGTGTTAGAGAAGAACTTTTGGAGCAGGTGTTACCATAGATTGGGGTCCTAGGAAACAAACTCTGAGATTTGAGGTCAAGAGGTTGACTGTGGAGTATTTTTGAGGATGACATGATGAGGGATGAGAGAAGCAGAATTGGGCAGAGGTTGAACTGTGGTGCAGTTTCGACAGAGGCTTAGCCATTCCTATGGAGAGCTCGAGAGCTGAGGTGGTCCCTCCGAGCTGTCCCTGCCTTGAAGCAAGGGGGGCTGGCTTGGGCTTTCTACAATATCCACTGCCCCCATACACCTTCCCAGGCATTGGCATGGGCTGACCCTCAAGAGAGATCATCTTGGGCAAGATTGCTCTTCTCAAATGAGGATAACGCCTGGTTAGAAACTCAGTCCCCAGCACTCCCAGCAACACGGGGCAAGCACTTCAGTTCTAAAGAGGAATCAAGGCAGCACAGCAGAGCATCCACTCTAACTATAACTAATACCTGAAGAACAAGAAAGCCATGGCCCAATGAAAATGGAGGAGAAGTGCTTTCTAGACAGATAAAGCATCATGGGTAAAGGGCCCGAATTGGCAAAAACCTCCAGCTATTGAAGTAACTAAGAGTGTCAGTGGGGCTACTGCTATTACTGTATGGAGAATGGGTTTGGTAGGAATATGAATGAAAGTCAGGACATTGCTGTGGTTCAAGGAAAATAAAATGGTGGCTTAGATATGATGGTAACAATAAATAGGAAGGAAAGCATGTATTTTCAAATTATATTTGAAAGTAGAATCAATAGAACTTGATGATAGATTGGGTGGTGGTGGAGTGAGTGAGGAGGGAGTCAAGAATATTTTCCACACTTCCAGCTTGAGCAGCTAAGTGAAAAAGGTGGTGCAGTTTACTAAGATGGAGGATATTGGGGAAGGAACAGGTTTCAGAAGCCTATTATAAAAGAGCGATTTGACTGAGTTAATCTAAATCAAAATACAAGTAAATCACACTTCCTTTGGAACACTGTACCACCCTGTGGCTCTCCTTCCCATCACTGAAACATTTCCTAAAAAACAGTAGAGTCATTACTGGGAACTACAAGAGAAGCAACATTGCAGTGTAGAGTTTGTATCAATTCAGAAATGCCTGTCCTTTGAAGTTTCATTGTATTCTGTAACACCTGTATTCTGTTGTTATATGATAACCACAAGAAAGTTCCAGATGGTTGTGGATACTGTGTATGGATGACTTGGCACAGAGCCTCTCACTTTAGATATCCATCATGCAAAACATCCCTATTCATTCGATCACTTATTCAACCGTTATATATATATATTTTTTTGTCCTTACAGTGTTCCAGAGACTATCCTAATGTGCTGGAAGACGGTTCTGAACATGGCAGAAAAGGTGCCTGAGCTTCTCAGTAAGCTTACAGTCTCAACAAGGGAAAAAGACAATAAACTTGTGAGTAACAAACTAAATAAAATCACTTCAGATAGTGATTAATAGATAAAAGTAAAAGAGGCAGTGTGGTGGTGAGTTCTCAGTACGATGGGGGAGTGCAGTATTCGAGAGGGCAGATACGGAAAGCTTCTTCCAGGAGGTGACAGGCAAGTTGAAAACTGAACAGTAAGAAGGAGCCATTATGTGAAGGTGTGGGCTATCTTTCATGGCAAAGGGAAGAGAAAATTCAGCTACCCGATGTGGAAACTAGCTGGGCGCATTCGAGAAGCAGAAGGAAGACCAGTTGTGCTGAAGCATAAGTGACATGGTGACTAGTAAGACATGAAGTGAGAGAAGTAATTTGGGAAGTGTTTGGGAAGCCATGGAAAGGATGTTGTCATTCAAAGAGCACTGGAAAGGCACTGAAAAGTTTAAGTAGCTCAGTGACCTGATCTGATTGCTATTTTCAAAAGATCGCTTTGGCTGGTAAGGAGAATGGATTTTAAAGGGGACATGGGTGGAGAGGGAAGAAGCTCTTTAGGAGGACCTGGCAGTTGGCAGAAACAACATGAGTGTGACTTGGACTAAGGTGATAGTATTGGAGATGGAGAGAAGAAAGGTTCTAAACACCTTTTGGAAGCAAATCGAATGGGTATTACTCCTAGGCGGGATCTGGAGGGGAGGGAAATGTCGATTTTTCATTTGAGCAGCAGGGGGAAGCTGGTAGAGTACAGCAAGAAATGGAAGTCTGTGGAAAGAACAGTTTTGCACAAAGAGACCAAATATTCTCATATAGAGAGGTCAAGGATGCTATTGGGCTTTGTCTGGAGATGAAGGAAAGAAGTTTGAGTCAAAACTGTAAGTCCAGGGGTCTTCGATGGATAGCTATTAATTAATACTATGGCTGGCATCACCTCCAGAGAGAGAATAAAAAAAGAAAGAATAAGGCTCAGGGGGAGCCTGTCTTGTAGAGCTCTGGAAGAAAAGAGTCCAGAAAAGACCTATGCACACCCTTTGGTGTAGGTGTGTCACAGAATGACTTTTCATTACGTACTGAACTCAATGGAAAACCAGAAGAGGGCACTGTCACAGAAACCTATAAGAAAAAAAAAGTTTCAATCAAGAGAAGACAGTCAAAGGTATTGGTATAAGCTCCTACTGAACAATGAGGGCTGCCAATAAGAATGTCACTGGTAGGACTTCCCTGGTGGCTCAGTGGTTGAGAGTCCGCCTGCCGATGCAGGGGACACGGGTTCGTGCCCCGGTCCGGGAAGATCCCACAGCCGCGGAGCGGCTGGGCCCGTGAGCCATGGCCGCTGAGCCTGCGCGTCCGGAGCCTGTTCTCCACAACGGGAGAGGCCACAACAGTGAGAGGCCCGCGTACCGCAAAAAAAAAAAAAAAAAAGAATGTCACTGGTAGGCTTGGTAAAAGCAGTTCAGTGGAGGAGAGGGGACTGAAACCTGATTATGGAAGAGTGAATGGGAGACAATAAAATGCCAACTCCAGTGAACCACTCTTTTGATAAGTTTTACTGAGAAAGTGAGCAGAGAAGGGCAGTGGTCGAGAAGGAAGGAATGAGGAGACCAGAAATGGATTTTCTAAGAAAAAGACCTTAGCGAAGTTTGTATGCTCACGGAAATACTCCAGCTGAAAGAGAACAAATGAAGATGCAGGAGTGAAGGGGGTAATTGACGGAGTGATGTCCCCAAGAGGTGTATTGGGTGGAGAACCGGGGCTCAAGTGAAGAGAGCAGACTTCCATCTGAGCAGGGCCAGGATGTGTCTTCCAGACCAGGAGTGCAAAGAATGTGCATACAGATGCAGAGAGACTGGCAGGTTTAGCGATGAGAAGGTGAAAGTGTTTCTGCTCTGTTGCATCCATGTTTTTCTCCCATGAACTGTGAGGCACTGAGAACGGCAGGGGTGATTGCAGAGGCAGGTGGGTTGGAAGTGTAGATCAGAGGAATACCCAAACAATAAATCTTGTGTACCTTTCGGAAGAAAGGTTATCACCAATTAACTGAATTTAATAGAAATGGAAGTATGGAATGAGAAACCTGCAAGAGTGCCTAACGCTGATCATAAAGAGTAAGCAATACTAACCACAGTAGTGAAGTTCCCTCAAGTATGATTGATACATTTCCATTGCTCTTAATAAGAAGTAACTATTTCTAATTGCTGAAAATTATGGACACGTTCACTTAAGTTTTGTATGAGTTTCCTTTAAGTTTGTAAATTTAGTGGGAATATTTTCACTATTAGTTTTGTTGTGACCTTATTGAAACCAAGAAACTATTTCTTTAGGGAAGAGGGTTTTCAATTTAATGTGCCTTTTCTTCTCCATAAATAAGGAATGAGCACCCCTTTCAGAGCCCATGAAAGGTCACTTATAAAATATATATTTTAGGGCAATAAAACTCATATATGGATCTTGTACCTCTGCATCCTCAACTCGTTTTCCTCTTTCAGCTTCATATGAAGATCACAAGGGGGGGCACAACCTGCCTTTAGAAGTGCTTTTGAGAGCAGATTTTATCATGCTTGATATAATTCCTGTTCTAGGACCTAGTCTATCATCATGAGAACAGATCATTCTGATGTGGTATCTCGAACATGGTTGTCACACCTTTCTAGACAACTCTGAGAAGTAGGAAGGAAGGTTAATTCTAGCTGAAAATAATCATCTGTTCTGTTTTTATTGATGTTGCTTGTTTATTTAATAGCTGATAAGCAGGAAACCAAGCCTGGGTTTTGTGATAGAGGGAAAGAAATTACCTGCCCAAATTTCTACCACCCCTAAATATGTGTATTATGTATGCATGTAAGTATGTATGTATGTTTGCATGCATGTATCTCCCTTCCTCCTTGACGTTGGTCTTCTAAGGATGACATTTTATTATGTAATATGATTGCTTTTCTCAAGATTAAGAGCATGTAGTGGTTCTGATTTTTTGCATTTTTAACATTCTTAAATTACAGAAAATATCTTGAGGAGTGTATCACTTTATCCAATGCAAAGAATAAAATGGGGAATGGGGTATCATTGAAATTAGATATTGTGGAAGTACGGATTTGGAACAAGTTAGTACGTTTTACTTAGGTTCTAAATTATTTTTTGGGAGCTGAGTTATGATTTACAAGGTGATAGTAATGAAAGTTTATCTTTAAATCTTTCTAATTTTCAAAACTCCGAAATCTGTAACCTTTGGAGAAAAACAGAGGCAAACACCTAAAAAGTTGAAACGGTACCCGGGTACATAGAGTAAAGCAAATATGACCAAAAATTTTAACGATCTGTAGACTGGAGCCAATTTGCAAAACATTTCTGAGTCTTCAGTGATCTTATTAAAATGCAGACTCACACACAGTGTGCTGTAATGATATGCATTTAAGCACGAACTTTGCTTTGCCTCCAAGTTTGTTATTCTCATCTGCAAAAGGATTTAAAATATAAAATTCTATTTTTTATTTAATAATTGTTTTGTGCCTGGGTATTAGGATGTTTGTTATTGCTTAACACTTAGGTATATACACATATATATACACGTTAAACGCATCGTATGTATACACACGTCATATGTATATACAAATGTTAAATGCATATTATTTGGAGATATGCTAAACTATAAGCCTAGGAAATAAATATGTACCTATCATTAATGTATAGCTTCCACTGTATATTTATGATACATGATATTTTTCTTTATTCTTTAAGGTTGATTGATTTTTGTCTCTCTGTAGCTTTTGTGGTTAGATTGAGTGATGATTTTCTCTCTCAGAGGTATCCGTGGAGACACTTCTAACTGCCCGAGGCAGTCATATGCCACAGCTGGCACCATATTTAAGCTACTTCCCCATGTAAGCGCATAATTTTGTTACCTGGTGGTAAACAGCAAAGAGCTACAAAAGGAAAATTTGCAAAAATAGTCCTATTTTCACTAAGCTAATGCTGAAGCTGTATCAATTAGGCCTTTCGAGGTAGATGAAAACATTTATTTGCAAATTAAATAACTTAGAAAATTTCATCAAGACTCAGCAAAACTCAGAATGCCATTTCCTGTAAGATGCAGCCACATTTCTATTGGGTATAGATGAACAGATACTCTCTGTGACATTTAGTGGCTCCCCAGGTATTGAAAACCTTTTAAGTCAAGGAAAAACAGCACTCTTAACTAAGGGATGGTCAAAGAAGATAACAAATGAAACAAAAATACTAAAAATATGAAATAATTTTAAAAAATATATACTGAGAAAAAAAGAAGGTGGGAGAGATGATTCATTGGAATTGGTAAATGTTTTCATTTTATTTTTCCAGGTTTAGCTCTGATTTCCTTATTGCTAAATGATAAAGATTCCTAATGAAGTAACAGGAATATTTGCTGTCTGGATTAGTATGATGTCAATAGTTTAAACCCAGGATGATGATTTAGTAAAAAACAAACCAAAAAACTAAAAAACAAAAACAGCCATCTGCTTAAAGTGACATTTTGGAAATTACCTAAAAACATCTATTTTTAAAGTTTTGTACTTTTGAAATTACTGCCTATTTCTTAACAATTCCCTCAAAATTCGTTTCTGTTCCAAAGAGAAGAAATACGAAAATATTTGCAGTCACACTGTGCCAAACCACTATCTAATGTGATATGCTCCCTGGCTTTCCCAATGCTGTCTTCTCCAGGGCACCTGAGGCCAGCTTCTAAACCTTTCCTGACCTTTCCAAACCTTCTACCTTCCCAACTTGGGGTCCCATTCCTTAAATTCCCTACTTTCTACTTATTAATTTTTGTTTCTAATGTAAAATGATACCCTCATCCAATGGATATTTATCTCCTTGAAAAAAAACACAGTTCAAGGCATCAGTAGACATGTGTGTCCCTACGGGAGGGAATGATTTGCTGCTCCTTTTCCCCTCCATCCTTGCCAAATTACACTGGGCTGAAATCTGCTACTTTAACTCGTGCAGCTTGACCCTACATCTCTCGACAGAGAATTGAACTGTCAGCCTTTGAAATAACAGAATATTTTAGGTCGTGAGGTTTTATTTTTTTCTTCTAGGAGGATCATACTGAAAAACATACCACTTTATGTAGAGAGACAAACCCGAAATTCTAATAGCATAGTAAGAACAGTGCCTCTTTCAAAATCGCATTTATGAATCAAGTGAGTAGTTGATGTAATTCATTTGAGGTAAAAGTTTCTTTCAAGAACACTAATGGACAATAAGATAATTAAGCTTTTAGGGAATGGAAGATTGAGAGAAATAGGGCTGTTTTGATTCTGGGTAGATAGTGAAAGAAAATTTCTCATAAAAATTTAAAAACATGGTTATTTTTATTAGATAAGAAAATAAGAGACTGGACTGGAGGTCAATGAGTAGCGTTACTTTTAGGAAATGTTAATTTTTACTCTGAGTTCTGGAAAGAGACCAGAAATAATAGTCAGCTTGCTACAAATATCTTCCAGATTTTCTCATATTCGTATGTATATAATGTACAAATATGGACTAGTCAGGTCATCTCTCAGCTGGTGCTTGAGGTAGTTTGTCCAGCTGGGCCAGCTCTTTGACAGGCTAAAAATAGAAAGACTAGAAGAGTCAATTTTAAGGGACAAAGGACTTAATGATAGTTAATAGGAATTCAAGGTAACGCCAAGTCTTCAGATATTCAGAGAGGGCCAACAAATAGTACAATCAATGCCAAGTTTGAACAGCAGATTCAATCCAGGCACAAGCTAAGCATTTGTGGTCCTCTGCTGGTTGTTCATGTCAAGAAAAGTTGAACAAAGTTTTAGGGATTTGGCTTTCATGGAGCTCAAAACTAATCCAATGAAGGAAACCATATTTAATAAAAATAATACAAAATTATGAATACAGGGCCTTAGAAGGGGCTCATGGAAGTGAGGAAGCTTGAAGCTCAAATTTCAGAAACTCATCTTAAATCCATCTGAGTACAGAATGATGCCCTTGTCAGCTTTAAAGGTGGGTCGTTCCAGAGGGAGTAAGAGCTGCTGTAGAAACGAGTCAAGGAATTGACTCATGATGGATCAGTAGTTCTCAGCCAAAGCTGAATGTTAGAGTCACCTGGGGGACTTTAAAATAAAACATGCCTGGGCTCCAGATTTCCACCCAAGTAATCTGGGTTGGTGCCAAGTCATTGGTATTATTTAGACCCTCTCCTCCATGTAGTTGTAAAATGCAGCCAAGGCTGAAATCTACTGATAGTTCATAATAATGGTGGTGAAGACGATTTTGTTGTTGTCACGTATGGAACATCTAACTTGCGTGAGAAGATATAGTGTCAAACACTTGACAGGCATTATCTTCTTAGTATTCATGACCCCCAGAGGTACATGTGTCATCAGCATTCTAACACGGAGGATTCAGAGGCTCAAGGAAGAGGCTTGGGTCATACAGCAAAAGTGAGATCTAAATGCAGGAGCCAGGATCTAAACTCTAGTCTGGCCAGTTTTCAGGCTCTTTTTATTGCTCTATATTTCTACCTCCTTAGACAATAGCATCTCTGAGGGGGCCAGAGAGAGCTCAAGACCTCGTAGATTAAGCCAAGGAGTAACTGACTGCCAGTAGGGGATTTTGTACAGACTGCCTGCCTGCCTGCCAAAGAGGTTCTTGGAAACCCAGGAATATTCCCACAGGCCCATGGAGCAGAGGTGACTATTAACTACTTCTGGATCTCAAAGGTGTTATATGGAGGCTGAAGTTATCCTTTTTTTGGGTCCTTCTTCTTACCCTCCCAGCCCCAGCAATGAGGGTTAAATTCACCATCAGAAACAAAGGCACAACAAGCCTTTCTCACCCCTTTTCTCCTCATTCACTGGGTCCCTTTTGTTGCGCAGAGAGGGTTCCTTGCTTCCTGGCTATATATCGCTGCTCCTGTCTACAGATAACTTTTTTTTTTTTTTTTTTTTGTGGTACACGGGCCTCTCACTGCTGTGGCCTCTCCCGTTGCGGAGCACAGGCTCCAGACGCGCAGGCTCAGTGGCCATGGCTCACGGGCCCAGCTGCTCCACGGCATGTGGGATCTTCCTGGACCAGGGCACGAACCCGTGTCCCCTGCATCGGCAGGCAGACTCTCAACCACTGTGCCACCAGGGAAGCCCTACAGATAACTTTTTAAAAATTTTCTACATTACTACCTCCTGTGACCCTCCATTTCTCTCTCTGCTTCAACTGTAGGCTAATGAAGTGTGTTTGAATATATCTTGTACATACATGGATACACACCTAACTTCCCTCCCAAAATTCCTGGCTTAAAGTCTTGAGCTTTGTTATTCAGCTACTCAGATGAAGGGCCTGAAGCTGCTCTCAATTTCTTAGAGCACTTAATTTTAAAATTACTTGCTCCTGTTTTGCTAATTCTTTTTTCCCTGATAACTGGACAGTTCCATATCCTAGGAGCTGGATGAGTCCGTACCGGGCCAGGGACAATTTGAGAAGCATCGTAACTGCATTTAAGATCACCTGCAGCTACTGTCCATTAATCTGTGTCCCTAGAGCAAGTTTATGCACTGTATTTTCCCCATCTAGCTGTTTATGGCTCCAAAATCAGCCAGGATCCCCACTGGCCAATAAAATTCATGATATCCATCTAAGCTTCCTAACTTGCCTGGCCATGGGATATTTTCCATGCTGGAAGTTACTTGGTGACTTGCGCTGGTTCTCCAAGAATAAATAGGCAGGAGAGATGCAAAGGAAGGGGTATGGGAGGTAGAGTCAGAGTCCTGGATTCAAATGTGCCTCTACTGCTTTCTAGTTATGGGGTCTTGGGCAAGTTAGTTGCTCTGTCAACTCCTATATAAAATGGAAATAGAATGCCTATCTGACGAAATTTTTAAATGTGGTAATGTAAAAAACTCCTTTGAATCATGATTGATACATGGGGATGTCTAATATATTTTCAAATCTTATTTTAAAATAAAGTTGCTTCCCTTTATCAAGAAAGATGTCTGCTGTTAAAAATTTTTCACAGAAGTCCGCTTTCCTAGGATATCATTTTTAAAAAGTTTACTGACCCTGGTTATACTTCTCTTGTGATTCCAATAAGCTGTCAAAAAAAAAAAAAAAGCAGTGCCCATTTTTTGAGGGATGAAGTATAGATTTAGAGATTCCAGATATTACTAAATTCTGTCACTTCTTGCCTGCTGCTTTGAGGTCCAAATAATATGTAAATCAAGAAAAATCTTTAGAAATATTTCAAATTCTCCTTTCTTGTTAGTGTAGCTGTGTAACATGCGTTCAGTCAGTACTGATTTATGCATGGTACTGAATTTCTCTTTTTTGTACTGAAAATGTGCTTTTATCGCTTTCAGGTAATTGATTAGATTAAATGACACAACCTTTTATGATGTATATGGAGCAGAAATTAAAAATATATGATACTTTTATCAGATATATATATTTTAGGAAAAGACAAAAGGGAAAGTAATATACATATTACATATTCATTCATTCATTAGATCAGCAAACTGTTACTGATTTCCTACTCTGTGCCAGGAAATGTTCTAGGTGCTACAGATATAGCTATGAACAAATCAGGCAGAAATCCCTGCTCTCATCTAACATACCACAAACAATTAAAAGGATAAAACATGAAGATGGATTTTTTTCCCTTATTTATATTGTATACTTACTATGACCAGTTAGCATGTATTTGTTCTTTTTGTTTTATAACATGCTTTCACTGAATAATTTATCTAATTAAATAGTCTTAGTAAGTTTGTGAGGGCATGCTTGTACTTGATCTATTCTATATATGAGAAAAGGCCAGATTGGAGGTAGCCTAAGTTCTCATAACAAAACCAGTGTTAAGAGTTGACCATTGGATTTCAGATCCTGTGACTTACAGTGACACACATTCTGCTGCTTCTACAATCCTTATTTTAATATTCTTTCTTCTCCTATGATTTAACAGTAAATACCATTGCCAGAAAGAAAGAATGATAGAGATCTATTTTATTCTTGCTTTGCCACACTACAAGTGCAAAAAGTGCAATTATATCCATCCCAATTGATGGATATAGGGAAATCTAAGAATCTTAGAAGAGGAATAAAACAAAATTAGTTGTATTAATCAAACAGCCTTACACATCTGGCAGTAGCTTACATCTGATATGGATTAATTTTTAAATTTTGTTCTGGCTTTTTAGTGGTACAGAGACCACAAGAATGTTGTGTTAACTACACAGGCAGTTTAAGCTAAGTTTCAACCTTGGCTTTTATTTTTATGTGCTTGTTAGCTTTACTCTTAGCATGATGTAGCCATTTGACTATTCCTCATATGTAGCCTCAAGTGTCTCCTTCATTGTTAGTTAACATTGAATGAGTATCTACAGGTAGATAGACGATCCCTCAAGAAGGTGACAATGATGGTAATAATTTAGAGTATCTTTGGACATGGCTTTGGAAACCAGAACCATCTGGTAAAAAATCTACATTAAAGCCTTTCTCTTCTGCCTGATAATCCTTTATGAACTATTTTATAGACGCATTATGGTGGAGAATTTGTGGATTGAAGTGAAAGCACATTTTTATCTGTAGGACAATAGCGTTCAGCTTCATCATCAGGAGCAATTGCTGAGCAGCTAAAACAGATTCTTTGCATTACTGTGCACAACTAAATGCTGATAGTATAATAGGGTGTTCTCGTCATCGTGCAACAGTAAAGAAAATGGTCCATTTCCTCACTCTCTAAGAAATATCCTTTAAGAAGGAAAGGAGGGCTTCCCTGGTGGCACAGTGGTTGAGAGTCCGCCTGCCGATGCAGGGGACACGGGTTCGTGCCCCGGTCCAGGAGGATCCCACGTGCCGCGGAGCGGCTGGGCCCGTGAGCCATGGCCGCTGAGCCTGCGCGTCCGGAGCCTGTGCTCCGCAACGGGAGAGGCCACAGCAGTGAGAGGCCCGCGTACCGCAAAATAAATAAATGAATGAATGAATGAATGAATGAATGAATGAAAGGAAAAACGTCAATGTGAGGAAGCCAGGAACAAATATTCATAATCGACAACTGAGAAAAAAGACTCGAGTGTTAGCATATGCACACACATACTGTATTACACCCTGGACTTCTTCAGGTTACCTCTTTAGTGCCCAAAGAGCAGTAGCCATTCTACAAAATGTATGGAATGGAGCAGAAAGGTCAAAGAGCCTCAGACCTTGATTCTTTCCCTTTCTGAGCATTGGCTTTCAACATGGACGAAGGAACAAGTCAAGTCACAGTGAGGTGAATGCACTGCCAGGAAGGGACATTGTGCAGGTTTGTTTTATTTCTTTGTTAATTGTGCAGATGATATAAGAATATGATAATGAATTTTTAAAAAGAAATATGCAAGACATAATTCCACTGTACAAATTTTTTACATGATTTTTACCTATTGACCTCACTAGCAAAATTAGTGTAGAGATACTGTTCATCTTTGGAACCTTCTTACCATGTTCCTTAAATTATCTGTGTTGTCCAGTGAACGTGACTTTTTAAAATTTCAGACTGTTTACAGCAACACTAAAGTTGCATGATAATTGCCAGTTTGGCTCCTCTCGGTGTCTTCAGTGACTATCAAAATGCTTGGCACATGATAGGTGCTCATAAATGTTTGTTGAGTGACTGAGTGAAACCATAGCCTAGTGTTCAAACTACTTTCTTTTCCAAGATTCTCTTCCTGTCCCCACCCCAACCTTCCAAAGTATGCTCTGTTTTTCTTTACTTAGATATAATTGACATACCATAAAATTCACCATTTTAAAGTATGCAATTCAGTGTCTTTTCGTAAATTCGCACAGTTGTGTAACCATCATCACCATCTAATTCCAGAATATTTTTATTCCCCCCCAAAAGAAACTCCTACCCATTCATATCCACTCCCCATTCTCCCCTCCCTCCAGCTCCTGGCAACTATTAATCTCCTTTCTGTCTCTATGGCTTTGCCTCATATGGACATTCATATAAATGGGATCATACAATATGTGACCTTTTTTCCCTTCTGGCTTCTTTCAGTTAGGGTAAAGTTTTCAAGTTTTATCGATATTTTAGCTTTTATCAGTACTTCATGCCTTTTTAATGGCTGAATAATTCCATTGTAAGACTATACCACATTTTGTTTATTCATTGATTAGTTAATGGACATTTTATCCATTCATCAGTGATGGTCACTTGGGTTTTTCCACTTTTTGGCTATTGTGAATAATACTGCTACGAAAATATGTGTACAAGGTTTCTTGAGAACATATGTTTTTATTTCTCTTGGGAAGATGCCTAGTTGTAGAATTGCTGGGTCATATGATAACTATGTTTAACTTTTTAAGGAAGTGATTTTCCATAGTAGTTGCATCATTTTTCATTCCCATCAGCAATGTATGAAATGCTTGAATCTCCACATTCATATCAAAAGTTATCTCCACTTTTAAAAAAATATTATAGCCATCATAATATGAGGTGACATGAGGTGATATCTCATTGTAGTTTTGATTTACCTTTCTTAATGACTGACTAATGATGTTGACCATCTTTTCATGTGTTTATTGGCCATTTGCATTTCTTCTTTAAACAATATTTATCTATTTATTTTTGGCTGTCGGGTCTTAGTTGTGGCACACAGGATCTTTGTTGGGATCTTCACTGTGGCATGTAGGATCCTCTGCTGCAGTGCGTGGGCTTCTCTCTAGTTGTGGTGCATGGGCTCAGTAGTTGTGCCGTGTGGTCTCTCTAGTTGTGGTGCGTGGGCTCCAGAGCGCATGGGCTTTGTAGTTGTGGCATGCGGGCTCTCTAGTTGTGGCTCGCGTGCTCAGTAGTTGCAGCACTCAGGCTTAGTTGCCCCATGGCATGTGAGATCTTAGTTCCCTGACCAGGGATGGAACCTGCATCCCCTGCATTGGAAGGTGGATTCTTAACCACTGGACCACCAGGCAAGTCCCCATTTGTGTTTCTTATTTGGAGAAATGTCTATTCAAATTCTTTGCCCATTTTAAAATTGGGTTATTTGTCTTTTTACTGTTGAGTTGTAAATGCTCTTTATATATTCCAGATATCAGACCCTCATTAGATTCATGATTTGCAAATAGTTTCTCCCATTCTGTAGGGTTTTTTTTCACTTTCTTTCTAAGTGTCCTTTGATGCACAAAAGTTTTTACCCATGATGAGTTCCTATTTGTTTATGTTTTCTTTGGTAGCTTATGCTTTTGGTGTCAGGTCTGAAGAACCATTGCCTAGTCCAAGGTCATGAAGATTTACACCTATGTTTTCCACCAAGAATTTTATAGTTTTAGCCCTTACGTTTAGGTCTTTAATCCATTTTGAATTAATTTTTGCATATGGCATGAGGTAGGGGTCCAACTTCATTCTTTTGCCTGTCTACATCCAGTTGTTCCACTACTATTTGCTGAAACTGTGCTTTTCTAATGCCTTCAAGGCTTTTCTCTCTGTGTCTGTTAAAATATAATTTCTCCAAGTGTGGCTCTTCATTATTTAAGGCAGTAATGTGGATGAATAAGTTTTTTAATTTCAATGGTTACACCTTTATTTTAGACTTCCCATTTATAGTAAAAACATAATTCTTTCAGTAAAAGTCATATTGATTTAAAGAAAAATATTAATAACACCATAATATGGGTGGTACTTAGATTGACAAATACAATGACAGTAAGGTAGGCTTAAGAAAAGTATAGAAAATACTGTTTAATAAGTTGGAATTGACTAATCTTTAGATATTAGAAGTTATATTGTTGGAGGGGAGTAAGCTGTTAAATCTTTTCAATTGATAAGACCCACGAGTTTGGCACACAATGAATGCTCACAAACAGTGATAGGCACTTCCTCATACATTATTACTGCTTTTAATTTGTACTCAATTAACTCTCCTGAAGTCACATGGCAAGGAAAGAGCAAAGCAAGATTGTGAATCTAGGTCTCTCTTACCTTTCAGCCTCTGCAGTCTCCTCTATACCAGGCTACCTTTCACGGCTTACATCAGATGACCCTACTCTTGAGGTAGTCAGGCCATGTGAGCGCTGGATGTCAGGCAAAGGAATAGCAGGTGGGGTCCTCAGTCACCTCTAAACACTGTTGAGACAGCTGTTTGACCCGCCTCTTCCCTTCCTCTTTAATCATTCTCTCCCTTCTCTCTCTCCTTTTCCTGTTTTCTCTTCTGAGCGATAACTAAGAATGAACATTTTATTATCTCGTGCATGTGTGTCGTTACTTCTCGTTTACCAAGATTCACGTTTGAAATAGAGCTACAGTGATTAAAAAGTACATTTTCATTGTGTTCATGAGTTATTACAAAAAGTACATAATCTCAGGTTCTGACACTTCACTTTAGTTTTGTAAAATTAAACTTGAATCCATTTATTCCTTTTCTTCTTGCCTTCTTCCTCCTTCCTTTCCTTCCTTCCTTCTTTCCTTCCTTCCATCCTTCCATCTAAAGCACTAAGAAATCTGGAATATTAATGTAAAGAAGAAGAACAACTTCTCTGTTATTTCTCCTTATCCTGAGAGACAATGAGAAGATACATTGGCTTTTGAGTTTAAATCCTGGGACGCTCCACTAATTATTAAATTTTTCTGAGTTTTTTTCCTCATAAAATGGAAGCCATAAATCTACCTCATAGGATTATTCTGCAAATTAAATGAGATATATTTATAGTGTCTAGTCATATACTAGGTTACCCAACAAATGCAACCATTATTAATATTTTGCATATTATATTATATTATCATTAATGTTATTAAACCAGAAATTATGGCAAAAATCAGAGTGCTTAAAAATCCATACATGATGAAAAACACTGGTGTTCTGTTGATTGTTAAGTGGCTCCTTCTACAGATAGAGACTCTTGGATGTAGCTGAAACACCTGGCTAGTATTCAAAATGTATAGATATTGGAAGTGTGCTTACGGCTCTCAAAAGATGGTATTTTGTCCTTTTATTGTCAAACATGATATTAATTAAGTCTGTTGGCAACACTTACTTATATTTTTAATAACCAGAGGTATATAAGCTAAAATAAAAGTGAAGAGTCATGATTCTTGACTGTTTCCAAAAATACCCTGATGGATTGTACACATTCCCTTTATATTAAGTAATATACACTATGCAAGATTTGTAATTATATTTCTATAGAAGAATTCTAAAGCATTTGCAAACCATGATCCTCTGAGCATATAGAGAGAAGTTGTAAGTATTGTTTTGTCACCAGAACCTGCCTTGCTGTATGCTATTAGGTTGATGTAAAATGTACTAGTGAACTAGTGAAATTTTCAAGCATTTTGGTCTGGTCTGGTACACAGTAAGTTAATACATTTTATATTGCTAGCTTGCACATATACATTCTTAACAACAACAAAAAAGGTCCATCTTTGCCATGTGCAATGTTCTATATTTTTTGATCTGGTCTCTTCTATTTCATTAACTAATGTCACTAAATTGGTTTTACAACCCACTAAAATGTTGCAACCTGCAGTTTGATAAAACACTTCATTTCAAGAAGTAACCACTTTGCTTTTGAATTCCTTCCAGAATCAAACCAAGGAATTGTTTGAAACACCTAGAAAAATCTTATGAAGATTTATGAACTTTTTAAAGTATTTTCCATTTTCATGCCAGATCATTCTTTTTGGTAATATACCCCTCCTCCTTTCACATTGGTTAAAGTTACTTTTGTTTAAAATAAGAGTACAGAAGCACTCAAATGCATCATGGAATTGTATTGCATTCCCTTTTACTACAGTAAAAGATAATTCTACTGAATCTATATTATGCTCTTTCATTTTTGCCTTCATGGTTTCTATTAATTTTCCTGCATTTGATAAGGTTTGCATTTCATATGAAGTTCTTCTTAACAAATGATTTGTATTGAATGTCATGTTTTAAATGTAAAAAAGAGTATATTATCACAATGAAAAGGAAGCATGTTGAATAAAAGAGCAGATGGACAGAGCCTGACTGATGTTCGGAAGTTATTTTTGCTGTGAACTCCGGTCAGCCTAGAAATCATAAAATAGAAAGGAAGCTTGGTTCAGCTCACACGCCCTTAGGGGTTGTATGGAAAAGGATTTAAAATTCTGATAGAGTAACTTCAAAAATGTAACAGCTGAAATAATTTATTTCACTACAGAGCAACCAACTGAACTTTTACATTGAAATTATTCTTTTTGAACTTGCACATTGTAGCAGGACAGCTCAGTGGTCTCTGCACCTCTGTGCTAAGGATGCCGGGCTGCACAGCTCTGCCTTCCTGACCCACACCAAAGAGCAGCGGCTGCTCTGGTCCCTCCTGCACTTTCTCACTGATCATTCCCTGAATAATGGGCAAAAACAACCCAAAGTCCATGGTTTCAAAAAAAAAAGGGTGAAGAGGAGGAGGCTGAGGGTAATGGAGAAGTTTTTCTTTTCTTCCTTAGGAAAAGTTTCCAAAGGTTAGTTTTGGGCATTGTGTGAAAGCAATAGAAAAAATATTGGGCATTTTTATCCATAATGACTACCACATTCAGTTAGCTACAGTTGTGACATTAGATCTGGGTGGACCTTCAGATCATCTTAGAAGGAGAAATAGAAAAGTAATGAATCAGGCAAGGGCCACCGCTAGTTTTTGATACATGACATTCCTCTTCATTGTCTGTGCTCTTTATCAAGCTACACCTGGACAGCTCCATGCACCTCTTTGTTCTGAGTGACATTGAGATGATGACCACCAGGGAAAAAGCAGCTCTGTCAACTCTGGACAGTGTTTCCCAACCTGACCCCATCTATGATGGTTGCATGCTTCATCTCGTGTAACTAAGAATATACAGAAAAATGACAGTGATGAGGCCAATAAACTATAAATGAACGTCCACTGAATTAATCAAAAGTAACAGATACATTTGATAAAGAATGTATTTCTATGTATATATATGAGAGTGTATGACCTAATTCAAGCTACACAAAATTTTACCCATAAGAATTCCCAAACTCTTTGTAATCACTCAGCATATCTACAGTGGTCTGAAACTCACAAGTTGAAAACAATTGCTCTAAAATTTTAAAGATCACTATCAATCAGGTGAGGAAAATGCAGCCCAAAGGGATCCCTGAATTATTTAAATGGTCAGACACTAAACAGCAAAAATAAAAGGAGGATGAATCAAAAATGTATTATCTAATTTGCCTTTATTGAAATCCATACCTGAGACAAATAGAGGAAGCCCAAAAGGATGGAAAATTATGTTTGTTTTTAGATAAACATTTCCCTGGAATATACAGATTTTATTTTTTCAGATGAAATCTCGCTATCTTACTTTGACGTAAAGAAACATCAGAAGATATACTGCTGCTATGAATAATATTTGTAATTTTAATAATTTTCTATGCTAATTACCTACATATGTGATTTATTATTAAAAATTGCTAAGGTAGATAATTGGGACCAAAACAAACAAAAAAGACACAATGACAACAACATCAACAAAACCAAGTCTTCACATCCACTTCTGGCAAAAGTGAAAGAATTAGAATTATTTTTTAATAATTAGAATTATTTTCAATTTATGTTATTGAGTTTTTAGTTTGTTTTTATTTAAAGAGAAAATGTTTCCATTCTAAAAAAAAATATTATGGTCAGATACAGAACTTGAAACCTGCGAAAATTCTGCTTTGAGGCAGATGTTAATATTGAGTCGCTTCCTGGTTCATAGTTAATGAGCTATCTAATTTTGAATAGAGATAGTCAACTGACAAGCAATCTCTAGTTAATAAGCTTTTACAATCGAGGGTAACTTTTGTCCCCCCACCGATGAATAGCTGGATTGCATTCTATGCTAATGAAACTGTTTTTCAGTGGAGCATACAGTGATTTTCATAATTCTAGTCCTGGCTGAGATGTTGGGAAAATGGTACATAGCCAGAATAATTAAAATGGGATTTAAGGCCATATTTTGGAAGGCTTCTGTTTTTCAAGATGGTTGTTTGTGAGTGCTGTTACTTTCAGACCTGAGAGTAAATTTGGTGTTGAGGGAAGTTGTGAGTTTTGATTCAGATTCCAACTTTGCTACTACTGGCTCTGTGATCTTGACCAGTTTGCTTAATAATGTGATATATACCTTGCAGTGTTGTTAAGGAAGTTCTATATCATATCTAAAGTTCTTGTCATGCTGTATTCAATAAATCATAGCTGCTATAATTACTATCACTAGTACTGCTACCAGTATAATTCACAGAGTGATTATTATTATTCCTGTATTATTTAGCAGTTGATCTTTTAAAATAAACTGAAACTCTTTTCTAATGAAGGTGTCAAGTTAAATATATCCAATATAAAATAAACAAATGGAACTTTGAATTCATTGGTATGATGAACGATTAATTATGAAATTTGGAAATGCTGAATATAGTAAGCTGCCTCAACAGAACAGATGAAATTCTAGAGGGACCCAGATCACCACATACATGAGTTGTTTGGTCACCTTTAGGACCTGCCCTTTTTTAAATGAATATTCCTCCTTAGGCAATCGTATACAAGGTTATAAAATGTCTGTACATCCCTCTGAATGCCCCAGAATCCCAACCAGGACTTCTTTCTTAATATTGTCTGGACTGCAGTGTTGATTTTTCCAAGCATGATCCAACCCACAGTACCCTTTCCGCTGGAAAAATAAAGTGTTTATTTTATACTAAGAAAAGAGCAGGGTGGATGGAAGCTTTGTATGGAAAAAACAAAAGAAGGAAAAGCTTAGGACACAGATAACTTGGATGTGGTAGCTGTAGGTCTCTCCACAAGATGGCACTCATTCTCCCTCCTTTATTATTTTTTTCAATAGACAAAAATAAATCTGTCACTTATTTTCCACAGTCATAGAACAAATGTATTGTTGGTTTATGAATCAAATGGAGCTGGTTTCATGTAGTTTAAAAACATCCTGTCATGTTTCTTATTCTTAGTAGGAATAAGTATAATTTTACCTCCTCTAAGGCTGTATTTGGATGTGAATACTACTAATACTTAGGAGGACATACTTACCCCCACTCCCACTCCCACTCCCAAATGTAACAAAACTCATATTAACCTTCTAAAAATTTTTCTACTAAAATCTCTATGGAGTATAAACTATTAAAAACACAATTGAGGGGCTTCCCTGGTGGCGCAGTGGTTGGGAGTCCGCCTGCCGATGCAGGGGACACGGGTTCGTGCCCCGGTCCGGGAGGATCCCACATGCCGCGGAACCTGTGCTCCGCAACAGGAGAGGCCACAACAGTGAGAGGCCCGTGTACCGCAAAAAAACAAAAAAAAAACACAAAAAAACACAATTGAAAAATCAAAGGCACAAACTTCCAGTTATAAGATAAATAAGTACTAGGGATGTAATGTATGTGTTAATTATAATGAACACTGCTGAATGTTATATATGAAAGTTGTTGAGAGTAAATCCTAAGAGTTTTCATCTCAAGGAAAAATTTTTTTTCTATTTCTTTTCTATTTCTTTAATTTTATACCTATATGAGATGATGGATGTTCACTAAACTATCACTAATCATAATCATTTCATATATATAAATCAAATCATTATGCTGTTCACCTTAAACTTAAACAGTGCTGTATGTCAATTATATCTCAATAAAACTGGAATAAAAATAAATAAAATACAACTGAAGACTAAAAATAATCAGAATCCCCTCTCTTTTTGTTCTTCTTCTTATCATTTAAAAATTTAAGTGGATGTACATTTCCATTTGAAAGAAAATCTCTGATACCTCCAACTGAACATGAGTCAGAAGCATATTTACCTCCAAAGAGCCTTGGGTCTCCTCACTCTTTTTAGTGATGGGAAATGTCACAACTATATTCTTGTCACTTTAACTTCCACTGGAGTCTGTGCAATCATTCAGTTTTTCTTAAAACAGAAGAAAAACTGATTCATTAATTTTTTTAAGATCAAATGCAAAGTAATACATGTTACTTCTTAAAACATTAAAGAAAAAATGTTATGCTGTCAGTTTCCTTAAAAATAGGCTTTGAATGATAAATGGTAAATAAATAAGTAAAAGGGAATTTAATGGGACAATTTCATTCTTCTATCTTTTAGTACTTGCATCAGATTTTCTTTCAAAAGGTTTAGAAGGTATGCAATGTATGGGGGCAAAATTATAGCTTACTTGATTTGTTAATGTGATGATAATGAGCCCCTACTGAGAAGCTCTTTTTCTTACATAGTTTTCAGTGTCTAGATTTTTTTTTTTTTTTGGTAGACTTTAGAGTAGTTTATGGTGACTATAGGACAGATCGCTGAAGGTTAGAGTAAATTCTTTCCTGCCTTGATCATAACAACTATTATTATGGAGTCTTTGCCTCACTTTTTAGGGTGCCAAACCTGTTGGAAGCTGATACTGCAGAATGCTTTACCACCACATAGCGAAAGTCAGACTTTGAAAGAAGAAGGCAGAAAAATCCCGAGAGGGTTCTAAGAAGAGAAAGATATTACAGAGAGGAAACTGAGACTTATATCAGAATGTTAAGGGAAAACAAAGCTATAGCTTGAATGGTTTTAATAAAGATAATAGATAGCGCTATACTTGTTGTATAGGCTAGAAACTAAACTACGCCCTTCCTATTTATTAGCACATTCACACTCCCAGCGTTCCTAATGTGACCAAAATCACTACCCACCCTGTTCATTGGCAGGATGGCTGAGAACCAGAAAGGATAAATGGCTTGGGTTTCGAGGTAGGATTTAAATCCAGTTCTGACTTATTCCCAAGCCTATGACTTTAATCAATAGACATTCCTGACTCACTGACTTTTAGGGGCATAGAATGTTAGAATTTGACTACTGGCTTTAAACATAAGTAATATTTTTATATAAGTGTAGATCAGTTGTTCCACCCTTTCAAATTTTAAGAGAAAGTATGCTTTCAGGGAACTCGAGAGCTTTTGATTTGATGCATGGAGGAAGTTCTTGATCCTCAGGGTGTTGAAACAGTGAATGAACTAAGAAAGGGGCTGTGTGGTCTGAAAGATCTTCAAGAAGCAAGTGGTCATAACCACTTTCCTAGTCGTACGGGTCAATCTTCTAAATAATGTAAGGAAAGGCACAGGTACCTCCTTTTAGAGATTTTTATTATGATTGTAAACACCTTTGTGTGAAATATATTTCATACGTATTGAACTCGGTCACCATCATTCCTCATTTGTCTCACCTCTGTCAGTATAAAGCCCCAGACCTTTAAGTAGTTGGCATGACCTGACACTTTTCTCATTAATCACTTTTTCACATTCTCATCAATCTAGGAACACCATCTACTTTCATTTGTAATAACTGCGTGGAAGTCTCTTCTGTGCTTTAGTTTATCTAGCTATTCATAAACTGTGGGACATGTAGATGTTTTTCCCCTGCTTCTTGCTATTTTTGAGTGAGCATGTGTTGTTCCTTTCGGCTGGAGTAGGAAGAAGGATGGGGGTTTAAGAGATACAGGCAGGTTTCTTTGAAGAAAGAAAGTGCAATTATTATTCCCAAAGTGCAATTATTATATCAAAAGTTGTTAATACATTTTTCACTCTTGTTAAATATTTCCAAATAGCTTTTTAGAGAGAACAAACACATTTTTAATGACTTCAGCCACCTATAGATCCTAAATTCCAAACTCAAATTCTGAATACGTGAGCTTTTCTAAGTTTTCCAAACTGGTAAAATAAGTGAGTGCAGCTGGCCAGGTATTTGACCACAGAGGGTGTTGAGGACAGAAACAACCTGAAGGGCACAGCCCCCATCTAGAAGGGGCAGCATCCCCTACTCAACATTGCCTGGATGTTGCCTTGTGAGAAGGTAATTCCGACGTTGGTATAGAACTTCAAAAATATATGGAGACTCTAGAAATCCAGGTTTTAGAGGAGATTTCACAACTTTTAAGCATTGGCAAAACATTGGAAGTATTTTTGAAAACTGTGAGGAAAAAAATGTTTCTGGTCTGATGCAGCCCATTGACCGGACTCCAGTTGGTGACCCTGAGGTATACATTCTCATTCCCTAAAGTCCCACATTAAGCTTTGTCATTTTTAAATTTTATTTGCCATGTCAGTAGGTATGCAAAGATACCTTAGTGTTATTTTAGTTGTCATTTTTAATTGTTTGTAAGGCTGTGTTTTCCCCCCGTATGAGAGTCCTCTATCTCATTATTCATGTGAAATTTTGTGTATCTCCTTTATTTGTGAGGCGCTGTCTGGGTACTGATTTGTATAACAGGTCAGTCCTTTATACACACACAGATGTGTGTGTGTATGATAGTATGTTTTCATCAGATATATTTATTGCATGGTCTCATTATGTTGCTTTCTTTAACATCTTTGTTGGAGTATAATTGCTTTACAATAGTGTGTTAGTTTCTGCTTTATAACAAAGTGAATCAGCTATATATATACATATATCCCCATATCCCCCCCTCTTGCATCTCCCTCCCACCCTCCCTATCCCACCCCTCTAGGTGGTCACAAAGCACTGAGCTCATCTGCCTGTGCTTCCCACTAGCTATCTGTTTTACATTTGGTAGTGTATATATGTCAATGCCACTCTCTCACTTCATCCCAGCTTACCCTTCCCCCTCCCCGTGTCCTCAAGTCCATTCTCTACGTCTGTGTCTTTATTCCTGTCCTGCCCCTAGGTTCTTCAGAACCTTTTTTTTTTTTTTAGATTCCATATATATATGTGTTAGCATACGGTATTTTTTTTTTCCTCTTTCTGACTTCACTCTCTATGACAGACTCTAGGTCCATCCACCTCTGTAAATAACTCAATTTCATTTCATTTTATGGCTGAGTAATATTCCATTGTATATATGTGCCACATCTTCTTTATCCATTCATCTGTCGATGGACGCTTAGGTTGCTTCCATGTCCTGGCTTTTGTAAATAGAGCTGTAATGAACATTGTGGTACATGACTCTTTTTGAATTATGGTTTTCTCAGGGTATATGCCCAGTAGTGGGATTGCTGGATCGTATGGTAGTTCTATTTTTAACTTTTTAAGGAACCTCCATAATGTTCTCCATAGTGGCTGTGTCAATTTACATTCCCACCAACAGTGCAAGAGTGTTCCCTTTTCTCCACAGCCTCTCCAGCATTTATTGTTTCTAGATTTTTTGATGATGGCCATTCTGACTGGTGTGAGGTGATACCTCATTGTAGTTTTGATTTGCATTTCTCTAATGATTAGTGATGTTGAGCATCCTTTCATGTGTTTGTTGGCAATCTGTATATCTTCTTTGGAGAAATGTCTATTTAGGTCTTCTGCCCATTTTTGGATTGGGTTGTTTGTTTTTTTGATATTGAACTGCATGAGCTGCTTGTAAATTTTGAAGATTAATCCTTTGTCAGTTGCTTCATATGCAAATATTTTCTCCCATTCTGAGGGTTGTCTTCTCATCTTGCTTATGGTTTCCTTTGCTGTGCAAAAGCTTTTAAGTTTCATGAGGTCCCATTTGTTTATTTTTGTTTTTATTTCCATTTCTCTAGGAGGTGGGTCAAAAAGGATCTTGCTGTGATTTATGCCATAGAGTGTTCTGCCTATGTTTTCCTCTAAGAGTTTTATAGTTTCTGGCCTTACATTTAGGCCTTTAATGCATTTTGAGTTTATTTTTGTGTATGGTGTTAGGGAGTGTTCTAATTTCATTCTTTTACATGTAGCTGTCCAGTTTTCCCAGCACCACTTATTGAAGAGACTATCTTTTCTCCATTGTATATTCTTGCCTCCTTTATCAAAAATAAGGTGACCATATGTGCATGGGTTTATAGTTCAGATGCTTTAGTTTTACATATCTGTGCTCATCCATCTTGCCTCTGACGAGATTCTAATAGATTCCATTTTTTCAGTATCAGGGGTTTATCTCTTTTCCATAGCTGGAGAGGAACTGTTTTTTTTTCCCTAGTTATCAAAAAAATGTTAAACTCTGACTCACCTGAAACTAATACACTGTGTGGTATGAGAAATGACTCTAAGAGAATTTTTTTTCTATACCAGTATCACAATGGCCCAATACTATTTATTAAATAGTAATTTCTCTATTGTTAGGGATTCTTATAATCATCTGAATTGATTTTATCAATCTCGGTTGTATTTCATCAGTCTGTTTTTTGGGGGTTTTGAACTGTTTCTTAATATGTAATTATTGCTTTGTGATTTTAATCTCTGATAGAATAAATCATGCAGAGATATATCAAATAATTTTATTCTTTGGACAAAATGATCTCTTCATGTCCTATAATGTTTCCTTCTTCCAAAAAAAACAAAAAAGGTGTGTTAACTTCTAAAGCCAACTAATATGGTCAAGGAGAATTAAATGTTATGAGTTGAGAATGAATGACAGATTATTTAGGGTAGCACATTATACCAAGTGAGTTTTATCAGCTGATGCAATGGTGTGATTGACAGTTTTCACTGAATCATTTTATGTATCTATGAAATTAGGAAATGAAATCGATGGTCTCTGAGTTTCCTTAGAATGCCAGAAATCCCATGACTTTTTTTCCCTAAAATAACTATAATCATTTCGACGAGTCCAGTGTCTGACAACATATAGGCTTCGTGATGGGAAGATAAGCTGAGACATTGTCTCCTCTGGGAAACCGTCCCTAACTTCCACCACAAGCCCCATGCTCAAATCTCCTGCAGCCTCGCCTCCTCTGGACCCCCTTGGCACCCTGCACATGTTACTGCACAGACCCTGGAACAACACAGTGGAAGAAAAATAATTTCTTAAATGAATTCAGTCCAGGCAAGGCCTGTGGAGCGACCTTCACTGTTACAGTATTTTCCCTTGTGGGTGGAAGCAAGAATAATTTTCCAAACCTGGAAAGTTGGAGGTTCTGGCATCACAGGAATCTGCCTGAGCTGCTTTCAGGAGGCAGCTTCATCCTGGCTGTGGCTCAGATGTTTGAGATGGGAGTGAAAGCTAAAATGAGAACTGAAGTACCTGATAACCACAGTGACAAGATGAACATATGTGGATGCTTTAATCTCTCTTCTTAGTCCAGGAGGAACAGCAGGACCTGTATAGACATACAGAATTAGAAACTTAGAATATTTTGGGTCTCTATCCAAAAATCCATAAAGGATACCCTAAAGTTGAAAACTTAAAGCCATTGCATCTTTGCACTGTAATTTATTGTTCACTGCCCGTGATAAAGTGGTTATTCCTGTTACAAGAGCATGCAGTGCTGAGACTCTGGAAACTATATTTATCTAGACAATGATAATATATAACATAGTAAATAGAAATGAAGATTTCCCATCTAGCATGTTTTCTGATTACATCTTAAAGAAGATCATTTTTGTAAATATATCTAAAATGAAGGTGGGGATATTTTACAGCTGTAAACCATCCTTGCATAGCAGGGATGTAGTCCATTAATTCTCAGAGCTCCAGGCAAGGCTGACAATTCATAAGTGGTAAATCCGGAGAGTTATGAAGATATTAAATCTCACATCTGGTGAGAAAATGTGTTATTTCACTGGGTTGATTGATGGACACTTTCCCATTACAGTGCAATTTGGGAAATCGCACTGTTAATTGCTAGGGTTTTAGTAGAGCTCTGTAGTTCAATTCCAATTACTTTAGTTTTGAAAAACAGAACAGCTGGATGGTAAAACTGCCTGGAGCTGTCACCGAGGGAGGGCACAAGCCAGCAACCCGACCTCTGCCATTCCTGACTTGTATTTTCTACAGAACTGTTGGTTAGTGAAATCGCAGGCTCCTGGTATTAGATCTCCTTGCCACGTGCTTTCTTCTGGCTCAGGAGCAAGTCTGTTTGCTTACCGCTCAGGTGATCACCACCCCATAATCTGGAGCCCTCCCATTATTACTCATTTGCCTCCCTCTTCACAGGGGAGAGATGAGAAAAGTTAAATCCCATCACTTCCTGATCCCTTACTGCAAGGTGATCGCTTCCTTGCTTTAGAGCCAAGTGAAGTGTTTTTTTTTTGTTTTTTTGTTTTTTTGCGGTACGCGGGCCTCTCACTGTTGTGGCCTCTCCCGTTGCGGAGCACAGGCTCCGGACGCGCAGGCTCAGCGGCCATGGCTCACGCGCCCAGCCGCTCTGCAGCATGTGGGATCTTCCCGGACTGGGGCACGAACCCGTGTCCCCTGCATCGGCAGGTGGACTCTCAACCACTGCGCCACCAGGGAAGCCCCCAAGTGAAGTTTTCAACCTCCTCCTCAGAGATTTGTTTTGCTGTCATATTGACCTTTCAAGTCTCTGTCTATGGGGCAAATTACGTGTCTGCACACATGACCTCGTTGTCTCTGTCTAAATATAGAAAGAACAACTCCAGTTGTGGTGTGGAAATGACCTGGTGCCAGCAGCTAACTCTAATCAAATTGGACGATTCAGCGCTCACTCCCCACATCTACCAGGCTCACTGATTGAGCCAGATGCGGATCAGATGCTTTTTTGGTTAATGTACTCTGGGCCCCAGGAGTCTCTTCCTTGCTTGGTGCAGCTGTGAATATATAAGGGGCTTTCTTTAGAAGTTTCAGGATTTACGGGCCATAATGAAATGAAGGCATGGCAACTCTGAAAATATCTCGAGGAGGACAAAAGTTGGGGAAGGGTTTCAAGGAGAAATATTTGTGAAGAGAAGGAAAGCTTTGTTGTGCAGATGGGAAATTTAGAAAAAACAGTGTCTTGCCTTTCTAGAATCTCTTCTTACTTTTCAATATATATCTTTGATACTGTAAATTCAAACTAAATTTTTTTTAATGCCCTGTTAAATTAATGCTCTTGAAATATGTGTTCAGTATATTTTGACAGGGCAAGCTGAAAGGCAGGGGCTACAGAGAAGGAATCTTTCCTCTCTGGAAGCTGTCCTGAGCAGTGTACTCTGGGCCCAGGACTACATGATACTCAGCTAAACAAATACCTGCTCAAACTACTATTACTCTTTGGGGAATCCTTTTTGGGAACCTTACTCCCCGCTCCTTCCCTCAGAGGCTTGCAATACGGTGACTATATATCTCTGTGGTCTGTGCCTTGTTCTAACACAATTATTAACACCCCCTATAACTCTCAAAAGAGTGTGGAATAGGATAATAGATTATATAGTCACCCTGCTCATCAATGTATGTCTTTTGAACCACAAACAGTATTGAACCTGAAAGAAAATCTGTTAAGTAAAAATTTCTCAGTCTCCCTCGATTGGCCTGTCCTGTTCTTTACCTTTGTAGACAGATACCCCAGGGAGTGACCCATCCCTCAGTCAAGCCACTCATAAAACCCCAAGTCATGGAAATTTATGTCCAGTGGAACCCTTAAAACAAATAAGTAAAAATCCTCACTGCAAATTAAAGGGATTGACTACTTTCAAAAGCCAAGACAATGGTATTCATAAACGTTCGTTGTCATTTGTCATTATTTTTTTACTTTGTATTTTGCATCAGTGGCAACTCTGTCACTTCTGACATCTTGAAATACTACCTTTCTAAGCTATTGAATTATCTCCTCTAACTCTTTTCTTCCTTACATTTAACAGGCCCATTACTTTTACTCTTCTCTTGTAGGTCTTCTTTTCTACCTTCTCACCCCTGGGTGTCTGTCCTGTTGCCTTTCCAGCTAGCATCTGGCTCATTCTTTTCTGAAGACTGGACAGAGCTTTTGAACAAGGTGTGTCTGGTGGTGAGCAGAGGTAAGATGGTTTATGTGTACCTTTTTGAGGGAACCCAAACACTGCCAGCTGCATTCCTAATGTGCATTTTATCAGTGGAGACTTGACTCTTCATTATACTCCTCCAAAGCCATTTCTTGACAGTATGGATTTTACTGTCTTGTTTAAGTGTGTGCACTAGATATTTTTCTTCATTGAAATTAATTTACAGTCAGCCTTCTGTATCCAGTTTCTGCATCTGTGGGTTCAACCAACCACAAATCAAAAATATATGGAAAAAAAATTCCAGACATTTTGAAAAAGCAAAACTTGAATTTGCTGCACACTGGCAACTATTTACATAGCATTTACATTTGTATCAGGTATTATAAGTAATCTAGATGATTTAAAGTAGACTGGAGGATGTACACAGATTATATGCAGACACTATGCCATTTTATATAAGAGACTTGAGCATCCACAGATTTTGGCATCTGTAGGGGAATTGGAACCAATCCCCTGTAAATACTGAGAGACGAGTGTACTTATACTCCTAATAATAAGAGCCATTTATTTAGGTTCTAGCTTGTACCGTCAACCAAACTAATAATGCAGGAGGCTGCAAGTAAGAAAATGGTTTATTTGGGGTTTTAAGAATTGCAATTCGAGAGACCCACGTTCCGGTAACCTGAAAGAGTGTTTTGAGGAAGGGACAGAGTCAGGCTTATAAAGACAGAAACCCACTAGGCTGTTAAAAGTTGCTTGGTGAGAATTGTGATTAACTTTGATGCTAGTCAGAAAATATTTGCCCTTAAGGAATCATGAGCTATTTTAGGGTAAGGGCCTGATAAGTATCTTGAATTTCTGGTGGGTGTTCTGGATGACTTCATCAGGTCAATAGGTTGGATTCCATTTAGGCTGAGATGGTGCATAAGCCACACTTCCTTATCGGCCTCTTGGCTCCATTGAAGAGAGCTCTCTTAGCAATACCAACTCCATTTTGACTTTCCTTTCACAGTACTCAATCTTGATCTTCCAGAAGGTGCCCAAGATTCAGTTATATTTCATTTCCTTCCTTTCCAAAACTGCTATTACGCAGAAAATTGGTTTTTTTTAATTTTAGTAATTTAGTTATTCATAGTTCTGTAATCATTTCCCATGTGTGATTTCTGTCTCTCTGGCTATATTTAAAGCATACTGGCTAGTAGAAACCATGTCTTCATGCACTTTTCAGATCTCTTACAGAACTGAGGTGAATATCAAGTAAATGAAAAATTTGCATTGGTCACCTTGACAGGTCCTTGACCAAAGATGTCAGTACTATTCTTGGATATAGGAACTGTTTCAGTCAGGACTCTTTGAAAGCATCAGAAACCACTTCTAACTTACTTAAGTAAAAGTGAGAATGTTGCTGGGATCTATTGAAAGGTTATGGGGGTTGCCCAGAAAATTGAAGGAACAACAGAAAACCTAGTCTTAGGAACAGTTGGACTTATAGGAGACCTAAGGTTCCAAATCATTGTTATTAAGAAGAAAATTCTTTGGTCTTCGTGTTTTTTGGTTCAAGATTCAAGCCATAGAACTGAAGTAAGGCCTTATATTCATTTTTTGAACAAGGGAAGGTGAGCATCTGGATCACTGTTACCTTCATGACTGGGACCAATGAGTAAAGACTTCAAAAAGCCCTACCTCTAAAGCCCTCCTCTTTCTGTATGCTGCTTCAGACAGCATACAGGGTCTAAGGGTACAATGATAGCATTACCAGCCCATGGAGTGTCCTCTGATCCATCCCACTGTTCTTTCTTTTACATTTCTTATCCAAGCAAACACGCATGTAGCTCTACTACTCTATCATGCATGTGTTTATAGATCATCCTATGGCTTTCCGGCATTTAGAGGTTTTATTGTAAGCTTTTATATCTCTGTGACATCTACTGGATTTCTATGCAGGTTAAGGGAATGAATGACAATGCAAAGTTGCTAGGTTTGATAGAATGCTATTAAGCAGGGAAATTTATGCATGATTTGAAAATTCTAAGTTATAACAATTTTATATTCCCTTTAGTCATATGCTCAAAAGTAATGTGCCATCCTATTATTCTTCCCAGCTAAATTTTTAAATTGAAATTTCTTGAAATGGGTGAAGTTGTTAAAATAATTGTTTTCACTATGTTTTCTCTATTACCGCTTCTCAGATAAGATCAACCTCCTCATTCCTAAAAATTAGCAGTTTCTACAGAATGCTAGTAAATAGAGTATATACAGTCAAAGGTAGCCTCTTGGAGAACATTAAAGAGATGGGGTGATAGACTCTGAAATTATTATGTCCTATATAGTAACATTATTTTTTCTTTGTACCATCAAGATATTGTGCTAGATATAAAAATTGCTTTTATTAATTTGCATCATCATATTATGATGTGTCATTAATATGTTAGGTATTAATATTTAATATTTCATTGTAAAATTGTCAACTTATCATTAATAATTAAAATAATTTATGTATTTTAAATCATGATTGGGCTTCCCTGGTGGCTCAGTGGTTGACAGTCCGCCTGCCGATGCAGGGGACATGGGTTCGTGCCCCGGTCCGGGAAGATCCCACATGCCGTGGAGCGGCTGGGCCCGTGAGCCATGGCCACTGGGTCTGTGTGTCCGGAGCCTGTGCTCCGCAACGGGAGAGGCCACAACAGTGAGAGGCCCGCGTACCGCAAAAAAAAAAAAAAAAAAATCATGATTGAATTATATTATAGAATGCTGCCTCTTTTTTTTTTTGGTAAGACTTGCCTGATTTTTTTAAAAGAAAGCCTATAGGAAAAAAGCTAACACTAACTTTTGTTTGTAGTGTAATTATGATATTTTGAAGTACTTTTATATCTGTTACTTAGTAGTTTGGTCATAATTGTGATATGAGAATGACAGGTGATTAAGGATGGGGGTTTGAGTGTCATGGTACCAGTCAACATGGAGATGGAAAACAACCATGTGAATAATCAATTAATCATACTACATAATGGAGCCCCAATAATATCTCTGAACACTGAGACTTGGGTGAACTTCCTTTGTTGGCAACTCTATGTATATTGTCATGTGTCACTGCCCGGAGAGTAACATGTAGAGAAGACAGTGAGAGCCCCATGGTTGGTACTTCCCTGGACTCTACCCTGTCTGCTTCCTCTCTTGGCTGGTGTTCATCTGTATCCTTCCCTGTAATAAACTGTAACTGTGAGTATAGCAGCTTTCAGGGAGTTCTGAGAGTCCTTCTAGAGAAATAATGAGACTGAGGGTGGTTTTGGAATACCCCGAACTTCCAGTTAGTGTCAGAAGTGAGGGCAGATTTGGAGACTGTGCCCTCTAATTTTGCAGTTGCCTGAACTCCCAAGAAACTGGCCTAAACTCTCACAATAAGGTACTGATCCATTGGATTTTGAATGAATATAATATTGAAATTCTGAAGTTACTAATTTTTTATTCTATCCTATCATGTCAGTTATTTTATAAAAGAAACTAATTATGGATGCAATTTGGCATATTTATGCCAGACTTCACTCCTAAATTAATTATTTTTCCAAGTTTATTAGGACCATATCAGTTCAACTACTGGTTGGTTGTTATTTTTTGTTTCTTTGTTTTTTAAAAAATATTTATTTATTTATTTGGTTACACCGGGTCTTAGTTACAGCAGGTGGGCTCCTTAATTGCAGCGGGTGGGCTCCTTAGTTGCAGATTGCAGGCTCTTTAGTTGTGGCATGTGAACTGTTAGTTGCAGCATGCATGTGGGATCTAGTTCCCAGACCAGAGATCGAACCCAGGCCCCCTGCATTGGGAGCGTGGAGTCTTATCCACTGTGCCACCAGTGAAGCCCCCTGGTTGGTTGTTGAATGCCTACTATATGTGAGACACCACTTAATATTTTTCGCCATATTTTGGAAAAATCCAAGTCTTAGGTAAGCCTCTTTACCGTGCTTTCCATTTTGATGTTAGATTTGATGCGTGTGTGTGAGTGTGTGTGTGTGTGTGCGCGTCTGTGTGTTGCCAGACATCAGAAATGAAGTGTATGATCATCTCAACAAATACTGTCACAGTCTAGCTAAAGAAACTGAGCAAATTAAATGATAGCTAGTTTAAGGCAAAGCAGGAATCAGAGTATAGATCTCTGGACTTCAGTGTACAGCATTATAATTGCATTTCCTTTCTACATGTTATTGGTTCAGAAAAATTCCAGACTCAAAATTTTCAAACTGGAGACATACAGGACATCTTCACACAAATTACAGCTCCCTCTGTAATTTCTAATACAAAGTTATGTGTTCGAGAAACAAAGGGATCCACGTCTCTCAATATTTAGATTACTGAGCAGCTTTCTTAGGAATCATGGAAACTTCTTTCCAATGTGGTTGCTAATTCATCCCCAACCTGCTCTAAGCAAGTTACTAGTTGACAGAATTGAATGCTTACCCTAAAACATATGGGAAAGATTCATACCTGAACTTGTTTAAATATGGGTAACTAGGACTACAGTTTGCATTTACAGTGACAGTGAAACATGTGGTTTCTGCAGAAGGTAGAGTGGGCAAACAAGCTTTCTTTAACACAGTGTGTTACTTTAGGCATGTTCTCTTCCCTTTTACTTATAACTGATAAATCCAAACCTAAGAAGGCATATAACTTGTTTTCAATGCTGGACGTGCCAGTTCTCCCCAGATTTCAGATTCCATTCCTTCTCAAAAATTTCCATGGAAGTCATCTTCACGGCAGAGGGAAGTGGCTTCTGCTTGTAGGATAGAGCAGCCTTTCACGAGCAAAAGTGCTTTGAAGTAAAAGCCTTTTGTTTGTTTTAATTTAAAAATTATGTGCTACATCTTTTATTCTTTAGCAAAATAACAATTAAAATTGTCACACCAGAGGTGTGTACCATACTTATTTTGTAGTTTTGGATATTTATGTCACATGGTAGTCTACCTTTAACTCAGGTGAATGTGTATTCCAGTTTAAGAAGCACAGAGATAGAATATGTGAATTTTGGAGGCCGTAGGTTTCTGTTTATAGATGTTCTCAGAGTTTTTTGCATAGTAATATGGATTGAGAGTCAGAAAGAAGAGACTTACTAGGCAGCATTTCTCAAATATATTTTACCATAAAAGCTTTTTCACAGTGCTCACTGGCATCTTATGGAATGAGTGTTCCAAGGAACACAGTTTGGGAAAGGCTTGTCTAATTCAGTGTTACCTCTCCATTTTATTACATAAATAATATTTTTCTTAAAAGTTTTTATTAATTAAAAAGTTAAATACTATAAATATTAAGTCTATTATAACATCAAAAAATGATCTATTTTGTTACTTCTTTTAAAGTTTGTCATAAAACTTTGCTATTTAGATAAAGATTTTTACAAGATTTTCTCAGTGTTTGAAAATAGTGCCATTAGGTCAGTAGCCTAGAAATTAGAATAACTTGTTGCCTAGATTCTGACACCTATCTGCTCTGGGATTCTAACCTTTCTAGTCATATATAATCTCTCTTCACCTCAATTGCTTGTTTAAAAATTTTAAAAATTAAAAAAAGAGGTTACACCTGTCCTATCAATTTCACAGTACATTTTGTATTGAATTAGTTAAATTTACTGTATTAACTAGAAAGCATAACAATGTAAGACATATCAGTGTTATTACCATTGTTATAGGACTAAGCACATTTCCATTTAACCTTTTATAAATGTTGGATACAGTTGGTGGACACTTACAAACATTGCTGAAAACCATTTGAAGTAAAGTAATAATCGATTATTATCAAATGTGAGTTTCTTCTAGCAGTTTCCTCCATCATTTTTTACAAAGAACCCTCTCTATATGTTTATATAGGTTAGATAGCTTTAATTTGTTTCTTCTTATTTCCTCTCAGCTATCACAGCTTACCATTCCCATGGGAGGATTTCTTTTTCTTATAATTTATTTTTAAATGAGATGGCACAACTGTTTTAGTTTAATGCATTTTTTCCCTAAAGTTCCCTGTAAGTGTCATTTATGAGCAATTTCAGATTTATTCCGTTATAATGGCATTTTAAAAAGATTATCCTTAGGCATTATGATGGTTTTAGAATAAATCTAGCTAAAATATTCATCTTTGTTGTGAAAAAGAAAGCTCCTAAATGTCTTTAAACATAGTCCATCTTTCAGAGACCTTCTGTTTGGAGACAAGTTTGTCTCCTGAGTAAACTGAACAACAGTAATTCATGGCATTGGTTCAGCATTGTGTATTTTCTAAGCGATTTGCAATCATCAGTTCATTTAACCACCCAGCAATCCCAGCACTGAGAAACAAATGTAGTCTGACCACCACCTGAGCTGGTATTAGCACCCCAAATTGCCTCCGTGCTCACATCGTCCAGGCTTGCTTTGATTAAAAATCACCCTTGGAACAAATGAAAAGCTACATGTAAGCTACTCCTGTCTACTTCTTTGTTCTTTATTTGCTCATAAGTGGAGTAATGTATTGCCATTTCAGTGGGAGCTGTCTGTGTCCCCAGTACTCCTTAGAGATAGTGTGCTTGTGTAATTATGACAGAATGGTGTGGTAAGATCCTTTTAGGGAACTTTCTGTACTCACCTTTTGAGGTCCAACTCAGATGTTATTTTATAACTGAAATGTTCCATATCACTTCTCCTTCTGTCTTCCCATGATTTAATTAATTTCTCCCAAGGGAACCCTCCTGCACTGTTGGTGGGAATGCACATTGATACAGCCACTATGAAGAACAGTATGGAAGTTCCTTAAAAAACTAAAACTAGAACTACCATACGACCCAGCAATCCCACTACTGGGCATATACCCAGAGAAAAACATAATTCAAAAAGAGTCATGTACCACAGTGTTCATTGCAGCTCTATTTACAATAGCCAGGATATGGAAGCAACCTAAATGTCCATCAACAGATGAATGGATAAAGAAGGTGTGGTACATATATACAACGGAATATTACTCAGCCATAAAAAGAAACGAATTTGAGCTATCTGTAGTGAGGTGGATGGACCTAGAATCTGTCATACAGAATGAAGTAAGTCAGAAAGAGAAAATCAAATACTGTATGTTAACGCATATATATGGAATTTTAAAAAGCAGTACTGATGAACCTAGTGGCAGGGCAGGAATAAAGATGCAGATGTAGAGAATGGACTTGAGGGCACCGGGGGAAAGGGGAAGCTGGGATGAAGTGAGAGAGTAGCACTGACATATACATATTCCCAAATGTAAAATAGATAGCTAGTGGGAAGCAGCTGCATAGCACAGGGAGATCAGCTCAGTGCTCTGTGACCACCTAGAGGGGTGGGATAGGGTGGGTGGGAGGGAGGCTTAAGAGGGAGGGGATATGGGGATATATGTATACATATAGCTGATTCACTTTGTTGTACAGCAGAAACTAACACAACATTGTAAAGCATTTATACCCCAATAAAGATGTGAAAAAAATTAATTTCTCCCTCCTGTGTTCTCACAGAATTTTATACATACTTCTTTTACAGCTCTTACCACAATTTTGGTGTAGCTTTAAGTCTAGACTGGGAACATTTCTATGGCTTGTAACTATGTCTTATTTATAAATCTACCCTCATCCCTTAGCACAGTGTCTGGAATATGTGGAAACCCAAGCATCTTTAAATCCCATTTTAGAACTCAGCTTCTCCAGGTGGCTTTCACCAAGCTATCTACCCTTTGCTCTACTTGATGTGTGTAGTAGAAGCAGGGTGTCCAAATCAGATGGGTTTAGTACAGTCTCCCTGGAGGCATTACTGTTTTGGCTAATTTCTCAAAATGAAATGCTAAGATTTTGGTGAAGCTGATAAGAGGAAGCAAACAGGGTCTGTGAAAGTTCCAGGGCCAGTAACAGCATAACAGATTGTGAATAGTCTGAATAACAGTGGCCAGCACACGTCAGCATCCTCTTCATCATCATCACTGCTACTGTCATCGTACAGTTACCCTTTACTAAGCACTTTCTAGGTGCCTGATCCTGTCCTAGGTGTCTTACAGACTTCTTTATCTCATGTGATAATCACAATGGCCATGCAATGTAGGAATTATCCTCGTACTTTCTCAGGTAAAAAAAAGAAAAGAAATGTCAGAAGTCAGATTCAGAGAGACTAAGAAACCCTCTCAAATTCTTGTAGTAGCTAGTAAAGCGAGGTAGCCAGGATTGAACCTCATGGCATGAAGGTTGTGTCTTTATTGCCTTGTGTCATTTGGGTACGTTCTTGGGCCTGCTTGCTTCTTGGAATACCTGCCGATTATATTGCTTCTCTTTTCTCCTTTGTCCATGAACCTGCAAGTGGTGAGCAACCAAGAGACTACATTCAGTGATGCTTTTCAGTTCTATGATTCTGTTCAGAATCCACACAGAATCCACACTGTTCAGAAAGGCCTCCTGTAGAAGGAGTCGCCATTAACTGCAAATGGAGCTCTGATCACAGGAGGAATGAGGACAGGGGCTGAGACCGTTATTCTGTATTCTGAGATGTCAAAAGCGGACCATGACAGCTTTCATGTTTTCATTCCTTGCTTTGAGGCCTCCACCTTGAAGGCTACCTTTCTTCTCAGGTCTCCCAAATGGTTTTTATTCTCAAAATTATAAAAGGCAATGCTATTAGTACATGCTCTTGCTGGTTAAGGAAGCAAAAACTTTTCAAATCTTGAGTACAATTACTTAGGGGGTGTTTAATTTAAAACAAGGCAGATTGAGCTCTATTGCTTGAGGTTAAAGATGTGACATGTTCCTTATAGTGTTTTGGACCATGTAGTGGCTCACTGCAGAGTCAGCTGGAACCATTTGAGAGTTGCCTGACACAATACAGAGTCACTTGCAATTTACATCAATCAAAGAAATCGATGAAATTTGCAAAGCTTTGTGGCTCTCTGAAGACTTAGGGGTTACTTACAATTCCAGCAAAGAGCGGCTTACTGTATTGAAGGGTACCATTCCATCTCCCATCCCTAGCACACTATGTCGTAAAATTAATTCAAGGGGAATTTAATTAATATGAAAAGGGTATAGAAGTGTGTGATCTGGAGTAGGTGTGTATGTGTGTGTCTTTCTATGTCTTTTTTTTTGGTGTGGAACATGCATTTGGAGATTTAGAAGATAGGTGGTTGTGATCATTTCTTCCTTTTCCTTTCCTTTTCTTTCATTTATATTCTCACTACCATAAGTTGCTTACATGTCTTTGAGTAAATCTTCATCCTTCAGCAGATGAGCATATTTATTTCTAAACTAATTTTACCTGATCCATCTTATGCATAGTTTGTTAAAAATTTAGCATTAAAGGTTATATGCTTTCTTCATCTTGCCCTATAAACATTTTTCTTGGATTGTAAAGATCTAGGTTAGAGGTCATGGATAATGGCAAGGTATGAAATTTTGGAAGCATTGAAATTTGTGAGCATCCAGAAGAGGAGGAAAATAATATAGAACATTGAATTTTTAGCCTTGTCACATTAATGGATAGAAAACTAGTAATTGGTATTAAAATGTGTTTTTAAGTACCGTAAATTTGGTGGTGTTAACTTGAACAGTGTCAATATGATTAGGTTAACAAAGACTACCCTGAATAAGACAAAAATACAGTGACTTTCAAAAATATATACAGGCTATATATGAAACTGCAGAAATATTAACAACACAAGTTCTAAAAGTCCTGCTTGGTAAGAGTGAAACTGTTGAGTGTCTTTCAGGTAAAGGCAAGTGAGGGGTGAGAAATGGAAGTTTCTTAATTGAAGTGGGAAAATAAATTTTTTAATACATCAGGGAACATTTAATAGAATAGTTGGATTTCAGAAACAATTTAACAAAGGCCATAATGATAAATTACAAAAAAACAGAAAATATGCGAGGTATATTTATCATAATGATTAGGTTTCTGAAAGCCTCTCAAGCAGCCAACTTAGAGTTGGAGCTATTTGAGATCTAATGGGAAAAAATAGGATTGGGGGATAGAGGTAAAGAGTAATCCACTGAATGCTTTTATATAAATATTTTATGAGTATTCAAATAAAGCAATGAAGGCAGCACACTAAATATACATAATACTGATGCAATTTGTAGGTCTTAAAATTAGTAAGGATTTTTTACTATAAAAACTTCCAGCTACCAATCCCTTTCCCGTAGTAAATATTTTATTTTATTATTTTTATATTTGGGTTATTTTCCATTTTTCATTATTATCAAGAGTGTGATATTAAATATTCTTTAATCTTTCGGTTGACGTAGTAAATATTTTAATAGCTTCTATCTTAAGAAACTACTTTTGAATATGCTGTGCTCTGTTTCAGTTATAAAGTTACAGCTCTTCCAGCCACCCTTCCAGCATTTCATGGGTTCTGATCGAATCACTCAGAGTTGCTGACCCTTTGTCCCAGGCTCTATGGGTCTCCCCCCACCTCCTCTCTTCTCCTTCCTTCTCTCCCTCTTTCTCTGTCTCTCTGTCTCTCCATCTCTGTCTCTCTCTGGGAAATATATGTATTTTCAAGACTTCATGGGGGTGGAGAGTTAGGGAAGAAAACCTCTTACTTTACTTTTCCTTAGTTTTTTAAAATGAGTGTCCATAGCTCTCATCCTAATTATCCCCACTTGTAAAGTCAGAGAATTTACGCATATTTGAACTATTTTTCATAATTACTGACCAAATATTTAAGAGTATATTCACATATACAGTACTTGGATTTAGAATAAAGAACTGGTTGACAACAGAGCTGTTAGAGCCCTGATGAGGAACACGGTGTTGCCTTCGAAAACTAACCAGGAGAATTCGGGAGGGGCCTAAAGAGGGAGGAGACAACCAACCTCCCAGAATCCTTCTCTCTGGAATCCATCTTGGCTGAGAGATGTGCACGCCACGAGGAAGGACCCTGAGTCAGACCAAATATAGATCACGCAAGATGATTGGCCAGAGACGACCTGGAAACTAACTCCATTACCGTAAAACCTGAGACTGCAAACCACGTGGCAGAGCAGTTCTCCTGGGTTCCCTTACCCTGCTTCTGTCTGCCGGGACGCCCCTTCCCAATGAAGTCTTTTCTTTATCAGTACGTGTGTCTCCTCGGACAATTCATTTCTGAGTGGTAGACAAGAGCCCACTCTCGGGCCCTGGAAGGCGTCCCCCTTCCTGCAACAGATTTAGTATAGCGCTTGTATACTAATAAAAATAAAGAAACCTAATTTACTCTCTAGAGCTCTTAAAAATGATAGTCTTAGAAAAATTTTAATTGGGCTAGGCACAATATGCTATATATATATATTTAGCATTACAGAATAACCTTTATAGCAAGGAACCAGGGGTTTAAAAAATATTTTTAAAAATTTGCTGCTGATGTCAAAATGTAGGGATCCCCACCTGAAATTGCTCCCTTCTTTAGAGTTCCCTAATTCTGACTCTCTTGCTTCCCTTATTCCTACTGCCTTCTCTTTCCACACTTTCACTTGTTTTCATAAAGCAGATATGAAGCTTCATGGCCAGTGTGTGACCACCAGATGCTATGACTTCTCTGAGAAGACTTCCTAAAAGGGTCCCAGAATTGATGCACAGAGAACCCCTAGCTTCAACTAAAACTGCAGTATCATGCGTTCCAGGGGGGTCCGGTTCAGAGCTTAGCTTTTTAACTCACAGATCTACAGAGCTCAAGGATGGTAAAGGTCTTTTCAAGCTTTTGAAGAATTTATATGTGTAGGGGAGGCCGAACTTTACCTCTCCCCATCTTTCTTAGGTTTTCAGCTGTGACTCTTGAAAAAAAGACACAGGTTAACAAAGGAAAACAGTTTAAGGCAAGCAGCACACATCACACAAGAGAAAAAACTTTATGAAGAGTAGCTCAAAGTGGTGACTTAGAATTCTGGTTTATATACCCTCTTCAACAAAGAACAATAAATTTGTGGAGAAACGACAGGACAAAGGAACGAGGTTTTAGGCTCCCACGGTGATAAACTGTGGGAAGGTAAATATAAGGGAGAGAACTAATGGAGTTTGGATTGTTTACAGATTCCTCTGCTGCCATCTCTAGGTTGATAAGAGTCTGTTTTGAATAAAAGGAGAATTTATATCCTACCTTTAGGCAGAACAGGGGAGGTAGAGAGAGCTTTTCCTACATGCTGCCTCTTAATTGCCTTCAGCTCAAAATAATTTTTGTGTCAAAGAGGAATGTTTTGGCATGAAATATTTTGGTTTCCTTCATGTGCACGAGTGGAATCCCTATTTCAATAAAGTTCGGAATAATGCACATCTGATCTGTCTTAAATTACTAGGGATTAAGACTCCAGGAACAGGTGATTTCAGCAGTCATTGAAATTCAGAGAGAAAAGACGGCCCTTCCCTGAGTCTTTTCCACACCTTTTTTCATAGCATTGATGTCTGCATACTTTGTGTCCCAGCATCCCCTCTCTGCGGATTTTCTCTTTGTTCATATTCAAGATGAGCAATGACTGAGAGTCAGGCTTCTGGACTCTAGACCCAGTAGAATATTAATTAGCTTTGTGGTTTGTACAAAGGCACTTAAACTCTCCTGGCTTTACAGTTCCTACAAATGTAAAATGACTCCTTCTTCATGACCTTTAAGAAAATTTACAGTTTAAAGTGTCTTTGATTCCTTGCATTTCTGGTCTTCAGGTGTATATTAAAATCTCCATTAGGCCATGGTTCTATATCTGACATATCTAGAACCATGTTGCTTATAATTTAGGCATTCAAAAAGTTGAATTCATTCAGTGGAAATAAAGTATTAAGGAATACATTCCTGCCATAACTTAAGGACTGTCTATCATATTTCCTTGTTCTCAGTGATGTATGCAACACTCAGTGATGTATGTATGTTGGTGTATGGAATAGGGTTAACTCTGAAACTGTTTTTGGTGAGATCAGCCTTCTTCAGACTCAAGTTGACAGGTTGTAGTAACTTGATGTTTTGAGCTCGTGGGCTGTATGTCTATACAGACAAAGTAGAGCGAGAGTAGTGGAATCGTAATGAATTTGTACTATCATTTCCTGTTAGGCAGCAGAGAAAATTTAAACCCCTACTCCCATACTCCCCCAAAAGAGCCCTCCTAAAAATAACAAATTCAGTTATAACTCATAAATAATCTATGGAGGATGATCCGTTGCTCACCTGAGAACTATAACACTTTATCTCACTCAATTGGGGATGATGTAAATGAAGAATCATTTTCTGGTGAAAATGGCAAAGGAAACTGGATTTCTGGTTAAGGGGTTTTCATTGACAGCAGTTTTTCTTTCTTTTCTTTTTTTTTAACCAAGAGTTCCTGAACTTTGTTAGTTGGAACCACACCTCCCACAGTTGTAGTTAGGCATATAGGAATATTATTAAAAATACAGTTTTAGTAGAGGAAGTCTCTAGAAAGTGTGACTGCTAATCTTCTGAGCCATTAGTGGTATTCATATGATAAAATGTTAATGTTTCTCTTCTAATTTAAGTGCATTTCTGAACATACCTCAAAGCCAGGCCATGCTGGGTTGAAATGAGGAATGTGATTGGATTTGATTTTAATAGAACATAACATTGATGGAATTGAGATTGACCTCATTATGATTCTCAATTCCATACTAGATCTTTGCTTTAGGCATTAAAGAGCATATGGTAATAACTTTTTTTTTTTTAAGCTTTGCTGTTAAAGATTTAGTAGAAAGATTATCTGGAATACTTTTTTATCAAATATCTTATTTAAATAAGAGGAATTCTTTAAAGCATTAGCATTAAAAATTCACAGAACGCACAAAATTAAAGATAGAAAAATCTATTAGGTTATCTTCTCTCTCCCAGGAAAGGATTACTTCAGACGAAAAAAGCTATGAAAATGAAAAATAATAACTGAAACCATTATAATATCAACATTATAGATGAGAGAGGATGCATTTGATTGGTTAGGGAAATCAACTAAAATAAATATTTTATTCTTTAAGAAGTCTTTTTCCCCATTTTTATAAATTAAGTTTACATGTCTGAAACATTTACAATTAAATCATCAGTTCTTTTTGTTGTTTTTCAACCTAAGTGATCTTGAGGCACTTTGTTACAAATAAGCAACTGAAATTAAAATTTTATTGAAAATTCTTAATGCAAATGATCTGCTTGCAATACCTTGTTAATATGCTCTGCCTTTTTTGTTTTTGGATTCTCAGCAGAGAATTCTGTTTAAACACCACATGATATTTTCATTTTGTTATATAATATACACACAGATTGAAATGACTTGAAGTCTTATGTATGTATGTATTAGAAAGAAATTATTAGCAGACTTAGAATTGTTTCTGTTTTTTTTAATAAAATCAATCAATAAATTTATTTTTTAAAAAAAGATCATATAGTAATAAAATACTAGGCAAGCAAAGAAATATCATCCATGGTGAGGAGAAAAATTATTCAAAAAGAAATAGATAAACTGAAGTGTCCTATATCTATTTATTTTTTTTAATTTATTTTTTTAACATCTTTATTGGAGTATAATTGCTTTACAGTGGTGTGTTAGTTTCTGCTTTATAACAAAGTGAGTCAGCCATACATATACATATATCCCCATATCTCCTCCCTCTTGCGTTTCAAGAACTAATGAGCTCTCAGACTACTAAACATAAGGTAGATGGGTGCAGGGGAGGAAAAACTTGACTTTTTTCCTCCATTCATTTTAGATTCATTGGCTGGGACCCTGAAAATTAGACTGACAAAAGACAGATTAACAAAGGAAACACAGAGTTTATAAACATATGCATCATGCATAGACAGAGATCTCGGTGGTGAGTAACTCAGAAGGGCAGTTAGAACTTGGGCTTATATAGCATCTTGATAAAAGAATAACGTATCTGTAGAGAAGTGGCAAGACAACAGAAAAGCTCTTTGAGTTTCTAGGGGTGGCAAATTGTGTAAAGGAAAATATATAGGGAAACTAATTGCAGATAAGGGCCAGTAAACAAGGTTTATTTGTGTAGACTCTTTCTTGATGCCATCTTGTCTGCAGTAATCAGGTGGTTTTCTGCGGTATAGGAAGTAGGGGATGGGGGAACACCTTCACTCAGGGAATTTATATATTTATGTTCTGCTTTCAGGCAGATGGAGAGGTGGGCAGAGACCTCATCTTGTGTCTGCTTTTTCTAAATTGCCTTCTGCCTTCTGCTCAAAATAATCCTTATGCCAGATCAGTGTATTTTGGGGTTGTATACTCTGAACTCCTTCATGGCTAGGAAACAAACTTTACATTTGCCCACTTAGAGCATCACTGATGCTCTCAATTTTAATAATCTCTTTTGGATGACTGGGTACCTTTTAGGAAAATGTTTAAACTTTTAGATACCCCCTTCCCTGACCTTGCTTCTCTCCCACTGGGCATGTGTAGCTTTGTTGCTTGTGGTGAGGGTATATCTATCTAGCAACAGTGTGACTAGTCTGGTTTGCTCATGAGGCACGCACTTATGGGATATGACTTGTCCCATCTGGACATTTGAGTGGAATACTGATACCCATGGTTGGAATCTGTAGCCCAGTAAAGTGTCACTCACCATGATGTTCTGTGTTCTGTAACCTTTTCACATTTCTTATTTGATTTCAAGATTGATCCTACGGATTTAGGTAGAATTGATGCTAAGATTTAAGTAGTCTTAGCTCTAGAGAGAGAAAATATGATTGAGCTAAATAAAACAGATGGTATTAGACTCATTGTGTGCCAGTAAACTTACAGGTCCTAGTAAATTATGACCAAGTGAGAAACGGGTCCTATAGGGTTTGCCCTGCCTGTCTCCCAAGACTTGTCTTCTTCACTCTACAGTCTGCCAGCCACTCTGGCCTCCTTGCAATTAGTCCATTTTGTCAAACTCCTTCTAAGGCACTGGTCTCTCACCCTAGAAGGCTCTTTGCTGGATGGTTCCTTTTTATCCTTCATAATCTCAGCACAAATGTCGCCTCCTCGGTGGTCTATATCTTTTGTTCATTGCTGTGTCCCTAGTGTCTAGAACATTGTCTGGCATATGTCATAATCCATATTAGATGAATGAAAGTTGAATGGATAAAGTGATATCATTTAGTTTTTGTAATAACTTGATGAAGTATACATTGTTATTCCCAGTTCACAATGGGAAAACTGAGGCTTAGAAATGTTAGAATTTACCATGCTAGTGTGAGGCAGAAATGGAATTCTAATTCAGGCCTATATGGATGTAAAGCCCATCTTTGGACACTAAGCTATATTGTCTGCTTCCATAGTGCAAATTTTGTCACTTATTTCTAGTAGCTTGGTCCATATGCTAATAGACTAATGAATTATTTTTTTCTCTAAAAAAGAAATATCCCCAGAATAAGCATATTATGCATATAATTTGAAGTAGATTTTTCTCCTTACGTTTTTTGTGAGAGCAGAACTGTATCTGCATATTCATTTTTCTTAAAGCTTCATAAAAGGGGTGGTTGAATTGTGCTCTTAACAGAAAAGCTGAAAATGTCATATCTTCCCAGGTAAGGAAATAATTTTCGTAAATAATTCAAAGAGATGGAAACATTTTTAGGCAGTAGCAACTTTCAAAAATGTGAAATTTCTTATGATATTTTGCTTTTGTGCTCAACTCCAACTGGAAAATGTTACCATAGGGTAATATTTCATTTCATTGAATGAAAAGCAAAGGTTGAAGAATATGGAGTTACTAAGGAATAACCAAAGACTTTCCTGATAAATTAACATGAGTTTATTTGGCTTTGAACAGACCTCCAAGTCCTCTTCATGACCATGACTGTACACACTGCTTCTTGTTCTCTAGGCCACTGACACAACAGATGATGGATAATTCCATCAAAAAGATTTTTATCACTCTCCTTTAATGAAGGCTATTTCTGTGTCTCCACTTGATACAGGCACTTTGGAGTACTTCTGGGTGAATACCTCTTTTCTTTTATGGATGAGAGAAGGAAAAATAAAAAGATTTTTTTTCTATCAAATTTCCAACCTATACATGTTTTGCTTCAATGACTTGTGCAATGGCAGGTAGAAAACCCGAGCAGTTGCTAGGTAGCATATTTCTGTAGATCAATCCACAAAGGACAGAATAGAGAGCATTCTGAGGGCTAGGGATTGGAAAATGAAGCCAAATCAGCAGAACAAAGCAAAACAAACAGGCTGAAGCAAATTAATCATGACAAAACCTATATAAAATCTGGAAAACAAATTGCTGTACCTTGAACCTTCAATGAACAAATTCATTTTGAATTTTACTAGGATGGAAGATTCAAATGCAGACTGATTCTAGATGTAAAGCAAAGTCTCTCAAATATAAGGAGAGATTCATTTTGAGAGAAACTGCTAGTAATAATTGAATACTTTGTTAAGTATTTTATAGTTTAAAGAAAACATTTACTAAAACATTATTGTAAATGTCAGAAAAGTGATTCTTTTTCTTTCTTAGAAAACAACTTTTTTGTCCCTTATTTAAGTGAATATGATTCCACTAAAATGAATTGCTCATGTTTGGTAATATCATATTTTGGACCATTATTTAATAATTTTGGATTATTATATAATAATAATTTAATTTTTGACATAGAAACTTTGACAGTTTTTAATTGTTATGTTGATGAAGAAGATAAATTTTATCTGTTGAAAACAAACTAATGGGAAACCTTCAAGATGATGGAGGAGTAAGAGATGGAGATCAACTTCATCCCCACAAATACATCAGAAATACATCTACATGTGGAACAACTCCTACAGAACACCTGCTGAACACTGGCAGAAGACCTCAGACTTCCCAAAATGCAAGAAATTCCCCACGTACCTGGGTAGGGCAAAAGAAAAAAGAAAAAACAGAGACAAAAGCATAGGGACAGGACCTGCGCCTCTTGGAGGGAGCTGTGAAGGAGGAAAAGTTTCCACACACTAGGAAACCCCCTCACTGGCTGAGATGGGGGTTGGGCAGGGGGGAAGGTTTGGAGCCATGGAGGAGAGCACAGCAACAGGGGTGCAGAGGGCAAAGCGGAGAGATTCTTACACAGAGGATGGGTGCCGACCAACACTCACCAGCCTGAGAAGCTTGTCTGCTCACCCACTGGGGCGGGTGGGGGCTGGGAGCTGAGGCTCTGGCTTGGGAGGTCAGATCCCAGGTAGAGGACTGGGGTTGGCAACATGAACACAGCATGAAGGGGGCTAGTGCACCACAGCTAGACAGGAGGGAGTCCAGAAAAAGGTCTGGAACTGCCTAAGAGGCAAGAGACCATTGTTCCGGGGTGTGCAAGGAGAGGGAATTCAGAGTACCACCTAAACGAGCTCCAGAGACGGGCACGAGCCATGGCTATCAGCGCGGACACCAGACATGGGCATGAAATGCTAAGGCTGCTGCTTCAAGAAGCAAGAAACCTGTGTGCGAGCACAGGTCATTATCCATACCTCCCCTCCTGGGAGCCTGTGCAGCCTGCCACTGCCAAGGTCCTGTGATCCAGGGACAACTTCCCCAGGAGAACACATGACGTGACTTAGGATGTTGCAATGTCACGCCGGCCCCTGCCACCGCAGGCTCGCCCCGAATTCCGTACCCCTCCCTCCCCCCGGCCTGAGTGAACCAGAGCCCCCTAAAAAGCTGCTACTTTAACCCCGTCCTGTCAGAGCAAAGAACAGACACCCTCAGGCAACCTACATGCAGAGGCGGGGTCAAATCCAAAGCTGAAACCCAGGAAATGTGTGAACAAAGAGAGAAAGGGAAATTTCTCCCAGCAGCCTCAGGAGCAGAGGATTAAATCTCCACAATCAACTTGATGTACCCTGCATCATTGGAATACCTGAATAGACAACTAATCATCCCATAATTGAGGTGGTGCACTTTGGGAGCAACTGTAGACTTGGGGTTTACTTTCTGCATCTAATTTGTTTCTGGTTTTATGCTTATCTTAGTTTAGTATTTAGAGTTTATTGTCATTGGTAGATTTGTTTGTTGATTTGGTTGCTCTCTTCCTTTTTTTGGTATATATATATATATATATATATATTTTTTTTTTTTTTTTTTTTTTTTTTACTTTTTCTCTTTTTGTAAGTGTGTATGTGTATGCTTCTTTGTGTGGTTTTGTCGGTAGAGCTTTGATTTTACCATCTGCCCTAGGGTTCTGTCTGTTTTTTTCTTTGTTTTTTTTTTTTTTCATATAGTTTTAGTGCTTGTTATCATTGGTGGATTTCTTTTTTGGTTTGGTTGCTCTCTTCTTTCTTCCTTTTTTTTCCTTATTTTTATGATTTTTATTTTTAATAATTTTTAAAAATTTTAATAACTATTTTATTCTTTCTTCCTTCCTTTCTTCCTTCCTTTCTTCCTTCCTTCCTTTCTTCCTTCCTTCCTTCCTTTCCTTCCTTCCTTCCTTCCTTCCTTCCTTCCTTCCTTCCTTTCCTTCCTTCCTTCCTTCCTTCCTTCCTTCCTTCCTTCCTTCCTTCCTTCCTTCTTTCTCTTTTTCTCCCTTTTCTTCTGAGCCATGTGGCTGACAGGGTCTTGGTGCTCCGGCCGGCTGTCAGCCCTGTACCTCTAAGGTGGGAGAGCCAAGTTCAGGAAATTGGTCCACAAGAGACCTCCCAGCTACATGTAATAGCAAATGGCAAAACCTCTCCCAGAGATCTCCATCTCAATGCTAAGACCCAGCTCCACTCAACAACAAGCAAGCTACAGTGCTGCACACCCTATACCAAACAATGAGCAAGACAGGAGCACAACCCCACCCATTAGCAGAGAGGCTGCACAAAATCATAAGGAGGTTACAGACACCCCAAAACACAGCACCAGGTGCGGTCCTGCCCACCAGAAAGAAAAGATCCAGCCTCATCCACCAGAAAACAGGCACCAGTCCCCTCCAACAGGAAGCCTACACAACCCACTGAACCAACCTGAGCCACTGGGGACAGACACCAAAAACAACGGGAACTACTAACCTGCAGCCTGTGAAAAGGAGACCCCAAAAACAGTAAGTTAAGCAAAATGAAAAGACAGAGGAACACACAGCAGATGAAGGAGCAAGATAAAAACCCACCAGACCAAACAAATGAAGAGGAAATAGGCAGTCTACCTGAAAAAGAATTCAGAGTAATGATAGTAAAGATGATCCAAAATCTTGGAAATAGAATGGAGAAAATACAAGAAACGTTTAACAAGGACCTAGAAGAACTAAAGAGCCAACAAACAATGATGAACAACACAATAAATGAAATTAAAAATTCTCCAGAAGGAATCAATAGCAGAAAAACTGAGGCGGAAGAATGGATAAGTGACCTGGAAGATAAAATAGTGGAAATAACGACTGCAGAGCAGAATAAAGAAAATAGAATGAAAAGAATTGAGGACAGTCTTAGAGACCTCTGGGACAACATTAAATGCACCAACATTCTAATTAGGGGTCCCAGAAGAAGAGAAAAAGAAAGGGACTGAGAAAATATTTGAAAAGATTATACTTGAAAACCTCCCTACTATGGGAAAGGAAATAGTCAATCAAATCCAGGAAGCACAGAGAGTCCTATACAGAATAAATCCAAGGAGAAACATGCCAAGACACATATTAATCAAACTACCAAAAATTAAATACCAAGAAAAAATATTAAAAGCAGCAAGGGAAAAGCAACAAATAACATACAAGAGAATCTCCATAAGGTTAACAGGTGATCTTTCAGCAGAAACTCTGCAAGCCAGAAGGGAATGGCAGAACATATTTAAAGTGATGAAAGGGAAAAACCTACGACCAAGATTACTCTACCCAGCAAGGATCTCATTCAGATTTGATAGAGAAATTAAAACCTTTACAGACAAGCAAAAGCTAAGAGAATTCAGCACCACAAAACCAGCTTTACAACAACTGCTAAAGGAACTTCTCTAGGCAGGAAACTGAAGAGAAGGAAAAGACCTACAATAACAAACCAAAAACAATTCAGAAACTGGTGATAGGAACATACATATCGATAATTACCTTAAATGTAAATGGATTAAATGCTCCAACCAAAAGACAGACTGGCTGAATGGATACAAAAATAAGACCCATATATATACTGTCTACAAGACACTGACTTCAGGTCTAGGGACACATTCAGACTGAAAGCTAGGGGATGGAAAAAGATATTCCATGCAAATGGAAATCAAAAGAAAGCTGGAGTAGCAATTCTCATATCAGACAAAATACACATTAAGATAAAGATTGTTACAAGAGACAAAGAAGGACACTACATAATGATCAAGGATCAATCCAAGAAGAAGATATAACAACTATAAATATTTGTGCACCCAACATAGGACCACCTCAATACATAAGGCAAATGCTAGCAGCCATAAAAGGGGAAATCGACAGTAACACAATCATAGTAGGGGACTTTAACACCCCACTTTCACCAATGGACAGATCATTGAAAATGAAAATAAGTAAGGAAACACAAGCTTTAAATGATACATTAAACAAGATGGACTCAACTGATGTTTATACAACATTCCATCCAAAAACAGCAGAATGCACTTTCTTCTCATGTGCTCCTGGAACATTCTCCAGGATAGATCATATCTTGGGTCACAAATCAAGCCTTGGTAAATTTCAGAAAATTGAAATTGCATCAAGTATCTTTTCCGACCACAATGCTCTGAGACTAGATATCAATTACAGGAAAAAATCTGTAAAAAATACGAACACATGGAGGCTAAACAACACACTACTAAATAACCAAGAGATCACTGAAGAAATCAAAGAGGAAATCAAAAAATTCCTAGGAACAAATGACGATGAAAACATGACGACCCAAAACCTATGGGATGCAGCAAAAGCAGTTCTAAGAGGGAACTTTATAGCAATACAACCCCACCTCATGAAACCGGAAACATTTCAAATAAACAACCTAACCGTACACCTAAAGCAATTAGAGAAAGAAGAACAAAAAACCCCCAAAGTTAGCAGAAGGAAAGAAGTCATAAAGATCAGATCAGAAATGAATGAAAAAGAAATGAAGGAAACAATAGCAAAGGGCAATAAAACTAAAAGCTGGTTCTTTGAGAAGATAAACAAAACTGATAAACCATTAGTCAGACTCATCAAGAAAAAAAGGGAGAAGACTCAAATCAATAGAATTAGCAATTAAAAAGGAGAAATAACAGCTGACATTGCAGAAATACAAAGGATCATGAGAGATTACTACAAGCAACTATGCCGATAAAATGGACAACCTGGAAGAAATGGACAAATTCTTAGAAAAGAACAACCTTCTGAGACTGAACCAGGAAGAAATAGAAAATATAAACAGACCAATCACAAGCACTGAAATTGAGACTGTGATTAAAAATCTTCCAACAGACAAAAGCCCAGGACCAGATGGCTTCACAGGTGAATTCTATCAAACATTTAGAGAAGAGCTAAACCTATCCTTCTCAAACTCTTCCAAAATATAGCAGAGGGAGGAACACTCCCAAACTCATTCTACGAGGCCACGACCACCCTGATTCCAAAACCAGACAGAGATGTCACAAAGAAAGAAAACTACAGGCCAATATCACTGATGAACATAGATGCAAAAATCTTCAACAAAATACTAGGAAACAGAATCCAACAGCACATGAAAAGGATAATACACCATGATCAAGTGGGGTTTATCCCCGGAATGCAAGGATTCTTCAATATACGCAAATTAATCAATGTGATACACAGTATTAACAAACTGAAGAAGAAAAACTATATCATCATCTCAATAGATGCAGAAAAAGCTTTTGACAAAATTCATCAGCTATTTATGGTAAAAACCCTCCAGAAAGTAGGCATAGAGGGAATTTACCTCAACATAATAAAGGCCGTATATAACAAACCCACAGCCAACATCATTCTCAATGGTGAAAAACTGACACCATTTCCTCTAAGAGTAGGAATAAGACAAGGTTGTCCACTATCACCACTATAATTCAAGATAGTTTTGGAAGTTTTAGCCACAGCGATCAGAGAAGAAAAAGAAATAAAAGGAATCCAAATCGGAAAAGAAGTAATGCTGTTACTGTTTGCCGATGACATGATACTATTCATAGAGAATCCTAAAGATGTTACCTAATCAATGAATTTGGTAAAGTAGAGCTAATCAATGAATTTGGTAAAGTAGCAGGATACAAAATTAATGCACAGAAATCTCTTGCAATCCTATACACTAATGATGAAAAATCTGAAGGAGAAATTAAGGATATACTCCCATTTACCATTGCAACCAAAAGAATAAAATACCTATGAACAAACCTACATAAGGACACAAAAGACCTGTATGCAGAAAAGTATAAGACACTGATGAAAGAAATTAAAGATATACACACAGATGGAGAGATATACCATGTTCTTGGATTGGAAGAATCAACATTGTGAAAATGACTATACTACTCAAAGCAATCTACAGATTCAATGCAATCTCTATCAAACTACCAATGGCATTTTTCACAGAAATGGAACAAAAAATTTCACAATTTGTATGGAAACACAAAAGACCCCGAATAGCCAAAGCAATCTTGAGAAAGAAAAACAGAGCTGGAGGAATCAGGCTCCCTGACTTCAGACTATACTACAAAGCTCCAGTAATCAAGACAGTATGGTACTGGCACAAAAACTGAAACATAGACTAATGGAACAGGATAGAAAGCCCAGAGATAAACCTACACACATATGGTCACCTTTTCTTTGATAAAGGAGGCAAAAATATACAATGGAGAAAAGACAGCCTCTTCAATAAGTGGTGGTAGGAAAACTGGACAACTACATGTAAAATTAGAACAGTCCCTAACACCATTCACAAAAATGAACTCAAAGTGGATTAAAGACCTAAATATAAGGGCAAGCACTGTAAAACTCTCAGAGGAAAACACAGGCAGAACACTCCATGATATAAATCACAGCAAGGTCTTTTTTACCCACCTCCTAGAGAAATGGAAATAAAAACAAAAATAAATAAATGGGACCTAATGAAACTTAAAGCTTTTGCACAGCAAAGGAAAACGTAAAGAAGATGTAAAGACAACGCTCAGAATGGGAGAAAATATTTGCAAGCAAAGCAATTGACAAAGGATTAATCTCCAAAATTTACAAGCAGGTCATGCAGCTGAATACCAAAAAAGCAAACAACCCAATCCAAAAATGGGCAGAAGACCTAAATAGACATTTCTCCAAAGAAGGTATACAGATTGCCAATAAACACACGAAAGGATGCTCAACATTACTAATCATTAGAGAAATGCAAATCAAAACTACAATGAGATATCACCTCACACCGGTCAGAGTGGCCGTCATCAAAAAATCTACAAACAATAAATGCTGGAGAGGGTGTGGAGAAAAGCAGTGCAATTCAGCTGCTTCCCACTCACTATTTTACATTTGGTAGTGTATATATCTCTATGTCACTCTCTCACTTCATCCCAGCTTACCCTTCAGACCCCCCATGTCTTCAAGTGCATTCTCTACGTCAGTGTCTTTATTCCTGTCCTGCCCCTAGGTTATTCAGAACCTTTTTTTTTTCTTAGATTCCACGTATATGTGTTAGCATAGTATTTGTTTTTCTCTTTCTGACTTACTTCACTCTGTATGACAGACTCTAGGTCCATCCACCTCACTACAAGTAACTCAATTTGGTTTCTTATTATGGCTGAGTAATATTCCATTGTATATATGTGCCACATCTTCTTTATCCATTCATCTGTCGATGTACACTTAGGTTGCTTCCATGTCCTGGCTATTGTAAATAGAGGCGCAATGAACATTGTGATATATGACTCTGTTTTTTTTGTTTTTTTTTTTACCAGTACGCAGGCCTCTCACTGTTGTGGCCTCTCCTGTTGCGGAGCACAGGCTCCGGACGCACAGGCTCAGCGGCCACGGCTCACGGGCCCAGCCCCTCTGCGGCATGTGGGATCTTCCCAGACCGGGGCACGAACCCGCCTGCATCGGCAGGCGGACTCTCAACCACTGTGCCACCAGGGAAGCCCTAGATTTGTTTTTTGTTTGCTTTTACATCTCTTGGTAAAAAAAGGACTGCTAAATTCTTAGTGACATGCTCCAGGACTCAAAAACTTGTCCTTATGACATCTTGTTTCTTCTTCTCAAAGCTAGTAACAGGTTGTAGTAATTGGATATTCTCATTTGAGTGAGAGACATAGATGCAACTGTACATAGAACAAAACTGCTTTATGATAATGACATGCATGACAAAATCAGGTTACATTAGGAGGTAGAATTTGCTGGAATGCATATTTAGGTAGTGGGGCTACTAGCACTTACAATAATATATGAAAACTCCGAGAAAACATCTTTGCTCTTTCTAAAGATGTAGGCAGGAGACTGATTTGGGGAGCCTGGCTTGAGTTCTCATTGCTTCTTTTAGTAAAGGGCAGGGACAAAGGAGGAGAGAAGACAAGTTGGGAAATAAATGGTTGGCTTTGAATTTTTAAGCCTGGGCTTAAGACACATGTGGTCTGTGAATAGGGAGAATATTTGGTCTCTTATGAGACCAAATATACTCTTATATGACAATTGTCATAACCCTTCAAGTTCAACCCATATTTTATGCAGTCTTCTAAGCCAATGTAAATATTATGCATTTAAACATGTGGGACAATGCTTTTGATTTTATAATAAAAATTAATTGAAAATATGAATTATAACCAAGTTTTCTGAGATATATTCTATAAAATTGGAGGATCTTTATTTTCTGTTGCAGGATTCAATTGTGACATTCCTTAATTATAATTAATGAGTTACCTGAGTCAACATATTCTAACTTAATTAAACACAATTAAATAAAACTCAAAGAAAGTAAAGTATAAGCTATCAACCATAATATATCTTTTACTTTTCATTTTCAAATAATTTCAAGGAAAACCAAGTTGTCACGTGGAATGTACTATAGCTTGAAAACCTCTCCTCATGATAGCTGAAATCAAAGCCTTTCATAAGGTTTTGAGATGACACATTTTCCATTGCCGTCAAAAAATAGTTCATACTGCCATGGGCCCTTAGAACTGTCCCCCTTTCCTCTTCAGCTTTGGATGTATCTCTATTCTTAATGAATTCTACAGGTCATATGACATCTAAAGCCCTTTCCAAACTGATGTGTTAATATTCTATTTATTTTTCTTTTCTTGAGGATCTGCATCAATTTTTTTTTCTGTATTAGAATTTACTTTTTTCTATGTTAATAGTTGGCTCAGTGGTTTAGAAAATAGCTGTCAGAAGGGTGAGATCTTATGTAAAGTCTTTAGTATTGGACCAGTTGTTTTTGATTTTTTGTTTTTTCTAAGCATAGCCAGCCACCTTGGAAATGCACATTATCAATTAGTTTTGCTGAACACAGCTGGGGACATTAGGGGAAAGAATGTGATGAGAACAGCATATCTATCAGCATACACTCCAAGGGAATCCATTATAAACACATCCCCTAGGGGTCCAAGTGATTTCTGCAAACAGAGGAAGCTCATTTATTCAATAAGATTAGGACCAGTAGTGGGCTTGGGTACTGGACATGTTGTTTAGAGTGTGGAATCCAAAGTCAATGATATATATAACCTACAGCATTTATTTTAACTTAAGACATGTAAATATACTTTTAGTAATGAAGAATTAAGACTTTTCTTTGAATATGGGCTCTCTTTTGTTTTGTGTTATATTTTTAGTATAAACCACATCCATTTTGTATCCTCTCTATATCTAGTTTCATTTTCTTGAAAAAAAACATGAAAACGTAAAGATACTTTCAGTTATCTGTGAAAAATAATTCTAGGTTTTTATGATTTTTTCATACCTGATTCAACAGTGTTTTTTCAGCTATTCACTTTTAGCAAGTTTTCTCAAAACTTTCAACTAGCTCTAATTTAACACTCAAATTTTATTGATTTTTACAATATTTAATCAAATTTATATAATTACAAATATGTTCTAAAAGAAGAACATAAATTCGCCTTGTGAAGGTGTCCCCTCCCCATATTCCATACCAAGAAGGGGGTAACAGCCTTATCACTGGAGACAAGATGACACCAAGAAAGTCTACACAAACAAACCTTACTAACTAGCCCTTATCTACCGCTAGTTTCCCCATACATTTACCTTCCTACAATTGACCACCCTTAAAATCTAAATCCCTTTTTCCTTTTTTTTTTGTCACTTCCCTACAAAAGTTTTGTTCTTTGTTAAGATGCTATATAAGCCCAAGTTCTAACCACCTGAGTAACTCATTACTGAATTCTCGCATATGTATATGCAATGTACACATTAATAAGTTCTGTTTTTCTCTTGTTAATCAGTCTTTTGTCCATTTATTTTAAAGGGCCAACTACTAAACCCAAGAGGGTAGAGGAAATTTGTTCCTTTCCTACATAGGCAAACAATTCAACTGGTGGGTGAAGAAGCTAATGGTGAAAGAGTAGTTGCTAGCTTGAGTTTACAACATGCCATGGACATCAGTCGCGTTTCAAGGAGAAAATGGCTAGTGAGAGTTAGTCTAAGGCACATAAATGGAGCTCAGTTAGGAGAGCTTCCAGTGTTTTATTTTCCTAGATTACAGACTCCCCAAAAGAAGTGTCTGCATCTTATGCATCTTTCTATTTCCTGTTTATCCAACACAGTGCCTGGCACATAATAAACACACACATTTGTTTCTTCATTTGCATTCATGTATTTTGACAACACATAGTCATCCCAATGGGAAACCATTCCCTTCAAGGGTATGAGTGATGGTTGTATTTTGCTTTGTTTTCTCTCATGATCACTGAGCAATAAGGCAATATTAACATCCTGTTTGTGGTTTATTTTGATTGCCATTTGGTCAGCTTGAGCCTGAGAAAATTATGCGCAATTGTTTAAGAGGGTCAATTTATGCTGAAAGCTTTGGAATTATCTTAGAGCCATCTTGAAGCCGCTGCAGATTGCAATTGCAGTCACAGAAATGCTAGAAAACAAAATGAATCTAGTGACATTTGGTGTGCAATGTCAAAACATGTTTGGATTACTCCCTTGAACACAAGCATTAAAGAGCTGGCCACTAATGGATTATAGGATTTACTAGATGTTAACTTTCTATAAAATTGTGTTTGTATTTTGTGAAAGTTGTACATGTTCATCGTTTTAAAAGTCAAACAGTAATAAAAGACCTATTTTTTTTTTTTTTTTTTTTTTTTTTGCTGTACGCGGGCCTCTCACTGCTGTGGCCTCTCCCGTTGCGGAGCACAGGCTCCAGACGCTCAGGCTCAGCGGCCATGGCTCATGGACCCAGCCGCTTTGTGGCAAGTGGGATCTTCCTGGACCGGGGCACGAACCCGTGTCCCCTGAATCAGCAGGCGGACTCTCAATCACTGCGCCACCAGGGAAGCCCAAAAGACCTATCTTTATTTTTTAAAACAAAGCTCTCTACTGACCCACCACTCCCATTTCTCAGTCTCTATTCCCTAGACTGGACCTAATTTCAACACTTTTGTAGCTATTTTTTCTCATATGTAATTCTATATTTCTAAGTAATATGGCAATATTTCTATCTTCTGACATTTCTATTCCAATCGTTTGTCTGCCTACTATAGAAAATGAGGATTGAGCTTTCTTACTTTTTGTCTATCTCCACCCCTTGCTATATCCATTTTTTTCTCTCCTTCATTCTCTCAACCTTACCTCATATGTTTTATTCAACCAATATTCTGTATTTATATAACTATATAAATATTGATCATAGATAAGCCATTTAGTGTACTATTATGATTACAATTATTTTTCTTTTCTGAGTTTTCTGTGGAGCCAGAAATTGCTTCATTTTTCTCATTTGTTTATTTGTCTCTGTAACTAACGCTAGCTCAATGCAAACATTCTAAGAAAACTTATAGGCTCCCTTCAATAAGATCAGGCACAGAAAGGAATCTAACAGTCCTGTTTTTTTTCTTTAGAGACAGATCTTTTAGTGTCATCCAGCCAGTTGCTTCAGTGGGGTTGGTTTCCCTTATGGTTGTAGCACAGTTGTTGCTTAGGACTTCTCTGTCATTGCTTTGGGAATTTCTTCTGCCTTTCCCTTGCATTGGGTCTCCTGTTTTCTGAATCTCCTTGGCTAACTGTTTCTTATGGATAATACTTTCTAGTAGCTTCTTGAGAAAGACTGATTGAAGGGTAAATTCCTGGAAACTTTCACTGTCTCAAAAAGTCTTCTTATAACCCCACATGAAACTGATCACATGGCTAGTTATAGGATTCTAGGTTAAAAAAAATTGCCCCTCAGAATTTTAAAGGCAATGCCCCATTCTATTCTTGTCTACCTTCCAGATTGATAAGCATGATAGCCTCTGTTGTATCTGACTGGTTATTTTTAAAAGGTTTTCCAATGTTTTCTTTGTACCTGATGTTCTGAAATTTCACAATACTGTATCTCAATGTAAGTCTTTTTCGTTCATTTGTGCTGTGCATTTGGCTGACTCCTTTAATCCAAAAGTTCATGCCTTCAGTATGTGATAATTGTACTCTGTTTGGGGGGAGTCATTTCTGATCCTCTGTTTTCTCTTTCTGAAACCCTAATTAATCAGGTGCTGATCTCCTGGATTGATTCTCTACTGTATATAAGTTTTTGGTCTCCTGTTTTCCATCGATTCATTTTATTTTTACACTCTCTGAGAGATTTCTTCAACCTTTATATTGGATTTTTTTGACAATCATTTTAATTTCTAAGCATTCTTTCTTGTGTTCTAAATACTTCGTTTATAGTTTCCTAATCAAATTTTATATGTACAGTATCTGAAATATCTTTTCTTCTTTTATGTCTAAAGATACACATACACAAATACATTCACACTCACACATACACACTTATTTAGTTTCTTCTTCTTGCACTGTTTTTTTTTTTTTTTTTTACAAGGTTTTATGTTGTTTTGGATCCTGACCTCGGTACCAAACAGTACAGAAAAGGTTGATGAGAAATGTGTATGTGTGTCTGTGAAGGCAGCCATCTTTGAATAAATGGAAAAGGACTGGATTTTTTTTATTTTTGAGGGCATCCAAATGTCAGTCAGAATCTAGAGGTCTTTTTGCTTGGGCCACTTAGTTTCCCCAGAACAGAATTCTTCACTTTCATTCAGTATGGACAAGTATATTTAACCCTTGTTTTCAGTGTAGTACTTCACCCCCAGGCACAGCTGGAGTCCCTGAATCTTTCCAGGAAGTATACTTCCTGTCTTCTATGAGAGTGTGGAAAAAGTAATTAATTAGCCATCTGAGTGGACCCTGGGCTCTGAGACTCTGCATATGCTCTTATGAACTTAATAAAACAATCCTCCTTCTTTCAGTCCTCCCCTGAACGCTGGACTTCCAAGGTCCCTGATAACTAATTCCTAAGCCTAGCAGGGATTGTGCATCTGAGCTTGGTTTCATCCTGCTGGTAAATCCATTTCCTCTTCCCAGGCGGTGAAGTCTGTTTAGCTAACTGGATAACCTCACCTCCACCCACTTTCTTTCTTCCAAAATTTGCTGCCATCTCTTGTCCGCTGACATCCTACATCCTGTTGTCTATGCACTTCTGTGTTTATACTTGATTCCTTTGTTTTCATTTTAGTGAGATTTAGGGAAGGAATGGGATAAAGATTACGAGAGTTTCTTCTCTCACTAGTAAGAGGAAACTGTTCAATATTTGCTTTTAAAATGCTAAATGCATTATATAGTAACTGCTATTAATTCACCAGTTCCAACCTTCGGTTAACAGTATTTTGACTTTGGATATTAACTTTTCCAAATTATGTACTCCTAAAACCACTAGAAATATGTATCATTTATTTTTTTATTATTATTATTTTTTGCGGTACGTGGGTCTCTCACTGTTGTGGCCTCTTCCATTGCGGAGCACAGGCTCCGGACACGCAGGCTCAGCGGTGATGGCTCACGGGCCTAGCCGCTCTGCGGCATGTGGGATCTTCCTGGACCGGGGCACGAACCCGTGTCCCCTGCATCGGGGTTGCAGACTCGCAACCACTGCGCCACCAAAATAAATAAAAATCATTTATTTTTATAACTTGAAAAATAAGCAGTCTGAGAGCTACCATAAAATGAAAACGGTTAATTTGCACACTGTTGCTTTTGAATGTGGTTACTTTAGATTATGTTCTTAAATTTATCGTATCATATTCTATAATAAGATGTTTTAATGCACATCTGATTCCCTATCATTCTCAAAAGTATTTGCATTCAATGCTTTGTTTTCTTTATCTGATTTACCTTATGAAATATTCCCTTTGGTGGAGATTATTACTAATTTTCTGAGTCAATGAGATTTCATACATGTAAATATAATCTAGTTATATGGTTGAAACACTTCAGCATACATGCTTGAATCATTCTCTCTGCTAACATAATTTTCAACTGAAATATATTACTTTATTTTGAAGATAAAATATATTAAGGGTCTCTTTTTAAATAATGTATGCATTATGAATCTGTGCTTATAAGTTTATGATGCCTTCAAATAGGCCACATTGTCAGTGGAAAAATTATGGTGCGAGGTTGTTCTTATGCTGCTGATAAAATGAAAGTGTGTTAGGTTAGGTAATAATACATTAAAAATGATAGTTAAATGGGATGCCACTGAACTGCGTTTGTGTTCAAATTGAAACAAAAAGCGATATTTACCCAGCATTCCCTGAAGCAACCATTCCAGGTGAAGTTTTTATTGAACTTGGCAAACAAATGATGACAATCATATTCTGAAGTAGAAAAAATTGCTGAAAAAAAGAACAGCTCCATCTCAATGACCAGTTTTGCTGTTCTTTTTTTTTTTTTTTTTGCGGTACGGGGGCCTCTCCCTGTTGTGGCCTCTCCCGTTGCGGAGCACAGGCTCTGGACGTGCAGGCTCAGCGGCCATGGCTCACGGGCCCAGCCACTCCGCGGCATGTGGGATCTTCTCAGACCGGAGCACGAACCCGTGTTCCCTGCATCGGCAGGCGGACTCTCAACCACTGTGCCACCAGGGAAGCCCTGCTGTTCTTTGTAACCAGTCAGATTTTGGCTTTAGCTAAGTTTAATTGATGATTTAATTGTTGCTTGCTTTAAGAGGATGTTTATTCTGTACTGTGTAGGATGAGTAAACTAAGGGTTTTCTTTACTTTGCCTCAACTGAGCTAGTTCAACACAAAAGTTACTTGAAGAATCCTGACCTCAGGACCAAACAGTACAAAACCAGAGGCAGTGTGATAAACTAAATAATGCTCCCTAAATCCACGTCCTAATCCCCTGACCCTGTGAATATGTTACCTTATATGGCAGAAGGGACTTTGCAGATGTGATTAAATTAGAGGTCTGGAGATAGGAAAAGTATTCTGGATTATCCAGGTGAGCTCAGTGGTGTAATCACAAGTGTCCGTACAAGAGGGAAGCAGAGGGAGATGTGAGACTACAGAGAGGAGAAGTGATGTGATAATGAAAGCAAAGAGAGATGTGAAGACGCTGTGCTCCTGGCTTTGAAGGTGGAGGAAGGGGCCGTGAGCCAAGGAAAGCAAGGAGTGCCGCTCTACAAGCTGCAAAGGAAAGGATTCTCTCCTCGAATCCAAAACCTTAACCTTAGCTCAGAGAAATAGATTTCAGATTTCTACCCTCTAGAACTGCAAAATACATTTGTATTGTTTAAGTGTAATTTATTATAGCAGTAGTAGGAAACTAATACAGCTAGTTACTCCCCAAATTACTACAGAGCAATAGAAAACCAAAAATAGAAAAAAAAAAAATGGCCACAAAGCCACATTTCCCTTCAGCCAGAACCTAGATCTCTACTGAAGGAAGCTTCCGATGGAATATTTGCAAAATGTTCCAGCTACCACTATTTTTGTAGAAAGGTTTCTCAAAGCTGTCCATGAGGTGGAATATTCAGTGAAATGGTTTGTAAAAGTTATCAGAGGTAACCAAGCTTGGAAATATCCTTAGGTTCGGCAACAGAACAATTTTGTTTTAATCTCTCCTGGAAATTTTCTTTTTATTCCTGTTCTCTAGGGAGAAATGAAGTGAATTATGTAATTTAGTAATTATACAGGAACTTCGGGCTAATTTGTTTTCCTGACTTTTTTAGAGATGGCTATAGCAGGTTTTTTTTTTTTTTTCCTACAAGTAATCATGGAAGAAAATAAGAAGCAAATGTATGATTTTTATGAAATGTAATGGAGAGAGATTGAACTGCAAAACACTTTATGAAGATGCAACTTCAAAAATGTGTTACTTATAAATTGCATACAGTATACATATATGAATGCAAGCACAGTAATTGTCAGTTCTTTTGAATATTAAATAAATTTCCTTATTAGTTATCGCTTGTTACATAACACATCACCCCACAACTTACTAGCTTAAAACTGTAACCATTTATTTGCTCATGATTCTGCAGTTTGGGCACAACTCAATTGGTGGGTTCTTTTGCTGGTCCTGCCGAGGATCCTGCCTGGGCTCCCCCTTGCAGCTGGAGAAATTTGACAACTCAGCTGAGGTCGAGGAGTCCAAAAGGATTTCGTTCACAGGCCTGGAAGTTGATGCTGGCTATTGGCTGTGGCACCCTGGCTCTCCTTTATGTTGTCTCATTATCTGATCGACTAGACTAGGTTTCTTCAATGGAAACATTCCAAGAGGGCAAAAACAGTAGCTGCTGTTCTCTTCAGGCTTAGCCTGAGCAGTCACACAGTGGTACTTCCATCACATTCTCTTGGTGAAAGCAAATCGCAAGGGGTGGAAAAATAGCGTCCACTTCTCAATGGACAGAGTGTAAAGCCTGTCTGCAAAGGATGTGAATATAAGATAGTAAGGTTCATTAGGAAATACTACTGTAACCATTTACCACCCATCTCCAAAGCACACAATCTCCACTTCTTATCTTTACCCAGACAAGGTGGGCCTTTGTTTTTTTTCTTAATCAGTGATGACTAATGGTGAGAAATAGTAGGCATGGGAGGAAGGATTGTGGAAATTTAATTGGGAAAAGCAGATTACTTGAATACTTGAGGGCATATGTATGGGCATTTGTTTCTTCTTGCTATTGTTTTTTTTTTTCTTTACCATTTTCTTTCAAATATGTTCTTTGAATATAGAAATACTCTTCTATTTGTATACAGAAAATGTTGTGAGATTGTACAGAAACGTATTGAAAATCAGAGTCCTTTGATCTCTGGTTCTATGTGTTTGTGAAGGGAAAGTGGTTAAATCTATAGTTTTGAGAAGTAGGCTGTGAAAATGGATGATAGGACTACTAGGAAATTGCTTTAGGGCAGTAGCTCTCAACCCGGCTGCACCTTAGATCATCTGGGGAGCTTATAAACATGTTGATGCTCAAGTCCTATCCCAGCCCAATTACATCAGCATTTCTAGGTATCCATATTTTGTAAAAGTTTCCCAGGAGCGTCTAATGTGCAGCCAGGATTTAGGACCACTCACTGCTTCAAGGGTTAGAGATTTGGAGGAATGGTTTACAATAATGAGGTTTGGGGATATAGGATAGAAATGTTGGGCTTGGACAGGAGCCTTCAGCCAGAGCTGATAAACTGACAGTGCCTCAAGGTGGAAAAATTATTAACCTTCCTGTTAGATTGGATAGAAGAGAAAGTGTCCTAATTTTCTGACAGGGCTCCTAATTTTTTAATATATTAGTAGAGGGCAAAATAGCATCAATGAGAGTACATTATTTTGAGCTAGAGTAATTGAAACTCATAGTGGAATGGCTAGAGCTAAAATAATTTTCAAAGAATTTTCATATACCAAATGCATTTTTATGTCCTCTGTTTAAAAGAACAAAATTCATAACTAGAGCTTTGTAATTTGTACTCTGTGAAGATTATTCTTCACTCACTTATAGCTAGAGTTGAAAGTATATCGTTTAAAAGTCGGTGAGGCTTTTCAAAGGAGTGAGGGACTATGCTAACTTCTTTCAATAATCCTTAAATATATTACCCCCAGAAATGGAAAAAAACATATTTGCAAATAGTATGCAAACGATTTGTCCAGTTGGACTGTATTATATAGGAGAGAACTGTTAGCCAGTTGGGGAATTTACAAGGCTGTCGACTAATCTGGGATGGATAGAAATGTGCTTGTGTATTGATGCCACTGCAGTTTTGCTTGCTACTAGCAAAGCTCCTTTCTCACTAATATTTTCCATAGTGAACGGAGTGTTTGTTTCTGACCTATTCACAAAGGACTGAGATAATCAGACACTTCATTTGTTGACCTTCAAAAGTGGCTGATTAGAAACAGTATCTTGATGGCTCAACCCCGTCATCCCAAATCAAGACTTGATTGTGAATGGGGATTGTAATATGATACTGTACCTGAAGTGAAAGATTAATGTCTCAGACTGGGTGAAGCCATCAAGTAGGTAATATTTCTTTTTTTTCTTTTTCCCTTAAAAAGTAATTACGGGTGGAGTAAAGAATACATTCAGGCATTCAAAGATTTAAGATGACGTGAAGTCTTTGGAGGTAGAGTTATAAAAGTTGATTTATACCAGAGGATCCAGAAAAACTAGTTCAATGAAGCCATCTCTGTATATAGAGACTGTTTGCTTCAACCTAAGTCTCGAGGATAGAAAAATCAGCATTGAGATGAAAAATTCCATCTCAGGAAAACACTCCATATTAAGGCTGAGGATTAAAAGTAAAATAAAATAAAATTACCACTTTGATCCTGAAGGTAAATGTAAAGTAAACTGCAGCAAAAGGCCTTTTTTGTTTAAGGATTCCCAGTTTGAGGTGAGGTGTGTGCTGTTTTTAATAAAGATTATATGACTGATTACTCTTCACATACTGACAGCCCCCTGTGGTGTCTTTTATGTGCGTCTTGGAGGGTTATATTAAAGCTCTGTTCTTCTGTGTAGTGGCCACCTGTTCTTAAAAAAGGTTGTATCAGACATTCTTGGAAATAATGTTGTGCTCCAAAGCACAGTGCAGACTGGTGAGACTTGCCTGCATGTAAACTGTGCAGTAGAGTGAATAGCGATCAACTGGGGAGGATGGAGCCCCAGGCAAGGGAGGATGTCTGTTTGGTTGTTATATTTATCAGGAATTATACTGAAACCCAAGTCTGATTATGGACAGTGTGGTATCCTGAAGTAAAGATAATGAGTAAACAAGAACAAGGAAGAACCTTCTTTTTCTGTGACGTGTATGCATAAATGAGCTTTACAAATTTATTTTATTTCCCTAATTGATTTCATGGAGGAGAGGAATCTGATTGAGTAAATATGGGAAAAGCAATTTTTACAGCAAGCCCTAGTGTAAAGTAAATGATTACTAGAGGTTCTCAAAGTAATTATATAACATGGAAATCAATATGAAACGATATTACAACATTTATTTTACTTATGAACCCATGTGTATATGTTGAGAATGATTGCAATCTTGCTATAAACGAAGCTTTCAAAATAACGAAAAAGTAAATATCTTCTATGACAATATCAAATACAGTTAAAAACAGATTTGATAAAATAATATAAAAAACTTTATATGTTTAAGTGTTAAAATATTTCTAGTATGATAATATGACTTCCTATGGCCTACCAAAAGTTGGCATGTTCTTTGTCTTGATTTTTTTTTTCCCTTTAAGTTCTCCTTAAATTGGAAGTACTTGTTTTTCTGTCCTCCAGTCATTACTCTGTTTCTACATGCTGTCCTTGGGTTGTTTTGACTATTCTTTTGGTTTTAAAATCCAGGGTTGTCAAATCTATTATTTCAAATTTATCATATTTAAAATAAAGCTCATTATCTACCTTCTTTAAATCTCTTTATGTTTTCTTGTTTACTCTCAATAAATGGCATCGCAATCCACATATTCAGGTAGACTGGAATCCCAGGTGTCATCATATCTGTCCACCCCAATACCCAGTCTTCAAGCTCTATTGATGTTCAATGTTCTTTTCCCCTTCTCTACCACAAGTCTAAATTTCGGGCCTCCTCATTTTTCACCTGAACATTGCAACAGCTTTCTAAGTAGTCTCTAGTATCGCACCACTTACTGGTAAAACATCCAGGTTCTTTGGCATTGCGTTCAGGGCCATTCACAGCATGGTCCTTGCAAGCCTAATCTTTCATCCGTTTTCTGCAATTCACCCGAGGCCTCTCTCTCTTACTTGTTCTCTGGTGAAAATAAACTTCTAGGAGATCCTGAGTCTTTCCTATCTCACCTTTATACACCTTTCTCCCTCCTCTTGGAAGACCCTTTCTATTTTAATTGTCCACTTGGTAAGTCTCTTTTCGTCTTTTGTAGCACCACTCTTCCACCCCACATCACGTATTAGTGATGATCCCATGGAATTATTATGTGACCTGTGCCCTTTTTGCAAGTGCTACCTTGACTTAAAACTTTCTACAAAGAAGTTTATGTTGGTAAAATGCCACTTGCGAATTAAAGCATAGTACTTTGAGAAGTCCAATGACATTGTAAAGAACTAGAAACTGTTAACAATGGTACTCTCTCTCTCTGTCTGTCTCTCAAGGCTGGTATACTCGAGAGGCATAGTATCTATACCAGGATCCGAGCTCATGTGTGCGTGTTGGGGGGTGCTGGGTGGTGATCATGGTGTTTATGGTAGAGAGGGGAGAGCCAGACAGGATGTGTCTTTCTGTCTCAGGAAGCCAGAAAGGTAAAAAGTCAAAGAGGCTAGTGTAAGACAGAGTCTTCAGAGAGCACTGAAGATCAAAGCAAAGATACAAAATGCAAACAGCAAGTTTAAATGTTGGTGCAAGTGTTGACACAATGAGATGAAGCTGAGCAGGGAGTCAGGTAAAAATGGAACTGAATAGGAGCAGGGAGGGAATAGAGCAGGTTGGTTTCCGGGCCACTGCCAGGATCAGGCATGAAATGTTCTTAGCCTGTCATTCTTCTTGGAGGGTGCATGGAAGCGTGGTGCTTGGATACCTTGGACAGACACAGGCTACTGATTTCAGCGACCTCTCCTGCCCCATTGCTAAACTCATATTATAATGAAGGCCAATAACTCCTGCTTTGTGGTTGCTAAATGACTGGGCTTGGAATTGGACTCTAGATTTATTTCTCCAGTATTTTTCAGCTCTACTGTGAATAATAAAATAAATCTATGATTTATTTTTATTTGATTATCTTATGTGGACCATAATTGCATTTTGCTAATTTAGAGGTAAATGCCATGTCAGCTTGGTTTTTCTCTGTTACTTAGTTTCTATTTTCCTTTTTAGATTGAAAGATTGTGATACACATTTGTAACATCCTAAATTAACAGAATTTCTTGAAAGTATATAGTATGCTTTTTCTGACAGTTCTACATTTTCTACATCAGATTTGTTAGATGAAGCTTTAGGTATTATGAAGAAATTCAGTGGATTTATGTATTGGCAATATATCTTAAATTGTGTTTTTATATCTTTTTCTTTTGGTACCTCATACAAATATACTCAACATTAGAAGAACTGTATGGAAGTGCGTACTTTGTAAACACAATTTGATGACTGAGAAATTAGGCATTTAAGTCTACAATGATTGGTGTAAAGTACAATGGATGAGACTATGCAGTTGAATTTCCCAAATGATAGAAAATAGGCAGTAAAGAAATATATACAAAATAAATTTCAAGAGTTGTTTGATGTTTATCTGTCACTACAAATTATCTTGGAGACAGTACAGATAATCTGAATGCAAAATTGCATCAGAAATATCTTCCTCTGAGCCATTTTTAGTGACTCTTTTGTAAAATGTTATTTATACAGTGATTCTATGGTATCTTCTCTTGCTTTATTCGTCTACCTCCTTCTGCTGGTTCTTCTGACATCAGACCTCTGTAAGATCTGCCAGAGATGCTCTCCTGGCCTAAGAAATCAAGCATGGGTGAGACCTGGTGCAGAACAGGAAGGCGACCCATACTTGGTTTCAGAGGCTGTGAGAATACCTACGGTCTAGAGAGAAAGCCATTTATGTTTATGCAGGCCTTTCAGAGAACAAAAACTTCAAGGCAACCTTGTTTTATTACAGACAGAAACAACTAAGAAACAGATGTAATTCGTAACTGTTCTGGTCCAATAGGATTTTTCAGAACTTTCTAAAGGACAGGAACCAGGTTGACAGATAATGATTTGACACCTCTGCTAATGATTTTTAAAACACTGTGCAAATATGAAGCTTCTTCCTTCTTAAGGACATACCTCCTCTTCCCTGACCTGTCCAGCTGTGGTTGTTAGTTGTCCATGGCTTTGGAATAGCTCCTTAAGGGCTAAGAGAGAGGGATGGAGATGCGAGGACAGAGTATGGATTTAGTGGGGCCTCATTTGTGCTTTGGCATCTACCCACCCTTTCTCTAACCACATATTTTTCACACACCCAGCCCCACTCACAGCTGCTTGCCTATAGGGCCAAAAATCTTTAGTTAGTGATCTGCCAGAATTCCACTTTTCTATGTAGGAGATTGGAGTTATTTCAAATAACCCATCTGGTGGGCTGAAGAGCAGTAAAGAAACTGAGGTAGATAAAATATATATTGTTAAATACTTGGTTGTGTGCCTTGTATCTTTGCTGATAATTTATTTGTTGAGCTTGTATTTGTTCATTTTTGTTTGTTTGTTTGTCTTCTACTCTTTAATTTTACTGGGGGGATGGATAGTGGGCATGGTGGTGTTGATACGTATTGTTATCTCTTAGGCCAGAGGAACCAGTTCAAAATTGCTTTTTATTTTCTCAATCAGAATTCTGAAGACCTGGATCCTTGGCATAAAAATTTAAGCTAGAAAGGCAAGTTCTGCCAAGTATATATTACATACCTCCTGGCCATGGATTTTGGTAGGCTTCCTTAGAGAAATATGAAAGTCGTTTCCAATAAAGACTTATTCTGTATTTCCTTCATTGAATTTCATATTTGTACATTTTTTATTTATAAACGGTATTACTTTGTTCCACTTAAGATAGTTTAATCTAAAATATGCAAAATTAATAAAGAACACATCCCCATTTTGTTGAGTTCTGATACTTAAAGCAAATTCTGTGCTTAGACTTTTCATTTGTTGTCAAATGAGTTGGAGAAACTCAGTTTCTTTTGAACTGTTTTCTCAGTTAAAGAACTTCCCTTGGATAGCCTAGAGAAGTGCTGTCCAGTAGATTTTTCTGCAGTGATGGAAGTGACCTACCGTATTAGAGGTCTAATATGGTAACCAATAGCCAAAGGACACTGGATATATGGCTAGCACCATTGAAGAACTAAGTAATTTATAGAACTTCATGTGGTTAGTGGATACTGTATTGGACAGCACAGTTCTAGAGTACTTCAGTCATTTAGACAATTTCTTCTAGGTTAAAATTTCACCAAATGCATCATTTTTCAGTTCTCTTATGGATTTGATAGGTTTTGATTAGTAATTTAAGCTTATATACTTTCTTTGTCTTCTTTTTGGTTGCACCACGAGTGCAGGATCTTAGTTCCCTGACCAGGGATCGAACATGCGCCCACGGCAATGAAAGCGCCGAGTCCTAACCACTGAACCGCCAGGGAATTCCCAAGCTTACATATTTTAGAACAGTTTTAATTCATTACCATCTCCTTACACAATAAACTGTCCACAAAAGAGTGAGCTAAAACAGTTTTCCAAGTTTTAAAATATTTCTGTGGATGCCACTTTATTTTTAATAAAAGCACTCATTAGATTTCTGCTGAAAGCTAACAGCTGGCCAATTACCAAGCAATGACCACACACTGAATGTTAGTCTTTGGCCAGTATTGCATAAAATACTCCATAAGTTACAAAAAAAGATTTGATGTGATCCCTCTTCTCAATAATATTACAGTATTACTAGAAAGACAAAACTAGCAGGCAAGAAATAATTAAAAATCAATCAGTGCTAAACTTTATTATGCAAAATAGGAGTGAAGAAGACTTTAAAGTCTAAAGGAGCCTTAGAAATCATGTATTCTGAACTTCAGACATGATAAAATTGTATTTCGGTGGGCTTACCCATTCAAGATTTCACAACCAGCTAAAGACACACCCAGAACATGAATGAAGGTTCTTCTGACCCTCAATCTGTTGGTGTTTCCACATTGCCTTTAAGACTTGCCTCCTAGAGGAGACTGGCTTTTTTACCATTCATTAAAAAGAAAGCTTGAGGTCAAGCAATTATAAAGCAAATTCCATTTCAAATATCAGTTTCCTGTAGCAGAGTGTTTTCCAAACTTAATTGTTTAGTTAACACATTCATAAGTTTTGTCATATCCTTTTACCACTTGTATTATTATTTATAAATACTTCTTTTATTTTTGATTTAAAATTTATTACAAGGAAAATGGAAAAACAATATCAGTTATCATAAATAAATGGTAACTGGGAAATAAATACAGGAAAAATAAAAGCTAAACTGTGCTATAAATTCCTAGGCAGACACTTCACCTTAGCCAGAGGACTGTTCTTATGAAGCATATTAGTAAGTGTTGGAAAGCCTTAGATACAGTAGTCCCACATTACCATAAAGAGCAATCCTTTTCTTCACTTCGAGTTTTAAAACTGTGGGATTTACAAAGTCTCATTGTTGCATCTAATAACTTCTCATTGGCCCCCTCCTGGCTGTTTAAGACTATCTTAGGGTGGAATTAGCCGAGCACCCTTAGTTGGGTACCACACACATACATGTCTGCATGAATTTGTGTGTCTGTGTTGGTCGGTGGTATGGGGTTAATGGTGGTTATGCTTTCAAATTATATAATTGTGTAAGTTTCCTGATTATTTTCCTAATTGAAACAAAGATTGTTTGATCTACTGGATGACTTTTTTTTTTTTTTTTTTTTTTTGTGGTACACGGGCCTCTCACTGTTGTGGCCTCTCCCGTTGCGGAGCACAGGCTCCAGACGCGCAGGCTCAGCGGCCATGGGTCACGAGCCCAGCCGCTCCACGGCATGTGGGATCCTCCTGGACCGGGGCACAAACCTGTGTCCCCTGCATCGGCAGGCGGACTCCCAACCACTGCGCCACCAGGGAAGTGCTGGATGATGTTTTTGTGTTGTTATTTTTAATAGGGAAAGTAACTGTAATTAAATAATCTTTTCAGGATATTAATTAGATGGAATTTAGCTAGATTATCTCTCCATGTAAAAACATACAATTCTATCATTAATTAAATGAAAACAACTTTTATGGTTGATTGTGGAGCACTCAGGAGTCCACAGGTAACTGTGATTTCTGGAAATGGTTTATTAGGGGGAAAGATGACATACATTATTTCTTTAAAAGGTGGAAAGGGCTGTCAAAGTGGTTTTAAAAACCTGAAAAACATGACTCTCATTCAAATATCAAGTAAGGATACATCATAGTTTATTTAACCCATCAATGAGAGAACCCTTAGGATGGTAGAGTTGGTTTAAAGAGCCTTTGAAGAACTGAGATTATATAGTTAGTTGGGAAAGGTGTGAAGAAATAAGTTTGCTAAATTAGAGAAAACACCAACAGACAATAAAATCATAACCTTTGAGTATATCTTTTCCACCAGAGAGAAACCGTTTGTGTCTCTAACAGCCCCAAAACTACAAGTTAAAAGTAATTTGACTGACTCTGGACACTATAGTAAATAGTAAATCAAACAAGGGTACATTTCCCAAGAGCAGTACTTATTAGGAATCCAGGTGATTTTGTCCCCCCTGGGCATATTTGGCAAAGTCTGGAGACATTTTTGGTCTTGGCAACCTGGAGGGTGCTATTGGCATCGAGTGGGTAGACTCCAGGGATGCCGCTAAACATCCTACAATGCACGGGGAGCCTTTTCTGCCTCCGAACTCTGCCCTGGAAAATTAAATAACCTTTGTTAGCCCTGTTAGTGCTCTAGTACGACATTGAAAGAACCCACAGTCATCCTCTTGCCTTATTTCCAAGTTTTGGATAATTTTTCTCAACGATGCAAAGAGACTTTCCATGCAATACAAGTGTTTTTAATGGACACTTGAATTATAATTTCTGAACATACCTAGAGGAAGCAGACATTGTGAGCAAGGCTAGAGCTCTGCTTTGTTTTTATATTTCTTGTCCTTCTCTTTCATTCCATGGTTGCTTTCTTACATTTGAATTTTCTTAATCTAAAAATAAATGGTGAAGAAACGTTAAAACATGCATTATCTGTCACTGTGAACATTTTAATGAAGGCTTCATTCAATTTCCTACAGGACAGCATTTTTCTCAGCTGATTGTATCTTTTTCTGATTGACACTTATGATTCTTGAAAAAGAAATAGAGGCTGATGCACAATAATAGGAAAGAAGAGATATTAGTAAAGCATAGATTTCCCACTCTTCTTCTGACTAAATTTCCTCTACATTTGGGAAGTTAAGGAAAGCTGACATATTCCCATAAGGAAATACAGAGTTGGGGGCATCATACCCTAGTCTTTTTAATACTAAAAAGTCAGAAAGGAAGGGCAGTCTTCTCTTATACCTCTAATATAGTGAAAAGCTAAAAGCAGAAGGAACATATATTCATAATCTACTATGATAACCCAGCAGCAGCCACTATATATATATATTTTTTTTTTTTTTCTATACACGGGCCTCTCACTGTTGTGGCCTCTCCCGTTGCGGAGCACAGGCTCCGGACGCGCAGGCTCAGCGGCCATGGCTCACGGGCCCAGCCGCTCCACGGCATGTGGGATCTTCCCAGACCGGGGCACGAACCCGTGTCCCCTGCATTGGCAGGCGGACTCTCAACCACTGCGCCACCAGGGAAGCCCCCGGTTAATATTTTATAGAATGGATGCTAATTACTTTTAAACTAATCAGGGGTTTGAACAACATTCATCAAAGAGTGGTTCCTATGATATGTATATAAACTAATCAGGGGTTTGAAAAATATTTATTAGAGATCGGTTTCTGTGATACATCCAATCTATGATTAAAATGTGGCACAGAATTCCAAGAATCATGTTTTGAGTATCTAATCATAAGGCATGCGAAATGTGGAACTTTAGAAGGAAGAGAGAATTATGGTTGGGATTCATTCTTATTTTGGAAAATATAGTAAACAAAAGGTAATGATGCATTGTTATGCACCAGCCATAACAGTTCAAGGCATGGACAGTGCTCTATAAGGAGACGCAGTTTAATGCAAAGATAATGCCTTGCAGGGGTGCAGGGGGTGAGCTCAGGTGTCCCTCAGTTTAGAGGGGAACATAGGTTCTCCAAAGTGGGTAGACTCTCCTGAAGTATTCCCAAAGATCATAACCATTTCTATCCAGGCTTTGAGATAATGAGGACTGTAGAATGTAGATGGGATCTCCTGGGAAGAAAAGATAACCAAATAAAGCAAACCGATGCTCCTAACCTTGGGATTTCTCTACAGTTTACCAATCCATTATCTACAATTCCCCTTATCTTGTAACAGGGGAGGGGCCACAGAGGGCCAAATCCACGTCTCCCATTCTCTTCAAACCCCTTCCAAAGATCAGGAGAATAAAGCCGTGAAATAGGAGACATTTACTCGCAGGCACTGCCTTTATTAATTTTTAATAAGAAATTGTTACCAGCACAAGTCATGCTGTTATTAATTTCAAATTAAAACTCAGACTATGTATGACCTCTGTAAATCAGCTATTTTCCAATTCATTTATTTTGGCTGTAATTATGACTGATTGCTCAATTCTTATTGGAATAGCTAAGGTGCAGTTTAATTTTAGTTGAGGCCTTTACAATAATAACCAGGGAATCTTTTCCACATAACTGTATAAGACACCTATTTTTACCATACAGAATTAAGATAACAGTCTTGGACACCTGATATATTATTTCTCCTTACTGCATTGTGGAAAATAATTTGTCTATTTTGTGGCTATGTCTAAGCAGCTCCAAAAATTTGAACTTTGTTCCATTAAAAGGAAAAAAGGAATGAAACGTATCAGCCATATGTTTCTTTTTTTTTTTTTTTTTTTTTTTGCTGTACGCGTGCCTCTCACTGTTGTGGCCTCTCCCGTTGCGGAGCACAGGCTCCAGACGCGCAGGCTCAGCGGCCATGGCTCACGGGTCCAGCCGCTCCGCGGCATGTGGGATCTTCCCGGACCGGGGCACGAACCCGTGTCCGCTGCAGCGGCATGCGGACTCTCAACCACTGCGCCACCAGGGAAGCCCAGCCATATGTTTCTTAATGTCAGTGCTTAATTTATTGATATTGTATGTGTGTGTGTACATACACACATATACATACACACAGTCCCATATATAAACATGTCCACAGGTTGGAAGCAAAATATTTCTTGGTAAGAAAATTTCTTAAAAAGTACTATATCAAGGTCTGGGTTATATCCCTAGTCTGAAAAATAAGCGCGCCCCCCCCCCCCCTTTATTTCATATTGAAACTAGAAAAGAAACTTCATTGATTGTTTTTATTATGTTAAAAGCTTCAGCGTTTCTGTTTGACACTGTGTTCTATTTAACCTCATCCTTTATCATAGGACAGAAATCCATTTTAAATATTGTTTTGGAAGCCAGATTTCTGATGCTCTCCACTACTACTAGACCTTATTTTTGTGTGTGTGATGTACTGCACAAAATTGTCTATTGATATGAAGCAGGCTGCGGAACGATTTTTCAGCTTTGATCTCTAGAATGAATCGATTTTTAACAAGCCCTCGGTATGGCAGCAGAGGCTGATGTGTGTCTAACAGCTTCATTGGAGGGCTGCATTTGATTTGCTGTTGCTAAGTGCTCTCTTTTAGTGAGCTTGTCTGTGAAGACTTCCTCAACCAACTGAAGCTCTATTATTGGGTTAGAAACTGCTGTTACATGTTATCTACTGATTAAAAAATAATTACAGGCAGTCTACATTACACAGACTCATCAATTTGCCATTAGTGCTACTTGGTATAAGCTTTGAAAATGGGAATGAAACTCAAAACTAGCTTTCCCTCTGAACATACTGATTAAAATAAAAAGGTATTTATTTGTTCATTTTGAATATACAAGGTTAGGGGCAGAATCTACTGTGATGTGGCTTTCCCTTAGTGCTTATTATACTTTGTGTTCAGCTAGAAGTTCATTGTTGTCTTCACAGGAGAATCATGCAGTTGGAAGGGTCTTCGGAAATGTCAGCATGCTAACATGATTGGAAACATGAAATCATAAACCACTAGTTATTTATGTTCCAGTTGTGAGCTATACCATGGACCAGTAGGCTAAGTTGGACAATTAAAATGATCACTGGTATCCTGAAAATAGCAATATAGTTTTTCAAATCTGCACTAGGGTTGTCAGTTCCTTTTCCTTTAGTCTTTATTTGATTTTTACAGCCAGTTAACAAACCGAACTGTGTAAAATGTCAATAAAGACAAAGTCTTTATTTTTAAAAAGAATTCTCATTAATGTTGCTGCAAGTTTTATTCATCAAAGTATATCACCCTACTTTTCTTTTAATCTCTGTTAAGGAGTTAATGCATCAGAGGATTTATGTGTTTGAGTGTGTATGTGTAGTATGAGCTCTTTGGAGTGTAGAAAGTGTTTGTCTAAGAAAGTTTTTAGTCTAGTTGTCAGGCATTTTGGCATTGTCCTTTTCTTGCTGGATTCCATTAAGAATATAATGTCCTTTAAATATATTGACAACACGACCCAGAACATTCATCATTTCCTCTTTCCATTTAAAAATATAGTTTAGCTCTTTTCATTAATCTTGAGATTTTTTAATCTTGACCAAAGATTGACAATTTTAAGAGTAGTTTTGACAGCTGTGACTCTCAGGAATAGAACAGAATCAACGACTAAATTGGGTAAGTCCAGGAAAACCAACCTGACATAGCAAGGAGAAAAATTATATTTCTGGTTTTAGAAATAAATATGTCAAACTAAAATAATTGCACTTGTCCTTAGCCCACTTTCCTGAGAAGTTATCAGCCACTTTCCTGAGAAGTTGTCAGCCACTTTAAGGCCATGAAAGAATTCAGATCAGAGAGGGAGCAAACATCCTGCAGTTTCACAGCATAATCATGTCATTGATCAGTACAAAAGTTCTCTCTCCTATTAAAGTAGTTTAAGTTACAGCAAGAATGAAAAGAAACCAGGATCACAATAAAACTTTGAGTTTTGTTTTACAGGCAAACAAAATATGAATAGGAACCAGATAATGGCAAAATTGCTTATAAATTCATACTTACCATTTTCCTTCTTGTCTTTGCCTTTGTTTTTGTGTGTGTATGTGTGTTAGATTGACAAGAATGGGCCCAAAATTCTCTTTTATTTTCCTGTTAAATATATGATAAAGCACTAAGGGTGTTAGGTACACGAGATACCATTTGTCAATATTTTTCTTGTCAGCTCTCATTTTGCTCACTGTTAATAAGGTTGATCAAAAGAAACAATTCATTGAGTTTCTGTGTTTATTCTGTTTGCTTGGGTGGTCTCTGAGTTTCTGTATTCTTTTAGGAACACATTCACATTTCATTCTTGAACATGTAAATATAGAGCAAAATTTAGGGTCTGGTCAAGAGACATGGAGTGGACTGTTTATTTTTATGTGTCTGTTTATTCTTCAAGTTACCCAGGCATAAACAGCTCTCAACAGTCTGGCTCAAGACTGCCTTTTGTGAATGAAACTTTGCTCAGACCTAGAACCATAAATTTATGATAATTACCCGTGCAGTTGTTACTAACAAGACCCCTTGGTCCTCTCTTATTTATTCACCAAATCACAGATACTTAATGATTTACCGCTTACCATTTTTATCACACCTCAGAGTAAAATTAGGCACTCCCTTTAAGTCTTTTCATTTCCCTTCATTCTTCTTTGGAAGAGGAAAAATACTTTATCCCAATGGCCACATGTTTGAAGACCATCTTTTCTTGAATAATTTTCTCAGAAAATATGCAAAGTTTCCATCACTTTTCAAAAATGGCAATTCTATCTTCCTCTCTGAAAACATGTTAGAATAAAAGATGCCTGACAGCTGATTAGGAAAATGACATATATTTTACTTCCTTTCAGATGAAGCCTTCTAAAAACATATTTACTTACCAGGGGCAGTGACAGCCTGTCCGGCAAAAATAATTTATATCCTTTCTGGTTATCGTAGAAAGGGAACAATGAAACAAGAAAGACCTTTCTCATACCTTCCGAAATGAAGAAGCTGGAAGAAATTGATTGTCGTTAAATTAAGGTTTTCTTTTGGGCACTCTGGCCACTGACACATTCTTGAAAAACTGTAGGAACTCTTTGACTCACTGGTGTTAATAATTAGACTTGGTTTGCTGTTTGCTGTTTTCAAATATTTCTTCCAGGGAAACATGCATATTCTGTCTTTGAGGTAGGGTAAAAATATTTGAAAATTAGCAGGTTTATACATCACTATGTATCCCTGAAATATCATCCCAGCTAAATATAGTGCATCTTCAGTAATTCAGATTAATTTATTCAAAAGTCTTTTCTAAATGAAAGCTCATTTGCTTTTGAATGAAATTTGAACTGGAATGTTGGTTCCAGTAGTTATAAGCTAAGTACTCATAAGGAAGACCATTACACTTTTTGGAATTTTTACTTTTGAGGTATTTAAAACAGATGGGTTGTAGTACTCACTTCATAGAGTTGTTTGTTGTGAGGTTTATCTGCATTTGTGTAAATATTATTAATTATTATGAGATACCTTTAAAGAAATGTAGTTTTGGCACTTATCTGTACAGAGAGCAAGAATGAATATGTATCTATTCATATATATATGTATATTCTGAGAGAGGGTCTGTCCTGCATTAAGAAATAAAATCTGATTTTTTTTCAAGGAGCCACAGCCGAGTCAAAATTGTTCTTTTAAGCACCACAAACACTTTCAAAGGAATATTTACAAGATAATTTCTTAAAGATTTTGTCAAAAATCCCTTTTTCTTCTTAACACTTCAACCCAGTCTAGAACAAACCATCATCTGCAGAGGTAGTGTATATGTTTTCTTGTTTTTTGAAATGCAATAACAGATCAGTGTTGCTTGTTTTAAAGCTTGGTGGAGTGTGTTTATTCACTGCTCTAGAAATCCTGATAAATCTATGGCAAACCTAGGGAGCGGGCACTGAGCTACTCTGCCACATTCCATATTTTCTAGGCACTGTGGAATATCTTTGTTTCTATATTAAAGCATCCTGCCATACGTACATCCTTCTGTGGCAGATGCCATCTGGTCAGAGAGTAGTTGTAGGGCGGCTGTAGAAGTCATGCTTTGTTGACCTAATGGAAGCTCTGTCTTCAGAGAAGTAGAAAATTGGTTGTTTCTTTGGGTTATAAAGTTCCAAGCCATTGCTTGCCACCTGAGAGCATTAATCCCATTATATTGGTTGTTTCCATAGTTAAGGAGTGGCTTGTCAGAGTGCTAACTGTCCCTGTCTCTTCTCCAAGCCATTAGGTAATAAATTGGATATAATGTGTAATTTCTCAGGGTTTTCTTTTTATATAATGAAAGATATTATGTTAAATTCTGTGCACTCAAATGTTCTTCAGCCATCTCATATAATCTCACGTTTTTCTGACCTGTGAAAATGGCAAAAACTCCCAGTTTTCAGGAGAGACTCCATTTTGTCACTAGGTTTATTTGTTTTCTCCCTTTAAGAATGTTTGACTTTGGGGAATCACATGTAGGGTTTTTGACTTGATTAGATGTACATTTTATTAAATCTGCCCTTGACCTGTAACTCCTAAATAGCTGAAATCAGGAATTTTGCTGAAACTTTGTACCGTCAAGCTAATAATTTTTTTGGCGGTACGTGGGCCCCTCACCGTTGTGGCCTCTCCAATTGCGGAGCACAGGCTCCCGACGCACAGGCTCAGCGGCCATGGCTCACGGGCCCAGCCGCTCCGCGGCATGTGGGATCTTCCCGGACCGGGGCACGAACCCATGTCCCCTGCATTGGCAGGCGGACTCCCAACCACTGCGCCACCAGGGAAGCCCCAAGCTAATAATTTTTTGATGGACATCGCTTACAATCTTGAAGTTTAACATTGTAAGTCATAAACACATTAATTGAAACATTGAATATGCACATAAAATGTTTCTTAAGATACGTGTTAAAACGTTTCATATTTTCCAGCATATTATAACCTGTAAACACATTCAGTTATATTATTTCACTTATTTTTTATTATTGTTTGTCTCAGTATGGAAATTGAACTATTTGTTTCATTTGTGAATTGAGGAGATTGAAATGAGAAGGTTGACTTGATCAATTAAAGGTCATATGACAGTTATTGGTTAAAAAAAAAAAAAAACCTAGAGTACAGATGTACTTAAATATCATCTCTGCTATAATATACTGAAAGTAATACATAGTTCCTGTTATCAGAGAGGTATTTTATGTAATATATCAAGCTTGCTTTCTCAATAATTGTGGCTATTTACTGCTTTCTGATAACATGAACGGATCATGGTGCTGAAGAATTTTACAAATACTATCTGTCCAGTTTACCCACTGCCAAAATTTCAGGTTTAGAATCTGTCCGGTTGCAAGTATAGGCATTCTGCGCTACTGCACGAAAAAAATGTGAATAGGGACTTTTTCTTGAACCACAGCAGCAATGACAAATTTCAACTGAAATGTTAGATGACTGTACACAAAACAATGATATTTTATGACATATCAGAGCAAATTCTAAAGCATCCACCGTATTACCAGTCGCAATTCACTGCAGTATATTTTTTCTCCCCTAGGAGAACAATGTAATTTCTATCATTGTAGATTCTCAAAGAGAATTATAACTGAAAAAGTTACAGAGTTTTCAATCAAAATTTCACCAAACTTTTGCATCCCCCTTGGTTTGGTTGAGAATCAAAGAAGAGAAACTGTGTTCCCAGTGGAAAAGCCACAAGGAAGTCTTTCTGTAGAAGCCAAAGTTAACATGATGCCAACAGGCAGATGGAACCCAAGTCTGAATGAGAAAATCCTGAGCCAGGCCTCTTGCTGTGGCTTTAATACAGCCCTGTTGTGCCCTGATTTCCTGTTTTTATTACTGGGATTCTAGCTATTTATGAATTGAATTCCCATGTAGTAATCTTGCTGTTATTGTAAAATGCCACATGATATTTTGTGCTAAGTCAGTAAATGACTCATGCCACCACTTTATTTACTTTGGGTTTGTCATCTCTGTGCTTTTACCCTTTTTCTGACATTTTCCCAGTCTCTCCCTGCACATCAGCTGGCCAAGAAGCAGTGCTTGCTTTGAGCAATTGACAGTCGGCTACTGGGGCAGACCTCACCACCAATTCACACCGCAGGGCACTGTCCACCCCAGGAAGAGATTTTGCTATCAGTCGTCTGACACTTTAGTGACTTTAAAAAAATTACTCCCAGGATTTGGACTTCTTGCAGGTAATTCTGAGAGAAACATGAAAAAATATTGGTTGTTTGAAGCTTAAATTTAAAAATAAGGAGAAACAATAAAGTAGGATCATTTGAATTGGAGAAATAGAGGTGATTTCAAGAGGTCATGGAATAAAATACTAATTCAGAGGCTTTCAAACTCGTTTGACCAAGATTCACAATAAAATACAATTTACAGTGTGACTGCTTATATTCATCTATATACTACAGTTGAAACCAAAGTTTTTTTTTTTAATTTTTTTTTTTTTTTTTTGTGGTACGTGGGCCTCTCACTGTTGTGGCCTCTCCCGTTGCGGAGCACAGGCTCCGGATGCGCAGGCTCAGTGGCCGTGGCTCACGGGCACAGCCGCTCCGCGGCATGTGGGATCCTCCCAGACCGGGGCACGAACCCGTGTCCCCTGCATCAGCAGGCGGACTCTCAACCACTGCGCCACCAGGGAAGCCCGAAACCAAAGTTTTATAAAACAATATTTATCCTTATTTGACGATAGGATTGTCAAAGTATTATATTTTTAAAGATATGATTTTCATACCAAAATAAAATGAACACATGTAAAAGATTTCATTCAGCTTGTTAATTAATGAGGGAACCAATACGATGTTGAGATTAGCTAAATGATTATTTGAGGAGCTGAGTATTTATAAGCAATTTAATAAAAGACGTTAAGATGGCTGTTAGATACAAAACTGGCTAATGTGCGTACAATCAATCATAACTTTTAGGGTTATCTTTTCTACTGGACAGAAATCATTTATGTAGCTATTATACAAACATCTACAAGTTAATGTGTACTTTCACTGGATCTGGGACCCTTCATCAGTAGTAGAGTCAAACAAAGTTTATTCCTCTAATTCTTGGCCAGACCTCTTAAATAATACCCTTATATGATGTTGAAAAGCACAGTGCCCAAATGTTTTACTCATTTCTTCCAAATTTGTCTAATTTTTATTAATAAGATATACTCTGATATTTTTTATTGTGTTGTTTCATTTTTGAAAGCTGATATATCTTCCTAAATTGTTTTCATATGACGTAAGTAGTTCACGACTTGGTTTAAATACTACTGCACCAATGTACAAATAAGACACCCCCAAACACTGCCAGACGGAGGCAAGTTTTTTTCTATGTCTTATGAATAAAAAGCTAAGGGAAGAAGGTAGAGGAGAAGAAAAAGCCTCCGCCAACTGTCTTCAGGGACCTCAACATTCTATAAAGCGACATGACTGTTTATAAATGTCATAATTCTTTTCTCCCACAGAGCACACATTTTGCTTACGTTGCAACTTAGGCTTTTTTCCTCCTGATTAGAGTAGAATTTAGACAACTTTGTAGAGTTTTTACAGCTATGGGAGAAGGTGAGTTAGTTATCTGGAACCACTGCCTCATTTCACAGAGGAGGAAGCTGATTCAGAAAGCTGAGGTGACTGGCTCCATCACCCAGCAGTTAGTTCCATGGGGAAGCCCAACAGGTAGCCATGGCATAAGGAGGATGGACACTGGACTCAGAAGGGTGTGGGTGACAGTCACCAGATAGAGGACCTCACGTAAAGCTCTTGTCTTCCTGGTCTGAGCTGCCTTATATCTAAAATAGAGAGAGAGCTGTAATGAGAATTAAAGGATGGATGACATGTAAATGTCTTTGTAAAACAAGCACTCTGAAAATGTAAATTCTAGTCACTTTATCCAGTGTACATTTTTCCATCCTTGGCTACCATCTAACATATAAGATCTAAATGTTGACCTATTTGCACATATTTACCAGTAGTTGAGATCATGGGTACACTCTTCTACACACAGTTCTATGTTAAATATTTAAAGATATGCTAGTCATTATTGCTAATAGATCATCACTGTAAAATGCTCTAAAATTTGCAAATTAAAGAGCACCGTTCTGATAAAATGTACTGTCATTATATAAGACTTTCCACCTGTGGAGGCTTCTAATTATGCTTCCCATGCATAAAAAAAATGCAACTAGAAAAACTGATAAATGGCCAACAGTTACCTCTCTGCTGATTATACAAAATTTCATTATAGTAGAACATTTAACAGTTTAATTCTGAGCTCTCTCAGGAATAGTCTGTAAAATGTTTTGCTTAGGTCTCTTTTTAAGCACTGAATTCTCAGCTTAAATAAAAGGTACATCAAGCCTTTGCCATAAGCAAAGTTAAGTCATTAAATCACAAGAGGTGAGCTTGAAGATGACACGTAAAGACAGAAGAAATAAACACAATTAAAACATGTCTGAATGTTTTCTTCTCTCTTTCTCCTTCTTAGACAATAATTGTTGAGATGGAAATGAGACAGCTTTACTGCAAAGGCTACTTTCTTGATTCCTAAGAGATATGTTTTAAAATACCCTATAAGTATTAGAAAAAATATTCTAGGTGTATTTATGCCTTTTACAAAGTGCTTCAGACAGCTGAAGTATTGGGTCTCTTGAGTTGTCTCTTTTTCAGTGCTTTCTTCCCCCTCCACCTCCTTCGCTGATTCTTCTGATTACATGAGAGAAAAGAAAAGGCTTCATTTACGCACTAATGTGTCTACTGTACTTGCTGCTTCAACACTGGGCAGGTGCTATCCTCCTGTTTTATAACTAGAAAAGCAGGCCCCAGACTGATCATCTTGGGACCTCTGCAGACAGCAGAGTGGTGGCAGGACATGTGGAGAAAGAGTCTGCATCTGAGAACCAGCAACACTGGAGCCTAGGATGGAAAACCAGGGACCATTTATTCACAACTTTGCAGCTTGAACTCAGAAGGTTTATATGCCATTATAATCCCACGAATCTTCCTTTGGTTTCTCCATCATGTGACTTAAATCACCACTTTGCACACTATTTCCTGTTGCTAACTTTTAGGATCTAATTTCCTTCCCTTCTAAGGATGCTGGGGGAAGATTAGTTACTTCATTTACAACTGGAAACACTTCTTTCTTTAATTCCTACTAAGATATTCTGACCCTCTGCTATTGACCCTTCTTGGACATACTCGTGTTCTCCTCTTTACCCCATGCTTCAGCCACAGGACATACCACATACTTTCCTGCCCATGCAAAGGGAAGGCATTTGGTGTAGAGTAGGTCATGGGCTTGGAATCAGTTCAACCTGTGCTTGATTCTGGGCACTTACCAGCTGCATGACCTTGTACAGGAGGGAAAATACTTTCTCTTCTACCCTCTTACGTTCAGTATCTGGGGAACTGCAAATTAAACTGTCAAAAGACAGACAAGCAGGATAAATGGTTTATTACATAATATACATGTGGAGACCTTCATAGAAAAACAGTGACAACCCAAAAGGATTGGCTGGAATCTGGGGATTATATATCATTTTAACAAAGAACAATACATTTTTAGAAAAATGACAAGACAAGGAAAAGAGGTTTAGGTTTTTAGGGATGGCAAACTGTGAGAAGGTAAATATACAGGGAAACTAATGGGAGAGAAGAGTTGTCTGTAAAGTTTGTTATGATACCCCTTAGTGCCATCTCTGGATACTAAGGGCATAAAAGTCTAGTGTAGGCAAATAAGGGGAGGGCAGAGTGGAGAGATTTGTTTTGAGTCTGCTCTTTCTCAATTGCTTTCAGCGCAAAATAATCCCTCTGCCTAAGTGGTGCATTTTAACGTGGTATATTCTGACCCCCTTCAATCTTAACAAGGTTACTCACTTCTTGGAGTCTCAGCATCATACTCTAAAAGAAAGTAAAACCTCAGGTGATTGTTGTGGGAATAAATGCCTCTTACCCACTGCCTTTGCAGGGCTCTGCTCCCTTTTCAAAGCTTCTGAGAAAAGTGTTTCCCTCCTTCTAATGTTCCTGGATTTTTACTCTTCATTTTCTTTCATCTTTTCTCTCTCTCTCTCTCTCTCTCTCTCTCTCTCTCTCTTTTTTTCCTATTAAATTAACTTAATATCTTCTAGTTGGGCAATCCTACTTAGAGGTTGGGGGGGTTGGAAGAAGCTGAAGGGGGATAAAGACAAGTGTTAGGGGATGAGGAAATTTCAACATTTACAGTTTTTGTCCTGCCCCATAAACCCATAGAAGCCACGTAGTAACCTTGCCTGTAATACCTCCTTTAATCCTCCATTTCTTCCATCCACAACAGTGCCTTTCTCCAAGTTTCTGAAGACCCAACCCAGACTTTTTCTCTTTGTTGAATGTATTTAAGCACCACGGTTGGAAGTAAGTTTTCTCACTCCAAACTTTAATAGTGGTTTCTTTTTAGATGTTACATATTTTTATTGTCTTGATTACTTTCCATACTTTATTACGGGTGCATGTCTTAAGTTTCTTGTTTAACTGACCTGTAGAATGACCTCTCTCCAAGTGTCTTACAACATGAGAAATAGATAAATGATTGCACTTGAGTGGTTGAATTCAGTTCTAGAAATAGAAATATTAGATTTAACTAAGCCTTATAGATGGGCAGCATCCTGATACTATTACTGTCCTCCCATCACTAAGTGTTATAGAAAGAAACAAAAAATCTCTGAAAGATTAATTCATTCCTCAGGCCCATGTTGGCCACATAGGTTGCCCATTGTGCCAACAGTTCAGCAGTGTGAGAGAAGATTATTTTCCTTAGATGTTTTTATTGATTCACTGCTTGGTAGCAATTCTGATCACTGCTGATTTAGCCAGAATTCAAATCTGGAACCTTACAGTGAAAGCTGCTGTACCATCACTAAATGTGTGAGGCCCTTCATCTTCCAGTTTGGAAGTTTCAAATGAAGCTCTTTTTTTCCCCTCTCATTTCACATACACTGTGTTTAAAGCTAAAGCAGACCCCTCAAATCTAACCTTTTCTTGAATTTTAGAAATTGAATAAGAGGAAGTCAGTAACTGATTTCATTTCAGCTGAATTTCCCATAGGAGGGCCGAGGAGAGTTGTGGATCACGTTTTATGTCATTCGATGAGAATGAACCCATGATAATCTATGGTTTAAAGCAAAATACGTTTCCCCATTATGGCAACTGGGTCTTGTGTTAAAATATGACACTTTACTACAGGTCACTGCTTTATTTCTTCAAGACTTTTGGTGAATTGCCTTTTTCAAAACACCAAGAACACATCTGTACATTTTACTTCTTTAATGACCAAAAAGGACAATGTGCCCTATATTCAAGGAGAAGAGAGTTATTCTTGGTGAGAAAATGAATATATATATTTGAAATTAAACTATGATTCAGTTATCTAGAGGATTAGCCAATAAATCCCTCTGTGTTCCGATAATTGATGCCATTTGCAAATTGAAATTTTGCAAACAAAACTCACTTGCTACTTTCTTGACACCACTTACTTTGTACAGTTAAATTCATGTGTATGCCTCAAGGGAAAAAAAAGGAAAACATGTCTTTTACCATCTATCTCTGTCTTGCCATAAATTTATATTCATTGTGATTTTTCTTTTACGGGAAGGAAAAGCATGAATGATTTTCCTTGTAACATAAAAAATTCTGATTTAATTGTTTTTAATAGTTGATTCTGTTTTCTGACTTCAATTGTGTTCTTCTTGACAAGCACCTATTTCCCGATCTCCCAGCCACCCCCGCTTTCCATCCTGCAGCTTGACAGGAAGACATTAAAAGACTGATGAAAAACTGCCTTATGCCTCTAGCACTCTGCATTTTACCTTCAGTTATTCAATAATTATTTGTTAAGTGAGAGCTTAATTTTCACTTTTATGTAAGACTTTGGTGTTTGGCAGACGGCAAGAGATTGAAGGTGGTAGCTTACGCAGACAACGTAGGGCTGGTGAAACAGTACACCAAACACTAGTGAACAGCAAGGCACAGGGAATAGAGGAATGGATGCATTTGTGCTCCTGACCTGGAAACCTTAAGAACATCATCTAGCCATCCAGGATCACTGGATTTGTGTGATCCATGAGGTTAGAGACTAACCCTTCCTTTGTTCTTTTTTTTTTTTTGCGGTACATGGGCCTCTCACTGTTGTGGCCTCTCCCGTTGCAGAGCACAGGCTCCGGATGCGCAGGCTCAGCGGTCATGGCTCACGGGCCCAGCCGCTCCGCGGCATGTGGGATCTTCCCGGACCGGGGCACGAACCCGCGTTCCCTGCATCAGCAGGCAAACTCTCAACCACTGTGCCACCAGGGAAGCCCCCTTCCTTTGTTCTAGTCCTCATATAGCTCATGCATCTGACACAATACCCAGCATGGGGGCATAAAAATATGTTATTAATAAACTTACTATTAATACAAACAGAAATAACATTGTCCAAATGCAAAATGGAATTAAATGAGTCTGCTTTTAATCTCTGAGGTTCTGTAAGTTATTCCAGAGTGTTTTTTTGAACGATGATTTTCTTTTGATAGAAGAAATGTTCATAGGGGAGAAAAAAGACATTAAGGCTATCTGGATAATTACAATAGAATCAAATAGCAAAGTTACCCGTTTATTTATTTTTAATCTTGAGTGGCATGGCAGTAGCTCACACTGTGCAATAAAATATTTGGCAACGCAGACACTGAAGGACTTTTAAAATTTCTATTTTGGGAGCAAAAGTAGGATATCTAATCAGTGCGGCACCCTTTAAAATCATTCAATTGATGCCTGTGTGTTTAGGGAGAAAAGAAATGAGGAACATGAATAGATTTCCTGAGAGAGTTAGAGTGAACAGTGATTAAGCTTAGAACATAAAATTACCATTTATGATTAGTTCAGTTCAATTAATTCCATCTGTCTATCCATCCCTTAATTCATTTATTCAATCAACCAGCATTTATTGAAAAACCTATTTTGTGTCAGGCTCTGTGTAAAGCCCTGGGGATCCAGGAATCAAAGACTCCATCCAAGAATTAATAGTCTTGCAGTGAAGTCGAAGATGTAATTGCAGTACCTGAGGGTAGCAGGAGTTTTCTGCTAGGGAATACCAGGGGAGTTGGGCAGCACCTAGGGCAGGCAGTGGTGCAGGATGTTAAGTCACAGATTATGCAAGAACCACGTGGTAGGCAGGATGACCACATGCCTAATGGTGACCAAAACATAGTCCCCACCGAGATAGAAAATATTCCCTGCCGTCGGGGAGCTTACAGTTCTTATCTCTCTTAATTTTAATGCATATGTTTATTGGCAATCATCTTTGAAGATATTTTTAGCTCTGAGTAGTTTTAGTGAAGTTTCTCGCAATAAGCGCTGGATATGTAATCCTGGTTTTCCACGTGCTTGTTTGTTCCAAGATTCCTGGGTTTGCACACCACCATTCCCCTCCACCAAAGACTTCCATAACTATTATGATTTTTGCTCAATGCTGTATTCAAAAGTCACCCAGAAGTACAGCAAGAAAATCTACCCAACTAATGTTAAGTTGGTTGAGTGCAACATATTCATAGATTTTTGAAATGCTGTAATCCTGTTTGTCCCAAGAAAACTCTTGCATTCCTGTCTTAATTAAATCTCTCAAAAGCAAGCAGTTTTCTGCAGGATATAATCCATTCATTCAGGTGTGAAAGGACAGAACATATTTACATATTCACAACCCTGATAGCTATGTCTGGGATAAAATACATTTATTTCTGAGTTGTCTGGGTTCTGCAGATATGGCAATTACTATTGTATAGTCAAGCTTTCTCCTAAAAGACTCATTTAGGGCAGTTCTGAAAAATACCAGAAATTCGAAAATAGATTGTAAGCTCTTGGGACAAAGACCATGTTTTGATTTCAGTTCTCTTTACTGCTCTGAAAGTGCTGTGTATGCCTAAAGCTGCTTATAAATATGTAAATAAAATAAAATGATTAGCTGAACTGAGATAAAGAAAAGAGACTCTCATAAAAGAACGTTTCTGAAAGTAACCAGGTTTTAGAAAATACAGCCACTGGGAGAGAATGTTCTGGATTATATAGCTCTAGTTGTATTTTCTTAGACTCATCACAATGGGAATAATATTTGTTTGAAGTTACACCAATGACTTTCAGTGAAAGAGGCTACAAGCACACCAGTAATTCAATACATGACAAGTCGAGTAATTACAGTTCTGAGTGAGTTGTTCAGTCACTTGTAGGGGGGCAATGGCAGAACACTAAGGAAGGGGTAACTAAGGAAGGATCACAATTCAGAGAGGGGTAAAACAGACACACAACTGAGCTTAGTGTATTTGAGGAGACTATCCCAGGGACACTGAATGTCAGAGGAAAAGTGGCGTGCAACAGTTCTGGGAATTTCTTTAAAAGTAAAAAATATGACAGTATTAAAGGCAAAGCATAGAGATAACCATGCTGATGCAAAGAAAGATAAGAAAACCAGAGCATCGGGCTGTTTTTAAGATCTGAAATGCAAAAAGCAATTATCTGCTGAATAGAACAAGGGCAGATCAGCAAGGACAGAGGAAGGAAACAGCAGAAGCCTGCGGGGCGGTCAGAGGGGCCGGGACACAAAATGAGTTCCAGTTAGAGCAGGTCAGCAAGGACAGGGAACCAGCCTTTCATAACACATTTGAAACAAGAGCAAGACCGAAGGAAGTACAGGCTCCCCAGTTAATAAGGAGAGGAAACAACATGACACAGAGAAGGCTTAGGTTTTATATCTATTTATTTTTAGATTATGAGCAAGCAAATAAACATCTACACTAAGAGACTAACTACAGCCCACAAATAGAGGCTCACAGGTAGACATTACAGGAAAGATCAAGCAATTAAAACTTTCCTCATTTTAGCTAAATGCAGTAGATTATCTATAATAATCAGTGAGGTGGACGAGCTTATTCTTTCTGAAGAGTATATTTTTACTGAGTCGTTGAAGCTCAGACAAAATTCTGCAAATCAGAGGTTTGAGAGAACTTTTGGGAGAAGTAGCCCATTATTATCAAAGAGCTAGAGATGAAATCATTGTAACTGATTTTAAATGTAGGAGATGCTGGGAATGTGTACCTTTTAACCAAATTTCTTCCCATTCTTAGAAAGAAACTGGACCATTTCTTCCCAAGTATTCAGGTGTCAATTAGTAATAAATATAAGGTTCTCATTAGAAAATTAGATGAACTATCTTTTTTTTAGTATTTTTATTGGAGTATAATTGCTTTACAATGGTGTGTTAGTTTCTGCTGTATAACAAAGTGAATCAGCTATATGTACACATATATCCCCATATCTCCTCCCTCTTAAGCCTCCCTCCCACCCTCCCTATCCCACCCCTCTAGGTGGTCACAGAGCACCAAGCTGATCTCCCTGTGCTATGCAGCTGCTTCCCACTAACCATCCATTTTACATTTGGTAGTTTATATATATGTCAATGAACTAAATATCTTTTAAGAAAATTACTGAGCTTTAAATAGGCAATGTGTCTGTGTTTAACTTTATATTATTTTCAATTAATACAGTACAAAGGATAAAGCGAGTGATAATGTTTTATATTTAGAAATAAAAGAATATCTGAAAATGGTATGAGTAGATGGTCCCTAGCCCCTTCATAATTAATAAATTTTATTAAATATTTATTAAGCCTCTCCTATAAACATGTAGCCAGTTTATTGAACAGCTGAACTCAGTAGGATAGTAATATGGAATGTTTTTTGTTTCCAATCTTCTCCTTCAAGCACATGTTTGTGTCTCCTTTTGTAACCTCTTAATTTGGAGAGGTAGAAGACTGTGGTGATTAATAGAGAGAACCTGAACTGCCTGGTTCCAACATATGCTAGTTGTGTGACTACAGGGAAGTTACTTGACTTTTAATGCATCTGTTTCCACATCTGTAAAATGGGAGTGATAATAGTCCTGGAGAAGGAAAATATTTTCCTCTACCCTTCTGTGTTCTTCTGGCTGGTCTAAGAATTAAATTGACATGAGACAGATTAACAGGAGAAAATCAGTATTTTAATTACGTACATACAGGGGGTCCATAAGAAAAATGAGACCCAAGGAGAAGTTAGGCAGTTGAGGCTTATATGTTACCTGAAAGGAGAAGGGATAGGGGTTTGGGACTTCAAAGGGGAAGAAAACAATTTACAGGAAGATGGGAACAACACATGTTTGGTCATCACATGTTTGCTATGATGCAGAGACAATGGGACACAGAGGGGACTTGGTCAAACAGGCCTTGTTGAGTTCTGCCCCATCTACGACACCATGCTCTGATTCCCTATGGTTGGCTCTGGTGATGGCTCCCTTCCTGGGATAGGTTCCCTATCTAAATCCTTTAATGCTGTTAAGGGGGAGGAGGAGGTAAATGCTCTTCCTGAACTTTTTGTTTGTTAAAAGCAACCAGCCTAAAATAACCCTCATGCCAGAGACACATTTGGGGGTGGCAAATTGAGCTCTCTTACAGTTACAATAGTCATTTAAAAGATTGTTGTGAGGATTCATTGGATTACTCTGTTTAAATCACAGTGCCTAATATGTTCAATGTTGGAGAAATGTTAGCTATAGTATTATCTCAGAGAAATTCTATATTTTCTAGTCATGTTCAGTTATTGGAAACTCAACTAATATATATATATATTTTTTGCTGTACGCGGGGCTCTCACTGTTGCGGCCTCTCCTGTTGCGGAGCACAGGCTCCGGATGTGCAGGCTCAGTGGCCATGGCTCACGGGCCCAGCCACTCCACGGCATGTGGGATCTTCCCGGACCGGGGCACGAACCCGTGTCCCCTGCATCGGCAGACTGACTCTCAACCACTGCGCCACCAGGGAATCCCTCAACTAATATTTTTTAAAAATTTTAATCCCATCTCTTCTAGGTTTGACCCTAGATTTCAGGGAGCTGCTTTAAAAAAGAAGGCAAGATCTCTTTCAATCTTCTTTTGGGTTTTAACTCTTCTGGCATTGAGACAAGCATTTGAGTTTTGGGGGAGAAGGCAAGAATTCCCATGAGAAAGCCAGACTTGGGGTTCCTGCCACACTGAGGAGATTGGCACGGTAGGGAGTGGTGGGAAAAGTAGGAACTGTATGCAAGAGCTCCTTGCCTGGCTTTCTCAGGGGGCGCACGTGTGTGTTCTTGGGGCAGGTTGCTGTGGGAATTCCCCAAAGCCTGGTTGCTTGGTGGAGTTTCTGGCTCCTGCTTGACATCTTTGACTCTGTAACACTTGCTGGTCCTTCTTCCTCTTAACTGGTGAACCCCGTAGCTGGGGTTTCCTCAACAGGCAGGCCACAGTCTTGGGAAGGCATTGGTCATACAGCCAGGATGTATTTTTCTTGAGGTTTCTCAGCAATCATAAGCCTTCTGCTTATAAAGGTTGGGGGCCACTGGGTAGCAAAGCTAATGTGAGAACCTCTTAAGAAGACCTAATTGTTGGCAGTTCTTTCCAACTGGTCTTAGTTTGGGGGCTAGTCACCAATTCCAGGGCAACAGGAAAAGTCCCCTGTCAACTTGTCACAAACATACAGATTCAGTAGTTTGAGGCCAATTTTCTGATTGTAGTCTTTTAACTTTAGAGATTCTCTTTGTTTCATTCCCTTCTGCTGTTGCCCAAGTAGACCTTTCCTTCTTTGGGTACTGCATTATCTGATTTATCACTCTCCACCTTTGAGTCTCATTTATGAAACTCATGTTTAATGACATCTTGGGAATTCCCATTAAGAACAAGTGATGCAGAATGACTTGTGTGGGTAATTTCAAGATTACAGTCTGTTACAGTTTTCCCAGCCCACACATATGGTTTAACTCCATTAAATATACTTGAATAGCAGGTGTTTTTAAAAGATGTTTATTTATCGGATTTATGGGCAAAAAGGATAAGATTGAGAAGGTTCCATTCACTGGTTCCCTATTCCTGCACTCCTGGCCCCATGTCTCCTCTCACATATCTGAGTATGATGGATGAATGTGCTTGATTATGATGCATACGGCTCCTCTTATATCACTGCTTGGCTCTTTTCATCCATTTTTTGCATCTCTAAGAGAGAGATGGAACAAGCAGTACGTAGGGGCCCGTCATTATATTACTGGCAGAAATGTATCATCAACTGCAACTTCTCTGGAAAGGACACAGACTCTTTATAATGCTCATCCCAGAACTTTGTTGGTTCTCGGTAAAGCCAGCTTTTCATTGGTCCCTCTCCCTTATTACTATTACCCTTGAAAAAGGTTGTTTTATCCTTTCTTTATTCCAAAATTCATGTGGAGGAAAGGAGATCTGATACTGCATCTTATTTGAAAAATTATGTTTAATGATTCAGATCTTTAAAAATATGGCCTTGGCTCCTAACTTCCTTTATTTTTTGTAAACAAGATAGGAAATACCCATGAGGAAAAGTTTCTAATATAGACTTAAAGTTTCTAATATCTGCTTCAGATTTTGTATTTTAACTGTCAAGTTTCAGTAATAAAATAGAAAAATTTAAGAAGTCTTTTCAACAAGACACTACAGTTTCTCTGGGTACTTCCTGTATTAATTCATTATACCAACTTTTCCTTTGATATTGAGTTGTAGTCCCTTCTCAATTTAAGTCTGGTGTAAGAAAATTGGGAAATAACCCTTTAATCCTGGAGGACTGATTTCATTAAAGATCTTATTACGCATTGGTGATCCAGCCTTGCCCTCTTAAGTACGGCTTAAGAAACCGTTGAGAAACTATTCCTGTCATTAGAAGTCAGGTCTAACACAGTTGCAACTCCCAGAGGCACAGAAGTGCAGAGTCATGCTAGAAGACTCAAAATTAGAAATTAAAATTCTTGGTTTCTACCAGTTTAGAAAACCACTCGGTCTCTCTGTACCTCAGCCCCAAATGGAGTTCAGTAGCTCTTTTCATTGCTACTACTTCAGTTGGGTTCTCAACTCAAAATTAGTCCTATATTTTGTCCTTTGTATTCCCAAATAATTGTTACAATGCTGTATAATAGTTAATATTTACTAAGTATTTACTATGTGCCAGGCACTGTGTTAAGTACTTCCAATGCACGATCCCAGTTAATCCTCACAACCCTTTGAGGTAAGTAATATTTTATATATGAAGAAAATGTTAGAGAAAATAAGTGTCTTCCTCAAAGCCTAAAAGTTTATGAGTAGTGAGAATCCAGGTCTTTTTGGCTTCAAAGTCCACATTTTTAAACAGATTGCAAATATTACTATTAAAATTATATGGACTGTGTTCCTTATTTCTTTATCAATTAGATCATTTATTAGGATGGGACAAGATAAGGGTGAAAATTTTACTGACAGGTTTTCAGATCTACACTGCAAAATAATATTTTTTGACTGTGTCTCTCTGATAGTCCAGTAAGTCTTCATTTTATATTTGCATGCTGTTTCACATATCAGAGATTCAGGTTCTCTCATAGAACAAGTTATCCACCTCATGGATGATGTAATTTGTTTAATTTATTCAGTTTACATTGTTTTATTCAGTTCTGTTTTTTGCTCAGTTTTGTTGCTTCAGCTCTGTTTCTGTTGACATTTTCTCTTTTCTACCCTTAACGTCCTAGGGCTTGATCTGTTTATGTTTGTCCCTGTGGTTCAGTCAGTTGCCAAACTTTTATTAAGTATCTGAGGCAGCGTTGTTAACAGCGATTTTAAATTACTACCTGAAAATGGTACTTATCTGTTGTTAATGGGGCAATAGCAAATGAAAAGAAAATTCTTAGAAAATGCCAATTTATTTTTTAGGGAAATTGTTTAGTCTTTTTATTTACCAGGAACAAGTATAGATGCTATTGTTAATGACAAGTGGTACCGTTCACAGTGATCCTGCCATGTGCCAAGTGGCTCACATGGAATATTCTATTGAAGTTGCTGTTACCCTAGGGCTTCTCTTTTTCCTATAGTTATGCTCTTATTCTTGACACAGCAGCAGCTTCCTTGAAGTAGAAGAATCATATAAATCGGGAGTAGTTTCAATAAACCAGAGGAAAAAGACAGAACAGGAAACAAAGAATTCCTTTTGTGAGCACATACTCTGCTGACTAGAGAAAACTTCTTTTTCTAGCCCTCCCCAAATATCTAAAGGGACCTGAAATCTTGAGGTCACACAGACTAAGTCTGGGCATATCCAGATCTACTAATGTCTAGGTTTTTTAAAGCTATTTTCGGTTAGTCCTGCCATCATTTAGTGGGAGGAATTTTCTAAAATAGATTCATATTTGGGGGGGATTCTTGTGTGTCTATTAGTCGACTGTATACAATGTGTGCATCATCTTTACTTTTTTTTAAATTTAACTTAATGTATTTATTTTTTTATACAGCAGGTTCTTATTAGTCATCAGTTTTATACACATCAGTGTATACATGTCAATCCCAATCACCCAATTCATCACACCAGCCCCCCCAACCCCACCGCGGCTTTCCCCCCTTGGTGTCCATACATTTGTTCTCTACATCTGTGTCTCAACTTCTGCCCTGCAAACCGGTTCATCTGTACCATTTTTCTAGGTTCCTCATATATGCATTAATATACGATATTTGTTATTCTCCTTCTGACTTACTTCACTCTGTATGACACTCTCTAGATCCATCCACGTCTCAACAAATAACCGAATTTCGTTCCTTTCTTTGTCTGAGTAATATTCCATTGTATATATGTACCACATCTTCTTTATCCATTCGTCTGTCGATGGGCATTTAGGTTGCTTCCATGACCTGGCTATTGTAAATAGTGCTGCAGTGAACATTGGGGTGCATGTGTCTTTTTGAATTATGTTTTTCTCTGGGTATATGCCCAGTAGTGGGATTGCTGGGTCGTATGGTAATTCTATTTTTAGTTTTCTAAGGAACCTCCAACTGTTCTCCATAGTGGCTGTATCAATTTACATTCCCACCAACAGGGCAAGAGGGTTCCCTTTTCTCCACACCCTCTCCAGCATTTGTTGTTTGTAGATTTTCTGATGATGCTCATTCTAACAGGTGTGAGGTGATACTTCATTGTAGTTTTGACTTGCATTTCTCTAATAATTAGTGATATTGAGCAGCTTTTCATGTGCCTCTTAGCCATCTGTATGTCTTCTTTGGAGAAATGTCTATTTAGGTCTTCACCCATTTTTGTATTGGATTGTTTGTTTCTTTAATATTGAGCTGCATGACCTGTTTATATATTTTGAAGATTAATCCTTTGTCTGTTGATTTGTTTGCAAATATTTTCTCCCATTCTGAGGGTTGTCTTTTCGTCTGGTTTATGGTTTCCTTTGCTGTGCAAAAGCTTTGAAGTTTCATGAGGTCCCATTTGTTTATTTTTGTTTTTATTTCCATTTCTCTAGGAGGTGGATCAAAAAGATCTTGCTGTGATTCATGTCAAAGAGTGTTCTTCCTATGTTTTCCTCTAAGAGTTTTATAGTGTCCGGTCTTACATTTAGGCCTCGAATCCATTTTGAGTTTATTTTTGTGTATGGTGTTAGGGAGTGTTCTAATTTCATCCTTTTACATGTAGCTGTCCAGTTTTCCCAGCACCACTTATTGAAGAGACTGTCTTTTCTCCATTGTATATGCTTGCCTCCTTTGTCATACATTAGTTGACCATAGGTGTGTGGGTTTATCTCTGGGCTTTCTATCTTGTTCCATTGATCTATGTTTCTGTTTTTGTGCCAGTACCATATTGTCTTGATTACTGTAGCTTTGTAGTATAGTTTGAAGTCAGGGAGTCTGATTCCTCCCACTCCATTTTTTTCCCTCAAGATTGCTTTGACTATTTGGGGTCTTTTGTGTCTCCATATAAATTTTAAGATTTTTTGTTCTATTCCATATATAATGCCATTGGTAATTTGATAGGGATTACATTGAATCTGTAGATTGCTTTGGGTAATATAGTCATTTTCACAATGTTGATTCTTCCAATCCAAGAACATGGTATATCTCTCCATCTGTTGCTATCATCTTTAATTTCTTTCATCAGTGTCTTATAGTTTTCTGCATACAGGTCTTTTGTCTCCCTAGGTAGGTTTATTCTTAGGTATTTTATTCTTTTTGTTGCAATGGTAAATGGCAGTGTTTCCTAATTTCTATTTCAGATTTTTCATCATTAGTGTATAGGAATGCAAGACATTTCTGTGCATTAATTTTGTATCCTACAACATTATCAAATTCATTAATTAGCTCTAGTAGTTTTCTGGTGGCATTTTTAGGATTCTCTATGTATAGTATCATGTCATCTGCAAACAGTGACACTTTTACTTCTTCTTTTCCAATTTGTATTCCTTTTATTTCTTTTTCTTCTCTGATTGCCATGGCTAGGACTTCCAAAACTATGTTGAATAATAGTGATGAGAGTGGACATCCTTGTCTTGTTCCTGATCTTAGAGGAAATGCTTTCAGTTTATCACTATTGAGAATGAAGTTTCCTGTGGGTTTCTCATATATGGCCTTTATGATGTTGAGGTAGGTTCCCTCTATGCCCACTTTCTGGAGAGTTTTTATCATAAATCGGTGTTGAATTTTGTCAAAAGCTTTTTCTGCATCTATTGAGATGATCATATGGTTTTTATTCTTCAATTTGTTAATATGGTGTATCACATTGATTGATTTGCATACATTGAAGAATCCTTGCATCCCTGGGATAAATCCCACTTGATCATGGTGTATGATCCTTTTAATGTGTTGTTAGATTCTGTTTGCTAGTATTTTGTTGAGGATTGTTGCATCTATATTCATCAGTGATATTGGTCTGTAATTTTCTTTTTTTGTAGTATCTTTGTCTGGTTTTGGTATCAGGGTGATGGTGGCCTCATAGAATGAGTTTGGGAGTGTTCCTTCCTCTGCAATTTTTTGGAAGAGTTTGAGAAGGAAGCATGTTAGCTCTTCTCTAAATGTTTGATAGAATTCAACTATGAAGCCATCTGGTCCTGGGCTTTTGTTTGTTGGAAGACTTTTAATCACAGTTTCAATTTCATTACTTGTGATTGGTCTGTTCATATTTTCTGTTTCGTCCTGGTTCAGTCTTGGAAGGTTATACCTTTCTAAAATTTGTCCGTTTCTTCCAGGTTGTCCATTTTATTGGCCTAGAGTTGCTTGTAGTAGTCTCTTAGGATGCTTTGTATTTCTGCGGTGTCCGTTGTAACTTCTCCTTTTTCAATTCTAATTTTATTGATTTGAGTTCTCTCCCTTTTTTTTTTTTTTGATGAGTCTGGGTAATGGGTTATCAATTTTGTTTATCTTCTCAAAGAACCAGCTTTTTGTTTTATTTATCTTTGCTATTGTTTTCTTTGTTTCTATTTCATTGATTTCTGCTCTGATCTTTATGATTTCTTTCCTTCTGCTAACTTTGGGTTTTGTTTGTTCTTCTTTCTCTAGTTCCTTTAGGTGTAAGGTTAGATTGTTTATTTGAGATTTTTCTTGGTTCTTGAGGTAGGCTTGTATTGCTATAAACTTCCCTCTTAAAACTGCTTTTGCAGCATCCCATAGGTTTTGGATCATTGTGTTTTCATTGTCATTTGTCTCTGGGTATTTTTTGATTTCCTCTTTGATTTCCTCAGTGATCTCTTGGTTATTTAGTAACATATTGTTTAGCCTCCATGTGTTTGTGTTTTTTACATTTTTTTTTACCCGTAATTCATTTCTAATCTCATAGCGTTGTAGTCAGTAAAGATGCTTGATATGATTTCAGTTATCTTAAGTATACTGAGGCTTGATTTGTGACCCAGGATGTGATCTATCCTGGAGAATGTTCCGTGCGCACTTGAGAAGAAAGTGTAATCTGCTGTTTTTGGATGGAATATCCTATAAATATCAATTAAATATATTGGTCTATTGTGTCATTTAAAACTTCTGTTTCCTTATTTATTTTCATTTTGGATGATCTGTCCATTGGTGTAAGTGAGGTGTTAAAATCCCCCACTATTTTTGTGTTACTGTCGATTTCCTCTTTTATAGCTGTTAGCAGTTGCCTTATGTGTTGAGGTGCTCCTATGTTGGGTGCATATATATCTATAATTGTTATGTCTTCTTCTTGGATTGATCCCTTGGTCATTATGTAGTGTCCTTCCTTGTCTCTTGTAACATTCTTTATTTTAAAGTCTATTTTATCAGGTATGAGAATTTCTACTCCAGCTTTCTTTTGATATCCATTTGCATGGAATATCTTTTTCCATCTCCTCACTTTCAGTCTGTATGTGTCCCTAGGTTTGAAGTGGGTCTCCTCTAGACAGCATATATATGGGTCTTGTTTTTGTATCCATTCAGCAAGCCTTTGCCTTTTGGTTGGAGCATTTAATCCATTCACGTTTAAGGTAATTATCGATATGTATGTTCCTATTACCATTTTTGTAATTGTTTTGGGGTTTTTTTGTAGTTCCTTTTCTTCTCTTGTGTTTCCCACTTAGAGAAGTTCCTTTAGCATTTGTTGTAAAGCTGGTTTGGTGGTGCTGAATTCTCTTAGCTTTTGCTTGTCTGTAAAGCTTTTGATTTCTCCATCGAATCTGAATGAGATCCTTGCTGGATAGAGTAATCTTGTTTGTAGGTTCTTCCCTTTCATCACTTTAAGTGTATCCTGCCACTCCCTTCTGGCTTGTAGAGTTTCTGCTGAGAAATCAGCTGTTAACCTTATGGGAGTTCCCTTGTATGTTATTTGTCATTTTTCCCTTGCTGCTTTCAATAATTTTTCTTTGTCTTTAATTTTTGCCAATTTGATTACTATGTGTCTTGGCACGTTTCTCCTTGGGTTTATTCTATATGGGACTCACTGAGCTTCCTGGACTTCGGTAGCTATTTCTTTTCCATGTTAGGGAATTTTCGACTATAATCTCTTCAAATATTTTCTTGGGTACTTTCTCTCTCTCTTCTTCTTCTGGGACCCCTACAATGCACATGTTGTTGCATTTAATGTTGTCCCAGAAGTCTCTCAGGCTGTCTTCATTTCTTTTCATTCTTTTTTCTTTATTCTGTTCCGCAGCAGTGAATTCCACCATTCTGTCTTCCAGGTCACTTATCCATATTTCTGCCTCAGTTATTCTGCTATTGATTCCTTCTAGTGTGGTTTTCATTTCAGTTATTGTATTGTTCATCTCTGTTTGTTTGTTCTTTAATTCTTCTAGGTCTTTGTTAAACATTTCTTGCATCTTCTCTATCTTTGCCTCCATTCTTTTTCCGAGGTCCTGGATCATGTTCCCTATCATTATTCTGAATTCTTTTTCTGGAAGGTTGCCTATCTCCACTTCATTTAGTTGTTTTTCTGGGGTTTTATCTTGTTCCTTCATCTTGTTCATAGCCCTCTGCCTTTTCATCTTGTATATCTTTCTGTGAATGTGGTTTTTGATCTGCAGGCTGCAGGATTGTAGTTATTTTTGCTTCTGCTGTCTGCCCTCTGGTGGATGAGGCTATCTAAGAGGCTTGTGTAGGTTTCGCATCATCTTTTCTTAAGGTGTGTTTGGTAGAGCATGTCTGTAAATCAGAATGAGAGCAGGTGCTATAAAAAGGTTGGGGGCCTCAGTGTGAGGTGTGTTTGAGAAACAAAGTTAAACAGTTTTCTTTCTGACAGGATATCACAGAACTTTGAATATACTATTGTGTAAAGCAAATCTCTAAGAGGTTAGTGAAAATATACTTTCCTTATATTTGACCCCCTAACCTTCTATAGGAAGCAGCAATGGAGATGAGTGTTTCTAGGAATGCTCCATGGAAAAGAAATGCTATTGTAGAAAAAGATATCTGAATGGTTCCCACCAGCTTGGGTACAAAATGTCATATATCCTTTGCCAGCAGAAGTTCCTAATAAATATTTTCCACATATTTCTGTTGGAGCATCATTGTTACAAGCATTTTAGAAACAATTTGACAGTACACGTAAAGAACCACTAAAGTGTTCCTATCCTTGACCTCGTAATAACACTTTGGAAAATATATCCAAATTTAAAAGTCTACAATAGAGAACATGATATATGACTTTTATTTTTTAGTTTACCATTTTTTAAAAACATGTTATGGTACTGGAAACAAATACTCAAATAAGAAAATTATACTGCATTAAATGTGAATTATAGTCATTAAAACAATAATTATAAAACTACAATATGGAAATCCTTAGAAGAAGTCAATAAAATGTGAGATACAAAATTATATGTACAGAATGATTTTGTAAATGACAAAAGAATCAAAGGAAAATTTTCTCAAGGAAAATACAAAAAAATGCTAATAGCAATTATGTTTTTTGAGGCTGGTAGGTTTATCAATGATTTTCTTTCCTCTGTTTTCTAATTTTTACAGATAATGTGGTTATTTTACATTTATAATGGTACTTTAAAGATATTTTTGTTAAATGACAGACAAATTGAGGCAATTACCCTTTTTCGTATTCAGACACTGACTTCTGAATGAGTACCATTTGTTAATATTATTTATGATAAACAAAGCCAACCTTTTTTTCCCAATGCAGGAAGCCTACCTTTGAGGGGTGAGGAAATTCCTCCAACCAGACAAGGATGCTCCTGCTCAGGCTTTCATTGCTAAAATGGGGAGGTTTTATTATAAAGTTTCAAATATTTGTGCAGTCTAAATACATGGACCTCAGCATTCTGCTTTTTATGCTCTCCGTGAGTGATCAGGTAGTAAAATGCAAAATGAAGAGAAGCTGATGCAAACATTTATGTTTTATTTCATTTACATGAACTCTGTTTTTTTAATTCCCCAAATGAGCTCTTCAGTGTCTAAAAGCATTTCACAAAAAGTGTTAACATTATTGAAATGAAAGGGGAAAAATCAGTGATAAGCATTCTAGTTATTAAATCCATTGTGAAGCTCTCTGCAACTTGCTTAAATTCCTCATGCTCTTGACTTCTGAACAAGTGCTTCCAGTTTTCTAACACTCTTTGACAACGTTTTCCCCATACTATATGACTTATTTCAGATGCAGCAGAAATATTCAAAATTTTTCCACAATTTGGCATCTGAAAATTGTCTTTATTAGTTTGAGTTTTGAAACAGTACAAGCACAGGAATGAATAATTTTGTAGTAATAAAAGGCTCTCTTGGCTTATTGTCCTGGAAATAGTTGCTTATAGAGACACTTCTTGTCCTTCAAATGAAAATTAAGGTATGATTTACTAATGTACGTTGGATATACATTTTCACTCTGCTCATGTGAAACTCTTCTCATCAATTTTTCAGTGACCTTGACTGTATTTTATAATTCCAAAATCTCCTTGGGGAATATTTCGAGGATAAAACAAATTCAGTGGAATCTACCTCTAGAGAAATCATGCAGAACGTACTCAGGTATGGTGTAAAATATGTTCAGGTTTAAAGATCTAAGAGTTGCTTACACAATTAATAGTTTGTCTCCCATTGCAAGTCGTCTAAGGAAAGGCACACAAGACTGGTACAGTGACTCAAGAATGCCTCCAAGTACCCAGGCTTTTTTAACTTTCCCACTTCAGCATCTGTAGAATGTTCACTTTTCTTTCATACTTTTCATCCATGGTTTCAAGATGGCTTCTGCACCTCCAGGCATCACATCTACATTTCCATTCTCAAAGATGATGCATAAAGCAGGATGGGTCAGTGCTTATATTAGGAAGTATCCCCAGAAATCCTATGCAGACTTCTGTTTACATCCCATAAGCTGCCATTTTGTCACCTGGCCACCACCAGCTGCATGAAAGCTTTCGGGCATCTATAGAAGACAAAAACAACACGGGGGGAATAAGTGTTGAATCATCTTGTCTCCAGTAATTAAATTGGCCATATGTCTCTCCAGAACACACCTTGGAACCATAAAATTATCACAAACAGTTTTTTTCCAAGCCACATTAGATGTTTCAAAGGTCAGACACTAAAAGTTATGAACTCTGCTTCCCTCCATCAGATATGTTGCCCAGTTTTTACCGGGATTGCTGCTGTGTGAGCAGGCAGCCAGAGCAAATGAACTGCTGCCAACTCTGAGAGGGAGCACTCATAGATAGGAAACCAGAAGTAAAGGGTAAAGAAATATTAGAAGAAAAATTCTATAGATGTATTCAAGTCATGGGATGGCCTGGGTTCATTTAAGATAGACTTAAGAAGCTCCTTCTTATTACAGTAGAGAACAATAAATAATGAGCATAGTGATGGCCTCTGAGTTCTCAAAAAGAGGGAAATTATATTGAGTACTTTTTTCTAGTAAGGAGGAGATGGCAGAGAGATTTTTCTTCCATGTGTTCATAGTTGAAAATCTCACATTCAGTAAAGAAGCAAACTCTGATAGACCATGTAAAATACTTTGTTAACTAGACAAGGCCTTTTAGATTTTGCGAGTCTCCACTTTTTTTTTTTTTAAATGAGGGAATTAACATAGCGAAGGTACTAGGGGAAAAAATCTATTTAAATGATTACCATCATTTCGTATAGAAGATCATTATAGTACCTAAAAAAGGAAGGACACAATCTGAGAATTAAAAACCTCTTTAAATTGAGGGAAAGTTAAACTTTATTAAAAAAAAAAATCATACTTTTCCTTTTTCTTTTTCATTTTGATGCAAATGAGCACAAAACTTGGTTACCAATCAGCATCAGTCCAGGGATGGGTGTTTAGGGACCACTGACCCATTGTGAAGGATTTTAAATATTTGGGACTTGGTTGTTTTTGCATCTTCTACATGCATATATGCAATTCATATTTGTTTGGTGGCTGTTGTGTGTTACTGGCCCACTGTCAGTCACATGCATGGTGAGAATTGTGTGTGGCAAATTATTTCCCTTCCATTGTGTAAAGTAACTATCTTGCTTTTAGGATAAGTCTGGAGTGGTGAACACTATACATGTGCCATCACTGACCCTACCCTATGCCAGTGGCAAACTTACTATTCATGGTAATTTTTACGGCTGAGACTAGAAATGGTATCAGATCCTGTCTCACCACAATATGTAGGAAGCCACAATCAATCCATTGGAGCTGACACATAAAATCCCTTTGTCCTTCTTGAGTTAGGTATTATCCCAGAAGACCTTTGTTAAAACATGCTGGTTATGTGAAAAGGGAGACACTGACACATCAGTTCATATTAACCAGCTGTTACATGGCAGAAAGAAGAGTACCAAGGGAGTACAGACACAAATCAATTGTGTTTTAAAGGCAGTGGGAGAAAATCTCAGAGAGGTGGTGAGGGCACTGTCCAATGTATCGATTTGAGGTCATACAGTTACCCCACTCAAATGCTCCCAATGGGTTCTCATATGCTTGTTAAATTCAATCTGCATTTCCACCAAATAGCCTGCACAAATTATAAATGCTGGAAAATCTGTCAATAATCCCAGAACATTGATCTGTTTGCTTCTCTGGGCTTTGATGTGGCTGTTCTTAAGCCTACATGCTTAAGTATTCCAGGTAATTATATATAAGTAAAGCTAATGCAAAAATGATATATATTGTGGAAATTTGGAAATGCTAGCCATCTCTCAAACATTACCTCTTCCAAGAGTTCTTTCCAGAAATCTTTTTTTTTTCTATCTCCCAAATAAGATATGAGATTCATTTACTGAAGAAGTAGAAAAAATATGTTTTTCAGCAACTTTTTCTGTGCTTCTCCAAGGAGCATTCTCAGGATTAGAACAAACCACACTGTTAAATAAAACAACTTGGAAGTGTTTAAGCTGTTATAGGACAAAGTCTAAAATATATGTTTGTTGAATTATAATTTTGCTTTTAAAATTAATTTAATTAGAAATAAAAAGTAATAGAGGGACATGAAAAATAATCGCCCATGATACCACGATACTAATACAAATGCTTTGGCATTTTGATACATTTCTTTCCAGACATTTTTTTTTTTAATTAAAGCACCATAGAACAATTATTAAAACATTATAAAATAGTCATACCTGGAAAATATTCATGGAATATTATTATATTTAGCATTACTAAAATATATTTGTATTTCACTCATTTAACAAATATTTATTGCATGAATTCTCATGCCAGGTACACTGTGTTAGCCAACTATGGAAACAGTTATTTATTTTCACTTAATGTGATTTTATATTTCTGTACTTGCATATATATGGCTTCATCATTTTTGACACTTCATTCAACATGAATGTATTCAAATGTACACAATATTATTGGCTATTTATGTTATTATTTTTTCAATAAATGAAGGCATATGCATTTCCTATAACATCTGATTAATATTAACATATGTCTTTACAAAAGTTTAGATAACCGTGTGTACTAATATCTGGAAGAGCAAACACCCCTTTATTGTATCTTATCTTCTTTTGTAAATTGTCATGTTTTATAGGTTAAAACACAATGTATCATTATTGTATTAACTTGCTTTGTTTGGTTTCTGGTGATGGTGTTTTCTAAAATGTTGGAAATTGCCAACTTTTGTGAATTGTCTCTATAGAATTTCTTTTTTAATCTATTTAGTGATTTTCTTATAAACAATTATGTTCTTATTAGTGAAGATGGTATTCTGTTATTTTATCCTATTTTCAAACACTATATTTTATTTGACCTATGTTTTTATAACATGCAAAATTTAAAAAACAATTTCCTGACTATAAATTCATTGATGATTTTCTTTGTGATTTTTCTAACTGCTGATTGTAAAAACTCTCCCCCTCTTCAGAGATTCGATGAATATCCAATTCCAGTTTTTTAATAGTTTGTTTTAAAACATATTTAATTCTAATCCACCGAAATCTGTTTTGGTAAATGGTGTGAGGTGAGGCTCTAAATGGATTTTCCCCAAGATTTCTTATCATTTATTCAAACAAACATTATTGAATAATTTACCATTCCCTGGTGATTTGTGATGCTCTATCTATGATTCAAATTTTACAGAGAACACAACTGTCTCTGGTCTAAAGAATTAGTTTAAATTTAAATTTTAAAAGACAAAACACTTTTTTTGAAATGCAAAATATTGTGATATTCATTTCTAATGCAAGGTACACATGGCAGACACTTTGAAATAAATCTCTGAGGAGAGAACACTGAAGTCATTATTATAGTGTTAAGTGCAGAGTATGCTTGCAGTATTTCCTTTGCAGACAGAACTTTCAGACCAGCATACAAATGAAAAGTTAGCCTCAGTTGTGTCTGATTTTTCTCAGCAGCATTAAGGAGTCCTATCATAAGCATGAATAGGCACAAATGTTTAGCTAGAAGGGTGTTAATAGGAGTATTATAAATAGTGAAAAAATAGAAATAGACTAAACTCCATTAATAGGAAGCTTTCTCTATAAATCATGGTACTTCTTTATTATTAAAACATTATAGAATGGTCATAACCTGGAAAGTATTCATGGGGAATATTATTACGTTAATAAAATTAAGTAGTTCATAAAAGAGAATGTGCAATGTAATCCCATATTGGTGAAACAACATGCATGCAGTATTATAGCCATATATTATTTTCTCTGCTCTATAGAGCAGAAATAGTAGAAAGATATCCAACATGATATTAGTGAAGATTACCTAGTTATCTCCATGTGGAGATATTATATATCTGTATAAACACACCAGGATTAAGCAGCTGTCTGCACGTCCTTTCCTTGATTCTCTCTGATTTCTACTATAAATAGACAACTGGTTTTAGAAGAAGTTATTTTGAGGAGGTTGGCTCCACAGCATAAAAATAAAAATGGTACATTTCACCTTCTTAGGATACTGGGTTTTTGTTCAGATAGGAAAATGAAACTCTGGAAACAAATGCTACTGTCTTGTCTTTCTTTGGCTGTACCATTATCAAAGTTCAGTAATAAATTTTCAGGAAGCACTCAGCCTCCTTTCAAACACACCCCAAAACATTGTGCAATTAATTTCTAAACTCTGCAGAAGAATATGGAAAGGTTCATCCCAATAAATAAAACTCCAGGGTAAATTGAAGTATCCATGCAAAATTCTTTTGTTGCCACTTTTGCCTTCTTACGTACCTTTCTGGCCACTGTCTGAGGAGTTAAATGAGTAACTGGTGGTGACAAGACCAAATCACTTAGGATAGTTTGTCATCCTTTGAAAATTCTATTTCCATAAAAATTGTGTACTGAGTATGATTTTACTATTTTGGTCCTTAATTGGTTTGCTGACCATTAGGGACATTGATAGTATTCTATTATGCCAGGTAAAATTCTGTGTAATGCTCTCAGAGCAAAATATTTTAAAAGAATAGATTAACAGTGCAAAAAAGACTAATTAGTCTCTGGAGTTCTCTATAAGCACTAAATTTTCCTATGTAAAGACCCCTGTGAACGTGAGAAGAATGCATATTTTATTTGTGCCGTGTAAGAAATCTTCGTGCTCAGAAGGCTAGTTTTACCTATTGACTAATACAAGGCATGACTGAGAAGTAATCAGGGAAATCCCACAAGCCACATGGGAAAATCAGTTTCATCACTTTATAGTCACATCTTGTATTTCCTTTATTTCATGCTGTGCCACTCTCAGAAAGGGCCGCTGGCATTGGAAACAATAATTGAAGCTTTGAATTCAGTAACAAATAGTGATATTAATATTGCCTTTTGTTAACATTATAGATACAGGTGATAGGTTGGGGGAGCTTACTTTTTTGTGAAGTGTATGGAAAACTAGTATGAAAGGAAGGGTGGTTGCAGTGAAGAGGGAATGGGAAAACCGATACAATTCATTTTAAGTGTTGGATTTATGTAAAGGTAAAATTAAAATTTATTTAGTAAACTGTATGACACAGGAAATTTATAAATTCAGAGCAGATGCCAGAGCCATCAGGGTCCTCAAGGGCCCCTGCTTTAATAATTTATTAGCTGGGCTGGGAGAAGTCTGCTAGGTCCTGGCGACTGGGGAGGCCGCCCAGAGGGTAGGGACACTCAGTGGTCTCAGGACAGAGACTACTTTCCAACTAGCCTGAAAATATTCAATACATCAATATTTTAACAGCCAGTATGCATATCAGCAACTAAATTCTTACAGAATATATATTTGGGGAGTTTGTCCAGGATTTCAGATTCTGAAGTATTATTCTGAACTTAAAAGTCTAACATTTTCAATTCTAAGTGATTTATTCTAAGCATTTTCTGCTATCCTTTCCCTTTGAGTCGCAGGGTCCTGTGCTTTTTTTTGTTTTTGTTTTTTGGCTGACCTTGGTTGGTCATGCTTCCCAGCTCAAGCCCTAAGAGGGACAATTATTACTGGCCTGGTGAACCCATCAGCAAGATCATTTCCTGTGTGGCTTCTGATGGAAACAACTATCAAGGCACTGACTCTGTCCTAGGACTGGAGGAGGTCTCTTCCCCTGAACCTCTCCTCTGAGACTGATCCCCTGCATCTGTGGTCACCTATCAGTGCTTCTCTTTCAATCACTCAGAAGCCCTGAGAGCCACGTTGATCCCCAACATCTAGGCTGACTTGGAGGAAACCTGCCTCATCACAGGCACCTTTCTCAATTATCAATTGGAGGTGTCAAAATACACATTTGTCCAGGAGACAGAAAACCCCACTTGCCCAGGGAAGACACACTTGTCATTCCTAAAACTCATTAATGGTTTTACTTTACATCTGTAATTTAACATGTCTCCTTTTATCCAGTATTTGGATTGTCATCTCAATTCTTTGTCACTTTTGGGAGCAGAGAAAGTTTGTTTCTGAGAATCATTTGTTTCCCATGGACCTATGTCTGATTTAACCTTAAATAACGTGCTCTAGAAAATAAGTTTTCTCTTTGCCAGGTTTAACTCTTAAGTCACTCTGAATTCATTTTAATGACTTTTTTGGTCAGTAAAAATTGTTTATAACTAACTAAATTGAAAGATTCTTTCATTTTTAAATCTTTTTTTAGCATGTTAATCTTTTTTTGTTGTTCTTATATAAAGTCCCAATAATTTTTCAGGGGGAAGAAGTAAGAAAAATAATCCCTGGGTGAGATAATTTATGAACTGATTATTTCACAAAAAGAAAAAGAGACGCAACACAAATACAAAAGTGGAGATAATGATAAATTCTGCTGAAATTAGTATAGGGAAATGCAAATTATCATGAGAAAAATCATAGGAGAAATGCTTCTGATGCGTCTCTTTTAAATTCAGTTTTTAGTCCTCCTACAGCTACCTTCCTGAGATTTAAAATTTTAAAAATAAGCAAAGAATAGGAATCATTTTCCAAAACCTTTCATAAATGTGACACTGATGTATTGATATACAGCCCATTAGCCTAGAGTTTCATCTCTTCATCTATCTTTTCGTTTATCTCCTGATTTCCCCAGGGCTTTTGATAAATGGGAGACCATTTACATTTGGTACATTAATGACCTTGGTAAATTTTGAAAATGCCTCGCCCTACTATATGTATATGTATATTTTTCAAAATGACCTACTAGTTCTTTGTGTATGCCAAAGGATAGAGTGGCATAGTGCAACTCCATCACTTGGAGATAATTTTAAAATAAAAATCCAAAAATATGGGAGTTTATGTTGGTACATCCATAACAATAAGTAATTGTGTAGGGGTTAAAAGTTACCTAGAAGCAAAAGAGGCAGAAGAGCATTGTTCAGAATAAATATGACCCTTTTGGGGTTTTCTTCCTCTTCAGAGTCCATTCTCCAAAACCTTCCACATCAGACATGGTTACAGAGCATATTTTTATTTGTTTGTTTCAGTGTTGATATTATTTTGTTATTGTCATTTTCTTACTATGATGAGTTGAAAGAGAAATTTTTTTCTAAAATCTTTTGTCGGCTTATCCCAAAATGTACAACAACCCAAGGCAACACACTATACATATATCCCTTGTATATGAGATGTCCATCTATCTGTATCTATATTAATATCTATATATTTATTTCCCTATTTTTACCTTATTTGTAGTTGTTTCTTCATTGGAGGAGGGGCCAGTGCAGTGATAGAGGAACACACCAGTGTGCCTGCTCTACTATTACTCTACCCCGGAATGCACTTGAAAAGGTTAAAAAAAAAAAAAAAACATTGCTTTGTAGCCCTCAGTGGTTAAGTTTTTAGAGGACAAGGATATATTTTGTTTATCTGTGTATCTTCTGGTACCTAGTACAGTGCTTAGCACAAATGAGGCATTTAGTACTTTTTGACAAACGAATGAATGAATGAATGAACAAGTGAATGAATGAACACTTTGTTTTACCTAGAGGTTACCAGAGCTATTTTCAAATCACATGGCAATTACCCAGCACATATACAGTAAAGAAAAGGAGCTTCTGTCATTGAGCCACAGAAGAGGCTAAAGGTCAAAGAGAAAATTGAAAATCTTGACTTTTATATGGCAAGTCTCATCTCTGTGCCAGTGACTCAAATCTACTCCTCTGGCCCCTCTCTTTTTGGGCAGTTCACCTGAGCACCCACCAAATGATTAAGTTGAGACTTGGGCTCTCCCTTGCATAGGTCTAGACCGGAGCAAGCATTTCCAACCGGAAGTATCAGCTGAAATCTCAATCCAAGGGGCCAGTCTTGCAGAAGAGAAAAGCTGAGATTCAGATACCATAAGGGAAACATAATTACCAGATATCAAAGGGCCAGAAAAGTAAAGCCAGGTCAAGAACTCAGAACCAAAATTTTTAAGCCTATTAGACACAGGGGTGGCGGTGATGTAGGTTATTGAGAAGCAAGGAAGAGGGAAAGGGCAGAGTCCTGGGTAGTTGCCTCTAATTCCAGCCTATGATTGAGTGTCAATTTGATGAGCTCACTGATGAGGTATGTGTAAAGATCGAGCAGAGTTGACAAAGGTATTCAAAGCTGTTCCCCTACTGATGGGCAGCCTCAGCCCTTCAACTTGCACATTGGACTTTCTCCCCTGTTTCTCTGGCACTACATATTTAGTGTACCGAAAATGAAAAATAGCTTCTCCTGTATTTATTGCCAGAAAAAATACCACAAGACTTGGGAATGGGCAAAGGAGACTACAGGTATCTGTACCCCCATTGGAGTACTGGGCATACCTAGGGGACCCTCTGGGGATTATCTAGTTCTATAGGAATGTGCATGTTTTATTGTCTTTCTGTTGACTGGGTTATTTTACAACTCTGAAAGTGTAGAAGTTGTAGGAAACTGCTAGTCATGCAAATGATTTTTCTCCACAGCAAGGGTGTTTTGTCCCAGGAATACACATTTGATTATTGCATTATTGAAAAGATGACCCAAATAATTTTATTGCCCTTTATAATATATTAACCAGTTTGTCATTTATTAACAAATTATTATCAGCATTCATGATTGCCCATGTTTGCGGTATGTTGTGTATGTATATATCACTGGTTTTTTCATTAATGAAAAAGTTGAATAAAATATTGACCATATTTATTCTGTATGTACAGGAGAGTCATGTTTTTAACATTAAAATTATACTAGCATCCTTATTATTAATATCTCTACCATGCTAAACACTTGGTACCATTGAGCTTTCTCATTCCTTGGCTCTCCTTTAGAAAATCAGTTGCTGCGTTAAATACACTTTACTTCACTTCCCATTCCCACTTTCAGTGAGCCAGTTCAAGTCCCAATTATTTTGTACTTGAGCTGATCCAATGACCCAACACTCTCCAAACTGATCTTCCTAATTTGTCTCCCCCACTCTCACACACCAAACACAAAAAAAGCCAAACCTTTTCATCTAACCTCAGGTCTTTGGGACCGTCTCAGCTCACAAAACTTGTCTGACTTTCTGTTGGCTAAAAAGTCAAGTCCTCAAACTTCATCTCCTTAACGATAGAGATCCGAGGTATCATCTTAGTCCTATATTCACTGACACCTTGTATGAGTTTTCTAAGGCTGCCATAACAGAGCAACAAAGATTGGATGGCTTAAATAACAGAAATTTAATTCCTCACAGTTCTGAAGGGTAGAAGTCCAAGATCAAGCTGTCGGCAGAGCTGGTTTCTTATGAGGGCCTCTCTCCTGGCTTGTAAATGGCCATCTTCTCCCTGTGTCTTCACATGGTCTTTCCCCTCTGTGTGTCTGTGTCCTAATCTCTTCTTATAAGGGCACCTGTCGTATTGAATTAGGACCCATCTATATGAACTCATCTTACCTTAATTACCTCTTTAAATACCCTATCTCCAAACACAGTCACATTCTGAGGCATTGTGGGTTAAGACTTCAACACATGAATTTGGGAGGAACACAATTCAGCCAATGACACCCCTATAGGAGGGAAGAAAATAAATGTTTGTTGAATGCCTACCATGAGTCAAGCACTGTGTTTTATGCTTTCACATAAGTTAAAAAATGGTTGACTTGGTGTTTTTCTGAGCCTATTCCAACCCAATTTCTACTTGTAATATATCACCTCATCTAAAATTCCTCCCTCTGTAAGAATCCTGGTATCCTCCTATCAAATGTAATATCTCTTTATTTTGAAATCTCCATGGCACTTAATTTTTCCCTTTTATAGTACTTTCAAATTCTACCTGGTTTTATGATCATTTTGTACCTGTGTTTTCTAATGATAGATTATTAACTTTTTAAAGGCAAGGGTATTATTGACTGTTTTAGGACTCCCTTGAGATATGTGACCTGCTGTCTAGAATATAGATATTTATTAAATTAAGAATTCAAAGGAAGAAGAAAAAAGTTCGTGAAAGAAAGAAGAGGCAAGGTGGTCAGATTCTTTTTTCGAGGGGGAGATGGTTGGTGAAGGATGAGGGAAGAGAAGAGAAAGAAGCAAAAGAAAGATGTCAGATAATAGCCACAATTATAACGCTTTTAAGTTAGAGGCCAATAATATAAGACTTTTTGGAACATAGAGGTTCTAATACTTTATCTTTTAATTGACGATATTCTTAGTAAATCATATTCCATTTAAGTAGTTTCCTGCCTTTAAGCAATGGAGAACATTATGATTTGTGGATCAAAATTATTTTAATATTGATCTCCATTCCCACTGTATCACATTGGCTTAAAGATCGGATATCAGCTAATTTGTCTCTCACAATCAGCTGGGGTGTGACTTGAGGCGACAAATTATTGTGTGGCAGCAAATATATTCTTCAGTTCAGCCAGCGTGGTGTGGTTTTTGAAGCATCAAAAGATTTGAAGGTCTCAGCTAATGTGCATTACACATGTCACATTCCCCAAACTAGGCCTAAGACTTGTGAGGGTGTGATCCATAACTCCAGCTACTGCCACCAGACTGTGATATTTATTGCTGTGAAAATTCCCATGACAAATTTGTCTCTGTGGCACATTTACCAGTATAAATTGACATGGAGCCATAGCTGTGATGGCTTCAGATGTAGCAGCCCCAGTACTTTATTGTTTTTCAAATCTTAGCCTGCTGTGAAATTTTTAGAAGTTCCTGTTTCCTTGGGTTATTTTAAAAATAACCAGCAAATCATTCTTTTAATAGAGTATATTATTATTCAAACCTTTTCTGAAGTTAAGTTTCATCTGATTTCTAAATTTAACAGTATGCTCTTATCTCAAAGTTTTTGTCACCATCCACTTAGCATGTATTCTTCTCATTATTGAAATATTCCAGATGCTTTCTTTCAGAAGAAATTAGGACTAAATGTAACATTCTATACAGGGACTTCTGTGGGGTAGGGATATAAATAGGATCTCCCATTAAAGTAAGATCTTCTAAACTGAGAATTGTAGAGTTGGATTCGTGGCTTCAGTGTGTCTGAGGCCTTGTGCTGTGTCTGAGGGACCCAGAGATGCATGAGACATTGGGCTGGCTCTCACCCGAGGAAAGACGCAAATAACCATATCGAAGTTAACTACCGATTTTCCACTGGGGGTGATTTTACCCCTCAAGGACATGTTGCCAATTGCGATGGAGATCTCCCTCAGAAGGTTAGATGTATACATATAAAGATTTAGTAGAGGACTGGGCTGGAGATCTAGATGTGAGAGTCATAACACAATAGTTGTTGAAAACAAAAGACTGGGGCTTCCCTGGTGGCGCAGTGGTTGAGAGTCCGCCTGCCAATGCAGGGGACACGGGTTCGTGCCCCAGTCCGGGAAGATCCCACATGCCACGGAGCGGCTGGGTCCGTGAGCCACGGCCGCTAAGCCTGCGCGTCCGGAGCCTGTGCTCCGCAACGGGAGAGGCTACAACAGTGAGAGGTCCACGTACCACAGGAAAAAAAAAAAAAAAAGTAGTCCTCATAACTAGCCTATTATTGTCAGCTCTTTTGAATAGTGATTGAAGGAGGGATCAACAATATCAAAACCTTCAATACAATGAGGGCTAACGGCATCCATAGATTTGGCAATTGGGAAGTCACTGGCAGTCTTAGTGAGAGCCGCTTCTGTAGAGGGATGGAACTGGAAGCTAGAGTCCAGTGGATAGAGGAGCACAGGTTGGTGTGCAAGTAGAGATAAAGGAGTTTGCATTAAGAGGATAGGAAAGAAAATGACAGCGTTTTAATGGAAACAGACTAAAGGGAGGGCATTTTGTTTTAGGATGGAAGAATGTTAAGAGTTGCAGATATTGTTTATAGACCTTGAGTAGAGAGATGAAGAATCCTTACAGACACTAAGAGGACTGGCAAATTCTACAAGAAAAGACAGTGTAAGAGACTTGAGAGGCAGTGCCTAGGGCCAAACTGAAACAAGATACCACTTTCCCCAATCCATCAGTCCACTGGAGCCCCTTTTTGGAATTTCTTCCCTCTTATCTAGTTTGGATTTATCTGAATTATTCTTTCAGGAGGACCTCTGAGTGTTTCATCTTCACTTATCAGGACACCATGCTACAAAACCATATCACACGAGTAATATACTATAGTCTTCCATCTCTGTTCCTGCAAAGTTAGGAGTTCAGTGCCAGGAGGAAAAACACTCACTGTGGGACTACTGCCTGTACTAAGAGGTGAGGACTCCCCAGATGAGTGTTGAATAATTTGCTTATTCTTTGTGGCCATCTTACTGTAGCATGTTAATGTATTTGGGGCATTTCTTTTCATTAATGCAATGCTAATATGGAATAATTTTTACTTCCCCCAATATTTTCCTATTTCTGTATCTTAGTCTGGCCAAAAATGTGTTTGCTATACTATTTCTAGTCTCTACCATTTATTTAACCTCAAATTTTGAATATCTGCAATGTAGTAGGTCCTAGCTTGTAGGATACATACAATATAGCTATGGTACTTGAAGAGCTCACAGTCTACAAGAAAAACAGATAGGTAAATAACCATCTAGAATGGAAAGGAGTAAGTCTTTTAATAGATGTAATATATCCAATGATTATGCAAGCCAATGCAGTAAGTAACTGTACCTCCTCCTTCATAAAAGAAGTCTTCTACTCAAATACTGAATTAGTTATATTTTTTAAAATGGGCTGTCAAGAATAGAAACACCCCCTCTCTTTGCTTGATGGATTTTTTTCTCCTCTTTCTTTCCCCCTTTTCTCTCCTTAGCTGTTACTCTGCCAGTTCTCTGCACTGGCTCCTTTTATATTCTGAAATATCACTTAAGGGACTTTCTCACTGATTATAATGACATAGGTCTGTTTTCACAGCTGCAATCTTAAAGTTTCTTAATAATGCCATGTTTTAAACATTATTCTGAAATGCTAGAAGGTTTGAAGGTGCTCAGAAAGTAAACAGTCGGCCCATATGAAAGGAAGAGAACAGTTGTAATATAAAACTTTCAACAATTTGTATAAAATCATTGACACTTCATTGAAAATCTCAAGCTCTTGAGACAACAGAATTTTCCTCCAAGGGGGACTAATTCACTAGACATGTGTGTACATTAGAACCAGAGGAAGGTGATACAGTGAAGTTGGAAAGACAATTCCTGGGCTTATAAGAAGCTGGAGACCAAGCATTTGTATTTCTGCTGAATTCTTTGGGCTTGCTAAGAATCATTTTCCCAGCAGAGCAGATTTTGGGAATTTGCATTTATGTTCATGATCACCTTTGACATCTGAGACTCTGAGGACTTGACATCACATACTATTATTATTATAAACAGAGCTCCCAAGCTGTTCAGCTCAAATTGCTACTTTAGTGTTAACAAGAATGGTGCCACATGGTGAGCATATGCTGTTTGTGAAAGTAAATGATGCTTTAAGAATGTTTGACTCTCAAAAGAAAGTCTACTAGCAGATATCTTGTATTGAAACTGTGTATGTTCTCATTTGACCACCATAAACAATGTTTAAAGAGTCAAGGTTGTTACTTGAGAATAAATCAGGGAGTTCTTGAACATTTGGGTGGATATATTCATTGTAGAGCATGACAGACCTTTCCCCTATGTTTATCCTTTTAAAAATGTATGTATTTCACTTCAGGGCTCGAATAGATCTTTCAGATGGTATCTTAATAGTGCTTCCTCGGCACATAAGTGATTTATTTCTTTCAATGAAGGATTTACCTAAATCTATTATTTAGGCATTTAGCATTATTATAACTGGATGTAGAATTCCTTTACCCTGGACAGACTTAAAAAACTCCCAAGAGTAATTAGGCAGTTTAAATGGTGAGCAATGCTATTTCCCTATGCATTTTCTTTGTGAGCTAAAATGATGAAGATTTAATCTTCTTTTTCACAGTTTCTTTTGTTTGTAAAACTAAAGATCTGCTTTTATAAAAGATTTTCCTTTGTTTTGTCTTAGAAAGGGATTTGACACCTGCATGGTAGTGGTAATGAAATTCTCTGTGGGTTAGACTTCAAGAAAGAAATATTAACATGAAACTAATGAAGTATTAACAAATAAATTGAGTTCATAATGATAACGATTTCCCTATGTTATATGTGATAACTGTAGACTTATGTGTGAGTAGTTTGGAGCTTTGCATCTGATCCCGCATAGACATCAATGCATTTCTAAAAATAAGGTGATTGAGGAAAACTATAATAAATAATTTTTATCAGAATGAGATTATGAACCCTTCAGCTATCACAAGACTTTTTTTCCCTTCAAGCAATTTATTTTCTTTTATAAGGACTAAAGTTCTAATATATTATAACCTGAAATTTGAGATTAAATATAAATACAACTGAAATCAAATAAGGAATATTACTTCCCTTCTTGCATCCTATATATTCTCATTCTTCACAGGGAATGGCTGCAGCGTACAAGGTGCCAGGTTAATCTTGCTTAAATTTGGCTCTCAACAAATAACTTCTGTCCACAAACTGATGGAGGACCATGTGAGGCAACAAAGGGGTTTAGGTCTGATGCAGTAATAGAGGGTGAGTTATTGATAGTATCAGAGCAAGAGAATGAGAATATGCAAATGCCTTTTAAGGGCAATTAGTCTGGAAACCAAGAATAAAATGGAAATGACAGATTGAAAAGATGGAGACAAAGAGACAGTATTTGTATCACAGGGAGAACCTGGCATCAACTCAGAAACTTCCTTTTTTACTTGGTATGGCTCAAGGCAAATTACAGTGGAGAAAAGGCCATTGGGCTCACAATAAGAAGGCTCGTGGTGACTTAAGAATGTACTTTTTTTAGAAAATTATGGAAACAGCAGTCAGCTTAAAGAGAATTTGACGAGGAAGTTTCTGGAGATGTAAAGACATCTAATGCATATAGAGAATGAGGGCTGAAGGAGGAAGTGGAAAAAAAATGAAAAAGTAGCCAGAGGAAGAAGCAATATTATTTCTAATTTTCTAAAACCATGAGCAATTTGTTACAATACAAGAATAATGCACAGTGAACAGGAGTGTGTGTCAATAATGAAATTGGTGACTTTGGGGAGGAATTCCAGAGTAGGGATCCTAAAAGATCAATTCCTCAACCAAGTAGTCCCCAAGCCTGGGGAGTTCACGATTATATGTTTAGGCATATCTTACGTTGGGGGATTCAGCAAATGTTTCGATTTCCTGATGATAAATTTTGTGAATGAGTCAACGTTCCCACGTGGCAGATGTTTCAGGAGGGCCCGTAAAAGGCCAACTGGGAAATCCCTTGGTTTCTCTTTCTAAAGGCAGGAGAGAGCCAGTTCTTTGTTGTATCAACAAACTGAAAGGGTGAAGGGAAAATAGAAAGTTCATTAATATTTTCATGAGTCAAGTTTTATGGCTATCACTGTCGCCAGCAGGAAGGGAATTCATAGAATCAGGAAGAGGCAGGTGGAGGAGATTGAAGGGAAGGATACTAAGAATGTGTCTGAGAAAGTGAACTAATTTACCTGCCTACCAGGAGCTGATTTTTATACCAAGAGTTTCTCTGCAATTAAAATGTTTTAGATGCTTAGTTTCAAAGACGTACAGGTTGACCAGCAGTTGAAAGAATTGTAAGTTGCTGGATAATGATCTCAGTCTAGCTCCCTCCCTTCACCCAAACAGAACTCCTCAACCACCAGCAGTAATTACTTGGATTTTAGCTTTCGGGCACCAGACAGTGGATCATAATCAATAACAGCTCTGTCATTTGGGAGATGAGGCTGCAGGGGAAAGGTGAGAGGTACTTCTCACTTCCCAAGCTTCAGAAAAGCAAGTCTCTTCTCCCATCCTTGAATCTGCTATGCTATTGGTGTGTGTGCCTGTGTGTGTGTATGTAAGTGTTTAGTCTAGGTCGTTTGTTCCTTTTTATAAAAATAATTTAAATTTGGATCTATGATGTGCCAAATTCTAGTTGATTCTGCTTTTGAGAGACTCTGGTCCTTATAGAAAATGAACTAAGCAAAGTGTCTATTTTTTCCTTTTATCTCAGATTTTTAGTCATTGAAATTCTACTCTATTTTAAAAGTCAAAATAGAATTTAGGTCATAAACAGCTTAGAGAGTTTATTTTCCTGATCGTTTCTAGTTATGGAAAATGTAATATTTGAAAGATAAGTATCTATCACAAATCAAAGTTGATGCTTAAACACAGAAGATACATTTGCCAAATTGCTGCTTCTCTTTGGTGCTCCTTTAGGGACGTATGAGTTCGGTAAATGGAAATTAATTCTTATTATATGCATGCGTTTCTTCCTTTCTCTGAAATTCATTGTTTTCTTTCAAATTTGAGCATTCCAGATTTTTTTCTGGTCTTCAGCACTAGGCTCTAACCTCTTATCCCCCCACTCCGCCACCCTGACTTTTCTGCAGTCCTGTTGCTGTGGCAGTTTAACATTTTCTCTTCCTCATTTTGAGAATTTGTTTTCATTGTTGTGGTCCCTATTGTCTTTGCCTCTGCCCTGTACTTTTGGGCAAACAAACGAGACAAATCTCTTAACAGTTCGCTGTAACCTTGGCCTGAAGTAACAGGATCAGAGAAGGATGTTGCGTTTGGTGCCTCAGACTGAGTGGGGGGCAATTAACCAAGGACCACAGCGTCAGAGAAATCAGACAGATGTTGATAAAGATAAAAAACACAACAAACAGTTGGGATAACACTGAAAGGATATATACTTACAAAGCACAAAAATCTGGGTGCATTTAAAATGTCATTACACTCAGCGTCTGAAGACCTACTGAGTTTTTATCCTAACTTCTCTTCAGCTAGGTGACCGTGGGCACATAACTTCACTGAGTTTCATTTTCCCTCTTGGAATATCTGGATCATAACAGCCTGCCAGGATTACGATAACAAAGGTGTGAATCCTTATGCAAACAGTGCTTTGAATACCATTTATTCTTAAAACCATATTATGCTGGAAATGTGGAAGAGAACTAAAGCTAGCTAGATGAGAGCCATGGGGAATCTGATATTTTTTCTTTCTTCCTTTACAGTTCAGGCTTGGCAGTGGTAACACTAGAATTAAGGCCAAAGCCTTAATTTGGCTTGAAATCTAGGTGCTATTTTTTAAGCAGAGTGACAGTTTCTACTTACGGCTTTTATTAGCTTGACCTTGCTTCCCAATCCAAGCATTCACTTCTTCACTCTTTAAATAGCAGATTCTTTCAGAAAACAGAGACTCACTTTCTCTTACCTTGGCAATGGCCATGGTGTTATTTTTGCCCTTGCTTGTCTTCTAAGTAGAGTACAGGAACTCTGCCCAATCCATCCTCCTGGTGACCTCTTGTTCAGCCTGCCTGGGAGTTCCTTCCCATCAAGCAGTCCTCTTCAGCCCTCTCAGACTGTCAAGGCGCTGAAACTGTGGTTCAAGAAAACCTCTCAAGTTATTGAAAGGCTGTTCTTCACATTTATTGGGTTGGTTCTAAAGGTGGCCTAGAAAGTTTTATGCCATTTCTCTTTCAGCTATGCCATATTCCTATAGCTCAAGAATGCTGAAAGACATTATGAGAAATCTGAAGGCTTTCATTTTCATCCTCATAGTCAAATATCCAGAGGATACCAGTAAAGTGGGTAATTGCAGATTATTAGAGAAGACTCTTACACATTTCAGTTGCCATGTTACTGCACAGCGATTTATGTCAGCTCTTAAAGTATGAAGCTTGTTTGTCCCTGTGTTAATTTATCAGCCAACAAAATACGCATTTGCTGTGACAGTTAAATTATTCACAGAGGTTTTAGTTCCATTAGGCCCTTTTTCTGGGGCCCATCCTGGTACCTGTGATTTTAAGAAGTTGATGTACAAAGAGTTCATTCATTCTTAATGCTATTTCTGGACCTTTATTGTTTACTCCCCTGTGAATAATACTTGATAATCTGGTTGTCTTTGGTGAACCAGTTTTCTTTGGGCCCCTGAGCTGACCAGTGTCTTCTAGAACCACCAGCTTTCCTCGGCATCATCTTCTGGATAACTTTCTTCTCACCCCAATCTCTCTTTACCTTTTGCCCATCCAGTGATCTCTGAGTTATTGACTTGGCTCATTTAGTTTCAAGTGCCCCACTCCCCAGCCAGGTTATCCCATGAGGCTGTTGGGAGTAGGTTCTATTCTGCCTTGGTTCAGCTCTGTCATCAAAGAGAAACTTTTCCACAGTTAAATTTGCAGGATAATGGACTCCTGAATATCTTAAGCAAGATTATCACATAGGTGAATAAATTTGCATAGTATCAGGTTGAGTTCAGAAAAGTGATAATATATAGATGTTAAAGAAACTACACAAAATACGAATGTATAAGATGTGTGTGTGTATGTGTCTGTGTAACCTTCTAATGATTCGTGCTACTTCTCTATTTTATTATACTTAAATGGAATATCCAGGGCAAACACAGATACACTGTCATAATGATAAATTATATAGTTTAATCCCACTTCACCAGTGATAACTCAGATACCTTTTACAAATGTATTGCAAGAATAGCTTTTTCATGTTTGCGCCTAATTCCAGCAGAAACACCTAATTATAGAACAACATTAGCCAAAAAAAAAAAAGAAAGAAAGAAAGAAAGAAAAAGAAAAAAAAGGGTTCGCTTGGGGAAAAGGCTTTACGAGTAATCAGTGCAAAGCAGGAATCTCTTGCTGGGAATAATGTGGACCAGCTAAGGCTTCTGTGAGGTTTTTCTTTTTGGTTCTGTGCTGCCTGGGTGACTTCTTCTCATCCATCACTTAATCAGGAAATCAAAAGACAGCAAGCTGCAAGGCAGACTCTTGTTCCAGATAAACCCTGTGACCTCCTAACAGGTTACTGAATCTTCTGTGGGAGTTCAGCTGACCAAGTGACTTCTTATGTTTGGGGATTTATTCATGAGCCAGCAAAGCTGTGGCTGATGTCACATAACCTGAGAGTGCTAGTTCTGTTCCTGGCTTCGTCTTCAGGCAGAGCTGCTATATTCTGTTTTCTTTAGAAACTCAAATGAGGTGCCATATCTTTAAATTCAAATATATCAGATAAAACAGAGCCTATTTTTCCCTATGAGCATATGTATATCCTCTATAAACCCTAATGAGCTAGGGACATTCTGAAAAGAACACCCACATAAGGTGATGGTACTGAGTATTAGCTGAAAAAGAAATAGGTTTTCGCTGGGGACTGGGGAGGAGGTAGAAAAAGAACAAGAAGAAAAAGACCTCCATGTATTAAATGGTTTAAAGATACAGCATATAAAATAGGAATGCTTTTATTCCTTTTGTATTTTCCGAGGACAGTTCTGCCCATGAATCCACAAAATGGTACAGATACAAATGCATCACATTTGCCTGCTGTGATTAAATTTCTGTAATTACACAACCACACTTGATATGCGGGCCTGATGTATCACCTCTTTTTTTTCTTTTGTAATCATTGTTATATCCGTGCTCTATAATCAACGTTCATCACAGCTAATTAGACTTTCTTCGTCTGTTGTTTCTGAGGTCTGACATTCCTAGGGTTCAACCGCAAGATTCATTTTTGAACATTTCTGGAGGAAAAAAAACAAATGAAAATTCTAGGGCTGTATTATTCACAAATGGCTTTTTGAAATTTTAATGTACTATGAGTTTCTTATTTTATTGAATTTAAATGATTACTCTTTGTGCAGGAGACCAAGTCCTGCATGATTTTGCATGACTATTCTATGATTTACAAGTACATTCTTGTTGGTAAAGGAGCTGGGAGTCTTCCTCATTGCTCAAGATCTTGTAGATTTCTATGTGATTCCCAAGGACAGACATTTTTGTTGTATTAGTTTGACATTAATGTTGATTTCTCTTCTAAAAGTAATAGAATGCTGCAGATTTATATCACTTACAGCTTCAAAGCTTATGTTCATTCTCAAATGCAGTTTTCTTTCAGCAAATGTTTTTAATTATGGACACTTTAAATGTGAAATTACAGTGATAAGAAAGCTAGTTAAATTTTAGCTAGTCTATTACAACAAATTTAATCTACTTTCTAGATGTTAATTTGAGGCCAAAGCTTTCAGCTCACTGCTCTGTTTTCTCATCTGGAAATCCCCCATCTCCTGCAGCCCCTTATTAAGGCAATTGTAATCTTTGAAGCTTTGATAGAAGGGTAAACCTAAGTGGAAGTCAGACATTCATTACCCATGTATATCCCACCTTCTTTATTTTGTGTTATCCTACCTTGTTTTCGCCATCCTTTTTAATCTACATTTTCATTGCGGCTGTTTGAGCCTGTAATTTGTACTGAGTCATTCCCTGATAAACAACCCTGTGTTTCTGAGCGACCATTGTGTTTCCTGCTCTTGCGAAGTTCACAGTACACTAGAGGATCTCAGCCCATGAGCACAGAATTACAATACAATCTGAAAAAGCAGATTAGAAAAGAGGTAAATTTGAAGCTTGAAGAGAGAATGAAAAATCAGTGTGAATAGTAGAAAGGCTCCACAGAAGAGGTGATACTTGTGCTGAGACATGAAGTTATTAATAATAATACAATTTCAATTTTAAATTAAAAATAAAATTTATGAAATGACATTTTCTGTGCTAGGTACTGTTCTAAACACTTAAACTGAATTAACTCCTTTAAACCTCAAGAATGCTATGAAGTGCCATATATTATACCTATTTTACAGATAAGGAAACTGAGGCACAGAAAAGTTAGTTAACTTTACCAAGCTCATCTTTGGAAAATAAAATCTGCTGCAGCAATGTCTCCTTTTCCACATGTTCTTGTCGAACTTTGCCATTCCCACATGAAGAGAGGCAGTCTAATTCCTCTGCATGAATCTGGATGGGTCTGGGACTCTGATGAAACCAGTAGAATTGTGGCAGAAGTGACACTAAGTGACTTCCAAGGCTAGGTCAGGAAAGAAGATACAACATCCACCTTGATCACTGGAACACTTGTGATGGAGCCCTGAGCTGCCAGGCTGCCAGTCCAGTTGTCCGAGGCCATCGTGCTTTGAGGAAGTCCAAAGTAGCCCGAATGATAGGCCACCTGGGGAATCTTGAGATTACAAGGAGAGAGAGAGAGACGTGGGCATGGCTAGTCCCAGAAGCTCCAGTTCCCCTCTGCCCTTCTAGTTCCAGCCACTATCTGGCTATAGCTGCATGAGTGGAGCCAGAACTGCCTCGCCAAGCCTGTCCCAAATTTGTGACCCACTGAAACCGAGACAACAAAATAATTGCTGTTTTTAAGCTACAAAATTTTGGCAGTTTTTGTTACACAGTAACACTGTTGGTAACAGTCATACAGCGAATAAGTATTAGAGCCAGAATCTGGACCCACTGTGACTCCAGAGCCACTCTTACTCCTTAGCCAGAAAGTAAACTTTGAGAAGATTTATGCACATTCCTTCAGGTTTAAATAAAACCTTCATGTTATGTAAACGTGTTGCAAAAACCTCTCCTTCAAATCAATATTCTGAGAGAACAGAAAATGTTTTTTGCTAGTGAACTTTTTCTTTTATGATTGAAAATTAAATGAGGGATGAATAAGAGAACGTTTAATGGGATCATAAACATATCAACTGTCATAACTGTAAAAGCGGACTGTCCAGCGATTGGGTAGATATGTGTTGCACATCTGAGTAATGATTTCTAGCTATATTAGAAGATATGGCAGTTTAGATAGAGGGGGAAACAGTGAATTTGTGTGTGTGTGTGTGAGGCAATGATTTCTGAATAGGCAGCTTGGAGTAGAAAAGACGGAAACTGCTTTAGAGCCAGAAAGCTTGGATTTTAGTGAGCTTAAATTTCAATCTTGCATTTAGTTTATTTACAGCAACTTGTTGAATTGCATCTCCCACACTAGCCAGTAAGCTTACTTAGTATGGAAATGAGGCTTATCTTTTAAAAAAATATTGGGTTTGATCCTCCAGGCCCAGCCTAAAGAAGACATCCAGTAAATACTTACTAAGTGAGGGAATGACTATACAACACAGTATTGTTAACTATCATCACCATGCCATACATTAGATCCCCAAAAACCATTCATCTCATATAACTGAAACTTTGTACTCTTTGACCAATATTGCCTCATTTCCCACTCCCCCGCTTCCCCTGGCAACCACCACTCTACTCTGCTTCCATGGGTTTCATTATTTTAGATTCCACGTAAAACTGAGATTACGCAGTGTTTGTCTTTTTGTGCCTGGCTTATTTCATTTAGCATGTCTTCCAGGTTCATCCATGTGTTGCAAATGATAGGATTCCCTCATTTGTTTTAAGGCTGAATAGTATTCCATTGTGTATATATGTCATATTTTCTTTATCTGTTAGACCATTGATGAACATTTAGGTGGCTTTCCTGTCTTGGCTATTGTGAATAATGCTGCAATGAACTTAGAAGTGCATATATCTCAAGATTCAGATTTCATTTCCTTCAGATATACACCCAGAAGTAGGATTGCTGGATCCTCTGATAGTTTTTTTTTTTTTTTTTTTTTCTTGCAGTACGCAGGCCTCTCACTGCAGTGGCCTCTCCCGGAGCACAGGCTCCGGACACGCAGGCTCAGCGGCCATGGCTCACGGGCCTAGCCGCTCCGCGGCATGTGGGATCTTCCTGGACCGGGGCACGAACCCGTGTCCCCTACATCGGCAGGTGGACTCTCAACCACTGCGCCACCAGGGAAGCCCTGATAGTTCTATTTTTTAATGTTTTGAGGAACCTCAGTACTGTTTTCCATAACGGCTGCACCAATTTACATCCCTCCCAGTAGTGCTCAAGTGGCCTTTTCTCCACATCCTCACCAACACTTGTTACTTGTTTTGTTTTTGATATTTGCTATTCTAATAAGTGTGAGGTGACATGTCATTGTGGTTTTTGTTTGCATTTCCCTGATGATTATTGATGTTGGGTACCTTTTCAATACCTGTTGGTTATTTCTATGTCTTCTTTTGAGAAATGTCTATTTAGCTTCTTTGCCCATTTTTAAATTGATATATATATATATATTTTTTTTTTTTTTCCCATGGAGTTGTATGAGTTCCTTATATATTACCTCTTCTTCACAGACACACACACACACACACACACACACGCAATGGCAATTATATAGAAGTGATGGATAAGTTATTTACCTTGACTGTGGTGATCTTTACACAATGTATACATACATCAAAACATCAAATTGTATACATTAAATATACACAATTTGTATATGCCAAAGGTATCTCAATAAAATTATTAGGAAAAAGAATAATTATAACTCTTAGACGATTAGTTGCCTTATACCTAAAATATAAATCAATAGCTGAGTGTGCAATGCAGAAATTATCAGCACTTGTCATACCTTGGACTGGGAAATTTTCTAGGTCATAGGGAGACCTGTACTTCATAAATAAATGAATAGCTACTTTTAAAATTTGTCTTCTTGACACGTTAGAAGATAGATCAACGTTATGGGTAAAACAAACACTATTGGCACTAATGTGACATCTGTTCCTCCCATTGTCCTGTAATGATGCATGAATGAAAGAAGACTTGAGAATTCAGCTAAAAGATAGATTGAGAATGTCTCATTTTACTTTAGGTGACAGAGGCTCATGTGATTTCTTAATACTCTTCTGGGATAGAAGTTTCTCAACCATGGCTACCTTAATTTAGAAAGTTGTATTGTACTGTCGTTAATAATAAGGCCTACTCTACTTCTCTGAAGTTTAAATGCAACCCAGAATATGAGAACATGATGCAAATATACAAATGTTAATTATGTGAAGCAATATATAATTGGTAATTATAATTATTAACTATGACTAATTTGGGTTGCTGATAGCTTAAGGGAAATATAGACCAAAAGAGCAAATCGGTTTTAGTTCCTCATCTAATCTTTGTTAGCTGTGTTATAGACTTGTCATGACTTTTTGACTTCATGGACAAGAGCTAACAATTCAGTAAGACTGTGTTTTCTACGAACTTGCAACCTTCCAGCATATCACACAGTGGAGGTATTTTTTTGCAGCTACTTGGTAAGAGTTATATATAAGTTGCATAGAGAATTTGAATGAAAGGCAATTGCACTTGGAAGGTTACATTACTATGAATTGGAAAAAAGAAAAAAAGAGAACAAATTTTATTTGTAACTAACATATGAGAAGTAATGATAATAATAATAATAGGTTACCCTTACTGTGTGACTAAATGGTTCCATTCATTTTACAAGTAATAATTCATTTAATTTTCACAGTAAACCAGTGGGGCAGGTACTATTGCTATTAATATTACCCTCATTGTACGGATGAGGAGACTGAAGAATAGAGAGGATAAGTGAATTCCCCAAGTAAGCAAAGGATCTGATATTCAAATTCAGTCCAAACATCATAGTCTTCACCATATCACTATAGTTAGTATGTGATTATTAGTTTCAGTTGAAAATTTCAGTTAAAAATTGCTTTATAAATATCCCCAAATATTTCAAACACATCTAATTATTAAGGTAAGAACTATAGTAAGAAGGTAATGATTTTAGAATTGTTATTTAATGTTGCTGATTTATTGCAAATTTAGTGAGCTTAAAGTCAGCATAACATTAGTTTTAATATTTTTGTCACCTTTTGAAAAATTCTTAAAAAATAAATATATCTCTAGAAATGTAAGCTGCATTGACTGAATGTGCTGTAATATAATGTTTTTTTTTTCAATGCCTCTGGTTTCATTTATTTAAAGTAGCCATTGTTGAATGTAAGTTTTTCCTATCAAAATCTAATTGGCAAAAAAAAAAAAAAATCTAATTGGCCATTTGCAGCAACATGCATGGACCTAGAGAATATTATGCTTAGTGAAATAAGTCAGGCAGAGAAAGACAAATACTATATGATATCACTTATATGTGGAATCTAAAAAAGTAATACAAATGAATTTATATACAAAACAGAAATAGACTCACAGACATAGAAAACAAACTTATGGTTACCAAAGGGGAAAGGGGCGGGGTGGGACAAATTAGGAGTATGGGATTAACAGATACAAACTACTATGCATAAACCAGATAAGCAACAAGGATTTACTGTATAGCACAGGGAATTATACCCAATATCTTATAATAATCTATAATGAAATATAATTTGCAAAAAATTGAATCACTACATTGTACACCTGACACCAACCCAATATTGTAAATCAATTATACTTCAATAAAAAAAAGTTTTTTCCACAATTCCTCTTGTTAGATGAAATTATGATTAATATATATATTTTTTTTTGGTACGCGGGCCTCTCACTGTTGTGGTCTCTCCCGTTGCGGAGCCCAGGCTCCGGACACGCAGGCTCAGCGGCCATGGCTCATGGGCCCAGGCGCTCCGCGGCATGTGGTATCTTCCCGGACCGGGGCACGAACCCGTGTCCCCTGCATCGGGGTTGCAGACTCTCAACCACTGCGCCACCAGGGAAGCCCTATGATTAATGTTTTTAAGAAGTCTTTTAGTGGAAATATGAAAGAAAAATAAGCATTTGTATGTAGTATGTGAGAGTGCATTTATGTTGGGTTTCAAAATTTGCAAAGCATTTTTGTAGGTGTTATAATAGTTATACTTCTCAACATTTTTATGAATTGTCATCATATTCTTTTTCAAATGAATAAAACGCAGCTCACAAATGTGAAGTGAATTGCACAGTTTCTCACATAAGGATTAGAACTCAGATTCAAACTTTGGTCCTCAGAGGCTGAAGTTCAGTATTATATTGCATTATAGCTGTGATTGTTTCTTCCTTCCTGTACAGTGGCAGTGTAAGGAATGAGGTTACTGGATCGTAAGAATGGATCTCCTCTCCTCTTCTCTGGTAATCTAACACATGTCCACATTCCTCCTTTCTTTCTCTCTACCACCAATAATGAATAGTAGGAGAAGGAACTCGGTTGGGCCTCAGGAGACTCATAAAGGTTAAGATTTTTGTTTTGAGGGTCTCAGTTTGTTCTTTAGTGACTGAGAGTAGAACAAGGTGCTGAAGTCTTGAGGTGGAACCACAGATGCACTATTTTAAGGAAAATCCTAGAATTAAAACCATACATGCAAGTGTATGCTATTGGCATTATAAAAATTCTTCAGAATACATATATGGTTAACATACTTCATTTATAATTCTATAATCCCAAAATGAGATCGTAAAGACCCAGAACATTGTTTAAATACGTTTCCCAATTATATTTTAGGCATGTATGAATTTTCCAGAGATGTTGATTACTGCCATATCTTAACCTGTAGAGAATTGTATTAAGCTTGGGACCCAAAGAGAAATCAGCTGATTTGCTGGAAAAACTAATTGCAGTAAGGAGCTTAGGTCATCACTCCAGCAAGTCTATTGATTTGAAAATGACTATGATACGTAAAATGTGTATGCACTTTGGGGGTAATTTTCACAAAACAAACACACAATCCTTTAAAAACAAAAATGTGCATGCTAAATTGGGCCAAATATATTTGATTTAGAGAAAGTTGTGAGTAAAAATTGAAACACTTCTGATTTTGCTTCTTTACTCTGCCCTGTGGCCAACTCTGTTCTGTATTTGCTAAGTTTCTGAAAGCAGTATAAGCAATCACTAAAACCCAATAACCACAAACTAAATGGATCATGTGACTTTAGAAGTGAAGCATGTTTTAGGAAAATGATCAGATATACAGAGCCCAAATTCACAAATTTGTTTAAAGATAGAAATTAATAGCTTATTTTTGTAGCTAATTTAACAGATCTTTTATGCATTTGCAGTTCTGTTATATTGTTTTGTCCTACAACTAGAAATGCAACACTGCCCTTGCAAACATCATATTTAATTCTTGAAGAGACTGCAGTATGTCATTACAGATGGATTGATAGCCTTAATGATGTCATTGAACTTTTGTCATGCCTAACCTGGAAGACTTGCTATATGTCAGAGAATTTTTGTCATTCATCTTGCTTTTGAAAGGCCAAATTTATTTGCAACCTTGAATGACATTGGGCACATGAAACAGCCTGAAATCTATCATGCAGTGAGTATTTTATAAAACTGCAATTTTAAATCCTAAATATTGACTTGGCTTTCAGAACCATCTTCAAAGCCAATGACTTTCAAAGTTTTTACATCTGAACACTGATTTTCAGTTGCTAAAAATAACATTATATTTTCATATATACTTTTCTGAGTACTTGAGGTCACCAAATGTGCACCATGCTTTCTTATTTACTTTTTAAAGTAGAAAAAAAATACAATTGGAAATGCATGCTTATATTTTTTTATTTATTAATGTCAAGATGTAGCAGACCACTAGCAATGAAGTCTATCTTTTGTTTGGATTATTCAGCCAATTTTTAAAAAAAATCTCAGATTGTACATAAATACAACAGGGTTGTATAAAAATAGTGTTATAAGAGGAAAAGCAAAATTGTTTTTGAGCTTTCTGTGTGCATAGCAAGCAATATGGCATATGTTACTATAAATTTATGATTCCATCCATATAAGATGGAATTCATGTTCAATACAAATTAAACCAGAGAGCAATTGAGTGCTTTATACGAAGCAGGCTTGAATTCTCAAGTATAAATAAATAATAATAGATAATGTTTAGTTAATAATAACAGTAAGAGCTTACTTTAAGCTAGAAACTGTGTTATATTAAATGTATTATATAATTTGATCTTCACAATAGTCTTATAAAATAATTACTTTTTTCCCCTTACTATACAGATAACAAAATTAAGAACTGTGAAGTTAGCATCAAATATTTTATCAAGAAGTTTACTCTTCTGCTCATTTGTGCCCTGGCAGACCAAGACTTAAGCTTGATAATAAGAGCCATTGCATCTGGAATTGTTGCCTTGTCCAGGAAACTCACCTGCTTGTTACATTTAGTTGTCCTTAAAGGGTTTCTACTTTAGCCCTGGCAGGAAGTTCTTGGTATAGACAGTGTGCCATCCTCTCCTTTCATCAAACCTTCATTGCATAAGCATAGGTCTAGTTTTCAGGAGAATAGTGGTCTCTTGCATACCTTCCACAGAGAGTATTCTAGAATGCTATCCTTATCATTTGAATATGAAGATTCCTCCAGAGATCAGAAGCATTCACATGCATTGCTGCTTTCTCAAGTATGGAGCATCCAACTCATTGAATGATACAGCCTTGGCCACAGGAAACGGACTGAAGAGCATGCCAACATTCAATATCACTGAGCAGCTTTAAGCTCTTTACAAAGCAACTTAACAAGCAAAATCTTAAAGATCATTCATCTTTTTATAAAAGCATGCCAAGTATTCTAAAATTCAAGTGAATACACTAGAAGTCATATAATTGTGCACCATGGCAAGAGTATATAAAAAAAAGAAAGGGAAGGTGGTAGGAACCTTTTAGCCTTAACTTAAAATATATATTTTTTACATTTATTGTGCTCTTTTCCTGAAAGTATGCTCATTACAGAGAAGTTTAGGAAACAGGCAAGTGCAGAGCAACAAAACAAAGCCAACTGTAATAAATCATTCAAAGATAAGAGGGCTTTCCTGGTGGCGCAGTGGTTGAGAGTCCACCTGCCGATGCAGGGGACACGGGTTCGTGCCCCGGTCCGGGAGGATCCCACATGCCGTGGAGCGGCTGGGCCCGTGAGCCATGGCCGCTGAGCCTGTGCGTCCGGAGCCTGTGCTCCGCAATGGGAGAGGCCACAACAGTGAGAGGCCCGCGTACCGCAAAAAAAAAAAAAAAAAAAGATAAGGACTTTTAGCATATTTGAGTATATACTTGCATTTAAAAAAAAAACATGTATTAACAGGTTAAGTAGATATATGGGGTGATCATTATATATGTATATGTAAGTATACACACCCTTAGTGTGTCATATTTGCAGAGGTATATAAATATTCTCCTGGCCTGTGATTGTTAATTATCATATAGTGGTCCTTGATTCATATGTATTATAATTTACTTACTACAGTTTGATATTTAGTTTCTATTTTTATCCTCTGGTATTAAAAAATACATAAATCATTATAGACACTTGTGATTATCTCCTTATGATATATTCTTTTTCTTTGAAAGTAGAATTGTTGAGTGGAAAAGTATATGCATATCCTGATTTTTGTAGACACTTGAATCTCAGAAACTATGTCTCAGCTTGTGCTCTTACTAGCAAAGCATGGTACATTGCTTTTGTCACACCCTTACACGTTAGTATTGATTTTAATCTTTGTAAATCTGATAAAGAAGCAATAGTATAACTTTATTTTTATTTTAATTTCTTTGATTGTCAGGTTCAAAAACATTTGACATTTATTGGACATTTGTATATCTGATTTTTCTTAATTTATCACATTTCATTAGATCATATTTCTGTTAGGGAGAGTTCACCTTTTCCTATTGGTTTATATTAACCTTTTATGTATTAATGATTTCTGCCCTTTTTTTTTGATTTCCTTTTTGCCTTGTATGTGTCAATGTTGTTTTCTTCATTTCTTATTTGTCTTTTAATTTTGGTCTCTTGGAATGGTAGATTTTAAAGTTTATGTGGAGCAATCTATCAGCTTCTTTCATTTACGTTTTTCACTACTGGTGTTAATCTACTTCCCAAAACATGAAACACGTTTGTAAAATATCTTTAACAGTTTTTTGTGATACTAAAATTCTTACTGAGCAGAAGAGATTTTAAGTCCTTTTAATGTTATTTTTATATACTAATCATTTTGACCAACAAAACCTTTAATTGTCTTTTATTTCTTAAACTCCTGCTACATTAGCCCCATCTTATCTATTTGACTGTGAGTTTTCTGAAGAGCCAAATTCAGTTTGACACTTGTTAATATTGTTCATGATTGTTACGGTTTAAAGTAAATAGACATATGTGGAAAGGGATCCTTACACATGATATTTATTATTTTAATATTTCAGAAACAAAACTGAGTCTCTTTATTGACAGTTTTCTCTCATATTACCTCCCAGAGATATATTTATTCACATTCTTTAGGAGTAAAAGACCTTGTCTTCAACTCTCCTGTAATCAGATGTAATAGTCTAGGGAAAGGATTCAAATATTTTTAGTAGCAAAAACAACCACTTTGTTCAAACAGATTTTAAGTTGAGAGCTACCCAATATAAAATTAATAAAAGCAATTTTTCACTTATTGAATTAGAGGAATTATGCTAGGGTGCTCCTTCCTCCTCTCCATCCCTACCCAGGCCTTCCCTGAGAGACACCTGTGAATCTAAGGATTTGAAGCCAAGTCTTTCAGACCAGGAAGCGTAAGGTCATATGCTTTCAGAGCCAGTCAAATACAGAAATGAGTGAGACCACTCAGTGAGAAGGGATATGTTGTGGGAAAGACTGTGGTAAACTGGAAAACACATAGAAAGTATGGGTGTGGTCCAAAAGTATAAACTATTTTCCAAAGCCCTGTTCAGGACTATGCAAACCAGCATTACTTTCCTTTTTAAAATTCTAGATTTATTTCAGGTAAAACCAGGCAGAGGCAATTTGGGCCATACTGTTTCAGCTTTCAGTTGAACTAATTTAGCCATCTTACGCTATTCCATTAGGCCTTACCTCTTGGTACAGGTCAATATTAGTCAAAAATTGATGTAAAAAATGTTGGCATTTTTGGAAAAACCTCTGTTGAAGATTCATCATTGTTTTATCCAATAATCCTTAATGTTCAAACAGATTTCCATAAGAATTTAATAAGAGTAAACATCCATCCCTCCTAGAAAACAAATTATTTCCCTTTGAACAGTCTCCAAAAATTGTATAATCCATTGTTTTATTCTTTTTTATTGCCCGTCAGACATCACAGACCAATTTTTTTAAGTAATGATGGCACAAGTAATATTACAACCAAAACTAAAACTTTAAAAGACATGACTCTACTATTGTTATGTCAAATTATTTAATTTTTTAATCTTTCCAAGCTTTCTCCATAAGAATATATGGCTTTTATAGTTGCAACTAAAACACAGAAACAATTTGTTATCCATTACAACATAACAGTTCTCCATGTTGCTTTATAGCCATCACAATTACAACTTGTAATGACTGCATTGAAGTGATACATTTAATTTACTTAGTTATTTCCGTATTGATGAACATTTCAGTTGTAATAAATGTTTTACTTAACATATATATGACTTTCAGTTTTCTTTTTAATGGCCATAGCTTTTTTGAATAAGCATAATTTTTATGATTTCATCAGTTCATTGTGAGGCTTGCATGATATTAAGTACAGAAAGGTGTCTAACACAGTTGAATTCCATTGGAATACCTTTTTGGATGAATTCTTAAAAGTGGAATCACAGGACTCTTGATATCTGACCTATTCTAACATATCTCCTTTTTTTTTCAGCAAACTAAGCTTAGAGAATAATATGTGAACTTGTACCCAAATATTCCTTAGGAAGTCAGCCTTCACTGATCTTTCTCTGTATGATATTTTGCAACACAAAGCTCAGGACCTATTTATAGAGTCTTGTATTCTTTGTTAATCATTTCATGAATTTCTGGTTTATTGGCTGAGTCAAGTTTTAAGAAAAATAAACAAGCATGTAACACCTCGGTTAATGGAGTTGTCTTTGGACTAATGTAATGTAAGGAAAAGTAAGGAAGATCAAGAAAAGTGTGAATAGGCATTCTTTTACTGGCTAAAATGGTCTACATGGTAGCAAACCTATTCTCGTGCTGAGAACAACTAGAAAAGTTGCATGTAATATAAAAAAAATCACTCATCTGAAGATATTGGAGAATATCATGGCAGCCAGGAATGTCAGTGAGATAAGTTTTCCCCTTGAGGGATTGATTCATACGTGACATAGTAGGAAATGCCAAAAGATGAGAAGAAAATTGCTGCTAATAGGAAGAAAAGGTAGACAGGGCAGTCATCAGTCTCACTGGATGGGGAAGACGTAAATTGGAATTCAGAACTATCATGAAAGCCAAAATTTGAGGGATCAAGATACTGGAGAGAGGGTATACTAGAAACCACAGCAAGGATGTGATAAGGAAAAAAATTACTATAAAAAATATTAATTAGAAACTAGAGATACAGTACTAAGAAGGGTTAAGAGAATGTTAAAGAATATAGGAATAGCAGATGTAGGGAACAGCCACTATTTCCAGGACTGAAGAAGAGTGCCCAAGAAAGGAACAAATTTAGAAACAGTCTCCTAATCTCCCCACCAGGTTGAAATTCAGATCCAGTTGTAGAGGTTGTGGCTATAGGTCACTGGGTGGCATAAAAGTTTGCTGAGGTGCTGCTGGCCAGAAATGGTGGATGGCAGTGAAATTCACTGGGAAACTGCCTGTTGGAGTACAGGTGAGACTTGCTGAAGGGTACGTACCACTGGCAGTGTAGCTGCTTGCTGATAGATAAGCTTCCCACTGACAGGGAAGCTGCCTACTGGTAGCCACAGTGTACCTGCCTGTGAAACAGAAAGTACTAGAATCAAACTGATAAGTCCCTTCCTCTTACAGAGTTCATACAGTGCCCTCTACTAAGAAGGCTTACCATTGTACCACCTGGCAAGGGAGAAGTGTTTACAGGGTCCAGCTTCAATATTATAAAGCAAGTCAAAAAAGAGTGGATTGGTAAAAGTGAGAAAATTGATGATGAAATGTAAAATTTCACCTAAGAAGTAAAATTTATAAAAAGAATCAGCTATATATAATAGAAATGAAAAAGACAATATCTTTAAAGCAGAATGCAGTAGATGGAATTAATGGTATATTATGAACAGTTGTTTATAGAATTAATAACCTAGAAGACAGGTCAGTAGAATATATCTATACTGAAGCAAATAAACGAAAAAGATAATAAAACAAAACCAGAAAATAGCATAAGAAAAATGAGGTGTAAATCAAAGATCTCACAAACATGTGTTATGCAGTACTAGAAAGAGGAGAGAGAAAATGGGCAAAAACTTAGTATTTGAACTTATAATGGTGAGAACAATTTCTCTAAAACTGAAAGACATCAAACCACAGAAATGTGATGTACCATAAACTCCAAGGAGGAAAGCTACAAAAACTTATAATGGTGAGAACAATTTCTCTAAAACTGAAAGACATCAAACCACAGAAATGTGATGTACCATAAACTCCAAGGAGGAAAGCTACAAAAACTTATAATGGTGAGAACAATTTCTCTAAAACTGAAAGACATCAAACCACAGAAATGTGATGTACCATAAACTCCAAGGAGGAAAGCTACAAAAAAAAAAAAAAAACCACCCCACATTAAAGTATACCATAGTAAAACATATCAGAAGCAGGACAAAAAGAAAATCTTAAAAGCAGACAGAGAAAAACAGCCACATTACAGTCGAAAGGAAATTTAAATGATAATGAAATGTCACTTTTGAAATGCTTAAAGAAAACAACTGTCAACCTACAATTCTGTTCCATTGAAAATATTTTTCAAAAATTAAAGTGTGATAAATGGGGGGAATAGGCAAATCTGTGCAGAAGAGTTCCAAATAATTTATATATATACCTGACCTTTAAGGAGGGGGAAGCATAACTCCACTTCTTAAATGTTGGCTGTGCATAATGACTTCATTCCAATGAATACTGGTATGGAAAGGGGGAAGAATGAGAGTAAACTTACAGTGGGAAAACCTGACAAACACTGTCAGCCTGGGGATCAAGGTTGACATCAACAGGACTAAGTGATGTGTTGATAGTATGTACCCTTGATATGATCATGAAAATGGCACTTCACCTCTGTGGTCTTCCTCCTCAAAGTACATAATCCCAGTCTAATAATAAGGTAAACATGATAAAAATCCAAATTGAGAAACATTCTGTAAAATACCTGACCAGTACTCCTCAAAACTGTCAAGGTCATCAAAAGCAAAGAAAGTCTGAGAAACTGTCTCAGCCAACAGGGACCTAAGGGGACATGACAACTAATATGATACCCTGCAAGGGATCCTGGGACTTAAAAAGGACGTTAGGTAAAAACTAAGAAAGTCTGAATAAAGTATGGACTTTAGTTCATAATAATGTATCAATATTGGCTCATTAATTATAATAAATGTACCACACTAATGTAAGATACTTATAATAGTGGAATATGGAATAAATGGGGTTTATGGAAACCCTCTACTATCTTTGCAGTTCTTCTGTAAATCTGAAAATGTTCTAAATTTTTTTATTTAAAAACTAAGGTGAAAAATGTCATTTCCTGACAAATAAAATCTGAAAAAAAAATTGTTGCCAGCAGATCCATATGAAAAGAAACACTAAAAGGAGTTTTCAGGCAAAGGGAACATTATTCCAAATAGAAGCACAGAAATCCAAGAAGCAATAATGAATACCAGAAAAGGCAAATATGTGGATAAAGCTAAATTACTATTGACTATATAAAACAATAACAATAAAGTCTTATGGGTTCTAAATATCTGAAATTAAAATGCATGATAACAATAATATAAAAAGCAGGAAATGCATAAAGGGAATTAAAGTATAAGTTTCTAGCATTGTCAGGGAAATGGTTAAAGTACTAATTTATATTAGACTTTAATAATAGATGTTGTAATATCTAGAGTAACCACCAAAAGAATAATAAAGGAATATATTACTGACAACCTAATAAAGAGTACATGTAGAACACTAAAAATTATAAATTTAGAAGGATCTAAGAGTTCAGAGTAAAAGTAATATAAAATATATAGAAATTTAGAAAAATAATAAAATGGTAAATTTAATCCAAATATGTTAGTAATTACATTAGAAGCCAGTGATATAATACCATGGTTTAAAGATGTTAGAATGTTTAAAATAACACATACAGATAAAGATATATGGATATAGTTTCTCAAATATGTGAATACAAAAAGCCTAAAGTTTAGAAAATGAAATGTCAGGCAAACACAAACCAAAAGAAAACTTATGTAGCTACTAATAATCACAAAACCTCAACTTCTTGCAGGACATTCGGTCCTGTCTAAAATGTCCATGAGCATATTTGGTCCATGCCAAACAGTTTTGGACAAGACGAAATATCTGGGACCTTTTGGCATGGACCAGATGTCTTATGGACCAGATGTCTAATGGAGGTTCTGGACAGGACCAAATATCAAGTATTTTTTGGCATGGACAAAATGTCTTAGGCATGTTTTAGACAGGACCATATTTGCTAACACCTCAACTTTAATGAAAGAAAAGTAGCTGGATCTGAAGAGGAACATTTTATAATAACAAAGTATTAATCTTTTGGAAGATGTGGCAATTCTGAACTTGTATGCCACTTATAATAGGGCTTCAAAGTATATAAAACAAAAATTGCAGTCATAAAAGGAAAAACATAAAGTTAGAGAGAATTTACTCTGCCTCTCTCACTAACTGATATATAACAAACATACAAAAAATTCCTAAGGATATAAAGATATGAGAAACATGGTTAATGGACTTGAACTAATTAAATATACATTTGTACATATTTGAAATATATACAGATAAGTAATTTATATGTGCATATCTACATACAGAAAACATAGCACCTGACAATTGTAGATCACACTTTATTTTCCAGTAGATATAGATTTTTTTTTAAATCAAAATTGACCGTGTGCTGGAATATAAAGCAAGACTTAACAGATTTTGAAGAACTGAAGTCATGAAGAGCATATTCTCTGTCCACAGTGGAATTAATCTAGCATTTCATAATAACAAGATGATGGGAAGTTCCTAAAATGTTTGGGCAACCCCCAGAATATACCTCAAAATAACCCAAACAAAAATATTAATTTAGATTAGGAGACATTTTGAATCAAATGATAATTAAATCATAACATAGCAAAACCTGTGGGATGTAGCTAATACTTTATTTTTAGGAAAATGTATAGCCTTAAATGAACATATTAGTGTGATACATTCTCTCCAAGAAGGTTGCCATCAATTTCTTTCTTCGAGACCACCAGGCAGTGAGAAAGTCAAAGTTAGGCACGTGGAGATAAAGGGAGATGCCCGACAAGCCTCTCAGATATTCCAGCCATCTCAGCCCAAATCCCAACATGTGAATGAAAAAGTCTGCATGCAAGTGTAACTCAAACTTCCACCTGACTGCTCCCATATGTGAAAACCCAAATAAGGACCACCCAGCTGAGCCTTCAATCCCCAGAAATGTGAAAGATAACAGTAAATTGCTTCTTTAAGCCACTTATTTGGGGGGTGGTTTGTTATACATTTATAGATAACCAGAAATATCTTTAAAGAATAAAGTCAAAAGATTAATTAAATTTCAATCTCAAGAACTTAGAAGCAGAGCAATGAAAGAAATCTATAGAGCCAGAAGTTTGTTCTTGGAGAAGATGAAGGTGATAGATGATAGACACATAGATAGATAGACAGGTAGGTAGATAGATAGATAGATAGATAGATAGATAGATAGTAGGTAGATAGATAGATACCAAATCTGATCAAGAAAAAAAGAGAAGGCACACATTATTTATTTCAGGAATAGGAAAAGTAACCTGGCTACAAATTGAACAGACATTAAAAATATAGGATGAGAACATTGTGAACAACTTAACAGAAATACATTTGAACATTCATATGAAAAGGACAAATTCCTCCAAACATATAATTTATCTAGCATGTTTAAATGAAAATATGAATGTTCTTATTTATTAAAGAAGTGGAATCTGTAATTAAAAGTCTACACACACATACACACGCACACACACATACAATATCCGAGGCCTAGATGGTATCATAAATGAATTCTTTCAAAAATCTAAGTAAGAAAGACAAAAGTCTCAGATTCTTCAGACAATAGAAAAAGAGGAAAAGCATCCTCATTTGTTTAATCCACCCAGTATGACCTGGATGCCAAAACCTAACAAGAATATTACAGGAAAGAAAAAGTGCAGAAAATCTCTTTCGTGAATATAGTCACAAAAATTCTAACAAAATATTAGCGAACTGAATCCAGGAATATATAAAAGGGTAGTGTATCATTACCAGGTTCATTTCAGGGAGGCAAAAAATCAATGTTATTCATCATATTAACAGAATTAACTAGGAAAACCATATAATTGTCCTTCTAGATTCAGAAAAAGCAGTAAATAAAACTTAACACCTATTTATGATACAAATACTTAAGAAACTAGAAGTAGACTTTTTTAATCTGATAAAACTAATCTATTAAAAAAAATCCCTACAGTACATATCATACCTACAGTGAAATGTTAAAAACTATCCTTTTGAATTCAGAAGCGAGACAAGGATAATCATTGCCACCATTTCTATTTAGCATTCTACTTGACCCACTAGTAAAAGAATTAGTATTTTAAGAATTGGACAAACGGACAAAATATTTGAACAAGCATGTCAACAAGATGTTATCCAAATGGCCAATAACATGAAAAAGGTGTTTAACCTAATTAATCATCAGGAAAATGCAAATTAAAGTCACAATGTGATACTCTTATACACTCCCCAGAAGAACTAAAATGAAAAACAAAACAAAACAGAATATCCCAAACACTGGCAAGGATGAGTAGCATCTGGTCTCTAATACACCACTGGTGAGAGTGTAAATTAGAATAACCTCTTTAGAAGACTATTTGGCTGTAGCTACTAAAGCAGAACATATCTTACCTTTTGATCTAGCAATTTCAGTCCTAGATATATTACCCCCCAAAATGTATATGTACATTCATTGAAGGCATGTATAAGAATGTTCATAGCAACACTCTTTACAATAACCAAAAATAAGAAAATAGGTAAATTCCCATCAGCTGTGAAATGGATAAATAAAAAGTGTGGTATATTCATAGATTTGAATAATATACAGGAATAGGAATGAGCAAAGTCCAAGTACAGTCTCCTAATCTCATAAGCAGAATGCTGGACAAAAGAAGACAGACACGAAAAACACACAGTATGATTCTACTTCTATATAGTTCCAAAAGACAAAACTAACCTATAGTGTTAAAGATGAGAATGGTTGTTACCTTCAGCTAGGCAGGGTGCACCTTGGGTGCTAGCCATGGTTTATTTCTTGGGGTTGCATTGCTATAGTTTATTTCTTAAGACTCATCAAACTGTATCCTAAAGATCTGTATACTTTTCTATGTGTATGTCACATGTCAATGAAAAGTTAACTGAAAACAAATGGAAGCAGTCTCAACAGCTGCACAGCCAGGCCTCAGACAAATTCAGTTCTGTCCAGTTGAGGTGCACCTTACCCCACTCTGCTTGGTACCTCATCATTTCTTCAGTATCAGTTCTCTGCGCTCTTGGTTCCAAAGTTATGGGAACTCAGTTCCTCTTTGGCAGTGCTTCTACTTTGTCAGCTTCTTTGGCTGGTCCCAACTAACTCATTCTTCCTCTCCCCCTCTGTCTCTTTCTTCTTCACTCTGCAATCCTTACCTGCCCCTCCCCATTTCTTCTCTGCTCTCCACCCTCTCTGTCTTCCAGCCACACTCATTTCAGGAAACAAATACCATTGTCAGCAAGTCAACATGCAGAAGTGACGATTTAGAGCAGAACAGGCCACTCACTATCAAACCTGCATATGGGTTGGAATGTTTATCAGCTGGCAGCTGGATGGGGGTGTACATAAAATTGAGCCCTATCTGTGAAGATGCTTTCTGGCCACCGGTTAAGAAGTAGGCTGTGGACATACCCAGCACATGGACACACCCAAATCACACTTCTGTTTAGTCCTCAACCCCAGCTGGATTTGAATCGTTGGAAGCCATGAAACTACCCTTTTACCTCCCCACACTGGTTAGCACAATGCCAGATATATAGTGGTGGGTGCTCAGTAATTATTTATCTGAGAAGCCCGCAACAAAACACTTAATGGATAAATAGGTGACCTGGTGTTCTGACTTGCTAGTTCCTCACTCTCTTCTTAATCTCATCCTGAAATGATGACTTGGATGTGAAATATCTGGATCTGTACCATAAGCCTCCAAATTCCATAAGATTAGACAACCCCTTAGGGACACTGTTCTTTACATCAAAATTAGAGTGTGTTAGCTCTAATTAAAATAAGATACTATAATTTTATCTCATTTCATCTGAGGTCAAAGAATGATGTCACTCTGTGATGGTACATTTTTAGGAGAGCCACTGAAGTCTTTTTGTGTGTCTAGTTACAGGAAGCTAATTCTGTTTACATATTCAATTGCAGATATAAATGAATGTACCATGGTGTCTGTCAGGACCAATGCTGTAATACGATTGGCAGTTATTACTGCAAGTGTCAAGCTGGCCAGAAGCTGGAGGGAGATGGCAGAGGATGTGAAGGTAATGGTTAGGACTGTCTGCTTCCTGATAAGGAAAGAGAGAACATGTATGTAATGCAGAACAGGGGCTTGTCTTTGATCCAGAGCCAGTTGAAGTACCTGTGCTGAATGTTGTCAAGAGCACAGATCTTCCTCTCGTGTCTAGATTACAAAATTGTAACCCTAAGAACACTTCAAGTAGCTTATTATGAGAAACATATGATTATATGCTGGTTTGGCTGTGTCATGTTCTGATTGTGAAATTTCAATCGTTCTTTAAATCCCTGGGTAAAATACATATTTGTGAAAGCATTTTGTTTAATTCTAAAGTGAAAATGGTGCTTATCATAAAATACTCATATGTTGTTACAATAGAAAGAGAGGAACATAAAACTAACCACAGAAACAGGATTCTTAGTGTACAGTTAACTTTTTTTTTCATGAACTTCCATTTTCTGACTCCTTTTAAAATTAATTCCTTCCTTCCTTCCTTTATTTATTAATTCATCATTTTGTTCATTTGATAATCATTGAGTTGCTGCTCTGTATCAGGCATTATTCCATGCTCTGGGGTTATAAAAATTAATGAGAAATAAATTCTGCCCTGAAGGAGCTCACTGATTAGAGGCAAAGATTGAAACATAAGCCAAAACTTTACAGATCAGTGTTTTAAGGCATTGTAGAATGAGGTTAAGTGCATTGGATTCAAAGAGACCCGGATTTGAGTCTTAGCTCTGTCACTTACAATTTATGTAACCTTCGGCATGTTATTTAATCTTGCTAAGACTCTTTCCTCAACTGTAAAATTTAGGATAATGGTAGCTCCTAAAACCACAAAAGTTGCTGCGGGCATTAAATGAGATACTGCATCTAAAGCACTTAGCATAGTGGATGGCATATAGTAGGTATTCAAATGATAACTATGAAGTGTACTCTCATTGATGACCCTGCTGTTTCCCATTTCTGGAATATAATTGGGACCACAGACCACTTCCTTGTCTTCTCTAAAAGAGGAAGTACCCAAAATAAAATGATCCCTTGTGCCATGCCTTATAACTGTTCTTTCTGACTTTTCCCCCTATCTATTCTTACCATTTAAATACTTGAACATTCTATGTATTCAGCCTTTTTCTTTTAGATCACATGGAAATGCATTTATTCTAACTCTGTTTTAAGCACCATAAGCATCTCTGGTTAGCACCTCTGGTTCCCATTGACCTTACAAAATCACACTTATTTTTTCCCCTGACAATGTCAATTCCTAATGGGACATATCTGAATAAGTTGTTGGGCTAAAACAAAACAAACAAAAGACATCCAACTGAAGGTGTCTGGTGCCGGGGCTGTGGGTTTGCTTGGGACTGCCAAGACTAGACAAGTTGTAGATGTGAGTAGGTTGGAGAACTTCTCAGATTCTCAGGAAGCGGTGTAGCATCTTACCTTCTGGAAATGTTCTGGCAGGCAGCAACAGGAAGGGCTCCAAATGGACAACCAGATGTTCAAGGGTGACTGCACCTGGGCCTTTCTGAGACAGGCTTCATGCCAGGCAGGGTCCTCTGCCTATAAGGGTATAAACTTATAAAGGCAAGCCCTAAATTCACCCAGGTCCTTTTTCATTCAAGTGAGATCATCTTTGTTTCTGATGAGATTGTTTGGCAATGGTGTTTCCAGTATGGACTCAATATCGGAGAACCAGAGGAGTAAAGCATCCCATGGTGTCCAAATGAAAGGTAGAAAAATGGCCACTGAAGTTAGCAAGATCTGCCTGATGATGCACAGTGGGGCTGTGCCCTTCCTTGCCTGATAGGCAGTTTTGTTTCTTTTTGGCTGAGTATTACTTTTATCAACATGATTATTATCATAGATACATTTGAAGTGCCCAGCACAGCAATTAGCCAATTGTTGTTATTTTTATAACAACTATTAGGCTGATAAGACAGGGTAAACGTTATATCCACTAATTCATTTATATGCAATTATCTCATATTTTAATTGAAATTAGTCCCTCTTCATATAAATGTCAACATTTTAGAGAACTGATTTCCATGCTTTCATTTAACTGATGTTAATTCGTGTAAACTAAGAGTAGCATCAGTATTTGTGAGAATCAGGAGTTTGACACTGAATTAACATTGACTTCCTACTTCCCAAGATGCAGAACTTGGGATGGTGGTTCGGGGTGGAGCAACTTGCCAATAAAGAACCACCTCTCTCCGTCTCATACTCCTCAGCATATTTTCTTTGTTATTTCTTTAAATGACCATTTGGTAGACATAGTGATGCTAGAGATTCATCTTGTTTGACTGTTGAACATGCAGTGATCTCAGATTTGTTTATATGCATAATTAAATAAAAATAATAGAGGTTGTTTTGAAATTAAATACATTCTAAAGCCACTACAAATGAACACTTCAGTTCATGTGAGGGCACTGATGAGTCATTCATATTTATTTACTGGATACTAACCATAAAGGTCAGTTGGTTTCAAAGACCATTGTGTTAAATACTGCAGACATAGAGTTAAACAATCATTTGAAAATACTTTCTCTTTGCATTAATATAAATTGGATTTAACTTATTTGAATTGCTTTTTAAAATACAGATCAAAATTTTAGTAGACATTTATTGCAGCATTAAAATACATCTAGAGTCTACCCTTTAGTGGAATTGAAACATTTATAAATGGCTTTGTGAGTTAATCTTATTCTTTAACCTTTTCTTTAAAGAGCCATAAAACTTGTGGAGAAGGCTTCTGATTAGCTCAGGTACATGAGTGTCCCCTTCTTTCAAGCATAGCACTGAGCATAAAGCATAGTTTCTAACTCACTCTGTAAATAACTTATCATAATGTGTAAATTATAAGGGGAAATGCCTGCATACCACTGGACACTGTGAGAATATATATATATATATATATATATATATATATATATATAGAAAGGACATAAAGCTTTTCTTCTTTAATTTGTTAATGTGGGTTAAAATATTTATAGTTTTTCAAATATACAAACATCTTTGCATTTAGGGAAAAGTCTAACTGGATTTTGTAATTTTATTTGTTATTAAATCCAATTTGCTATAATTTTGTTTATGATATTTGCATCCATAACCATGAGTGACATAGGTCAATAATTTGTGTTTCTCATATGTGTTTTACAGCAGTGGTTCTCAGTTGGAGGAATTTTGTCCCCCAGAGACATTTGGTAATGTCTGAAGACACTGATTTTCACAACTGAGGGGAGGGAGTACGGTTGGCATCTATTGGGTTGAGGCCAGGATACTGCTAAATGTCTGTTTCTGTTACACTGATTTTACATATGTTGGACCTTCTCATTGTCTCACATGCTGCTTTCACGTGCTGTATTTTCTTTTCTCTCTTTACTGCATGTGCTCAAATAGTCTTATTGAGTTTCAAATATCAACAATTTAACTTTACATTTTTAGAAGTCTCATTTTTCTCAAATCAGTTAGTTCCTTTCTATTGTATGCTCATTATTATAATTATATCCTTTTCTTTTGATATTTTGCACACAGCTATTCTGTATTCTGTGTCTGATTCCAACATCTATGGTCCTTATGGGGGAGTCTAAATCTATTGTTTCTTATTTCTAGGCTGTAAGTTAGTCTCTTTCCTTTCATGTTATATATGCTTCTAATATAAAACTTCTCTCAGAGCACTGTATTTATTTACACATTCGTACTATCTCTAGGAGATTAGGAGTATCTCCTAGGTAAGGGCCATGTCTTTTCACTTTTTTATACCTATATCATAGGTGTTAGTACCTAGCAGGATTCCATAAATGCTTATTGAATGAATGAATGGATGAATGAATACATACCCATCCAAACATAAATGCACACATACAGTCAGTACACATTTTATTCATTTCCTTATGTACAAATTTTAATCATGCTGGGTTTGTCATTTAAATTCTGACTTTTGGTTATCAGTAGGTCTGTGTAAGTATTTGCTGATAACAGGTCTGTTTCATTTGAAAGGGCAAATCACATTTTTACTTCTAGAGAGCAAATCAAAGTCTTAGCTTAGTTTGAACTTTCTGAAGTTTCTCCATGTGGCTTGTCTAAATTATTGGTGCAGCAACATAACTAGTGTGACTATTTGAGCATGGTAGTACCATGGAGTCGAAGAATTTTTCTAAATGAGATGGTAATTAACATTACTGTACATTTTAATAAGTGAACTGACAAAGATAATGAACATTGATTGGACATTTGGGATAGTCTTCCATTTGGAAGAAATAAATGAACATAAAGGTATATTGTTTAATGAATTGACTGTTAAAATATTTTAAAGTAGTTTGATAATATTTTTAGCCAAATTTTTCCTGAAACACATTAGAAATGATAATGTGAATAAACAATGTAATTCAGCAAACTGTTGTTATATATGGGAGTTATCATATTTGACACATAAATGTATACAAAGATCTCTTTCTTTTTATCCATCCATCCATCCATCCACCAAACTATGTGTCTGTCCCATACACTGTGGACCACGTTGAACAAAGAGCACACACTTTGGGGTTGAATATTGACTCTAACATTCTCTAACTCTGAGGCTTAGGGCAAGTTACTTAATGTCTATGGGCTGTCCCTTCTTCCATCTGTAAAACCAGAATAACAATATCTAACCTAATATAGATTGAGAGATTAAATGAGATGTTGTAGGAAAACAACTTCGTGGTGAGAAAACTCCTTTCCCCTACTTCATGACCACATAAAGAGGGATATTATCAATCCTGACATCTCTCTGCCCCCTCACTCACTCTCTTCTTCCCAAGGGAGGAGTTAATTACCTCACTGTGGAGTTTTGGGAAATAAATTGTTTGTTTGGGGAAAGAAATTGTGGAGTTTGGCCCACCTCCCTATTTCCTCTTTAGGATCTACAAATGCCTACAGGAAATGCCCATACTGGTCTGCTCTGCTCAGATGCATGTTTCACCAGGTCAGTACCCCACATGGGGAAGACTGAGGTTTCCCAGCTACACCCGTGACCAGGTGGGAGCGTTTGCCTAATTCTGCACACATCTTTAGTAAACCCCTAAATCCTTTTCTCCACTTTCAACTTTAACAAAAATTAAGCTGATATTTTGTCTACATCTGCCTGTTTTGGATTAAATCTCAGTTACTTCAAAAGTCAGGCAAGGAATACAAATTTGTTATTGTATCCTTTCATACTAACACCTTGCATTTGCCTAATACATAATACATGCTCAAAAATTTTTCCTTTTTCCCTCATTTTTAAATTTCCTCCTATGCTATATGTTGCTGAAGATAAAAATATGTGTAAGGTTATCTTTCTCTCTCCAAAGAGCTTCCAGTTCAATAAAGAAGATAAGATGGATATACAAACAACTATAGTTTAAGTTAGCAGTAGTATATATACGGCAGGCACAAGCAAAGTGCTATGAGAATTAACCAGAGAAAGAGATAACCCACTGCTGAATCAAAATGGGCTGTGAGGAACAGGGGCAGGCACTAATCATTCAGTCCTGGGACTAAACAACCCTCCTTTCACTTCTTTAATTTCCTTAAAAAAATTCCTAATTTTCTTCATACTCCCTGTCCTGCTGTCATTCTTCCTTCTTGTTTGACATTAGAAGACATCTGAGATTTGAACAGCAAAGCTGCCACTGTCACACCATGGTCATTCTTTGTAGAAACTCTGAATATATTCTTAAGTATCTGTGTCTTTTCGTCTAGAGAGAAAACACATATAATTCAAATCCAAGACTCTGCTATGAAAGTGGAAATCCACTTTATCTCTTTTGAAGTTAATCTTTTAACTAAAGCCCATCATTTCTCCCCTAGTAATTCAGAGTAATCATTTCAACACCTCAGTTTTCAGCTAATACTTATTATAGCCAAAAGTGTATTTGGAAGTGAGGCAAGCTGGAAGAAACCATCACCGATATAGATTCCCCAGGATGAACTGGCTCACTTTCCAAATTTAATTAGAGATGTACAGATTTATGGCATAGCTCCTATAGGTGGTGCCAAAGGAGGGAGACTGGAAAAACGAGGTCTCCAAAGTATGAGGCTGAAAAGCAAGTCATCGCTCACAGAGGCCTCTTGTTGGTAATACGCCAAGACAGAAATCCTAAGGCAGACCTACTGCCTCAGTAGCTCCTGCCACTTGCAAAAGTGATAGAACAGAACAGCCAATCAGGGCAAATGGCTCTATGAGACTGTCTGGGGATGGTGGGCAGCAAGGGACCTTCTTTCCAAAGTTTGGCTCATGGTCCTTGAATTTTGCCATATATCAGGAAGCATAATGTAAATTTATTATTCTTAAGAATAAAACCTTTTAGTTTCATTCACAATTATTTGAATTTTTCTATTTAGTCCTCTTAAAAATGAGCTCATCTTTTTGAAAGAGTTAAAAAAAAATCCCCCAACTGAGGCACCCTGACTGAATTCCTCAGATTTGTATTTTCCCTCTAGATATTTTTTTAGATTAGGGAATCACACCCACCAAAGGATAAGTATGATTCTGTATTCTAAAGAGTGATCTTTTTAGACTTCTGAAATGTGGAGGGTTGGTTCCTACCTTTGCAAGACCCATATTATTTTCTGTTACTTTCATAAAAATAGTAATGGGTAAGAGATTTTTAAATTTTCTTGCTATAAAAAATTCTTCATCAATTTCTAAATAATGGAAACGCTTTTTTCTTTCAATAAGGACTCATTAAGGGAAACTCTGAACATATGTACGTGTAATTTTTAATCAGGAGATAAGCCAGTTAAAATTGACTTGTTTTTTGCTGTTGATTTTCATGTGTCTGTATTTTTAGTGACCTGAAGACCAGAACTTCCTCAGTATAGGATCTCATAGAAAGGATTGAGACTACTCATTTCTGAAAAAAAACTGTATACCTTAGTTCATAAGTTCAAATGAAGTTTCAATTTTTATTATTTATTCTAGTTCTTCATCTAGTTCCAGACCAAGTCTACACTTCCTTGGATACAACTAATATCAATATAAAAAGACATCACTCATTTTATTTATTGTGGCTACACTTGATGGATATATTCCACATGTATTGCCAGCAAAACCAAGCACATGAAAGATGCATATTTATTTGTATTTTTACTTTATATCTTCTATATAAGTGTCTCACTGGTATTACTATTCCTAAGAATAGTAAATACTATAAATATGTAGAGCGCTTCATGTTATTACAAACACAAATGTTCATCTATTTTATCATTCCCCATAGGTAATAAAGATATATTTAAAAGAATCATATCTGAGGATTTTTCTGAACAGTGTTGTTCTCTTTCTACCAAGGGGCATGGCGGGCCTCTGGCATTGTATAAAAGTATGGTCCTGGGCTTCCCTGGTGGCGCAGTGATTGAGAGTCCGCCTGCCGATGCAGGGGACACGGGTTCGTGCCCCGGTCTGGGAAGATCCCACATGCCGCGGAGCGGCTGGGCCCGTGGGCCCGTGGGCCATGGCCGCTGAGCCTGTGCGTCCGGAGCCTGTGCTCTGCAACGCGAGAGGCCACAATAGCGGGAGGCCACAACAGGGAGAGACCCGCGTACCGCAAAAAAAAAAAAAAAAAAAAAAAAAAAAAATATGGTCCTGTGACTGTTTATCAAAATACTCAGGGTAATTGATCACAAATTAATTGTTATTTGCAGTCTCTCTTGCAGACTGAGAAAAGCAGTTGGATTTTTCTAAAACCCTTTGATAACTGTCCAATAATAGACCACCTGACAATGCTGACTCGTGCAGCTCATCATAGGAGACCTTCACTTCCCAAGCACACACCTGCAGTGGGGAAAGGAATTAGCCCTGGTTGGTATGAGTTTGTCACTGGGTCCGACTGACCCCCATTTCTGGGTTGAGATGGAGAGCAGCAGAATGAAGATGCCTCAGGCTTCCCTGTCTGTGTGGGCATGAAAGGTCAGGGGCAGGAAGGAGAAGAAACGAGAATAATCCTTGAAAGGAATGCATTTTATATGTATATTTATGCTGTAATTAAGTACATGTTTCTCAGTTATAAATTTATCTAATTTCTGACAAGCTTATAGATATGAGGCACTTCAAATCTTAACAGTATTCCCAGCAATATCACAAACCATCCAGCAGAGTTCTGAAACAAAGTCTTTTCTCTGCTTCATGTATATTTAATATTTTTTGAGCATGACCAAAATAACCCTTGCTAATTCATCAAAAATGTTGACAATACTAAGGACAAAAATTGGTGGTCATAAATTGCTTTCACTGATGAGAAAATAAGCTGGTTTAAAATAATTTGTTATGTATCTTTGAACAAGGTAACTGTAAGCTTTTGAATTTAAATCAGTGATTATAAAAGATGGCCTGTCTGTAAAATTCAAGGGACTAAAAGACCTGAACAAGTTATCTGTTTATTTTCATATGATTTCTTCTATTTTAAATAATCATCACATTTTGGAGGCTTGACTGAGCACTGGAAACATATTAAAACCGCAGCTGAGAAAATTAGGTTAATTGTAATTCATTAGATGCTGTCCTTATTAAAAGTGAACTGATTTAATCCCTCTTAAAAGCCCTAAGGCACAAGAAAGCAGAATAGCTATGTAAAAGCTTAGTGTTCTCAACAATGAGAAGATACTACAGTTCAGTGCTTTTCAAACTTCAATGCACATTTGAATCACCTTAGATCTTGCTAAAATGCATATTCTGTTTCAGCAGGTGTGGGATCAGCCTGAGAATCTGCATTTCTAACAGGCTGCCAGGGCATGAGATGCTGTCATCCATAGACCACCCTGAGTAGAAAGGCTTTTGTTAGCCTTTTCTTTCAGTTCATTTGTCAGATAATTGCTAAGCCCTTGCTAATTAAAATATGGCCATAGGAAGGGATTACCAAATGGTGTGATACCTGCTATTCTTGACATTTGAAAAACTTTTCTTTTTTGTTTATTATTGTTCATAATTATGACATTTGTTTTATATAGAATGATAAAAGATGATAATGATATCTTATTTATGTAGCATTTTTCATATATAGTATAAAAAACTTTTCTTAATAACCATTTTTATTGAGATGTAATTCACATACCCTACAATTAACCCTTTGGAAATGTACCATTCAATGGTTTTTAATACATTCAAAAATATATACAATTATTACCACAATTGATATTAGAACATTTTTAGCACCTCAAAAAGAAAACCTATACAATTTAGTATCACCTCCCTTTCTCCCCCTATTCCCCTCTAAACCTAAGCAACCACAAATCTACTGTTTGTCTCTATAGATTTCTCTATTCTGAACTTTTATATGAATGGAATCATACAATATGTGGCTTTTTGTGAATGACTTCTTTCATTTAGCATAACATTTTTAAGGTTCATCCATATTATAATGTGTAATATAATTTACAGAATTTCCTTCTTTTGTAAGGCTGAATAATATTCCATTTAATGGATATACCACATTTTTTATCCATTTGTCAATTGATGGACGTTTCGGTTGTCTTCACCTTTGCGCCATTATGAATCATACTGCTATCAATATTCACATGCAAGTTTTTGTGTGTACATATTTTCACTTTTCTTGGGTATATACTTAGGAACGGGATTGCTGGATTATATGGTAACTCTGTGTTTAATTTTTCTGAAGTTTTTAATTTAAATAAATTTACATAATTTAATTTAATTTAAATTAATTCAATTTAAATAAATAAATAAAATTTAGAAATACAGATATTTATACGGGTATGCATATGGATAGATATACATCAAACAGTTGGCTTCATGAAAAGAATTCCATGGTCAAATAATTTTGAGGAACGGTGCATACCAAAGCTCTCTTAAGGAAAACGAGGCAAAAGAGGACTCATTTAACTTTGTTTAACCCAGGCTTCCCAAGCACGTTGGGAAAACATGTTGGGAAATCTTTGAAAGTAAAATATTTATATTTCAGCGATGTGGTGTTTTGCAGAATGCATTTTGAGAAGTTGTTTAATTCCATGTTCTGGATATAGAAGAACTATTGGATGGGGCAGAGAGTATTTTCAGGGAACTCAAGAAGGATTTGTTTTGGCTACACAGCAGATGGCTTCAACTCAAGAGGTACATTCTATAAGTACATGGGAAGGAGTGTGGTTTTCAATGGGAGATATTTGAGTAGAGCAATAATAGGGTGAAACAGTGATTTCTGAAAGTTATTCTGGCCATGATATGTAAGATGATATGGAAAGACAAGAAGATATGGAAATGGCAGGGATACCATTGAAATGGTCCATATATTGATGTTCGTAACATGTATAAGGAGATAAGAACCAGCAAGTTCTGATGAATTACTAGACCCAAGGGAAAGGAGAATACCAAAGTCTTTGTAAATAAGATGATGAATAATATGGAATAAATTATTGATAGCAGAAATGCCATGTGCAACATGATAGAAAAAGTACTGAACAGAGATATGACATGTAAATCAGATTTATTAGCATATCCATGTAAAAATTTCTGTCATTAGAAGAAAATCCCAGCCCTTTCCTTCCTCATTTCTCATTTGAAAATCAGTGCTTGACTGCTGTGTGTGACCTACCATGGGTTTTGATAGTGCCATCTGGAAGAGCTTGCTTATTGTCTTCATTATAGACCTGGGTTTTCTTTATGCCGATTCCTATTTTTCTTCATTAAATCCTAAGCTAAGTCAATTTCAAATTAATGAGAAGTCAGATTAAAGATGAAAACTTGCCCTGAATGTTATTATGAATTATGTTGTGGGGTGCATTATTTAGCACTGCTCAAATCTGCTTGTAAATAAGTTCTCTCTTTGAAGAGGTGACCCGCTTTTGCTTTTGTTCTTGATACTTTACTTACTGTTTTCCTTTGTCATTGGAAGTGGAATTGCCAGATGGTTTGCAAAAAGTGAGCAATGACATTTTTTTAAAAGGCTCTTTACATATAAACAAGCTAGAAAACAAACAAAAAAAGAACGCTAGCTTAAATTTAAAAAAAACAAGAAAAAACTTTTGCTTAAAACATATATAAAAATTATATAATCTTATTTATAACAGGAAAAGTATGACAAGTATGGGTGATAGTTCTTAAATTAGCTAGAAAAATGGATCTCTAGGAGCCACGGATTGTCAGTGTAATACACACAACATGCAGACAGCCCTCCGGCCAGCATTTTTCTTCAGCTATAGCTGAAGAAAAAATTCATTCATTTTCACAAGTGCTGCTCTCCAATATCAGTAAAGATTTTCCCTTGTTAGCCACATAAGTGTTTGAAGATCACTAATGTGGACATTATGAAACCCCTTCAGTGATCACTTCACATCCCCCCCGCCCCAGGAACTCAGAATATATCCCTTCCCTTCTCTATCCTTCAATTTCCTCATCTATAACATAAGAAAGCTTCTTCCAGGTTATAAATTCCATAACTCAGAAAGCATAAACCTACAACTTTCAAGGTAATCCAAAAGCTGGAATTCTGTGAAAGAGGCCCAGAAGAGATTTCTAGAGGTTGATGACAGTATAAAGACTTCTTCCCTGAACCCCGCAGCTTTTCTTCATTAGCCCTGGGGCTACACAGAGAACCTAAGTTATCAAGTAAGATGTGAGAACATATCAAATTAGAGGATGGAAAATAGTAAACCATAAGCAGCAATTAAACTTTAGCAGATGTTATAGAAGCCATGGATTCCTCCTGCCTTTTAGGCATGGCTTTAAAATAACCTTGTTTTCCATATAGATCTTGTTTCTGTGGCTCTCAAAAAAACAAAAGTTTGATCTTGGATTGCAGTGTCATTCGTCCCACTTCTGCACATGGCCCACCTGAGCTGAGGTGTTGGTGGCAGCCATTCCACAACAGGAACTCCAGTCAGAACAGCCAGGTGCGAGGCCTCTGCATGTGGCCCCCTGTGAGCAAGTGAAACCCGACTAAGCACAAAGGAAAAAAAATCCATCTCAGAGCTGTGACTATTTTCAAGGCTACTGTTTTTCTCTGTGGAACACTGCCTTTGGGGCAAAACTAGGAAGAAGAAGGTGATCCTAATGTGCAGTGCAGAATAGAGTCACTGCAGGCCAGCTTCTCCAGCTCTGAAGGCACTCCAGCCGTGTGGCTGATAGGGTCTTGGTTCATGGGCCAGGTGTCAGGCCTGAGCCTCTGAGGTGGGAGAGCCAAGTTCAGGACACTGGACCATGAGAGACTTCCTGGCTCCATGTAATATCAATCGGTGAGAGCTCTCCCAGAGATCTCCATCTCAACACTAAGACCCAGCTCCACTTAACAACCAGCAAGCTCCAGTGCTGCACACCACATGCCAAACAACTAGCAAGACAGGAACACAACCCCACCCATTAGCAGAGAGGCTGCCTAAAATCATACTAAGTTCAGAGACACCCCAAAACACACCACCAGACACAGTTCTGCCCACCAGAAAGATAAGATCCAGCCTCATCCACCAGAACACAGGCACTAATCCCCTACACCAGAAGCCTACACAACCCACTGAACCACCCTCACCCACTGGGGGCAGACACCAAAAAGAATGGGAAATACGAACCTGCACCTTGCAAAAAGCAGACCCCAAACACAGTAAGTTAAGCAAAAGGAGAAGACAGAGAAATATGTAACAGATGAAGAAGCAAGGTGAAAACCCACCAGACCAAACAAATGAAGAGGAAACAGGCAGTCTACCTGAAAAAGAATTCAGAGTAATGATAGTAAAGATAATCCAGAATCTTGGAAATAGAAAGTAGAAAATACAAGAAACGTTTAACAAAGACCTAGAAGAACTAAAGAGCAAACAAGCAATGATGAAAAACACAGTAAATGAAATTTAAAATTCTCTAGAAGGAATCAATAGCAAAATAACTGAGGCAGAAGAATGGATAAGTGACCTGGAAGATAAAATAGTGGAAATAACTACCGCAGAGCAGAATAAAGAAAAAAAATGAAAAGAATTGAGGACAGTCTCAGAGACCTCTCGGGCAACATTAAACACACCAACATTTGAATTCTACGGGTCCCAGAAGAACAAGAGAAAAAGAAAGGGACTGAGAAAATATTTTAATAATATAAGAGATTATACTTGAAAACTTCCCTAATATGGGAAAGGAAATAGTCAATCAAGTCCAGGAAGCACAGACAGTCCCATAAATACAAGGAGAAACATGCCAAGACACATATTAAACAAACTATCAAAAATTAAATGCAAAGAAAAAAATAGTAAAAGCAGCAAGGGAAAAGCAGCAAATAACATACAAGGGAATCCCCATAAGGTTAACAGCTGATCTTTCAGCAGAAACTTTGCAAGCCAGAAGGGAGTGGCAGGATATATTTAAAGTGATGAAACAGAAAAAGCTACAACCAAGATTACTCCGCAAGGATCTCATTCAGATTCGATGGAGAAATGAAAACATTTACAGACAAGCAAAAGCTAAAAGAATTCAGCACCACCAAACCAGCTGTACAAAAAATGGCAAAGGAACTTCTCTAGGAAGGAAACTCAAGAGAAGGAAAACACCTACAATAACAAACCCAAAACAATTCAGAAAATGGTAATAGGAACATACATATCAATAATTACCTTAAATGTAAATGGTTTAAATGCTCCAACCAAAAGACATAGACTGGCTGAATGGTTACAAAACCAAGACCCGTATATACGCTGTCTGCAAGAAACCCATTTCAGACCTAGGGACACACACAGACTGAAAGTGAGCGGATGGAAAAAGATATTCCATGCAAATGGAAATCAAAAGAAAGCTGGAGTAGCAATTCTCATATCAGACAAAATAAATTTTAAAATAAAGACTATTACAAGAGACAAAGGAAGACACTACATAATGATCAAGGGATCAATCCAAGAAGAAGATATAACAATTGTAAATTTTTATGCACCCAACATAGGAGCATCTCAATACATAAGGCAAATACTAACAGCCATAAAAGAGGAAACCGTTAGTCACACAGTCATAGTAGGGGACTTTAACACCCCACTTTCACCAATGGACAGATCAACCAAAGTGAAAATAAATAAGGAAACACAAGCTTTAAATGATACATTAAACAATATAGACTTAATTGATATTTATAGGACATTCCATCCAAAAACAACAGAATACACTTTCTTCTCAAGTGCACATGGAACATTCTCCAGGATAGATCATATCTTGGGTCACAAATCAAGCCTTGGTAAATTTAGGAAAATTGAAATCATATCAAGTATGTTTTCCAGCCACAACGCTATGAGACTAGATATCAATTACAGGATAAAAACTGTAAAAAATACAAACACTTGGAGGCTAAACACTATGCTACTAAATAACCAAGAAATCAAGAGGAAATTAAAAAATACCTAGAAACAAATAACAATGAAAACACAATGGCCCAAAACCTATGGGGTGCAGCAAAAGCAGTTCTAAGAGGAAAGTTTATAGCAATACAATGCTACCTCAAGAAACAAGAAAAATCTCAAATAAACAACCTAACCCTGAACCTAAAGCAATTAGAGGAAAAAGAACAAAAAACCCCAATGTTAGCAGAAGGAAAGAAATAATAAAGATCAGATCAGAAATCAATGAAAAATAAATGAAGGAAACGATAGCAAAGATCAATAAAACGAAAAGCTGGTTCTTTGAGAAGATAAACAAAATTGATAAAACATTAGCCAGACTCATCAAGAAAAAAAGGGAGAAGACTCAAATCAATAGAATTAGAAATGAAAAAGGAGAAGTAACAACTGACAGTGCAGAAATACAAAGGATCATGAAAGATTACTACAAGTGACTATATGCCAATAAAATGGACAACCTGGAAGAAATGGACAATCTCTTTGAAAAGCACAACCTTCTGAGACTGAACCAGGAAGAAATAGAACATATAAACAAACCAATCACAAGCACTGAAATTGAAACTGTGATTAAAAACCTTCCAACAAACAAAAGCCCAGGACCAGATGGCTTCACAGGCGAATTCTATCAAACATTTAGAGAAGGGCTAACACCTATCCTTCTCAGTCTCTTCCAAAATATAGCAGAGGGGGGAACACTCCCAAACTCATTCTACAAGGCCACCACCACCCTGAAACCAAAACCTGACAAAGATGTCACAAAAAAAAGAAAACTACAGGCCAATATCACTGATGAAGATATATGAAAAAATCCTCAACAAAATACTACCAAACAGAATCCAGCAGCACATTAAAAGGATCATACACCATGATCAACTGGGGTTTACCCCAGGAATGCAAGGATTCTTCAATAAATGCAAATCAATCAATGTGACACACCATATTAACAAGTTGAAGGATAAAAACCATATGATAATCTCAATAAATGCAGAAAAAGCTTTTGACAAAATTAAACACCCATTTATGATAAAAACTTTCCAGAAAGTAGGCATAGAGAGAACTTACCTCAACATAATAAAGGCCATATATGACAAACCCACAGCCAACATCGTTATCAATGGTGAAAAACTGAAACCCTTTCCGCTAAGATCAGGAACAAGACAAGGTTGCCCACTCTCACCACTATTATTCAACATAGTTTTGCAAGTTTTAGCCACAGCCATCAGAGAAGAAAAAGAAAAGGAATCCAAATTGGAAAAGAAGCAGTAAAACTGTCACTGTTTGCAGATGACATGATACTATACATAGAGAATCCTAAAGATGCTACCAGAAAACTACTAGAACTAATCAATGAATTTGACAAAGTTGTAGGATACAAAAGTAATGCACAGAAATCTCGTGCATTCCTATACAATAATGATGAAAAATCTGAAAAAGAAATTAAGGAAACCCTCCCATTTACCATTACAACAAAAAGAATAAGATACCTAGGAATAAACTTACCTAAGGAGACAAAAGACCTGTATGCAGAAAACAATAAGACACTGATGAAAGAAATTACAGATGACACAAACAGATGGAGGGATATACTGTGTTCCTGGATTGGAAGAATCAACATTGTCAAAATGACTATACTGCCCAAAGCAATCTACAGATTCAATGCAATCCCTATCAAACTACCAATGGCATTTTTCACAGAACTAGAACAAAAAATTTCACAATTTGTATGGAACACAGAAGACCCCGAATAGCCAAAGCAATCTTGAGAACGAAAAACGGACCTGGAGGAATCAGGCTCTGTGACTTCAGACTATACTACAAAGCTACAGTAATCAAGACAGTATAGTACTGGCACAAAAACAGAAATATGGATCAATGGAACAGGATAGAAAGCCCGGAGATAAACCCACGCACATATGGTCACCTTACCTTTGACAAAGGAGTCAAGAATGTACAATGGAGAAAAGACAGCGTCTTCAATAAGTGGTGCTGGGAACACTGGACAGCTACATGTAAAAGAATGAAATTAGAACACTCCCTAACACCATACACAAAAATAAAGTCAAAACGGATTAAAGACCTAAATGTAAGGCCAGACACTGTAAACGTCTTAGAGGAAAACATAGGCAGAACACTCTATGACATAAATCACAGCAAAATCCTTTTATACCCACCTCCTAGAGAAATGGAAATAAAAACAAAAATAAACAAATGGGATCTAATGAAACTTAAAAGCTTTTGCACAGCAAAGGAAACCATAAACAAGATGAAAAGGCAAACCCCAGAATGGGAGAAAATATTTGCAAATGAAGCAACTGACAAAGGATTAATCTCCAAAATATACAAGCAGCTCATGCAGCTCAATATCAAAAAAACAAACAACCCAGTCCAAAAATGGGCAGAAGACCTAAATAGACATTTCTCCAAAGAAGATATGCAGATTGCTAACAAACACATGAAAGGATGCTCAACATCACTAATCAGTAGAGAAATGCAAATCAAAACTACAATGAGGTATCACCTCACACCGGTCAGAATGGCCATCATCAGAAAACCTACAAACAATAAGTGCTGGAGAGGGTGTGAAGAAAAAGGAACCCTCTCGCACTCTTGGTGGTAATGTAAACTGATACTGCCACTATGGAGAACAGTATGGAGGTTCCTTAAAAAACTAAAAATAGATCTACCATACGACCCAGCAATCCCACTACTGGGCATATACCCTGAGAAAACCATAATTCAAAAAGATTCATGTACCACAATGTTCATTGCAGCACTATTTACAATAGCCCAGACACAGAAGCAACCTGAGTGTCCTTTGACAGATGAATGGATAAAGAAGATGTGGCACATATATACAATGGAATATTACTCAGCCATAAAAAGAAACAAAATTGAGTTATCTGTAGTGAGGTGGATGGACCTAGAGTCTGTCGTACAGAGTGAAGTAAGTCAGAAAGAGAAAGACAAATACCGTATGCTAACACATATATATGGAATCTAAAAAGAAAGAAAATGGTCAGAAGAACCTAGGGGCAAGACAGGAATAAAGATGCAGACCTACTAGAGAATGGACTCGAGGACACGGGGAGGGGGAAGGGTAAGGTGGGACAAAGTGAGAGAGTGGCATGGACATATATACACTACCAAACGTAAAATAGATAGCTAGTGGGAAGCAGCCTCATAGCACAGGGAGATCAACTCGGTGCTTTGTGACCACCTACAGGGGTGGGATAGGGAGGGTGGGAGGGAGACACAAGAGGGAGGGTATATGAGGATATACGTATACGTATAGCTGGTTCACTTTTTTATATAGCAGAAACTAACACAACAATGTAAAGCAATCATACTCCAATAAAGACTTAAAAAAAAAATTGTCACTTAAAAAAAAAAAAGTTCTCTTGGATTCCCACAGCTCCCTCTCAGTGTTAGACACCTACCTTATATCCAGTACGTATTCAATATATTCATGTTGAACTTATTGTCATCAATTATTTACATCAGTAGTCAGTCTAGAGGAAATATTAGATAAGAAAGTAAAACACTATTTCCTCAAATAATTTTTGAATTGCTCACATAACCCAGAAGGACCTACTGTATAGTACTGAGAACGCTACTCAGTATTCTGTGATAACCTATATGAGAAAAGAATCTGAAAAAGAATGAATGTATGTCTATGTATAACTGAATTACTTTGCTATACACCCGAAACGAAAACAACATTGTGACTCAACTATACTCCAATAAAATTTTTAAATAAATTTTAAAAAATTGCTCACTTTTAAATTGAGAGAAATAGCTGCATTCTCAGTAAATATTTCTGTAAATCATATACATATATTAATAAAAATTATAAGTTCTTTTTTTGTCCAGTAAAATGGTTTGATTTTTGTGCTGATTTTCAGGAAATTTTAAACTATAAAGGGATATATGATCCTTATTTTAGCAGAAGAATTAATCAAAAATTTTATCCTTGTGTTTTCTGGGTATACTTGAAACACACATAATTCAGTTAATAGTTATCATAGGTTAACAAATGCATAAGAAATGAAATGTTGCCGTTATACTTTTAAGGGGATGGTGTCTTTTAAAACGTTGCTTTTTGTGGGTCATTTCTAATTGGCTTAAGTGAGGGTTCCAGTGAGGCCAAGCTTAAGAATTTGGAGACAAAGAAAACTGGATATCTTCTGAAAGTCAATACAAAATCAATTAGAGTAAAAATAAACAGAGTTAACTCTGTTCTCAGAGAAATTGAAAATGGCAACCACAACCTTAAGTTACGCACAGAGCTTGAAAAAAAGTGTTTGTCAGTTAAGGGTGGTTAGACATAAAGATGTAGAAAGAGGATAGCCCATCCAGGCACGCCCAGGAGAAACGAAGCCTTAAACCAACAAACTTAGAGAATTCCAGTCTTGTGTGCCAGTGAATAGGCTAATTTATCCCATTAAATAAGAACAAGTATCACCTAATTCCAGTTGTTAGATTTCTGTGATAGATTATAATATGGTTCCTGTATCAGCCTGGGTCCAATTATTAGAGATGGAAACCACACAGTAATTTGAAGATGGAAAGCTTAATACAAAGAATTGCTAACCATAACAGGAGGTTAGAGAGGACTTGGCCAGTAAGAAAGGGTCCAATTAGGAGAGACCATCACCACACAGTAATTTAAACATGGGAAGGTTAATACAAAGAATTATTAACCATAACAGGAGGTTGGAGTAAAGAGAAAGTGGCCAGTAAGAAATAATAGAGAACTTTAAAGGATACAGGATTACAACTACTACCCCAAGGGCTAAAAGCTGGAACACCTGAGGAAGAGACTCCCCAGGACTGTGATCCTGGGGATCTCAGACATTGTTGGAGAGAGTGTGGTCCTGGCTCACTAGATGGCAGAGAGGCTACTCCTGCAGAACCTGCTGGAAATGTGACCTCTGGAACTTGCCTGAAGTCTGCTCTCTGGGGTGCTGGAGAAAACTGTTCATGGAGTCATGTCTCTTCACTACAACATTGCTGAGAGGGTGTGTCAGGGGAAGCTGCTGGTTGTTGGGTACTTCTGACCACCAGTCACTGCAGGAGCCAGGAGCTGAAGAAGCTGCCCACACTGGAGAAGCTGTGCACAAATGCAGCTTCCTAGTGCTAGAGAAGCCATCCATGCTGCAGAAGTGTGACGCCGGACAAACCAGCCTGCATTACAAAGCTGGGTAGTAGGAGAGCCTGCATCCCGCAAGAGCCAGATGCTGGTGAAGACTTTGCTAAGGGAGCCAGGCACTGGAGAAGCTGTGTCAGGAGCCTGCCTAGAGAACAGGTTGCAGCCGGGAAGGAAAACTCCTCCTTTCTGGTGTCTCTCCAGTGCCCTCTACTGGCAAGGCTTAACATCATGTTGGCTGAGAAAGGAAAATTGTTTAAAGGGCTCAGATCCATTTTCACAGAGAGGGCAAAAAGTACATTTGGAGCTGGGGAGTAATAAATCAACAATCAGCACAATTCCCAACTATGGTCATCCCACCCTATACGGGGATTATAAATACATGTCCTTTGCCGTGTACACTTGGGTACTCCCCGGAAGGGAAAGTTACTTCCCCTGCCCATTGCCGACTTGGTCATGTGACTTGCTCGGGCCAATAGTGCTTGAGTGGAAGTGATACAGCACCAGTTCTGAGCAGGGTTTTATTTATTTATTTATTTTTTCCGGTACGCGGGCCTCTCACTGCTGTGGCCTCTCCCGCTGCGGAGCACAGGCTCCGGACGCGCAGGCTCAGCGGCCATGGCTCACGGGCCCAGCCGCTCGGCGGCATGCGGGATCCTCCCGGACCAGGGCATGAACCTGTGTCGCCTGCATCGGCAGGCGGACTCTCAACCACTGCGCCACCAGGGAAGACCCCTGAGCAGGGTTTTAAATGTGAATGTGTAGTTCATCATGGCCTCTTGCATCCCTGCCCTCTGCTGTGAAGAAAACAAGTTCCAGACAGAGGCTACTCCTTTATCTGGGTCGCAGAATGAGGTGCACAGCTGAGTGGAGCCACAGCCAACCTGCAGACTACTAAGAGAAGAAACGGCATTGATGGTTATACATGCCTGAGGTGTTTGGTTGTTTTTGATTACAAAAAAGGTGACTAATGCAGTCTCCATGCTTGACAAAGAACTCGGACTTTGGTGTGGCTAATTATGATTATGCTGCATAAACTGTAGTGTAAACCATTATGTTATTTTCTGATTTTACATATTTACCTGCCCTAAGAAAATAGAATGGAGAGACAAGACCTGTCCTTGGATTGAGGAAAATTCATCCCAGCAGTGTCAACCTGAGAGAAGTCTCAAGAGGCAGCTAGCTGGTATTTGCCAGATGACATTTCCACCTTGCTGGGGTATACCTCCCTGGTGGGAGGTTAGAGATGGAAAGGTTATAGTCACCTGTTTCATTAATGCAAAAGGTCCCTCTACACTGCTATCACTCTTCTCTCTTTGCCAGTTTTGACGATTAGCTGTCAGGTTACCGTTTATCTCATTTTACCTTATCTTAATCAAATGTCCCCGTATCAGTTGGGATCCTGGGTTGTGGTTTATCTTTAGATAACTTGCTGTTCTTAAATAGACTTGATAGACTTCTATACAACTTTTTGTGGAGGAAATGGTTTTTTGACAAACAGAGTTGTATAAATTCTTATTTGGCTATCACTATACTCTGACAGCTTCATATTCATGTAGACTTTCTCTTTTCTCATTGATCTATTAGGAAAAAAATTTTATTCTAACTCACTGTTCTACTAGCCATTATAACTATAATTGATCTCTTACTACATTGCTATTATTATTATGTTTGATAATCTCAAAGCACCTCCAACCACACAGATACAAGTGCATGTGCACACCTGCACACACACACACACACACACCAGCAGCCATCTAAGAGTAGATATTTCAGCCTTCATTCAGCTGAAAAATCATGCTGCTACTCAACAATTTTTTAATTAAAATCAGAAATAAGCATTTGTGGGCTATGATTTTAATCATTGACTATTTAAAATATGGGTCAAATACTAACATGTATGTAAAATATATATATAACTAAAGAAAAATTAAATAGTTCTAATACTTTTCTTTGAATGTGAGGGATATTACTTCGTATGGATATTAAAAAATTTTGGCTAGGGTTTTCAGACCCTGATTCTGTACTAACGATCAGTCCTAGAGTTAATTTAATTGGACAAGTGAATGAAAGGCATCATGAGAAGGTAGAAAAAAGCCACAAAGTCTAGTCCAGTCTCTGCCACTGTACCTGCAGAATCTTAGTTTTCTCATCTCTAAAATCGGGATAATAATATCTGCCCTACCAAACTCATGGGATTTTTTTTTAAGAATCAAATGAAAATGTGTCAGTGAAAAAGATATGTAAATTATAAAGGTGTTTGCAAATATGACATTTTTGATACATGAAATGATTAATGGTGGATTGGTATCTTCCTAAATCCTGTTAAACTTGGAGCCTAGACAAGGAGGTAAGACTCAATCAGAAGAGTAATCTCCAAAATATATCCTACCACAGAAAGAAACACAAGATATTGGGATAGGCTTTAAAGGTAAGGGTAGGTAGAAATGTAATTTCTCCTTTTTCTGAAGTCATTAATAACCTAATTATAACTTTGACTACCAGGAAGTATCATATTCCCCAAAGTCCCATTTTTTAAATATGGGGTCAAGCAGTGGAGAAATTTACTGCCAGTAAGCTCCCTAATAATGATATAATGTTATCACTAAAATGGGAAGAGAGAGAGTCATGGGAAAGAAGCTCAATGGCAGATTGGAGGTGGAGGAGGGTAGGGATGTAGGGAATACATTCAGCCCGTGGTCACCTTCTCTCTGAACTTTCCTGGACTCTATTTTCCCAAGAATCTAGTGAACATTTAATCTCTTTGTTTCTTGCAATCCCCTAGCCCTTCGGGCATACCCCCTATTAGAACGTCTCATGGTATACTGTATTTGTTTGTTAAATTGTCTGTCTCTCCCATCAGACCATAAATGCCTTGAAGTTAAGAATCCTGTCTTCATTATCTAGTAGTCTTGAGGGATACTTTGCACAGGGCCTGGCATATAATAGATATTCAATGAATGTTAGGTGAAGGGATGAATAGGTAGAAAATAGATCAGAGTAAAGAATTGGAAGAGAGAGGCTTTAGGAAGTTTTTAACAAAGCATTGCACTTCTTAAATATTAAAACTTCTTTTGAGACACAGCACAATACATATTTTATATTAAACTTTAATAGAAAAATTAGTCCATCAACTTGCAAATATTTTGGGGGGAGACTCCTGGAAAACATGATTAATATCTATATCTGAGTTCCTATGTTTATGTTAATGCATTTCTTAAAAATAGACTTAAAACAACTATGATATCCCATTCAAAAGATAACAATAAATAAATAAATAAATATATATATATATATATTTGTAAAAGGAATGTATTTTTAGGCTAGAATAGAATGGAGGAGGAGGTGTTATAAAAGTCAGAGAGGTTTGTCCACTATGTAAACCTAAAAACTTAGGGATCTTGGCCATCATATACAGAATAGTGTACTTCTTTTATAAAAGAGTAAGTTTTAAAATTGTTTGGCTTGAACATATTCTAAATTATAATAGGGCATTAACCTTCATTTTTCTCAGATGTCTTAAAGATACCCTGAAACTCTCAAACATTTTCTAGTGTTTTTGAGCAAGCTTAACTATTAACGATCTGTAAATGGGTCATCGCATTCCTAACCTTAAGCATGACAAAAGAGTATGTATAATCCGTGAGTGTGCTTACAAGAAATGTTAGGAGAAATATCATATCTCCCAGGCTGGAGAGATTTGACTTTCAGTGGAAAGTTCATTAAGGTAAATCTTACTTTGTCCATTACCTTGCCTGCTATGTGATATAAATTCTTTGCCTACTAATCACAAATCTCAAGATCTGGGAAGTGGCGTTCCCTAGAACAGGCTATATATTTTTTATTGCCATCTTGAATCAAACTGATGTCGTTTATCATGAGAGGACTAATAAAAGTCACATTCTGTATTGAAACATCCCTGTATTTTATGGAACCGTCTGATAGAACCTTAATAAAGTTTTAAAACAATCCATGATAGATTTTGCAAGAAGCTCAGATCTGCCAGCAGTCTCATGAACAGCCCAATTTGAAGCACTAATTTTTGCATGATTATCTGCAAAATGTTACTGGGGTTGTTGAATATTAAAAGACTAGCTGAAGGGACAGGAAGCTCAATTATTTAAAAATCCAGTTAAATTGCTATTTAGAGTAATTTAACAAACAAAATTGAATTTTGTTCTTATTTTCAAAGTACAGAAGTGTATTCATTTCCTCAAATATGTAGTTCATTGAAAATGCCAACTAGGTGATTCTGCATGAGGAGAAATAGTTGATTAAAAGAAAAAGCCCCCCAGGGGCTTCCCTGGTGGCACAGTGGTTAAGAATCTGCCTGCCGGTGCAGGGGACACAGGTTCAATCCCTGGTCCGGGAAGATCCCACATGCTGCGGAGCAACTAAGCCCGTGCTCTAGAGCCCGCAAGTCACAACTACTGAGCCTACGTGCCACAACTACTGAAGCCCGCATGCCTAGAGCCCGTGCTCCGCAACAAGAGAAGCCACCCTGATGAGAAGCCTGTGCACTGCAACGAAGAGTAGCCCCCGCTCGCCATAACTAGAGAAAGCCCGCGCGTGCGGCAACAAAGACCCAGTGCAGCCAAAAATAAATAAAATAGGGCTTCCCTGATGGCGCAGTGGTTGAGAGTCCGCCTGCCGATGTAGGGGACATGGGTTCGTGCCCCGGTCTGGGAAGATCCCACATGCCGCGGAGCAGCTAGGCCCGTGAGCCATGGCCGCTGAGCCTGCACGTCTGGAGCCTGTACTCCGCAACGGGAGAGGCCACAACAGTGAGAGGCCCGCGTACCGCAAAAAAAATAAAATAAAAATAAAAAAATAATTTACAAAAAGTAAATAAATAAAATAAATAATTTTTTTAAATAGAAAAAGACCCCTTAGCTTGTTAAAACTAACATGACACCATGCTCACACAATATTTGCCCAGTTAACTATATAAAACAAAAAGGCCAGCGTCTTTGCCCCACCTACTGTTCACAGAAAGGACCAACAATGAGCAAATTCAACACATGCATTGTCTTTTACATATAATTATCTTTTTATTGACTCCTCTATCTGGGGAGGATATCCTTTGGGCCTCAGACCTGTTTACAAAAGTATTCACTTACCTAGACTTGCCTGCCCTAATGAAAGATGTTAGCAGATTAAAACATAACATAATCATCAAAAAGAATGAGGCAGTTACCTTTGTTGCAATGAAAAGTTCTCCACCTTGTATTTATCCTTGTGTGTACGTGTGCAAGTGTGTGTGTGTTAGACCTGGTATTGAAAATATCTGGATGAATTTATAACAAATTATTGAGAATATGGCTTCAGGGTCTGGGAGGATAAGAGAGGGCAGTCGAAAAGGGAGAAGTTTTATTTTCAATTGTTTCTCCTTTTACCGTTGGGTTTTTTTTTTGTTTTTTACCTTGAGCATGTAGTATTTTTTTAATGAAAACAAAACATTTTCAAAATTGCACTATTCAGTTTCCTTAAACTTTACTGTATTTTATATCCAGTAAAAATATTCAAACAAAAATTGACAAAATATACACTAAATTCAAAACATGCAAATAATTTTTTTATTGCTATTAACTACAATGAAAGGAAATCCAAGCCATAGTTATTAGATGGCTAGGACTCATAGTGGATTTAACAACAACAGAAATACAGAAAGCGACAATATGCTTGCTATCAGTTATCCTTCTCTGCTGCACATGTTAGTGGAACTTTAGCCAGCATTCATTCTTTATTGTACAACTTAGACATTAGACACCATTTTCGTATACTTTTGGCATTACGTTCAGCAACATGTTCAGTTCTTAGTATGTCAGTTGAGCCATTAAAGTCATTTTGGATCAGTTATTAAGATTTGGAATTACAGAATTAGAATGAACAATAATAATATACTCTTGTTCATATTTCTTAGTTTTTAAATCACAAATGTCTAACTTTTGAATCTATTTATTTTAGAGTTCTACTCGTTTATCCAAAATTATTTTAAATTCCCAAAGATTATTAGACCAGATATAGGGCAAAGTTACAAACATATAATGTTTGAAATCATTTCTCCTCCGGCTTTCATTGGCTGTCCTCATTGTTTCATCCCTAATGATTACCTAATCCTGGATGAGACAAGGAGGACAAAACGAGATAAATTAACATCCTGGGCTCCTGGGTACAGTTCAGTCAAAGGCAGTTTTACCTGCCCTGCAGAGACAATCTAGTTTCCTTGGAAGAATTACTTCTTTTACTCATAGAAAGCCGTGTGCTCCCCTGAAAGGTAATAATTACAAAAGCTGTTTTTCACTTTGATGTATCTGTTTGCTTTTTTGGAAATAGTGCTTCTGCTATTATTGTAACTTGCATTTCAAACACTTGCTTATATAATATCTCTATATGCCAAGCAGCACCTGGACTTTTCAAATTATACAACACTTTGTGTATGACTCACTTCCACTTATGTCCATGGTATTCTCTATGACCAAATCTGCAATATCTTTTTTTAAATTTTGTTGCTCAATTAATGCTAATTTTAGTTCACTATTTTCAATGTTAAGAGAGTCAGAAACACTCTCTTTCAGGTTAATGACACCCTTTCAGGATGATTTGGGGATTTATTTTCATATCTAGGTTGTTATTCTTTTTCTAAAGCTAGAGAAAAATAATTTAGGATCATTTTGGAAGATCCGTCAAATGATTTATCATTTGGAACTACTTACTCCAGGCATGATTTTTGTTTACATAAGTGAAAACATTACCCAAATTTTCTATGTATATCCTGATTTAATGACTGTATTCTTTTTAATGAAGGCAATTTATTAAGGGCATTACTAAATATATATTTATTTTATAACATTTATTATTTAAATAAATTTATACATAAAAAATATTTTTGATTAATGTGTACCAAAACTTGGTTCAGGAAATATAATCTGTATTTTCTTCCTCTCTGGCAGGTAGGCCATATCAAATATGATTATAATAAAATAATTTTGGAGATTAATGGCCTAAAAGACTCACTTTTTACAGTGAGTTTAATGAGATGGTGGGTTAAGCCGCCCCAGGTAGCCACTGGGAGTTTCTTGGCCTGGTTGAGGGTCAAAATCTGTCCTTGTCCTGGCTGAGGTCTGGTGCACTGGTTGGCAATTGTGTACTCTACTTGAATATCAATGGAAAAAATTCTGGGTTCCATGGTTGGGTGGTACTTCAAGCGTAGTTGCAGTGATTCCAGGAGTGCCCCTGTAGGTGGCTGCCAGGGACACTGGGCCAGGTGACTGTTGGGATTACAGTAAGATAATCATTACATTTAATGCCCAAACTAGGACACTTTGGAGAATAAAGGGTGGAGGCGTATTTAAATAATTAAAATGTTATAAGTATTGAAACATAAAAAAGCATTACATGCCATAAAATAAATATGTGTGATTTATAACATATAATAAATGAAAACACCAGAGTAGCAAGGACATTCATACTACTCTCTCTAAGCCCTGCGGCAGGACTTTTCAGCCTCCCACGAACGAGCCTATAATTTCCCAGGTTTTCCACTGACCCTGTCAACTGAGGGCCTGCTGTAGCAAAAGGACTATTGGAGCCAATCTTCTGTAGAATTTTAGAGAACAAGGTGACCATAGCTGATATGTGGGTTCCACCTCTATCTCTCGAAATTGTTGAAAGAATTAAATTGATTGGGATAATGTGTGGAAAATGCCTACGGTCCTGCCAATCTGAGTGCCCCAAAAATGTCAGCTTCCTTTTCCTTCTTTTCTCACCACTCGCCGCAAGCTCACACAAGATTCACACAGACTCACTTCACCTTATCTTTATTATAGTTAGTGGTTCACACATTTGTCTTTCTAGACTCAAAGCTCCTTGAGTACAGGTCCTTTTTCATACATCTTTTTATCTACCTAGGACTCAGCACACTGTTGGACCACAGAAAAGAAATGTTGGCTAATTGATGTTTCTGACGCTCCCCAAGGAAGGGCCTGCTTTTCTACCCATCCTGCTTAAAAAAGGAGAAATAATGTATAGTAGAGGATGGCAATCCGCTGGGGTTTTGAGCTTGAGGGCACTAAGTGTTAAAGGCATGTGACTTTCTTTGTTCAGATGGACACTGCCAGCTTCTCATCTATAATTTGGTTTCCTGAGTAGATATACTCCCCAGGCACCCAGTTCACTGTGAAGAACAGTCTAGGTTTTTTAGCTACTAATAGATCCATAAATAGGAATTCATTTGAACCTATATATCCTTGCTCTCCCAGGCCCTCGATGTGAACCAACACATTCAAACCTCTGAGTGAGCCATGCTGAGAGTCAGAACATGAAGCAGAAAGATCAGGGCCAGGCTCTCTGAGCCCAATCTGCTCATCCAAGTCTCCGGGATATTCTGACTCGGCACTCTTATACCCTTTCACAGGTTGAAATAACAGTGCCACCACGTGCTTTTTACTCTTCAAGGGCATCATTAGTCCGTGCCAAATTTCATTTTTGTCTCTGGGTTTTCAGTTATTTGTGGGGGTTTTTTGGCCTAAATTTCTACAATAGTGTAAATAAACACATTGTTGAATAGCACTTTGTAATTCATATAATCTACTATCTAGGTAGAAGGTATTATTATTGCTATTTCCAGTTGTGAGGAAAATGGGCTTAGAAAGATTAAAAGATTTGCTTGTGATCAGTAAATGGTAGAACCAGCCTTTTTATTTTTTTTCTCCACATCAAATACTCTTTCCACGATGCCACCTGCCTCCATATACATATTGTGCAAAGATATTTCTAATCCCTCTAATGAAAACTTGAAGTTGAAAATGTGTTAGTTAATATCCTAGAAATGCTTCCTTTAATAAATATAATAAAAATTAGATAAGAATTTAGTGAAAGGATATTCCATTGCTTTACTTTATGTAATTATTGTCTATTTTTGATGAGTATGACTTAGATCCTAGGTTTATTGGACATTTTTAAATGCACGTTCCAAAGTTCAAGTCTATTTAAAATTTTCTAGGCTGCTTTGATTTGTTTCTGGGTCATGATTGCTGTTTGCAGACATTGTGAATCTGGAATCATTGAAAGGTTTTATTAATGAATCCTTCTCAAGCTGTTCATCAGTGAAAATAGCACAAATGCATATGGATGTTAGTCTCTGGGTAGCAAAGTATGTCATCATGCCCAGAGTCCCAGAAGACCTGAGAAGTTTGGCAACACCTATACCCCTTTCTTAGGGGACCTGATTTAATGTTGTGTATTTTTTTCTCCAAGCAGACATATGGGTGAAAGCTTGCCAGTGAAAGGAAGTAAGGGAACCATTGGACCTAGAACAGTGGATTAGAAACATTTTAATATTAGTCAAAGGCAAACAGAAATGACAATAGATTTTGATTACTGATTTTTTTTTTTTACCTTACCTGCTCCTTTGACTCTGTGTAGAGAGGAATCTTGACTTATGCTCTGGAGAGGAATAGTACCTTCTTTTCTTTATTTTTTCAATTTCCCTCTCTTTGCTTTCCTTCCTAATTTTTTCTTTTCCTTTGTAAAATATTCTTAAAACCATGGATCAAGATATATTTTGGGGCTTCCCTGGTGGCGCAGTGGTTGAGAGTCTGCCTGCGGATGCAGGGGACACAGATTCGTGCCCCGGTCCGGGAAGATCCCACATGCCGCGGAGCGGCTGGGCCCGTGAGCCATGGCCACTGAGCCTGCGCGTCCGCAGCCTGTGCTCCGCAACGGGAGAGGCCACAACAGTGAGGGGCCCACGTACCAGAAAAAAAAAAAAAAAAAAAGATATATTTTGCTATATCTCTTTTTTCTTAAATTATTCTTCCCTATTATAAAAAGGATATATGTTTCTTACAGAATATTTAGAAAATAGAGATTTTCAGAAAAGATTGTATGGTGAGTTTTCATATTACCCTCCTCATCCTCTCCAGAGAGTTTGTAGTGGTAAATAGACTATACTTTTTAAATTAAGTAAGAATAGCCAAACTTAAAAAAAAAAAAAAAGGCAAACTTTTCCATATTAAAGAAAAAAAGACACAGAATCACAGGGTTGTTAATGGCTGTGGATGGAGTTGGCTAAAGTCAGGCATCGGGGGCTCCTAGTCTGGGAACCGGCAAGACACCAAGAATTGTACTTAGAGACTGAAATAAGCAAATGGTGAGTGTATTAGTTTGTTAGGGCTGCCATAACAAATGACCACCAACTGGGAGGTTTAAACAACAGAAATTTATTGTGTCACCGTTCTGATGGCTAGCAGTCTGAGATTTAAAGTGTCAGCAGGGCCATGCTGAAGGCATTAGGGAAGGATCTGTCCCAGGCCTCTCTCCTAATTGTCATACTTTGTTGGCAATATATGGTGTTCGTTGGCCTGTAGAAGCATCATGCTAATCTCTGCTTTCACCATCACAGGACACTCTGTGTACATGTCTTTCTTTTCACAAGGCATTCTTTTTGTGAAGATTGTAAATACTGGATTAGAGGCCAACCCTACTCCAGTATGATCTCACCTTAACTAATTACATCTGCAACAACCCTATTTCCAAATAAGATCACATTCTGGGGTACTGGGCATTAGGGAGAAGCACAATTCAACCTATAACAGGAGAGTACCAAGGTCAGTCTCCTGGCAGGAAACCAGAAGCCAGGAAGGTATTTCCCTACCTTTGAAAGGAGGCTGACTAGAGCTGCTTGTTCAGAAACTGTGTCTGTGGTAGCCCCATTCCAGGAATGTATGTGCCCTAATGCAACACCAGCTCTGGAGGGTCCAGGTGTAGGTGACCCCAAAACTGATAGATGGAGAGGAATGAGCTCAGAGAGACAGCAAAGGAAGTAAAATGCTTTCATAAGAATTGAAGTTGCCAACCAAAATTCTATAGCCCATGGGAAAAAAAATCAATGTTAAGGAAGAGAGCTAAAAAACTCAACAGTTAGTAGATGAATTTAGTTTCATCAACAAAAAATAATGTACCAGCCATAAATGGCTTTTAAATAAGTATGTTCAAGATCATCAGAAAGAAAAAGAAAGGAATACTTAAAACAAACAGTGAAACAAAAGTTGGCAGATGTGAATCTGAAAAAGGGGTCATGAAATAAAACTCATAGAAACTGTGCATGTGTGTGTGTATCTTAAGAATTAAAAGTTAGTTCTGAAAGTTTCACTTAGCACATAGTCAAATGGTATGAAGAGATGAAAAATTTGAAAACAGAGTTAAGATATATAGATGTTATATTGAGGTTTCAATATCTGTATATTAGGAGTCCTAGAAATAAGGGAGAAAGGGCAGAGAAGTAATATTTGAAGAGATAATGGCTGAAAAGTGTTTTTCCAGAATTAGAGAAATGTACGTATTTTCAGATTGGAAATGAACACTAACTATTGTAGAAGTAATTTAAATTCATACCTCTCTACATTATAATGAAACTTCAGAACATCATGAATAAAGAGAAATTTCTAAAAGCAACAAGATAGAAAAGACAAATAGCTTAAAATGAGAGATGATTTGTCATAGTAGAATCGAAAAAAAAAATGGAGCAAGATCTTCAAAATGGTGAAGAAAAAATATGCAGTAAATCTTCATTATTTGTGAATCCACCAACTCACTAAACTTTCCTTGTAACCCCCAAATCAATACTCCCAGTGCTTTCCCAGTCATTTGAGGACATGCACAGAACAACTAAAAATTTGAGTCACCCAATGCATATGTTCCCACCTGAGGTCAAACAAAACAACACTGCCTTCTTGTTTAGCTTGCAACTGTAAACTTGTAAAAAAGTGTTCTTTTTGCAGTCTATTTAATGCCACATTTTTCATAAATTTGTGCTTTTAGTTGCTGATTTTGCTGTTCAAAATGGTCCCAAAATAGATATCGAATATGGTGTCTTTAGGCAGAAACACACATAAAACAATGTTATGTATTGATTGGTTGGTGAAAATGTTGTAAACAGAGGCTTGCAGAAAGCTAACCTAATATTCCCCCTTGGAACAATGATTAAATCTCCCCTAGGAATTAAAATCCAAAGAATCAAGTATATTCTTCTTATACTTGAACAAGGCATCACATTCTTAGCAAGAAACCAAAAAAGAGTAACTTACCACATGGACACTCTATTAGCTTGATTGTATCACCTAATGTTTAAATAATTTTGGATTTATATTTATTTCCCACATTGTCATATATGTAACGAAGAGCCCATCTGTAAGAAACGTCTCATTTTTTCATTGACCTAGGGCGGGCATCACCTTTCTTGGGCATTAATTGTTGTTTAGAGATTTTCTTATACTTCAAATTTAAAAGAAATTACCTTAATAAAAAGCACTGGCTGTATTCCTTTTGGACTGTGTATGCCTTCGTTGGCCTTTTTCTACTTCCAAACAGTATTAAGACTTCTGCAAAACCCAGAGAGAGGGCACTTGTTTAGCTGCTAACAAGAAGCAGCTGTTTTCCATGGGAGATCAATCATTATTTTCTGTATTTCTTATTTAATAACCTGGTTTTCAACATGTGTCATGTCCTGCTGAGGGGAGGTTCAGGGGGCCTGTCATGTAACAGAACCGGACACAGCTTGAGTTTTGAAACTGCAGAGCTTCAACTGAAAAGAGGAGTCCAACATTTTCTTCTTTAATGATTTTGCTATTATAATAATAAAGGGTTTTACAGAGACAAATAGAATGTAGATGGAAGTCTACTGGGTAGAAATTTTGTATATGTGGGGATAGGGCAGACCTCAGGGAAATTCCTAAGTTCTCTGTGTTACTTCAAGCTTATTTGTTGTTGTTACTTCTATGTTCTCCTCAGGATAATGCTTTCACCTTTATCAACACGTGCCGGAGCCCCAGTGGTCTCCACCTTATCAAAAGCAGAATAGGGAAGGATATGCTATCACTGATTTAATTCCTAGTATTACTAGAGGTAAACTCTCCCAGAGAATTCTATTTAATTTTTATCAGCTTGTCTTTGGTTAAAGGGATTTCAGCCATTCTGAAGTAGGAGAGAATTTGGATGAATTCTCCTGAAACCCCCTTAATAATAAGGAAAATAATAAAAATAATAATAGAAGCGAACATTTGTTGACTTTTCACTAGGTACCAGGCGGTATGCTATTGACTACTTTTATCCTTAAGACATACCCATGGGTTAGGCCCTATTACAAAACTGCATTTTTACAGATGATACAATCTCAGTGGCCTTAAGTTACCAGTAGCCTCAACATCACCTGGGAAGTTGTTAGAAATGCATATTCTCAGCCCCCCACCCCCAGACCTAAAGAACCAGAAACTGAGGAGTTAAAACAGCAATCTGCTTTAGCAAATTCTCCGGGTAAGTTGGATGTCCTAAAGCTTGAGAACCACTGGCCTAAGCATGTGCCTTTCCAATGGAACTTCTCACAGGGGTCTTTTTTTGCTTTGTGCTGAATAGCAGGGGCCTGTGCCATGTTCCGATCTGTGTCCTAGTGCCAACAAATGCACCTGCATCATGAGAGGTATTCAGTCAATACACACTTTATAGTTGTGGGTCAATCTGTAATGATTCATCCTAGGTAGCTCTGAGGGTGACAAGATGATTTGATAATTCACAAGCCCACTTTATCTAGATGTGTTTTCTCTTCTTACAGGTAGAAAGATCTGTAATTCCTTTCAAGCAAACATCAGGCTACTGAGACACCAGGGTCAGTGTGTAATGATGGGGTTTTCACTTGTAAATTGGAGTATTCTTCTTAAGACCTCGAGGCCTGAGCAGTGCACTTGATTCACTGTGTTTGTATTTTGACAGAGTGGGTGTCAGGAGTAGGGGAGAGGGCTTCTACTATATTCTATGTATTCAGGGAGTCACAAACAAGCAGAAAAGTTGTGAATACACAAAGCAGATAAGCATTAAAGCTTAAAATATGAATTTAAAGCAATAAGAGAATCCAAATTATAAAGCAGATCATAATTAATAAAAAAATGTATGCAGGTAGTCATGAAAGTTGCAGACTCTGGTGTTGTGTCCAGAGCACTAGAATAAGGAGCCTCATTTTGTCTGTAAAATGCCCTACCTACCTCATCATTTTATTAAGAGAATCCAAAAGCATAACACACAGACCATTCTGCTGTAACATGTGTTCCTAAAAACATTCACAGCCCTAAAAATAATGCAACTTTAAAAACAAGAAGGGCACAACACTAAAAACAAATGCAACTTTATAACCTGAGCTCTATCTAAAACAACCAAAAATTTAAAAATACTACTGTGGTTTAAAAGACCACTTAAATTCCTGAAAAGGAAATCCTGCAATAAATATAGGATGTTACCTTAGAGAGAGAGAGAGAGAGAGAGAGTAGATAGATAAAAGGGGAGTACAAAAGTGCCAAAGCTTTTAATTTATGAGGACAGATCAAAAAACACCATGTGCATGGGTAAGTGCTTTCAAGAGCAAGCAGGTGGCCAACCAAAGTTAAGAGGAAGAATATAGAATGAATGGGTATTGCTTATAGCACTATAGTCCACCACCACCCTTTCTGTGTTTCAGTTGTGTAGTGTATATTTCACTCCTGGTACTTACTGGGACAAAACAGTAACATGCTGTAAAAAATTCAAATCTGAACCAATGCATTAAATTGATCTAATTCCATTATATACCTATATCTTATCAGCTAATTCTCCTTCTGAGAACACTTGTAACTAAACAGGCTGTATTTGAAAGTATTGTAAAGCACAGTATACAAGTAGCTAGTTTCACTGGCATTATTTTGTTTATAAAGAAAGGCCCAACATAACCAAAATCATCTGTGAAATCAAGGCATCTATGAATTTTTCATTAAATCTTTTACAACATGCAAATGGTAGGGTGCTGAATGACTTAAGGAATATTAGCCAAGTGAACTATTTGTAGTCTTAGGATTCTATTCTGAGTGATTGGGATGTATCTGTGGATAAAGCAATCAGTTAATATACCACTGCTTATAAAAATTCTATCGTGATACCAAGATAATCTTGATATATCTAGGAATTAGGCATTTTGAATAACCAAGCTTTCTAGAGGTATGTTTATTCACAAAATCTTTTTAATTTGATGGAAAGTTTTCTAAATTAAAATTAGAGGACGTGAAAATAATACATTGCAACAGTGATGACAGGAATGCCTTTTCTTGTTGCCATGGCCTCAGAAGTCAAGAAAGTAACAAAGGGCTTCTCCATCCATTCCTTCATCTTGTCTGCTTTCCCCCACCTTCAGGTCTTACTTTTAGACAACAAAGCTCATTAAAAATATAAATAATACATTGGAATATTAAGGAGTAATTTTGAAAATATACTTACAACATGAGAAAATGATTCTGATACACTATTCAGTGAAAAAAATCAGAGTACACATTTGTACAGCATGATTGAAATCTATATTGGAAAGAAAATATAGCAGATATAACTAGAGCCTCAAAAAGCTAGTGATGGGGTTTTGCCAGGTTAAAGACCAGATGATCGGCATGAGATGGGAGAACTTTGCCTAGCAGAAAAAAAAGGGGAGGGGGTGGCAGAAAGAGCGCTTCCTGCAAGGATGCCTTGAAGAAAGATCCAAGGAAATGGAAGGATAACTTGGAGTTCACCCTAAGGGCCACTACCTGATAGATAGATGTATGTTCACAGAGATTGAAAAATAAATAAAGCAGAAATTAGACATGGATATAGCTAGAGATATAGGAGCTAAAGATAGAAATACAGATCAGATATGTGAGACTAGAAATAAACACACTAAAATGTTAACATACTCTCTCCCAATAGTGGTTTTATGAGATATTTAATTTCCTTTTTAAAAATTCTTTTTTGTAATACCTACCTTTTGATGATGGTAATATGTTACTTTTAGAATCATAAAAATATTTTTTAAAGTTTATGCATGAGATAAGTGTGGGGGAGGAAAAAAGTCTTTCTCTACCCTTTTAGGTTCTTTTGGCTGGTCTAAAACTTAAACTGCCATGAGAAAAATTAACAGGAAAAAATCAAATTTAATTGCATATGTACAGGGGGCTTCCTTGAGAATATGAGGCCCAAGGACAAGTTAGGCAATTGAGGCTTGTATGCCATCTGAGAGAAGGAGAAGGAGGTAGGGATTGGAGACTTCAAAGGGGAGGAAGGCAATTGACATGGAGATAGGAAAGCAAATGTTTGCTAAAAAAATGTTTGCTGGGCTGTGCAGAGACGATGCGACACAGAATGGACTTTGGTCTCCAGGCCCTGCAGACTTCCCCCTTCCACACCTAGCCCATATTTTTTTGTAGATATCTCTGGTAACAGTGCTTTTTCTGTACCAGGCACTTTACCTAAGTTATTTTAGGCAGTTAAGAAGGAGGTAAAAATAAAGACTTCCTGAGCCTTTTGTTACTTAAAAAAGATCATCCGCAAATAATTCTCAAGCCAAAGAGACGCGTTTTAGGGTGGCAAGTTTTGTTCCCCTACATAAGCTTGAGTAAGCATAGAGTAAGGCCCCATTTCCTTAGATGAAGAACACAGTGTAAGCTCTAGGTTTTAAAATTCTAATTGCTACTTTTCTTGATGAAGAGAAGGTTCTACTATGTCACACTCTACAGGAATATTAGTGCTGGCTGATACACAATGACATGTATTAAACGAATTTTAGGCTATAAAACTTTTAGGTGTACCAGGCTGTTTATATTTTGCCTTTTATTATTAAAAATGCACATATGTATAGAGGCTGCTTAAGGGTAAAAGGTAGTAAATAACCTCTGGACAATAATTTCTCATGAGTCATTTTTTTAGATTTTATCCTGGAATCCAACCATTAATCTTGGTCTCCTTCACTTCTTTATTGTCTCATTGAGCTCATTGACATAGTTCAAAAGAGTAAGTAAATTTCAGAATGAGTAGTACCAACAACATCAGAAAGAGAATCTTAGTAAGCTAGAAACCATCCAAGAATTTATCAACTGGAGTTGTCTGTGTCTTTCATTTTATGGGAGAGATAGGAATAGAGGAGAAGGAAACTGAATTAACCCTTTCTGCTGTTCCTTAACATTTCAGAAAATGAGTATATAAAAAGACTCAATATTTCCATCCCTTAGGGGTGTTGTCAGGGTTTTTAGTAAAGTATTCTAAGAGGATAGATAAGATCATCTTCTCTTATCTTGGATGAGATGCTGATGAGCATGCTAAACTGTATTCACTGTATTGCAAACTAATTTGCTTCTCTCTTTCTGTGTTTAGAAATGTTTTTAAGACCAGTTTCTACCTTACTCCTTTTATTCCCCGTATTAATTAAAAATAATTATGTTAAGGTCTTGAACATTGTGAGTTGGTATGAAGGAGTAAACAGTAGCTTTTTTTTTTTTTTTTTTTTTTTTTTGCGGTACGCGGGCCTCTCACTGTTGTGGCCTCTCCCGCTGCGGAGCACAGGCTCCGGACGCGCAGGCTCAGTGGCCATGGCTCACGGGCCCAGCCACTCCGCGTCATGTGGGATCCTCCCGGACCGGGGCACGAACCCGCGTCCCCTGTATCGGCAGGCGGACTCCCAACCGCTGCGCCACCAGGGAAGCCCAACAGTAGCTTTTTAATATTCAAGTTGCTCCTAATAGAAAGAAAAAGCTTTCAAAAATTGATAATAGAAAGATTCAGCATATTCCTTTTGAGCTGACATTTTGATAATGTATGATTTAAGTTGGAAAGATGTGCATTAAATTTCTGTGAAAATATTCATGAGAATATTAGACATACATTGTGATGTAAGAATATTTAAAAGTAATCTAAACTATTTTTCTGGGCTCAAAATGTGTTTCTGAATAATTAAATTTGTCAAGCCCTGTTATTAGATTTTTAATAAGGGAAAGAAAATGGCACCAAATATTAAAATTTACTTTCATATAATATATTTAAAATAAATCTTTAATATTCTAACTATATAATTTTTGTACTTGTACCAAATGTTATTACTTTTATTTTAAGAATTTTTTGAGAGAACCTTGAATGTGTTGTGTTCAGAGTTGATTACAATTATAGTTCAACTTTTATAATTGGAGATTTACATAAAGCACTTATCAGACATTTGCAGTAAGTCAAATACTGTAATGGCAATTCCAAAAAGGAAAAAATTATAGTTCTTTTCTCCTTGGAACATAAATTAATAACTAGAAATTGAGAAAACGTATCTTTCCCTTATATGGCTTTTCAATCAGTTTAAACAATTACATCTTTAGTTAAAAGTGCATTCACAGCTCATAATGTTTTTGGATTTCCTCTTCAAGAAAAGCCTTTCCTTAGGGAAGTTTTGACAACTTACACTTTAAGTTTCTTGATGTTGAGGGCTAGTATTAATATTTTGTGTCTTCCACATAACCTCACACAGTGTGATTACTAGTAATTATCTCTTTCTTGATTCATTTAACCAGAAATTTATCTGCCATTATTATTTCCAAAAATGAATTTTAAACTAAAGTCTACAGTTTGGAATGTTTCTTAACTATGTCTATTAAAAATAATTTTTTCTAGATGTTGTTTTATGTATCTCTTGGTTAAGAATTTATCCCTCTTTTGCTGTGTTTTATTTTCTTCAGTTATAACACCTATGGTTATCTAGGTTTCTAAATGCAGGCTTCCACCACTGATGACCTCGGCACTTACTTTCAAGTATCAGTAATTTTACTTACATTTAATAGTGATAAACATCTAGTCCTTATTACACTTTTATCTCTCTTTATTATAAACATACTTTGCTTTCACCCCATGACAGCAAATTCAGCAAATTCAATAATTTCCCCCCAAAGATTCCTTCTCAAAAATTAATAATAAAATGTCGTTTCACAGAAATATGTTAAATATTCACAAAAATATGAAGATAAAAATTATTTCCAACATTCACATTTCACCACATTTTTGAAATGTTTTTTCTGGTGAATTACTTTGTTTCAAATTTGATTTCTTGCCTGATTTTTAAGTAAACTGTCACAAGGTAGGTTCCCAGGAATCAGACTCTGAGGTGGAGATTAACGTGCATGAATTTTATTAGAAGGTACCCTAAGGATCAAAAAGTGTGGAAAGCAAGGAAGGGAAACAGGATTTGGCAGAAAGAAGAAAGTGGTGTGTGATGCAGTCACACAAAATATTCAGCGGAACTCATGGGAAGTTCTGACACTAGGATGGCCCTTCAGAATTGTGCTGACTGGGGGCCAAGGCCTGGGTTTTATACTCTGCAAATTCAATAATTTCCCCAGTCTTTGGATTTGGACTGCCCCCAAAAGGGGACATATCCTTGGATAAAGAGGCTGTCTTCAGCAGAGGTAGTTCCTGAAGAGGGATGGCAGCTGAAGGCTGTGTTCTGGTAGCACTCCTGGCACCTAGTGTGTAAATCCTTCATTCCTAAAGGGGGCTCTGGGTGGCATATCATAGCATCCAATACAGTAGTCTACCACGAGCAGAGCTGGACATGTTCACTGCATCTACATCAAGCTGTTTTGAGCTGAGCCGCTCTCACAGCCCTGGCACACGAACTCATTGAGCAGATGCTGCTTTCTTTTCCTGCCTCTTCACTTCCCTGACATTTTACCTTTCTTTGCATATTTAGAAGACCAGCTAGTGATGTGCTTTGTTTTCTCAGCTTTTGTGTATTAAAAATCAACACGAAGACTGCAGATAGATTTAACTGACAAGGAGTCTGTTATATTGTTCTCTATGTGTAGTTCTTCTAAAAGTGTTCAGTAGATCTTAATATAGTGTCTCTTTTGACCTTGTTTAATTTGAATGGACACTTTTAATTAGAGCCTGCAAAATTTCTAAATGTGCCATATGGTTTGCATGAAAGATTAAGAATAGAAAGAAGGGTAATTATTGTCTGTGGAATAGCTAAAAGAATATTCAACTAGCCAACTATCAAATGTGATTCAGATGTAAAAGAAACTGAAGGAACAGTGATCGGTTTTGAACTACATATGATAATTCTTTTCTGGCCTTTATATTTTCTATAGAATTTGTGGGTAAGACCTTAATACAAGTAGTGAATAGACACCCCCTAAAAACTTATATGTTTTATAATGATCAGATGTAACTTCTATTATGCGTTTGTAGCAGTTACTTACGAACATTAAACCTTGAAAGGAGCATTTGCTCTCAAATTATATCAAAATTCTGAAAAATGTGGATTAAATATTGATATTCTTTCCTTAAGTTCAGATTTTGAAATATGGGAAATAGGCTTTGCCTGTCAACCATCTTAAGTTACTGAGGAAGTTTAAAGAAACCCTAGACAAGGCTTAGTTATAGCTATGATATTAGATATAGAATATGTAATATATTCACTTTCTGATAAATAGAAATTGGCAGCCAGGTGCCACTGGTGATTTCAGTTACCAGTTTTGGAGACATAATGCATGTAATTTTTAAAATATAGAAGTGATTCATTCTGATTATAATATGTATAAATAGAAAAGAGAAAGTGCAATTCTCTCTTTAATAACCCTTTCTACCCTTTGTGCTTTCCCTTCTCTTTAGGTAGACTTAATCCCTGGTATCAGTTCTGCGTGCATCCTTAGTGGTCTTCTTCTAAGCATTATATGGCTCTGCATGAATATATCTGTGTATATATTCATAAATCCTAAGTATTTGCATAAATGCATATGCATATATATATATACATGTACACATATATATGTATACAGTCATATAATGCCATATATATTGTTGAGGAACTTTCTCTCTCTCCCACTCCTCTCTCTTATTTAGCATTATGACATCGACGTATTTTCACGCCAGCCCATTTAAATAGAACTTTTTATTTTAAAATTGTTGCATAGTATTCTATAGGGTTGATTTACCAGTTTTACTTAACCAGTTTAAAGCATGTAGATAAGTGTTCTTTGAAGCTATCTTCATTTGATTTATTACAGCTAATTTATTTTATTAAATAGATGGATAATTTTTCTTTCCTTCTAAGATCAAAGTAATATATTTTTCTCCATTTTTGATGCTTAAATTTTTCAAAACGTAAAATATTACATTGTTATTTATATATTTCTTAAGACTAGGATATTCATTATAAAATAAACTTACTATGTTTTAAAAAATACTTTTAAATCCTTCTTTTTCATATGTTTCGTTTCTCTGAAGCAGCCTCTTCTGTGCTTTTCCTTTTTTCTGAGAGTGTAGTAAGTTCCTCTATGACATTGTATAATATGTAATAACAAATGCCAGGTTCTTCAAAACTAGGCACAATCCTATAAATTAAAGTCTACCTCCAAATAAAGTTTGTATTTGGGGTTAAACTTCCCATTTTTGAGACATGCATTATAAAAACCTGACCTACTGGAGCCCATTCTTCCAATTTCTAATCAATGTCCATTCAACCAGAGCAATAACTGCTTCATAAGCTAAATTAGAGTGCCTTCTTACAGCTGATAATTCTTGGTACAGCCTCTTGAGCATCAAGTGCGAATTTCAAGGGAATCTGTCCCTAGACAAATTCAGCCTTATCAGCCTGAATCCAGACAGCTTTTGCTTCCCTTTGAATGCAACTCGCCTGTACTTTTCCATCTCTTTCATTTGTGCTGCCTTTGTGAATCCACAAAATCATGTTCAGAACACTAGTGGAAGAAAGAGCATAGGGGCCAGGACACATGCTTTCTTTACTAAAGCACTTCAGCCCCAACATGTTTGTCTTCCTTGTTCAATTCTCAGTGAGAACCTCATCTATGTCCTGTTTGCCTGCAGTCAGAAACTCTTAAATGATAAACCTGGAAATGTATTTTCCTTACACTGTCACGTCAGGTGCTAATAGAGTTCTCCCTTTTAAAATCATATCCACTCTCTAAAATGAATGACTTAAATCTAAGTCCATACTGTGACATTTGTTGGAATATTTCTAACATTGTCAACTGTATCCTTGGCATCTGTGACTCTTTTGGATTGAAGATATGTCGCTTGATAAATAAGTTGTCCTATTAGATCTCTTTTATGTTAAGCAAGGTATCTTTTTTCCGTATGAGTACTTTTGTTTATATTCATGTATAGTATCATTAATTTATTAATAAATCTCTTTTAGACTATCTACTACGCCCAAGATACTACACTAAGTACTAGGGGTCATTTATTTATTTTTTTTTTTGCAGTACGCGGGCTTCTCACTGTTGTGGCCTCTCCCGTTGCGGAGCACAGGCTCCGGACATGCAGGCTCAGTGGCCATGGCTTACGGTCTTAGTTGCTCTGCGGCATGTGGGATCTTCCCGGACCGGGGCACGAACCCGTGTTCCCTGCATTGGCAGGCAGACTCTCAACCACTGCGCCACCAGGGAAGCCCTAGGAGTCATTTATTTTAGACCATATAAAAATAGTTATAGGCAGCATGGTATGAAGGAGAAAGAGCACTGGATGCAGCATCAGAGACTATGGGTTTGCATCCTCACTTTGACATTTAAATGCTGTCAGATTTGGGCCAAAGTACTTAACCTGTAATTTTTGGATGTGATAGCAGAAGTACAGTTCTGCCAATGCATCTAATTTACATGACTAAACTGAACATTTCACATCTCAGTCAGAAGTATCTGCATTTGAATTACCTCATTGATTTTGAGATTCCTGAAGGACTTCTTAAATAAAAGAAGACAGGCACTGAAGAAATCTCTTGTAGGAAAAAGACAACATTAATCCCAATGGAGAATTCCAGTCTCTACTCTGAAAAACATGCATTACTTGTAGGCTCAGAAAATGAAATATTCCAACTTCTGGTATGTTCAGATCTTTACTGGGCATTCTGTTAAACTTCCGTTTGGTGAGTGATAGGATGGAGAGGAGAAAATACCCAGGACTGGGAAGAAGTAGTCAAGAAAGGGAGAGAGAATCACTGAAGTGCCAGGACAGCAAATCTAAGGTAGGAGAGAGAACCGAGCAGGGAGCTGGTCAGTGCTATCCACATCTACAGAAAGGTCCAAAGTACTAGGTCCACGACTACTAGGCAATCTCAAGTAACCTTTGATCAGGTGGTTTTAGCAGTATGATGAGTGAGATGGCCTAACTGCCACAGGAGGTCAACGAAGCAGGGACAGTAACAGTTGGGCCTCTGGCTTTTGGAGTTGGAGGAGTAGCCAAATGGTAAAGACAGGGGTTGGAAAATGGAAGACACAGGGAAAAATAACCGATGACAAGGGAGAGAGGAAGAGTTAAGCTCAAGGCTATAACTGATGTTATGAAGCCTGAAGGATGGCAATGGAATCAGATTGAGGGCATCATGTAGAAAAACTGACTTTAGAACCCGTAAACAGAAGAGGAAGAGAAGTGGAAATAGGAGGCATTTTGTCATAGAAAGAGGGAAGTCAAAGGGGTTCTCATCAACTAGCTCAGGGTTCACAATAAGATCAAAGGGGAGCAGCTCTTGGAAGCTGAGCAATGTGTGCAGGATGACCTACATAGGTCCCAGGGTCCACTGCAAAAATGAAAATGTGTAGTTATTGTTCAAAAAGTAAGGAAAAAGTGTTATTGTAGGTACTAAAATATAAGGCTTTTATTTTTTTAAATAATCTCTCATCCTATCAGGGTGTTTATTGCTACCATGCTCCTCGGCGTGGGGATACTTGGTGAAGTGCAGATACTCACACAGGCCCCATTGTCCTGCCTTGCAACTAAGCATGTGTGTGCCTGAGAACCCACACAGTGCCCTGGTTGGGGGTCAGAAAGCCAATCTCTCCTGCCTACCTGCTTACAACCTTACCCAATGTGGATGGGCAAAGCCCAGGGGTTCTCTGTGCTTGGACGTGCTCAGTACTGGATCAGGGCTGAGTGGGAGACTCAACCCTGCAAAGTCATCCTCCAGGTGTGCTCTGTGGCTGCCAGCCTGGAGTGTGGCCAGCTGCTGCTAAATCTTGCCAAGATGTCATGGAGAATGTTCACCAAACCCTAACCCTCTCCCAACCCATGGTCAGGCCCTCACTGAGGGGTGTGGGCAACAGAGAGTAGCAATGGTCACTGGGTACAGGTGGGGAAGGGCAGCCTGGAGGAACCATTCCAGAGAGAAGGGGAGTTGGTAGGAGATGAAAAGATGTGTGAGTTGAGGTTTCAAGTCCTTGGATCATGCCCTATTGTCCCACCCAACTTCACCTACAAAACACAAAGGCCAAGTTAAAGTATTAGATATTTCAAAATGGTGGACGTAGAACGTTAAACTCTAAACACTGGGCCCTTCTGAGCCCAATGCCCTTTGCCACTGTAAGTGTCACACGCCCTTGAAGCTGCCTCTGAGTATGTGTGTGTGCATGGGTGTGTGTGTGTGTGTCATATAAAAAGCTTAGAATATCCACTGTAGAATTCAATAGGGCAACAGCATGAGCAGAATTGTTTGTGAGAGTTCCTCAGTAATGCTAACTTTGGTTGCTGTCTTTGGTGGAAAAGTAGAGTAAGTAGATGGTAGAGCCATATCAGGATTTTCATGGACCCCAAGGCATTTTTGCCTTCATGGATGCTTTCAGTCACACAAAAAATTTTAATGTATACCTTATGATTGCAATGATATAAAAATTCTATCTTAAAATATTTTCTTCAACCTAAAAGGTTATAGTATTAAAATATTTATGTGGGCCTCCAGAAGTATTATGGGTCCCAGGCACTGTGCCTAACAGATAAGTTGACCCCTGGTAGATGGTGATTGTCATTCAGAACTGGCACACGCATATGGGATGGGATCAGGCAAAGGATTCCGGAGAGCCAGTGAGGACAGCCTGAGATCCTGGCTGGGTGGAGAGACATACAAGAAGTCCCTAGGGAATGAGGAATTTTTAGATGAGGGATTGGAGCCACAGCAAAAGGAGAGGGAAGTAGCCAAGAGGAATGGATTAATAAACAAATGAAAGTCTGGAGTCAGAGTGGGAAATAGTCTAGGTTCTATGGTGTTGAAACTTTCAAAAAATGAAAAGGTTCAGAGCTTTGGTCTAGATAAAGGCCAGTCATGGGCCACGTAAGTGTTCATTTTTATGTTTAATTTTACTCCTTGTATACACACAAAATGAGTTTTCTCAGGGGAAGAAACCTTTGTAGATGACTCTTAAATTTTAAAAAGGAATATACCTAAATTTTATTCCAGTTTATTTGGCTGTGATTAAAGTCAGAAATGAGAAAAGGCAATATTGTTTTGTTCCAGTTGGGGCTTTTAGATATAATCAGTGCACCAGTTATTGTGAACAGGAACTTCAGGGTTTAAATTCAGCACATTTCTACTTAATTTACAAGTGCTAATGTTTCTGAGATAATTTTAAGAAATATAATATCAGATTAGAGATGAGCTATTTTATAATAATGGAAGTCTTATTTAACTACAGGTTAAGTGACTACATTAAAAGGGAATACAATTATTTTAATGGATTTCTAATTAAATGCTTAAATCCTGGATTAACTAGAGGTGCCCTTTAATTTAAATTGATCTTTCTTGGAAATTTGGTTGAAAGCTGTTGGCAAAGAGAAAAAAAAACTAAAAATAAAAAAAGATTTCATCTTTAGTGTGTAATACTTTATGATAAATTGTACGTGTTTTGGTAAACACCAGACAAGGAAAGCTACAAAGAAAGTACAGGAGAATGTAACTTAATAATGGGTGAAAAACATAAACATATTTTTCCAAAAAGGAAGTATAACTTATAAACAAACGTAAGATGTTTATTCTCAAGAGCAAATTAAAGAAAGGTACCAATGTTACTAAATAAGTAAAGTAGCAAAATGTTGCATTGTTTTATTTGTACGATTGTGTTTATAATATTTTTTAATGTTTTAAAATAACTTTCTGTGATGGAAAAAATACATAATTCATTTTTTTCCTTCCAAATGTTTTGTATGTGGTAATGTTACATAAATACAAAAGGACAAGGGGGAGGAGAAGAAATAGGAGGAGAAAGAAGTCATAAAAAAGATAAAACAGTGAGCTCTCTGCAGATGTACAATCAGAGTATGAATAGCCATTTGTTAAAAATGTTGAAGGGACTCCTACCGTGTGTAGGAGTTGGGAATAGTTTATCTTTTAAAGCCCTTTCGAATCCTACAATTGGATAAATAAGTTATTCCTAACATTTTAATTAAAAAGTTTACTAGAAAAGAAATAAAGGTGACCCTAGAAGTGGCACACACAGCTTAACTACCTGCACAAAAGTATAAAGCAAACTCAAGCTTTTGTAATGTAAAGAGCAGCTCAAGCGTCATATAGAAAAAGCAGTGCTTCTTTCCTAATATGAACAAAAGTCCATGGTGAGATTCTGTTTCGTCTGGATCACATGCCCTTCCTTGATCTAACCATGTGGTTAGGGAGATGGAATTCTCAGGGTGTCCCAGCTGGGGTCCTGGGCCCACCCTATAGTTTGATAGTGGTCATGGGACAGACAGGTGCCAACAGCCCTCACTCTGCCCCAGCCCCCAAGAAAGGAGCTCTGTAATCACGGAAAAGAGAAGAGAAAAAAGTTTTGTTCAGACAAAATCCTTACTAGAACCCCCCAAAGTCATAATATCAGTTTGCCACATACATTTTTTATCAGACTCCCATTCATGGTATGACTTGTGAGGTTTCTGGATGTATAAAATGGCCAGTTCCCTTTAGCTAGTTTGATAGTTGAGGCTGAGGTGTAGAGAGGAAGTCAACTAAAAGGGGTAGGGTTAATCAGAGGTAATAGAAAAGAGAGAGGCCAGTCTCTGAGCTCTGTTTCTGAGTCTTAATTCCTAGCTTCTGAATCCTCTTCTCACTCCATCAGCTGTCCCATGACCTAGAGCTGTCCAAGGCCCCAAAGCAGCCACTCTCCTAGTTTCTCTGCTGGCTGTCCCAGCTTGTGTGTCTCTCCTTCTCACTACCATTAAGGGATATTACTCTTTCCTTGAATCTCATATGTGGGGACAAAGCTAATCAAAATCCACCCTGAGAGGAGAATGCCACCCTCATATTCACTTTCCCAAGAAAGTTTTCCCATTCACTCGTACAATCACTGGGCAAGAAAGGCTCCCCATCTATCATCTATCTATCATCTATCTATCTATCTATCTATCTATCTATCTATCTATCTATCTATCTACCTACCTATCTATCTACCTATCTATCTATCTACCTATCTATCATCTATCAACAGGACCCCAGTGTGTATTCTGTCCTGTGTCCCAACACCTGGGAAAACATGCACCTTTCAAGCAGTGACCTCTACAGTATCCAGAGCTCCAGGTGCCCCTCCCCACTATTCAAGACCCTTAGAGTTAGGTATTCAAAGGTCTTTGAATAATTTCTAGATCAACCCAGTTATCTCAATCAAGCAGGCAGTCAGCTAACCATTATTCATTACCTGCCTCTGATTTCCAAGCCCTGCTTTTGTCCTCCCCTTTCCCATGGCCCCTCTTCTCCCTCTCTAGATGTGTCTCCACTCACCATTCATTTAGGAAACACTTACTAAGCACCATCTAAATGCTAGCATTATGTTAGACCCCAAGGAAAAGAGGAGAAGCAGCACCAGTCACTGTCCAAAAGATGAAAATCTCTCAGAGGATCATACCTTTCATTCTCCTAGGGGGTGAACCTTGAGTTTGGCTAAACGTTTCTTTTTCTCTAACCGAATGCCTAGGGTGAATGCCTTATCCATTCCTGGAAATAATATCCTTAGCTCTCAGCTTACAGAGAGTTTGGCTCTTTCTTGAAAACTGGAAGAGAATGAATGTATTTGGACTGTGAGTTGAACTGGATGTAGAGAAAAGTAGCTAAGCAAAATAAACTAGATGAATTTTAGTTCAGCTCAGTTTTACTGGCTTACTCACCTTCCTTTGCCATTTGTGTGTGATATGATGAAGTACAAAGATGATGTTGCATATCATTAAGTGTATGTCAAGTTGATGTTTGCAGTAGGCTCTGTGTACAAGCTTTGTTTTCATTGCTTGCAGCTCCCTCACATTAAGAGACTGTGATGACAATATTGTATCACAATATACCAGAGCCTCATCACAGTGTGATCCTCAGGGATGATATTGGGTCATGTTATAGATAAGCAGCAATATAATAGATCCAAGAAGGCATGACCTTGGAAGCTCTGTTTTCAATAAGAAGAAAGAATAGGTTATTCTGGGCTTGGAAAAAATTTTAAAAATAGTCATCCCCAAAGGCTAACTTGCCTTCCACATTCTGCACCGTAGCAGAAAGACTTTATAATTTCCAAATAGACCAGATTGTTTTTAGTCCTCATTTTTTTTGATTTTCAACAGAATTGATTTTGTTGTTCATTCCCTTTTAAAAAGTCTCTCCTCCTTGGGTACAAGGATTCCACACTGTCTGCTTCTTTCCACCTTCTCCCACTCCTCTTTCTCAGTCTTTTTTACTGAGCCTTCTTCCTCTAAATTAATCTATCCATTACTCATCTATTCATTTTTTTCACTTTTTTTTGGTCACGCCAGGTGGCATGTGGGAATCTTAGTTCCCTGACCAGGGATCAAACCTGCGCCCACCACAGTGGAAGCATGGAGTCTTAACCACCGGACCTCCAGGGAAGTTCCTTTTATTTTTCACTTTTTCAATAAATATTTGTTGTGCATTCTATGGGCCAGGCACTGACTTAAGTACTGGAAATACAGTGATAAGCAAAATACACACCATCTCTGCCCTCAAGGAGCTAACATATAGTAAAATTGTTGGTTCCCTGGATTGGGTATTTTCGATGCTTTTTAAAATCTCATTGCAGGCACAGAAGTATGACATCTTTTCCTTCCTCCTTCCTGAGCTAACACAAAGGATCACCTTGTCAAATCAGGCCCAGGAAGATAAGAGATCTATCCAGTATTATGCTTTGCTAATAATTTCAAGGCTACAAGCAATCAACAGGCATAAGTGGAACAAGGAGAAAATAGGAACATCTTTGCGGCTGCTCGGGTCTTTCCACTCTGCAATGGACATGATTCTCTAACCCAGAGTAACAGATGCTCATGTGTGTGATTTCTCTTCTGTATATAACAAGGACTGTGCAGGGTCTCAGATTCTACCCTACTTGTACATTAACCAGTTAGCCTGTAACTGTTTCATAGATGCTGACAGAAGACGTGAGACTCCTGGGTTAGAAACAAAGGACTTTATTACTCCTGGCAAAAGTAGTAGCCAGAGCTTCATTTGTTTGTGTCAATTCCCCATGTCCCCCCCAAATCCCATAGCAGTGACACAGTGGGCTCATTATAGATGCCTACACATCAATTGGTTGCATTAAAAAAGGGGACCACTGAGCTTGGGGAATCCACCACCTTTAGTTAGCGGAAACAAGCCTGTTTGTTTTCTCAGTGGAGATGTTAGCTCATCTCTCTGTGCAAACCCAGTCCTGAAAAATGACTTGGGTAAAGAGTGATCAGACATAAAATATGTAAGGATGCTCAGGGTCCAGTGTGAATTGCTACTCCCAGCATATACTTTCTCTTGGAATGCACTAATATGGTTTGAGACTCTCAATAATTTGAGAATTCCCTCTCTTATGTCTTTAAGTCAACCTTCTCTGTTGGTCCCGTCCCATCAATATTTAAACTAATGCAAATCTGGTCCACCTTAAAAACTCTCTCCCTCTACCACACTCTCCTGTCCAATTACAACCTCCTTTTCTTAATAGTCAAACTTATTACAATATGTGTCCTAACTTTCTGTCTCCCTTTCTTTGTCTCCAGCTTCTTCTTCAACCCCCCACACTGCATCTGGGATCAATTTGCTACTCTACTGAAACAGTCTTCTAAGTCTCAGCTTCCTCCTCTGTAGGCAGAAGTAATAGAAATATTCACTAAATAGGTCTGTTTTGAGTATGAAATGTGTTAATAAATGTGACGAGTTGAGAGCAGTGACTGGCACATTGTTCGTGCTCAGCAACTGTTAGGTAGATTGTTGTTATTAGCAACCTTTTATTTTTTTTTTTTGCGGCACGCAGGCCTCTCACTGTTGTCGCCTCTCCCGTTGCGGAGCACAGGCTCCGGACGCGCAGGCTCAGCGGCCATGGCTCACGGGCCCAGCCGCTCCGTGGCATGTGGGATCTTCCCGGACCGGGGCACGAACCCGCGTCCCCTGCATCGGCAGGCGGACTCTCAACCACTGCGCCACAGGGAAGCCCCAGTGGGCACTCTTTAGTTCCTATTTGACATCCCTGTGTTGACCGCTTTTTCCTTCTTGAAACTCCCCCTCCTTCAGATTCCATGATGCCAGACTCTCTTAATTTTCCTCTTACTTCTCTGGACAGCCTTCTTGGTCAGATTTGTGTGTTCTGTCTCAGGCTGTCTTAAATGGTGATATCCCTCAGAGTCCTCTGTTAATCTCCTTTCTCTTTTTTATCTACATGCTTTCACTTAATGATATTATCCACTCCTGTGCCTGAATTACTTTCTATATGGAGATGCCAACACGCTGTACCTTTTCATTTACTTTTTTAACAGATATTTTTAGGACATCTTCTATGTGCCAAACACTGGGATAGCTATTGTGAGTAAAACCGACAGGATTCCTGCTCTCATGCGACTTAGTCTTTAATAGGGAAAGCAGATATAAAACAAATAATCACACATACGATTCTACACCTATAGATGAGTTAATGGCTCCAAAGTAAAGGAAGACAGTCCTAAGAAAGTATAATACATCAATCTGACCTAGGGTAAAGGAGAAATGCAGGGCTCCTTAAGGCAGTGGTGCTTGGGTAGACATCAACAGGATGCAAATGTACTCACTAGGTAAAGGAGGAGAGGAGGAAATAAAAGAGAGTACAAAGTATTCAAAGAACTTCAAGAAGATCAGTTTTGCTAAAACATCATAAGGGGAAAGGAAGAGCAAGATAGAATTAGACTCTCGCGCTATGACGGCCAGTGCAGAGCCGCAGGGGCAGCACCCAGGAGTCAGGGTAGGAGTCGTGGTGACCAGCTGCAGGCATCCTCCTGGGGAGGAAGACAGAAAGGGTCATTTGGAGCCGGCAATCTCCAACTTCCCAGGGGCCAACTGGAGTTCGGTGAAAGCTGGAAAGAATGTGCTCAAAGGGAAACCTGGGAAGAAGCAGCTCTTCACCTGAAAAATGTTCGCTTGGCCTCGGTTGTGAATTCTTTCGTTGAGGAAGAGAATTACCATTATGTCACTATTTTAATGAAAGGAGAGGTGGATGTGACTCATGGTTCAGAACCAAAGAATGTAGAGCCTGAGAAAAATGAAAGTTGGGAGTGGATTCCTTGGGAAGAATTTCCTCCCCTGGACCAGCTTTTCTGGGCACTACGTTGTTTAAAGGAACAAGGCTATGATCCATTTAAAGAAGATTTGGATCATCTGGTAGGATATAAAGGAAATCACCTACAGGTGAACAAGGAGACGCCATAATTTGTTTTTTTTTTAATGGGTTAGCCATAAAGTTCATTCGGTTTTCCTGTGAGATGGCTCTAGTAGCGCTCAGTTGTCTTTAACTTCATTCGAAGCAATTTTGTTAGATTGTATTGTGACAGCTGTCATATCAGTGTGCATTTAAAGAAACACTTATCAAAATTGGTGAATTTTTGTGTAGCCATTTTAATATTGAAGACGGAAGAAAAAAGCAACATTTTTGGCATATTATGCTTATTTCAAGCAAGGTAAAAATGCAACTGAAACGCAAAAAAAGATTTGTGCAGTGCATGGAGAAGGTGCCGTGACTGAGCAAATGTGTCAAAAGTGGTTTGCGAAGTTTCGTGCTGGAGATTTCTCGCTGGATGATGCTCCACGGTCAGGTAGACCAGTTGAAGTTGATAGCGATCAAATCGAGACACTGATTGAGAGCAATGGACATTATACCACTCGGGAGATAGCCAACATACTCAAAATATCCAAATCAACTGTTGAAAAGCATTTGCACCAGCTTGGTTATATGAATCGCTTTGATGTTTGGGTTCCACATAAGTGCAAAAAACCTTCTTGACCGTATTTCTGCATGCGATTCTCTACTGAAACGTAATGAAAACGTTCCGTTTTTAAAACAAATTGTGAAGGGCAATGAAAAGTGGATAGTGTACAATAATGTGGAATGGAAGAGATCGCGGGGCAAGCGAAATGAGCCACCACCGAGCACACCAAAGGCCGGTCTTCATCCAAAGAAGGTGATGCTGTGTGTATGGTGGGATTGGAAGCGAGTCCTCTAAGTATACCCAACACGCCTTCAGCCAGTACTTGTGAAAAATTTTCAGGGATTGTGTTATGAATTGTATTTCAGACTCAGAAAATGTGATAAATGGTGATGTTGTGGTAACTCTGCTTTCCCTATTTCTCTGTGGTATTGACTGTGCTGTTCGTCATTACCGGTGTGCATGGAGGAGAGTGCAGAATTTGTCTTAGTGTTTCAGTTCTAATAGAGAACCTAATTCAGGGGCGGGACATTCTGCAACAGTATTCCCATTGCACAATTTAACACATTTGTTGATTTTCCTCTTTTATTTAAATCAAAAAAAATTTTGGTAATATATTGGGACAGTCCCTGCAACTAGAGCAAACAAGACAGGTCTTTAGGGTGTATTTCCCAGGTTTCCAGTTGAGAACCTAAAGCAAGGGAAGTGAGACAAACCATCCAGGGAAGTGAGACAAACCCATCATTAACAGGCCCTGTCATTTTGGATCTCTCAGTTGATCTGAGATTCAGCTTCCTTATGTGTAAAATGCTATTAGACTAGGGCAGTGGATCTCAAAGTGTGACTCAGGGAAGTCCTCAAGACCCTTTCAAGGATCCTCAGGGTTAAAGCTGTTTTTGTCATATGAAGAGTTCATTTGCTTTGTTCATTCTCATTCTTTCCTGAGTGTACAGAGGAGTTTGCATGTTGTGTGATACTGTAGCAGACTGAACGCAAAGCAGATATGAGAGTCTAGCTCTCTTCTATTAAGCTAGACGTGAAATAAATTGACAAAAATGTAAAACAATGCCACTCTTTTCACTGGTTCTTTTGTTTTTTCTTTAAAGAAAAATACCTATATTTTTTATAAAAATTATGTTAACATATAACGGTTTTTGTTATTTGTAAATAAATTAATAAAAGAATTCTTTAAAAAAGAGAGAGAGAGAGAGAGAATTAGAGAAGGAAGCAGAGACCAGACCACACAAGGGCCTCCAGACCACGTTGGTGTTCAGTTTAATCCTAAGAGCAATGGGAAGGAATTGAAGGGTATAAAACGGAGACAGGAGTGAGGGAACGGGTGACATGATCAAATTTTTGTTTTTGAAACACCACTGTGGTGCAGCAGATATTAGAGGACCCAATGGTGGATGGCGGGGGGGGAGGGGGGGCTTTAGTTTCATTTGAGTGGTGTCAGTGGACATGAGAAATGGACAGATTTGAGATGTTTTAGGAGATAATTTTGATATAGTAAAATTTGGTATTAGATCAAATGTGGGTGAAGGAAGGGAAAATATCAAGGATGACTCCTAAGTTTAGACTTGTGCAGGGAGATAGATGGTAGCTGAAAACTCCCCCCATATTTTTCTCCTGATTTTAGTCCACACACTCAGTTGCCTACTGTATATATCCCTAACTTCCAATATCACTTGCCCATTAAATCATGATGTCCAAGACTGAACTATTCTTCTAGTATCAAATGTTCCTCCTTCTGTGCTGTTGCAGTGAATGAGGTGAATGCCACAGCCAGCCAGCCAATCGTTCAAGTCAGTTGACCTTGACTCTTTCTTCTCCATCACATCCAGCTAATAACCAAATCATTTTGATTTTCTCTTCTTAAGCTCTTTTATATCTGCCCACATTTCTCTATTTCCACTGCTACTAGCTTAGGTCAAGTCCTCAACATCTTTTATCTGGATTTTGGCTGTAACTTGGCTTCCCTGCCTTCAGTCTCCCACTTCTCTAATCTCTCCTCTGCCCTGCTGGTACCCATGGTCTGTAAAGTAAAGCCATGTCTCCTTAGTATGGCAGAAAAGACTCCATAATCAGGCCCTAGCCACATCTTTAGCATAATAATCTTTTGCTTTAATCCTTACTCTACACAGACCAAATAAAGGAACCCTCACAGAGCAATTGTGAGGAAACCATTCAAGAAGTCATCTTCAACCCCTCTAGCACTGTCAGATATGCTACAACTTAGCACAGGCAGTTTGATAAACCCATATATTTGTCATAAAAATGAACCAAAATTGTGACAAATCCTCAAATTCATTAGACTCTTGACAGAATATAATTGCTCCAATAATGTTACAAGCCTTGGTGAATATAGATTAAAACATTTTACTGATTGGAAGACAATAAATCTTTTTGGAAAGTGTGTACTGAGTTTGAGCTGCACTGGGTAACTTCCTCCTGCACACCCACTTTACAGTATTCATGCCTCAGTTACGATGATTTCTTTTACAGTCAATAGAATCACATAAAATGCTTAAACCACAAAAGGGAGGGTACTGAATCACTTAACTGAGGAGGTCAGAGGTAGGAGGGCTTCAGGCATAGTCCATTCAGGGCTCCAATTCCTGTTTTCTGTTAGTCCTTCGGCTCTGTCTTCTTTGTTGGCTTTATCTTTAGTGCAGCTTCATTCATGGGAACAAAACGGCTACTGCATGATGGCTCACACACACATTACAATTTCCAGAGCAACAGGGCCTCTATGTCCCAGGGTTCCCAACCTATATGTTGAGCTTCCTGCTGATTGGATCCCATCTGAACTAATTCATTCATTCCTGAGATGGTCATATGCTAATAAAGACATTACCTGGTCCAGTCACTGTGGCAGATGGAGGTAGGTTTATGCCAAGAAAAGTCCACCTCAGATTTGAGAGAGGAGTGGTGTTCATCAGTCCCATATAATCCACATGGTTTCTCTAAAATGACAGGGATAAAATTCCCCAAAGGAAAACCTGATAGTTCTTGAGTATTAGTGAACAAGAAAAATGGCCAACCTGTGAATATTCACTATAGACACAATTTAAATTTGTTCATGAGCAAACAAAAATTACTCTGTGCCCTGGAGTTTTTAAAGCAACTTGTGAAGGGTCAAAAACAAATATCCATAGTCTATTGCAAGGGTGAAGAGAGGGCAAGTGGAACAGAGCCCATTTCTAAGAAATCCCATTGATGAATATGGGTGGATAGAAGACTGAATTATGTGGATGGCTCTCAAACCACACATTCATTCATTCATTCACAGAACATTTATGGAGTATCAACTCTATTCCAGAAAATGCTTAATATAACAGGATCCTTGACCTTAAGGAGTTCATCCGATCAGGAACTACAGAATTAAGATACAAGGGAAAAGTCAGCAGTATTGCATATCAGAGTGAAAGTATAATAGAACAGAGTGAAAGTAAAGCCACATCTAGAAAATCTAGTGGAGTCTTCAACACACCCTCTAATATTTCCTTCAAATCTAACACTTCTGTATTGCGGTCTTTAACATAAAGCAATGCTTATTTCCAATCAACAGGTTTCCGAGAACAGAAACCTATATCGCCTATATGAAAAGGCAAATGGAAGAATAATTTATCTTACCCTGGCTGCACACTCTAAAAAAATAATATAAAGCAACCTTGATTGTTTGGAAACAAAAGTGGATCTTTGTTGTCTCAGGGAGCTTTTATGTGCAAAATACACTTGATAATAGTGTGAATTCTTTTAAGCTATTATATTCTGTGATCATCTGGGGAAATAGTTTGGGGGATAAATACAGCAGAAATATTTAGAGAAAGGACATTAAAAAGGAAGAATAGCAGACATAGTTGATTCTTTTTTGACATTCTTGTACAGTATAAAAATCATCAAATCCTTGGTCCATATCACAGGGATAATGCTGAAAAAATTCTAATCACTTTATCATTATTCCCAGCAGTGTCCTGGAGCTCCAATTCTGAGGGCAGGGCTTTCTGTAAGCATCTAACATTAAGATATAACTGAGAGAAAAATTGGAGAAATGGTTTCTCCACATGAAGTATACTTCATAATAACATTTTAATGTAATATTGACATTTCTGGTTTTTAACTCTGTTGGGCAGAATCTTGATGGAAAAGAAAATCACTTGTGACGGCTTCAGCATGAGTGTCTAATATCATGGCAATTTAACCCGGTTTTATCCTATATCAGAGGTATTTCATCAGAAAAGAACTAAAATGTCCTTCACGTTTTACAGAAGAAAGTCATTTCTCATAACAGATAATGCTAACATTGTCTTAAAAATATTAACTATTGTTGAGTGAATAGTGTGGGAAATATGGGTGGTTTCTTTTCAGAGGTTTTGGTAAATAATTTAATGTATGTATATATGTATGTATGTATGTATGTATATACACACACTATTTTGGTCAGAGTATTGATTTATCTATTTGAACTGAATTGGTCTGCTTTGGTCAAACAGCTGAGAAGTTGAGCCAGATCATGACATTTGTGATCCGTGTGACATTTGCAGTTGAACAGAGGACTCAGGCTCACTACTCAGAGTATGGTCCACAGACCACAGCTTCAGAATTGCCTTGGATCTATTAGAAATGCAAAATCCAGCCCCTCAGCCCCAGATCTACTGAATCAGCATCTGTGTTATAACAAGATCTCTAGGAGATTAAAACATTAACTACATAAGGGAATCTCAACTCTGGCTCCCCGTTAGAATCACTAAAGGTGATTTTCAAATATTTGATTACCAAGTCTTACCCCAGACCAATTAAATCAGACGTTTTTAAGGACAGGACCAAGGCTTGGGTATTTCTAAATGCCCACCAAGTGATTCTAATGCACTGCCAGATATGAGAATGGTAGGTTACACAATGCCCAAACAATCAGTAAATCCAGTGTATTCTGAAAGGACAAAAAAGAAGAAGAAAGTCAAACCAATTACTTTTCATTTGGTACCACTCTATAAATGATTGATTTTTTTAACTGTTAGTAAGTTTGCTTAACTACTGTGTGAACACAGCCTGTTATGTCTCAACCTGCCCAGAAGTGTATTGTATTGTAAATCAAGAAGAGGAAGACTTTGCTATCTAAATTAATTAAAAGAAGATTTTAGGTTTGTTTTTCAACTTTACTTTCTTTTGCCAACCTTATTCACCAACCTGACAGGTCTAAATACTGAATCTCAGACACTGCACGTTTAAACCTCTGCACCTTTGGATTACCCATCCTTTTCTCCATGCACTCAATTCTCAGTTTTTACCTCAAACATTCCTTTATCACTGTAGCCCAAATGCATTTCCCCTTCCCTGAATTCCCACATTTCTCAGTATTTCTATCGTTGCTTGTTTGATTTCTACATATAATCTCAAGCATTAGCAGTCTATTCCAATCTCTTATACATGAATAGGAAAGGAAAACATAAATCAGAGCATAGTACATGTGGCAGTCATTATTATCCCATCTTACAGATGAGGAAACTGAGTCTCAGAGAGGCAAAGTGACAGGTTAATAAGTTTCAACACTAAGATATTTTTCCCAAGACTGTCTGACTCAGAGTACAGAGGAAGTTTGGTTTTTTTTGTTTGTTAGTGTGTATGTGTTTTTAATAGATTATAGTACTTGAATTATAGTTCTGGGGAAGATTAAGAATATGAACACACTAAAACATACTGAAAGAATACTCATCCTTAAAATCAATGTCCACTCTAATCTTTGGAATGAACCCAATGATTTTTCTCTTTTACACTAACTTGGTTTCTTTTGCCAGAAAATTATTGGAGCTTGAAGGGGAAGGGGAGGTGTTCTTATTATACTTCTTTTTCAAAATTACTTTTTAATACACAAGTAGTAACTGAATAACTTTCTTTGAAAAATTAGAACATTATAGATGTGGATAACATTCCTTGTCCAACACACACATCCTGTACTCTACTCAGTCAGATACCTTCCTTCCCTCCTCAGAAGTAATCATTTTATCTGTGCACACTCTTTAAGACATTTTTAATGTATTTAAATACATATATATGGTATATTATAAAACATTTTGATCATGGCAAATGCTGATATATTGATTGTTTTGTTGATAAAAACATATAACTCTTGGGAATTAAGAGTTTTATTTGTATGTCTAAAGTAAAAGACCTGGGAAGGATATATAATTCAGGGGTTGACAGAATTAAGATTCAAAATTATATCTCAACCCTGTGAATAATACCCTAAAGCTAGAAAGATAAAAATTTAGGTAGCATAACTATTAAAGCCCTGCACAAAGTACAAGTTACAAATGGAGAATTCTGATTTGATATTAGTTTATATGGAAAAAATTAGTGGTTTGTTTATCACAGACTCAAAATTTAATAAAAATTCTAACACTTTGAAAAGTCAGTAGTTCTTATCTCTAAAATAAGATTCCTTTTAAAATATCAGAATTACTCCAGAATATCTAATTTTAGAAGGAAAATACTAGACTGTGTAAAATGTGTTTAATATGGTAAACTAGTAATTTTAAAATGTGGGACTTATTTTGTGATTTATATTCTTCATATTTTTTCTTCTTCATTAAAAAAAAAAAAAGCCAAGTAAAAGAAAACTCTTGTGCTTCTCTCAGGTCACATGCCCTATTGTTACCTACAGTACAAAACAGTCATTAGGATTTCAGTGTGAAAAGGGCCTATGATGAAACATTGCAATAGTATTCCTTCCCAATATTGATGTCTTCTCGAGTAAGGATCTTGCCCTGTGGAATTAAATCTCACTCAATGTAAAGCTAATTATCTATTATGATAACATATTTTAGTGAAGAATATTCATACTCAACAGTCTTTGCCAGAATGTCTGGAACTGGGGACAGGGGAGTCAGGGACATTCTTTGCATGAGACACGTGCAGACTAAATCTTGACCTTTCTGTCTGATTTTTACTTTGGAACATGTCACAAAACAGATTCTCTCAACAGGAAAATTTAGAAGCTCTGATTATCTGAAAAATCACTGATTATCTGAAAAGCTTTCCCTGTGTTTGTGGATATCTTCTTGTTGTGATTTTAGATATATCAGAACTGATTGTATAGGGTACAAGGAAGTATAGGTTCTAAGAGATAAATTCGTTTTCCTTTCCAAAGGAAGACAAATATTATTCATTTATCATAAACTTGACTGATCGTAAGACATAGGTGACCATGAGTCTTGACCTCTTTTCATTTAGTCTAAATTAATGTAACTTCAAACATAAACATGCTAAGTATTTCAGAAAGTGGAGTCCTGAAAGATAAGGAAGAATCTGAGTTAATGGAGCAAATGTATCCATGTGTTTTTAAGAACTCCAAACCATGGCTTTATTTGAATTTATCTGTCTCTGCCCTGATGTCCACTATATCCCATGAGAAGGAGAGTCAAGGTATTAACTCTATTACTGACTTCATTCAGCAGCGTCAGAGCAGTAAAGGTGTTTATCTACTCGTGTGTGCTGCTCCAGATAGGGTAGCTCATTGTAATTCTCCCCTCCAGGTTCCCTTCCCTAAGGAAATATCTATATCTCAGATCTGTCTAATTAATCAGGATGTGAAGAATAGAAAATTGTGAGACAATCACTATGCTCATCGTTGCTGGGCTTTAAAAAGCTCAATAAAGTTTCTATCTACATTTTTTTGTTTATACTGTGGAGTAAAATGGATCAAACAGGCAAAGAACTGTGGCAACAGAGATGGTGCCTTTGTGCAATAAAACATATACTGTGTATCAAAGAAATATTGTGCCACTTCTCTGAAGCTGACATTGGAATGACATTGTAATCCTGACCATCTGTCTTCCTCCTCTAGATGTTGATGAATGTACGGTAGTGAGTGGAGGCTGCCAACAGCGCTGTATTAACACCCTGGGCACCTTCCATTGTGCATGTGATACGGGGTACAGTCTCCATGCTGATGAACGCACCTGCATAAGTGAGTAAACATTAGAACCAGCTTGAAGTTGTTTTCAGTGAAAATCGACCTGCCCACGTAGGGGCAGGAAGAAAACGTTTTTCTATTGTAAAAACATCTATAGAAGCTGACAATTTTCAAGTACAATTCTATCTCTTAGAATTTAAAAAAAGATATTTTGCTATTAAAAGACTGAAAGACAAAAAAGATGGGGAAGTAAATATAGAAATTAACATTCACAAGCAAAACTTGGATCCCCCCAAATGTGTGACTGTTCCTTAGGTATCATTTCTGCCACACGCAGTAAAGTATAAATTTGTTAATTACTGCTTATATACAACAAGTTCAGCACAGACTCACAATAAAGAGAGGAGGCTGGGCTGTTACAATCACTAGCTACAATGTTCACTCATTTCAAACCAGACTCAGAAGTGGACTCGTGATTATAACAGCAAAAATTATGACAGATTATATAATGAGTTTAGGGTTTCTCAAGAATAGTTAAAACTACACACATTAAATCTGAGGTTCCTATACACTTACTGTGTATCAAAATTTCTTAGATATCAGTTTTGGGTGGTAAGATTATTATTGTTGTCTTTGTATGTTTCTGAATTTTATGAATTTCCTAAAATGAGTATGTACGCAGGAAAAAAACAGAAAAACTTTAAAAATACTGTGTTTCCTGTATGATTTATTAATGTTCTTTTTTTAATTTATTTTTTTAACATCTTTATTGGAGTATAATTGCTTTACAGTGTTGTGTTAGTTTCTGCTGTATAACAAAGTGAATCAGCTATATGCATACGTATATCCCCATATCCCCTCCCTCTTGCGTCTCCCTCCCACCCTCCTTATCCCACCCCTCTAGGTGGTCGCAAAGCACTGAGCTGATCTCCCTGAAATGTTCTTTTTTAACTGAAGTAATTTACATAAAAATTTTTTTTTTATTGAATGTTGCTCCTCAGATGGCATCCAGCACATTCTGATTTCACCTCCAGGTCCCTTTGAAAAATATCTTATACTGAAAGAATAGCACCTTATACAACACAATTTAATTGCTGGTTTAATTTATACAGGGTTTGTTAACTGGTCCATCTACTCAAAATTATTAGCATTTTATGAGTATTCTATAATTATGAAATTTGGGATAGAAATCAGCCAGTTTTGCTTAACTTCATAACATATGCTGTCTCTTTTTCCTAACATAGGAAATGAGAGAAAGCCAGGTGAAACAGGTAAAGATGTCCTAGTCATAGATCTGATTTTTTTTTTTTTTTTTTTTTTTTTTGCGGTACGCGGGCCTCTCACTGTTGTGGCCTCTCCCGTCGTGGAGCACAGGCTCCGGACGCGCAGGCTCAGCGGCCATGGCTCACGGGCCCAGCCGCTCCGCGGCATGTGGGATCTTCCTGGACCGGGGCACGAACCCGTGTCCCCTGCACCGGCAGGCGGACTCTCAACCACTGCGCCACCAGGGAAGCCCATAGATCTGATTTTGATAGAAGAAAATGGAGGTTTTGAGAGCAAAGAAAGGACTTTTCCAAAGTTGGTGAAGATGCAGATAGAAGCCATATCGTAGTATCAGGGAACTCAGTATCTACAGCAGGCACCAGTGGTGGGACAGCAGCACATGCATATTTTTGTAATCTCCCAAATATCCCCTTCTTTTTGCAAAATTACTGCTTGTTGCGACAGGAATCCCTTTCCCATCCCCATCTCCATCCCCAACCTGTAAAGACTTCAGCTGGTAATATCCTTAAACTACCACTCTAACTTCTCTCAGTCACAAAATATTTAGGGGCAGGATTACCTATACATGCAAATATGGTATTTAGTGGTAAAGGTTGAGCTGGTGAATTTTTGTGTCTGATATAAAAATATTTTGCAAAGTAATGAATTTTATATATCTATGGTATCTGGTCTTTGCGATAAGGCAAAATAAACACTCTAGTGATCAACTAAAATTATATCTTCAGGTATAATTAATTTTCTAAACTCTGGAAGTTATTAACTATTTCTTAGTAAAATCATTAAGCTCTTTCCTTGTTCCTCACCACCATTGCTCTGGAATTTTCCAACTTTTGTTTCAATGACCTCAGGTCAAAGGTGGACTTGGATAAGAATATTATGGTTTATCATTTCTATTTCCATTCCTTAAAATCCATCCTGTACAGACACATGGACACTATGGCAATAGCATATTTGCAGCTGCGTAGGCTGATCCTCTCCTCGTACAGAATTTCAACATAGTGTACAAATTAAAAATTAAGCTAAAGAGAAATATGGATTTCATGATTGCAGTCATTTTAAAGCCTTTAACCCCTTGGATGTCATTCCACAGAAATACTGGACTCAAGAGTCCAGCAATTGACCTTTGTGGAAATGTTCATGCCTCTCTCACATGAATCTACTGGTTCTGGTTTCAAAGAATGGTCCTAAGAACCTCAGTTGACACAATTACAGCAGTCTTGTTAAAATGAACTCAAGAAGAATATAAGTATTTTGTATTTAAATACTAATAATGACGTGAGCTTGAGGATAAGAACTGTTTGTTTGCTTTGAAAGAAAGGGTGTACCGTAGAGAACTGAGTCTCACATTGGTTTGTATTTTGAGTAATATTGTAGCAAGGGTCAGATATTTTTAAAAGCAGGACAATTCAATTAGTCCACTTTCCCTTTGGTGTTTGTTACCTGGCAGGAAACTGAGAATGGTGGTTGATCTTACCAGGAAACTGTAGTAGACAGAAATTCTTCATGACCAGTCGCAGAAGAGAAGATGGAGTTATGGAATTTTATGATTCCGCTACTTTAGAGTCCTTGAAATTAACTGCCTCCATTTCTTCCTTCCTCTCGACCTTCTTTCCCTTCCTTTGCCCCATTCTGCCCATCAGTCATAGTCCTAAGCTAGTGTGACTTTTTGAGTTAGAGCCGCTGGTACTTTTTGCACTTTCTCTTAATCACAGCAGCAGTAAACTTCTTGTACCCCAAATCCTTACAGAGTTTAAGATGACTTCATTTCAAGAAAGGATCTCCTCTCTAAGAGCTGTGCACTTGTGGGGACATATGGCCAACAGTTACTAGTCAGCCTCCACCTGAATGATAAAGTTACACAAAGTGGTGTTAAGAGAGGGGGTTCATAATATCCAGCTATAGTGTGCAGGCCACTTGGTTCCCCATAAAGTACTGCCTGGACTGCTGATAAAATGTGATCTCTGGGGATCTTGCCCTCAGTGACCCTCAGTTTGAGCCCCTGAATTTGTCTGCAAATTTTTGGAATGCATGTCACTTTACTGGTGGCAAGGGCCTATTACTTTCTTGAGATTTTTAAAGGTATCTATGACACTTCAAAATATCCCCCATATAATTTTGTCCTTATGATGGTGCTTCTTTAAAAGGTGTATATGTGGGAGGATTTCATGATACTGTTATATCATGATACAGTCTCACGACACTGTCACATAGTCCAAGGCTAAGCTGGTCAATGACTGCTTCTCCCTACACCTTCCTTTATAATGGGATTCTGGACCAGAGGTCTGGGTCCTTGTCCTTGAGCAGCACGGTTACACCTGGTTGGTGAAGGGTCCAGACATAGCATAGGAAAGCAGTCAAAAATGAAATTTTGACCAGATTTGCTTTGCTCTCAGTGGTCTCCATTAACACAGATATTACCAAGTAATACATATACTTTTAAATTTCCCTTTACTTGGAAACCAACGGCTTTAAAAAAAATGGAAAGTAGAGTTTAACCATCATCAGAAAGACAGAAATATTCATACTGGTCCACCATTGACTCTCGTCCATGGACCAGGAACAGTGGCACGGTGGAATCCAAGTTGGTGCGTGGCCTTCAGCAAATCACTTAATCTCTCTACAGTCTCTACAGTCTGGTTTCCTCATGTGAAACTGGACAAAATGACCTTAAAGTTACTGCATCTCTAAAGTGTTATAATATTATGGAGTTCCCCAAATTATTAATTTGTTACATATCATCCGCTAACCTGTATTTTTTAAAACTCCATTGGATTCTGTGGAATAATTATTTTGTAGAGCTCAGATTTTATTTGAAAAGTATATAAAGAACTTAGACTTTAGAAAGTCCCACATAAAAACAGTGAGTGAGAATTTTATATCCAGTTTAATAAAAATGAGTTCATGACTTCAATGTTTTTAATGAAAGCAATAACTACACTTTGGTGCTTTTTTGAAAATACTGTTTTCTGTATCATAGAATCATATTTTGGAGGAATCCAGGGACTAATTCAGCCTAATCTACTTTAGAGATAAGAAGTCTGAGATCCAAAGAAATCAAGTAACTTTCACTCTGAACAAAAGAGGTTTTCAGGAAAATCTGGCTAATTTCACTTCTAACCAAATGCTTTAAAATAATTTCTGATAAATATTTTAAAAGACTAAGAAAAATCATAAAGGTACTGTGAAATGAAATTCTTACATTCTATTTTAGTAAATAGAGCTGAGGGTTAAAATAATGTATTTTCATAATAGCTATTGATGAAAGAAATCCACCTTATATTATCACCCTATAAGTGCAAATGTATCACTTCTCTCTTACATTTCTATCATATTCTCCAACAAACCTGGCTACTCTCAGTTCTCCAAGTCAGCTATGCCCTTTTCCACTTCCACACCTTACCTTACTCAACCTAGACTTCTCTCTCACCAAGACTCCACCTGTCAAAAGTCTACTTACCATGTTCCATGTTCAATGTCTGTTGGCCTGTTAAACCTTCTCTGGTGACCCCAGCCAAAAGCATTCCTTCTTTTTCTTCTAATACCATATGATTTAGTGTTGCCTTAATGACACATTGTAACATATAGTTTTATATGTGTGCAATTGGGCTTCAGACCAAATGAAAGACACTAATGACCTTCTAATTATCAGCTTTCAGAGGAGTCTTTTCCATGCCTTTCTCAATGGCCTCTGACACTATTAACCACTCATTTTTCTAAATCTTCCTCTTGACTTCCTGACAGCACAATTTTCACCTTTGACTGCTGCCTCTCTGTACTTACATTCTTGTTACCCGGTTCTGACTTTCGATCATCTTCCTCTCTCCTTGCTATGGACTGAATTGTGTCCCCCAAATGTGCATGTTGAAGCCCCAAGTTCCAATGTGATGGTATTTGGAGGTGGAGTCTTTGGGAGATAATTAGGTTTAGATGAGCTCGTGAGGGTGGAAGACCCTCATGACGGGTTCAGTGCCTGTATAAGAAGAGAGAGCAGAGAGCTTGCTGTCTCCGCCATACCAGGATCTAGCTGAAAGGTGGCCATCTGAAGCCAGGAAGAGAGCTCTCACCAGAAACCAAACCCTACTAGAACCTTGACCTTAGACTTTCCAGCCTCCAGAACTGTGAGAAAATAAACTGATAAGGCCACCCAGACCAGGGTATTTTGTTACAGCAGCCCAAGCGGACTAATGCACTCATCTCTTCTCCTTTATTCCCCCTTCTCTAGTCTATCTCCATTTTACTCTTCTACTTTTAGACAGAAGTCAATACCTATAAAATATCCGGCAAGTATTAGTTAAATGTTAGCTATTATTATAACAGAATGTAAAAAGATGTAAGGACTTTACCCAGATGGACTTGCTCGTTGGGGAAAAACTCAAACTTGCAGTATTTCTAGCTTTTGGACTTCGAACAAAATACAAAATTATCTTCTGAGGGCTTTGAATTGAAGATTTTCTCATTGTTGAGAGGCAGACTTTAGTAGATATGACTAAATATAAGTAATGATAATGTAGACTAAACTCCTTCTCTTGCCAGTGGCTATTTTGTAACAGCCAGGGGCTAGATACCAAAATAATTATATTACCCAAATTTTCTGTATTTAGCTGTGTAATTTGCGTTTTAAGTAACTTGTAAGGTTTTAGCTATAATTTGGTATACCTCACAAAATCTTTGTCTTTCCATTTTTTTCTTTTTTATAACAACCTTGTGAAACATGCTCAGCTCAAATCTCCGTTCATAATCATGTCCTTCCTCTGCTATATTTGTTGAAATTCGCCTTCCCAGAGGGAAAAAGTAATTAAATGATTGAAAGTTTTAATGCTTGCATAGTTCTCTTACCTCTCTTTCATGCCTTCAGCACATAGGTTTATTAACATCTGTACTCACAAATAAACAAATGGAGTCACTGGTGTCTGCACAGGGAAACCTCAGATAAAAAGCATTTTAATTATTTTCATCTTTAACACAAGAATTCTTTATTTCCACTTGCTGGAAGTGGTCAGGAACTGCTTTTGTTCAATGGTTCCTTTTTATTCTCACTAAATGAGGTTGGGGGGAAGGAAGAAGAAAGGTTACCTGGAAGCTGTAAACCAAAGATTTTTCTGTGTGATGAAGTGTGCAACATAATAGAATCAGAGGTCATTTTTTAATTCTAAATAAACAGAAGTTAGGTGGCAAGAAGAGGGTAGATGTACAGCCTGGAAGCTTGATTAAATAGATATTCTTAGTAAAATTTTGAGCTTGAATAAATTTTCTTACATCAGATCTTTATGTTTCACGTTTTAAGATAATGCTAAACTTGGAAAAAAAGGATTGAGAAAACTATTAGATGTGGTGGTCTTCACACAATGGATTCTTTTGTTTTTGATCTCAGTGTTCTGATCAGTGATGTCTAAGTTTTATTTGATAAAAGGAGTGGAAGATCCTTTCTAGGGAATGCAAAGAGATTGCCCTCAAATTGGAGACGAAGGAAGTTAAAGACTTTCATTGTAACTACCTTTCAATTAATTGCATTATTTATGAAGACAAATTAGAAGCAGAATTCATTTCAGATGACAGCTGATGTCTTGAATAGGGCTATGTCAGGTTAAAAAAATTGTTTAGTTTGTCAGGTTGATGGCATCTCTCAGTCATTATCAAATTCATCGCCCTCGCAATATTAATCACTTTTGTGTGGTAGGTGATATATTTAATTCCTCAAAGTTGAATCTAAGGAACACTTCTCCTCTGCTGTCCTCGTTCCCTATATGTGGGCTTGAAAAAAAATCATGAACTTCCCAAGTTTTTATCCGTTTTGTTGATAATTAACCCAATTCAAAACCTATTTCCAAATCCAATGGATTTTAGGAATGCATTCAGAAATCTTTTTTTTTCTACAGTTTTTCTACAGTCTTCAGACTTGGGAAGGTAAGACTGACAGTTTTCGATAGAGTCAGAGTAAGGTCTGAATTCTACTGCATCGAATAAGAGTTGTGTGATCTTGGTCCAGTTTCTTAATCTCTGATCTTCAGAGTTCATATCACTTTTATCTCTTTCTCTGTCTCTCTAACTGTATCTATACCTAATATAACCAGGATAATAATTCACAAAAATCAATATTATACATTGCACAAGGACACAAACCTTATAAAGAGGGATGTATTTAACACACTAGAATGGGGAATGGGGGAGACTGAGAGTGTATTCTGGGCTAAAAGTGAACAAATGAAACAAGAGTGGTCCTTCCAAGGACTGGGGAGTGATAAGAATTTTTCTTGAACTGAGCAGTGCGATAAACTTTACCTTCTGTATCCAACGTTAAAACAAAACAAAGTGATGAAATGTTAGCCCAGTGGTCTTCATCCTTGCCAGTTGCCTTTTCTTTTCTTCTTTCTCTCTATGTGGAAAGTAAATTCACAGGTCTTCCTTCAGAATAATCTCTAGGAATTTTTTATTTTTTTTTTGTTTTCTTTTTTTTTTTATCTAGGAATTTTTTCTAGCTATATTTGTAAAATATTTTTAAATGTAAGATTTTCATAACATATATCAAATAAATAATAAAACCCTACTTTTAAGCACTAAATAATTTTGCTGTCTTACGTTTCCCAAATAATTTCATAGTGCATTACAGAATACCCCCTGTATGGGATGAACAAAAATATGAAGAGATTAAAATAATACCTGGCACATAATCGAAGTTCAGTAAATGGTGGCTTGAATCAGTAATTTATAATTATTATGTATCTACCTTTATTATTTTCCCACAATCAGAGTACCTATTCAATGCACAAAGATACTGAGAATAGGAGATTCTGAATTGTGTGCAACTAAAAATACAGGAACTTCTCTTTAAATTATTTGTTTATGAAAATAGAGAATGGGATTTAGGATTGTGAGAAAAATATTGATAATCTGAAAACAGCATGTCTTGGGAAAAAAAAGTGCCAATTTTTCAGGGTAACAATATTAACTTTACCACATAGCTACCCTGTATAAAAGGTGTGTGACCTTGAGCTGTCACTTAGCTGTTCAAAACTCCATTTCTCCATATGTAGCGGGTAGTAAGGAAAAGTTACAGTGAAATCCTTAGTGCAGTGCCTGACACAGAGCGAGCAATCAATAAAAATTAGCTCATAATATTAATATTAGTTCTATACTTGCAGTTGGCTATAGGCACAGGACTAAATAAAATTACGGAGGGTCAGACACTATAGTTATAAACTTACTTTGGTGATCAGATGGCTTCCACTGGGCAGCTTTGTTGCTAGTTTTTTAGCAAACATACGTTCATTGATTCTTTTAACAACTCCCTGTTGCACTTCCTTTTTCTTTGCATTTTTGGAGCTTTAAAGCAATATTCACAACAATATTTTCACTGAATGGTAAAATATTCTCATTCTCATTTATCACTAGGTTGAAGATTTATATCTCCCTGTTTCCAAAAGCACTGGAGGCAGCAAGCTTTAGGCAGCTTATGCATTTTCACGGGGTCCAAAGTGCAAAAAGACGTGAAACATAAAATAGTACTACCTCCATCTAGAAGTAGCAGAAGGATTAAGTGCTTGCAAATACCAGATATGAGCATAACACTTAAATCCAAATCTAATATCCCAGTATAGTTTTCTAGCAGCTGACAAGAGCCACATGGTTTAAATCACGTTTGCATTTTCTAACAACAATAATCATAGAGACTTTTTTTTTTTTTTTTTTTTTTTTTGCGGTACGCGGGCCTCTCACTGTTGTGGCCTCTCCCATTACGGAGCACAGGCTCCGGACGCGCAGGCTCAGCGGCCATGGCTCACGGGCCCAGCCACTCCGCGGCACGTGGGATCTTCCCAGACCGGGGCACGAACCCATGTCCCCTGCATCGGCAGGCGGACTCTCAACCACTGCGCCACCAGGGAGAGGCCACAACGGGAGGCTCCGCAACGGGAGAGGCCACAACAGTGAGAGGCCTGCATACCACAAAAAACAAAAACAAGAAATCAAAACAAAAAAAAATTATTTTACCATCCTTAAAACCTTTTATTGTCTCTATATAGCTTTTAGAATTAACTCAAAATTCTTACTAGGGCTTACAAGATGCTTCAGGGTCTGACTCTTGGTTACTTCTGCTTACCTGCCGTGTTTCTACTCTGTACTTCATGCTCCAGGCTCAGACACACTGAAAAGTTGCAGTTCCTTACGTGTACCAGAGGTTTCCACAGTCCTACACCTTTGTCTTACTGTTCCATCTGTCAGACACTCCCTGCTTCTGCACATGCTTGTTCCTGGATTTGAGTCCAAGTCAACATTTTCCCCTCTCTCCTCCTATGCTTTCCTCCCCGCCTCTCCTCACCTGACTTCTCCTCTCTTTGAAAGCAAAGGTTAGAATCACCTCCTCTGAGGAGACTTTCCAGATCTACTCCCATACTTATAATCCAAATTTGTCACCTGTTTTATAAGATTTGTAGATCGTTTATAGATTTAGAGCTTCTTTCAATGGTGGGACACAACATAAAGACACTCAGATAGATGAAAGGAAAAACCTTTGTTACTTACTGCTCCAAGTGAGAGAAGGGTACCACTCAGGGCTACACATTGGGTTACACCCAGGACAGGGTAACAAGCAAGCTGATAGGAGGTGGCTTATATATGGCAAGTGGGGTGGGGTTAGGCTAAACTCAGTCTTCCTGGGCATTAGGTACTCTGAATAATTCCACAACCCCAAGGGAGTTAGGTACCTGGGAACCTCTGGCAGTTGGGTCTGTGTGTATCTTAACTCTAGAATGTCTGATAAGGGAAGTATTCAATAGTTGGGGTGGGAGCTTATTCTGTGTAGGGGAACTGAGGGTTTTGAGCCATGGCTTCAAAACCGAGTCAAAACAGCACTTGTGGAATATTACATCATACACCACATAGAGCCAAGGGCATGTCTCTAATAGAGCCTCTCACAATGGATTATAAAGTTTCTCTTCTTGTCTATCTCCCCCACTAGGCTTTAATCTCTTTTGTATCCTCAGGACCTAGCATGTGACTGAAATAAAGTGTTTACTCTTATTAAATGACCCTGTATTTGTTCAGGGTTTAAAATATAAAGATCCTTGTAATAAAGTAGGCTTTGTTTAAAAGTAGGGGCATGTTCCCCTTCTTATGATCTGTTTCTCTTTATTAGACAAGAAGAATTATATAATGCATGGCTTTGGCTCTTAGGAAACCCAGCACTACGTTGAAGGCTTAATTGCATAGACTCTTTTTTACCTATATTCCTAATTTAGTTTTCTCCACCCCACTTCATAACATGGTTCTTGTTTTGCTGCAGTAGTTATTTTTTGTACCTTTCCCCCTCTTTTTAAACCATAGCTTTAGTGGTTCTATTATAGATATGTTTTAGATCGTACACAGCCTCAAATCATCTTTGGAAGTAGATGGAATATAAATGGAATAAAACTAACCAAATTCAATCCTAGATTTATCACTTGGCTCTTTTAAAGCATCATAGACAGTACTTTAAACCCCAGATTTAGAAAAGATATGAACCTGTCATTCAGTGGAATGGTTTGCCTATTTGTTCTCAGAAATCCCGGGTATCGTTGTCAATGCCAGAGCATGTCAGGAGAACAAAGACTGGCCTCCACACCATAAGGGTGGGAAGACTACCTAGGGCTTTGTAGAGCCTAGAGCCTGATACTGAGCAACCAGCTCATACAGACAGGATATATGTATGATTATTAATGGGAGTCAAGGGCAAAGCTGTGATAAGAATACAGGCTGTCATTTCCAATCATTTTCTTGTCACAGGACAAGGAGTAAGACACAAAACCTAAGGGATAGGTCTGGGGTCACTATTCAGAAGTCAGGCTGCATACTGAGTCCTCAGTAGATAAATACATATTCTGAGCATATGAGTTCTGAAGACGGGTGGAGGTGCTACGTATAAGCACAGGCCCAAAGCAGGGTTAAAGTTTGAGCCAAAGAAGGAGACAGGCGGGAAAGGGCTTTGAACTCTGACACTGAAAGCATTTCAGAGACCGTCTCTTCAGTAGTCATAAGACAAGAACATAACCATCAACCTAACAACCAAGACCACATGACTCCTGCCCCTGCGCACTTGCTGGTTTGGGTGGATTAAGGCTACTGGGATATATGGGGCATCCCCAGGGAAAGGCAAGTCTCCTCGAGGCTCGGTCCTCTGGGTTGACATGTCGTCCACAAGCTCAGCAAGCATGTACTCTCCCTTCAGACACATTAATTCATCCAGAGATCAAATTCTAGAACCTAAGTAATTACAATTTGGAAGTAATTCTGGCTATGTCCATTAGTAATAATAATGACAATGATTTAAAAAATCTTATCTCTAATCCTCACAACAACCTTAAGAGGGAGATATTATTACTCTCATTTTAAAGATAATGAAACCAGGGTTCACAGAGGTTAATAGGACAGCTTTGGAATCACAGGCTTGGGTTTACAGCCCTGTAGATGACTGGTCTGAAGTCAATAAGCACCATGGGGAAGTGTGCTGAAATGTGCTTTATACTTTTTGAAGGGGAGAAGGGAGTTGAGTACGTCTGCCGTGTAACCTTTGCTAAGCTTCTCTCTTCCAGGCTGTATGGTATGGTAATTTAGTCTTATTTCATCCCATGCTTGGGAATTTAAGTAGATTCCCTGTGTTCCCCCTTGGAAGTAAAAGTTGGCTCCTTCTGCAGACTCCCGCACTGGTTGGTCTGGGCTGCGGTGGGCTGGCCTTCTGTCTGGGCAAGAATACCAGTCAGACACTTAAGCTTTCACAACAGAATGTCAACCTTGTCTCCCCAGTGTCTGGTGTCTAAATCTTATGGCTCTCACTTCAATCGACAATGTAGAGATTCTGCGCTACAGGCTTGTGTTAGAGGATTTGACTGTGAACTGAATGGGAGCCAGTATTCATCCAAATTTCCCTTAAGACATCTGATGTACAGAGTGCATAGCAGAAAGATCACAAACCTTGGTGCCAAAAAGCTCTAAGTTAGAATCCCAGCTTTGCACCCACTAGCTGTGTGAATGTGGGCCTGTTGTTAAATGATAACAATGGCTAATATTTATGGAGTGTGTGCTATCTGTTGGGGCACAGTGTTAATCTTATATTCACTGTTTCATTTACACTTCATAAAACCCTGAGAGGTAGGTGCTCTTGTTATCACTCTTTCAGCAATGTGAAGAATGAGACTTAGAAAGTTTAAGCAACTTGAGGAAAAACACTCAGCATGTAAATGGTAGATATGGAATGTGCCTTTTGGGCATAGCTGATCCATTGAATCCAGTTACGTTAAAACAAACAAGCACATCTGTTCAAAAAAGGTGTTTGGATGTTTGGACTCTATTGTTAAAGCATTTTAAGGAGGGAAAAGACGCCAGTTAAAATTTAAAGGGCTCACGATGCAGTGCAGTGTGGAAAATGGGTTAGCCATATGTAAATCAAGGAGAACCAGGAGGGATTATTGCCTTCTGGTTAGACTGGTGAGAGATCTAGCACTTTGGACTGTCAGAGTTAAGACACCAGGAAGCTGCAGGGTTTTTTTCCTATGTATATTCAACCATATGAATTTTTAAAAAAATCTATCAAGACAAAAAACAAATTATTCTGCTGACTGTTTTTTTAAGACTCTTTTAAATTTTTATTTTGTATTGAAGTATAGTTGATTTACAGTGTTGCATTAGTTTCAGGTGTACAGCAAAGGGATTTAGTTATACATATACATATATCTATTCTTTTTCAGATTCTTTTCCCTAATAATGTAGGTTATTAGAGTATTAGCCATATGAATTTTATTTTACAAAAAAATAGTATCATATAGACCATATACAATTTTGTAGTTTGAGTTTTCACAGTTTTAAAATTCGTTTTATCAAAATCAGTGCAATCATTTGTATTATATACGTTCTAAGAACATAGGGTGTGCTTCAGACTCTAAAATTTTGCTGTATTATTCAATAACAACCTAATGGTTTGTAACAAAGTAAAAAGAAAGGTGTTCCAAGACTTATTCTTGTCTGACATTGTTTAAATTTTGATTTGAAGGTTTTATATTGTATGGTTTCATATTTACTAGAAGGCTTCATCATCCTACCACCATCCCTACCAAACGAGATTCATAGATTATAAACCAATAGCAAGAAGAGTGCCTTTGCCTGTTCTACTTTGCCATAATCTCAGTGCCCACATTCATTTATTTTAGAAGTGAATATAGTATATGGCTCAAACTTTTAGTAATTGCAGTAGAATGGTTGGATTGATTTTCTGCCTCTAACATTTTCTCTTTCATATGTTGGTAAAAATTTTTCTGATTTCAACATTTCTTCTGAATTCAAAGGAAAAGAATGCAAATTTATTATTATATCAAACCAATTAATTGGTATTCTTTTGTCTAGGGAGAATGCTCTGATTCCTACAACTCACATTGTAAAAATTCTTTAAGTTTGAAAACAGTCTAATTTCAACCTGGCCTTATTTCCAAAAGAAAGTGATTTAACAATCTTCTGTATTTCTCATTATAACTTTTATGTGAACCTGTGGTATAAGAACTATACTGTTTCATCTCTTAGTATTTCCACGAGACTAGTGATGGTTTCGCTAAGTGCCATATCACATACATATCAGAACAATGGATTAAAACTAGAAAGAAAAAATTGTGTGTTAGTCTCTGCAGCCCCACTCTGAATGTCGAAACAGACTGTCCTGCTTTGTCACACAGTTGATTAAACCCATGGTATGAGGAATTTAAACTTGTATAGAATCATCGAAATAGAAAATGTAAGATGTGGAAGAATAGCCTTCCTTCATTCCAATGACTGACATATTTGCTAACCCTTCTCCTTGTAGAATGAATAAATTAATAAGTGCAGAATCTCAAATTCAGTAGGCTATATCCTACACTGGAAGCAAAAATTTTGAGATCAAGAATAATTGATATTCCATGTGACCCATTAAAACAGGTCTCATTTAATGCAGTACGGCTTAAAATTGTATCTCTTTCAAGTAGGCTAACCTGAATATAGGCACCCTTTTTTGCACTTTACAGCAAAACTGAGCAATTCCCTCAACCATCCCGATCAGAGGACCTTGAACTGAGAGCACATGTTTAATGATGCCTGGAATAGCTATTGATTAAACACTGACAATGTTCAGAGGAATTGAGAATCAAAAAGCCTCCCCATGGCCAGCTCTGCCAGGCTCACTTCTTAATAGATGGCAAAGGAGGATTCTAAATGAGATCTGCTGCCCTGCTCATCCTCAGAACTCCACAGGCAGTGGGATTAATTTCTGCTTCGCAGTCCTTTGGAACTACCATGTCTGAAATGTCCAAAATGAATACAGATGTCCCTCCTTTTTTATTTCCTTGTTCCTCCTTTTTGAGGGAAAAAAAGTTCTCATATGAATTGAATGCATAGAATGATATTGCTTTAAATGTGGAATGAATGAAAATTCACCATTAATTAATAGATAAAGAATGGGACAAATCCTGGGATGATAATTCAGGCTGAATAATTCCCCAAATCAAGCAAGCAAACAACAACAAAAAGGTTAAAAGAAAATAAAGAATAAGAGTAAATAAAAAGGATTTGAAGACAGAACTAATATTCACACTGCCATTGCTCTGTTGAGTTGGTTAGTATCCAGAAGCTTAGATATTTTTAGGATATTCTTTTGTCTGAGTGGGAGATTGTGACCCAGAACTGTGAAGTAAGGCTGTTCCTACACTTAAAAAAACACGATTTTCAATGGTGGAACCACCCAACTGTTTTACCTTCAACAAACATTGATGGAACACCTAGGGGGTGTCAGGCACATTGCTTGATGCTTTCCCTTTTAAAGTTATTTAATCCCCCCTACGATCCTGTGAAATACTCATTATAATCATTTTAAAGATGTGAAAACTGAAGCTTGGAGGAATTAAATAAATCTCCTATTATCAAACAATCAGTAAATAGGCATGACTAAAGTCACACTGCTAGAAATGGTCAGAGCAAGGATTAAAATCCGGATAATTTGAATAATATTCTATCGAGTTAAATACCATATTATACTATCCTTAGTTTAATAATGCACATTTAATGAAAGGTTCTGTGGGAAGCTCAGACTTTTTTTTTTTATTGTAGTTTGTTCTTTTGCTCCTTTTTTTTCTGATTTCCTAAGGATTACATCCTTAGGGTAAAACATTTTTGGAAGTACAAACAAGTATAAAAAGGGAGAGAATGAAGGAATCACAACCCCACCACTCAAAAACAGCTGTTGTTATTTGGACTTCTTTCATTTCAGTTTTTTCTCTTCATAATTTAGACCATGTTACCTTTTGTTATCTATTCATATAACAACATACATATTAGACATACTCCCACACACACACATACACACCTTCAGTAGACAGTAAGCTAAAACTATTCGTAAAGCTGACTTATTGTGGCAAATACCTTTTGATATTTATATAAACACACATATTATGGGATCTTTTATCTCTTCTTAAGAATGCGGACATTAATATTTATTTGCATATATTGTCTAGATATTTTTATTGTTTTCTAGGCAATATTTCAAGCAGGAGGATTAAAGAAGTTAAAAGAAAGCATATTTTAAAAAAATTTTAAAACGTATTATCAAAATGTTTTCAAATTTTCATATGATTTATTGATCCATTACCATTATATGATAGTTCCTGTCTTATTTTTACTGGCATCAAATTTTATTCTCCCTTTCAGTGTTTACTAATTTGATAAGTGAAACCACTCACATCCTTTTACTTCTTTTCAGATTCTAAAAGTATATGTGTCATTTGTATTTCCTTTTATGAGTTTGCTGCTGAGGTACGTTTTCTAAATTTTAATTGTGAATTTTGTACTTAAGAAATATAGATATAGATGTAGATATAGATATATGTACACACACATATATATTGCTTTATAAAGCAAGTATAATCATTGTCTGTCATACTTGTTACAAATATGTTATCATAACTTTTCTGAGCATAAAAACAATATGTGTGTATCACAATTTAGAATATATATATGAAAAAAATGGAAAAGAGTAAAAAATCAATACCATCACTCAGAATTAATCATTGTCAATATTTTTGTTAAACTGGTGGAAATTTGGGTACTGAGGCCTGGAAAGATAATTGGGACAGAGCTAGAGACAAATCTAAAAGAGGTTCCTTGTACTTCCAGCACTTTTGCTGTCTGTCTATCTATGTATCTATCTATCTATATATGTATATATCTATTGTCTATATCTATCATCTATCTAGTTATCTATTATCAATCATCTAAGTGGTTTTAAGAGCTTTTGAACTAGGACTGTCTGTCCTCCTTTCTCAGAAGATGAGATTGTGTCTTAATTCTTTGAATTGTAACATAATGAAAGTCAGGACTCCAAGGGAAAGACTCATCAAAGGGTTCTAACTGTCTGTATTCCCTAATTCTAACAATACCACCCTTCGTCGGCCCTAACATAGCTGCTACATGACGGTGGGATTCTTCTCAGGGACCTGGAGCTAGTGCAGAAGAAATTCTTTGCAGAGGGGCTGCTAAACACTGAGGTTTTCTGGCAGGGACAACCAAGCAACTCTTCAGAGAAAAACTTCTGACCTTTAACATGGTTTTATTCAAGACAACAAATTAAGGGCCTGTGGCCACATTAATTCAATATATATTTAAAGTTTGGGACATTAGTGGATATTCATTTCCATGATATTATGTAAAAATGCATAATTTTAACAGCCTAAAAGCATTGATCTTAAAGAGGAAATTTTGAAGAGAACAATTAGACAAGCATGATTATTAGTCTTCAAAAGGGACCATTAAGATGATGCAGAATTCCCTATCTTTAACTGTAGATTTGGAAAGCAGTTTCTTAAGAGATGTATGTAAGCCGTGAGGAGGCAGTGTCCTCAGTCTGCTAATTTCAGCTATTTCCCACAAGGCAGAAAAATGACAAAGTGGAACAGTATTGAATGGGAGTTAACATACACTTCTTTTTCTTTCCCAACAGAAATGAAATCATTCTTATATAACTTTCAGCAGCTCTTTTTAAAATGTAATATATACCCTCTTCTATGCTATTATATATTTGACAAAATCATTTAATGACTGCTATTCCTTTTTTATGCTAAAGAATTTCTTTAATGATTTACCTGTTTGTGGACTTTTTTGTGTTCTCTGTCTCTGCTGCTGTAGTGAACACAGTCACTGATGAGCACACTTATAGCCAAATCTTGGACTATCTCCAGAATTATTTCCTTAGAATGAATCAAGCTACATAGAATGACTACCTCAGAAATGATGTTTATTGTCAAATCATCCTCCAGAAAATAACAATTTAAATTTCTATCAGCAGTATTTTAGGAAAACCTGCCTTTTTTTATTATGCCCAAATAAGACATATAGAATATCTTTTATTTTATCACGTTTCCCAACAGGATAGGTGTCGTTGACTGTGTTCCCTAAAAAATAGACTTCAAGATTTTTGTGCAAAAGATTTACTGGGAACAACACAAGTGAGAGGTTAGGGAAGCAGGATAAGACAGAGAGTGAAATTGAAGTGCAATGCAATTTCAACAAGGGTTCTGCCGACCTTTACAGAGAATTTGAGAGCTGGGGTATCCCTTCAAAATTGTGCAGGCTTGAGGCAAGGGGATTGGGACTTGATACCCTTGTAACAACCTGCAGGCTGCCCTGGGAGGAGCATGACCTTGAATGAGGAGTTTCTCTTCAGCTGAGGGCAACTCTTCTGGAGAAAGACTTGGCTGTGAGCTACGTGCTGCCAACAGGTCCAGCAGTTGAGGAATCAGTGTGGTTCAGCTGGGTAGTGTTGCCAGAGCTGCTACTGCAGACCATGCCTTGTGCCACTCAGATCTACTTGCTTTTGTAATTGTCTGCTTGCTAATTAGGGGGAACAGCTCCTCCAGTTTGCCTTCTTTTCCGGGAAAATTTGCAACAATAAGGTTAGTGAAATGAACTACAATCCCTGCCACTGTAGCTGGTCTTGAAGCTGAAACTGATGCTCAGCATCCTTTTTCTCATTACAGTTCTAGATTTTTCTCACCCTCCTTCTATTACCAAGTATCGTAGGTAGAGCTCTCTGGGAAACAGACTCTAAGATGTGCACACAGGACACTTATTGAAGAGAGCTCTTGGGGACAACACATGTGAGAGGTGAGGGAAGCAGAACTGAGTTAGGTGGATGAATGAATTGAGATGCAGTGCAACCAGCCTCAGGCAATCCTGTAGAAATGTCAGAGCTAGAATAGCTTTTCAGATTGGCCCCATCTTGGCACAAGGCGGCAGGACTTTGTACTCTAGAATTGGACCAGTCATTAGATGAAGGCTGCTAGGGTACAGCATGTGACCTTGGCCAAGGTGTCTCTCTTCAGCTAATGACACTTCTGGAGAGGGACTCAGCTGAAATCTGTCAGTTGCCAACACCCCTAGCAGCTGAAGTAATGAGCATTTCAGTCCCAAAATGGAATCTGGGCAACACACTATGGTATCCGTTATAGTAGTTTAAAATGGCATCTCATTATTAATGTCATTTGTATTATTTGATATGTATTAACACATGCATTTTTTTTTAATTGCTTGCTTATTTCTTCCATTTTTCTATGTAGGTAATATATCATTGATTTGGGTTTTTTGGTCACATATGTTACAAATATTTTGTTTTTCAATTTTTCAATTATTGTTTTTCCAGTATATTCATGTTTAAATTTTATTTAGCACAATATATTTATATGTCTTCCTTTTGTGTTTCTTTCTTTCATTTGAGTTTTAAGAGCCTTTTATCCAGCTTATAAATAAATACAGATAATTTTATCTAGTAATTTCATAGTTTCATTTTGTTAGATTTAAATGTTTAATCCATTTAGAATTTATTGTGGTATATGGTGCAGGGCAAGGACTTAAATTATGTGTGTTTTCCAGATAGTTCAACAATTATTCCAGCACCATTTATGAGTGATACTTCTCATGTTCAATGATTTTTGGCTTTCTTGGTAATATATTAAGTATATTAAGTTCCTTTATAAACCAAGTTTTGTCTATCAGATATTATTTAGCATCATATCAATCAACCTGTTTATACTAATGTCAGAAACATATTGCCTAAATTATTATAGTTTTATACTATGGCTAATTACTCAGTTGAGCTAACCCACCAGAGGGAACAAGTTATTGACACAAGAGTAGATGATTATGGTCATCTTAGATACTGAAATTTTTACATTTTTATGCTTATATGGACACATCTATATTTCCTCACTTCTGACCATTGGTCTATGCATTTTTCCATTTGACAAATATTTAAATGCATTTTGAAAATGTCACACTCTTGTCTTCTCTTTTTTCCCCTCTTCTTTTCCCTTACAGTCAATTTTTGAAAACTATTAGTTAGTTGCATGTTTCTTTTTAAATTTCCTGCATTTTCTGTTTCAGGCCTGAGCATATGATACAAAATAAATAAATATGATACAAAATAAATACAAAATAAATGAATAAGATCATCATTCACTTTCTGCGTCAGCTTGGCTCTTGATTTCTCTATACTACAGATCATGTGTAGAATACTTTAACAATGTGCGAGGAAAATATTAAAAAAATGTTATGTTGAAATACACTGAAATAACATATAGATATGTACTTTTCTGTCCTTTGTTTTTGTTTTCTAAAAAGATGTCATTCAGGGCTTCCCTGGTGGCATAGTGGTTGAGAGTCCACCTGCCGATGCAGGGGACACGGGTTCGTGCCCCGGTCCGGGAAGATCCCACATGCTGCGGAGCGGCTGGGCCCGTGAGCCGTGGCCGCTGAGCCTGCGCGTCCAGAGCCTGTGCTCCGCAGTGGGAGAGGCCACAATAGTGAGAGGCCCACGTACCACAAAAAAAAAAAAAAAAAAAAGGTGTCATTCATGAAACTTTGAATATTTAAGCTAGGTTTGGTTTTAGGGAAGTTATAGAGACTAAATTTGAAGGCCTCCAAACATGATTGAAAATTTTGGAATTCATAGGATGGAAAAGCTGGATGGTGATTGTTTTTTTTCATTTGTTTTTATTCATTCCACACATGTACTGAGTGAAGGACTGGCTACATAATATGCAGGGATGAGTACAGAACTAAAAAGGTGGGGTACCTTGTTCAAAAAGTATTAAGAATTTCAAGATGGTGATGGCAAAGCATTCAGGCAAGGGTGAAGTATGGGGCCCTTTTGAAGCAACATAGGCTTAACACCCACAAAGATGGCCCATGACTGAATATAACCCACATACTGTTCTAAGCAGTGGGATTATAGTGGGGAGGAAACTGACACTGTTACTGCCTTTGTGGAACTCAGATTCAGTGTAGATGAAAACAGAAGAGTGTTAGTTTATTTCTTTGAGTAGTTCTCTAGTATCTTCTCTAATTCAGAATTGGTTTTAGAAAATTGACTACTTTACACTCATTCCCAATCCCCAACATAGTTTTTCAACTGCCAGGTCCTTGGATATAATTTTGCAGAATTTGTTAAATGACCACTGTGTGCAAGACACCCTACTATGAGCTAGGTGAAGATAAAATAAAATTAGAAACTTATTTTTATCATTAACAATTTCACTCCCAATAAAGCAGTATAAAGGTCCTTTGCAGAGGGTTTTTTTCATATCTACAGTGGGTATATATGTACTATGAATTGTAGCAGCAGCTGGAAATTTTCTTCTCATTACTCTGACTCCCTGAAAGGATATTGTCCTCCAAATGTGAGAAGTTCTGTCACTAAGGAAGAAATACATCTTATTAGAATGAGAATGTTGTAGATAATGATTGTGTGGTTTCTCTTGAGTTTGGCACTAATATATATATGATGATTTTCTTCAGAGGAGGGGGGTGATATCCAACTATACTAGCCAAAGAACCTCAGGAGTAGGTAGGAAATAGACAGAAATAGATTTTCTTCAGCAATTGATTCCTCAGCATGCTATTTATGCCCAAACAAGCACAGGATTTTTTGACATCTGTTTTACTTTGTTTCTTGCCTCTTCCAGCATTCAAGCTGTCAGCTCTTGCTCTGTTAGCAATGGGGGCTATGAGCCATAGTGTATTCAGATCACTGATGAACACTACCGGCCTTGGAGCCTTTCACACCACCAGCTAAAATGAGACGGCAGACACTGTGAGAGGAAGTCATAGTGAACGCATATTACCTACTGCAGAGGAACAGCATGTTGAGAGCAATAAAACTTCTTCCAGCCTTATGTGCCATTTTGCAAGGCTGTGTGTTTGAAACAATCATTTTTTCCCCTGCAATCTACTTCACACTTTGCTTTCCATAAACAGCTGTTGCCTTAATTCTTTCTGGAACCATTTGTGGCCTTAGGTTCACAGTCACTGAGTTTTAAGGCAGGGCAGCCAGCTATAGCAATATGATTCACGGTGATGAAATGTGACGATTCGAGAATTTAAGGTGATGTTAAGTATCCCATTGAGTTTATAAGAATCGCAAACAAAGATTTCTGGAAAATGTGGAAATGCACAGACTAAGAAGGATGGGTGAGGGTTTTTATTCTCCACTGTGTATTTTGTTACTAGTACATCAAGAAGAAATGGTCTGCAGACCCAAGAGAGAAAGCTATGTATATTCACAGTAATGTTTTTGATAAAAAGCAAGTCTTCTCTCTTTTATTTTTATTTAATTAATTAAAATTCTCTGAAAAGTCTCCACATGCTAACTTCAACTCATTCAGTAGGGGTGTTAAGGGGAGGCTTTAGCCTTCCTCCCATAATTTTTATCCATTTCCCAGTTGTACCCCAAAATGATAAGTATTTTTTAATATGGGCAATATATTTTTCTCAGTCCTACGTAAAATGTAAATAAACCATCCTTTAATTTTTTGGATATTTTTATTAATCTCTAGCATAAATTCTAAGTATAAACGGTGTGCTTGCTTTTATGAAAATGAAGCCTCAAGACTGCATTCTCTTCCAAACAGGGTGTTTTTCTTTTCCCCAAGATCTTTCGGTATCGAAATTCTGGAATCATTTCTTATTCCCTAGATGGTTCCAACTTTTTTTTTTTCCAAATTAGGTCTTTGGGGTTTTTTCTTGTTTTCTCCCCTTCTAGTCTCCTAGTCAACATTATCTCCAACCTGGCCACCAAGCTCTTCTTACTAACCTCCCTTGGGATTTAGTGCTGTATCACTGCTCCTCTGTCCCCAAGCCTTCTCACTGTCAGAGATATGAGCTCCCTTCAGTCTACATATCCTAGGGGTTCCTTAATTAGAGATCTTTCTCAAATCACTGGAAGTTATGCAAAAGAATGACAGCTTTTCATGAACCCTAGAATTTACTTTCCTAAGCAAAAGACTAGAGGGCAATTGGGATCAAGTTTACAACGCTGCACAGCGGGTAGGGTAAGGCAGAGACCCCCATTATACACTGAAAGAAAAAATACCCTACCTATTTTAACACCACTGACAAAAAATGATCTTTGTAATTGAAATTATGCATATTTTATCTGAGCAACTATATACATTTTGAGTTGTGAATTATTCTGCTGAAGTTATTCTGTGTAACCAAAGGAAAGCAACAGAGGCCATTTTGCTGGGCATCAACAGAGGTAGGTGTGAATTTACAAGTGCAAGTTCATAGTCTTATGGTGGCTAATGTTCCAACACCTATAAAATCAACAGTTTGCCAGCAATAAATAAGTAACAACTGGCAATTTTGGATAGAAGTGGGAAGAAGAAAATGAATATATTAAGGTTTCTTGCCTTTAGAATTATGTGGGTGAACTAAAACTTGATATATAGTTGATATATAGTTGATATATAGTTAGTGTAGACAAACTTCCCAAGACTGTGGTTTTGTTATACTTGGGATAAAATCAGGATACAGAGGCATTTTCTTCTAGTATCCTGGTACACTTAGGAGGAAATTCCAGTCATCCCCCAAAAATCTGCCTTCCAGCAACTACTGACATTAGCAGACACTCTGCATAATTAAGTTCTTTGTTGACACAAGCAGATTCTCTGCCTACAGTCATCTAATCCTAATCCAACAAAAGATGGGAAGACTTTATTTGTTCAACAAACATTTATGGATCACTTCCTTTTTGTTTGGCAGTTTGCATGAGAGTGATTTTTCTGCCCCTAGGAAGGTGATTATAAATTTGATTGAAAGGCTAGTTCAGCTATAAACTGAAGTTTGGTAGTAACACCTCTTTTCCTGGAGGTAGCTCATGGAATACTGAATAACACAGGACAGGGAAGTGGGGCCCTTTTCCAACCACTGACTTAGACTGTCTCAACATAGTTTAGTTACTTTATTCAAGTTAATGTTTGGGACTTTGCTGTCACACATATTTTTTTCTATCAAAAGCTATTGGGATTATTTAAATCATATTCACTTATGTTTCCAGCTATGAAGTCACGTGGTTGGAATTTCATTGATTTAATCACGTTGATTTGTACCATTTTTAATAAAAGCTCGAAATCATACAACTGTGCCAAAGGAGTTGACTTTAGAAAATGTAAAGACCTATGGGATGATTCATGGTTCACCTATATTTTTATCCAGAACCCACAGATAATCGTGTGGCAGTTGGAAGGACATTTGCAGTGCTCACAGACACAGGGCTGTGATTTTGCTGACTACGTGTCACTGTCCAAGGCAGTAAAGAGAAAGCAACAGGAATGTGACATGTATATACGTACATATGTATATATATATATGTATGTATGTGTGTATATATGTGTGTGCGTGTATATATATATATATATATATACACACATATATATGTTATGACATCTTAGATACCAGCAGTGATTTTTACCAAACAACTTGGCATCATAAAAGGAGTACTGAAAAAAATCAAAGTTAAAAGTACATAAGGAAAACCAACACTAAAGGTATATAGCCACCATTTGGAATGATTGAAGATCCTTCCACCCTTGTATCCCACTGCCATTTACCATGGGGGTGGATTTGCTCAGACCTTGAAATGACACCTAAAACTGAACTGAAAATAAACCCAAAGAAAGCATAAAGAGGGATTGAATTTAATCAGGGCTTTACATATTTAAGTCAAGGTAAAATCACTCTATTTCCAGATCATTATAAACAATTATTTTCTACTTCAGTGGTAGTGATCTTGATGTTGAAATTGCACCTTTTGTGTTTTCAGCAGACATTGACTTTTTGGTCCTACTGTCATCAACCTCAAATTCTATTACTTTATACTGAATACACTGAGTCCCCCTCCACACCTCTCCTCTCCCTGTGGTCTTTTTGGTGTCATTAGCATCTCTTGCCTCAGGAATTACCGACATGCTAAAACCAGCAACTTCTACTGAGGTCCTCTTAACTTTGTCATGGATCAATATATGCCATGCAATTTATTTTATTTTTATTGCTTTACACTTTCTATTATAAAAGCAATACAAGTTCATTGAAGGAAATCTAAAAAAAAAAATGGATAATAAAATAACACAAAAGAAAAATAGTAGAAACTGCCCATTCCATGATAGAGAAGTAACAATTTTTATGTATTGGTGTATATATTCTCAAGTATTTTATTTGTATAAGTAAATGACATAAGATTATACTGTACCTTCCATTATACAATTTGCCTTATTAAAATATTTAAAAACATTATTTAGTGTAATAAATTTAATTACAAAAATTTAACTAAAATTTAATTTTTCCATATGATGTTTAATGACTGCACTATAGTAATAGCTTATATTTACTTAGAATTACCTTTGGGTCAGACACCACTGAAAAGTACATTTATATTCATTGTCTCATTTAAATTCACAGCAACTGTATGAAGTAGGCACTGTTACCATCCCCACTGTACAAAAGAGGAAATAAAGCACAGTAGAAGTTGGGTAATTGGCCCAAGATTTTATAGCGTGAAAGTGACAGAAGCAGGATTTGAACCCAGGAACTGGAACTCTGGAACCCAAGATTTTTCCAGCTGACTGTACTATGCATAGCATACCATTGTTTTTATAACTGCAGCCCAATATCCTGATGTAGGATAATTAGATTTGCACATTTTAATTATTTTAAAGAAAATTGCAGTAAATATTCTTACAGATAAATCTTTGCTCCCAATATGATAATTTCCTTAAGATAAATTCCAGTGGTTAAAATTGTTAGGGTTCAGAGGTTATTTGCACAATTCATGACATCAAATTTTTATGCAAACTTAAATCTTAGGGCACCTCAGCCTTACACACATAGACTGAAAACCGGAAGCAACAGAACACTAAATTCAAATCCTGTTCTGATTTGTAGAAAATCACATCACCACTGTGTATCTTGCGGGAAACAAGCCTAATAATTCTGTTCTGACCTTATGAAATATTTTGGAAGTCTAAAAGATGATTTGTATAAATTCACATTTGACAAAATCTTTAAGACTCAGGTGCCTTGCATATATAATAGGCTTTCAGTAAGGGTTAATGACTGATTAGTCCAGATCTGCAAAGTGTCCTGTGTTTCCTATTTTAGTGGTATTTGACCTAAGGAAATGTTTGCCTGAATCCTTTGAATTACAGAGATCATCTAGAAGCTGAATAAATGATTATTGGAGCATTGAGGTTAAATGGTTTTCATTGACCTATTGTACCTTTTGCAAATACATCAAGGAATTATATCTACCGTTGCTTTCATAGCAGTTCCAAGTGTGTCTGTTTTCAATATTGGTATGTCTAGAAATGCCTTTATACATGGAAATTATTGATGACAGTTAAGCTATAGTAACACTTTGGAAATGATTTGAAATTTTTGTATTTTAACATTTTCCGAACCAAAAATTAAAATGAAAGGTCTGGTATCTGTAAATATACTTGAACATTTGACTTTCCTTGAAAAATGTAGTATCCCAATTTGTAAATCAGTATTCCAACATTCCTCCTGCATCATTAAGAGGAAAACTCTTGTGAAATAATTTCCAGCTTTAGGAAAAGCTAAGCAATGAAGATCCATTTTCATTGTTCTTATCACTTTTGAAATGATCCTATGTTATTGAATTCTCTTCAGTCACTCCTGCACATGTCTTATCTCAATCACCCACCCAACAAGTGCCCCCCTTAAAAAACTTGCTCACAACTCTGGGGATGTTTTCCCTAGCCAGCACTCCAACTCGGTCCTTGGGGTTGGTGCTACACACATACTCAGTTTCAAATAACTGATCCCCAATTGCCACTGCTGCCATTGCTCTCAACTTCCTGCATTCCTATACTTATGCATTGTGGATTAGATTCAAGTTTCTCAAACCTATTTTTTTCTCATTGGTAACATCTGGTTATTAAAGAAGCAGTATGACCTAGTGGTATAAAGGACTATGGGATCAGATGGATCTGGAATGGAATCCCAGCTCCCTCATTCACTGTGAAGATGTGCTGTTAATTTAAACTCATTAGTATTTCCTCATCTGTGATTTGGGCATAATAATCATACATATGTCATAAGATTGTGAATGAAGGTTAAATAAGTAATGCATGTAAAGAGCTTAGTAAGTTTCCTTACAAAAATTATTGTTAGAACCCTACAGCAGAGAGGAGTACATTTTCAGCTACAGGGTTACATAGCTGTTTCTTGATAGAGTCAGGACTGGAATTCAGTTATTGATGACACCGAATCTTGTTCTCATACCACATATACTTTAGCCAGTGCAACCTTCCAGGAGCCTCACTTTGCTGGTTCCCAATCCTTGATTACTGAGTTTTAGGAATCAATTTCTGCACACTCTCAAATTTTTCTTTAATGCCATTTCTCCCATCTCCCAGGATCAGAAGCCCCATTCCCCCACTGGCCGTTCTGTCTTCTGTATTTATCATTGTTGTCCAACTTTAATTGTCTTCTCATCACTTATCTTCTGGGTACACCACCCTTTATAACCTATCTTTGTAAGCATCCCATCTCTATAGCTATCACGAGGGAGCCCAGACCTCTTCTCCTCTAGTATAGTGTAGAAGTTAAACAAGTTTCTGAATCCAGCCTCCTGAGTTTGAAGCCCTCCTTTTTCCACAAATCCCAGTTCTGTCACTCTTTAGCTTTGGGATCTTGAATACAGTTTCTGCCTCAGTTTCTTTATCTATAAAATGGATATTTAAATTGTACCTGCTTCATTGAGTTCTTATGAAGATTAAATGAATGAATGCACTTAAAGCACTTACAAGAGTTCCTGGAACATATTAAGCATATATTATCCATAATTTTAATAATTATTAGTCCGTAATTATAATAAGTTTTATTATTTGTTAAAGATTTCCAAATGTAGCTCAGAGCTATTATCTCTTCAGTTCATCTCCTTGTTCCCTACTACCATTCAATAAATACTTTTCCTTATCTTACTTGAATGATGTATTGAACAAATATGTGAGAAGTGCCTGAAACCGTACTTAGCACCAGGAAAGCACTCATAACATGCTAGCGCTTTCTTTTGACTCTCAGCCCTCAGCAGTTTTGACCCAGCTTGCACTTGACTTCCATCTTGAAAATCTCTTCCCTTAGATTTTGAGACCCTATTCTTACCTGGTCTTGTTCTTTTTCTAATACTTGATCTTCTCTTTCTACATCTTTTCCCATTTGTACATATTTGTTCATCTCCCTGCATAGTGTCAGTTCTTATTTATCTTTCTCTCCTAGGATCTGACACTTAGTAAGAATTCAGTACATCTTTGCTGATTTTAGTATTTGTCTTGATTCTTTTAACTCCCTACATAAGGATTTTTTATTTCCTCAACTTTAGTCAGGTTTAGCTATTCACAAACCTGAATACACTCTGGATTTCATATCACTCACAGTTGTTTTACTTTAAATGTATTAAATTCCAAAACTCTCTTTCTGATGTTAGCTTATTAGTCTTTTGTCCATTTCAATTCCTCTCTTTTATATTTACACTTATAATGCCTAACATTTGAACAATATTCCAGATACTGTATTAGTTGATTTACATACATTATTTCACTTGATATTTACAACAATACCATGAAGTAGTTGTTATTATGCTTGTTTTACAGTTAAGGGGCTAAAAGCTCCTAGAAGTCAAAAGACTGTCCCAAGGTCACAGAGCTAGTGACCTTGGCAGTCAGGTTACAAATTCATGTCTTTTTTATCTTTCCTCTATGCCATTTTGAAAGTTTAACCTGTTAAATATCAATGTGAATATTCTAGACAATAATTATTATAGCAATTCTGAGGAAGAATAGAATTTTTAATAATATAAAATACTTAACTTTAAAAAGTGTTTGTTTTCTGTCCATTGGTTTTCTCATTGCATCTATCAATGCTGTATAAAGCAGATAGTCTCCAGAGTGCCTCAGAGAAGGTGGCATTTGACCACCAGACCTCTTGTCGGAGCTGGCTGCAATTGTGTTAGAAACTGGCTCTTCAGCTGGGCTGGACTGCAGTTAGGAAACCTGATCATCGATGGTGAACTGACACTGCTGGGATGTGAAGCAGACATGAATGTTAAGCAATAGTGTCCACAATTTGCAACCCAGGAACTGCCAAATTGACAGCTAGACTAAACTATAGCAGCATAGGAAGATGTGGCTAGTTTCTCCATTCAATCAATACAAAGTCTTATACTGTACTTTGATGAATACAACCTCCCTGTCCTATAAACCAGGATGCTGTCTATTATGAATCTCAGTTAGAGTCTTAGCCAGCATTTCATGTCTGAGCACCCTTGTAAGCCTCATAATGGCCCTAACTCTAGTTGGATGGGATTAGCCTTTCAAGTGAACATGCAGTTCATTAAGCATGTAGAAGCTCCAATGGCAGCCGCACTTCTCTCCATGAACTAAATAGATTTCTTGCATTTTATCTAGGACTAGATGAAAAGGATCCATAATGCTGTGCTAGAAATAAATCTTGACTCTCTGAGGGACTTTAACAGTTCTAGTGAGTGTAGGAAATGAATAATATTAGTAATGAGCAAAACTTAAAAAGAAAATCTAAAGGTTTGGGGGGTTTTCTGCCTCTTTTTCAAGAGCATGGAATGAATGATTGTTTTATCTCATTTTTGCTTTGAGGATTTCTTTCCTTCAGGCTTGGGATAGTCATTTGGTATTTCACCAGATAGAAAATCTGCTTATCTTCTTCACCATTCTCTCACATGTTGCTTTGTCATTCATTTCCTTCCTGCAAGGGACACTTCCAACTTCCTATTATATACCAGGCACTGAAGTTGGAAGTGAAGAGTTCTTTGATACAAAAATCAAAGGTCCCTGCCCTCAAGAAGCTCATGGTCTGGTGGGGGAGACAAATGCATGAAGAGTACACAGTAGTAAAGTTGTACATCATATATTATAGGAACCCCAGTACATATCATGTAAACCAGCCTAAAGGGCTTCAGAAAAAGCTTTTAAGAGATGATATCTAAGTTAAGCTTTGAAAGAAGAGTAAGAATTGGTCCAGAGAACAATGCCAAGGTCACAGAAGTCCTCTACCTAGAATTGCTGCACATATAGAGACCCCATATATTTAAAATATCAACAATTAAGGAAGCTGTTGGGATTTTAGAGGGGATATTTTATTGCCATATAGCCAAGTAATTTTCATTAGGAATATATTTCTTGGACCAGAACACATTCCCTGGTAAAATGCCAATAAACCCTCATATATGAAGAGGTGCATTGTTTAGCCACATGGGTATTTTGTTAAACTTGGATATCTTAACTTTACAGATAGAATCACTGGCTTTCAGGCATCTTTGAAACTCAAAAAGTGAGACTCTAGAGAGAGGAAATCAAGGGACTCTGACTAGTGAATACCTTTAGCAAATGCTCTGGGGCCTATGGGGATATACATGGAGGTTACCAACATGTGCTTTTGAGAAAGTCATTTTGACAAAGTGTTACCTGAGGGTCTTGGGAGGTCTTAATACTAAGAACAGAAGTAGTCAGATCTTTTCCATGGCATCTTTAATTCTTCCATCTTTAACTGTCAGAAGACTGGTGACTGGAAAACTTGAGGAAGTGTAATAGAGCATCTTTAAGGGAGAAAAAATTCTGGGGTTGAGCTTGAAATTTGTGTCACTGATTATAATTAAATAACATTTAGCTGCCTCAGTGTACATTTGTACAGATTCTATAAGAAGTTTTTCTTTAAAATTCAGAGGTGTAAATTGGCTCAGTTTGCAAGATGGCTGTATGTGTTTAATTTTACAAATAAGTCAAGAATATCTCTCTGGCTGTTTATCCAATACATTCTTTGGAAAGTAGAAGTATATGACAAACACTCATTTGAAATAAATATTATAGTCATAACCAATTTTTAAATCATATTTTTATCTCATATTTGTTAAAAACCTAAATAAGGTTTTAAGTTGTACTGGGAATATATAAAATAAAATAATTTTTTTTTTACTTGAGCATTTTCGATAATTGTGACTAATAATCAAGCCCTTAAAATGATTTTCAGCCAGAGTTTGAGCTGTTCAAGATAAATTGCAATGTATTATTTTAAACTGCTCTTAAGCTAACATATTTAGTGAAATTCATGCAAACTCATACATCCAAATTACCTTTTTATTTGTGTTCTTCAAGTTACACAGAAGTAAAAAAGAAACAGCAATTTCTTTTGAATTTGAAATGCCTTAACTGTGCATAAGAATGCAAGATACAGAGAGATTTTTAAGATTGCAAAGTCAGTGAAAAATTTTATCCTATGTGGCTTCAGGGCTACCATTTTGTAATGAAGCATTTTCTTAAAAAATACACATATTTTAACCATCTTTAATAAAAATAAAGGATTATTGAACCAAGATTTGGGAGACATGGGAATTTTACTTTTGACCTTACCACTTCTCCATTTAAAATCTTCAATGGCTTACTACTGAACTGAAATTAATTCCAAAATCTTTACTGTGGACCACAGTGTCTTACATGTGCATCCAGAGGTTTCCTTTTGTTCTTGAGTATGCTATGCCTTTTCTACCTCAATGTCTTAAGACCTCTACCCCAAATTCTCTTTTCCCGTCAGGCTCTCCTCTTCAGCTACCGTCTCTCACATCATCCTGTTTATTTCCTTCACAGCACTCAGAATAATCTGTGATGATTTTTCTTATTGATTTACTCATATACTGTCTACCTCACCCAGCAGAATGAATGGTTCAGGAGGGCAAGGACATGGTCCTATTCCCTCATATGCATCTAGAGTCTACCACTGTGTATCTATTGTGTCATTCAATTTTCCAGCTTCTAACAGACCAATACCTGAAACCAAATTTCTGATAGCTGCATCCTCTTTCCAACAAACCACAGTTTATAAAGCACCTTCTATATAGATTCTAGTCATATGGGGATATCAAGTTATATGAGTCAGGTCCCTGCCTTCAAAGAATTGTATGTAATCTATTCAAATATATAAAATGTGTCCTGTAAATGAGTAATTGCAGATGTTTTGTCTTTTTAATTCCACTGTCCATGTGTTCATTAATAGTATGTATAAATGCAATTTATTTTTATATGTTTATCTTGTATCCTGCTGACTTGCTGAACTCACATTTTAGTTCTAGGAGTTTGTAGATTCCTTAGGATTTTCAGACAATCATGTCATATGCAAATAGGAATAGTTTTATTTCTTCCTATCTGATCAATGATCCTTTTATTTCCTCTTCTTGCCTGATTGCACCAGCTAGAATTTTTAGCACTATGTTGCATAGAGCCATGAGAATGAACATTCTTGTGCTCTTCCTAATCCTAGGGGGAAATAATTTGGTCTTTTACCTTTAAGTATAATGTTAGTTGTAGGTGTCTTGTATATGCTCTTTATCAAGTTGAGGAAGTTCTCAGTGCTCCCATTTTCTTTTTATCGTGAATACGTTGAATTATGTCAAATGTTTTTTGACATTGATTGATACTATCATGTGAATTTTCTTCTTTGTTCTGTAAATATGAAGAGTACATTGATTGATTTTGATTATTGAACCAGGCTTGCATGCTGCAATAAACCTACTTGGTCATGTTGCATAATTTGTGTATATATTGCTGGATTCTATTTGCTAAAATTTGGGGAAGGAGTTTTGCAATTTTATTGATGAGTGATACTGGTCTATAGTATTCTCGTTCTTTTTTTTTCTTTTTTAGGTACTGTCTTTGCTTGGCTTTGGTATTAGAATAATACAAGCTTCATAAAATAAATAAATTGTAAAGTATTTCCTTTTCTATTTTCTGGAAGAAATTGTAGAATTGATGTTAATTCTTCTTTAAACATTTGGTATAATGATTCAGTGAAACTATCTGGGCCTGGAGATTTCTCTTTGGGGAGTGTTTAAATGATGAATTAATTTTTTCAGAGTTATAGGTCTATACACATTCTCTATTTCATATGAACGAGTTGTGGTTGTTAGTATTTCCTTTAAGGAATTAGCCCATTTCATCCAAGTTGCCAAATTTGGCAGAGTTGTTTACAGTAGTGCCTTATTATACTTTTGATGTCATCAGGGTCTATAGTGATATCCTGTTTCATGCCTGATATTGGTCATTTGTATCTTTTCTTTTATTTTCTTTGTCAGTCGCTATTGCCAATTTTATTGATCTAAGAACCAGTTCTTAGACATAGAGAATGGACTTGAGGACACGGGGAGGGGGAAGGGTAAACTGGGACGAAGTGAGAGAGTGGCATGGACATATATACACTACCAAATGTAAAATAGATAGCTAGTGGGAAGCAGCGCATAGCACAGGGAGATCAGCTCTGTGCTTTGTGACCACCTAGAGGGGTGGGATAGGGAGGGTGGGAGGGAGATGCAAGAGGGAGGAGATATGGGGATGTAGGTATATGTATAGCTGATTCACTTTGTTATAAAGCAGAAACTAACACACCATTGTAAAGCAATTATACTCCAATAAAGATGTTAAAAAAAAAACCCAGCTCTTTGCTTCAATAATATTATCTATTTTTTCTGGTTTTTTTTTTCTTTGTTTGTTTGTTTTGCGGTACACGGGCCTCTCACCGTTGTGGCCTCTCCTGCTGCGGAGCACAGGCTCTGGACGCGCAGGCTCAGCGGCTATGGCTCACGGGCCTAGCCGCTCTGTGTCATGTGGGATCTTCCCGGACCGGGGCACGAACCCGTGTCCCCTGCATTGGCAGGCGGACTCTCAACCACTGTGGCACCAGGGAAGCCCCATAACAGTTTTGAGTGTATCTCTTTACCTAGCTTTTTACTGGTTGTTTCAGGTATTATATTGTGTATAACTGACTTATCTACTGGTAGAATCATTTTACCAATTCAAGTGAAGTGTAGAAGCCTTAACTACTTTCTCTTTACTCTTCTCCATTCATATATAATTATTTAACTATTTCCTCTATGTACATTTATAACCACATCAGACAATGTTATAGGGTTTGCTCAGTTATTAAGTATAATTTAGAAGATTCAAGAGGGGAGGAAAAGTTTTTTGTATTTATATATAAATAATATATATATAAATATTAATAAGAATAATAAAATTAAGAAAAGGAATAATAAATGAGAATATTTCTTATTCTTGCTCTTTCTTTCTTTCTGATGCTGCACTATTCCCTTTTTTTTAAAAAAAATAATTTCCCTTCTATTTAGAAAAATGACATTATTTCAGAGTAGTCTGCTGGAGATAAATTCTCTTAGCTTTCCATCATGTGGGAAGGTCTTGGTTTCTCCTTCATTCCTGCAGGGTAATTTTGCTGGATATAGAATCCTGGGTTGTGTTTTTTTTCATCAGTTGAAAAATGTTGTCACTTCCTTCTGGTTTCCATGATTCCTGATGAGAAATCTTTTGTTATTTCACATTTTTCTCTGATAGATAAGGTATCATTTCTTTCTTGTTGCTTTAAGGATTTTTCCTTTGACTTTAATTGTTGGAAGTTTGACTATGGTGTACCTTAGGATCAGTTTTGGTGGGGTTAATTTGCTTGGGCTTCACTCAAGTTTTTGGATCTGTAGATTTATGTCCTATCAAATTTGATACATTTTTTGCCTCATTTCTTTGAATATATTTTCAGCCCCACTTTCTCTCTTCTATCCCCTAAGACTTAATTGACACAATGCTATAGTTTATCATAGTTCCATAGATCTCTGAGGCTCCATTTTTGTTTTTCTTTTCTTTTTCAGTCTGTTTTCTCTCTGTTGTTCAGTTGGGTAATTTCTATTGTTCTATCTTCCATCTGCTGATTCTTCCCTCTGTCCCCTCCATTCTGCTTTTTAGCACATCCATTGATATTTTATTTCAGTTATTGTGTTCTTCAGTTCTAAAATTTCCATTTGGTTCTTCATATCTTCTATTTCTTTGCTGAGACTCTATTTCATTTGTTTAAAGCATGTTTGTCATTGCTCATTGAAGCATTTTTATAATAGTGGCTTTAAAATCTTTGTCAGATAATTCTAACATTTCTAACATTTTGATATTGGCATTTATTGGTTGACTTTTTAAATCATTTTGAGATTTTCCTGATTCTTGATATTATTAGTGATTTTCTATTGAAACCTGGACATTTTGTGTATTATGTTATGAGACTTTATATCTCATTTAAATCTTCTATCTTAGTTGGTTTTCTTTGACACAACTCTAGGAAAGATAAGGGGAGAATGCCACCTGTTATTGCCTGATCGAGGTAGAAGTCCAACTTTCCTATCTGGCTTCTGTGAACTCCTGAGGAGAGTATGACTCATTACTTCTGTGCAGGGATGGGAATTCTAGCTCTGCACTGGGCCACCACTGATGCCACTTGGCTAGGAAGTGTAGATGTGTCTATTTACTGTTCCCATATGGTTTTCATGGATACCATGGTGGATTGGACTCATTATCAGAGTGGTAGTGAAAGTTTTGACTCTCCAAAACCTTCCTCTGATACCACCCCAAGGGAGGGGGAGAAACACCTCATTACAGCCTGGTGAGGGGGATAGTCTAGCCTTGCCACTCAACCTCTGGTGTCATGTTTGGCCATAGCAGGGCGGTTATTTTGTAGAAATTTGCTGTCTTGCTAGGCTGCCTCTTTCCTGGTACTTTGAATAGAGAATCTCCTTCTAAAATTCAAATTACTTGATATTGTCTGCTTAATATTGCCCTACTGGTCACCCATACTTTCTTATTTAAATTGTGTAGGCTGTTTTTTTTTTTCTTTCCTTGCTTCATTTTGGATAATTTATATTTCTAAGTTTTTTCAAGTTCCATAATTTTCTAATTATCTAATCTGCTGTTAGTCCCATTTAGTGAAATTTTTATTTCAGATCTGGTATTCTTCTTCTCCAAAAGTTCCCTTTTGTAGTTTTTTAATATCTTCTATTTTCCTCCTTATTAAATGCATTTTTTTCTTTAATTCTTTAGGCATATTTGGTTTATTTATAGTGCTACTTTAATGTCCTTATCTGCTGATTTAATCATCACTAATATTTCTAAGTCTGTTTTTACTGAGTGAGTATTTTCTTGATTATGGGTCACATTTTTTTACTCTTTACAGATGTTTATTAATTTTTCATGTGGTATGGGACATTATGAATTTTACATGGTTGAGTGCTAGCTTTTGTTGTACTCCTTTAAAAAATATCATACATTTTTTTCTGGATGCCAAATTAATTCATGTACAGATTAGTTTAATCCTGTCAAGCACTGTTTTTAAGATTTGTTAGGGCGAATCTAGAGTAAACTTTACTCTGGGGTTCAATTAGCCATACTACTTAGCCATGGCCCTTCTGGAATCTCTACTGAATGCCCTGTGTAGTCAACAACATTTCTCCACCTTGGCTGCTGAGAACTGATTCCTGGCTCTGTGTGTGCTCTGGGAATTGTTTGGCTAACAGTTACCCTTATTCTTCTTTCCAGTGTGTTGTTCTTTGTCTGACTTCATGGAGATGTACCCTATGTATATATTGAATTATATTTAGTCAAAGGTTCAAAAGGATCATTATATAGATTTTGAAGTTTTTTTTTCTCCACATAACACTCTCCCACCCCCTTTCCAGCACTCCACAAATTCTACTTGCCTTAACAATCATGATGTGGGATCTGTCTCTCCAGTTGAGGAAGATCATTGAGCTCTCCTTTGGTTTCTCTTTCATGTGCTGTAATCCAGAAGTTGCCTCCAGCAGAACTCAGCAATAATTGAGCTTTTTGTTTCTCTTTGCTCAGTGTTGCACCTCCTGTGCTGTCTGTTGACCAATATCCATTGTTTATTGTAGAAGGTAAGCCCAGTTACAGTTACTCTTGGAGGATCACAAACCCCATTTAAGTGCTACTACGTAAAGGGCACTGTCCTTTATCTCTAAACACAAGATAAACATTCCAATGTCTTTTCAGTCTTTCTTGACTATAAATAATACTTGTGGCCCACATTCTACTTTCAAGTGCCCTCCTATGTTCTGCAGCTGAGAATAAAAGCTGCAAATTTACAATCAAATGCTTCACTGTAGGAGATTTATTTTATGGTTTTTCTAGAGTCCAATCCATATGTTTTTTTCTAGAGCCCAATCCTTAAGTTCACAGTTAAAATCAGTCTCAAAAACAGAAGGGAGTTTTGACAGTACAATGGCTTGCTGTAGGGAGGTTATATGCAGCCATTATCTGGACCGGTAACCCTCATAGTTGGAGACCTTGGGCATAAAGAAGGCATTAAGGGCAATAAGAGATTAAAGTAAATTTAGAGAAGTTCCCAGAGGTAGTTGTCAATGAGAAGAACATATCAAAGATAACTGCAATATGCTTTATAATCTTGCATCTGGTGGAATTGACTTCTCACTTTTCAGAGTTAAGAAAAGTTACCTCTCCCATTGTCTTAAGCAGGGGTCCCCAACCCCCAGGCTGCAGACTGGTACTGGTCCGCAGCCCGTTAGGAACTGGGCCACACAGCAGGAGGTGAGTGGCAGGCGAGTGAGTGAAGCTTCATCTGCTGCCTCCCATCGCTCCCCATCACTCGCCTTACCGCCTGAACCATCTCCCCCAACTTCCATAGAAAAATTGTCTTCCACGATACCAGCCCCTGGTGCAAAAAGGTTGGGGACTGCTGGTCTTAAAAGCTGGTGGTAGAGGTTATGGAGTAAAGAAAGTAAGTTTCTGGTATAAACATGGCTGTGTAGGTCAACATCTTTTTCTTAACCTGTGACAAAGCATACAGAAAAAAAGGAAGAAAACAAGCAAAACCAAAAAGGTCCAGCAAATTTTACTTTTGTGAAATTGTGGGGCAGATTGAATCTACAGACTCGAATGTAAGAGTTTTTAGAGAGTTGATACTGGGCAGGAGCAACACAAGGAGAAAAAGGATGAGAAAAGGTAAGAAAAGAAGGAAGGCAATAATAAAGATTTGTATAGAAACTGATGAAATAGAGAATAGAAAAACAGGAGAGAAAATTAATTAAAACCAAAAGTTGGTTCTTTGAAAATGTTGGTAAAATCGACAAACATTTAGCTAGACTGAAAAAGGAAAGATGACTCAAATAACTAAAATCATTAATGAAAGAGGGACATCACTACTGACCCTAAGCAAATTTAAAAAGAAAATAAGATATACTACGAACAACTGTGTCACAACAGATTAGATAACTTAGATGAACACATTCCTAGAATGGCAGCAACTACTGAAACTGACTTCTAAAGAAATAGAAAATCTGGTTAGACATTTAATAAGTAAAGCTAGACTTATCATGGTGATCATTTCATAATGTATTTAAATGTTGAATCACTATGGTATACACCTGAAACTGACATAATACTGTTCCTTAACTATATTTAAATTGTAAAAAAAGGTAAAAAAAAAAATAAAAGTAAATAAAATAGTGTAGTATTTGTGTGTGACCTACACACATCCTCCTGGGGAAAAAAAAAAAAAGAGAGAGAGAGAGGGATAGAATTAGTAATTTAAAAACTTCCCAGGGCTTCCCTGGTGGCACAGTGGTTGAGAGTCCGCCTGCCGATTCAGGGTACACGGGTTCGTGCCCCGGTCTGGGAAGATCCCACATGCCATGGAGCGGCTTGGCCTGTGAGCCATGGCCGCTGAGCCTGTGCCTCCGGAGCCTGTGCTCCGCAGCGGGAGAGGCCACAACAGTGAGAGACCCACGTACCGCCAAAAAAAAAAAAAAAAAAAAACCTTCCCAAAAGAAAAGTTTAAACTGAGATGGTTTCAGTGGTAAATAATACCAAACATTTAAAGAAAAATTAATACAGATTATTCACAAATTATCCCAAAATATAGAAGAGGAGAGAACAATTCCCAGGTCATTCCATGGAGCCAGTATTACCCTGATACTAAAATCAGACAAGGATTTCACAGAAAAGAAAACTACAGACCAATATCTCTTATGCATGTAGATGTAAAAATCCTCAGCAAAATATTAGTAAACCAAATCCAACAATTTATAAAACTGATTATACACTATGATCAAGTAGGATTTATCTCAGGAAGTGAAGATGGGTTCAACATCTGAAAATCAATTAATGTGATATACCACATCAAAACCCACCTGATCATCTCAATAGATGCAAGAAAAAAATCTTGACAAAATCCAACTCCCTTCCATGATAAAAGAACTCAACAAACTAGAAATAGAAGAGAACTTCCTCAACCTAATAAATGGAACCTATGAGAAACACACAGTAACTTTACACTAAATAGTGAAGTGCTAAAAGCTTCCCCCCTATAATCAGGAATGAGGCAAGGATATCTATTCATGCCACTTCCATTCAACATGGTACTGCAAGTTCTAGCCAGAGCAAAAAGGCAAGAAAATAGAAGACATCCAGACTAGAAAGGAAGAAATAAATATCTCTGTTCACAGATGACAGGATCTTGTAACAGAAAATTTTAAGGAATCCACCTAAAAAAACTATTAGAATTAACAAGGAAATCCAACTAAGTTGTGGGATTAAAGATCAAACTATAAAAATCAATCGGATTTCTATACACTAGCAATGAAAAATCTGGAAGTAAAGTTAAGAAACGATTCTAGCTATTATAACATCGAATAAAATACACAGGAACAAATTTAACAGAAGAAGTGCCAAAATTATATAATGAAAACTGCAAAACATTGTTGAAATAAGTTAGATACTAAAATAAATGGAAAGACATCTCGCGTTCATGGATCAGATAACTTAATATTGTTCAAATGGCAATACTCCCCCAAATTGATCCACAAATTCAATTCAATCTCTCCCTACATAAAAGCAAGAAGTAGAACAATGTATATTGTATCTGTGATAGATAGATAGATAGATATTTGTATCACTTATATTTTCATAAAGTCTGGAAGGATTTACAAGAAATTAACAAAAGCATGCAAGCATTAATGTACTGCCAGCTTGCATTTTGTGGTAGTTGTTACATTGAAACTGGGTGAATGTGGGAGCAAGGTAGCTTTATTCATTGTTCTGCTTTTTATATTCTGTGCATTATTTTAAAAAAGGAAATGGGGAACATACAGGAGTAGGAATTCCCACCCCAGCAGCTTGTAATGCAGCCAAGGCTGATTTACAGAGTCAGACCAGGATCACTTAGCTCATCAATTCAACAAATAAGCTCTGTGTGGAGGTACTCCTTATAGGACGTGTGGCTTCACATTACTTTGGACTTCCAGAGAATATGACTAAGACTAAGATGAGAGCAAGTGAGGGGAAAAGGAGATCAGAAGGAGGTCACTCACTAATTCCAGTGGGATCTGAACTTCTTTATTTCATCTCCATGGCAGCGGTAGCTAAGACTCTCCCATGTTGCTCCAGTTGGCCTTTTCTTGGCACCGTGGTTGCTTATCCAAAGGCAGAGGAGATCTAGAGGAGGTGAAAGGTTTATCTGAGGATAATTGCTGCTCAAAGGAGTAGAAAAGGTGGGGACAGAAGGAGAAAAAATGAAAAGGTGTGTGGAGGAGTTCCTGCTGATTCTATTTAACTTTGGGTACAAGAGGGCAGCAGATGGACTTTTGAGAAGAGTAAAATTAGCCAGTTCTTTGACCTCGATCCATGTTTGGATTTGTTCAGATTTTGGAGCTCACATCACAAAATGGGAAACATTTTGTTGGATTAGCGTCATCTGAAAGCGGGAAAGACTTTCCAGAGGCCTTACCATCTTTATGTAAGAAATCCTCCTGTCCCAGTTCTCTTTTGCCTTTCTCCACACTTCTGCTTTGTACATCTTTCTGAAGTTAATGAATTGAAAACTATCACTGCTTAATTGCTTTTAGCGATGGACCCCTGCATGGGTGGAAATGGATGTGCTCACATCTGTCAGAGTCAGCATGGCGTGGCCAGGAGTGCCTGTCACCCAGGGTACCAGCTGTCTGAATACAAAAAGGCCTGTGCAGGTTGGAAGTTGAAACTGATGGATTAATTGGGTAATTGTTTGAAATTCTGTGGTAATTCAGTTTTGATTAGTCAGAACAGCTAGGAGAAAGGTGTTTTCATTTATGCTTAAAAAAGAACATTTATATTCTTATTTGATCATTCTGAAAGGTATTTTTATGAAACTTTAAAAACTCAGTGAAATTTTTAGTTACAAAAAATGATCTGGTGTAGTTTCAGAATTAATTCTTTTTGTTTTCTGTTTTTCATTCTGAAGTGAATTCCAGAATTAATATTTCAAAACCTTCCATAACCTCACAGGGAGTTTTTTATTATAGGCTACAGAAGGTGGGGATAACCTTCGAAAAGCAACTATGTGCAAATGAGTGCTCTCAGAAGTTAGGAATAATTAAAACCAAAAAGAAAGAAACTCTATAACTACAAGGTTACTTATTTCTGTTTCCTAGAAATAGCAAAAGACACACTTCAATTCAAAGATGAAAGTGATAAATTACTTCGTGACCAGAACTGATAAATGAAGTCATTCCTGTGGGACTGTCTTTGTTTTAATAACTTCTGAGAAATCACAGAATCCTTCATTTTTATCACAGCATTTCCATGAAATGAGAAACAGTTTATTTGCATTAATTAAGAAAATACAAAATGTTTCCTGACTTATGGGACTGATAAACACTTTAAGAAATTGAAAAAGAATTAGACATAAAAATTAGTGTGAAGTTAGTTTTTTTTTTCTTTAAGCCAAAACCAAGATAAAGTTTTCTGTGGATTATGTTAACGTACTTTTCTGACAGAGAACATTTCTGCTTTGGTCCTCTGTTTGCATGGCACCTACCTTGCTGAGTTTCTGACACAGAATAGGATCTTATTAAAATTTGTGGAAAATTGACAAATGTATACATATATAGATATATACATATATCCATACTTATCTATATAATATCTTTTTCAAATTTTTATTTTAATAATATCTGGTACATTATTCCTAAAAAGTCTGTCCCCAAAGTTACTGCCTATGTAGGGTTTTATAAATACCTTAGAAAAATGAGTATTTCTCTTAAGAGTCCTGGTGGGGGGTGGCATGCAGGACCGTACAAGGAGGAGGTTCTATTTGGGAAAATAATGGTGAGACCTATCCATTTAAAGGGGGGGCCTGCAGAAACTACATGGGCCACAAAATGAGGTTATACTGAATAGACTTGGCCATCAGTGTCAGGAGAGAGAGGGGGCACCAGTGTTTAAATGGCATTGCCCTGTAACAATCATATGTACAATATACACCATGGATTGCTACATATGAAGACTCCAAATCTGCCTTGTGTATGGCCACTTGTACTGTCTTAAATCAGAGAGATACCATTTTTGGTTAAGAATTTGATATATATTCATGAAGACAAATTACAATGACTTCTGCCTATATTATTAGAGGATAGAAAAGGTCTATTTTTTTGTTTGTCTTCTCTTTCTTCAAATTAATAGATACTAGTAGGTTCTAATAGGTAGAAAGAAGTGTTTGAGAACATAAGACCCACAGTAGAGTTCACGTCATTCGCAGTTGGTTTATTTGCAAATATGGAACCTATGTGGTATTTTACTGTTACGTTTGATGTTGGGGGTTGAGAGGCAGGGGATGCTTTAGTGTATTTTTATAGTTTACAAATAAACCTTAATTCCAGCTCTGAAGACACAGCTCCTGTGTATCTCTTTCTGCAGATGTAAACGAGTGTGCTGAAGGGCTTGCTTCCTGCCGCCATCGCTGTGTGAACACAGTGGAATCTTTCGCTTGTGCCTGCCACCCTGGTTTTGAGCTGGGAGCTGATGGAAAACAGTGTTCAAGTAAGTGGCAATAATCACAGCCCAGGAAATGTGTGGCGTTTTACAAGTATTAAACAAGAGTAACAAACAAAAGAACTACACTGAATGTCTTGCCGAAGTGGAAGCTCCTGAGAATGTTTTCCCCTGGGGTAGGCTGGGTGTGGGAGCTTCGAAGACCAACCCCCTCATTTTAATTTGACAAAACAGGGGCCCAGAGTCAACAGAAAATGGTCGGTATCATGATCCACAGTGTAGACCACAAGGACTAAGTCTCAGGTCTTCTGACTCGGGGCTGTCTTGGACCCATGGCTCTCCTTTGTGAAGAGTCTGTCTTCCTTCACCACCTCTGCTGTGCGATATTTATTGAACACTAATAATTCCAGTGTAAAACTCAGGGAAAAGGAACTAGCAGGAGTGAAGGAACCAGCAGCACAAGGGGCGGCTCTAGATTGTAATATCATCTCTCATTTTCCATCTCAGTTCCAAAGATGCCCTTTCCAGTTCTCCACATCTTAGTAAACCATCCATTCCGGGCGGAAGTCAAAAATTCAATTATGCAAATGAGTAAGTGACAGAACTGGGACTTTAGGCTTTAGGCTCCAAATATACTATCCTTTTAACTTTGTTATGTATTTGTATACATCATATGTCTCTTGATCAGTTTTAATTAAGGAAGAATAATAAGGCTAATGATAAACAGAATAAATTATGTAATGTTTTTACCTAAGCTCTCTCATGAAGAGACATTCTTAAGGTCACTAAGTTTTTCATTCTCTTCCAGTGCATAAAACTCTAATTCTTTAATGCCTGGGTTGCCAGTGTAGCCTTAAGGTCTGTTGGTATATTTCTACTGCTTAAAGACAGGGCAGTTTTGCTGCAGTGATATTTGTCTTTTAAAGAGCAAACTAAATAACATGGGAGAGAAGAATTAACTACTAATTAGGATATAACTTCTTTTGAAGTGAATCTTTCTCTCAATGCCCTGAGGAGTCCTTTCAGGCAGAGAGAAATGTGGATGGGTTTTTCTTTCTTATTAATATCTTGGCTTTTTAATGTGGCCAGAGGTTTAGGAGGTGAGTACATTTTACAGATGCCTGAAATAAAATCCCTTGCAATCTGACTGGTGAGTTCTCAGTTATCATGAAAGAGGGGGTCATTATTGCTAATGAGTCATGAGGTATAGGCTTTCTGTGAAAGTTACTTGGGAAAGCAATTTGCCCTAGAGTTGAATACATTTGATAGAAGTGTATTTTTACATTTATTTCCCTCATGTGAATATTTGGCTAAGTTCTTTGTGTAGCTCTCACCAGACCTCAATATTTACTAACTGACACACAAAACTTTCTTGGTGAAAACTGGTATTTTGAGTGCTTTAAAACTTGTAGGTGGGGTAAATGTTTTCAGAACATGGTAATGTTTAGCAATGAGGGACTTCCCTGGTGGCGCAGTGGTTAGGAATCTGCCTGCCAATGCAGGGGACGTGGGTTCGAGCCCTGGTCCGGGAAGATCCCACATGCTGCAGAGAAACTGAGCCAGTGTGCCACAACTGCTAAGCCTGCACTCTAGAGCCCACGAGCCACAAATAGTGAGCCTGTGTGCCACAACTAGTGAGCCCGGGTGCCACAACTACTGAAGCCCACATGCCTGGAGCCCATGCTCCGCAACAAGAGAAGTCACCGCATTGAGAAGGCCCTTGCACCGCAACAAAGAGCAGCCCCAGCTCGCTGCAACTAGAGAAAGCCCGCGCAAAGCAAAGAAGACCCAACACAGCCCAAAATAAATAAATTAATTAATTAAAAAAAAGAAAAAAACAATGAATTACGTGTTCTTCATGTAACAGTATATTTTAGGCAAATATTGTTTTAACTTTTTCCTAGGACAACAATATTTTGTATTTATATCATTTCTTCTCAGAGGCTCTCAAAATACTGTATAGCATAAACATCGAATCCTCAAAGTGTGCTATGAATGAACTATCACTATCTTGTGATTAGAAATTAGAAAATTCCGGATCTAGCATGGTTAAATAAAACTGTCCCCAAACTACCAAGCAGTATATAGTGAACCTAAGTTCCATATGTATTTAATGCATATTTAATATATTGAGTAAATAATGATTATTTGCTATCTATGAGAAACCATGGGGATCAGATTTTAAAGTTTTTTTAAAGCATATTTTTAGGTATGATAGTTAGACAGTGTCATCTGTATCAAGAACGCAGACTCTCAGCTTACTTCTAGTGGCCAGTTCTAGATGAGTATGCGCATGTCTGAGTCCCGTATAGTTTAGCTCTTTATGAGGTTACAGTAATGTCATTTATATGTAAAGTACCTCCGGCAGTCTTACAGCTGCATTGATCACAGGGAAACGAGAATAGGAGCCAAACTTTGAAATATGTCTCCCTACAGAGTATATGCTAACATACTGTGAAAACTATCAGTTCCCTTAATTATTTCAGCCTTTCCTTTAGCTCTCTTATTTTGCTGTGTCCTAAACTAGCTGTTTCTAAACCCAAAGGCATTCTTATTTTCAACAATAAATTCATTAGCATAATCTTTTTTTTGTTTATTCAATCATTCAAAACCTATTTGTTTTTTAATTTTAGCACTTTTTTTTAACATCTTTATTGGAGTATAATTGCTTTACAATGGTGTGTTAGTTTCTGCTGTATAACAAAGTGAATCGGCTATACATATACATATATCCACATATCCCCTCCTTCTCGGGTCTCCCTCCCATCCTCCCTATCGCATCCTTCTAGGTGGTCACAAAGCACTGAGCTGATCTCCCTGTGCTATGTGGCTGCTTCCCACTAGCTATCTATTTTACATTTGGTAGTGTATATATGTCCATGCCACTCTCTCACTTCATCCCGGTTTACCCTTCCCCCTCCCTGTGTCCTCAAGTCCATTCTCTACTCTCAAAACCAATTTTTGAACATCTGTTACGAGCTGGGTAATACAAGATGATGAAGGTACAGAGGAATGAGCACAATGACAGGGATGTGCCCTGGGCGCCCTGGACACATGGCTGCTGCCTAGCATAGACTGGAAGCTGGGACCGGGGAGCATGATTTCTGTACATGTAACTATACAGCAACATAGCAGATACCTTGGCAGTTTGAATGGTGATACAGGCTCTCAAGGAATACCACAATCCTAAGTGCCCTTGTCCTGTTCTTTCCCATCTTTCTTCTTTCAAAGGATTCAGGAGTTAAGAATGGAAGGAAATGAACCAATGTAGTCGCTCTCATTTAGAGGTGTGTCCAAGCAACACAAATGAAGAACAGTAAAGGCCAATGGTGAAAATAGCAGAGTATCTAATTCCATACTTTTAACAATGATGCAAAGCATTCTTTTATTTTTCATTTTCTCGCTTAGAAAATGATTGATTATAATACCTGTGTGCTCAGGAAAATTGACATCTATATACTGAGCTGGATGCCCCCCAAAGTGCCCCAAAGTAGTGGCATGTACCATGATCAGCAAATTAGTGCTCAAAGTAAGAGAATGTTTATGTAATAAGTGACTTTTGTATACATCAAAGCTGATTAGCATATGAACATGATACCAGTTACATATAATCAGCTAACTCATTGGTTTTTTGTTCATAGTTTTGTTCCAAAGTCATTTTTAACAGTATTTTCATGTACTCACAGCCTAAAAAAAGGGCAGATATTAACATACCATTAGTTTGAGAACAGATATGTCAGCTGTATTTGCTTTCTGATCATTGATTCAATACACATATTTTTTACATTCTGAAAATACTGAAAATTCCCAGACGTAAGTGTCCTTTAAGATACGTTTAATAACCATTGGTGGACTCATTACCTTTCTGCCACACTCTGTCAGTTTGACATTATTTATAGGTTTATAAGCTTTTTGATATGGTCTAGATATTTACAATGCTTAATAGTCCTCAGACTTTTACTTTTATATGCTTAGAGTGTTGACAGATTTCCAATAAAGTTAGTCATCTCCCAACAGAGAGAGTGTACCCATTGTTGCCATATATTCAGATTTCTCTGTTATTATGCTAATAATTCTCTTTTGCTTGTTTTGGAAAGGGATTGAATTGGAAATTGTCAATAGCTGTGAAAAGAATAATGGTGGTTGTTCCTGTCACTGTGAACATGCAGTTGGTGGGCCCTGTTGCTCCTGTAACCATGGACACCGGCTTGATTCAGATGAGAAAACATGCATAGGTAATGTATGGTAAATGCCATCTTCCTTCAGAGGTTGCCCTGGATTCATTTAGCCCTTTCTTCTCTAATACTTAGTGCTCTAATGTAGCCACATCTCTCAAACTGCAAGAAGTAAAGTGAACAGTGTCTTTGGCTACTGGATAAATATAAAAGAAATACTAATTGACAGAAGACATCATTGTGTTTAGATATTTACTTTGAAGTTAAAGGAGATTTAAAACTTATTAGCAATATATATGGACTTAACAGTTTTATTTCTGGAAAATATTCTAAGGCCTATCTAACCATTTAATGTAATTTGTAATTCAAACAAAAATGCCACCATGCACGCTAATTCTCTCCACCACAAGCAGAAGCAATCATGTTCTTTGGTTTTCAACTTGGTGATAATTTGGATGTCACCTTTGACATGGCAGGTAGCTACGGTCCAAAAGAAAACTTTAAAAGATGTTATTCTTTGGAAATCCCAGCTCAAAACTATTTTTAATGGATAACTTTTTCTACATATTATCAGAACTTATATCGTTTGAGACAATGAGAAGAATAAATTCCACCCCAGCCTTGCTTCATAATGAAATGTTTAATCTAGAACTTCTGAGAAAAAGGAATATCTACTAAAAATAGGAAGAGTGAGCATCAAACTAAATTACTATGTGCTCTGGGTCTGAGAGCACCTACAAGCCCCTAAAACAATTTGCCATCATTCGAGAATTATGACACCATATTTGCTTGTTTTCTTTTGTGATACTTTATATCACCTTTCTTAAAAATTATGATGTGAGTACTAAAAAAATCTTTGACCATTTCATGCTACAGTATGATTTGAGGCAAACTGAAGTACCAAAAGAGAAGAGGTGAATTTCAAAAGCCTAAGTCATTGAGATTTTTTAGTTTGGCACTAATGTGGCAGAGTGAACTTCAAGGGATTTTGAAGTATTCTGGTTTCATAAATTATTTAACCAAAACAATGTCATTACTTGTTATTTCTTGATCGAACATCACCTTCTGCATTTTTCTCAGTGTCTATGGTGATTAACTTAATGAAACCAGTTGATTGCCTTGCTTCTTTTTTGTAATGAAAATTATGCTTATAATTTTCTACCTTGCTAACATTTGTATCTCTGGAAAAAATAAAGGGCTTCCTTTCTTCTTTGCTTCCTCGCTCCCTCCCTCCCTTCCTTCTTTCCTTCCTACCTTCTTTTATTGACTGTTGGGTAAGGGAAACTGGAATTTTGCTAAACCTTTTGTTTGCAACTTATAGTTTGATATCTTTTCTTATTCTTTGAAAAGTACAGTTCAGTAAATTTCTTATTTACAGCCAGAAAAAATAGCATCTTCCAGGGTCAAAATGTAGAAAATTGCATATTTATGACATTTCAGCAGTCAACATGACAACATTGTTTTGTTTACAGCTCAAGTTTATTTCATTTTCCAACGATAAATAACACTCATTCCTAAAGACCAAATATTCACTAGAGTAAAGGCAATGATTTGTTTGGAGTGTGCATATACGTACTCGGCTTATTTGCCTGAGAACAGATTAAGGCCATGGATGCTTTGTAAAACATTCATGCATGAGGGAAATTAAACAATTTTCTTTTTAGTGTATTTTAGGATCCACTTTCCTTTTACATAACTTTCATTTTACACAACTTTCCTTTTACAAATAAATGTGTTCTAGTCTGCAAATGGTCAGTCTTGCCCAAATGCAAAAATGTATTAGGGCTAAAACCTAGAGATGTGTTAATGCAATTTGAAAGACAACTATACAAAATACAAGTGTCTGACCAGCAGTAAGTTCACTAAATTTAACAATTGGTAGTTATCAGAAAAAAATTTTATTCTAATCTTTGGAGCTTTATTCAGTGATTATGCGTAGGGGGTAGATACAGAAGGTCAAGTTTTTTCAAGGTTTACGTTTGATGCTTTTCTGAAGTCATAGTTGAGATGTTTAATTGTTTCACCTGACTGCAATTAATGCTGTAGTTTTGATTAGGGCTAAATTTTTAAGTACAGGTGAATTTCTCTGCGATGCTGCAATATTTGGTGTATTGGCCAATGTAAATAGGAAAAATATTATCATCGGAGAGGAAGAAAAATTAAAAATAAAAAATAAGCAAGGAAAGATATTACCAAATAAGATCTGGAAAGGAATCAAGACATTTAGGAAAACAGGTGATATAAGGGTTGAAGGGACAGGACATTTTAAGAAAGGAAGAGTGGGGTTTCAGATGAGTTCTGTACATGAGACAGAAATAACCCCAGAGGAATGATAATAGAAGAAGAATCCAAAATGGGTCATAAAATGATAGATCGAGGAATTCATTTTTCCAGTTATGTGATGCAATTGTGCTCCTTACTGGTTGAGAACAGGGAATCATGAGACGTATATGTTTAGAGGCTCTGGTGATATCTGAGAAGACTTTTAAAAAAATCTTGAAATAAGAAAATCCAAAAAACATAAAAGATAATGTTTTAGATAAAATGAAACTGAATTTTTTAAAGTTTTTTTTTGTCCTCTATATTCATGCTATGTAATACAAAGGATAAATGAAGTTTTAATATAAGAAAGGAAAAAAATATCATCTAGAGTTTTGTGAGTAGCACTGCTTGTGACATTTTGCAGGAGAAAGAATGTTTTGTGTCCAAATGACCTTCATTTGGATATTTTATGGTGACCCCTAACCTTAGCTGATTGATTGCATTTTCTTTCCTTCCTTTCTCTTGTCTGCATTTTCTTACATTGGTACCCTTTCCAAGGTTAATTGAGACACTGACCTTTTATATCTGGGGCCGCTCATGTAGTTATGGAGCAATGGGATTTTGTAAACTCAGCACTGACAGGCCACCAAACTTAACAATTCAACAAAGGGGGTAGAATTGAACTAAGGACCTATAGTCAAAAACCCTGACCACACAATTCCCAGGTGTCTAGCCTGGTGAAAGCAGTGGGTAAAGAGTCTGTTGCTACCCTTTAGCCAATTATATTATAAATGATCCCCTCAAAACTCAGGATAAATCGATTAGCCTTTGGCTGAAAGGTTTCAATTTGACATCTTCTGGTGCATTTTTATTTTCTGCAGGGCAAATAAAGGAAGACACATGCCAGATTGTAGAATCCTAGAATAACAGTGCTGAAGGAGACTTAAAGATCATCATTTAGAAAGCTGTTTATCTGCTAGGACACTCCAGGGTGATAGTGTCACCAATTATAATAAAAACTCATCCCAGTCAAAGCATCATCGAAAAGTTCAAGCAAATGCCCTGAAATATTCTGTAATTTAACACATAATATTTAAAATGATTGTCTGCCCTCTCTCTAAATTGCCTTTATCCACTTCTCTTCCCAGTCACGTGACTTCTTTTTGCTTGGGAACGTTCTTTCATCTGAAGTTCCAGAAGAACAAACACATGGGGGCCTAAGACTGCCTCCTCTTTGCAGCTATTAAATGTCCATTAAGTGGAATTTTTTGGCTCTTCTTCTCAAGCTGTTTTTTTGTTGTCGTTCTTCAAGTTCTCTGTTTGTTCAGTTAGATTGCTGTTTAAACTGGAAAAATAGCAGAGATCTCTTACCCTGTGCTTATAAATGCATTTGGAGATTACTTACAGCCTTTTCAAATAAATACCAGGCATAGAAGCATGTCAGAAACGTACACCCAAATGCGGCCTCATTTGTTTTGTGTTATAGTCTCTTCAATGTCTGTACTCAGTAACCTGAGAAATAGAAAATGGTTAGTAAATCAGTTTTAATTTCGAAGTGAGGCTTATCAGCACCTTCAAAGGTCAGTTAAATTCCTGCCCTTAAGTAACAGAAATGTCCTTTCCCCCTTTAGACCTTGATGAATGTGAGAGTGGAGAAGCCTGCTGGGCCCAGCTCTGCATCAACTACTTAGGAGGCTCTGAATGCAGTTGTCAGGAAGGCTTTCGGATCAGTTCTGTTGCTTGTGGATGTGATGTTGAATTCCTGAGCTCTAACGTGAAATCCCTGATGTGATGGGGCAATCAATGGAGGGGGAATATCTGAGGCAGAGGGTTAGGGTGGGAAAGGGAAGGCTTTGACACTAAAGAGACTTGGATCTCTCTGTGGCTTAACCATGTTCTACTATATGAACTTGGGTGCTCTGAGCCTCAGATCCTCATCAGTAAAGTGAAGACAATAATGGGATTACTGGGGAAATTAAGAAAAGTAATATATGTAAAGTGCCTGCTACTGTGATTGACATCGAGAAATCACTCAACTAAAAGCAGCTATTATTATTATAATAATAGTCATCGGCCCATAATCCCTTTTACCTAATTTAATATATATATAGGCAAGTGAGAGATTCCAGCAAGCCATAGCACACTGCCACAGGAATTGCTCTTGGCAAGCTTAACTGGAGTCAGAGGTGATTACTGAGTGTCCTTCTACTTTAAGGGCAATAGCAAAAGGATTGCCGGTTCACAAGCCACAGTCCAAATCTGTATCAGAATCCTTTATATATCTGATATCAATCTAGATAATGCAAGTTTTAAGGTGAGTCATTTTATAATTTTCTAACTTATTTGTTGAAATTGATTCACTTACCTTTTAGATGACTTCTAGCTGATAGGTGTATTTTTATATGATAGGAGAGTTTGAATTCAGTGAGTAGAGTTAATTCACTTTTTTATACCATTAAGAAGGGCTCATGTAAGTCATTGCTGTAAATTACTTTAACGAGTTTACCTTAAATATATAATCTTTAAATTTTCATTTGTGATTATTATTACCATTATTTTGAACCTTACTTTTCTTCTTGAAATCAAAGATTCGAAGATTGTTATCTATTTCAATAATAGTCAGATTATATAAGAAGACTTTAATGCCTCAGAGAAAATAGTGTTTCTTGGATTAAAGAAATAAATTCTTGTATTCTGTTGAGGATGATAGTTGTGTTTCTTCATATAGGTGCCAAGCTCCCCAGCCTTGCAGTATAGATAACAGCAAAGAACATACAACTATGATATCTATATATTCTAAACACAGTAGAGCATATTACCACTTACACCTCCCATCCAATTAACAGGGCCAAAAAAAATTGAATTTCATGTACCATCTGTTCTTAAGCAAAGTGAGCCAAGAGATGATTGTGAATATACATACTTGGGTACACACATCCAAATGGAAAAGGTATCCACAATCTGAGGCCAGACCTGGAAACTCAGCTTCATAAATGAACTTTTAGTATATTGAACACATTGATCAAAGTCTGGGCTCAGATGTGGACATAACACCAGTAAGTCATATGAGATTAAGGCCTAGCCTTCATCCGTCTCTAAAATTCTCCACAAACTGTGCACAGAATTATGCGTGGAATAAAGGCTTCACCATAGATATTGAATAATTCAAGAGTGAATGAACGTTCTGCAAAATGGTACACAGCCTAAGACCATGTAAGTTTTAAATTCTTCCTCAAATCTCATGAACAAGCTCTCAGAAAGACCTTGCTTATGCAGGTAAACTATGGTAAACTTGGAAATGAGTGAAGGAAAAGTAATTGGCAGGATATATTTGAGGAAGAATTGGGGCTATGCTTTCTATATAACAATACATTGTTATTGGTTAATAAAGGTGACAGATATGCCCATGAGTTCATACGGTCTATTTTATCTCTCAACGCCTATGAGCAAACACTTTAAATTTTCCCAGATGTGGGTGAATGTCTGGATCTCAGTATCACCTGTGACCAACTACGTATCAACTCTGTGGAAAACTGTGAGTATACTTGTGAGGAAGGCTGCAGAATTGGAAGTGATGGAAAAACGTGCATCTCTAAGTTGCTGTGGAGAGTTTTATCAAATCTCTTCTAACCGACTTCAACCCTTGTCTTGTTCTTTGGGAGCACGGAGACCATATATTCTTTAACTCAACCTGTCCTCCCCTTTCTCTCTTCACAGACTGAGATCTTGCTTTTCCTTTTGTTCTCTCTGCGGCAGTTTCAACTCTGTGCTTGCTGCTTCTCACCTTCGTTTACAATAGGCGGTTTGAAATGGCTTTCTCAAAGAGTTTTACCTTTCAGCTGCCCCCTGCCTTGACTGTCTAGTTCAGACTCTCTCATTTTTCCCATCAACCCTTGCTCAGTTTTTCCTTCTTTTAACCAGCATGTGGAATCCAGGTCTTTCCCTGTGCGGTCTGAGCTTTAGATGATGATGAGCTAAAGGAAGAAGAAGAGGAATTAGATATTGTGAAGTTTCCACGTCTTCTATTCAAGAGCCCACCTCAACTGCTTCATTATGTGGCCACCTCTCTGCCTCTCACCCACGAAGGTGAAGAAGATGAGCTGGAAGAGGGGAAAGATATTCGAGGAGAACTGACTGCTTTGCACAGAGTTGGTGCATAAAAGCATGTATCTCATTAAAGTCACCTCTTTTCTCCATTTTTAGATAGTTCACATAAATCTTTCATAGACAATTTCATTATCAATGTTTAATGCCATCAAGCGTTTTAACATGATATTAGCAAGAAAAATGGGACCAAAATTACTTCTTCAAAGCTCCATATGAAATTCATCATCTTTTGTCTTTCTTCCCTTTAGCACAAAAAAAGGTTGCTATGTAGGTATGTGTGGACCAAGGGGTGCAGGGGGGTGGGCGCTATTGAAAATGTGATACAGTGAAATGGAGCTGAAAAATAGCTTTGAATTAGCGTAATGGAGAGAAGGATTGGGACCTTTTAGTTCTAACAGTTTAAACTCTACTAGAAGTCATTTTGGTATAGTTCAAATTTACCTTAAATAGCCTTAAAATCTAGACCCTTTCTAAATTTTAAAATGCAGAGAACCAATGGTTCAATATGCTCAAGTGGACCAAGAAAAAATATCTTTACAAATGGGAGCAGTTTTTCTTATATATCCATGCAACGGAACTCAAGCATCAAATCGCTTCTGATCAGAATACATTAACATAACCTCTTTCAGAAGTAACAGTTTGCAGCCAGTCTGCTGCTTCTTTTTCTTTTCTTTGTAAGACAGAGCTGCTCTTTTTGTTCTCCCTCTATTCCTTGTATTTTAAGAGCATCAAAGCTTAATGATTTCTTTAGAAGACATTCAGTAAAATAGCAGATTTGTTTATATGCTATGGTCAATGATAATAATATCAATAAATGCATCTGCATAATGATAGAAATGCTTTAATGTTACTGCATTAGACTCCTGATACTCTGGCTACTCAAAGTCAGCATAGAAATAGTTCAGGACTACCAAGACAGTCAGAACTTGAGTGGCCAAGATCTAGAGAGAAGAGAAGCTCAGACAAGTGAGATGGACAATCTGTGCTCCTTTTCTCCTTGAGCCATTTGCTAATGTATTGGCTATGCAGACAGAGAAGCCAGGAAGTCTACCGACAGCTGCAAAGAGAGTAAGGAGCTAAGCACAGTTATCAGCAGTATCATGCATGGTGCCAGAGAGGTAGAAGTTGGAGTTGAGGATCCGCCAAGGTGGAGAAGCCTTGCTAAACATGACAGGCTTTCAACTGGGACATCTGAAAGACCCCATCTAGAAACAGGGGCAAATCTTAAAATGGAATGAGCCTTAAAAAAACAACTAAGATAAAGTCTATCCATCCTTATTCAGATTAAGGTAATTTCCCTCAAGAATGGAACAGATAAACACATTATGGTACATTTATACAATAGAATACTATATAGCCATAAAAAATAAACTAGTGAACACACAATATGTGTGAGTCTCATAAACATTATATAGAATGAAGGAAGCTTGATACCAAAGAGTACATACTTTACAATTCCATTTATATAAAGTTCAAAAATAAGGGGAAATAATCCATGGTGATATAAATCAGAATAGAGCTTAATTTGTAAGACTAATGATTAAGTATCATCAAGTCACCTTTCAGTTTTTGGGGTGCTGGTAATATTCTATATCTTCATCTGGGAGGCATTTACATGGGGTTATTTACACTGTGGGAGAAAAAAGTATGAAGTGTACACTTGAGTTCTGTGCACTTCTCTGCATGTATATTAAATCTCAGTAAGAAGGCTTACTTGGGAAAAAAAAAAAAAAAACTTTGCATAAAACAGCCTGGAAGGAAAAACACTGAAGTGCCAGGACCATTGATTATTTTTGTGTTCAGAAATTAATGGTAATTTCTTTTCATTTTTTACTTTCTTCAATATCCTAAATATTCTTTAGGGACTACTTCCAAGCTCTATTTTAAAAGGTATCTCTTTGCTATTGTCTTTTACTGGGACTCTTTAGGAAATGTGCTCAAGGACCATGTTTATTTGTTTTTTGGGACATGAAGGGTTTCATCTTTATTTTCAGTGATGTAGACAGTATGGGTCCACTAAGATGACATTGCATTCCGGTCTGTTTAGATTCATACCTTCGGACACGATTGCACGTTGAGCTGTGAGGACTGCATGAATGGAGGCTGGTGCCAGGAAGGAAAGAGTGGATGCTGCTTCCCAGCTGGCTGGGGAGACATTCTTTGTAATGAAAGTAAGTGATTCCTTGGAGCATTGGTAAGAGAGTGATGAATTTTCCTTTACTGCTGGTAAACTGTTGGTCATGAGCTCTTTACATATGTTCTCCCCAAAATGTTTTAACAAGGTTAACAATTGATATGGGTGAGAAACCAATTTATTTGTTGTGCACAAAGAATGTCTGTGAAGCACTGAGGTTTCAAACTGAACATGTGATTAAAATGGAATATTTTGTGTTCCCTGGGAAACTTGATGTGCTGTCTCTTGTTCATCCATGGAACGTAAAAGTTTATAAAGGATCCTAATATTCTAGGCCTATAAAAATCCCTCCATTTAAATAAATCATTAGGCCCTGGCAAGCTACTCCCAAAGAAGAAAGAAAAATGAAAGGATTTGCGTTACGAAGTGCAGTTAATGGAACTGCTCGACTGTTCGCTGCCTCTTTTTTGTTTGTGTTTTCTTTTTCTTTTAAACAATATTTAAGTACAGCCAATGACACTTGTAAGTTTTTTATATGTCTCTCATGAGAAAAATGTCAATGATCTGAAAAATAATACCTCTAATAAATTTTTTCCTTTATATTTTAAATGGAGGTATATTTGCAGATACTAAAACTGACAAGTAATAAAAACAGAATATATTGACTCTTTTTATTTCCTTTTTCTCTTTTTAAATTTCCCTTATAAATTTTTTAATAAAAGAGTTCTCTTGGTCTTTGTGAATGGCTTGGAAGATGATATGAGCAGAATTTCTTTTGAAGCCCCTGCATGTGGGAAGAAAGAGCACAAATATTGTTTCTATTATGAGATGGATGCAAAAGTTGAATTATAACATAGTGAAGTGGTTCCCCCAGAATTACTAGTTAGAGTGTGGAGGCTCTTCCTGAAGCATCCCTCTGATCATGTCTCCCTGCTGCTCAGAAAGCTTCAGGAGTGTCCCATTTCCTGATACATAAAGCTTTATGCTTCTAATCTAGTTACCGGCAACCATCTAATATCAGGCCCTCATAAATCCTTTTCTCTTTTTATCCACAACTCTTTGACCAGCTTATCATTTCCAGCAAGCTAAACCACTCACTACTTAATGCTTTGCACTTTTCAGCTTTGTGCCTTTTGCTAAACTGACATCTTTGTCTATTGCCATTTATTGCCTGAAGCTTTATTTGATGGCCCCAGTCCAATCACAGCTATTTATATTTTCTGTGGATTTAAAGCCTCTCTCTCTACTTTTCTCTCTCTCTCTCTCTCTCTTTCCCTCTCTCCATTGAATTAGAGTTAGCTATGCTTCTGTTCCATTTCCTTACTAGTCTGGAAGCTTATTGGCCAGGTCCTATTCACATTTCTCCAAATTGGAGGCACCTGTGCATGAATGGATAAAACTTTGTATTGAGACTTCCAGCTATATGGACCTGCTGCTTGACATAGTCAGCTGTGTAAAACCGGGATCAAATAAATCTTATTGCATGACTATTAGGAAGTAAATGTGTTCCCTATATTATAAAATTTTTTGGTAAATATGCATCTTCCAAACCCTTGATCCCTAACATGTCAGCACGAGAGATGAAACTAAAAATCTATTGCAAATGCTTCAGAGTAAAACGTCTGACGCAAAATTAATATAGAAATGTTGAAAATGAACTTCCTGATAAAATGAAGATAACATGACCCCTTCTTTGGCTTTGAAAAACCTTGAGATTCTCTACGTGTTCACATGGTCCAGGAAAGGGCAGTCTGTCCCTGAAAACAGAAGCTTATGTCTTCTTTGCATTTCCTGTCTTTCTTTCATTCTTCTTCTACAAAAATTAAAACAGAACAATCCAAATTGGAAAAAAAAAAGTGCTCAGTAATTCTTTAACAAAAAGGGAGAGCAAGAACACTTTCTTTAAAATCCCTATAGGGGCTTCCCTGGTGGCGCAGTGGTTAAGAATCCGCCTGCCAATGCAGGGGACATGGGTTCGAGCCCTGGTCCGGGAAGATCCCACATGCCACAGAGCAACTAAGCCCGTGTGCCACAACTACTCAGGCCTGGCACCACAACTACTGAAGCCCGCGCACCTAGAGCCCGTGCTCCGCAACAAGAGAAGCCACTGCAATGAGAAGCCCGCGCACTGCAACGAACAGTAGCCCCAGCTGGCTGCAACTAGAGAAAGCGTGCGCACAGCAACAAAGACCCAAAGCAGCCAAAAATAAATAAGTAAATAAATAAATTTATAAAAAGAAAATCCCTATAAACTGTAATAAATGGAAGTGACCAATCATTCATCACTAGTATTTATAAGAGTACCAGCTCTTCAAATGCAGCAAGAGACATTTAAAAAAAAAAAATCTGCAGGGATCTGGAAAGTTGGTTTTCCCACGGAGTAGATCTTCTAGCCCAATGTCCTTATTGGTCTATAATGAAAACATCTACTTGAATGTTTTAGGAATTTCTCCAAGTAGTTACAATGAAACAATTAAAAAATTACCACATATTAATCTTAACAGCACATTTTAGAACTCCATTTCTTTTGAAGAGATTTCATATTGACTGTCTCATTTGTTATTGTGAGACTCTATCCAGTGGAAAGAGAAGATAGGAGTATTTTCATATGATAAATGAATGGACTATATATTATATGGAAGGGAAGATTCATGACTTCTTCCAAATCATCCAGCTATGGTTTAGCGCATGTTTGTTTTAAACTTTTCTTCTCCAGGATAATTGCTCTGTTTGATGTTAATGAAGTATTTAGCAAATCCCTGTGTGCCGTGATATCATATTCTTTTAGTGGGAGACTACCAGATGATAGTGTTGGTATGCCAATGTTGATGCCTTGCTATAACCCAGATACTGTGCAAGCTATTTAAACTTGCCTAGCTTCATTTTCCAGGTATATTTTTATATATATATTTTATATATTTTAAAATATATATTTATATATTTTTTAAAATGTGCCATCTATAGTTGCTGTAAGAATTCAAAGACTTACTACGTGTAAATTAACAATGCAGGTCTCAACCAGTATTTGTTGCCGGTTTCCTTTTGTTTTCGCCTTTCCTTTTCATGGTAACCTCCAGCTTGAAAGCGAAGAAAAGAAGCCAAGTTTCCATATTAGCAGCATCTGGAAAGGTGTGGGTGGGTAGATGGCAGAGGTGATATAAATGTAGTTTTACAATATTTAGCCAATTATGATAAAATGTCAATTTAAATGGTTACTAACCTTATCTCAACAGCTCTATTTACTCAAGTTAAGCTTAAAGTCATAGACATTTCCCCCACTTTATTTATTTTTAATGGAATACTAAGCACTTCCCCCCAAAACAACAAACCAAAGAAAACAGTTCTTTGCTTGACTTTGTCAATCTTTGTGCAGAATACCTTGGAACCCTCAAGACAGTCTTAGTTGCCTTCATTTCCGGTTAAAAATCCATGGCTTTTTTTTCTACATTTTCTTCCCATTTTTCAAAATAGAAGATGCAGTTTGTTTCTCGCTAAGGTTAGTAACATATATAGAGCAAAAATGTTTAAGTAGTTCTGAAAATGTGAAGGCTAGAGTTTAAGGAACAAGGTAAATTTTGCATGTAAAACTTGTTAGCAGTTCTTCAGTCAGCATCATTTTAACTAGCTGTATCAGTAATTCCCCCAGCAATGATGACGCCATCCAAACTAGGAACAGGCCAGAGACTCTTCCTGAGTCTGCAAGTTACAGAGATTTTAATTACTGAGAATACATTCTAATAGAAAGACAAGCTTTTATTCTCTAACCATTTGTATCACAATGAGTATATTACACTGTATATCCACCTTCTCCATTTTCTTCATAGCTCGTTCCCCAGAGACCAGTGGGAAAGAGTATGACGGCATCTGTGATTGTCAGAACGGAGGCACATGTGATCCTCTGAGCTGGCAGTGCGAGTGCCCCTCATGGGTTCATGGGAAAACCTGTGAAGATGGTAGGAATGGCTGGTCATATGAGACAGCTCTTTAAGTTCTTGATGTTTCTAATAGGAAATAAACAAAATGAAAGCTGCATCTCTACTTTTCAAGGTGGTCTTTTCTTTTTTTTCAATATGATTTTTATTCTTCAATTTGTTAATATGGTGTATCACATTGATTGATTTGCATATATTGAAGAATCCTTGCATCCCTGGGATAAATCCCACTTGATCATGGTGTATGATCCTTTTAACGTGTTGTTGGATTCTGTTTGCTAGTATTTTGTTGAGGATTTTTGCATCTATATTCATCAGTGATGTTGGTCTGTAATTTACTTTTTTGGAGTATCTTTGTCTGGTTTTGGTATCAGGGTGATGGTGGCCTCATAGAATGAGTTCGGGAGTGTTCCTTCCTCTGCAATTTTTTGGAAGAGTTTGAGAAGGATGCGTGTTAGCTCTTCTCTAAATGTTTGATAGAATTCAGCTATAAAGCCATCTGGTCTTGGACTTTTGTTTGTTGGAAGATTTTTAATCACAGTTTCAATTTCATTACTTTTGATTGGTCTGTTCATATTTTCTATTTCTTCCTGTTTCAGTCTTGGAAGGTTATACCTTTCTAAAAATTTGTCCATTTCTTCCAGGTTGTCCATTTTATTGGCATAGAGTTGCTTGTAGTAGTCTCTTAAGATGCTTTGTATTTCTGCGGTGTCTGTTGTAACTTCTCCTCTTTCATCTCTAATTTTATGGATTTGAGTCCTCTCCCTCTTTTTCTTGATAAGTCTGGCTAATGGGTTATCAATTTTGTTTATCCTCTCAAAGAACCAGCTTTTAGTTGTATTGATCTTTGCTATTGTTTTCTTTGTTTCTATTTCATTTATTTCTGCTCTGATCTTTATGATTTCTTTCCTTCTGCTAACTTTGGGTTTTGTTTGTTCTTGTTTCTCTAGTTCCTTTAGGTGTAAGGTTAGATTGTTTATTTGAGATTTTTCTTGTCTTTTGAGGTAGGCTTGTATTGCTATAAACTTCCCTCTTAGAACTGCTTTTGCTGCATCCCATACGTTTTCGGTCATCGTGTTTTCATTGTCATTTGTTTCTAGGTATTTTTTGATTTCCTCTTTGATTTCTTCAGTGATCTCTTGGTTATTTAGTAACATATTGTTTAGCCTCCATGTGTTTGTGTTTTTAATGTTTTTTTTTCCCTGTAATTGATTTTTAATCTCATAGTGTTGTGGTCGGAAAAGATACTTGATATGATTTCAATTTTCTTAAATTTACTGAGGCTTGATTTGTGACCCAAGATGTGATCTATCCTGGAGAATGTTCTGTGTGCACTTGAGAAGAAAGTGTAATCTGCTGTGTTTGGATGTAATGTCCTATAAATATCAATTAAACCTACCTGGTCTATTGTGTCATTTAAAGCTTGTGTTTCCTTATTAATTTTCTGTTTGGATGATCTGTCCATTGGTGTAAGTGAGGTGTTAAAGTCCCCCACTATTATTGTGTCACTGTCGATTTCCTCTTTTATAGCTGTTAGCAGTTGCCTTATATATTGAGGTGCTCCTATGTTGGGTGCATATATATTTATAATTGTTATATCTTCTTGGATCAATCCCTTGGTCATTATGTAGTGTCCTTCCTTGTCTCTTTAACATTCTTTATTTTAAAGTCTATTTTATCGGATATGAGTATTGCTACTCCAGCTTTCTTTTGATTTCCATTTGCATGGAATATATTTTTCCATCCCCTCACTTTCAGTCTGTATGTGTCCCTAGGTCTGAAGTGGGTCTCCTGTAGACAGCATATATAAGTGTCTTGTTTTTGTATCCATTCAGCAAGCCTGTGTCTTTTGGTTGGAGCATTTAATCCATTCACGTTGAAGGTAATTATAGATATGTATGTGCCTATGACCATTTTCTTAATTTTCGGGGGTTTGTTTTTGTAGGTCCTTTTCTTCTCTTGTGTTTCCCACTTAGAGAAGTTCCTTTATCATTTGTTGTAGAGCTGGTTTGGTGATGCTGAATTCTCTTAGCTTTTGCTTGTCTGTAAAGTTTTGATTTCTCCATCGAATCTGAATGAGATCCTTGCTGGATAGAGTAATCTTGGTTGTAGTTTCTTTCCTTTCATCACTTTAAGTATATCATGCCACTCCCTTCTGGCGTGTAGCGTTTCTGCTGAGAAATCAGCTGTTAACCTTATGGGAGTTCCCTTGAATGTTATTTGTTGTTTTTCCCTTGCTGCTTTCAATAATTTTTCTTTGTCTTTAATTTTTGCCAGTTTGATTACTATATGTCTCGGCGTGTTTCTCCTTGGGTTTATCCTGTATGAGACTCGCTGCGCTTCCTAGACGTGGGTGGCTATTTCCTTTCCCATGTTAGGGAAGTTTTTGACTATAAGTTCTTCAAATATTTTCTCGGGTACTTTCTCTCTCTCTTCTCCTTCTGGAACCCCTATAATGCAAATGTTGTTGCATTTAATGTTGTCCCAGAGGTCTCTTAGGCTGTCTTCATTTCTTTTCATTCTTTTTTCTTTATTCTGTTCTGCAGCAGTGAATTCCACCATTCTGTCTTCTAGGTAACTTATCCATTCTTCTGCCTCAGTTATTCTGCTATTGATTCCTTCTAGTGTATTTTTGATTTCAGTTATTTTATTGTTCATCTCTGTCTGTTTGTTCTTTAATTCATCTAGGTGTTTGTTCTTTAATTCTTCTAGGTCTTTGGTAAACATTTCTTGCATTTTCTTGATCTTTGCCTCCATTGTTTTTCCAAGGTCCTGGATCATCTTCACTATCATTATTCTGAATTCTTTTTCTGGAAGGTTGCCTATCTCCACTTCATTTAGTTGTTTTTCTGGGGTTTTATCTTGTTCCTTCATCTGGTACATAGCCTTCTGCCTTTTCATCTTGTCTATCTTTCTGTGAATGTAGTTTTTGTTCCACAGGCTGCAGGAGTAGTTCTTCTTCAAGGTGGTTTTTCTAAATAAGTAAAGGGTTGTGTCTATGTATACAAGAGCACAATTGCTTTGACTGATGAATGTGTAACAGAAAAAAATAACTGATACTTAAATCACCAACTGTGATCTAAGCAGGATGAATCCAGATACAGAGAAAGCCTTTCTCATTTGCTGAGCAAAATGTGGAGTTCGTGTGCAGAGGTTTACACATAGGGCATGAGTGAATTGATTTGCTCTGCATAATAAAAGAATGAAGAAAATGAATCTCTTTGGGCAAATCATGGAGGAAGTGAGATAAAAATCAGAGAAGAAAAGGAGAGGAGAGAAAGAGGAAAAGAGAGGAGAAATGATGGTTGAAAAACTCACAAAATACCAATCCAATGAGTGCTGCCTGTGGATTTTTCATGGAAATCAGTCAAGAGACCACATTTTCTACATGGGTGGATAAAACACAAAAAAGAAACTGCTTGTACAGTCCCAGGAGTTGAAGGCAGAGTCGATGAAGATATAAGTCTTCAGGGATTGCCAGAAATCATGGGGAGTTTATTAGGTTCTCACAGGTCGTGAAACTGGGGAGAAAGAAACCAAGTTTAGTTTGCTCTCAAAGTGGTGCAGGAAGACACCACTAGTTGTTTATCCCCCGAACGATATTCATTCATTTATTCAAAAAATATATATTAAGTGCTTGCAAGGCACTGTGCCAGGTTTTATGATATGGTAACAAAACAAAAATAAAAAAACTCCTGGTCCTTCTTCGTGGAACTTACAGTCTTGTTCAAAGCAGACATCGGTTACAAATGTTGGTAGGTATTTCAAATTAAATGTTAATGTGTGCTTGGAGGTCAGACCATGAGAACCATACAGACTGTGTGAGCCAGGGAACAACTTCTAGAGAAGTGACCCTTAAGCAGAAGCCTGCAAAAGGAGGAGACATGAGACAGGGGAAGAGAGAGTGAGCCACGTGTTGCCCAGCTCTGAAGTGGGAAAGAGTGAGGTACATTAGAGGCACCTAAGGAAGGCCAGCTGATGGAGCAAAAGTCAATGAGATATTAGTGCAACATGAGGTCAGCCAGTGCAGGGGTTCATCAGTCTTGTTACGTTTGGAGTTTTTAACCCAACAGCAATGGCAAGTCATTGCAGAATTTTTTGGCAGAGGATATAAAATCACAGGGTTGGTTTTTAAAAGAGCTCTCTAGCCTTGGTCCAATCAGATTGGAAATGTCTTACCTTTTGCAAGCTCCTTATCTTATGTAACAACCGCTCTAGTGAGGTTTGCATGTGGGTTAATATTCACTTCCTTTGTCTTTCTACCCTTTAGGAGGCCCAAAAGGATTCTTTGGGAAGAGTTGCAAAAGGAAATGTAACTGTGCCAACAATGGCCATTGCCACAGGGTGTATGGTGCCTGTATGTGTGAGCCAGGGCGCTATGGGAGGTTTTGTCACCTGAGTAAGTCACAGGCACGAAATTTCCTCTCTGTGTGTAAGCAAGGAAGCTCAGAAAAATAGTGAAAATACTTTAGTGTCAACTTAAAGGAAGACACCCAACATAAGAGCTGTGAGCTTAAGTTTTATTCAGAGTCTTGCTGAAGACTAGAGCCTAGGAGACAGCACCTCAGTTTGCTCTGAGGAAACTGCTCCAAAGAGGTAGGGGAGAAGCCAGTTTATTTATATATATTTCTATCCTCCCATACACATCTCATTTAATTTTAGGGTTGACTTAACTGACACCACACCTGTTATATGATATTATACATTATCCTTTACTTACGTAAAATAAAATGCCTTATATATTATTAAAGAGAAAGTGCAGTAATATGAAATAGCCCATACATTTTTAAAATGTTATTGCCAAGTTATGTAAATCTGCATCTCTGTAAATGACATTTTAAGGTAATTAAAAAAATAAACACTCTTTCTACTAATATATATATATATATATATATATATATATATATATATATATATACACACACATGTTGGTAAAAGAATCTGGGTTCATTGAAATTTTTGCCGAGATATGCACCTAACCATCTAAGGGCCTGTTTATCCAAAGCACAGAGTGCCTCATCCTGTTTTTCATCCTGGATTCCCTTCAGGGTACACTATTCGTGCAGTGGGTTAGGACTTAACCCTTGTAGAACTGGGTGGTAAGCAGCACATCTCTGTTCTTCTTTGTTCATATTAGACAAAAGAAAAGAGTAAAACATATAACATATTTTATATGGTCATATCATATATATATATATATATATATATATATATATATATATATATATATGACAGTTTATGCTCTAATCTTTATTTAGCCTCCTTACATTATAGAATCTATATTTTGATGAATAAAAGAAAAATATTTCTGGAGTCTTTCCTTTTTATTTCCTAGTTAGGTTTACCTTGATTATTGAGAGAGGGTTGTTAATATTGGACATTCCACACTTTGTGAAAGTTGAATATCGAAGGCCCAGTACAGGTGTCTTTTATTTCTGGGTTCTAGTGCAAAACAATATAATTCCCTAAAATGTCTAAAACGTATTATTCATTTTGCATTTTGGCCAGCAATCACATTCTGCAAAGATGTGAGAAAACACAATCACTAATAAATGTTTCAGCTCATCGGTAACTTTTAAGTTGTCTCCCAATGGGACAGCTCTGGACACCTACCGACCATCCCATCTTGAAGCTGTAGGCAAGTACCAGTGAGCCTCAAACAGTCTGTACCTCGCTCCCCCACCTATTCCATATGCCTGCCTCTGAAAATCCTTCCTGAGTGAACCTCAGTAATACTATGACCCTTTTTTAATAACAGAGACCTTCTAGAGTCTTATATTGTATTTTTAGTTGAATGTCCATGGACCTTACCTACTTAAGAAAAGGCATGCTCCTTAAAAACAGAGAGTAAATTGTGAATTCTCCAATAACAGAGCCAGTGAAGGCATCACAGAAAACTGAGCCTGAGTCATGAGGAAAGGCTTGGACAAGCAAAGGGAAGAGAAGGGGAGAAGACATGGGTAAATGAGAAAATGGAGATGCCAATGGTATGTTCCAGAGCATCAGATACTTCCTGGAACATGCCAAGGGAAGAAAACTCACCTAGAAACAAAGATAGCATGACTTCTGTTATTGTTCCTCTAGGGTAACAAGACACTCCCCATTTTTTAGTAATAACTTTTGAATATTTTATAAGCTAATACCAGATGTTTTGGCAAAAACATTTAAGTCATAATTTATCTGCTCAAAAATTTAAAAAGCAGATGGTGGTGGTGGCAGTGGTGGTTAGCATTTGGAATGTGACCCTCTTTAGAAAATCATACATATTCCAGTTCTTCAGGACTCTTATTGCTCAGACTTGAGGCTTCATTTATTAATGCCACTTGCCTGGCCCTAAGAAGCTTGAATTTGCAACCCTATATTAGTTTTCTAGAGCTGTCGCAATGAAGTACCACAAATTGAGTGCCTTAAACAACAGAAACGCATTGCCTCACAGTTCTGGAGGCTGGTAGTCTGGGATCAAGGTGCTGGCAGATCCTGCTCCCTCTGCAGGTGCTAGGGAAGGATCTGTTCAAGCCTCTTCCCTAGCTTCCTATAGTTCTTTGGCTTGTGACAGCAGAACTCCAACATTCTCATGGCATTCTCCCTGTGTGAGTGCCTCTGTGTCCGAATTTCTCCTATTTATAAGGATACCAGTCATATTGGATTATAAGCCCATCCCACTTCAGTATGACCACATCTTAAGTGATTACATCAGCAAAGACACGATTTCCAAATGAGGTCACATTCTGAGGTACTGGAGGTAAGTACTTCAACATATGCATTTTGGAGGATACATTTCAATGCATAGCAAATCCTGAGAAGACACTGGATTGCTAAAAAATGTTACTTCTTCCACTTTTTCTTTTTTTTGTAAATATATTTCTCCAGTTCTATGTTCTTAATGTACCCAACTGTCACATTTAAGTATTCCATGGTGTCCAAGTTGTCCCCTGAACCACTGTTCCACAAGCTGAACCAGAAAGAGTAAGTAGGGCATGGAAGCCAGTCTAAGGAGGTGAGTGCTCTAGAATGAGCACGAGGTCCACATCAAGGAAGACAATAGCTCTGAGAGACCCTGGGGGCTTGGTGGGTCTGGGAAAGGTCTCAACACTAAGAAGATGCAGGAAGGATGATGGAGGTATCATATAATTTATCATCCAAATAGGATACTATTAACAGTAAAAAGGAGCCCTGTTAATAATTCTGTTCTGCTTTAAGGGGTAACTCTGTCCCTGGCAACTAAGACAAAGACCACCCTCCATGGCGGCATTGTAACCACCACTTCAAATTAGCTCTGCTAATAATAGCAAATATTAGCAGATGCTAATAATTTCCATCCATCAGGGAGTCAAGTGGTTTATTTTTGTTCTCTCCAAGCAGCTGTCCACAGCAAAGCCTATATAGGTATATAATATAATTATTTTGATCCTGGAGGGCACTTGAAGTATCTTTTATTTGAGTCCTGTAGACACTTGTAATGGGGGAGCAAAAATTGTCAGAGTTATATTTTGAAAAGGGAATTGAATTACTATAACTCCTCAAAGAGAGAACTAAGATACGGTATGTTTTCCTGAATGCAAAGGTGAGACTTTCTCAAATTAGAATTCCTGTGCTGACTAGCATCCCTAAAACTCAAAGTCATGGGGAAAATAGTGAAGGAAAGGCGAGCAACATTTGCCAAATATGTGGCCAAGATAATGCTGCCGTCAGGATGAAAGTTTCGTGTCATCTACATGATGTAAAATTATTTCGGATTACCGTATAATGAAAGGGAATGAAAACAATGGCAAGCTTTCCCATCAATGCTTGTCCATCATCGCCATGCTGCGGCAGGATGAATACAGGGCCTGGCAGGCCTTAGCAGTCCTTGGAGAATATTAAATACAGGCACCAATGGAGCGCATTGAGAAGCAATTTCTCTCCCGGAAGCCCTAAAGCCTTTTAAGTAGTTCAGGCTTCACTGTTCACATCCAGTTGCCAAAAAGCAAATGAATTGCCTGATTTGAAAGACATTTGTTTCCCTAATTTTTTGGCAGTCAGGATGATCCCCTTGTTTTACCCATAATCAGGCCCCACAGAACTACATGACTGTGCACTAACAATGTGAAAGAAACAAAGCATGGTTTTCAGGTGACCGGGTTGCCTCAATCTGCTTGCAGACTGTCCCAAGGGAGCCTGTGGAGCTGGCTGTTCTTCAGAATGTCAGTGTGTGGAGGAGAACACCCTGGAATGCAGTGCCAAAAATGGCAGTTGCACCTGCAAATCTGGTTACCAAGGCAACAGATGACAGAAAGGTACTATCTGACTATAAATTTTCTTTCTTCTCTAATAACAATGCTCAGCTTTTGTTTAGCACCAAACGATCGTTAATTCGTTAATCCACCAGAGTCCTCAGGAGAGCAGTAAACTTTATTAATCCCCTATTTGCAGGTGAGGAAACTGAGACATGGGGCAATAAAGTCATTTAACCTTGTTTTCTTAGCCTCTGATGTTAGCTGTCCCCTTGCTGACTTGAGCAAGGGAAGAAAGATCACATTGCAGAGAATCTTATCCTAAGGAGATGAGAGCTGGCCAATCACTTCTTTGAGCTTAGCTAATCAAGTAAGGGCTGCTAGCTTCCAGAGTTAAAGAATCATTTTCTTTATATCTAAAGATAGACTATTCAAATAAATACAAGAGAAACCACAGAAAATTTTTGGAAAATTTAAATATGGCTATCAGTGTGGTCCTTTCTCAAATTTCTAAACAATTTCTTTATAAATCTGTAAAAGTTTATGTGCAGCATAATTCCAATGATAAGTAACATGTATAGATATATATGTGTGTGTAGGTGCATATAAAATTTGGAAAAAGGTATTCCAAGATGTTAGTAATGGCTCTCTCTGGTTCACGGACTCACGGAATGCTTCTCCCAATGCATCTACATGGCTCTCTCGTTTTCTCAAAAACTTGTACTTTACCTTTTCACTGAATCTTGTCAGTACAAACCTACTTAAAATTGCAACTTGCCAAGTCTCCTTGAACTTTTACATTTTTCCAAAGTGCTTACCATATACTCTCATTATTATTATTATGCCTAATATTTATTGCCTGCCCTTCCTCCTAGAAGCTAAGCTCCAACAAGGGGAGGATAGCTATTCATTTTTTTCACCAAAGTATCCCCAAACTCCTAGAACAATCAGGACATATAGAAGTTACTCAATAAGTATTTTATTAAATGAATATATAAATGTGAATCATCAATTTTTATTCTTCATTCATTTTTCTCATACATTCTGAATTGAGCACGTTACTGTATTATTTAGGGGAAATTATCACAGCATCTTTTTTTCTCTTCAATACACAGCAGAACTGAACATATAACAAATACAATTATCATAACCAATGGCAAGTGAACTTTTTGCCTTTGAAGTGATCCAAAGCGATCTTGTTTAAAATCAGGAGAGAGGGACTTCCCTGGCAGTACAGTGGTTAGGACTCCACGCTTCCACTGCAGGGGTTGCAGGTTCAATCCCAAGTTGGGGAACTAAGATCCCACATGCCATGTGGAACAGTCAATAAATAAATAAATAGGTAAATAAAATCAGGGGGAGATAATAGGGTGTAAGGAAGCTGTCACACTGTTGGGTCCACTTACAAAGGCAGGGACTGGGGTGGGAGGTTGTCCTTGGCTCTCATGTATTACATGTTCCTCCTTGCATTGTCATTTTCAAAGGGTCTGCAGGGCTTGTTCAAGCTGACTGAAAGGGTGTAAGGGTCTTCCAGGTTGCCTGTGGCTGTGGAACTGGCTATGGAACTAGAGTATGTGAACAGCAATGTTCATCAAGATTTTGTAGAGATTAGGGCTATATATGTAGCTGGATTGTGACTTTCTAGGCAATGGGGAAGAGAATTTGGGGAAACAGAAGGCTGACATTACACAAATGCCTTTAATAGGGTATGAGTGTGGGTCCCATTCCAATATCTAAGCCTCCTTCTGCTTCAACTGGTTTTTAAACCTAGAGTCAGCCCCTTATTCATTCGCCCCCTAGAGAAGTCATGCCCTAGAAGTCAACACATGGGAGACAATACCATATACACACACCTGGGTAAATTTAATTTACTCTGATAACATTTTCTCAAAGCAACCGCTGAATATACTATATTGGAAAATGCTTCTGAGATTCCCACTGTGAAGGAAAATGAGTTGAAAGTATATGTAAATCAGCAAACTAGAGGTCACCATCATCTCAGGAAAACATATTATTTTTCAGTCAGATAACTTTGTCCAATTCTGATATTTTTGTGTAACCACAAAATGAAATTATGACTCAGACTGGAGCGGGTGAACGGGATCGCCATGAGTGGCAGCTGAAATCAAGGCTAAAAATGCTTTCTAAGTGTCGTTGCATGATGAAAATCAGGCCTGTTGTTCTTCTTTCTGTTTTTTAAAAGAGTGAACTAGCCCAAGTGCTCCTAGAGCCAGACATATCTTTAAAAATCTTGACTCCAGACCTGTGTCTAGATTGCAGATGAATAGTTAATTAAAGACTGCAAATTGTTTCAATGGCACTAACGAACAGTGCTCTCCACAATCAGCACCAGGCCTTGTTTAGCCCGTCGGGGATGACTTTTAAGAGCAGAAGAGCTGGTTTCTATACTAATCTGTGAAATAGCAAAAAAGGGAGAGAGAGAGAGAGAGAAAAAAAAAAAAAAGGTGTCTTAGCTTGTTTTGATTAATTTGTTGCCTGGGGTATTTTGGACCCCAGCGGCAGGCAGACCTGAATGTAGAGGACTCTGGCCCAGCAAGCCTCTTGAGTCCATCTAAGGAGGCTTGTTCAACCTTTGTGTCACCATAAAAAGGACAGATTTTTGTTACAGTAGTTCCACACTGATGGCCTTGAAATTTTGAACCCCAGTGGGTCTCTAAGAGTGGGTTAATTGACTTGAAAAGTGCTGAGTACTTAGTATTGCAACATAAGCTGGGTGTAGTGGCTGAGAGCAACAGTTTCACAAGTCAGATCTGGATTCGAATACTGACTTTGCTACTTATTAGCTGTGTGGCCCAGAATAAGTCACTTAGCTCCTCCAAGCCTCAGTTTCTTATATAAATGGAGATAAAGTTGCTTATGTCGTATAGTGATTTTTATGGATATGTGAGCTCATTTATGTAAAGTGCTTGTCACAGAGGAAGTGATCAACAGATAGTAGCCAGGAATTGTATGAACATCCCAGAAAATTTAATAATTCTGTTATTCAAAGATTCTGCTTAGGACAAGAAGATACTTAACAGCCCAATGTGGTTTGATGTAACTTTCTGTAATTGTCACATGTTTAGGAAAGTTTCACTGTTTTCCCTGTGTTGAAAGCATGCTCTCCTCCAGGTTTCTAATTCCAGTGATTTCAATGGAGGCTGAAACCTCAGTGGTCCCTGTAGCATCAGCCATCCTTTTCTAGTTCAAAGGGCATCCAGTGAAGCAGCACAGTTCCTCTTTCTCCACCTTATACATTGCCCGCTCTTATAAAACACACAAATTACAAACCTCTTGGGTGATTATTCTGGCTTATGAAATAAGCAAAGACTGGGAGAACAGGATTCAGGTAAACGTTTGGGGACAGCTTCCCAAGCACTACACCTCCCAAGCTTCCTTTACAAATTACATCTCATTTCAGATTTTGTGTGTGCAACTGCCTCCAAAGATATGTATCAAAATTGCTTCCATTGTTACATCTGCAAAACCACATTTTCAGCAAAAAGCCAACCTCTGTATCTGTGTTTCCAAAGTGACAAGATATGGCATCGTGCTGATTTCTTCAGGGAATTGTTTTGAAAGTGCTATAAATCCTTAGAGGCTACTCTGTTTCTTTCTTTGCAACTCATACGCACTCACCCGCACACACACACACACTTTTCCAACTCACTTAGGCAACAGCAGAAATCTGGGACCACCTTGAGATTTATTACAAGTCTTAGCTCCTTTCTTTCTCTCTCATTTTATAAGCCTGCCCTAACGGCCTCTGGGGACCAGATCTTCCGTTCTCCTGTGGACCCTGTGAGAATGAAGGTCAGTGCAACAAAAAAACTGGAAACTTTGAGTGTCTTCCTGGTTACACGGGAAAAACCTGTACCATACGAAAGTCATTAACTAGACAAGATGACCAACAAAGTTATTAAAATTGTTAGCTTTATAAATGCTTTTTAAAAACTGCTCTATGAGCTATGATAGAAGAGTATATGTTTAAATTACCTATTGTATAACAAACATCCCAATACTTGGTAACAAATCCTGTCAACAACAATTTATTATTTTTTTGATTCTGTGGATTGATAAGATAGTTCTCCTTCTGGTCTCACCTGGAATCACTAGTGGCTGCTTCTAGCAAGTAGATTAGCTGGAAACTGGGCTTGACTAGGCTTCTTAATCAGGGGAATCTGGCCTTTTCTATACATAGCACTTCCACAAGGTTAGCTTGGGCTTCCTCATTGCATGGCAGTCTCAAGACAGCAATCCAAGAAAGAGCATCCCAAAAGTGGGAAAGCAGAAGGTACAATGCATCAAAAAGCCTACCTTCAGAAGCCACACATAGTTACTTCTGCCACATGCTATTGGTTAAGTCATAAGGACATACAGATTCAAGGGGAGGAGAAAGAGATTCTACCTCCTGATGGATGAGAGGAGTAGCAAAATCTCGTGGCAAAAGACCTGCAAGCTGGGAGATATTGTTGCAGCCATCGTTGGAACCAATCTATCATAACATTACTATTTAAAGTTATACTGAAAGGCACTTTAAGAATCTGCTAGACTGTATTTATCATTCTTGTCAGAGAGAGAGCAGATTATAGACTGATAAAAAGTGATTAGTTAAACTCAATCTGCTTCAAAGAGCCGGTAGAACTATTTCCTTGCTATCTCTTTTTCTGCTTGTGATTCTTACCCTGACTGTATTGCATTCTCTACTCCATCCACGTTGAAACAGGGTAACCTGAGAACTTGAGGACAGCTGTGGGCTGGATGGTAATGATGGTATTTTTACATTACTATTTCAAATGTGTCTGATAAAGGTGAGCAAAACTCTATTGTTTGGATTGTCTATGATGTTATGAGGTGCGAACAGTGATCTGAATTAGCTTCCAGTGCTTAGAACTTTCTATAAACCAACAAGCAAATAAAACCAGAAACTTAAACATAAATATAAAAAGTAACACCAGGATAGTATTTAGCACTTAGCCAATCATCTGATCATTTGGGAAAATGCATTACTGCTCCTAAGGATAACCCTTAAGCAAGAGTGATAGGACAAGGTTGTTGCCTGATGATTTTTCTGGATATAACTAGATCAGTGTATACTTTAGGACTGTCATTCTGGCACTGTTGACAGGCCTTTCAACAGTATAAAAGTTTGCTGGTGCAGCAATTGGCTATCCCTAACCTACTTGTTTGCTTTAAAAAAAAAAGCTTAAAGGTAAGAATTTACATATTCAAAAGGTAGTTACTTGCTATTTCCACAGTGAAGTGACATTTTCTCTTGTCTAACTCAACTTTAATGGAATAATTATTAAGCAGATAGTGATATATCTGTTCCAATTGTCAGGTGATATAAATACACTATTTAGAAACAAGTGGAGAGATAAACTACTCATTCTTTAAAACATTAATTTTAATAGTTATGTTACAACTCTTCCATTCTAAGATTTCAAAACCCAGGAGAATATATCATGATAATCCTGAGTGATTTGGGGTGACAATTCTAATTTTATTGTCAGTCTGATACATGAGATAATGTATTGGATTGGATAGGCAAAAATATGCCCCATCTTCTAGTACCGTTCAACTTTAGTGTTATATGCTATCATCTGATTTCACAAACAAAGGTACAAACACAAATTATATAATCATCATAATAGGATATTTAGGAAAATAAATGGAACCAAAGGATAGGACTCATTAAAAATTCTTCATGTATACTCCACAAGGAATGTGTGTGCTATTTAAAAAGGGGCTTATGTTTGAAGGAAAGTATACAACAGTTTTCTAAATACCCTGTAAATGGTGCTTACGGAATTTTAAAACTTATTTATTCTGCATAATGAACTTAAAAATACTTATAGGCTATACAAAGTAATATGTTTTAGAAAGCAGGAGAGATGAAAAAGCTATTTCTAAAGATATTGGCTTTATATAAATTCCAATTTTTGTAAGTTATAAATACAAATACTTGGGCAAAATAATTCTTTTTTAAAAAGGGTTTTATTTCACTCTGTGAAAACTCTCTGGATTATGGTAGATTGTATTTTTTTCTTTCTGCTTCCTAGACAGTATCGGGGCTGGGGGCAGCTGTGGCTGCATGGGCACTCATACCCTTGCTGAGAATGTATCGTCTCTGAGAAAGTTTAGCCTCATATATCAGGCCTTTTACCAAATCATCTCAGAAGTGATCCCAACTTTTTCTTGATCCCAGAATTGTTTATAATAGTCAAAGTACAAAATAAAAATACCCTGAATATCCACCAGAAGGAGAAAGAGTAAACAAATCATTATAACACATCAGTGGACTATTCTGAGGCCATTAAGATTCATGTTTTGGAAGAATGTGTAATGTCAGGAGAATTGACATTAAATTGACATTAAAAGTTGTATATAGAGAATGCTCCAAATTTGTAAAAACCTGTATGCATGTATGTATGTGGAAAATTGTAGTAGAAAGGACAGCAGTTGTTAACAGTGGCCATATCTAGACAGCGGGACTATTAGTGAGTATTTTTCTCCTTTTTACATTCCTGTCGTTCCCATATGTACTACTTTACTATTTTTCCCCTTTACAAGGGAAAAAATACATCATCTTCAGACCAATCAGTTACTAAATATCTAAGTAAGATAGCTGTCTGTTCCTAAAGTATTGTCTGGTGATCTTAACTGTTCCCATACAGTGAAGATGTTTTTTCTTCAGTCTAATTGATCTTGTTGCTCTTTTAATTTCAGACTGTTTTCTCCTGTTTCAGATGAGGTGGATATTGAGCATAGCTTGGCAGCACTACTAAAATGCTTTAAAAAAAAGTGATAAATGAAAGAACATAGTAATGTTTCCTCTGGACACTTCATTTCCCTTTTTCCAGAAATCTTATTTTCTATCCCTCAGTCATTGTTATTACTTCTCTGAATTCTGCCATGTTTTTATGAGTGTTTACAAAATAGCCCCCTTCACTATTGAAGGAGAGAAAACTAGAGAGAATAGGGGAGAAGACGTTGGAAGGGAGATACCAATTCCAAATACAACTTTGCTTTAAACATTACATGATCAAACATCATGAGATGATGAATCATCATGAGGTGATGATGGTCAAACATCATCAAACGTCATGAAAACCCTAATGAACACAAGTGTGAACCTTCTGTAGATAAAAGCTTGTAAATGTTTAACAACTTATTCTCTGAAATAAAAACCCTGGTTTGTATAATTTGACGATTTCCCCTGCAATACTCCCACAGGGGAAATTTCAAGCAACCAATGTGGTGTCAACTGGCACACAAAATTCCTGAAAATTTAACAGGTTGCAGTTTAACCATGGGCTTTCCAAGCTGGTAGTAACAGCTCCAGTGTACCACTGGCTGGCAAATAATTGTATTCTGAACGCTCTTAGGAATCTGAATGATTTCTTAACACTTACTTTCTCTTTTGAAATTAAGAGTTGATAACTTTGCAGGTGTTGATTTTACTTTCCTGTTTCTAAACAGGTGACTAATTTGACCTTTTGGGTTGAATTAAATTAACCAACAAATCAAAAAACAGAAATTTCTCTCTCAGACTAGTCTATTTTATTTTTGAAAGAAAAATCAATTGTTCAGCTTAATTGATTCAGGAGTCAAAAAATAGGGACTTCCCTGGTGGTCCAGTGGCTAGGAATCAGTCTTGCAATGCAGGGGACACTGGTTCGACCCTTGGTGGTGGAGCTGGGGTCCCACATGCCACGGGGCAGCTAAGCCTGGCACCGCAACGGGAGAGCCGGCGTGCCCCAGCTGTGGAGCCCGCGGGCTCTGGAGCCCTCATGCCACAACTAGAGAAGCCCACACACTGCAACGGGGAGCCTGCATGCTGCAATGAAAGATCCCACATGCCACAACTAAGACCTCATGCAGCCAATCAGTAAATAAATAAAAATATTTATAAATAAATAAACACAAAAAAGTTGCGTTGCTATGTGTGTAGACACATACCCCCTTTCTCTAAAGTTCACGTAGCTGGAGTATTGACTCAGATCTCAAGGGACCCAATGAGCCCTCAAACAACCACTACGCTGTTTTCCAACTTCCTGTAACACACCTACCCTAAACCAGGGTTAGAATTTCCTTTATGACATACTGTTATAAAAAGAGAAAAAGGCAATTATCTAAGGCAGAAAAAAAAAAGAGTACTTGTAATGTAAAATAAGATAAAGCAAACAAAAAACTATTAGTAGAACAATTTTGAGTGTTAAACATCACCAAGCACAAGGAGGTGAGGTGCAGTAATATGCTCCGAACCTCTCTGAAGCCATCCTCAATTTGATTTTTAAAGTTGCTGTAAAATAAATTGATTTAAATAATACATCTCCCATGCTTCCCATCAGTGAGATGCATATCCTTTACCAATCTGGTTCTCAGCAGGCGGTCCAGCCTGATGAAGCATCAGCAAAATGTCAGCTCCCACAGAGAAGTGCGACAAGAGGCGACACTAAAGCAGTGAAAGGCCTTTCAAAAAGCTATTGTGCAAATTCAGTTTTAAAATAGGGATGTGGTTGAGGACTGATGGTTATGTCATTACCAATTCATTCATCTCCCCATCTTCTGCAGGAATGGAATGGAGTCACGGCTTTACATTGAGGAGTGGTGGGTCTAGGAGCTGTTCTTTCCCCTATTCTTATCAAGTTCCATAATGTCCCAGTTAGATCTTTTTAAAAAAAGTTAATCCTGTTATTACTTTATAACCCTCAACAAATTACTGATGCCTTACAAAATTCCATAGTTTAAGCTCATCATAATTTTGACTACTCTCACCTGTACCCCACATACCTTCATCATTCTCCCACGCACCATGTGCTTTTGAAACATGGTGCTATTGTTCATTCCTCTTCCCTTAAATCCATTTTTTCTTCCTTCATTTTTGTTGCCTGTTAAAATTCTTCAGGGATTTTTATTTTTCAGTGTATGTAAACAAACAAACAAACAAAAACACTAAATCCCTTCCTTCTGTAGTATTGCCCGTTGTAGTGTATTATAATTGTCTGTTTACACATGATTAAAACTATCGTTCATTTTTGTATTCCCCAGCTCTTGATTTACAAGGGATGCTCATTAAAAATTTGCTAGATTCAATTAAAGAACATTCTTGACAACTTAGTAGAGCAGTTTGGGATTAAAGTTTCATAGAAATAATCCACCAAGTCAAAAAAAGACATGAGAAACAGAGTTTACGCTACTGAAAAATATTCAGTAGTCTACACTAAACCAGGTTAAATTGCTAGGACTTTTAAGATGACAGCAGTGGTACAAGGAGAAGAAGGGAGGTTTTTGCTAGAGCCCAGCACCACAGCTTTGTTGATACTCAGTTTCTGAAAGCACTTTTCAGAAGAAGTTTTTCAAAGGTTTTGATGACTAACATCAAACACCAATGAAGTTTTTTACGGTTCTTTAGCTTCTCAAGAGTCTGGATTTATTTTTTTCTGTCCTCACCTCCAATATATTCAATCCTTTCTTCTGAATATAACAGAGCCACATTAGAATAGTGAATAAATGTCTCTGGCTTTTAGTTTTTGTGAAAAAAGGAAAGGATTTAACTAGATAATATGTAATATCTATGTAATAATATATAATCCAATGTGTAGTAACACAAGATGATAATTATAGGTATACGCTGTATAATGATAATAAATTACTCAAAGCTCATGTTAATTGAGTGCCCATTCTGTGTTCACTGTGCTACGTGTTTTTCATCAATTCACTCACCTAACCCTCTGAACAACTAATTGTGTCTGGTACTCTTACTATTCCCATTTTATGAATGAGGAAGCTGACTCTAGGCAGAACTAAGTAACTTGTCAGGGCTCATATAATTAGCAACTGAGGACTAGATAATCAGTGAAGTTCATACAAACACTAGATATCTCTAAAGTGAGACTGTAGTTATCAATATTAAGTAGTAGAGCTGCCTGCTTATAAAAATTTAAAGAAAATAGAGAAAAATTAGATTCCATAGAAAAACCTAAGTAGTCAGGAAGTTTCATTAAGCTTGTTCTTTTTTTGGCCTCGCATTTGTAGGTTGCAAAAAGAGTGACTGACATAGCCAAGAGCATTGTTGAAATGTAAAGAACCATAACAGCCTATGCTCAGTTTAATGATGGAGGGAGGATGCTTTTTGTTTGTCTGTAGGCAGCTTGTCCAACCTATTTCCACAGCTTAAGCTGCCTGCTGCCCCACATTAGTAATGATAGCTCTCAATGGGACCGTGATACCAGCCAGTGTACCTGCCTGTCCAGCTGGACTGAGCCTGCTGGCAGATGCTGTAAATCAGAAGCTGATTACAAGTCCTGTTCATCATCTAACATAAATAATGACCCAAAGAATTTTTCTTTACATTATGCACTTGCTGAGTGGTCTCAGTGCTTTTCGTTTTTATAGGGCTGCCCAAACTCAACCATGTTTAACATTCTCTTTGTGTGTTGGTAAATATAGCTGGCTAGCTGCCTACCATAATCCATGATTGCTCTTGCTGCTTTCTTCCAGAGGCCTAAATTGAATATCTGGCAGAGCACAAAATAAATTCTTATTTCTACACAGTGAGTCATCCAGAAGTTCTGCATTCCAGTACACACACCTTTCATATAGATACACACAGACCCTTCGTGCATTATTAGTTTGTTTCATGATCCACTGTGTTTTGGAATTTTCTGTCTACAATGGCTGAATATTTAGTTTTACTTGTTGGACATGTATTCGTTCTAGTACTGTAATTCCTTAGTGCTTAAATAGAAGGGTCAGTATGACATACAGAATACTTTATGTTCTAATTTGTTTTTTGATATGACTGTGTCCAGTTATCATTGTTTCCTTCACAAGCAAAGATCTTGTAAGTCCTGTCCTTCTATCTTCCTCCACTTGCAATAGGTATGTACTTATTTTGCCTTAGTTTCCTCATCTGTCAAATGTGACTAACAAAGGACCCAGCTTACTAGATTCTTATGAGGATTAAATAGGTTAATACGTATTATACCTTTGGAAGGGCATTTAGCACATAGTTACACCGGTAAATTATAAGCTAAAACCCTCTCTCCTTAAAGAAAATCTCTACCAATCTTTGAAAATTAGTCTGTAGCACTTGTTATATACCCTCAAAGTGACCGAACATGTACCAATCACAAAACTAGATTAGCACTTCCTCAGGAAGACCTGAATAAATTGTCTAGCACACAGTGACTTGAGGTTTCTTCTGCAAATCTGAGGCAACAACAACAAAAACATTCCATTTTGTGTCCTGCTATCTAGTCAATATTTTTTTAATCCTCATGATAACCTTGTGGGATAGGGACTATTATTATCCTTTCTTCCAGGTAGGGAGAGTGAGGCACAGAGAAGCAAAGTAATTGGCCTAAGGCCACATGGTTAGTAAGTGAGGATGTTAGGATTGGAACTCAAGTCACAGGTTTTAGTGAATAGGTATGGAAAATGAAAGATGACTGAAGTTTAAAAATTATTGATGTATATAGTTTGAGACATGCTGAGCAGAATGTACGTGAACAATACTCTGTTGGAAAGTCAGATCCTAAGAACTCAAAGGAAAGATCAGAGCTAGTAGTGCAGAGGTGAGAACCATCAACATAGAGATGGATTGGATGAGATAACTGAGGAGAAGATGCTAAAGGGGAAAGCCAAGAAAACTGTGAGCAGAAACTTGCTAAATTCCTTACATTTAGGGGGATCTAGAGAAAGAGAAACCAGTGAACAAGATTTACTTAGAGCAGATGTTACAAACTGGCAGCCTTAGAGCTGAATTTGACTTGCAGATGTATTCTGAATGGCAGGCAAATTCCTTTTAAAATATGTGATTCAATATTTTAAAAATCAGATGTAGGAACTCTGGACCCATCTTCCTGTGTGGGAACAAATGGCTCTGTTTAATTAGCTCATACCTCTTTATGGGGAGCGGGGTGCAGGCACTCTCCCATTGGTCCTAATTCCACCACCCCATGGGGATTCACCTGCAGGGACTCCACCTGCTTTCTCCTGGGGGTTGCCTTTCTGGCTCTCGGGGACCTGCGTTTGTGACTCCTGCTTTTAAAAGATGGAAAAAGGTGGAAAGGAAATAGGAGAACTCAGAGATATAATTCCAGAGAAAGAGTACTCTCAAGAAGAAAAGGATAATCACTGTCTCATATGCTGTTTAAAAAGGAAAAGAAAAAAACTAGGGGGCAAGCACAGGATTTGTGATTTAGGACTTGGTAGTTTTGGGGGGGAAAAAACCGTGAAATACAATTTGGATTAAAAATGAATGGTAAATGAGGAAATTAAAATAGCACCTGTGGACTACCTTCCCAGAAAGCTCAACAATGAAGGAAATAAATATTTAGACCATTTTGTTCTCTGTCAACAGAATGTTTAAAATTTTCTTGCCTCTTCAAGATGCATAATCCCTCCCAGTCATCAACATACATCATTTTCCTGTTGATGAATCTTACTCATTCTCGATCCCTCTCACTCTTGAAGGTCAGGTCCAATGTAGTCATGATAGAAAGGATTCAGAATCCCTGAGAGCTATTAATGTTAAAATGAAATCAAATACCTGGAAATTTGCTCTCATGTGAAACTCACAAAGAATATATTTAAATATCTGTGCTGATGGGTACTTGGAGAAATATGTAACTTTTTAAACTCATTGAATTTTTCTATTGTCAAGTTTTAACTTCTTCTCCCTCTTTCTCCCTCTCTCTCGCATACACAATATTTATATCATGTATCCTGAGACACAATTTTTTTGACACTTTAACATCTCTAAAATTAAGGAGTGTCTTACAAACTGATAGCACAGCAATATATAATTATATTGTAACTTTCTAACATAGTCTATTTTCTAGGAACACGTTGAAGTCAAGTGTCTGTTACTACATTATGAATAATTTCCATCTCCTGGGCCCAAAAGGAGATAGAATATGGAGGGAAAAATTAAATGTAATATGTGTATTAATTTTCAAGCAGTTTGAAGTGCCTCAATTTTAAATGCCTGCTGGATCATAATAGTTATTTCCAAGTTGGAATAAATAACCGCCTTTTGGCTTCAGAGACAATAGTAATGCTCAGGCTGAGATATCTGAGTTTGCTTTTATTCTATAATAAAAATGACAGGCCCAAGAAACTAGAAAAAAATCCTTCTGCTATTTTAAGATACTGTCGATCTCACTAACTGTGTTCTTGTGCCATCATTAATCAATTGTCTGAATGTAGAGAAGAAAGGGAAGGAGGCCTGCAGACCACTTAATGTGTCTCACTTTAGCATAGTAGCAAAGAGCTCAGCTTCCTGGATGCCTGCCTTTGTGAGAGTCTCCACATAATTCATCTGTTTTGCAAGCTCAGTCTGAAACTTTGCAAACCTTGAGGAAGAAATTCTGTAATATCACTGAAATTGCCTATGTATTCCCACAAGGATAATGTGTGTTAGCTATTACTAGGGAACTATATTTCATTATATTATAGAATCTGAAATACTGCCATTGTATATTTCAACTGTATGTTGCTAAATTTTCATTTAAATTTAAGAAAACACAAAACGATAGTGCCAGTCATACCCATATATAGTAAACATAGAAGTGTGCCTTTCTGCAGAGAATGTCTATAACTTAAACTATGTGATCCAGCAGTCTGACGTACTTTAATAATCATATCATGATAAAAGTTGTTCAATTTTATGCTTTACAAAGCATTTTTCACCTCTATTATCTTGTTCAAAATTGGAAATTTATCTAAGGGGAAACAATGGTGTCTACCTTAATATTACAGTACTGTTGAAATGGTAAAGATACCAACTCCAGTTATATTTAGTGTCTTAAATTATTATTGCTATCAGTCTTGAATTATATGTTCTTTATGGTATCTAATATGAAGTCTTAATAGTGCACTGTCTTGGATCTTATATTCTTTTTTCTCTTCTATTTCAGTTCTTTGAAAATGAAAGGTAAGACAACTCTGGTTGAAAATATATGAAAAGATAGATGACAAATAGTTTTAAGAGTGCCGTGCAAATGTTTGCAAAAGCCAGCCTGTGTAAAGTGGCACATTCCACACACTTAGTATTCAAGTACATTATCCACCTGACAAGATAGTAAAATATCCTACTCATTTGTTCAGGGCTAATTTTTCAAATTTTAATAATTTTATTAGTCCCTAGCAAGGCCTTTTAAAACTTTGCAAAGAATATTAATAACTCATTAAAGATTAATTACATGTCAGCTTTGAGGTCAAAGAGTTTGAGTGGTTTTTAGTTATCTGAAATAAAATGCATCTGCTCTGAAAAGGACATAGTATAAAACTCTCTGCCTTCTCCACCAACGTAAAGTTCTTATTTATTAAAACACATACACATAGACTTTAACTCAAGCGTGTTTGACAACAATTAAATGAGAAAATTATGGCCATATGCATACTAGTCAAGAAATTTGGTACAGAGGAATGTCCTCTAAGGAAGACAGGTTACCTCTGGAACCTTTTGTAACTAAGTTTGCTAACTGGAGGACCAGTCAGAGATATGACAGTTATGATGAAGTCTTCCTCGCGGTCTAAAATCTGCGTCTTGTTTTCATGGAGTGTAACTGGAGCAAAAGTTTGGGAATATAAGTGACCAATGAAAAATAGATATCTAAATGGAGAATAGAGGAATTTTGAGATATAAGGTAATCAAAAAGGGAGATGGGGAAGAGAAGAAAGGTCTTAGAGGAGTCTGAATTGTTCCGACTTTGCTGTTTTCATAGAGCCAGCAAAAAATGACAAATGTGAAAGGCAGCAAAAAAAAAAAAAGCATTAAACTTGTTCTAATCAAAACTATTTATTTAAATCATTAATGTATTTGGAAGGTGACTTCTGGTGAATTATATATCATTTTCTTTTCATTTTCCCCATTTTTTAAATTGGAATAACAATAATACCTTTGGTGAGGGATGCTGTGAGGACCGGTGTTATTATAAAAAATCAGCTACACGGTCCTCACATGTAGAACCTCAATAATTAGTAACTCTTATTACGAGAGTTAATTTTTTAAGTATCCAGATATTGTTTTCCAAGAACTTTAAATTAAAAAAAATAATAATCTGGTGAACTGTGCTATGTTATTTAGCATGATTATGCAAATTTCTATACTCAGTTTCACTACCAATTCGGGGAAAATGATAGTTTCTCTGACTTTCAAAGGGTGTATTTCTCTCATTGTAGGTGCTTGTAAGTCCATCCTCAAACCTTCCTGGTTTCCTTTCTTTATAAAATGTGCTTTGGGGAAATTATATTCCTTCTTGGACTTCTGTAACTTAAACGAAAGACTCTGCCAGTCAGCACCACCAGTTTTACCTTGGTCCTGGCATGCAGAACACGAATTGGTTTCCAAGGCGAAGCATTCAATAATCTGTATGCAAAGTAGTATTTTTACACAGCTCTGAATGTCATATCCAAATGTAAAGCTGCCTGTTGCCTCCAGTGTGAAATTCACTCTCCTTTAAATGTTGTGTTTCTTTGCAACTAGTGATGCTGGTATTTGCAGACTGGGCCATGAAACACATGTGATAGTGGTTAAAAGTAGTAATAACTGTGACCTCTCCCACTGTTGCTTCTGTCTTCATGAAGAGGGTTTCATGTGGCAGCTGCCCCTGGGCCAAGGCAGGAAATCTGCAAGAGTCAAGGAAATAGAAATGTTTATTTATTTTTTTTGTCTTGATGAAACTTTACAGTCCCTTCCAAGTTGTAGATTTTTCAATATGTTGTGATCACCAGTGTTTTTAGAGAGCCCGTGTTTAAAATTATACGGTTTCTTTTATCATTTGAATTCAAATATGTAGTAGATTGGATACTCGGTTATTTTCAGATGTCTTTGCCTGGGAACAGTCTGCTCAGCAATTAGAGTTTGGTTTTTCGGAAGAAGAATATTAGGATGTTTGTCTTTGCTCAATTACAGAGGAGCACCCTGGGACCAATGTCCCAGTTGGTACCTGTCTATGATGATTTAAAGATACTAGTCATTTTCTGAATACATTTCATCTTGAGCTTTTGAGGTTGATTTCAGTTCAAAGTGCCAATTGAGGATGAAAAGGTTACTAGAGAGTTTGCCTATTCATGATACAACTCACTTTTCATCTGGGTCCCCAGTCACCCCATGCCTAGATCACTTTTAATCTTCCCACTGCCTTCCTGTACTGGCTGCCGCTCCTTTGAACTACCTTTTCTAATGCAGAGGGTCAATGACAAGAGACTAGTGTCTCTGTGGTTAGAAGCAGACCTCCCATTTAGGTAAAGCACTTTATCAGAAATCTGGATTTTTAAAGCCATTAATTGTAGTAATTGTGTGAGGTACTTTGAACTGTACCTCACATGAGATAGCAAAAATGGTAATAGTGGCTATAATCTAGAGTCAGAAAAGGAATGTAAAAACTTCTTTAGAGAGGGAATTTCTTCACTATAATGTCGGGCAAGATATAGCTACTGCTCTATAACACATCGCCTTAAATTTAATGGCACAAAACAATATTTATTATTTCTCAAGAGCCCATGGATAGACTGGGCAGTCATGCTGTCTAGGCCAGACTCAGCTGGACTCTCTCATGCGTCTGTGGGCAGCTGGCAGGTCAGCCATGTCTGGCTGGTCCAAGGTGGCTTCTTAGGTCTAATCTCAGAACTGGTACACCATCACTTCTGCTGCAGTCAGGTGGCCAAAGCAAGTCACAAGGCCAGGCAAGATCCAAGGGACGGGGAAGTCATCTCCACCACTGGAAGGGAGGAGCTGAAAGTCACATTGCAAAGGGCAGTGGTTCAGGGCTGGGAGGGAGAACTGGGGACGTTTTTACAATCAGTCGACCACAATTGCTTTCTCGGATTATGAGGGGGCAGTATTGAGAGCCCCTCATATACTGCATCTCACCAACTCTTTTACTCATGATAATCTCCATAGGTCAAAATTGAGGTGTGAGGTTTTGAATTATCTCTAGCCCTCAATGAAGTTAGCATTTGAGAAAAATATCTAGATAGCTCTATATTGTTGTTTTGTGCTGGTTAATACCGTTCTACAACATTTGGTTTAACACAGATATAATTTCTCTATTTAATGGAATTCTGATTTTGTTTATTCTGAAAGTGTTTCTTCTTTTTTCTTTCATATATCTGGGCATATATATGTATATGTGTCTATATATGTGTATGTACATATATGTGCTTTTATACACACGTATACACACACACACACACACATTCTGCCAGCATGCCAGTGTACTTGTTATTCTTTTGCCCTTTGAGGCACCACCTTGACTTCTGATTACCCTAAAGTTCACTGCCCAGAAGGGGAGATGTTACCTGCTTCACTGGGGCCAAATAGTTACTCTATAGAGAGTGAAGATGTTAATAAGCATGTTTATACACGCCTTCACGTGATAGTTCTAATCAAAAACTCCATAGGGCTCAGCAATAGGGGGCTTAAAATCTGGCCCATAATTTTGCACCTGGGATAGCTGCATTTATAACCTTCTTTCAGCTGTAGTGTCATCATCCCCATTAAGAATTTAATGAGCACTAACAGGCCTGGCTAATGTACAGAACAAAGAGGCAGGCACATCGCCCCACCCAGCAAGCTGTTGCTTGATTACAGAGTCGCTGGTGGGCATGAGGACCTGGGACCTCCCCATTTTCACTTATTTCATGAATCTAGACACACACCTCACTTTGGGGCTCATAGTAGTAAGAGGAGACTACAGAGGAAAAATAAACCCCATTTGGTAAAATAAGTGATATGCCTGCTTCTGTAGCCCCTGCGGTTTATTACTGCTATATGCTATTTCCAGCAGTACTTATAACAGTGATCATAAGGGACCTTTAAAGACTTGCTGATGCCTCTTGGGCAGTTTCAGAATAATACAGTTTATAAATAATTCTGCCTACCTATCTTATAACTTCAGGATTCCTTTTGCCTTGCTTTGTTTGTTATGAGTGTTTTTGCATGAAAACAGGTTATTTGGATATTTGTCCTCTGAGAGCTTTTGCTTATGCTTCCCTCCAAGTCAGAATCACATGTTCTCCATGCTACAGCCGCATCCACAGCCAAGTGCAGATTTATGAACTGTAGTGAGGGACACAAGCAGGAAGAGATACACTTCTAAGAAAACACTGTGATCTTACTGAAAATTGTTTTGTTTTTCTAACTTTTTTTGTGGTGGGTTTTATCTGAGGATTCAAAGTTGGACTGAGATTTAAGTGTGTGTGTGTGTGTAAGGGGTTGTGTGAGAATGACATTTTATTGTACATCTGGTGCATATAGTTTATAGATGTCACCTTTCTGTGTGTAACAGAATCAGTAAAGTATATGTAATTCTTTTTAGTTCATATCATTTTTATTCTCCAAAGACATTTAAAATACAAGCTTCTATATTCAAGCTTTATTTTTTGTCTACCCTCATTTTGAGGGAAGTTAGAAAAAAGTATCAAAAACCATGCGTGTGCAGTTAAAACTATGGTTTCTATTTAGAATTCAGAAATGTATGTACCAAGGTGTGCAAAAAACACCTGTACAATTTTATTTCACATTTTACAAAGTGTTTCACTGGAATGTCTGTTAAAAATACAGATTAATGGCTCTTTGTCAGTCCTGCTGAATCAGACTCTCTGGGAATAGAGATGGTGTATCTCCAGTTTTAAGTCAATGCCCTAGATATTTCTTTCTTTTTTTTTTTAACATCTTTATTGGAGTATAATTGCTTTACAATGGTGTGTCAGTTTCTGCTTTATAACAAAGTGAATCAGTTATACATATACATGTGATCTCCCTGTGCTATGCGGCTGCTTCCCACTAGCTATCTATTTTAGGTTTGGTAGTGTATATATGTCCATGCCACTCTCTCACTTTGTCCCAGCTTACCCTTCCCCCTCCCTGTAACCTCAAGTCCATTCTCTAGTAGGTCTGCATCTTTATTCCAGTCTTGCCCCTAGGTTCTTCTGACCATTTTCTTTCTTTTTTTTTTTTTAGATTCCATATATATGTGTTAGCATACGGTATTTGTTTTTCTCTTTCTGACTTACTTCACTCTGTATGACAGTCTCTAGGTCCATCCACCTCACTACAAATAACTCAGTTTCATTCCTTTTTATGGCTGAGTAATATTCCATTGTATATATGTGCCACATCTTCTTTATCCACTCAACTGTCGATGGACACTTAGGTTGCTTCCATGTCCTGGCTATTGTAAATAGAGCTGCAATGAACATTTTGGTACGTGACTCTTTTTGAATTATGGTTTTCTCAGGGTATATGCCCAGTAGTGGGATTGCTGGATCGTATGGTAGTTCTATTTTTAGCTTTTTAAGGAACCTCCATACTGTTCTCCATAGTGGCTGTATCAGTTTACATTCTCACCAACAGTGCAAGAGGGTTCCCTTTTCTCCACACCCTCTCCAGCATTTATTGTTTCTAGATTTTTTGATGATGGCCATTCTGACTGGTGTGAGATGATATCTCATTGTACTTTTGATTTGCATTTCTCTAATGATTAAGGATGTTGAGCATTCTTTCATGTGTTTGTTGGCAATCTGTATCTCTTCTTTGGAGAAATGTCTATTTAGGTCTTCTGCCCATTTTTGGATTGGGTTGTTTGTTTTTTTGATATTGAGCTGCTTGTAAATTTTGGATATTAATCCTTTGTCAGTTGCTTCATTTGCAAATATTTTCTCCTATTCTGAGGGCTGTCTTTTCATCTTGTTTATGGTTTCCTTTGCTGTGCAAATCTTTTAAATTTCATGAAGTCCCATTTGTTTATTTTTGTTTTTATTTCCCTTTCTTTAGGAGGTGGATCAAAAAGGATCTTGCTGTGATTTATGTCATAGAGTGTTCTGCCTATGTTTTCCTCTAAGAGTTTGATGGTGTCTGGCCTTACATTTAGGTCTTTAATCCATTTTCAGTTTATTTTTGTGGATGGTGTTAGGGAGTGTTCTAATTTCATTCTTTTACATGTAGCTGTCCAGTTTTCCCAGCACCACTTATTGAAGAGGCTGTCTTTTCTCCACTGTATATTCTTGCCTCCTTTATCAAAGATAAGGTGACCATATGTGCGTGGGTTTATCTCTGAGATTTCTATCCTGTTCCATTGATCTATATTCCTGTTGTTGTGCCAGTACCATACTGTCTTGATTACTGTAGCTTTGTAGTATAGTCTGAAGTCAGGGAGCCTGATTCCTCCAGCTCCGTTTTTCTTTCTCAAGATTGCTTTGGCTATTCGGGGTCTTCTGTGTTTCCATACAAATTGTGAAATTTTTTGCTCTAGTTCTGTGGAAAATGCCAGTGGTAGGTTGATAGGGGTTGCATCGAATCTGTAGATTACTTTGGGTAGTAGAGTCATTTTCACAATGTTGATTCTTCCAATCGAAGAACATGGTTTATCTCTCCATCTATTTGTATCATCTTTAATTTCTTTCATCAGTGTCTTATACTTTTCTGCATACAGGTCTTTTGTCTCCTTAGGTAGGTTTATTCCTAGGTATTTTATTCTGTTTGTCGCAGTGGTAAATGGGAGTGTTTTCTTAATTTCACTTTCAGATTTTTCATCATTAGTGTATAGGAATGCAAGAGATTTCTGTGCATTAATTTTGTATCCTGCTACTTTACCAAATTCATTAATTAGCTCTAGTAGTTTTCTGGTAGCATCTTTAGGATTCTCTATGTACAGTATCATGTCATCTGCAAACAGTGACAGCTTTACTTCTTCTTTTCTGATTTGGATTCCTTTTATTTCTTTTTCTTCTCTGATTGCTGTGGCTAAAACTTCCAAAACTATGTTGAATAATAGTGGTGACAGTGATTGCCCTAGATATTTCTTATGCATATTAAAGTTTGAGAAACACTGCTAAGCTTATCCCAGAATTAAATTTAATTACTAGAAAACTATATACTCGGACTTAATAATTTAATTCCCTAGAGAATTTCTTCATGGTACAATGATTCACTCTTTTGTGCTTGGTTTTTACTGAGAATCAGTATAAGAAATGACAGCATGTAAAGTGATTCTGTACTTTTAAGAAACTATCATGAAACAGTAGTTCATTATGTTGTTCAAAGATCCTCATCCAGAAATTCACATGACACATCCTCCCTCCTCTAACCTAACTAAACCGTGTAATTATAACATACATATAGAAAAGTGAATGAATCATAAGCTTTCAGGGTGATAGATTTATCAAAATGAACACATCCATGTCACCAATACTCAGATTAGGGGATAAAACATTGTCAATATTCCTAGAAGCCCCCTTATACCTCATGAAAGAGTAACTATTCTGACTTCTATCACTATAGATTCATTTTACCAGCTGGCTTTTGATCTATATGCAAATGAAATCATGATATATGTACTCTTGAGTATCTGGTTTCATTTACTAAACATATTTGTGAGATTCATCTCTAATGTTGGATATAGTTGTAGTTTACTCATTCTTATTGCTGTTTAGTATTTCATTTTATGAGTATTCCATGATTTTCAATTTTATTCTAATGATGGATGTATTAGTTATCTATTTCTGCATACAGATTACCCTTAATTTGCAGCCAACTTGCCCCTTAAAAGAACAAAGATTATCTTACACTGTTTCTGAGGATCAGGAACCTGGGAGTGATGCTGCTGGGGGACTCTGACTCAGAGTCTCTTAGGAGATTGTGTTTAAGCTGGCAGCCAGGTTCAGTCTTTGAAGAATTGACTAAGGCAAACTGCTTCCAAGTTCACTTATGTGTCCATTGGTAAAAGGCTTCAGCTTCTCATCATATAGGTCTCTTCATAGAGTTTCTCCTGATATGGTGGTTGGCTTCCCCAAGAGAGTGGTGAGAGTGGGGGTGGGGGGGAGAAAAGAAAGAAAGGAGAAGAGGTGGGGGAGGGGAGGAGAAAGTCCAGAAGAGAAGCTGTAATCTTTGATAACTGAATCTCAGAAGTGACAAGCCATCACTTCTGCCATACTCTATTGGTCACACAGACTAACTGTTTCAGTGTGAGAGGGGATGACAAAAGAATGTGAATACCAGGAGGAGGTAGGGACATTACAGACCATCTCAGAGGCTGGCTACCACAGTGGTTATTGGAGTAGTTTTCCACTTTTGGCTAAATAGTACTACTCTGAACATTCCTTTACATATATTTTGTCAGTATATTATGCATTTCTCTTAGGTATATACCTAGTAGTGGAATTCCTGCGTCAGACAGATACCAATGAAGAGTTTTCCCAAGTGCTTATAAAGTATTATACTTTTATAAGCAATACTCTAGTTGCTTCATCCTTGATAACACTTGATATTGTGTGTATTTTTCACTTTAGCCATTCTAGGGGTGTGTTTAATGGTATCTCATTGTGATTTTAATTTGCACTCCCCTGATAATTAATGATATGTATTCCTTTTTCATACGTTTATTGTGATCGGGGTTTTCTCTTTTGTGAAACCCTATTCTCTGTTATGGCTGATTTTTAAGTGGGTTGCCTGCATTTTAGTATTGGTCTGTAGAAGTTCTTTCTATATCCTCTATAGACCCTCGTAATCTATATGTATTACAAATACCTTCTCCCACATTGTGGTGGCATACAGTTGCACTCTGTTAATACTAATATCCTTCAATGAGCAGAGGTTCTTAATTTTAATATGGTTGAATTTTTCATCACTTTTTCTTTTTTCTTTGTGTTTAACTGTTTGAGACTTGTTTACTAATTCTTTGGCTACTCAAGCTTATGTATATATTTGCTTATGTTTTTTCCTAAAAGCTTTGTTGTCTTAACTTTCAAATTTAAATCTACAATCCATCTAGCAATATATAAAGAATAATACACCTTGCCCAAGGGGGTTTGTAACAGGTATTCAAAGGTAGTTTTACAGTTGAAAATCAATCTGTGCAGTGCACCATAGTATTAGGGAAAAAATAGGACACAATTATATATGTTAATAGATGCAGAAAAGTATGTGAAAAATTCAACACTCATTATAATGAAACACATACCCATACACATAGATATATATTCACACACATATTCTTAGCAAATGAGAAAAAGAACTTCCTAAGTCTGAGGTTTTTTTTAATCTATAAAAATAAATACAGCAAACATACTTTGTGGTAAAATACTAAAACTATCCTCTTAAAGATTGGAAATACAAGATAAGAATGCTACTGTCACCACTTTTTAAAAATATTGCACTTGAGACCTCATTCAGTGTAGTAAGTCTAGAAAAAAACTTACTGGAAAGAAAATCTTAAAACTGCCATTTTTTCCTGGATGACATGATTATATATCTAAGAAACCTCATAGAAAACTGCATACTGTTAGAACTAATAAGTAACTTTAGCAAGGTCACCTGGATACTATATCAATGAACAGACTAATTGTATTTCTGTATCCAAGAAACAAACAGATAAAAAATGAATATTTTAAAAGATTCAATTTATAATTTCATTAGAGAATATCAAATATAAAAAATAAATTATATGCAGGCTATATAATACGTCTAACTTAAAACTACAAAATATTATTGAGAGAAATTTTAAAGGAGCTTAGTAATGGAGGCATATACCATGGCCATGGATTGGAAGATTGAACCCAAAGTGATTGATAGTGTTAACTCAAACAGAATCAAAATTCCTTCAGTTATTTTTGGAATTGGGAAGCTGGTTCTAAAATGTATTTGGAAAAGTAAAGATCTAAGAAGAACCAAGACAATCTTGAAGAATAAGAACAGAGCTAGAGAACTTGCCTTACTAGGAAAAACTATAGTAATTAAGATAATGTAGTACTGCTTCAGATATAGATGAATAGATAATGGAACACAATAAAAGTTCAGAAAAATGACCCTCTCATACTGAATCAATTGATTTATGACAAAAATCACCCTATAGTACAGTGGGCATATACTGGCCTTTTCAATAAATTGCATTGTGTCACTTCAGTATTCATACAGGAATTAAAAAAAAAAAAAAAAGAATCTTCACTCCTACCTCACACCACACACCCAAGCCAAAACATTTTAATATTACAAAGATATGTGTCTTTTCTTAAAAGAAATAGTATTTTTTAATCAGAGAACTATATTTTTATTTGTTCATTTGTTTTTGCTTTAGTTAGCTAGAAACGCCTGGATAAAGTATGTCTGATTACAGTAATTTTCTTTAATCTAAGGTTTCTGTCTCTTTTATTGCATGGTTCTTGTTCTTTCATCCTTGCTTTAATGATTCTATTTTATGGGTCCTTCCTTTTTGTGCAAGTTACTTTAAGTCCATTTTTTTGAAATAGGGTATAAATAATGAATAAGACAGTCAATGAGGCAAGTTAAACTTCTTTTGAAATTTTGAAGCCTGATTGAATTGTCAAAAAGAAGGATAGCACATATAGTACTCCTAGTAATTGCGCTTTGATAAAATTATAACTGTCCGATATTGTATTGCCAATACATATTATGCATATAAATATTACATGGAATATTCTTTAAAAGTTAACATATGTGTCAGTATTAAAAATAAGTAGCATTTACATGGAGAAAGAATCTGCTTTTTATAAACTGCCTAGAATATATGCTTGAACCAAATAATAGATCACTTTTTCCTCTTTAGTCATCATAATGGAAGAGTAAGGAGGGGAGAAGGAATAACTGTTTTGAAAGTAGGAAGTGTAATGACTGATGTCTTTCTACCCCTGTTAATGATTAAGAACACAGGCTTTACAGCTATCAAACCAACCTGCGTAGGAATCCCAGCACTGCCTCTTAGTGACTGTGTAATCCATGGAGGAGTTACTTTCCTTAAGCCTCAGGTTCTTTATATCCAGAGTGCAGGTAATAATATCTGCCTCATACAAGCTTGGCTCTGTGTATGGCTGAATGTATGCATGAGACCAGTTGTTTTGCAGAGTGTAATTTTCCGAATCTTAATGTCCATCCTCATTTAAGTGGGTGATCTTGATCTTGAGATTCTGGAAGAGAATAAAAATTGGAAACCTATATGAAACAAGCTAGCTGAATATGGAGTAGCTCAACTAGGAGAGCAGGTTAAAAACCCAGATGATGTGGGGCAAATCAGAAATTCTGAACACTGTGTGCAGCCCATCAGGTGCAATGAGGCCTCAGGGAGTTGTAACGTCTGAAGCTGTAGATGCTGTTGCTGTACTGTGAAGCACTACAGCACTGGTGGGCTCTCTGAATTCCCATTCCACCCAGTACACGTGGCAATAAAGTGCGGCACATGGTACCCACATCAGAGCAATAGCTACATCTTCAAAGTAATATTTTAATGACTTCTGTAGCCTGCATTTGGGAAGACTATTTTAGACCTTGTGTTTTGTCTTTTTCTAGATTAATGCACCTTCCCCTTCAGCTCCCTGCATTTGGGGAAATCTCTTTCACAGTGTATTTCCCGGTGAGTATTTTATCTATTTCAGAATGCCCTGAGGGAACCTTTGATCCAAAATGTAAGGGCAGCAGCAAAAACCAGAATCAGGGTGTCTGTGGTGGTGGGAGAAGTTTGCACGTGTTCAGGAGGATGGATAAGGGCAGTTTGTGGAAAAGGTAATGTTTCCTTCTTTCCCATGTCAGTCTGGTTGCTGATTTTCTTTTAGGTTCCATCATCTTTGGCAAAGACGGGCTTTTGTCACAAAACTGGAACTGAACCCTGTGTTGCTTGGGAAGTTTGTAGGGTCTTTGTTCCCTTCTGTTGACACCCATATCTATTGACATTTGCAATGGTGTTATTTAAATTTTTCATGGCTCAGGTAACCAGAGCACCATATCAAGATGCAAATAAGGGAGCATTTTTTATATTTAATATTAAGGCAGCCTTTCCTCCTCCTCCTACCATTTCTACTGACAGTACAGAATATTTTGTTATAGGACAGGGAGTGAAATAGCGGATTATGTCTTTCACTTCAACAGGACCCTGTTCTAAGAATTCTGTACACCTTATATTGGGTTATATAGATTATAAAGTACAGATTAATAGCCAACCAGCCAAATTACAATGCACCAAAGACTTAATGCCATCTTAAAACCTCACCATGGAAAGCAAAACTCTGAGTAGACACTTCAGTAAACAAATCTAGAAAAAGTTCAATTTTACTTGCTTGTAAGAAATTATGAGCATGCAAATATCTAAAATTAAGCAATGCTAGAGAAAAAAATAAATTCACTTTTCAAAAATGATTAAAGTCTAGAGTGAATTTGCTATCACACAGTAATTTGCTAAACTGAAGCAGGAGTTATTTTGGATTGAGTTTGTTACATAGCTCACGCATGAAATGATCTGTTGCTTGTTCTCCTGAAGCTGTTTTCACACTCAGAAACAGGAGTGTGTGTGGGGGGTGGGGGTGGGGGGGGGAATGTATTCTGTCTGAGGCATTGTAAAAGTATTGAAACCTCCGACTGAGGTATTTTGTAGAGGTATCCGACTACAACTTGTCATTGACAATTTACGGGCCAATAATCATTAAGCCCAAATCGCAGATGTTTAGCTTTCAGAATTATTTCTTACTGTAGACTTGGGTTCCAAAACCTGATTCAGGCACCTTGAGACCATCACTCATGTGATTATACTGCCATCGTGTGGTTTCAGAGATCCCTTTCAATTTTGAAAAAACATCAAAAGAAACGGTCTCTGACAAAGTATCCAAGTATTGTCTCTGTTTTACTTGTTTGTTTGTCCTCTGTCACAATACCATGTATAGTCCATGCATGACCACAGGTAGTAGGACAGGGGGATGGCAACAGAGAAGTGGCAGTATAGGTAAGATTCTAATAATCCTGCAAAATTTGCCAGGGATTCAGCTTCTGCCCAGTGAATGCATCAAGATGTTTGTAAAGCTATGCCGCCTTTATTGACCTTTTCTGCGTAAATGTGGCACTTACTACGTCCAGAAAAAATCTGAAAAATTCCCTACAGTTATCTATAGGCAAGTGAATCTCAAACTGAGGTCCTCAAAACAGCAGCATCAGCTTCCCTGGAGAACTGGGTGGAAATTCAAATTCTTCGGCTCCATCCTGTACTGAATCAGAAACTACAGAGGTGGGGCTCAGAAATCTGTTTTTAACAAGCTTTCTAGGTGATTCTGATGCTTGCTAAAGTTTGAGAACCACTGCTATAGACAATTGTAACTGTCCTATGGTGGATTAACACATATTTCCCTAGATAGAGCTAAATTTAGCAGCACCTTCTCCTGGCCCCTGAAAAATTCCGAAGGAAGATGGGAAAGAAGGGCCCTAGGATTTCCCATGAATATATTCACCCAGCACCCCAATGCCACCCTGGGAAGGAAGATGCAGAGCATCTCTGTGAGGTCTTCATTCTCATCAGCTGGTATGTCAACTTCTCTATAACTGAAGAAGATGCTAGAGTCAATCAGAAACAAATCTTTCAGTCTTGGGGGATTATTGGAGATACTGGAGCGTTCGTCTGAGTGGATATTGTATATAAGTCCACTTTTTCAGCCATTAAAAATACAGTTTTAATAGATAGCTAGTGGGAAGCAGCCACATAGCACAGGGAGATCAGCTGGGTGCTTTGTGACCACCTAGAGGGGTGGGATAGGGAGGGTGGGAGGGAGGGAGACACAAGAGGGAGGAGATATGGGAACATATGTATATGTATAACTGATTCACTTTGTGATAAAGCAGAAACTAACACACCATTGTAAAGCAATTATACTCCAATAAAGATGTAAAAAAAAAAAAATACAGTTTTAAGAAGGGAAGCTAAAAATTTGAAAGGACCCCAGTCTCTAAGAAATGCTAAGGAATATTGGGATGGCATGCGGATTTCTTGCCCTGTCATAGCAGCTTCCCAACTCCACTGGCTGTTGGCCATGCAGGAAGGTTGGCTCTGGGCTGCTAAGACTTCTGACCGTTTCAAGAAAAACCAAAAATAAGAATTTTTATGTGAAATATTCTAATTTTAAGTGTGAGTTCCATTTTAAGTGAATGTCTAATTTAAAAAAGTGAAAACATATTTACCTTTATGATTCAGTCTACTGACCTCTCAGATTATGATCTCTGGGATCCACAGGTAAGGAAAACTGTAGATGTCAACCTCAACACACGTTTATGACCACATTCATATCTTATACTTAAGTGATATGTGTCCGTGTGTTTTCTTCTGTGTATGTGTGAATACATATATACAAAGCATGAAAAGCCAGTGTCTCAACACGTGAGGGAAAGACTCTATTCAGCAGTGAAGTAGCTTCAAACTGAATAAAGGTCAATAATCTGAAAGAGCCCTGAATTCAAAAAATACATGCTTTGAGAGGAAAATAAATGCTAATTCTACTAATGCAAAGTATGTTTTGACAACATTTTAAAATTTTATAAATTTCACAGCATACCTAGAATAAAAGTAATGAGTATATACAAATTACTTGCAGTGTGACTTATTTTTAGGACATATAAAGTACTTCAAAAATATACAGCCATGAATAAATTTAGGCACTCATCTGGAGACAAAAATCATGTTTTAATTATATATGCATATATACACACATGTGTTATCCCTGGCTCTGAAAGGAGTACTTAATAAGTGGCTTCTGAACAAATAGAAGTTTAAGTATTGGTTCAGGTATTATCAAGTGAATTTTCTTTACCAGGCAGACTCTCTCCTGCTCTGACCCTCACTGTGGTCACTGCATCCAAGATTCACAGAATGCTGCCTTATTTATTTCACTGCAACTTGTAGACTTTCTGAAAGACTTTAAGGTAAAACCAACTTTAGATAGACTCTGCTTTTCTTTGTAGTTTCTTTCCAAATCTAGTAAAGTTCCAGTGGCTCCACTTCTGACAGTATCTTTTAGATTGTCTGATAGGAGAACTAGTTCTAGAGTAGGTTATGATATTCATTCTGAGGTGAAGATCATTGTAGTCACTGGAGGCCGATGCCTGATATACTCCTACCCTTTTGTATAACAACAGGCTCTCTTGGGGAGCTAGTTCTTTAGATGTGTTGCCAGATTTAATGAAGATTCCCTCACTGAGGTCTCTTGCCTTGTAGTGGACCATGGTGCCTAGGATTCGGGCCGTGGGAATCATTTACTTCTCATGGATTTTTGGGTTTCAAGAGTATCTCCTAAAATGTACATATTCTTGGGAGGGATGAAAACATGATGTTTTCCGCATCCACTCAGCGAATATTATTGGGAATTTGTCATTGGAACTGGAGGGAGCCGTGTGGATATGTTAAAGACTTCTACATGGTTCCTGACCAGGAGAAACACAGAAACCAGGAAGAAAAACAAATAATTGCACAACGGTATACTTAAGGTGTAAAAAATGCTTGTAATTCACTGAGAAAACAAATAAACAAACAAAAAAATCTGCCCCAAAGGATCTATAATGGTTGGACAGGTAGTTAATATTTGAACTGGGTTTCACAAGATTAATAGGCACTTACCTGGTGAAGGAGGAGGAGATACAATGTGAAGAAATGCTGGTCATTTCTTGTGACTCGAGTGTTTGTCAACCATTGGATCTTTGAAGCATAGCACAGGGTCCCTATAGTGAATCCAATAGTTATTTTTTGCATGCAGGAGTAAATGAGTGGAAGAATGATTAGTATTGGGTTGGCCAAAAAGTTCATTCTGGTTTGAGATGGTAGGGAAAAACCCGAACGAACTTTTTGGTAAACCCAATATGTTTGTAGGGCATTATGAGTAGTGGAAGAAATAAGGTAAAACTAGAAAAATTGGTTAGGCACAGAGACCATGAAGGCAACACTAAAGAATCTAAATTTTACTCTGTAGTTCAGTTTCATTTCTTTGTCAAGATCCACTTGCATCATGATCTGTTGAGCTACTTTTTAATTATGCAGATTCCTGGCTCTTATCACAGATCGAGTGAATCAGAAACTCTTGAAGACTGGGCAAAGAAATCTCTTGAACTCTGTGAAAACTACTGCTAGAAGCAATGTCCAATTCTTAAAACATTATTTTTAAACTATTTTGATTGTTCAACATCTTAAGAGAATCTGTCAAAAGCTATGGAAATTCTCTCCAGAAAAATATATAGGCACATTCATTTTTACTAACAATTCCAGAGAGATTATGAAACCCCTGAGATTAACTCATGGGCTCAAGTTAATAACTCCTGAAACCAAGCGGGCTAACAACTAACTGAGAGAAAGTCAGATGAGAATCATCGTTACCAGAAGTTACAGTGATGGAGGGCTTTTAGATGCAGTTGAAACATACAGACAAATCCTTGCTTTTTAACAATTTTGTCTAAGACCAACCTGATTTCCTTCTGTCCATATTTACTATAAAGAGACATGTTCACATTTAAAAGGAGAAGAATTTATGCTGGGAGCCAGGAAGCTTCTTGATCATTTCCATCTGAAGTAAAGCATTTAATGAAAAATTGGAATGTTTCAAAAGGAAAACCAAAAGTATTTATTGAGCATTTAGAAACTGATATGTTGGTTTTCCCTGTTTCAAATAACAAACAAATTTGCTGGCATTCTAGAAAGTGTATGAGCTAACTGTTTATATACGTAAAGCTTCACATATTTAGATCATATCTAAAAATCTTGGTCTCTTTCTGATAATCTAATATTTGGGAACGGCAGTGCAGTTCTATTTCCTTCAAAAGTGAGAGCTATATCTGCAAAAAACAACTAAAATGGTCTATTGCTGGAGATATGTCACATGGAACAAGATAAAGTCTATGAAAACAGCCTTTTAGAAAAGTCATGGCTGAACTCTAATGACCTAGATTATCTAATGCAAACATCGTGTGCAATCTTGGAGATTTAGGGCAGCCCTCCCTGTAGTCAACTAAAACAAGCCGGTTTATGTAAAACCAACATGGAAACAGTTCAGAGGCACAACTTGCTATTCTGTGTACCTGGAGCAGAATCACTGAACTTCATCCAAACCTGGAGCAGAGTCAGAAAAACGGGTGAGGGAGAGAGTGTGGTGGGATGTATGGAAAGGATTTATAAAGTGGGGAGTCTTATACAGAGTTAAGGAGTTAATAATATATTGTTAACAACATATAATATTATTCTGTAAGCTTTTAATTCTTTAGTTAACAAAGAACATCGTACTGTGCTTCTCAACCTACCATTTGTTTTCTCACTTAACATTCTTTTGGAAGTTAGTGTGTATTGATGTATGTTGACTGGGTCCCTTTCTTCTGAGTGCTTAAAAGGCTACAGTTATTTGAACATGCCACAGCTTTGTTCTCCATTCTCCTCAAGGAGACATATGGGTTGTCTCGGATTCTTTGCCATTACCAAGTGTTTCAAGAATGCTTCTGTGGGTGTCTCCTCGTGCGCACACGTGGAGGGGGTTCTTTAGGGTTTGTACTAAGTGTGGATTTGCTGGGTCACGGGATATTCTATCTGCAACTTTGTTTCATAATGCCAAACTGCTCTCCAGGGCAGGGCTACCGGTTATGTGAGAGGTGCAAGTGTGTTATTTTGTCGTCTAACTTGTGTCAGACTTTTAAAGGAAATATCTTTATTTGCATTTCTCTAATTACTGGTGAGGGTTGGCATCTTTTGATGCAATGTCTCTTCAAGGGTACTCTTCTGTGAATTGTTGTTTAATGTCCTATGCCCACGTTTCTATGGGCCAAGCACTAATCTAGGCTCCTGGGATATACCCGTGAATGAAACAAAAAGCACTGCCCTCTTAGAGCTTACATCCTAGCGAGGAGAGAACAGATAATAAACAATAAAAGTAAAAACAAGTGCATTTTGTTGCAGGATAAGACGATAAGTGCTCCTGGAAAAAGTCAAAGTAAAACAGGTAAAGTAAAAGGGCTTTGGAATGCAGGGTAGGCAAAACAGTTTAGAGTAGTAAAGAGTGATCAAGGGAGACCTCGGGGAGAAGACAAGGTTTGAGTCCATTGAGAAAGTTAAGGAACAGTTAAGAAGCCAGTGTGTCAGGAATGGAGAGACAAATGGAAAAACACTGTAGAGATGAAATCAGACAAGTAGAGGGAAAGGATTGTTATATAGGGCCTCTTGGGTCATTGTAAGACACTGGCTTTTAGTTGAATAAAATGGGGGATCCGTTGAAAGGCTTTGCACAGAGGAATGACATGACCTGCCTTGTTATAAAAGGAGCGCTCACATTAAACTTTCAAATGCTTACATACTATAGTTTCTACATAATGAGGAACTTGGCTAAATCTTTTCTTCCTATGGGAACAATTTGATTAAAGATCAACTAAGACTGGGAAAGGTTGAAATGGATTACTCCTTGCGCTTGGATGAACAACTAAGGTTTAGGACTTGGATAAGCAGCGGCTGAGTTCTAACTGTGACTTTACACTTTTCGTTCCGGCAGCTCTGGCCTGTTGACTTTGACCTAGGTTCCTTATATCTTACCCATTTGTCACTCAGGGGTAAATTTACTATTGTTGCCAACCCTATGCCAGGCCCTGGACCAGCTGTTGTTAAGCATTATCTCTAATATCTAGCAGGACAGCGTATTGTCATATTCACTGTCACCTTTGCAGAGCTAGACTAGAAGCCAAATCTGTCCAACCCCAAGTCCCTTATTGTCTTATTACACTCTGATGTCTGCTGTGTGTGGCAGGGCAGTTATAGGATTTCTCTTAACTGGATGACAATGGGTATTAAAACAAGGTGGCACTGAATGATGCATAAGGCTACATTAAGACTTTAAAAAAAAATAATGATTTTAATGTATATAATTTCTGAAGTATTCGTCTCCTTTGAAGCTGGTATATAACAAGAGCTAGTTGTCTCTTTTCTGTTTGTTTTGATATTCACAATGAAACAAATTTGGGGAATGAATTTTAGATCTCCAAAAAGATTTATCCTAGTTCTTTGGGAAAGTAGAAGTTTCAATCTAATATGCTAATCTGATATGCTAAGGTATTATCAAAACCCAGCCTAAGTGACTATTTCAAAGTGTCCTAACAGATTTAAATTTTTGAAAGAAAAATAGTTTCTGTCCCAGTGGATTGTGAACAACAAACAATGTCTTATTTTCTTCTACCTGAGTGAGAATACTCCATAGGCTGACAGGTCTATTCTCCTCAAATACATTTGTGAATTTTTGTGCTTCACATGACAGAACACAGATAGTCCCAGCCCCAAATGGGTTGTATCCATTTGCAAATGAAGGCAGCCACTTATGTCTCCAATTCAGGATTGTTCAAAGGCAGACTTAGCCAAGGATGCTTATGTTATATTTTCCATAACCATGCAAAGGCCATATAAGAGTTGTTTTTTTTTTTTTCTGAGCCTAGAAGTCTATGGTAATACATATTGTCTTTAGGTACATTTTATTTTTAAACAAACTTCAAAAGAGACAGGTCAGAATAAATAATTTCAATGTCAGATTGTAGTAAGTTGCTAGGCATATCATCATTTACTGCAAATAAAGGTTCATGACTGAAATAGGGAACGTTGGATGGATGTGAAGTCAACTACCCAGTCACTAAATAGTGACATGAAGCAGTACTGCTCATGCCAGGTTTACCTTCCATCTTTGTCTGGAAGAGTTCTTTCAAGTTCACCTCAGTTGGGTGGACTTGGAATCTGGAGATTAAGATGGTATGCATGTGTGTGACTGTCTCCAGTTGGAATAACATTTTCTTCTTGCAGATCATTCTTTATAACACGAAAAGCAAAACAAAGCACACAAAACAAAGTTTGTTTAAAATTATATCAGATTATCTATGCTGGAAAATCTACCCCTATAAATTCATATATTAAAACGCAAAATCAGAAGATCAAGATGATCTCCCAATACATTTTCCCTCAGGATAGCCACAGCTTGAGAAAGAAAAGCAATTAGCAACCTTTATTACTTGTCTAGAAAAAAAATTTCCTCTTCAGGAATGTTACCTCTATTTGCTAGTCTGTTCTAACCAGATTTCCCTTTCTCGCATGGGAAATTTAACTGGAAATATTAGTGGCCTGTTCTTGCTTGATAACATTTCTGCATAAGCATTTAAAAGGCAAGGTTCCTATGCGAAGTCATCTGATAAAAGACTTTCTTTGCAATGGCAAAAACACCAATTTACTTGTTCAAAATGATAAAGAGTTAAGGCCAGAGTTCATAACCTGAACTTATCCTGTGACACTCCCTCCCCCTTTCACTTGATGAAAACATGCTCGTGTGAAGTGAATTCTGAAACTGAATCCACTGAACACACTCAGCATTTGGTAACCGATTTGTACTGTGACATTCAAACATCTGCCGTGGCCATTGCAATGTAAATAGGAAATTCTAAATGTGATTTGAATTGCCCTTTGGGGAGTTTTTCACTGAGAGACGGTACATTTCCAAGGTAGCCAATACTTAATATGGAGCAAGCCCAGTGGTCGGGTTGGAGACTGTTCTGCTTCAGAGCACAAGTTGACAGGAAACTCTGCACGCCTTCAACTGGACCGAGGGAATTTGGCGGTTGACGTAGCCATACATATTTTTGAAATAGTTTCTCTTGTTAGAAATGTTTTACATTAGCCCGTGAAAATAAGCACCTTCATTATTCACATACAGTGATTCCGTTTTGAGGTGACAGCTGCCTACATAGATCCTAGTTTACAGACTGGCATAAGCAGCGACTGGTTTTTAATTAGCAATAAGCTTTTTGTAATTATTAGAAGTCAGCCTTTCCTGTGATTGAAGTATCTATGCTAGCATATATGCTCTCATAGTAAACAGAAGGGCTCAGACCTTTCCCATGAAATGCAACTGAGTACGTAGGTACTGCTGTGTGGCCCATTGAAAATGCATCATCAATTCAGATTTTATTGGGATGTTGCCAAGACTTTTTAAGCAAGAAATAAATTCAAGGGCATTGAATTTTGTATATTTTTGATATTACCTGATATAAAATTCTAGTTGTGTCTACCCATAAATAAATTCAGCTGTTGAGTTTCTTACAGGTTTCTTACAGGTTTCTTTACAATGTGGGATTAAGTGAAGAGACGTGCATTGCTAAAATTATCCACTAGAGGGAGACAGCTCCCTCCTTCCTTGTGCGTCTGGGTCAGGGCTCAAAAAAAGGGTAAATATTATTGTTGTTTTTTCCCCCTCAAGTTCGTTGTTTCATATATAAAATAATACCATAAAACATATATAAATATACGATAGGTAAAAATATTTTTAAAAAATAATGGTGCAGAATTGTGTAGAGTAAAAAGCTTCCCTGCCAGTTTACAATTTTCCCCTCCAAGCCCCACCAGTTGTTTTTTTTTAACGTGAATGTGATTGCACTAAACATTAATTTTATGTCTTGCTTCTCTGTTTTATTTATAAACTATGTATTGTAGGCATCTTTTCCTGTCAGTTCACACAGATCTACCTTTTCTTCCATATGGTTCCAGAATATTCTATCCTAGGCCCCTAAAAAGATTTGTTTAATAAATCCCCTATAGATGGACATTTAGATTGTTTTCAGTATTTTGGTATTAAAAAAATGCTGTGGTAAACATTCTTTCATGTATTTCTTTGCATGGATGTGAGAGTTTCTCTGTGAGTTAAATTTCCTAGCTACATAATAGCAAGGCTTATTTATTTAAAACTTTAATAAATATTGCAAAGAGTGTCTATCTCCAGAAAAAAAAAAAACTGTGATTTTGAGATTTAAACTCACACTATGTGTGAAAGTGCCTTTTAGCCCTGACCCTGGCAAACACTGCCTATGTCAAACCTTATAATCTTTGCCAATCTATTAAAGGAAAAATAATATCTTGGTCTAGGCCCATGATAACTAACTTCAATGAATAAATTAAATTTAAACTTGAAAAAGTTGTGAAAATTTGCTTTACATGTTTTATCAGAAGATGGACATAGGATGACCGGTTGTTAATGGTTCCAGAAAAAAACATCATTGGGCAAACTGACCTGACTTCCATAAACTAGTGGTAATAAAACCAGTCCTAGGTCCAAATATTTAAAAATTTCCACAAGACTTTTATATCATTTGACAAAAATTATTATAAAAAGTCTGTAAAGGAAGGTGGGTGGGTATTATTATTTTTAACATCCAGGTGAGAATGAATCTTTTTAATGATCACTATTATGATCTCCAGCATAAGAACTTCAGTAATGAATCTTGAATCTAAAAGTGAATCTTACTTCACCTTCTAAGCCTGTTTCTCCCTTTCTCCTTAGAGACTGTCTATCACAATTTGCCCATTCTTTTCTCTCCATTCTAAACTACAGCACCCACCCTTTCCTCTTCGTTTTTAGCAAAGAACAAAATGCCCAGAATTTAAATGTCAAGTATTTTTTTCCTAACAAATATTTTTGTTACTAGGTTAAACATACACCCAAGTAGCAGGTTAAAAATAATTACAACACAACTTGGCTAGTTTGTTGTACCATTTTTGTTCATTTTCCTCTGACAGAAACCCAATACCTTTCATGATAGCTATATATATCCTACCTGACCCAAAAATATCCCATCAAGGGACAAGCCCACCTTGGAAAATTGCAAAGCAGTCAAGGCTTGTCCCTTTCTCTCCCCACTCCCCATCCCCGCCCTATCCCACATTTCACCCCTTTCCTCCTTCCACCCTCCACCTAGCTGTGTTTAGCTTTATCCCAGTAATCTATACCAGAAGGGAGATATCTGAACTTCAGTGTTAGTTGACTGTAACTTCCAGGGTGTGGAGAGTACATATAAATGAAGAACTTTCAGGGCTTCCCTGGTGGCGCAGTGGTTGAGAGTCTGCCTGCCGATCTAGGGGACACAGGTTCGTGCCTCGGTCCGGGAAGATCCCACAGGCCGCGGAGCGCCTAGGCCCGTGAGCCATGGCCGCTGAGCCTGCGCGTCCGGAGCCTGTGCTCCGCAACGGGAGAGGCCACAACAGGGAGAGGCCCGCGTACAGGAAAAAAAAAAAAAAGAACATTCAGAGACTCAAAGGAGAGCTTTCCTTAAGGGCATAATTAGGAATAGAGAGCAGGGGATGTAGTTTCAAGCACAGAATATGTCCTAGGAGGTTTCTGTGCCTATTATATGGAGCATCTCTGAGCCTATGTAAATGCGAAATTCCAGTTGTAGAAAAATAGAATGGTAAAGAACCACTAGATGTACTGGGGTATCATTATTTCTTTCAATCTAATAGTTTGCTCTAGTATGTATGTGTGTGTGTCAGGGGTGTGTGTGTTTGGTTTGGTTTTGATCACCCATACTCCAAGCTTTATAATAGAAGGTTTTAAACCACATGCCAGCCTCCTGGGTATGGGAATTTTGTTGGACTCCGGCTGATGCTAATTGAGGAAATAGCCCCCTCCTTCCCGCCCCCTTCTCCAACCAGATAAGAATTAGTGTGACTTAAGTTATCTCAATGGTTTCTTATTTTGAGGTCTCTAAATTTTTAGGTTGTTCTATATGTTCCATTTTTAGTAATTAACGAATATATTTGAAATAAAGGAGATAAATTGAGGCAGAAGTGTAATTATTGGCTGCCAATTTATGAACTTGAGAAATACGGCTGTGCTAGAAAAGGAAAATACATAAGAATAAGGAAAAATGAGTTAGTTACCTACGTGGATATGGTTTTTGTGAGAAATGAGTTATGTATATAGGGTAAATTCCTGAGTGTGAATGTTATTGTAAAAAAATAAAAATTTAATAAAAATTCATTTATACAAACCAGAAAGAGATTTGTGTAGAATAAACTGGAATTTATTTCTGCCTTGTACTGTAATTTTCTGTGTTGAAAATGTGATTTTAGATTATAAAGCTCGAGCTAGGCAGTAATTTCTTATCAGCTGTGTAAAATAACCTTTGGACTGAATATTTTTAAATTGTTGTATATTCTGTATAACAGATACTATGCATAAAATTCTCCATGCTCTGTGTTAGAGAGGTAATGAATAATTTGACAGAGGGTGAAATGCTTTTCAATATGATTGGGAAAACTATTTTAAAAATATTAAAAAGTTTTCCAGTGGTTGAAAAGTTTATGTCCAGAAGCCTAGAAACAGAGTTGGTTCATTTGCCAGGCACTGGAGTAGTACACAGAAACAGGAACTATCTTTTAGAAAGGAAGGGAGAGGAGAGGAGAGGAGGGTAGGCGAGGGTAGAGGAGGGGAGGGGAGGGAAAGGAAGGGAAAGAAGAAAGGAGGGAGGGAGGAAGGAAAGAAGGAAGGGAGGGAAAAGTTGATTTCTTTTCCATTTTCAGCTGTCCAGATGGACTTTTGGAGGTTGAATTGTCACCAGGTGTGTCACACTGTGCAGTCCATCTCCAGGATATCCTTCCCTCTCCCTGGCTGGTTTGGAGTCAGAGGTGAAAATGGAGGTGGACTGAGCAGTTCTACCCCATGCCCCGTACACACATGCACCTTTGTTTGTCCAATAGATTCCTATAGTTTAAAATGAATAAAATTCTGGTTAATGAACATACATCTAAATATGGTGTGTTTCATATACTCTATTCTAGTGTTGACTTGCAACTACTTTAAAAACATGATCCTTAAATTGCAGTTTTGGGAAAGATGCTGTATATTTCCAACCCTTGAAGATGATATAAGCTTAACTCCATAATATGAACGCAGCTGATCAGCTCAATTAATTCAAAAGGAAAAAAACCCAGACCAGTTAGTGTAGGCAAAATAACTGGGTGAATAATTGAACTTTTCATGTTTCAACCAGCACTTTTGACGGCAGGTTGATGAGGTCACACAGTAAGAGATACATGAATGCATTAGTATCCTTAGGTGTGCATGTGTCTCGCTGGTATCCTTAGGTGCGTGCACACACTGTTAGCATCCTCAGGTGCACGTGGATGTCACTTTCTATTAAGTTGCATTCTCCAGAGACCCAAAGAAATGCTCATGTGTTTCTAAGTAACTAGCTTGTGCCAGTGTTTAAAACCTTCAGATGTCACAAGAGCTTACACGTTGGCAAACTATTAAAAGGAGAAATGTCTCTAGTGTTTCTGGGATAGACCACCTTTTGTTGGAAACACTGAATTACAGAGCATTTTGGGACGAACCTCTGAAGTGCTTATTTGCTGTTTGTGTGGAAAAGTGCATTTTTCTAGACTAATTTTCAAAAAGATTTTGTTTGGAAAAATCAGTACTTTTATGGAGATATCAAGACTAGTAATATTGAATTGTCATACATTTCTGGACTGGTAGAGAGAGTTCTCTCTCCTCCCAGATCTGAAGCAGAAAGTAAATAAGAACTATAACCTTCTAAAATATTAAGATCAACATTATATCATCAATATTAGACATTTTCCAACATCTAATCTTCATTTATTTTGGTTTTAAGCTAAACTTGAAGACTGGATTTTATAAGTATTTTTAAAAATCATATACACATTTTAGTTTTTACCTAGCTAAAACTCACTGGAAAAAGAAGAGCTGGTGTCATATACCAAAAACAATAATGATCTTTTATTATTTAAACTTCCAAGTCTTTCTTTCCCTCAATTGTGGATCCACACTGCCTCAATTCAGTTCAACCAACATTTCATAGAATTGCAGTTTAACTCATGACATGATGAGATTTAACACGCTCGCAAAATTCTCACTTGATGATCATGTTTGGCCTGGCCTTAGCTCTCCCGTAACCTCACTACACTTCCTTCACTTACCAAAAATTGTCTTATCTGGAACAAATATTTTCCCTTGTCTCCCCATAGCAGCCTTTTCATTCCCTCTCCTCTACCCTTATCTTGCTCTAAATCCTGCAAGTAAGCCAATTAAAACAATATAATCTAATCTGATTTGGTTGTCCCAAGGAAATTAAGACAACATTATCCATGTCTCTGAATAGTTCCTCTCTTGTCTCACTCATGCTCTTAGAAAAACTTCAGTCGCAAGAACTGTGCAGTTAGCAAGCTCTCAGAATGACCCTACTTATTCATCAAACTATTTGAAATCATGGCAAAGTTTGTTCCTCCATATTTTATTAAACTCAATTAAGTAATGGAATCTTTTGTCATCAGTCTCAACTTCATCTTCCATGGAAAAGCCACTGCACTTTACAGTTCATGAGATGCCAACCATTCATTTCTTTGTTGAAGGTAATTTGATCTATGTCTTGCTCTAGTTAAGATGCCCATGTCTTCCAGCATTTTTGACTTGGAGTTAGAGGCTAAGGTCAAGTTAACAATGGTAATCTGTCTCTCTGCAAGCAAACAATGAATCATCATTTGGATTTTAAGACTATGGTAAGCTTTGACTTGGCAGCCTGGTTCAAAGGTTGTCAGCAGAATGTATGAACGTGGCCTGCATCTGGAACCTCTGCTCATAGATGTCAAGGATTCCCTAACAAGGCCACCAATATAGTCGTGAATAATTGGTAAGAAGGAGGGGTGGTTAAAGAAACATTAGGCCCATGCCCTATCTTGACTGGATTGATTTGATCTAGACTTAATAATATTAAAAGCTCTTCTAGTCATTCCCAGGGCACAAATAAAAATGCTTTCAAATTATTAAGAAAGACTGTGACCTATTCAGGACAATATGTAAGGAAAGAGTGATAACATGAAGTAGTTCATTTCAGTCCCTGACTCTGGACCAAGGAAACTGCCATTTGAAAGGGAAAGAGCTTCGTGGAGAGTTGCAATATTTTATTACTAATTGAATTGGCGTTTGTTTTGGAGAGTTGGCCGGTAAAGTGGCTGAAGCCGAGATGAACAGTTCATAAAAGTTAGGGGCCAGTTTCTTTCAATTATCTTGTTGTTCTTATTCTTAAGGAATTCACACAAACTGGTGACTTTGAAATAAAGAAAACTTTGAGATCTAGTCGATTTTGAGTTTTTCCTAAACAAATGCAGTGCCTGCTACATAGTAAGCATTGAATCAATATTTGCTGATTGAATGAATGAAGCCTTAGTGGTTGTTTATGAGTGAATATTTATATCTGTCTTTAAAATACCGGCATGAAGAAAAGGCATATGTTTTCACAAGCCATGGCCTAAAAGCAATGATTTTTATGATTTGAACTGATGAGAATCTACTTACTCTATTAGAGTTATTTGATTTTATTATATTATGCAAAATAACATTAACTCTTTCTCCTGTGTTTCTGTTCCTGATGCTTTATTTTTCTATAGTGATAAAGGGGGAATAATATTCAGGAAAGACATCTATTTGCCAGGTAAGGGTTTGAGCTGATCACTAATATAGAAGTTTCATTAGTATATGTGACTATCATTTGTTCACTTTCATTGACCTTAATACTGACATGAAGAAGATTTTCATTAAGGATTCATTTTACACGGATACCACAAATTAACACTCTAGGATAATGGTCAAAGAGCAGTTGCCTCTCTTCTGGTAGCAAATCTGAAAAAAGAAAAGAATTACTATTAATTATGCTGTTCCTGGATTCTATAAACTTATCTTGGGTATGCACTGAAGGGAGTATTAACACAGTTGAGTAGAAGCAGAAAGACTTGGGGATTTGGGATTCCAGGGTTTCTTGCCTAGTATATAAGCACCTCCTATACCTCGTCTGCCCTCTTTGTCTAATCACTATATTGCTCATCGTCCAATCTGTGAGTTCTAAGCAGATAATACTGAAAGTTTCCCTTAGCATTTCAAAGTAGAATTCTTTTTTTTTTTTTTTTTTTTTTTTTTTGCGTTACGCGGGCCTCTCACTGCTGTGGCCTCTCCCGTTGCGGAGCACAGTCTCCGGACGCGCAGGCTCAGCGGCCATGGCTCACAGGCCCAGCCGCTCCGCGGCATGTGGGATTCTCCCGGACCGGGGCACGAACCCACGTCCCCTGAATCGGCAGGCAGACTCTCAACCACTGGGCCACCAGGGAAGCCCTCAAAGTAGAATTCTTGCCTCTGGTATGATTGGTGCTATCCTCTAACTCAGTGGATTGGATATGGGTGTCCTTCTTTCTAGGTACTACGCCTATCCTTTAAATTCAATGGATCTTGTGGAAAGCAGTGATTGGTGACATAGCATCTCAAACTTAATATCTAATTGTTTCATAGAGAAGCAGAAAATTATGGGATCTAATCTTACTTATCAGTTTCTATGGTTTTGAATATAGCATAGCCAACTTATTGTAAACTAATACTGAATTAGAATGTACCAGATTTCCATCACTGTAGGTGTTTTACTGATCATTTTCATAATAAAAAATATTTGAAATGTAAAACTAAATAGAGCTATGGAAATAACAGAAACCAATATGGCCCTCAGAGAGGTGACTTTCCCAGAGTAACATGGGTAAGAATGAATAACTCCCAATGTCCAGTCCAGGTCTCCTCTCTCTGTACTATCCTGGTTCTGTGAAATGAGGTGAGAACATAGATCTCAGGTCCTTTCTTAAGGGCCCATAAACCAGTAGGGTAAGTTCTTATCTCCCAGTTAGTGTAGTTACTCCTGGGAAGAAGTGTAAGTATACGTATAAGTTACTCCTGGGAAGAAGTATAAGTATAAGTATAAGAAGTCATGTTTAAGAAAATGATACTGAATCACAAATGCTGACTCAGGCTGTGCAAGCTCTGAGCAAACGACTTCACATTAGTTTCCTTAGTTTCTTCTGTAAAATGAAAATAATAACAGACATTCCCTTACAGTGTTGTTTTGGTTATCAAATGAGATAATACAAGGATAGGGCTTAGAACAGATCTGGGCTTAGAACAGATCTGGCACACAGTAGGTACTCAGAAAATGTCAGCCCCCTAATCATGAGCCTTTCCTCAGTTCTCCAAGTCATTCATTCCCCATAACTTGCTCTCTGGTCATTCTTACCTTCTCTTATTTCTGCAAACTTTTGTCCTCTCTCTGCTTGAATTCTTACATTCTGAACATCTGCTGGAGGTCAAGAGTCTCCTAACCATGCTCTGCGGCATGTGGGATCTTCCCAGACCGGGGCACGAACCCGTGTTGCCTGCATCGGCAGGCGGACTCTCAACCACTGCGCCACCACGGAAGCCCCACCTTAGCCTTTTTTATGTGTCTCTATTCACAGCACTTGTCAGAATGTTCTGTATCAATTTTTCACATCTTCCTGAATCAGTCTCTTGGATTCTCAAAAACAATACTAGCCTTATTTATTTTATATCATCAGCGCCAAGCACAGGACCTTGTGAATAATGTAAATGTTGAATAAATGTTTAATAAGCAAATGAATGTATAATAAGCATGCCATGCAGGGAGCCAGTGTTCTCTTTTTGTATAGGATCAGCCTTGCACAGTTATGTGTATTGGAGTAGAGAAGCATTCCTTCCTTCTTGTTTTCTTTTCTTCACCAAGTATTTATTGAGCAACTTCTGTGTTCTAGGTTCTATGGGAGGCGTCAGGCATATTAAAAATAATAAAACATTGCCTCTTCCCTACAGGTGCTCTCAATTTTAATATGAAGGAAAAACAGCAAAGTAATAATATGAGTTGTGTACCAATTGCTTAACAGGAGCCCCTTTCATGTTTATAACTGGACTGTGGAGATGTCTTCTACTCTGCTCTCTGAGGGCCAGCATTTGAGATGAGTCTTGAGTGCACGTGGTCACCTCCATATTGTGCCCGACATCTAAGCACGTGCAGAAGGTCTTGGGAGAACCTCTTCAAAGTATATCAGTAGCTCCTAGAGAATGGTGTCTGATGTGGAGAATGAAGAGGTCATTGATCAAAGGGTCAGGACCCCTTAGTTCTAGTTTTAGCTCTGCTACTAATTAGTTATGACCTTGGGCAAGTGATCCAATCTGTTGGATATCTTGTCTGTAAATTGAGGGTGTTGGTCTATACTCTAGGTCAGTGGCTCTCAACCAGGAGTTTATCATAGGATTTTAAAAATATATGTATTCAGTCCCTACCAAAGAGTCACTTAAACCTCCCAAGCTAAGGCCAGGCCATGTGTATTTAGCAAAATAACTTGCTGGTGATTCTGACAGGCTTTGACTGAGCTATAACTGCTCTCGATGATATCTTGATATCTGAGGTCTCTGGGCCTCTGTCTGGCAGGTCCCCACCCTGACCGAGACACGGAGACTCTAGGCCCACTCCAGTCTTTCTCCTTAATAGGCTGTGAGAACCAGGAACATTGTTTCCAAAAACAATCAGATCAGTAGCTGACATCATAGGTCTTCCTGAAAGAGAGGAAAGAGATGCAGAGCAGAGATAAGACAAAAAAAATCCCCAAATGCTTGTGGGATGCTGGCATCACAGCCGGCTCTCTGCAGCTTCTTGAACTTTAAGATGGACCCAGTCATTCTGATGCCCTCACTCCCATGTATTTATTCTCTGACTGAGGCACAAAGATCCGAGTGAGCTAATGCATCAACCCATGAAAAATGAACAATTAAAACAATGAAGTTGTCAGTTCTTTTACCAGATTGCGAATAAATAACCTGCCTGTCAGGCTGGCTGCTCTGCTGGACCATTAGTTTAATACAAAGACATTCTGAGAAACGGGTGGATGACAGCTGATCTATCACCGGGCCTTTGATAAAGACTTGAGCAAAATATGCTGTCACAAAACACCTAAGGTCAATCCCAATGTGTGAGAAGCAAAGTATTAGATGAAATTTGAATACACCTCTCTGCCCATCACGAAAGCTATAGGTTTAAAAAAAAAAAAAAATCTGGTGAGATGGTGGGTACTTGTTTTGACAGTCCAAAACACTTTTCTGCTTATGCTTAGCTGTCAGGGACTCTGTGCTGATGTAGGAGGCCTTGGAGTTTCTAACCATCACAGTGATCTTGGGACTGCACCATGTATCTTCTTACTAGGCCGGACAGGGTCTTCCCATGAGAAGTTACTCTAAGCCATGTCGAATGCTAACACGGTCATGAATTTCCAAACAAAAAGTCAATTCATGGCATTTTCTTATGTGTATGGTTTGAATTCTGTGTGCCAGCTCAGAAAATGTTTGCCAGCCAGATATATCGCCCAGGTAAAATAATTACATAAGACAGTAGACAAGACAATTAAACAAAGACAAATTCATTACCTTCTCTAGTTGAGATCTCATCTATCTTTACATTTTAGTGGGAAAAGTAAAGATAGGAATGACCTCTCACAAGTCACTTTGAAGAAGATAATTGTTATTTCTTAGAAGCAAAAAGTACTATTAGAAAGTTTACCCTATAGTAAAGCTAGGTGAGAGGCAGTGTTTATGAGGTTTTCAGAGTTAACCAACTTGTCTCTAACTGATTTGTCTCATCTTGAATTTAGCAAAGCTGACTCCTCAGTTTTTAATAAAAATCATTCAAATGCCCAAGAAGCAAACAAATCAAAAATACAATATTTCCCCTTCCAAAATCTTTTGGGTATTCATCTCTATTCAAGTCATATCTTCATGGTCAAAGTGATGTAAGTTCTACCTAAATCCAAAAATAGGAACTATCAGTTCCATCTTATTTTGGAGTACATTCACTGGTTAATTCAAAGGGTAAAATCTAGCTTCAATATGGAGAAACAATTTAAATCTACAGAGAAGCTACAGAGAAGCCATGATTTCAACTAGAAAGAGGCATCAACTCTATTACTTCAAACTGGTTTGACCAGTTCTTCCAGGGAACTGGGTGGCTAACTAGTAAACAAGGTGAACAAGAAAATGTCAATATAAAACTATCCAGGCTGATTTTCCTACCTACTAAGTCAAACCACAACTTGGCCTCTTGTCCAACTTTGTAATCTCTTCAATGTTATATAAAATTAGCACCCTCTCACCTCCTAAGAAGAATCCCCGAGAGACTGGAAAAAAGCTCAGAGCTCATCCTAAGGCTATCTTGGTTTTGTTCCTGATTTTTCCTTAGTAGCCTTGCCATTTGGGCAAGTGGCTTAATGTTTGCTTATCTTGCTACGTGCACAGTAACATCTGCTTAAAGGAGACCTTATACATAAGAGCAAACACTGTTCTATAGTCAGGGGGAGCCCTTGAAGTTGTTTTCTTAAAACAGAAAAAATAATGTTATTACATTGAGCACTAAGAACAAGTCTTATATAGAAGAACAAGTTCTATATCTTCTAACCTGCAGATATAGAAACTTCCACTGCAATCTGCATTTAGTCTTCTGTCAGTTTTAGCCCTTGAGAAGTCTCTTCCTCCTGAGTCTTACTGTAGGTGTATCTGGGCACTCAGGCTGCTTCCCAAGTTCTTGCTGGGTTCTGACCTTCCCTCAAGAGTCCCAAGGCATTCTCAAAGTGACATTTATTAAAACCTGTCCTTTGGTTCCATTAAGGAAAAAAATTTTTTTAAATAATTAATAATTGATGATAGTTTTTCCATATAGTTTTTATTTTTTAAGGTTATTTTATGACATATAGGTTTATTTGTTTATTTATTTTTGGCTGCGTTGAGTCTTTGTTGCTGCACATGAGCTTTCTCTTGTTGCATTGAGCGGGGGCTACTCTTCGTTGCGGTGCACAGGCTTCTCACTGTGGTGGCTTCTCTTGTTGCGAAGCACGGGCTCTAGGTGCACGGGCTTCAGTAGTTGTGGCACGTGGGCTCAGTAGTTGTGGCTAGCAGGCTCTAGAGCACAGGCTCAGCAGTTGTGGTGCATGGGCTTAGTTGCTCCGCGGCATGTGGGATCTTCCTGGACCAGGGCTCGAACCAGTGTGCCCTGCATTGGCAGGTGGATTCTTAACCTCTGTGCCACCAGGGAAGTGCCCATATATATATATTTTTTTGATGCTAATTTATTTTTTTTAAACATTTTTATTGGAGTATCATTGCTTTTCAATGGGCATACATATATCCCCATATCTCCTCCCTCTTGTGTCTCCTTCCCATCCTCCCTATCCCACCCCTCTAGATGGTCACAAAGCACCAAGCTGATCTCCCTGTGCTATGAGGCTGATTCAATGCAATCCCTATCAAACTACCAACGGCATTTTTCACAGAACTAGAACAAAAAATTTCACAATTTGTATGGAAACACAAAGGACCCCGAATAGCCAAAGCAATCTTGAGAAAGAAAAACAGAGCTGGAGGAATCAGGCTCCCTGACTTCAGACTATACTACACAGCTACAGTAATCAAGACAGTATGGGGCTTCCCTTGTGGCGCAGTGGTTGAGAGTCCGCCTGCCGATGCAGGGGACACGGGTTCGTGCCCCGGTCTGGGAAGATCCCACATGCCGCGGAGCGGCTGGGCCCGTGATCCATGGTCACTGGGTCTGCGTGTCCGGAGCCTGTGCTCCGCAGCGGGAGAGGCCGCAACAGTGAGAGGCCCGTGTACCGCAACAAAAAAAAAGACAGTATAGTACTGGTACAAAAACAGAAATACAGATCAATGGAACAAGATAGAAAGCCCAGAGATAAACCCACGCACATATGGTCACCTTATCTTTGATAAAGGAGGCAGGAATATGCAGTGGAGAAAAGACAGACTCTTCAATAAGTGGTGCTGGGAAAACTGGACAGCCCATATATTTTTTATATTACATGGTTTTAAAAATAATTATATTTGTATTTATTTCTATAAAGACTTGTGCATCAAGCTATTGTTAATAACATAGCTCTATTTAATAACATGGTCTCTAAGGTAAGTCAGAAGCTACTTTAAATATTTAGAAATACAGAGATTGTGATAAGTTGAATAATAGACCCTCAAAGATGTTCTAATTTCTGCAGTCTGTTAATAGGTAATCTTACATGGCAAATGGGACTTTGCAGAAGTTAACGATTTTGAGATGGAGAGATTTTTTTGGATTACCTGGTAGGCCTAATGTAATCAAAAAGGTTCTTATAAGATGGAAACAGTCAGAGTAGAAAGAAGCAGCTAAACTGCTGGCTTAGAAGATTGAGAAAGTGGCCAAAAGCCAAGGAATGTAGGTGAGTCCTAGGAGCTAGAAGAGACAAAGAAATGGATCCTCTCCCCAAGTGTCCTGAAAGAACACAGCCCTGTCAACACCTGATTTCTAACCTGCAGAACTGTGAGGTAATAAATTTATGTTTTTTAAAGCCACTAAATTGGTGACAGTTTGTTACAGCTTAGGAAACTAATACAGAAACATTTATAATAATGCAAGCCTTACCTTGTCTAACATACATACATACATACCATTGCCAGCACACTGTTTGGGAATTGTATCGGTAACTCATATGTACCTGGGTCTTTCCCTCTGGAAATTTTTTGTCCTCCCTACTCTTTTTTTCTTCCCCTTCCCCTTCCCACTCATGATATTCTCTCTAGTGTTTCCAATCTGTTAAGTGGTGATCTCCTCAAAAAGAACATTTGGAACTAAACACACCCCATCCCCTGCCTGCCAATCTAAATTAGGGTCCCTGATGTTATTCTGTCTCATACACACTAACCCCTTATAACATTTTTTAATTAGGCACTTATTTGAATGATAATTTTGTTGTGTTCATCTTTCTACTATTGCAAGCTTGATGGGTACATGCGCCATGCTTGATTTTGCCCACTGTTGTGAACCTAGCACATAGCAGGTATCCAGGAAATATTTTTTGGCTGACTGAGAACATTCTAGAATTCTGCAAATTTTGTAATATAGATTGAAAGCATGCCCCATAATGCAGTCCATCTGGGATCATGAGGCAACAAACCAACACACCACCTCCTCTTTCAGAGGACATGAAGCAGGCTTTGCATTAACTTTGATTCCCTCTGAAGTCTTAGTCAAAGTCATGATTATTTAGCCAGATGACAATTGATGGATGTTTTTCATGATGCACATATAATCTAAGAAATGCTACAGTATTTCTCAAGAATTCTCTTTAATAACATCCAGAATGCTTTGACTTGCTTTTATTTCCATTTGCACTTTATTGCTTTTCAATATAAATTGTAAATTCCTTCAAAGACACTTAAACATCCATTGAAGAACAGACTTTGAGAACTTCAAGAGATTAGTCTTCCTGAGTAATTATTTATGTCTTCTGCAATTTTGATTCCACTGGAGTTCAAGAATCAAAGCTAAGGATTTGTCTGAGCTCTTCTTGGGATGGAGAAGTGATTAACATTTGCGAACATTTCTGTGAAGCCTCAAAACACTGAACGATTAATGAGAAAGTGGTTAAATTTTGTTTATGTGTGTTTCAGAAACATCAAGCCAGGTGATTTCAATGTTTTTTTAGAAAAGCATTGGTCTTTACATATTATGTATTTTTCCCATATTATTCTGAACGTGTCTATGGTTTTTGCCCAGGTATAGCATCTTTGTTGAATAGTTGATCCTGATTTTAAATGCAAGGGTTTCAATGGAAAGGAAACACATTTTACTGAAGTATTATGAGACTCCTTTACGTTACTATGTCTACTAGGTTACTCCTGATAACAATCTGTGAGATAGATTTTATTAATCCCATTTTACAGAAGAGGAAATTGAAGGTCTTAGAGCTTAAATAACTGTTTAAAGCCAGAGATGAGGTCCACAGCCGTGCTGAGCCCCGCAACCCAAAGTTCCCACCATTTCCTCTAGACCACACAACCTTCAGTGGATCTTGCAGACCAGCACGGTATTCAGGACGGCTCCCTCTCTCTCAAAGCAGGCCAGTCAGAATACCGCTTCCCTCAAAGCCCTGTGCCAGTGGGCCCCATAACTCAAGATGGGAAATGGCTAAGTATCAATAGATGGGGATACTGGAACTTATTATACAAACCCTACTGTGTTCAGCACGGCCACTTTGACTCCTCTAATGTTATTATTCTCCTCAGAGCACAGGGTCTTGTGGCCATGTTTGCTGTGGCCATATCAAGATTTATACTCAGGTAACCCCATGGCAAAAACAGGTCTTCCCAGCGATGGGAAGAATTTGTAATAACCACAGCTCTTGGTTTCTGAAGTTATCAGAAGGCTTTAATGAAACATTTTGATTTTTCTGATTATTTGTGAGCCTTCCATTAGGGATCACCTTTCATCACGTCACAGTGAAATGTAGGTGATGCTGTTACGCGTTTACTGACCACGATGTGAAGGAAGTAAGAATATCACAAACCTCCACTCCCAGTCACCTCTGAAATGCCATAAGCAGTTCTTAGTGCTTAGTCACTTATTAACAAACAAAGTTAATAAACTTCTCAGGCAGTAAACCCAGATGTGCTTTTTGGCATACCTGGCAAGTTCAGGATAAGTGCTTTACTGATATATTTGAACAATCAGTGATTCTTAGATAAAAGAATGTCTAGACCAACAGCAGACTACATAAACAGCTGTTCAGATGCCGAGTCAGATTCTACCTCGTACTCTCTTATTTGTACATATCCCACTCAAGAAAGGGAGAAAAAAATGCATTTTTTGATTAATCACCCCGTGTTTCATTAGTCTTTGTTTTTAATACTAAGGAAGCAACCAATGGCCCTTAAAGGTAGCATTTCTATTACTGCTGTCATTTCTACTTAAAGCAAACTGGAAGATGAAATGTTTTTAAGGATAGTGGATGCTAAAAAACAAGTAACACCACAGGCACACAGGGCAGCCAACAAAACACAGGGATGCATTGAACAAGACAGTTAATAACTTCTCCAGTGTGAGGGCTTTTTAAACGGTTTGTTCTTTCACGATGACAAACCCCCAAGGTGATAAATTAAAAGGTTGGCCCAGAAATTATTATTCAAATTTAGGTCTACAACAATCTAAATTGTCTGATTTTTTTTTTTTACTGAATTTGTTTGAATGTTCATCAAATACAATCATGTTCATGTTCAAATACAATGTTCATCAAATACAATCATGAAACTCAAAATGTCTACTTGACTCTGTTTTGTAAGCTGAAAAATACCCAGAAAGCCTTTCTCTTTTCCTAGCAAAATGGCATGATATTATTTAGAAGTTGGAGAGAAAGCTTTCACTGCTTGCCCTGTAAAAAGGAAACAGCACAACCAGCAGAGTAGCTGACAAGTGACACAAATACAGTACATACTAATGCAGAGAGAGAAACAACCTTGAGAATTTAAACCGGCTGCACCAAAAAAAAAAAAAAAAATCTTTATCCAGATATGTGGTCCCTCATGAATTATACTATTATTTTAGTTGATTTTACCTGACATCACCCTATGATTTTCTTCAGTGACAAGAAAATTGCAGCTGGCCCTTGACAGTCGGTCACAAATTGACTGAACAAAACAAAATCAAAGAGTGAAGTAATCCCCAAGTAAATTTAATGAAACCTAAATCCCAAAGGGCAGCACACTTCTGTAGGCAATGGTCTTATTTAATAAATTTTTCCCTGCTTTCACTTTTAGAGCTATATTTACACAGACAAATTTAATTCATTGGGTTTACATTTCCTCTTTCCCTTCGTTTGTCCACCAGGAACAAACGGGAAGGACTGTAAACAGGTGTGTCAGTGTTCAGCTGAGAATGAGGAGTGTCACTCCATCACAGGGAGATGTACCTGTCTGCCGGGCTACCATGGAAACCGCTATCATCTCCGTAAGTGTTTTCTGTGCTTTAGCTGTAATTGATTGAAGAGACACTGATGCGGGGGGGGGGGTCATCACTCAGAATGCTAAAGGGCAAATGTTAATTCAAGCTTCTAATTCATTGCAAATCCCCTGGGAATTTTTATTGGAATGGTTGAAAACATACTTTCCTGTGTAACTCGTTCTCCTATTTGCCTTTTCTATTCAAAATATCCCCAACAAAAAGATAAGAAATAAAGAAGAAAATATGAACCAATGATTATAAATCAATATACAGCAAATGGCAACATATTTAAGGTGATTCATAAAAGTAAGTTAGTTCCAGGATCTGCTTAGGAACAATCAAATTAAACAAATTGTTATTCTGGAATGAAAACAATGACTTGCTTAAATGACAAAATGCCAGTTGGCTCCCTGTTGTGTAATAAAAAAGAATAGTCCGTAGACCAGACACCTTATATTGATTTGTTAGGACATTTTAACATCGAAATGGTTATAGGAGAACACATGATAAAAAGTCCCAAAGAGCATGTTAAAATGTTCAGTCAGCTACTTAATTTTTAAGCTCGTAATTATTTATAATGGACTTTTTATAGGTTAAGGATAAAATGATTTGGCCTCAGTTTCATTTTCTCCCCCAACTTGGCTTTTGCCACTCTTTCTCCCTAGTCGTTCCTATAAGAGATTTTTTTTCTACTTTCCTTTCCTAATTCTGCAAGTATATGGATGAGTTGGGGATATTTCCTAAAAAACGCCACCCATAAAAATAGACTCATGGTCAAGCTATTGGTTTTCATTTTCTACAAGCCATAGAATATATATTTTGAATCTCACTTCTCACATTTGTCCTAATTTTAAACGTTACCAGCTAAAAACACAATTAAGCATGTATGAAAATGGTTTCATACACCCATAGGACCCATAATGATTGCATCATTCAAACTTAAAATGAAGAACCAAAATATATGATTGGTAAAATTTCAATTATTTTTTTCGGTCATGGCAAATTTCAAGCACTTTTGCAGTGGAAGAAAAGAGTTATTTCCTCACATTTCATGCTGTCACATTTCTCAGGAAGAATTTCTTCTTGATATCAAGGGTGTTTCATCTGAATAAAATAAAATTAAGTTACATAAAGCTGAGAGTCCTTCCATTTCAGAAGAGCAGCTACCTTGGGTTGAAGGAGGGGAGCTTCGCCTTGTAAAAGCCAGTCTGAGGCAGGGAGCCACTCCCTGACTAGTCAGATGGGCTTAGTTCCAGGCAACACGTGGTTGAAAGTTGCTGCAAAGGTTCCTTGGCAACATCCACTGTAATTACAGGATGATGAAAAAGGGTCCAAGAAAATATCCATGAAAGGTGTAGCTGGCTCAAAAGCAAAAGTTCCAGCAGCCAAAAACAACTGGGCTTTCATGTTCTCAGGGTCGGAGTGGAGAATCAACATTTTCTCTCGGCAGAGGCCAGAGGAAGCAGAAAAACTTGCAGTAGGAATCTCACCACTTGTTCATAATTTACACTGGGCAGGTCAGTCCCAGTCTGTGGATAGCATGAGGGGAAAAACAAACTGCTCGGTAGATGCAAACTCATCATGCTATCTATGTATTTTATGACCAATGAGAAATTGTATAAGCGACTACAGGTCCTGGAAATCTTTTGTTTCTCCAACCTGCAATACTATTTATTAGAAGTCTCTTTGAGAGAAATGAAGGCATTGGAGTCCTCTAAAACCATGGGCATTTCTGTTGACAGTATTCATAAGAACACCGTTACATTGGTTGAAGATGCTTTGAGAAACATGGGCCACAGGAAGCTCACCTGTGCCAGGAAGAAGATGGCAAGGCATTAGTGGAAGCTTAGCTTTAATGCTCTTCCTCACAGCAATAAAAATTCAAACAGACCACATCTTAGTATCTGTTTTTAAGAGTAAAATAAAACTGTGCAGGCTTGCCTGGTGGCTCAGTGGTTGAGAGTCCGCCTGCCGATGCAGGGGACACGGGTTCGTGCCCCGGTCCGGGAAGATCCCACATGCCGTGGAGCAGCTGCGCCCGTGAGCCATGGCCACTGAGCCTGCGCATCCGGAGCCTGTGCTCCGCAACGGGAGAGGCCACAACAGTGAGAGGCCCGCGTACCGCAAAAAAAAAAAAACAACAAAAAAACTGTGCAACAGTGGCTGGTGTGTGTGTGAGTAACCTGGTCAAATACTACTAGGAAAACAGACTGAAAAAACAGATTCATGCTTTTCATTTGCTTTGGAGCTAAGTGTCTCAAGATACAGTCACAACGTTGCCTGTTCTAAGCTTCTAATAAAGCTACCAAATGTCACTCACATCATCAGTAGCCTTCAACATTTAAACAAATCAGAACTGTGAATTCATTTCCAAGCTTCTTCCTAGTTAATCCCTTTCATGATTTATTGCAGGGGATGGTACAAGGATGGGGAAAAATAGTCATCTTCTAATGGAAAATAACCAAATATCCCTTGCCAGAGAAACAAAATTTCCTGGGAGAGCTAATTGTAATGAACAGAGCGAAGGCCAAGTAATGATCAAAATGGAACTTTAGGAAATGAGGGAGGGGAGACCAAACACACAAACAAACCAAAGGAAATCATTATGTCCTGGGTGTATGTTTCCTTGTTAAATTTAGTGAACACCAGAGCAAGAAATGTATGCATGATTCCAGAACTTTCACATAACTACAGAATTATATGAGGAAGTGGAACTGTCAGTAAAATAACTTATTCTTGGGGAAAAAGTTATGGGCACTTTTGTAAACACATATCATACTCTTGATATAACTTTAATGAGTTGCGGGACTAAAAGGTTAGCGCATCTACTGTCTTTCAACAGATGTTATGCTCATTAGTAGGTTAATTTCATCAAGTTCAGTGTTCCGATTTCAAAAGGATAATTAAGTTGAAGGCTTATATTTTTTTTCTATATGCGAAAAAGGAATAGCAAGGGATGATGCTTTTCAAATGCAAAACCGCCATTCAGGTAGTTTGAAAATGAGTATATGTCAGAGAGAAATTGTTTTCCAAGTAACTTCAACTCAAATGAAAGCGATCTCAAAATATAAATCTTTACACATATCAGTTATATAAATTCATCAAGTAATGGCATATAAACTCTTTCTTCCTTTTAACTGAAATGCTGATTCTGTTATATGTATTATTATATCCACAATTTAACATTTCCCTTATTAATAAATATGTAAATTTCACTTTATTGGGTGTTTCCCTTTTCCCTATTTGCACAAAAATCCATGTCACTTTTCACTTCCTAGTCATGTGACTACAGAATTTTCTATGCCAATTCATTCTTATTAATTTAACCTCCTTTTCGGAAGCAACATGCCAGCAGTGCGCCCAAGACTTCATTGTTTCCAACTGCATATCTTTAGCTTGCTTTGTGTTTTTTTCTCTAATATCAAGCAACCAAACATTCTTTTTAAGCATCACACATAGTAATAATAAAAACTATTTAAAAATTACATTCTGAAAGATTGACCCGGATAGACATGAAAGCATTTTATATCTTGGTGAATAAGAGAAGAAGAGGAGGGACTTGCCCCATGGCGCAGTGGTTAAGAATCCACCTGCCAATGCAGGGGACAGGGGTTCGAGCCCTGGTCCGGGAAGATCCCACATGCCACGGAGCAACTAAACCTGTGCACCACAACTACTGAAGCCCACGTGCCTAGAGCCCGTGCTCCGCAATGAGCAGCCACTGCAGTGAAAAGCCCGTGCACTGCAACGAAGAATAGCCCCCAGAGAAAGCCCGTGCACAGCAATGAAGACCCAGCACAGCCCAAAATAAATAAATACATTTTTTTAAAAAAAGAGAGAAGAGGAGGTAGAGACTGTTTTTAAACCACTAGTTCTGTTTTTAGGTATACTCTATTGAATTTTTGTGAGGGAGAAAAATAACTTCTCTAAGAAGACTAAAGAATGCTGTTTACCAAAGAAGTGTCCATTAGCTATGAGAATTGACATCCCTTGGAAGGAGGGAACAATAGAAGAGAATGTGAAGTGCATCCATCGTTTTTCACAGAGAGTAATTAAGAAATACAGCAGCTGCAGAGAAGTAACCTTTGGTAGGAATGATTTTAGGTGTTTTGCTTTCCATCCCCATCATGAAGGGTTTTATTTTAAAACTGAAAGAGAAGGCGGGGAAGAAGAAGTTATTCTTTGAGACTCAAGCTGAGAGCATGGGTTTTAGGACAGGATGTAGATAGGGATTATAAACGATCTGAATCTCAATAAAAACCATTCTTTGGCTTCTACCTCTAAAACCTGCTACTTGTGCAATACTCCAAAGTGTTCTTTACCATCTGATTCTTATATAGAAATACAGGATAAATGGGAAGGAAGCAAGTGTCATCCAGTCTCTGGTTTAGTCATTTTTAGAGCTGAGCTTCCAAGTGAAAAGATTTTGCAAGAGGAAGGACCTAAAGCAAATATGAAGCCTTTGGACTCAGGTCAAGCATGTAGGGAAAGCGTTTTGCCATGTGCCCACCAATGATCGTGCCACCATGAATGAAAATAATGGCTACCATTGACTTGGGAGCTATCTGAATTTGGCAATATGATAGATGCTCTGCTTGTTCACACAATAAGCCTGTGATTCTGTTATCATCCCCTTTGGGAATGAAGAACCAGGAACTCAAAGGAAGGACTGACTTAACAACACTAGCAAGTGGAAGATATAGGGTTCAAATTATAGTCCGTTCAAAATTTCCTACAGCTTTATATTTTAAATATATGACGGGAAAAAAGAAAGTTATCTTTAACAGATGACAGAATTTTGTGCAATAAAAATTTCAAGTGACTACACTCTAGGCCTCAACTTCCTCATCTTAAAATAAGAGTTGAATCAGATGGACTTGAGGTCTCTTGAAACGCAAACTTCTATGATTTTAAGACTTTAAAGTACCAGACATTTCATAGAGCAGGAAAATATCATATTTGGAAGTGCTTCAAAGTTAATCAAGTGCTTGAATCCCTGCTGCATTTTCTCTGCTAGTTAACTTATCCTATTTCTGCTGGAACTCCTACAAAGATAGGTAACTCATTACCTCCTGGAAGAAGCTTATTCCAGTCCTGGACAGCTCTTTCAGAAAGTATTTCCTTATTGAGATAAAATCTACCTTCCTCCTTTTCCATGAGACTTCCTTTTCATGTGTGAAGACAGTTCTATCTTCTTAGGTCTACTTTCTCCTGGCTAAACACGCCCAACCTTTCAATCATTGCACAGATAATGTGGTCTTCAGGTCACTCTTTGTCCTGTTCAATCTCCTTTTATCTTGAAGTCTGGCCATTTATCTATCTCTCACACAGGTATCAGAATGGTTGGCCATGCATCCATGGATATGAGAGTAGAAAACTGAGAAACTAACAGAAAATGAAGATGCTTCCTCCATGCTTGGTGCCATTTTGAATTCTTATTTGTATTAAACCCAGATCATTCCAGATAAGACAAATTATAATACTTAAACATGAATTGAAATAATGATTTTTTTCTAGGCTGGAATGAAACAACCTTGTTCAGTGCATTGTCTTTTATTCTGAGCATTCTCCAAAACTGGGTCAATTTTCAAGGAAGCTCAAAGTTAAGTTTCTTATATCTTATTAATGAACAGCATCAGGAATTTTATGTCCCCTTCCATATTTCTAAGGCATGTATCTATATCAACTCATATCCTCAGATATGTCCATGACTTGAATCGGTAGCTTGAAGGTGATTAAAAATACCAGAGTAATTGGAATGTTGAGTTAACCACACGACTATGGGCATGAAGCTAAACACTGATAGCTTCAAGTTACAGTACCACATATTTTGTTCTCCTTCAATAGGTTGCCCAAGAGGCACTTATGGTCCTTATTGCCAAAGGAAGTGTAAGTGACTGAACGGTGGCAGCTGCGACACCATGATTGGCACCTGTGACTGCCCTCCTGGCTTCATCGGGGCTGACTGCAGTCAAAGTAAGTCACTCTACGTACTATGAAGCAGCTATGCTGAAGCAGAGTTTTAAAGAACTGCACTTAGAGAGTAAATGTGGTCGCATTTATTTTACATACTGATTTATTGCAGTAACAGCAATCAGCAACTGACCTGTATTCTAGGTTGAGGAGTACTTACAGCAGGCATTTGACTGAGAGCTGAAGTCAGTGAAGGCAGCCAGAGAGAGACCTTTGGTCACATCCTCTCTTGCCCCCAGAAGTGCTGGACCCAAGTCAGGATAAGAAAATCTGTTTGGCAACATCAGAGCAGACTGGAGATTCCTGTGTACAAAATGTCAAACTCATTGTCCAAAGTTCCACGATTTCATTTATCCTCAGCAATTTCCCAGTTCAAAATTAAGTAGTTCCTCTAGTTACCAAAAAGTAACCATTTCCTGAAAATCTGAAGACCTTAACCACCGATCATACAAACAACTATTGACATCAAGGGACCAGATGTAAATTAAAGTTTCCTTACAAATGCACTGGCTTAGACATCATGGGGATATCCTTAGCAAATACATTTTGCTTTCATCAGATCTGCCATTTTCTAACTATTTAGACAGTTTGTAAGATGATGATGAGGCAATGAGTAGGAGAGGGCGTGGTGGGGAGGTGGTCCTGGCAATGCTGTGTTCTTTGACCTAGTGCTGTCGATGAGGATGTTTGCTTCATGATCCTTCACTGATCTGTGCATTAATGTTTTTTTGTTGTTTGTTTTTGTTTTTGTTTTTTTGCGGTACGCGGGCCTCTCACTGTTGTGGCCTCTCCCATTGCGCAGCACAGGCTCTGGACGTGCAGGCTCAGCAGTCATGGCTCACGGGCCCAGCCGCTGCACGGCATGTGGGATCCTCCCGGACCAGGGCACGAACCCGTGTCCCCTGCATCGGCAGGCGGACTCTCAACCACTGCACCACCAGGGAAGCCTGTGTGCATTAATGTTTTTGTGCACTATTCTGTATCTTGTACTTCACAAAAGAGTGAAGATCTTAGAGATAGAAGGGCTGTGATTGTAAACTTGAGATTCGTTTATTTGGAAGAATGATAATGAAGTTTGTGATCAGGCAGAACACTAAATTGTTATGCGCTAAAGATATCCAGAATGCTTATCTTCCTTAGGCAGGTAGTTACTCTGTCTTCTTTGTAGGAGGGTAATTTTAATTACTCTGCTTCAGTACCCTGCTGTTCTGAGGATAAAAGATGAATAAGATAAAGTCCTGGCTCCAAGTAGCAGAAAATTGAAACCTAACGGGTACTGCCTCTGAGGCCTCAAGGGCCAAGTTGTCTCTGAGTGAAGGCCAACCCATAAGCATCTCCCAAAGAAGGTTCTAACTGGCTCCTTTGTATTTGTGCTTCAAAGAAAATCGTTGGAGAAATTTCTTAATTTCGTTAGGCCAGAGCATCTTCAAAATTTACGGTTTCCCTGAATATTGGGAGTAGTTTTGTCTTCAGAAAGCCGTGATTCCCTTCTTTGCTTTGACGGCTAGGGAAGTCAGAGCCATATTTGCAGTCCACCTCTTACAAGTTCAAAGAATTATGATATTCGTTTATGTATACACTGCTACTACATTTTCCCTTCACTTGATTCTCACAGACATTTATTTTATCTCTGTTGTATCTATATTTTGATAAGCATCTCAGTGAAATTGTGGAGTGAGATTGCAGCAAAGCAAGCAAATTAATAAATGTGTTAATTTATGAATAAATTAATTTTTAATTTATATTCATAGTATGAATGAAATAGATATAATCTATTAAAAGTAATTTAACAGATTTGTTGATTTTTAATAAATGCACAATAGATTTATAAATACATAAATAAATATTTGGAGATATGAGCATAATGGATCCTATATCAATGCATAGAAATGTAAGCTAAAATTTTAGAGTGGACTTTAAGAGGAAACTTACTCAAGATTATCACATACACACATACGCAGGCAAAGACAACCATGTGGTAAAGCAAGACTGAGTCTGTGTCATTTATGTCATATACGTATATAAATGTCTGACACTATATATTTGGATGGAATTCCTGATATCAACTAAAATTGCACTAAGTAAGCAAGAATTTGAACAGGTCCCTTTTTACTTTGGTTTTTTGAAGTAAACTTTTAAACTGAAAACTGAAGGCAAATCAGGGAAACCTATTTGACTAAAAGAAAAGGTCATGTATTCACACGTTTTTAAAAATCTTGACCGGCAAAACGTTTTAATAAGGAAAATCTGGTTTCCTTTTGCTCTGCTTTGTTTTGTTCCTTCCTGCAGCTTGTCCTGAAGATCACTACGGGCAGGACTGTGTCCAGCGGCGTTCCTGTGGCTCAGGACAGTGTGACCCAGTGACTGGAGGGTGGCAGTGTCCCCCCGGCCAAATGGGAGCCAGGTGTCAGCAAGGTAACAATGCCTTCAGGGTCACCTTGTTCGTCCAGGCACTAATTAAGCTAAACTTTGAAGGCAGGTGCCAGGGCATATAATTAAGTGGGCATTGTTTATAACACTTTCTTCTTAAATGTGGCTTTAATAACATGAAAGTACACACTCCCGTAGAGTTATAAAGGAAATAGTCTACTGGGGAGTAAACAAAAACAAAGAATAATTTACACATAGTCTTGACTAGGAGCAAATTTTTAAGTAACTGGCTAACTTTTGTAAAACTACCTCGAATTGTGTGTTGGAGGTACCTAATTATATCAGCTGAAGAGTTTTATGTCCTCATCAATTTTCAACCCAGTGAAATCTGTAAGAAAAATGAGAGACAAGAAAAAAAAACATGATCTTGGTTTAAAACTGCAAAACTTTCTTGAACTAAATAGTATTATTTATTATTATCATAATAACAATCATGATAACTGAAGAACTGTCAAGTTCAATGAAAAGACATGCATAGAGGATGTTGGGCCCCTACAGCTCTTGAGTGGGGTCAGCAGAGCAGCTGTTTCTCCATGGCATACACAGAGGAGCAAACCTAATGACCCTTTGTTGAAATACAAGAGTCGGGTGTGTGGGCAGGCTGCAGGAGTTTTCTTGAACCCCACCTGACATCACAAAGTGGCAGGAAAATGGGATAAAACCAAGAAGTGCACAGACATATTATCTTTTCAAGTCTTCTCTAGAATAGAGGGGAATCTATGGACTATAAGCGGCCTTGCAAGCTAAAGGGAGGCTGAGCCTACCCACACATATACACATATCCCATGACTTGTGTCATATGGAGTCTTACTCTGGACCAAGGAGGCAGCCTAATAGCTAAAATCATTTTTCTAGCCCCGAGTTGATACTAGCCCCCTAAAAATTACAGGTGCACAAGAAACCAATCTGTTACATTAAAACAACTTGGCACATATAAAAACCTTCCCTCATCTTGGAAACAAAATATGAAACTGTTCAAAGGTTTTTTAGTACAAATTCTGTAAGAAGGAGAAAGGAGAAAAGGAATACAGAAACAAAAGCAGACAAACACAGAGCAAAAGAGTTTTGTTACGGAGCCCATGAAAGTATTATCCAGAATTTCTTGCAAGCATTCGAAGGACATAATGAAAAAATGTTCCCTATAAATTGTGAGTGCAATGCAGAGATACAAGGGTTCATGGAATAGATGAAAAGACAACAAAGGGAAATGAAAAAGTAAGCTGGCAGAGCTCAGAAAGAAGTGGAAATGAAAATTAAACCTCACATCATATAAATGTAGACCACATTGAACGCAGGTATTGGGAGAATGGAATCTGCTGATGCGACAACCACGTACATGGAGAATATACTTGAGGAAAACGAAAACAGTGAAATGGAAAAAATAAACAAATATAAAAATGGAAAAGAAAATATTCATGTACAATCAATATGTTTTTCCTCTGAAATGAAAGATCTGCTGCTACAGATTGAATGAATACATTCTATCCCTAGAAATACTAGTTAAGATTGATCTTAAGCGAGGGGAAACTATTGGCGATGTAAGAAAAAACATGAGATCTTATGTGAAGAGATGGGGAAAATCAGTCTGTCTTGATACTTCACAGCAATATTTATTGCTAGCATGTGGCTATCAAAGCCTATGATGTTCTAGGGAAAAAAATATGACTCAAGTATTTTATACATAGTTAAACTGTTAAGAATAACCTATGATGGAAAATAAACAACAATTTTTAATAATCAAAAGTTGCTGGGAATATAGTAGCCGTATAATATTTTGAAGAAGCTTCTAGAAGATAAATTTGAGCAACAAAGTAATACGTGCAAAATCTCTGGTAAAAAAGACATCTAGTGGGTGTTAATTCTATTTTAATTATGGCTAAGTTTAAAACAAATATGGGAATTATGGTGACACGGTATATGATAAATATATAGATACTTTACATGATAAAAATGTTGAGATTTTAGCATAACGAGCATAAGCTGAAAGGGAAGAGAGGCTGGAGGAGTATAAGTATCTTGGTCTTATTTCTTCATTAAAGTTTGTGGGATGGGAGGGACAAATCTGTGTCAAAACATATTGTTCAAATATGACATCTCTATAAATACGTTTAAGTGTATAAAGATAAATGCTGGAGTTTAGAATGCTGTAATTTAGAATTTAAGACTAAAAATACAGCCAAGTAAAATCAGGTGAAAAGAGGAATGAGAAAAATTCGGAGAAAGCAGGATCATATCAATTCCATCACCACTCATACTGGTGAGTCAATACATACCAAATGAAGAAATTCATTATATTTTTTATTATATGCACTGTCTAAAGAAGATCCTCTAGATTATATAAAATTATGTTTATACGGTTTTCACTTAGAAAAACTGGAGTACACACCCACCTTAGCTTGGAAAACAAGACTCTAGAATAAAATGAAGGTAAATAAATGGGTACAGACACACCAAGCACATGTGAACAAAAATAAGGCAGTAGGCATGACATCAATGTTAACTTTTATAATTAATAAGTGAATTGCTAACAAGGAGTAAAAGCTATGGTAAGAGAAAAAAAGAGCATGATGTAGTAGGGCTTGAGAGTACTAGGTGGGCTGAAATTTTAAAACAAGTGGTCAGGGTAAGTCTCTTTGAAAGAAGTGAGACATATGATACAGAAAAAAGCTGGTAACAATGATGTTTTTTAGCAGGGAGACTGGAAGACTAGAGCACAGGGATGGAATACTTTTTTCTGTAATATATATACCTTTTTCTGTAATATACCGCTTGAAATATTTATCGTGTAATTACAATAACTTTTAGAAAACAATAAAGTTATTTACACAGTTCTGTGTGAATATTGTTCTGGGACTTAGACCTGTGGAAAGAAAGATTTCTAAGTACTCTTCACTCTTCCAATTATGTTTTTTTATCCAAAGTCTTATCTTGGAGTCCTGTATTTTCACAGATTCACCAGTTTCATCAGTACATTTCAGCATTCAAGTTGGAAGATGAATGGGTCTCCTGTTTGATGAGGTGGTTCTGGAAGGGTGAAAGGGACAGAGATGAAAGTTTATTTTTATAGTATAAGACTTGGTATCACTGATTTTGCTTAACTGTCTTAAAGGCAAAACCCAAAACCACATATGATGACAATTCAACCATTACTTGCACAACTATACCTGTTTTTTTAAATAAACAAAATTGAAATGCTTCTTTCATTTGAGACTAAAGTTAAGCACACCTATTCAGTTAAATAAAGGCAAGGAAGACAGTGTCATACAAATTGAATTCAAGTATGTGCTCTGTTGTGTATTAACCAAAGGCTTTAGGGCAAGTTAAAAAATTTTTTTCTCTACCGTTTCTCCCACCATCTAAAATAGAAAGAGAAGCCAGAAGGTTCTAGGTTTGAATCTTGGTTCTTATCTTTACTGGCTGCTTAAGCCCGAGCAAGAGTTAAGTTTCTCAGCTTCAGTTTTCTCAAGTATAAAATAAGAATACTGTTACCCACATCAGAGAAATATGTGTAAGCATTAAATGAGATAATTCATGTGGAAAATATCATTATGTAAAACTACTATAAACTAGAGGGTATAAATGGCAGGATTTTGGCCAAATCTAGCCACAAATGTGTTTGAATTGGCTGACATAGTTTTGGCTTCCACAATGCTATAAAACAATTTTAATTAGTTGCCAACTTTCAAATATTGGATGATTTCATATAAAATATGGATTTTTAGTTTTCCTGAAAAAAATCACATCAGCTGGCTGTATTGGGCTCATATCCTTCTTGTGAAAACCAAATAAATGTGAGTGACGGTTACTCTCCCCCTGGTGGCACTTCCCGTCATTCAGTTATTTTCCCCCTGACAATGAAGGCTCAATTTCCCTTATGTCTGGTCAGCTTCACTCATGTGTAGCTTAACTCCTCTTGCCAGTGCATTTTTGTTGGTGTCACCCACCACTTTGTGCTGAAGTGCTTTTCAGATTTCAGCAGAGAGACATTAAGGAACAAATGACTGGTCCGTCTTCTTTATCAATTATGAGATTAAATACATCAAATCTCCCATCACTACTCTAAGGTTGATCTCTATCCATGGGGCATCTCCAATTCCTGAAGTATACCAGGCACATAGTTATGAGCTCAATAAATATTTATGGAGTGAATAAAAATATGAATGAAAGACTGTGATGTGCTTACTACCCTAAGGATACATCTGAGTAGTTGTTTGTTTTAATTTGAGCATTTAAAAAAATGGTTTGGCGAGGGCTTTCCTGGTGGCGCAGTGGTTGAGAATCTGCCTGCCAATGCAGGGGACACGGGTTCGAGCCCTGGTCTGGGAGGATCCCACATGCCGCGGAGCAACTGGGCCTGTGAGCCACAACTACTGAGCCTGCGCATCTGGAGCCTGTGCTCCGTGACAAGAGAGGCTGCGATAGTGAGAGGCCCGCGCACCGCGATAAAGAGTGGCCCCCGCTTGCCACAACTAGAAAAAGCCCTCACACAGAAATGAAAGACGCAACACAGCAAAAATAAATAAATTAATTAATAAACTACTACCCCCAACATCTTCTAAAAAAAAAAAAAATGGTTTGGCTATATAGATTTCTTCCTGAAGATTACTTACTGAAACAGAGAAAAATGTTTGCTGTGTGACATTTTTATTGTTTGATTTTTAAAATTTTTACTACAGGATGTCCCCCAACGAGGTATGGCCCAAACTGTGAGCTAAAATGTACCTGTAAAAATGGTGGCCTTTGCAATCCTGTGGATGGAAGCTGTACCTGTGCCCTTGGCTGGACAGGAAATTATTGTGAAAAAGGTAAGTTGATTACTACTTTCTTTCATTCAATAAAAATCTACAGCATAGTGCCATTGGTTGATAAAGTATAGTACGGACCTGTGAAGGAGCTCTTTTCCAATAAGTTTATACAAGTTGTTTATAATTATGATTGCATTTCCAATAAAAATAATGTTATGTTAATACTGATTGATTTTTTTTACCTTGTTACTGGAATACCACATGAAAACTCTTAAAACTCTTAAGTAATTGAAATAGTATTCATGTGAAAGAGCTCCTTTGAGACCTGAATCCCACTCCCCCCCCAGCCAGTTCTTGAGGCAGGCGGGATGGAGGATGCAGGGCCCTGGGCAGAGCCAGTTCACATCAGGAGTGGACCCAGCTGCAAGAAGTGAAGTGCAGGATTCTGGGAGCAGAGGTCTCCAAACTGCACCTCATTGGGAGAAATTTAATCATGCACCACCATAAATGTACTTTTATTTAGAAGTGACATTCATGTGCTTCTCCACTAATATGTACCTTATAAAGGTTTAAATTGATAATGAATGGATAAAGATAAAGATCAAGAGTTGTTCTAATGTTTTCTTTTGGAACCACAGTTGATAATTTTGTACAACACTGAAAAGCATGCACCATAGTTAGAGCACGCTATTGTGGGAGGTAGTGGTGTGTTTTTGCAGAATATTGAGAAAAAGCAGTGAGGCGGAGCATGGGTGAGAACACTGTGCTTGGGACCTAAACTTGGGGTGCCCTGAGTAAAACATAACCCACAGTGAATTTTACCTAGATGGTTCCAACTTTGGGGGCTATGGCTCTTTAGACCTGCGGCCCTAACATACTCTCACAGTGAGTGTGAGTACCCACCATCCTTTGCCGCTAATTTGACCGTCATGAAACTCGGCAGCATGGCACAGGCGAAAGCACCTTGCACTGGGGGTGGATAACCCTTAGGCTAATCTCTGCTCTGCTGACCATGCTCTGTGCCTTGGAGAGGTTCACAACCGCTCCCTGAGTTTCCCATCTGAAAGTGAGTATGGTGACACTTTGAAATGACAGCCCTTCTAAATCCAACATTAAAGACCATTTTTCACAGAATTTTTAAAAACATGGATATCCTCCCTAATTCATCGGAAACAGCTCCTATCAATTTTGTGATATTTGGGACTCCTAAATCAGAGGCATAGCAGTGTGTTTAGAATAGATGTGTTCATGTTGTTTTTGTTTCTAATTCAGAGTTGGATAATTCTAGCATTTGGGGTTGTGGGATATTTTAACTTTTGATTCTATCATTTAAACTCTTTATTATGGAATATTTCAAACACATACAAGAGTTACTGAGTCATGGGGGGGGGTAAGTACAAATGTAGTTTTGCAACATACTGACAGATTTTCTTTCATGTGGGATTGTACCATATTGCATCCTCATAAACAACATATAGAATGCCTGTTTCCTCACAAGGGAATCAAAAGAGTATATTATCAAAATTTTGGTGAGAAATGTTGTATTAGTGGAGTTTTAATTTTCATTTTTATTATTATGAATAAAGTTTAGCATCCTCTTTAATGGGTAAGGACCTTTTTCTATAAATTGTCTATTTGTACTGTAAATAGTTGTATTTTTTGTGTGCCCATAGGAGGAGGTGAGCTCGGGGTCTTTTTTATTCCACCATCTTGACCACTACCATCCCTGCATGGCTTTTTTTTTTTCCAACAGGATAATTGGGTTTCTAACATGACAGCTGACTTTTTTTTTTTTTTTTGGCTGTGTTGGGCTTTCATTGCTCTGTGCAGGCTTTCTCTAGTTGCAGCGAGTGGGGGCTACTCTTCCTTGCACTGCACAGGCTTCTCATTGCAGTGGCTTCTCTTGTTGCAGAGCACAGGCTCTAGGCGTGCAGACTTCAGTAGTTGTGGCACGCGAGCTCAGTAGTTGTGGCTCGCGAGCTCTAGAGAGCAGGCTCAGTAGTTGTGGCACATGGGCTTAGTTGCTCCATGGCATGTGGGATCTTCCCGGACCAGGGCTCGAACCCGTGTCCCCTGCATTGGCAGGAAGATTCTTAACCACTGTGCCACCAGGGAAGCCCGACAGCTGACTTCTTAAACCAAAAGTTTTCAGGTCTTCCTATGGCTTGGAAATGATATAACATTTCCACCGCATACTCTTGGATACAGCCAGTTATGGGTTTAGCCCAGATTCCACAAGGGAATTGATGACGCAAGGGTGTGAATCCTAGGAGATGTGCTTCATTAAGAGCATCTTTGGATTATAGATTCTGCATGATTCAAAAGACTTTTTTTTTGTTTTTATAAAATATATCTTTCCTCTGTATTTTAAAATTTTGAGTCATAATTAGGCATGGAGTCCCCATTCTCAGGTTTTAGAGGAATTCAACCAGGTTTTCTTTTAATACTTCTATGATACCATTTTTGACATTCAATTCTCTGATCAATTTAAAATATTTTTCCTGGTGTATGGTGTGAGGAATAGATCCATTTCCCCCCTTATGTGGCTTTTCACTTGTCATAATGCAGGTTTTACAAGTCTATCTTCCCCACTGATTAAAGATGCAGGCTTCATCAAATACTAAACATTTATATGCAGTTAGGTATAGTTCTGGATGCTCTGTTCTATTGATCTGTCTATTTATGTGAAAATGCAATAATATTTTTATTATGAAGTCTTTATTATATGTATTTGTCCTGGCAGGGCTAGCTGCCCTTCATTGCTCTTCTTTTTCAGGGATTTCCTGGTGCTGTTCTTGTTTGTCCTTCCAAATGAAATTTATAGTCAAATCGTCTAGATGCAAAAAAAAAAAAAAAAAATCAGGTTTCTTCCCACTGTTTTGCTGTCCTCTGTGTCTACTCTTTTAAGGAGAATTAACATATTTCTGATATTAACTCATTTCATTCAAGAATAAACATTGTTTATCCTTCCATTTGTTCAAGCTATGTGTCCCCCAATAAGTAAAACATTCGATTTTCATATTCGTATTATGATATAGCTATTAATTTTTAATTTATTCAGTATTTTTACTAATTTTTAATTATCGTTCAGATGTTTCTTCTGCATTTATGAGATTAATAATATGATTTTTCTCTTTAGGTTGATAAATATGATGGATTTATCAATGAAATTTTTGTAATATTACATGACCTTTCATTCTTGAAATAAATACTATTTAGTTGTGATATATTACTTTATAATATGTTGTTGGCTTCTGTGTACTTTTTAAATAAATTTGGCATTGATATTCTTAAGTAAAATTGAGCTGTAGTTTTTTTATGCATTTTTTTCAGGTTTTGGAATTGATGTTATACTAACATAAAAAAAAAGTATTTGAAATTTTCCTTCCTTTTCAATGCTCTGGAATGGTATAAGTAATAAGGTGATGATCTGAATTGTAAAAGGTTGTAGGATTTACCCGTGAAACCTAGGACGGGTGGAATTTTTTTTAATTGGAGCGATTTTACTATTTTCTCTATTGTTTTTCTATTATAGTTAGCCTGTCTAGTTTTTCTGCCTCAAATTAGGCCAATTTGGTAAGTTGTCTTCTATAACTTTTCCATTTCATTTAGGTTTTTATATTTATTCATATACTTTTCAGACTTACTCCTTTTGATGATCATTTGACATTTTTTAAAAATTGTGTGTATTTGTGCTTTTTCTCTTTTTTCTTGATTACACTGGCTAATGATTTGTCTGCCTTTATTTTTTTTATTAATGCTACTGTTTATTTCTGTCTTCAAACTCATTACAAATGCAATTGTCTTAACTAGAATTATTGCTTGAGTGGTTTCTTTTTCAGAATGTTTTCCTGGTTATCAGGCTCTGGGTTGCCATTTTAATTGCAAGTGTCAGAACAGTGGAATTTGCAGCAGGTTTTCTAGAAGCTGTGAGTGCCTCACAGGTTATTATGGAAGAGACTGCGAACATGGTAAACCAAGAAAATGAGTGGGCATATTATGGTGTTGATATATTTTAAGCTTTAAAAACTATTTTTTAAATCATAGACATAATACATTCACATTCTATCAAATTAGATAAACAATAGTTTAATGTATATTCTTGCAATGTATTTTATAGCTCTAATTTAAGTTGTGGGTGTTGACAACTGGCATGATGAAGTAATTGGACTTCTTTATTCTTTTTGGAATAGTCGTTCAAAAAAATTTCTATGGTTCTATGATTATCTAGAGTAGATACGGGCAGACACACACAGTGGAGTCAGCTGTTAGTCTTTTTGAATGAAATCATTCTCCTTCCCCTGGCTGCCTTTAGACACAATATAGACAAAGAAGCTGCTTATTTATTTCATGTTAACCTAGGCTTAACTCTAAAAGATCTGCCTTCAAGTTTCCTTTGAATATATTTATTTATATCACTTCTTCATTTGGACTCAATGTTTTCAACTAAATTGGGAAAAAGAAGAATTATGCAATAATTTGTCTTTGACATCAGAGAGCCCTGATGGACAACACACAGAAATTAAGATATGAGAGTTTAATCTCCAGAATTAGTTGTATACGGCCTGGCTCTACCATATAAAATATGTATAAACAAAACTTCTGTAAGTTTCAGTTTCCTCATCTATAGAATGGGGATGATAATAACACCTGCCTTAAAAGGTTATCATGAGGAACAAATAAGAAGATACATGTAAGCATTTAGCACTGAGGCATGTTGTAAAAACGTGATGAACATGAATTACTTAGAAGTAAAGAATTTATAAAGCCTCTGTAGTGATATTAACAATATTTTAAATTGTTTCCACTTGTTTCAACCTGTCTTTAGGCTCTAGAAAACATATTTCACAGAAACAAATCCTACTAATCCTTTCCAGGTTTAGAATTCTTGCCAACTACTCTGATGTTTCTTGGGTTAGGGAGTATGGAAGTTTTTGTTCATTTTGTTTTCAAAATTGGAATTAGAGATACCAAAGATGGAAAAATATCTATTCAAGCCCCATAAATTTCATCTTACATGCAGTAGGGTAGCAAGTAAAATTTTGAGCAAAGGACATCACTTTGGTGAAAGAAATCTCTAAAGTGGATACATTATTAACTGTTAGGAAAAGGAAGCATTTGTTGTGTCCATGTAGGAAGCTGTAGTGATAGTCTAGGATTTCAAAAATCTCTTCTGGGATCAAAATGTAAATGAATGAACAGAAAAATATCTTGGAAGAACAATTGACTGTATTTGGCAATCGATTTGGACATGTAAATGAGGAAGATGTAGGAATCCAAGATAACTCTAAAGTTCTAAGACAGGGGACCTGGAAGAATGATAGTATTATTTAGACAAATGGAAACTTGGAGCAAGCCAAACTTTATGAGCTCGTTTTTATATATAATTCAAATAGGGGAGATAAAGGAGATTTGATTTTTTTATGTATTGTCAACGATGATTATATAACAATGAACAGAAGAAACCCTGCACTGAATCTTCCTTTATTATTCATTTTTTTGAGTTAAAATGAGGTTAGAAAATGGAAGACTGTATATTATATAAAATAATGTATATCAAATTAGATATTTGATATATTTTCCTCATCCTCATCTCTTTTGGTTTTATCTCATTTTTCTGCTCTCTGAATGTGAGTTTTTCCTAATGTTAAATCTGTCCTGAGTAGCTCCATTCATGCTGAAGAAGTGTCACACACATGAAGCCTAGGCAAATCCAACTCTAGGTTGGGGGGATCAGGAGACACAGAGAGAGAAAGAAAGAGGAGAGAGCAGGAGTGAGAGGGAGAGCAAGAGAGAGCAAGAGAGAGTGGATAATTGAAGGGTGAGGAAATTGCATGCCCCTTCTGTTCCCAATGGTGAGTGGTGACCACAGCCCTAGCAAAAACTCAAGGTAGGGAATGGGAATCCTTTGACTGCAGTCAAACTTAGCTCTCACCTATGTCCCTCAGGGTGAGCATCTCCCTGGGCAGAGGACAATTTTAGCATTCCAAGAAATGCATTTGCTTGGATGACATAGGCTGTAAATCTAAACCAATTACTTCTGATGTTCAGACACAAAAGTACTGATCTTCTCCAACCATGGAGGAAAAGCATGTTATACTGGACTTACTAAGAAGCAGTTCTATATCATACTCTATAGGCTATCTAAGGAAAATTTTCAGAGATTAAATTTCACTGACTTTAAAACATAACTTCTTCGTAAGATGTTAACCTACTACATATGCATCATATTCTCTGTCTTCTATTTCCTTTATCTCTCCTTTTCTTCTCCTGTCTCCCTCACACCCACTTCTGTCATCCATTCCAGGACTTTAAATATCAAGAGCTGCGTGAATCACCTTCCACAAATACTCTCTTAGCTATTTTAAGAATTTTAAATTCGCACTAAATTTAGCCTGGATCTGAAGTTAGAAAACATTGCTATTTTAGGTGTTTAGGTTATTAGAGGGTTTTGATGAAGTCTTTGTCAGATTATAACACATTCTAGCAAATAAATTTTACCTACTTGAAGATATTTAAAATTTTCTTATGGACTTCTCTAGACTAGTTGTAGAGAATGGCACTGATATATTCGCATCTCTGCATGATAAATGTATTATTGTCAATATGCTTCTCCATGTAATTTTGTCTTGCTTTTCAATTCTGTGCTCTTCTCTCCTTCTTTGGTCCTGATAAAGACGTGACCTAGAGCATATCCTTTAATTTTCTCCGTATTTATTCTTAAATCCAAAATAGCATTTTGACATTTTCATTTTCTAGCATGCCTTCCTGGATTTTATGGTTTGAATTGTGCTCACATCTGTGACTGCAAAAACAGAGCCAACTGTGATGCAGCAGTTGGACAATGCATTTGCCCAGCAGGTTTCCACGGTAGCCAATGTGAAAAAGGTATAACCAGGGTGTTTTTAAGCGTTGAATGTGGGAATTCTGTGTGACTGTGAGGTCTTTCCATCTGAGGGCAAACGTGTAAACCCGAATCTGAACCATGGAATAATCACCTGAGCTTCTGATTTGGACATTAAAGTGACAGGAATTCACTCTACAGACAGTATAATGAGTCTTGATTTTGTTGCTGATTGGTCAAAATTTTTATTTTGCCCTAAATGAAACTATTTAATATGTCAAAACACTACGAAAGTAGTCTTCAATGGACAAAGATTCTACTCTAAATGAGAAATATTTCATTAAATGCCTTTTAAAGAATGACATGCATTGGGTTCAGTGGTACTGAAACAGATTCGAGGGCTTTATGAAAAATATTTAAAGATGTGAATTAGGCATTTATCAGTAGAAGTAACGGCAGCCATGAATGTGGATGAAGATATAGAGGTGAGAATTTGGGCTACTCAGTTTGAAATAAAATATTATGAAGCCCTGGTCCATTCAAAACAATGCCAAACCACATCGTTCTCAGTAAAGAACTCCAAGTCCCATTTTAATCTATATTATGTTTGCTCTTGTGTATATACGGTTACAACTCCAATAACGATAATGATAATATAATGATAGTGGTAATTTGACTTTGAATCAAAGTTCTTACCATAAAAAGGAGCTATAAATTAGTCCCATACAGTGTCCTCATGTCACTAGAACTTTACATGTAGTGACTCTTGTCCATCCTTTATTCACTTATTCATTTATTATTTAGTGATTCGATACAATGTGCATCTATTATGTGCCTGTTCTGTGTTAAATTCTGGGAACATAGTGAAGCTTACCGTCTTCTGGAGAAATAGACAGTAAATAAATAACATTTTAAGGAAAACTATTTAAAGCAATACACTTGGCTGGGCCACTCAGTCTCATTCCTTAAATTCCTGTCTTCAAAAAGCTTACATACATTCTTAACTGGTACAAACCGATGTTGAAGTAGCTCAACTTTAAGGCCCAAGTGTGAAACCGTGTATAAAATGAAGCTTCTTTCTGAGAATTCCAAAAATTTCCTCTCTTCTTCTGACCAATCAATCTCACTTTATCATCCCACTTTGCTCTTGTGGAAATTGTATCTTTTTTTTTTTTTTTTTTTGCGGCACGCGGGCCTCTCACTGTTGTGGCCTCTCCCGTTGCGGAGCACAGGCTCCGGAAGCGCAGGCTCAGCGGCCATGGCTCACGGGCCCAGCTGCTCCGCGGCATGTGGGATCTTCCCGGACTGGGGCACGAACCCGCGTCCCCTGCATCGGTAGGCGGACTCTTAACCACTGCGCCACCAGGGAAGCCCCCAGAAATTGTATCTTTAATCTCAATTTAGGTGCATCACTGACAGCTCAAGGAGTTAATTTTTCAGCGTTTCTCTTTCCTGGGTAGTGTTCGCCTGGAATATTTGGAGACAATTGCCATCAACTTTGTGATTGTGAAAGAGAAAAGCTCCTGCCGCCCAGTAACTGGGACAATACTGTATCTATGTATGTATGTAAATATCTGCATCTAGTCCAGAATAAGAAACCTCCAGAGGCTCATTAAGAGTCTTGTATTCCTTCCTACCCCTCCTTCTTCCCTTTTGGGTAGACTTATAGGATAAGGCGAAGGCGTTATGAGTAGCGACTCGGAATCCTTTAGGATCTTCCAACTCAGGAGCTTCTTGATGCTGACATTTCTTTTCTGCAAAGCTGCTTCATTAAAGTCTCTAATTCTTGTGTTTCACTGCACTACAAGTTTCCTGAGAGTCACATCCATGTTTACTTGTCTTTTATCAAAAACGTTTAGAACCAAGTCTAGCACATGATAGCCTTCAGCAAATTTTTGTCGAGGGAAGTTTTGCTTTCCTTCTCCACATTCTTCATGGAATCACAGTAGACAGAAATATTTGAACTTTGTGAAATCTAAACTAAATCTGTCAGAATAAACATCCACATGGCATCTTGGTGAAGCCACGGTAACTTGTCACCAATGAAACACTCAGTAAAGGCAGTGCTTATAGCATTGGTGCTTGCATTTAAATCCTTAAGAAAACCAGTAATATGTACTGAATGCATATTATATGCCAGGCATTTTCATTTATACTAGGCGCCTTTACTATTATCACCATACCCATTTTATAGATGAGGAAGCTGGGAGCTGAAGCACAAAAAGGTTAAGTAACTTGCCCAAGGTTACACAGCTAGTATGTTGGAGCTTGGGGATTTGAAACAAGCAATCTGGGCCCAGAGCTAGACTTTTTAACATCCCCATTGTACTGCCTCCCAAGGAAAAGAAAGGGATAGGACTTTTCGGTTGTCAGTCTGCATTGTCCATTAACCACACGTGCTACTTAATTTAAATTTAGTTTAATTTAAAATTCACCTTGGGCTTCCCTGGTGGCGCAGTGCTTGAGAGTCCGCCTGCCGATGCAGGGGACACGGGTTCGTGCCCCAGTCCGGGAGGATCCCCCATGCCGCGGAGCGGCTGGGCCCGTGAGCCATGGCCGCTGAGCCTGCACGTCCGGAGCCTGTGCTCCGCAACGGGAGAGGCCACAACAGTGAGAGGCAAAAATTCACCTCCTCAGTCTCACATGACATTTCAAGTGCTCAGTGGCCACACACAGCTAGTGGCTACAGTATTGGATAGCTCAGCACAGAACATTTTCGTCATTGCAGAAGGTTCTATCGGACAACAGTTAGCAATGACATAAAACTAGCCACAAAACCAGGAGAGCTTATAGACAGGCCGAAAATTAAAGCCTCACTCTATGGAATTTCTGTGGACTAAATTTGCTACCACATAGTCTCTTTCATCCACAAGTAAATTGCCACGTGACAGTGGCTGCTATGTAAACATGTCCATTCTAGGTGGGCACCTCAAGGCCTCTCTTGTCGTGAGCTCTTTGGGGTACCCATGGCCTACACAGGCATACCGCAGGCTCTTTTATTTGCATTTTTATTTTCAATTAAGCACAGTTCATCTGCGATATTAACTGTGAACAGCTGTGTCTATGCAGGCACTATAAAGATAAAAGACCTCATTTTAATTTGAACTCTGGTAAAGAACCTATTAAACCGCCATAATATTAATTCGTAAAAGAATGTAGCAGCTTTTTATTGGATGACTTCCCCACCCCCTTGGTAAATTAACATTTGCAGACATTCAAACAGATGTCTTGAATACACATCGTTATTAACATGAAAATGTGGTAATTTTGTAAATTAAAATCAGATTCTGAACTGCTCAGTAGAGAACCTGACTCATAACTCTTTTTCAAACAAGAAAACTAGGTCTTACCACCAAACTAAGTAATTCTCCCACACACTGGGCACAGGTGGTTATGTTAGGTTAAATTTGAAATGACACATAGTTTTTTTTTTTTTACTTTCATAAAGTTTGATGATTTAAAGAGAAGATTCATTTCAGAGCAGTATTGGCATCACCTCCAAAGTTCCTTTTACCTACCTGTAGTTCCTTGATTTAGGAAGGAATTGAATTACTGTTGGCTCACACTGAAACTCTGTAAAAAAATTAATTGCAAAATTGATATATTTTCCATTTATCTCACATTTAAAATATAACTAGTTAATTAAGATGAGAGCTAGACCACACTGTAACCTACCTTCATTATCTGAGAAAGAAAAATAAAATCAGATAAACATCCACTGCTCGTGGAATATTCAGGGTGACTCTCCAATCCAGCAAAGAGAATTTTGAGGCAATAAAGAAATGTTTAACAAAATTTGCTCAGACTCAGAATTTGCTCTCGTACCTGTATCTTTATATTTATATCAATATCTCTAAATTTTCCACTTCCACTTCCTGATTTGGGCTTTCTTCTACATATGCTTGATATCTTGTGTCTTTCCACATCGTAGTGCAAAATGAGGAATGAGCACTAGATGAGAATTTAGAAATCCAGCTCTGTCATTTACCAGAGATCTAACGTTTGAGAAGGTCCCTTAAGACATTCCAAACCTCAGTTCATCTCTTTCTAGAATGAGAGAGCTTACCTCACTGCCTCTCCTACCTCAAAGGTGTTTGTTAGAACCAATTAAGATAATGTATTAGGAACCCATTTTGAAAAATGGCGTAGGGCTAGCTGACTGTTATTATTGCAAAGTTAAGTTTCTCTGGTCCTTAAACATTGGTAAATTGAGTTATTTCCCAGTCTTGCCTGACTGCCTAGGAAATGTGAAACCATTTTCTGTTTCCAGGGGCTGGGCTTGGCTTTCTTCCCAACCTCACAATCCTTCAGAAACAGAACCTGTTAATTCTCTGCTAATTCTCTGCTGGATATCAGACTAAGACCAAATGCACAGGCAGGGGTGTGATGTTTGAGGGGGCCCCTTTTAGTCCACATTTCATTGTTTTGATAAAGCTAACACTTTTTAATTCCTTTTCTTCATTTCTCTACTGGTTGCAATCACAATGCAATTCAACTTAAAGATAGTTATAACCCTTTAGTACATATAGTAGTATTTTACACAGGGGATCTATGGCCCTTTTGACGTATTTTAAGAGATGAAAGAGTTGAATTTAAAGTCATTTCCTTTTCAGCAACATAAGCACAAATAATTGTGTTTTCAACCTAAAGACAAACTTCACATATTGTGTATTCAGGGTGAGTTTCGCCTTTTTCTGGTCTCAAGACAGCTAATCCATTTTCTGTGTGTCCCTCACAATGCACTGCTATTGAATAATCTAATTCTGAGAAGGCACTTTAAAAATATAAGTTGCTGTCCTGTCTTCTCGTCTTTTTGATTTTGCCACTAACTTCCTTGCCTCCCCAGCCTCCTCCCGTTTTCCATTAAAGTCCTTACTTTTCTTATATAACATTCTAGCATGGGAAAAAGATACCAATGGTTAACCAGAATTCTTTACAAGCCTGTCCTTATCCTATTGCAATCCAAGACATAGTAGTAAAAAGACTGTATGATAGGAAAGCATATTTGAATTGGCTTTATTTTTATTTTTCCCTCACAGAATGCAGGTCAGGCCAGTACGGACCCAACTGCTCTCTGAAGTGCCAGTGTGTCCACACAGCTCACTGTGACCCTCTCAATGGGAGCTGCACTTGCCCCCCACCCCCCAAGAGAATGGGTCCAACCTGAGAGGAATATGGTGTGGACAATCCTCAATAGCCAAACACTAACAGCTTCTCAGTGGACGAATAGCATTTTGCTGAGGTTCACCCATGGTTCATCATCTTAACTTTGGCAGGGAAATGTACTTACTCAACCGTCTTCAGCCCAGCCTCGCCTGTTGTGAGGTGAAAAACAGGACGTCTCAACTTTATGGCCTCCAAGCATAAGTTCCATTCTCTAGCCTACCCTTCCCAACTTCCTTTTGCTGCATAACATGCCCAAGAAAATGAGAATGTTTTTTCAAGATCCCAAATCGTAGTAACATTTTGGACTAATAAATGAAACTTTTTATATGCACAGGAGGTATTTAAATTTGGAAGTAAGAACTGCTTTTCAGTTCAGGTTGGACTGCACTGAAATATTCACACCTATTTACTGAAGACCTCAGTGGCCATTAAGTAGCTGGATCCTCTTGAGAAATGTCTAGAATTTCATCTATGTGTCCTCGGTATCCTGCTTCACAGCTAAGTCAGCTTCAGATTGTTAATGCGTTGTATTTCAAACATGACTTTTGGTGTGGGAGGCTATTCAGACTTTAGCCACATAAATATCAGGGTAGAAGTATGACGTGCAGACTTACAATGAATCATCAAAATGTTTAGTGGTGTTCTCCCAATCACTGGTCAGCAGACAGGAAGAAAAAGTGAGTAGAAGTGATCAAGGCAAGTGCTTAGCCTGCTCTGAGGGACACAAATTTCCCATGGAGTAGGGCCTGACTGGAAGGAGGATTTTAATCTACACTGTAATCTTGACCCAAATTGTTCATCGTTTAGGTCAACTCTACAACATTTGTAAGCATAAGCCCTGTGATGAGCCCCAGAAAGACACAGCAATAAATATGATTGTATTTTTTGCTCTCAACTGGTTTATACGTGTTTAAAATTTCAGACGACTGGTTAATTCACTTTAGAGGACAAAAATTTTCTTGATTGGAAATGTTGTTACTCATGTTATCCATGCTTTATTGGGATAAACATAGAGAATACTGAAATTATATGACTAGATATTTGACTTATATACTGCCTAGAGTAGTTTTAAATCAAAATCTATTTAAGATAGACTTGACTAAAGGATTTATGAAAAGTACTTAGTGTTATCAATTCAGTAGAGTTTCTGAGCTTTACTTAACATTTATCTTCCTATATCTCAGCACATTTAACAGAGATATAGCATACCTATATCAAATTTATGGTATAGCATACCATATCATGGTATGCTATGGTATGGTATAGCATACCATATCATGGTATACCATGATATGGTATAGCATACCATATCATGGTATAGCATACCATGTCAAATTTAATGTTATTAAATAATATGAAGGACTTGATTAGATAACTTCCTAAGAGATTACTTATAAATTTGCTTCAGTCTTAAAAAAGCTGCAATCAGCTTATCCTTTTCTATTCTCTATCTACAGTATTTGAAATTAAAGTTTTTTGTTTATATTTAAATTATTTTTATCCCATCAATGGAAAACTATGCTTTATTCTCAATATTTGCTCATTTTCCTTACCTTTTATTTTTCAAGCTTCTCTCAGCTATCCTCATCTGACCTGCAAAGACAATAAGATATATAAAAGCAGCATTCTTTCTTGGGCTGCCATCCACCACTGGACTCCCTTCATTTCAAGACTTAAAAAAAACAATGACTGCAAACAGGGAAGAAAAGCAAGACACCAGGTTTCTCTTCCTTACTAGAGATGTTGTTATCACCAGTAAGACAGACAAGAATTTGGCACGAAAAAAAAGTAAGAGATTTCTTTAGGTTGAATTTTTTTCTTATATACTGCTTAACTCTTTATAAATGAGAAGCCATATGTAAACTGTTAAACATGATTCTTGGCAAATGGCAGATGTTCCATATGTTATCTCCCTTCATCCTCTTTTCCACCCCAAGCTCTAAAACTAACTATGAGAGTGGGAAGGCAAAGTCATAGCATAAACCTGTATTTGCACAATCACGTGACCCTTTAGACAAAGTGAATTTCACTTTCATTGTTATACCAGTCAACAGGAACCAATGCAAGTTACTGTAGCCCCTTTTCTTTACAAAATTGGTATAGGTTTCCCTTTCATATCAAAAAAGAAAACAGAAAAATATTTAAAATCCAGAAGGTTTCCATTTTACTTTTAGTCACCTTGAAGAATCTTAAGTACGACTCTACAAAAGTTAATAGTCATGTGGTAAGTCATCTGTTCTAAAAATATTCCAGTTCTTCTCTTTGAGGACACTAGTAGATGTCTAAAAATCATTGTAGGCAATGACATTTCATTCATGGACCAGCATATAATAAATGTTAATCTTAAATAATTTAACAGATGGAAAAGTATAAAATAGAATTTCCTTGCAAAATCATATAACAGAATTTTAAGATTCATTTTTTAAATAACTGGCATGTTAAAATGCTTTAAATTAAGAAAATAGTATACAATGACCCACATTTCTGAATAAATAAATACAGCATATGTTTTACTACTATAAGGATTTACCTGAGCTTTCTACATGTCAACAGCTATTCAGGTACAATAAAGTGTAATTTGGCTACCAAGATATAATTTGCACAAAATTTAAAAAAATTCAACTGTTGTTTAAAATGAAGCATGATTTAATAGGCATGTCCTCTTTATTTATTTTTTTAAAATCTTTACTGGAGTATAATTGCTTTACAATGTTGTGTTAGTTTCTGCTGTATAACAAAGTGAATCAGTTATATGTATACATATATCCCCATATCCCCCCCTTCTTGTGTCTCCCTCCCACACTCCCTATCCCAGGCCTCTAAGTGGTCACAAAGCATCGAGCTGATCTCCCTGTGTTATGGTGGCTGCTTCCCACTAACTATCTATTTTACATTTGGTAGGGTATATATGTCAATGCTACTCTCTCACTTCGTCCCAGTTTACCCTTCCCCCTCCCCATAACCTCAAGTCCATTCATGTCCTCTTTAAAGTCCAACGTCAAATGAGAATCATTGTCATTGGGTAGAAATACGTTATATTATTCCTTCTACTTTCCCTCCCTATATAATCTGCCCTTTAAATGTAGACATGCTGATCCCAAAAGAAATTCATCCATGCATAATACCCCTTTTCAAAGGTGCCTATGCTGTGATGTTTCAGTCTCTCTCATTTGAAATACAACATCAGAGTGGGGATTACTATGCTTTTCTGTGATAATATAGCTCAAGTTTAAAGAAAAGTGAGCAGATGTATAGAAGTGCGCTGGCTAATTTCCATCTAAAAAGTTTCCATCAAAAAAGCCTGGGATATACCATTTCAATTTAACACCTAACTTTCCCCTTACTCTTTCTAACTTCTACGTTCATTTATCTAGTTTTCCAGATGAGACAGCTATTTGACACAGGTTAAATTATTTTTAAAGAACTTGGAAATAATTCGAAGAGTTAGTGGCAAGAATGGCATTTCCTTTGTTAGAAATAGCAAAGAGGTTTTGGCTTCTCCTGGGCCTCTTTCACCTTGGTTTCTCCAGGACCCGGTAATACAAATGTAGCAATAATTTAAAAAAGCATTTTGATGAAGTGAACAAATAATAGCAACTGTCTACACTCTAGGAGTTATGTATGCAATTCAGTTGAAATAACTTTTCATGGTTCTATAACAGAAAAAAAAAATCAAAGAAGCTGAGCTTTTAAAGTAGATTTCAAAGCGATTCCAAAGTTTTGACTCTTTTTGCTAATCATGTGGAAACTATGTTCTACTCTTTCTGCTTATATTTTAGTTTTTCTAAATCAAAAAACACAAAAACCAATAATTAAGGCCTAGGAAATATATTTAAAAGCAGTAGATATCTCTTTTCTATATTCTTACAAATACTGACATGCTCTTTCAACTCTATATCTTTTGTCAGGATTATAGGAAACACCATTTAATCACTCCTCATTTTAATGTTTATGTGCAAATAGCACAAATTTTGAAGAATATTAATTCAAATGACAAACATTAACATTTTAATTAATATTCTTCCACTGGATATCTTAAAAATATATAGAAAATTTCATAATTCCTCTTCTTGGAAAGAATGCAAGAATATCTATGAAATATAATTCTTTTGCTCAGACTTCATGAGAAAAATTCAACAATAGTCCATCAGACAAAAAGATTCATGTGAAGAATTAGATATTAAGTGCTTAAGTGTTGACAGTATTAGTCTCTTGAAATGTAGAGATTGGTTTGTGAATAAAATTCCATCTGTAAGATTTGGATGAATTGGTAGCTAGTGTTTAGCATGTATGTGATGAATAATGGAACTGGTAACTGATTAGATATACAAATAGTCCACTGGTAATATTTCAGATCATTTATTGATTGAAAAATGGTCTTTGCTTGCGTCACTTTTTAACTATTACCTAAAAAGCAATTTTCTGTATTTTTTAACTCCCTTCTGAATTTACTAATTCACTCAGAAATATTTACTGTCTACAACACTAGATACTACTGGAGGCATGAAAAAATAGTGGTGAGCAAGATGGATGTGTTCCCTGCCCTCATAAACTTACAGTCTAGTATACGATATTAGCCAAGGAGAACAACGTTTTTAAACATTCTTAGCTTTGCAGTGAGTTTTATAGTTCATCAATCCTTTTATAGTTCATTAATCCTTTCCTAAGTCTATTTCTCACAAATGTGTTATTTCTCCTATATTAATACACACTTTGATAAACCAAATGTGTTCTACCTAACCTTAAAAAATCCACATGAAAGGTTTTACTCTTAATGCCACTACAGGAAATGAAATTTTTTTTTTTGCGGTACGCGGGCCTCTCACTGTTGTGGCCTCTCCTGTTGCGGAGCACAGGCTCCGGACGCGCAAGCTCAGCGACCATTGCTCACGGGGCCAGCCACTCCACGGCATGTGGGATCCTCCCGGACCAGGGCACGAACCCGTGTCCCCTGCATCCGCAGGCGGACTCTCAACCACTGCACCACCAGGGAAGCCCGGAACATTTTTTAAAAACTCGTGACATACCATTTTACATTTATAGAAAACTATATTATTTTTTGTAATGTAAAAAGGAAGTCCACTTTCAAATTTGTTATCGTAGCTCTAACGGCATGGAGATTTAGGTAGTGGAAGTAGAGAAAAAAAGGAAATATTTCTCTTATTCTGAAAAATGTCATGTTCTTTCAGCATCCACTACTGCATTCTCTGTTGGTCAAGATAAGTGTTTCCCAGTGAGAGAGGAAAGTTTTTAGACATTTTTAAGAATCTGGTTTCATAACAAGGCAAGTAGTTCTCTCAAACCTTAAAAAATACTTGCCATTTTAATGATGTCAGAGAAGAAGGTTAGATAATTTCTTTTTTTAAAAAATTGGTAAAATACACATAACGTAAAATTTACCATCTTAACGATTTTAAGTGTCTGAGTGGTATTAAGAACCTTCACATTGTTGTTCCACAATCACCAAGCATTATTTCTTTTTTTATAGGAAGAACTTCTTGATGCCAGTTGCGTAGCATGTAGAGTCCTCAGCACAAGCTGTGGGTCTACTTGAATAATTTAATTGTATACTGCCTGCACTTGTGAATTTTTTCATATTTTGTGAATATTTGGTTATTTGAAATTATGCTTTCTATAAGTTTCTTCTTATTTGCTAGGCATTTCTGAAGCAAAGACATTTTTCACCTTTAAACAGTTACACTTTTCTGAAAGATCGTGCAATTAGAAAAGCAGTCATTGTTTGCTAAGCGTATCACAGTTGTAGCGCATCCATTTTTCCATGTTTCTAAACATACTGAAAAAACATCAGACAATCAGCAAACTCATTGTGCTCTATGAAACATTAATTGAATTTGTAATTCTGTTTTGAACAACCCTCATGAATTTCCCAAATGTGTACCCTTTTCCTAAATATCTGCTCCCTGGAGGCCACTCTGGCCTTGAGGCAATCACAGTATCAAGGAAATGGTACAGAGGCTCTCAAGGCCTTGAGGCCTCAAGCAATGAGTGTTCCATGGAATTAAAAAGTAATCGTATTTAATAAGGAGTAAAGGGGGGAAGGGGAGGAGAATTGCGTGAGTCTTATAGTCAAAAGAACACCAACGACTATAAAACTCTGGGTTAAACATAGATTAAATAGTATACTTCACTGAAATACTTGTTTGGAGCTCTACTATGGATTTGTGAATTTCAAATAGGAAGACACAGTATGCAAAGAATTCCAAATTTTTTAACTAGGTAGTTTTTTTTTTTTTTTTTTTTTTGCGGTACGCGGGCCTCTCACTGTTGTGGCCTCTCCCATTGCGGAGCACAGGCTCCGGAGGCATAGGCTCAGCGGCCATGGCTCACGGGCCCAGCCGCTCCGTGGCATGTGGGAACTTCCCGGACCGGGGCATGAACCTGTGTCCTCTGCATCGGCAGGCAGACTCTCAACCACTGCGCCACCAGGGAAGCCCTAGGTAGTTCCTTTTTTAGGAGCGTTTTGAAAAACAAGTGTCCAAAGAAGCACCATTTGTGAAAAATGAGAATACATGTATACTTGAGTGAGTCCTCAAAATCATGCTTGGTCTGGATATCCTGATCACACAATTTTATGGTGTTTCTAGTAACTGCTTGAGAGGATTCTAAGCAAGGCCTATATTAGTTTATAGTTTCCCACAGATCTGCTATGAGCCAGTATTTCTCAAAATAGAGCTTTGAAATGTGAAGTAAGATGTTGATGAAACTCTTAAAGAGTTCTGCCTTTCTTGTTTGTCTAATTAATATGAGAAATTGAGTAAATGCTTTTTTAAACATTAAGGACAATTAGGAAGATGTGAAATAAATTGTATTCTTTTTAAAAGAAATATTATAAAAGTTATACAGAAATATATGTTAGAAAATAAAAGGCTAAGGTTTTGCTAACATCTGGGCATTTTATAGTAGTTTTATATACCATATTTTGAACAACCCATGGGGATTAATATAAATGTGTTAAAAATTCCAAAGCAAGAATGTTTAATAGCACACTGGAATGAACATAATTTCTTTTTGAGAATTGCCAAACGGTTACATAAGTTGTCATATCATAATTGAAGTATGTGGACTCTAGTGATACTAGAGTTATTATGATCTATTATTCTTCACTAATGGTCATCATACCATTTATTAAAAGTTTAACATAAATTAACCCCAATTCTACACACACACACACACACACACACACACACACACACACAGACCTGTTTATGCTGATGGTGGTGAAAAGTTGTGGAGAATTTCCATCTGGATTATATAGTTTAGACACTTTCTGTTAAAACTCCATTAAACATTCCAAATTATTACAAATAAATGTATAGGCTGTAGTATTGAGAAAAATCATCTTCCTCACTTGTAAACACCTCCAGTTCTATGTGACTTTATGTATATACTTATTAAAATTTAAAAATTAATAAATTGCAATCCCATATGAATCACAATTCATACCGGTTCAGGCTAAAATACATCTTCCATTCGTAATATGAGATACCATAACCTAGCTGTATGATGTGTTAGATAACCAAGCAAAACAAGGGCACAACACTTCTGGAATAGAGAATTTTGTATACTTGGAATCATAGAAGCTCAGAATTGGAAAAGACCTTAAAGCTCCCCTAGTCTTTTTTTCTTAGGCAAGGAAACCGAGAATCACAGGACCAAAACTTTTTCACCTCTTATCTCCCGTCTTATGTCTTTCATCTTTTGCCTTTTGATTCTGCCTTTTCCAAGACATATGAAAAATTCTTCTGGCTTAGGAGAGTCAGAGAACTTTGCTTTACAGAAATTCCTTTGAATTCTAGCTTTGGTGTCATAGAGCTTCCCAACCTTCAGTGTCACCATTTATTAGATATTGATGCTATATCTGGGAGCAGTAGTTTCATACAGATATAAGGAATTGAAGCCAAGGAGAAGTTCATAGTCCTGTAATGATTTCACTGCCCTGTGAATTTTAAACATTTTTATATTGTCTTTGGCATATATTATTCAAACCTTATATTTTATATGTTTAAAAGACAGTTTAGCCTACATATAACAATATCTTAATTAACCACAGCTATCAATTTCTATAATGAATGATAAGCACAATTCCTAGATTCAATCCACACAAACATTTAAGTTTAAATATGTAATTCTTAGCAATTATACTCCAATAAAGATGTTAAATAAATAAATACCTACATAAATACAAAAATAAAAATAAATATGTAATTCTTTAAGTTTATTATGTAAGTGCCAAAGAAACCTCTGAGAAACATTGTTAGTAATACCTCCACCTGTAGCCATAAGGAAAAGTTGCATTAACTTTTTTTTTCCATTAGTGTGAGAGCACTTGCAATGGAAACCACAGTGATAACAATGAATCTATTCCACATAATTTTAACTAACCAAGAGTACTGCCTTATATTTTACTTACTCAACAAAGATATATTCAAGGAAATTTAGAATAATTAAATAAAAATGAGTAATCTGAATATGTGTATACTTCTAAAGCAATGGTTACCAAATTTGATCAGGAAGCATCTGCATGTCATGGTGATCAAGGTAGAATATGAATTATTAGGATATTTGATCATATTAATGAGTTGGAATCAGTGCTTCTTAGAGAAACTATAACTCTGTTATAGGTACATGGTGCAAAAAGCTTAGACATGAATATATATGACCACATTTATTAACTGTCCAATTAGGCACAGCCACCTTTCTATACGTATTTTATGATACTTGGACATTCACTTTGTCAGACTCAACAATTATCAGACATCAGTTTTTTAAAGGAAAACTTATTGGTCAAACTGTTAAAAAATCTAATCAAATGTGAATTGGAAGAAAGATTGGCCATATTCAACTAAGCAATGGAACCATTCTCCAAGTTTTCAGCCCACCATTGTATAGTTTGAGAACTATTGCTCCAAAGTCTATATTATGGTTTGTTGATTAATAATCTAAATAGTAGGTAAAGACAGTGACTACATTTCAATCTGTGAATATATAATTTTGAAAAATAGAGAACATAAAAATTCACTCAATAATGTACTTTTTTAAACAAATGCATATTATAAAAATGGTGCTTATTTTGAACAAATGTTTTGATGATGCATTTGCTCTGCAATAATGTATGTGTTAAGAGTCATAAATATAACTGAAATATTAATTTTGGAACGAACGCCGATAAAAATGTTAAATAAATAAAAATATACCTACATAAATACAAAAATAAATAAAAAATAAATATGTAAATCAATAGCTAGCAATTAAAAAAATGTTAAATAAGTCTGACGTTTGTTAGATCCCCATGAGTCGATTTGACAATGTCAATTAACTGGCTGACACGGTGCTTTTTCCACTCTGGTTATTTGAAAGGGTTTTTGTGACACATTAATCTCTTTAAGAGGTTTTCCTCTCCCCCTAATCTCCTTGTTCTATTCTGGCTTTTATAGATTTTTTTTCTCTTGTATGTTATATCCTGATTTCTTTTTTTTCTTCTTTGTAAACAGTAAGAATATTTTATCTTTTCTAACTCACAGAGTTGGTGCCAAATTATTTGTCCATGAGGGAATATCCTTAAACACTGAAGTATTATATGTATGTTATTATTATCCTTTTCATTATTATTTAATCAAGCAAAATGCGGTGAATCAGCTGGCTCGCTGTACAGATAAAGTGGTTTCTACAGATGTTTCTTCTCAAGCTGATTATCTGTGTTTATCTTTGGGTAATGATAATAATTATATAATTGGCTAATGACATTTATCAAGTTCTTAATATACACCAGACACCACAGTAAGCATTTTTCAAGCATTTACTTAATCTTCACAATAATTATTTGGTAGATACGAGTTTGCATCTGATTTTTCTTTTTAACAGTTGAGAAAGTTAAGACCTAAAGGAATCTAATCACTTGCTGAGGTCATAGGGCTCATAAGCAGACAGAGCTCAGGTTTGCTTGATTCTGGAGGCCAAGTTCTTGTCTATATTATGCGTGCAGTTCTCAAGCACTACCATATAGGATGAAGATCTATAGCTGAGAATTTGAGAAAGTAATAAAATTTTGGCAAAGCTAAACGAGAGTGGGTTCATACTCCAGATCAACACATGTAGATTTAGTCACATTTTCAACCACTACCATTTTTGGCACATAAAAAGATGTGTGTGTGATTTTTTTTTTTGATATGTGTATAAGCAATGATTAAGCAAATGGTATCTCTGAGTGACCTTAACTTTTCACAAAGAAATTCACACTAATTCTATCTGTACCTTGTTCTCTCCCAATTACAAACCAGATTCTTAAAAATCAGAATGAAAAAAAAAATCCCTAGGGTGATTTAACTTAGGTATTACATATTTTGTTTTTTAACTGACAACAATATTTCCAAATATCTCTTGCCCCTATTTATCTGTCCACTTAACTTCAGACCTTACAGACATTCTTTACTGGAAAGAGGAATCGGGTTTTCTCTTCATATCTGTGGGCATGTAATACTCCATTTCTCAGGATTCATAGAGATGGAACTTAACATTCTTTATCTTAAAACTTTTGATGATGTCTCTTTGAGTGTACCAACAAATCCAACATCTCTACCATGCCCTCCGACTTATGTTTCTACATCCTTGCTCTACCCTTGAACCCATCACACCTTCATGCCATTTTCTCTGCTTGAAATACTCTTTATTCTCTGCATGGTGAAGTTATTTATCCTTAAAAGCTCATTCAAAGAGTCTAACCTCGTCCTAACCACCCGCCACCCAAAAGTATAAAGAAGTTTTCTTTTCAGGCTTCTGCAGCACAGAAGCTGGCAGATAATGGGAGGGAAACAATGATTTATGGAATTGTCAACTTCATTAAAAATGAATTAGAGACTGATCTACCTGTCAGGAGACCTCCTCTCTTAGAAAATTTAGAGCTCCTTGTTTAAATTTCAAACACTCATTCCCCTTGTGGCTATAATTGGCTTGGACAAGCAATAGCCAAATGAACATATGTGGACAGTAGATGCCAAATAATGCAATTTTATTGAAATATTCATGTGGCTTTTTTGTTGGCGGGAGAGTATACTGTTATCTCACCATATACACTTAGTTCGAAAAATGCAGCATAAGGAAAAAACCAGATCCCATCTGCCAGACAAAATAGCTATAAAGTGGAGAAATCAGGTTTTTAATGAATCCATTGAGAGTAACTTGAGTTATTTTTTAATGTAAGAGCAAATAAACTCTTGAGCAGAGCTGCATAGCCATGTAGTATTCTTTTAATTTATAGCTAGGCCAAATCCAAATCCTGGTTTTAGCTAAATTAGAATGTTCCCAGAAGAGAGAATGATTAGACAATACAAATGAGCTCTAAAATCTGGCTGATTGTCTAAGGGGACTAGAATTCCACCCTCAATTCAAGACAAGTAAACATTTCTCCATATATTCATGAAACTCACTGCACAACTTGGCTGGATTTTTCTGTTTTCTTTAGCACATGTCCACAAAAACAAGAGCTCTTCCATATTCCACTCTGATGGAGTGTGGGAGAAGATCAAACACCTGTTCTTTCTTCTTTCGTGGCCAACGTTGTCTGTCTCCATTTTCAGACTTCTATTTTAATGAGTGCTTTTTTTCTACTAATAGACTCATTTGAAATATAACTCATTCAGTTGATTTTAATGATTAACAAAGAAAGATTCTTTAACAACAAGGTCCCACTGTATAGCACAGGGAACTGTATTCAGTATCCTGTGATAAACCATAATGGAAAAGAATATGAAAAAGGATATATATATATATATATATCTGAATCACTTTGCTGTACAGTAGAAATTAACACAACATTGTAAATCCACTATACTTCAATAAAATAAATTTAAAAAAATAAAGATTCTCTATGTTGATAAAAATTAATTACAATGTACATTGTGTAAAGCAAGACATTGTAAGCAATCAGAGGTATTTGGGGTTTGTCACTATTGAGATGCATTGTTTTCCTTAATACTTCACAGCATGGAGAAGAACTCTGCAGAAACATGACTTTGAATCCTTCATTTGTCCTGTCCCAATTGAGTATCTTGGACTGTAGTTTAACATGCCTGTCTCAGGAAGGGAATAACTCAACTCAGGTCCCATCTGTTTTACAGGCTGATGTGGGCGTGTTCATGTTATCATCATGAAGCCCTACAGGTCGTTTGCGTAATTACATATGAAGGCATTTACAAAATTCTGTGCCTCTTAGAGTCAGGAAACCTTAGGCTGTTTCCCAGCTCTACCTCTGGGCAGCTGGGTGATCAAAGCAAAATACTATCTGTTAAACTACATTTTCCTCACCTGGACAGAGAGGGAGAAATTTCTTCACTCAAAGTTAATGAGATGTCTAAATGAAAACAGCACAGTGCCTGGAACACATAGATACTCAATAAATACAAGTGGAATTTGGACTAAGTAGTATAAGAAAATCATCTGAATCATCTCTCTAGGACTTAAGTCTTTGAGTAGAATAAGTATAAATATCGAAATTGCCCAGAATTTTACATATATATATTCTATTATTTTTACTGGAAGATGAATGGTTATTGGTATTTGTAACAATGTTTCTAATACTATTTGGCTGGTTCCTAAAAGAATGGTGTTACAGAATATTTGCTTCCTATCTGGGGCTGACAAGAGGTGAGGATGTCACACTCACTGGGGATCACACAAAGGGCCTCCTCAGCTAGGGGGCTGGGATGTCTGGGAAGGTGAATCAGAGAACGTCTTGTGCCATTTTTGAGTAAGATGGTGTGGAAACTGATGGCATAGCGAAAGGGATGGATAGCATGCATCATGTCTAAATGTGTAATCAGATGAGTGATAGAAATCTGAGCCCATCTTATTCTTTCTGATTTGTCTTAAGCCCTTACAAATCCCAAGCCAAGTGAACCCTGCCCTGCCATTATAATACAAAACACATTATGGTAAATTAGACAAGTCACTATATTCTGTCACTTCTGTTCTTTAAATTGGAGGCTTTATCATGAGGAATTTACTGCTCTTTTAACATTGTTCTCAAGGGCGATTTGCCCCTGTGACTCCCAGCACAAGTCAGCATCTCCTGTCAATGTGGGAGGGAAGTGGGAGCAGGGTGGGGGAAAGAAAAGTGAGGAAAAGAAAAACTAAGACTCCTGACCTCTAGAGTGTTGGGCAAATATGTTAGCAGTGTTTAAAATAATAGAATCCAAGGGTTGAAAAGACCTTAAAAACCCCATAGTCTTAGTTCTCACTCAGTGAAGCAATCATTTTTATAACCATATGTCTGATATCCATCCAACCTCTTCTTGAATGCCTTCAGTAATTCTTGAATATCAATCTGTTCCGTTGTTACCAGAAATGTCTTTTTAAAATTAAGACAGGTGCTAAACTCCATAGAACTTCTAGTCTTTAGAAAATAAGTCTTGTTATTCCTCTACTTGACAGTCTTTCGAAGGGTTGAAGCTAGCTTTTGTTTCATTACTCTTTTTTTCTCCAGGTGAAAAAGCATCAGTGCTTTAACTGCTCCTGATATCCTCTGCTAACATCCTCTGAAAGTGCCCCAGATAAACAGTGAGTCCTTTTCATAATTACCGAAGCTATAGCTGTTGTTTAAAATAAATGATTATATAAAACAGTTTTTTCTGAATACTTAAGTAATAATATTCATTGTGTCAAATCACCCATAATGTCACCCCAAGATAACCACTGTTTACATTTTCATGTGCTTCTTTTCATCTTTACATACTTTATATCATTTTTATAGAATGGATTATATACAGAATTTCGATCCCTGCTTTTTTTCTAATGTTATGTTTGAACAATTTCCTCTCTCCTTAACACTCTTTGAGAAGATGTCTGCAGTAATTCATCCTAAATCTAGCATTCTAAATTCTATCTTGATAATATCTTCTTCTTGACCCCTTGACCCTAAGTATCTGCAGAAATTCTTTTTGAAGCACTTTGTCAACATCAAGACTATGGCTATAAAGACTTGAAGCACTTGGCAGGTAATCATTGATAACAAAACACTTCAGGTACAATAGAAAGCCAGTGTTTTTTTGTTTAGAAAGTTGGTTGAAACTAAGAACACTTCTCTCTCCTTTGTTGACCAAGTCTTCCTTATTGAAAAGACACTTCTGAAGCAGATAAAGAAATTTACACTCTCTATTCATAAGGTATTTAATCTTTGTATTCTCATGATGACACTGAGAGCCATTAGCCAAGGAGACTCTCTCCTGATGACAGAGGTGGATCCCCAGTGAAAGGAATCAAGTGAAGGTAAAGCAGCACAAGGCTTTGTAACCATAGTTACTTTAAGTCTAAGATTATAAACGTATTGTTTCCATTATGAAAGATGCATTAACATTCCTGTTTGTCCAGTCTTAGAAACCTTGTTATCACGGCTAGCCTGTTTACTTACTTATCTCATAAGGGATGGCTAGGCTTAATTAACACTTAAACATTAACCTTGAAGATATGTCCTGGGAGTGCCAGAGAGGGGGGATAGAATTCTTTGAAAATGGGATGGAGTAATCTCAAAGAAATGCTGAAATTCTGAGAGAAACAAAAACTTTATCTTATGAGCCTCTTCAAGAATTTGCTCCTACCCACTCAGAAGATTCTAGAAATGACCACCTATGTCATTATACATGCACCTGAATGAAGGGTGAAATGGGGGGACTTTGGAAAGTAATCCTTAAAAAACAAGATTGCTATATACTTTGCAGCTAATCATTCATCTAGTTGTAGCAGATGTTTTCTTGTAAGTGGTAAAGAAAAATATTCCCAGTAACCACTGAAATGATTCACGTATTCATAACTATGAAGTAGAATGTTCTTTAATGACTAGGCTGTCACCACATTTAGGGAAATTGCTTCCTCATTTTCTCCCTTTGTAGCAAACATCCTGAAAACCATACTGTACTATCATTTGCATGCGAAGTTGGCTATTGTAAACCACTATATCAATTATGGAAGTATTGTAGTGTTGCTATTTCCATGGGGATTTTTAAAGAAAGGATACCAGTATGAGTTGTCTCTAACCATTTATAATACATTTCCAGGGTTAGGAGTTTTCAACTGGCTTTTCAAAAATATTATAAACTCTAGTGTTAGACTTTTGAGATTTGAGATCTTCTCTAAAGTTCCTTTCTGCCTTGTAAAGCAAGGAGAAACTTAACTTTCACTCAGAACAGGACCATATTAGTCAATATGATAACCCTCCCCAACATGACTCCTATGCAGCCTGCAGAATTTAGCTTTAACGTAACTTTCTCCTGTATTGCTGTGCTAAGTTAACCAACCCACGACCCCATTACCTGATCACATTTTACACCCTCAGTACCCTAAAGTTCTTCACGTAACTTAGCACACTTTTAATGCTCACTCAGTATCTGTCTTCTCCACCAAGTTTAAAACTATATCAAAACAGGGACCTTATCTATGCTTTCTCAGTGGTGTTTCCTCAGAACAAAACATAGCGCTTTGCACGTGGCTGGCCCTCCATAAATGTTTGTTGAAAAAGTAAAATCGAGGCATTACATATACCTAGAGTTTTTGAAGCATGAACTTTTCTATAATACCACATTACTAGTTTTATATGAAGAGTATATCATACTTTGGAAGGCAAAATCTAGTACATCTGAATTGAGGCATGCCCATGGTTAGTGACACAGTTTGCCACCTTGAGGGGAAACTCAAAGTTATTGCCCTCTCACTCTATTCTCTATTCTACCTCAGGAGGAAGATAAACATGAAGAAAGGGCAGTATTGGGTCATGCCCAAAGGTACAAAACCCTCCATGTGACGATAAAAGAGGTTAAAACATCTTGTGTTCTGCTAGTAAATTTTCTTTGTAATTAGGAACCAATTTTCACACTCTTGGTAACTGAGAATACATGCTCTAGTAGAGAGAAATTGAGACTCTATGATCAAAGGAAACCTTTAAAAAGTATATATTATTATTTCTAATTATCTGGACCAGAATATTTGCTTTTGTACATCAAATACTAGTACTGTTTTGTTTTAAATAGAAATTATATAGTAAAAATTTTAAATTATCCTCTTTGTAGAGTCTCTCTATTTTCAGAGTATTGACATAGTTATTCCAGTCTGAAGAGAAGAGGCAAATCTCCTGTGCAGAAGAATTTCAAAAAATGTCCGTAGATACTCTACCCCAAAGGAGATGGAGCATAACTTCCCATTACTTAAGTATGGGCTGTGCATAGTGACTTCTTTCCAAAAAATATAGTATGAAAGACAGGGGCCAGGAATAACTTAACAGCAGAGAAATCTGACAAACACTTCCTCATGTAGGTGAACATCAACAGGGAAGTCATGTTGGTAGTCTGTACCCTTGATATTATGTGATGAAAATGATACCGTACTTCTGTGGTCTTCCCTCTAAAATGCAACGTCACAGCCTAATCATGAGAGAAATATCAGTCAAATTCCACAAAATAGCTGACCAGTACTCCTCAAAGTGATCAAGGTTATCAAAAACGAGGAAAGTCAGAAATTGTCACAACCAAGAGGAGCATAAGGAAACATGACAATGTAGCATGGTATCTTGGATGGGATAGGACACTAGGTTAAAACCTAGGAAATCTGAGTAAAGTGTGTGCTTTAGTTAATAATAATGTATCAGTATCAGTTCATTCGTGGTAACAAGTGTACCCTACTAATGTAAATGTCAATAGAGGAAGCTGTATGGAGGAATTCTCTGTAGTACTTTGTAATTTTTCCTTAAATCTAAAATTGTTCGACATTAGAAAGTTAATTTTTTGTAATGACTCTTCAAACCTTGGAAATTTTACTAGATTAAAATTCTTATGGTCATAATTTGAATTCTATTTACTATAGTTGTTCTAAAAAGAATATGGACTGTATTAGCTTCCTAGGGTTGCTATAACAGAGTACCACACACTGTGTGGCTTTAACAACAAAATTGTCTTATAGTTCTGGTGTATAGACATCTGAGATCACAATGTTCAGCAGGGCTGGTTCTTTCTGAGGGCTGTGAAGAAACATATGTTCCATACCTCTTGCCTGGCTTCTGATGATTTGCTGGCCATCTTTGGCATTCCTTAGCTTGTAGATGTCTCAAGATCATCTCCGCATGGCATTATCCCTGTGTGCATGTCTGCTTCTGTCCAAATTTTTGTTTTATAAGGACACTAGTCATATTGGATTAGGGTCTTCCCTAATGACCTCATCTTAACTTAATCATCTCCAAAGACTCTATTCTCAAATAAAGTCACATTCACAGGTACTAGAGGTTATGATTTCAGTATCTCTTGGAGGAATATGCTTCAACCCATAACGAACACAGTCTTTGAATTCTAAGTGCTTGTTCATCTAGGAAGTCACCTCACTCATTGGATGACCATACTAAATTTTCTTCTAAGGCTGTATCTGCTACTTACTGAACGTGATCCTGGAATTAACTAACTACTGACCCTTTTATAAGGCCAATCAGATTCAGTCTTTATTACATTTGAGTTGATACAATCATAGCTGAATCTAGAAATGTAACTTTTAGCTACTTATTTTTTTTTCTTTTTTTTTTTTTTTGCGATAAGCCGGCCTCTCACTGTTGTGGCCTCTCTCATTGCGGAGCACAGGCTCTGGATGCACAGGCTCAGCGGCCATGGCTCACGGGCCTAGCCGCTTCGCGGCATGTGGCATCTTCCCGGACCAGGGCATGAACCCTGCATCGGCAGGTGAACTCTCAACCACTGCGCCACCAGGGAAGCCGTTAGCTACTTCTTAAATTGATAAGAATTTTTAAGCTCAAATGGATATAAGTACATCGGACTTGGATGTGCATACTTCTCTCTTCTTGACCCCACTCCATCTTCCCAGCTTCCAACCATGTTCAATAGTCAAAGTGTTCAAATATGATTATAAAGCACAGAAACTGATCAATCTTAAAGAATTTTTCAAGACATAGTTCCAAGAAATCTGCTCAGCCCAGCCAAACCTTTTGAAGTTGATCTGTTGGTAGTCAGGAGTAAATTATAGACTCCTCAATCAACCAGACTTATAAACCCACTTATGTGGTTATTTATCCTGTCTCCCTTCGGACCTGTTACAGTGGATACACTGCTATTACTTCTTTTAAGACTAATGTATCAATTTGAAATTCAAGTCACATCACTTCAAAGAACCACAAAATAAACAATATAAATAAGTAAAATATGTACTTTAGACAGTGTGTTAGATAGTAATAATCGTTAAGGAGAAAAATAAAGCATGGAAAGGCAATATGAAATGTTAGACTTGGAAATTCTAGATAAGGTGTGCAGGAATGGTCTCATTGAGAAGGTAACCATAGAGTAAAGAACTAAAAGAAATGGAAATTTAGACATGTGGATATCTGCAGGGAGACAACCAATAACGTCCCGGGCAGAGGGAATAGCTAATGTGAAAGCACTAAGGAAGGGGCATGCCTGGCATGTTCGAGGACAAGGTAGATGAAACAGAGAGAATGAAGGGAAGAATACTGAGATGACATCAAAGAGCTATCAGGAGCTAGTGGGAAGCAGCTGCATAGCACAGGGAGATCAGCTGTGCTATGTGACTGCCTGGAGGGGTGGGACAGGGAGGGTGGGAGGGAGGGAGATGCAAGAGGGAAGAGATATGGGAACATATGTATATGTATAACTGATTCACTTTGTTATAAAGCAGAAACTAACACACCATTGTAAAGCAATTACACTCCAATAAAGATGTAGAAAAAAAAAAAAAGAGCTATCAGGGAACCAGCTCATTTAGGAGGTTGTTCAACATACTATTTTGGTTTTTACACTGAGTGATGTGGAAATCCATTGAACTGATTTTGAAAAGAGGAATGATAGGAAAATAATTATGTTTTCTGGGTAGAGAATAAATTATGGAGAACTAGGGGCAGAAAAAGGGAGACTAGTTAGGAGCTATTGCATTAATCCAAGCAAGAGAAGATGGTGTTCAGGATGTCAGGAAGAAGTTGTTAATGTTTGATGTAATCTCATGCAGAACAAAGAGAATTTGCTGATGCAATGGATGTGGAGAGTGAGAAAGAGAAGAGAAAAAAAACCAGCATGATTTATGAAAGAATTATATTACTCTTTGAGATAGGAAGGACTACAGAAAGAGCTAGAACTTTATTGGGGAAAGACAGACATCAGGTCAGTTAAGTTTGAGATACCTATTAGATTTTCAAGTGGAAATGTCAAGTAAGCTCTTGGAGAGTTGAGTCCAAGATTTAGGGGAAAAGTCCAGGTGGGAGACATAGAGCTTTGAGCCATTAGCATATAGATGGTATTTCAAACCTTGAGACTGGATGAGGTGACCTAGGCAATGAGTGTAGGAAGGAAAGAGAAGTGGTCCAAGGACTGAGCCCTGGATGTTTCAGCATTTCTTAATTTTCACTCTTCCTCTGATGTTTGGCATTGCTCTACTGTATGTCAAACTTAAAAAGCTACAGTAATTAAAAGAGCATGGTATTGGCTTATAAAGATATAATGAATAGAATCAAGATTCCCATCAACAGACAGATGCGTATATGGACATGTGATTTACAACTACAGTGGTACTGTAATAGTGGGGAAATATGGTCTTTTCAATAAATGATACTGGGAAACTTGACTATGAACAGAAAATTAAAATAAATTTGACCTTATTTCGTATCATACAAAAACATCAATTCCATATGTATTGTAGACTTAAATATGAAAGGTAAACAATAAAGCATCTAGAAGACAATTTGGAGAATATATTCATAATCTTATTATAAGTGAAAACTTCTTAAATGGGAAACAAAGCACTAACCATAAGGAAATATTGAGGATATATACGAAAATTGAATATTTCTGTTCATCAAAATATACCATTAAGACAGTTAAAAACAAATCACCAAGAGGAGAAACATGCTTTCAACACGTATTGCCAATAAAGAGCTTTTTTCCAGATTATGTAAAGAACTCTCACCTAGGAGTAAGAAAGATGCAGACAACCCAGTAGAAAAAAAGAACAAGAGAACTGAAAAGGCACTACACACTCAAATACTGTGGCAGCAAATATCCAGTAAAAATACGGAATATATGAAAAGATATTCAAACTCACCAGTAATCAGGAAAATGCAAATTAAGATCACCTAAAGAATGACTAAATTTAAAATTACTGATGATAATAAATGTAAAGGCCAACAGGAATTCTCACACACTAGTACTGGGTGATATAGTACTACAACTACTTTGGAAAAATGTATCTACTAAAGCTGCCCATATTTTATGACCCCCTAATTTTACTCTTTAATATGCGCCCAAGATAACGCAAAACGTGCATACCAGGAGACATACACAAAAATGTTCATAGCAGCATCATTTACCATAGTCAAAATTGGAAAAATGTCCTTTAAAAGTACGGTTAAATAACTTGTGGCATCGTCATGAATGGATGGATGTAATTGTGAGTGAAAGAGGCCAGGAATAAATAAATAAATAAATAAATAAATTTATATACAGTATGTATGTATGACTCAAAGTTAAAAACAGGAAAAACTGGAGTGTTTAACAGTACGTGCTTTGATGGTATTAAGAAAGGCAAGGAAATCATTAGCCTAACATTCAAAGTACTGGTAATGTTGAGGGGGAGGGAATGAGAGAGAGGAGGCACAAAGGGGCCTGCTGGGCACAGATAATATTTTATTTCATGGTCATGATGATAGTTACATGGGTATTTGCTTTGTGATAAATAATAATTGCACTTTCAGAAAAGAAAAAATGATTGAATTAGGAAACTAAAAGCTCAACTACAAATTTTTGTTTCATTTCCAAAATTATTTTTCTGTTACAATTCAAAGAAAACCTTATTTTTGTTATAATTATTAACAGGCTTGTTAAAAAAGCCTGCCTACTGCAATGATGTATTGTATGTTTCTTTTGATTTTTATGCTTGAGTCAGCTCTAGAAATTGGTAGAGCACCATAAAAGAAAACAAAAGAGGGACACAGAGCAACATGATCATATCAGACCAAGAAGAAGAGCCTGTGATCAGGGAGAGCAAAAGTTTTCTCACTTGACAGTCTGACTGATAGGTGCTCTGATTGATCTTGAACCCACTAATGAGCCAAAAAAGAAAGTATTTTGTAATCGATTATTAATATCTACTCTCTTAGTCCATACAGGATGCTATAACAAAACACTACAGACTGGGTGGTGGATAACAACAGAAATTTATTTTTCACAGTTTTGGAGACCTGAAGTCCAAGATCAAGGAACCAGCTTGATAGCCTTCTGATGAGGACCCTATTCCTTGTTCATAACCAGTGCCTTTTCTTTGTGTCCTCACATGGTGGAAGGGCTATGGAGCTTTGTGGGGCCTCTTTTATAAGGCACTACTCCCATTCATGGGGGCTCCACCCTCATGACCTAGTTACCTACCAAAGGCCCACCTTCTAATACTGGGCATTTGGATTTTAACATGTGAATTGGTGGGGAACAGATTTTCAGACCATAGCATCTACTATTAGTAGATATTTGCTATATTTTTCCTAAATTATATAATTCCCAAGAAACAAATTAGCTCTAAATCCTACTAAAAGATAAATTTGGGGAGGTAATAGTTCAATTAAACCTGGGCTTAAATAGAAGTCCCAAATGCTGTGATATAAATTTGGCTTGCATTTTACCTTCTGAATAAAAAGACAGTGTATGTATTTTCAGTGTGTGTGTGTGTGTGTGTATGTAAGGAACGGAGTTGGGTGGGATGTGAGGTGGAGAATGACTTCTCACTAACAGGAAAATCATTAAATACATTCTCAGCAGAGAAGAGAGTTTATGTAAAATTGACTCGTAGCACAAAGACTTCTCTTAGCATAATCCTTTATATTTGTATTTAGAAAGTGCTTAGACTTAGGATAAATATTGGAAAATACTTGGGAAAAATATTGGAAATAGTACCAATTTAAAATCAGAGCCTTGGTTTCTAATTTCAGTTATGTCACTAGTTAGGTATGTGAACTTGTGCAAATTACTTTTCTTCTCTGGACCCCTGCTTCTTTACCTGTCAAGTGAGCAATTAGGACTACATGGTCTCTGCATTTCCTTCCACCTCTAATAGTCTGTAATTCTGTGATGGAGACCGTTCGATTAGGTGGAAAAACCGTGAGCATTGGTGTCAGACCTTTGTGACACACAGTGTCTTACTTAGCCTGTCTGAACCTCATTTTCTCATCTGTAAAATGGGGGTGAGTATATCTACATCATTTGATTGTGAAAGTTAAAAAGAAATGAAATTGTTAGTCAACCTGGTGCTTAGATGTTAATGAGCTTCCAAAAATGTAAATTGTAATTCGGGCTGAAATCATCTGCATAAAACTATCTCACCTACCTCAGACTCCAGGAGTTCCCCTTTCTTCTGATCTCAGAACAATTAGCGTCTGGGTCAACCATTTGCTAACCCATCTATCATGTGACAGCTCTTCCATTTATGTCTTAAATATTAACTAAATATTATATTACATTACTAGTAATGATAATAGTGGCCATTTACCTATCACTGACTATGTGCCAGGCACTGTGCTTGGTAATTGCATATAATCCTCACAGCAGCAGTGTGAAGTAGGCACTTCCTTGCTTGGGGGTTAGGGCCAGATCATATTTCATTAAATACCCACACAGAGCCGAGCACAGCACCTTGAACTTGGTAGATGCTCATTACACATATTTTTGATTGCCTGAAATATGGCAGTGTGTCCCCTGCATCTCCCTCTAATGTATGTAGTTATTTGATTTATAAGAAATTTTTGTCCCTGACTGTGGTCAGCTATTGAATTTATGTTTAACAAGAAAACCATAGAGTTTGGCAACTCTGCAGTGATAGGTGATGTGTGATTCATTTGGGGAAGAATAGACATTTTCTATTCAGACTCTGAATTCCTTATGGTTCTTATGGTCTTATGGTTAGTTAATCACGTCTATAGGAATGCATGACTGAGCAGACAGATTCAAAGGTAGGAGACTTTAATCAATTACTCCATTGTATGTTTCCAGATATCATCTTGTCACCCACTGGTAATATTTTCTATACCCACTGCTCAAATGTATGAGATGAATACAGTCTGGTGTTTGTTCATCTTAAGAGAATTTCCGTGATACAGGAAGCAGGGTACAAGCTGGAAGCACTGGGTACCTAAGATCCAGAACACGGTGACCCTTCAAAGCAACCAGGAAATTCCCCCAATAAGTCACATCTTTCTGTATCCCAAGGAAGCTGCCTGGCTTGGCACACAATGGGAGATTCATGGGAACACGCCCTTCTCCAAAGAAGCTCCAAGGAAGGAATCAGAAATGGTTCTGGAAGCTTCTCAGCCACAGAGGTAGCAGGGTGAGAGCTGGCAGAAGTCACAGAGAGCCATCATACCAGCTGCTGCTCTCAACCCTTGCTGCCAGGAGGCTGGCACAGCAGTTCCTCCTCAAGTAATTACTCTTGGCCTCCTTAAAATACCCCCAGGTTCCCAGTGGATGTTTTTCTTCACTCTCCCCATGAAATCACTGGAATCTGGGCAGTGGTGGGGGCAGGGGACTAGTATGGTAGGTACTGAACAATCCCAGTCTCACCGGTGGGAGGAAAGGCCCTGTAAATCCTTTCCAAGAGGGCCCACCGAGGCCTTCAGAAAGAAGAGGCAGCCAGTGACATGAATATGATTATTGTAATGGAGCAAAATGTGTGACTCCTGGGGATTCTGTTAAATCCAGCAAAAGTGAATGCTACAGTTAAGCCATATCCCTGGGGAGCACTAACCCTGAAGCAGACTTATTAATTAGGGCTTCTGAGGGGCACAGCAAAGACAGGAGTGGGGAGAACTTCTTTAGTTACGGAGACAGAGCTCCATTCTAATCTGCTTCTTTCTATGCGGGCAACTCTTGTGTCTCTTTTTTGTTTGTTTGTTTTAAACCAAACAGTTTGAGCTGCTTGCTTACCAGATCCCTGTCATGCCAAAGAACATTTTCAATTCAAAACGAGAGCAGAAAAAAACTTTTTTAAAATGAATCAGTAGGTGGAGCTCTTTCTTTTTATTTATTTTTCAATCCAAGGTCCCATTTTTAGTGAGGGACACAGAACTTTTAAATAAAAAAATAGGCATTTTAAAAATGAAAACACATATACGATGTGCTTTCCTAATTGAAAGGGTATATTGTGAAATCATTACTGTCACAGAACATTTGCGTTGCATGCGAATGCTTAAGCAAAGAAAATATATAAACCTAAAATGACTTTAGCAATTTGAAAGTGATAGTGGACATCTGTGTTCAATAACTTTTTGCTGGTAACTGGTGTTTAATATTTCATGTCAAATCAAGAAGAGTGATAGAAGGTTTGCGAACACAGAGATGGCTGGCATTTTTGCAACACAGCCTGCCCTTTGTCATATTCACCATAAAGAAACCTGCTGTAGTGAGGGTTGAAACTGCACCAGAGTGACTCCTTTTTTGGAACTTATATAAACTTCCAAAATACACGGGGCTCTATTTTCCTTTAGAATGATGTCTATAAGAAAAAAAGGTTAAAGAACTTCCAAAGCTTATTATTTATTTAAGAGAAAAAGGGGTGTGTGTGTGTTGGGGGTAGGGGGGTTCTTGAAAGAAATTACAGAAGAATAAATCATCTAGAACAAATCTTACCTTTGTGTTTTCGTCAATCCTGATTCTTTCCTAGTTGGTGTGCGGTGATGTTTAGGAGTTTGGTTGCCAATAGAAACATACCTTCCCAAGGCTTACAATGAAGTATGTCTAGATAGTATTTTAATGTTTATTTAGTTGAGCAGGATGGGGGTAGGGAGTGGAGAGTAAGGAGCAAGAGCTTTTAACTTTATAATTTTATAATTTCTTTTTCCACATCATTTTAGGCCTGCAATCTTGATTCTAAATGCACATTTGTCTTAGCAACAAATGTGATAAAAGGAAGGACCGAGGGGACAGCATTATTCTTTGAGCTGACCACAGGATTAGTACTTAGTGCTGAAAATGGTCGAGTTGACCTTGTAGTCATGTTAAGCCATGCTGACCTCAACATCTTCAATTCTCAGGAGGCTGGACCCTGGGAACTGCTTTGAGTGGTACATAATAAAAAGTCAAGTAAGAAGCCTCATAGAGTTTGAGATACTCTAGACATCTAAGCACAGTTTGTATTCATGTTGATATAATAGGACTGTATATCTAAGCAAGGACACATTCCCCTTCCCTCCCCTAAAAGTAATGTGGTTTTATTGGGTTGACCAAAAAGTTCTTTCGGTTTTAAGTAAAGAGACATGTTTTTCATTTTCACCAAGAACTTTATTGAACAACGTATTCATTAACCAAATGAACTTTTTGGCCAACCCAATAGAATGACCAGATCCTTATGCAGATATATGGTCTTTTTCATTCTAAAGAAACTAATTCTAGTCACATAAAAGTAAGATTGGAAAGAATCCAGAAAACTGGAGTAATTTGCCTGTATGATTAAATTCATCTAACTTGGGTTCAAGAAGAGAAATAGGATTATGCAAGTTAATTAATTTTTAATAGAAAAATGACCACCAAAATCTGTTAGAACTAATAAATAAATTCAGTAATGTTGCAAGATACAAAATCAATATATAAAAAATAAGTTGTGATTCTAAACCTTAAAAATGAACTATCAGAAATAGAAATTAAGAAAACAATCTATTTACAATTGCGTCAAAGAGTATAAAATACCTAGGAATAAATTAACTAAGGAGGTAAGACGATAAGTACACTGAAAACTATAAGACATTGATAAAAGAAATTAAAGAAGACACAAATAAATGGAAATATGTTCTGTGCTCGTGTATTGGAAGAACTAATATTGTTAAAATGTCCATACACCCAAAATAATACACAGATTCAATTCAATCCCTACTAAAATTCCAGTGGTACTTTTCACAGAAATAGAACAAACAATTCTAAAATGTGTATGGAACCACAAAACAGCCAAAGCAATCTTGAGAAAAAAAAACAAAGCTGGAGGCACCACACTTACTGATTTCAAACATATTACAAAGCTATAGTAATCAAACAGTATGTTATTGGCATAAAAATAGACATACAGACCAATAGGACAGAATCAAGAGCCTAGAAGCAAACCTGCATATCTATGGTCAATGAATTTACAACAAAGGAGCCAAGAACATACAAAAAGAAAAGAACAGTTTCTTCAGTAAATGGTATTGGAAAAACTGGTTAACCACATGCAAAAGAATGACACTGGACCCCTATCCTACCCCATAAACAAAAATCAACTCAAAGTGGATTAAAGACTAGAACAAAAGACCTGAAACCATAAAAAAATTTCTAGAAGAAAAAGATTTTTTTGTATTTGACACCAAAAGCAAAGTCAAAAAAAGCAAAAATAAAGATGTTGGACTACATCAAAGTAAAAAACTCTTGCATAGCAAAATAAACCATCAACAAGATGAAAAGGGAACCTATAGAATGGAAGAAAATATTTGAAAATAATTTATCTGATATGGGGTTAATATCCAAAATATATTAGGAACTCATACAACTCTGTGACAAAAAAAGAAAAAAAAAGAAAAAAATTTAATTAAAAAGTGGGTAGAGGAACTGAATAGATATTTTTCCAAAGAAAACATACAAATGGCCGACAGGTACATAAAACAGGCCCAAAAACACTGATCATCTGGAAAATGCAAATCAAAACCAAAATAAGATATCACCTCACATTTATTAGAATGACTATCATCAAAAAGATAAGAGATAAGTGTCAGAAAGAATGGAGAGAAAAGGTAACACTTATGCACTGTTGGTGGGAATATAAATTGGTGCAGCCACTATGGAAAATAGTATGAAGGTTCCTCAAAAACTTAAATAACACTACCATATGATTCAGCTGTTCTACTTTTAAATATATGTGAAGGAAACAAAATCACTATCTTGAAGAGATATCTGCACCCTCATGTTCATTGTGGCATTATTTATAATAGCCAAGACATGGAAACCACCTAAGTGTCCACTGATGGATCAATGGATAAAAAAATGGAAACAATAATTCCAGACACATAGTGGAATGTTATTCAGCCATGAAAAGGAAATACTGGCATTTTTCAACAATGTGGATGGACTTGGATGGTATTATGCTAAGTGAAATAAGTCAGACAGAGAAAAACAAATACAGTATGATCACACTTAAATATGTAATCTTAAATAAAAACCAAACTCATAGAAACAGAAAACAGATTGGTAGTTGCCAGAGGCAGTGGTAATAAGTGGGGGTAATGGATGTAGGTGGTCAGTAGGTACAAATTTCTAACTGTAATATTAATAAGTCCTAAGGATATAAGGTACAGCATGATGACTAGTTAACAACACTATATTGTATATTTGAAAGTTGCTAAGACAGTAGATCTTAAAATTTCTCATCATAAGAAAAAATAAATTTCTAACTATTATGTGAGGTGATGGATGTTAACTAGACATTATGTTAATCATTTCACAATATATACAAATATCAAATCATTATGTTGTATACCTAAAACTAATACAATGTTATAAGTCAATTATATCTTTTTAAAATTTTTATTGGAATATAGTTGATTTACAATGTTGTGTTAGTTTCAGGTATACAGCAAAGTGAATCAGTTATACATATACATACATCCACATTTTTTTTTAGATTCTTTTCCCCTATAGGCCATTACAGAGTATCGAGTATAGTTCCCTGTGCACTACAGTAGGTTCTTATAATTATATCTTAATGAAGAAAAGAATGAAGCAGGTCTACGTGTACTAATTAATCTCGGAAAATCTCAGTAACACAGGAGAAAACAAGTAGATAAAAAGAGTAGGAACATGCTCAGTGATATGATAGAGTCTAACAGCAAACCAGGCTAATTTTGCACCCAGAAATGTATATCTGCAGGCAAAAAATAGGTAACTGGACATAATAAATCACATGGAGAAGGTATAATAAACATCTTACTTTGTTTCAAATTGGCATTAACCAATAATATGATATTTTGTATTTTGCTTTATGTTTTGCAAAATTACAATCATCCTGTCACTTGATTGTGATTAATCTCATGAGGATCAAGGAAGTACAAGCATCTTCCTTGTTGGAGACACAGGGAAAAAATGGCTGAACAATGAATTTTGCCCAAGATTACAAGGAACCTTTGTGAATACATTTGTCCAAAAAGCTAAGCAGCATGGATAGGGCTGGTGGCAGGGACCTCAAAGGCCACAGCCTAATAGCCTGTCTCTTTTGTCTCTTAAGGCAAGAAGCCACAATTCTCCACCAAACTTGGGCATTCAATGTGCAGCATGCAGGGGACCATGCTGATCTCACTGGCAGATGTTAAAATGATAGAAAGAAAAGCAGATAACATACATGGGAAAGTATAGCCTTCTCTTTCTACAGCTGCCAGGGTGATCTGTCTTGGGGGCTTAGTCTGTTTCCCATATATTCTTTAAGTAAAATCCCAGCAATTGTGGCTAGTCAAAAGTGTGAAAGAAAAAAGATGTCATCACTCAAATGTTTCCCATGTAGGGTATGTTTATTAGTCATCAGTCTTATATATCACCATTCAATGGAAAGGTCTGCATTTACAGTAACCATGCGCCCCTTCATTTTCTCCAGGCTGCAACTAAGTCTGGACAATATAAATGCTTCTATAAGCATCCATTTTTAGGCCATTGTAGCTTCTTGCCAAGTTATTGTGGCATTGAAGTCAGGGGAATGAACAGAGCTTTACAGTACAGCTAGAGAAAATGATATTTCCAGCAACATATCAAAATGCCCCATTTTCCTCTTCATCATCAAAGAAGATCCAACACTCAGTCACAGAATACCATCATTCAGAAACCCGATTCTCATTTTTTTAGGAGGCTGCTTTAGCTACCTAATTGCAAAGTAGCATCAACTACTGCATGTAAAAGAGCTCTGCTTCTCAATTTTTAGTTCCTATTACCTATTTTATTAATAATCACTTGTGTTCTTTTCAATTTTAGACATTAACTGTCTTTTAAATAAAAATGAAATGTGTACTTAGTGACTTTGGACTCCAGCATTTGGTTCCCCATAAATCCTGGAAATGACACAGTATGCACTTTGCCTCTGGTGCACCTCTTCAAAAACCAGAGTTATGCAAGGAGGGACACTTGAGAACCAGGGATTCCACAAAACCTCCCCAAGTTCTGGGAAGCAGTGGCATGTTGAAAATGACAGAAACAAAGCTGCTTAATCACATGGAATCGTGTGTGTGTGTGTGTGTGTGTGTGTGTGTGTGTGTGTGTGTGTGTGTGTATTTGAGTAGGCCAAAAAAAGAACCAAGCCGAGTTTCACTTCTTAGCAGTCTTAAGCAATAATTTCCTGGAATCCAATATTCTCCTCGTTTGTTTACACTTTCATGATAATCCATGATTTCCAATTCTGATTTTATTAGAAGCATGTTTCTCATGTTCTTGATCCTACCCAACTTTTCAACTAATTATGTAATTATAAATTTCTCTTCTCCAAAATGTTCTTTTACCCAATTAAAAAACAAGTTTATTTTAAAATATCCCTTTTTCCTGACTCTCACTTTTTGTCCTACCACAAACACAAAGTAATTGGGCACATATTTGATCAGCCCATTGCAATCGTCAGAGTTCCTTTACATTGGATCCTTTTAATTATCTCATCGAATAGATAGGAATGGGACTATTCCCCAATTTAGAAAGAAGGAAATAGGCATAAATGTTAAGAATTGTCCATTGCTGGAGTGATCCATGCATTAGAGGTCAATAGTCCTCATTCCTAATCAACCCATAATGATAATCAAAGCTACTGTATATTGAACAGAGTACCAGGAATTGCAGTCAGTGCTTTACATTCTTTATCTCTTTGAAGCCTCATGAAATACTGTAAGGAAGATGTTAGAACCCTCATTTGAAATATGAAGGGGCAGACTTCAGAAGATCAGAATGCTAACCTAAGTCTGCCTAATTCACAAACTACTGGCATAGTCACTGTGCCCTGGAGTCCCCCCATACTTCCAGTCTGCAGGCTAACACATGGACTGTAACATCAGAAGTAACATTGCTGACTTTCTCTCGATGAATATGAATTTTCTTTTTCCTGGGATTCTTATAAATATGACCATGGGAGAAATAAGAGCAGATAGTGCATTTTACTAACCAAGACAAGAGTCTGGCAATGCCACTCACATATTGAGAGGCCAAAAACAAGGCCACAAGAACCAGTTTGGAGGATGAGTCAATTGGCATATGATTCCTGGGTAAGTGGAGATTTTTGTTCTGTATTACGCTCCCCACTCAAAAGAATGCAGTGCAAGTGCATATAATCATAATATAAGAACAGACAGAAGACTGATATGTTGTAAATGCTACTTCTCACGTTGATTTTATCTACTGTCTTCCCTTCACATGTCAACAGATTTACGTGAGAGGGAAGACAGACCCCAAGCTGGGTAAAGACTAGTGCTTTCGGTCACTATGAATCTTTTCAACACAACTGTCTATAGTTGTTATTTTAATCTAAGCTGTTTACTTTTAATTTAATCCATTCAAATGAGACCTTCTTTTTCCTTCCTGGATTTGATTCCAGATCCACAAGCAATTGTTTACTGGTTTGCTTCATCAAGCCCACCTCTGCCTCTATTCTGGTGGAAGAAGAATATCATCTCATCTTCTCACAACCAATGCAAAGAGCACAGCTTCAAAGAAGGCAGGACATCTTCATAAAGGCTTTTGCCATTCCCTTTATTCCTTTACTTTAATATGAAATGATTTTTTTTAATGTGGCTAATTCAGGTGTGAAAATTTAGATCAGAAGCCAAGGCATCTTTAGTAGGTAAAGATGACTGTGTCATTAACAGAGCAGTAAGTCTGAGAAAGTGGTGAAAAAAAATTCGTGTGTGTGTGTGTGTGTATGTTTAACCACTTTATTGAGGTATAATTGACATGTAAAAAGTTGAATATATTTAATGCATATAACTCGATGAATTTAGGAATGAGTATAAACCATCACCATGGGACTTCCCTGGTGGTGCAGTGGTTAAGAATCCACCTGCCAATGCAGGGGACACGGGTTCGATCCCTGGTCTGGGAAGATCCCATGTTCCATGGAGCAACTAAGCCCGTGCACCACAACTACTGAGCCCGCGTGCTGCAACTACCGAAGCCTGCCCACCTACAGCCCACACTCTGCAACAAGAGAAGCCACCGCAATGAGAAGCCCGTGCACTGCAATAAAGACCAGTCCCTGCTCACCACAACTAGAGAAAGCCCACGTGCAGCAAAGACCCAATGCAGCCAAAAAATAAATAAAATTAAAAATAATAATCTCTTAAAAAAACAAAAAACCATCACTACCATCAAGGCCAAAGACATATTCATCACTCCTAAAGTTTCTTCTTGCCCCTGTGTTATTATCATTATTTTGTATGGTGTGCTAAGAACACAACATAAAATCCATCTTCTTAGACAATTTAAGTATTGCTATGGTCTAAATGTTTATGTCTCCCCAAAGTTCATGTTAAAATCCTAATGCCCAATGGGATGGTATTAGGAGGTGGGGCCTTTGGGAGGTGCTTAGGTCATGAGGGTGTAGCCCTCGTTAATGGGATTAGTGCTCTTATAAAAGAAGCCCCAATGAGCTCCTTAGCCACTAGGACTATCTGAGGACCCAGCAAAAAGGCACTGGTTATGAACCAGGAAGAGGGCCTTCAAAAGAACGCAACCATGCTGACGACTTGATCTTGGACTTCCCAAAACATCCAGAACTGAGAGAAATAAATTTTTATTGCTATAAGTTACTCAGTCTGTGGTATTTTGTTATAGGAGCATGAACAGATTCAGACAAGTATACAATATAGTAGCTTTGGGCAATATATAATCAATCTCCAGAACTTATTTATCTTATATAACTGAAACTTTGTACCCTTTGACAATTGCCCCACCCCCTGACAACCCCGTAGCCCCTGGCAACCACAATTCTACTCCCTGCTGCTATGAGTTTGACTATTTTACATTCTATACAAAAATTAAATTATACAGTATTTGTCGTTCTGTGTCTGGCTTACTTCACTTAGCATAATGTCCTCCAGGTTCATCCATGTTGTTGCAAATGGCAGAATTTACTCCTTTTTAAAGACTGAATAATATTCCATTCTACATATATTACACATTTTTTATCCATTCATCCATCAATCGACATTTAGGTTGTTTTCATAACTTGGCTATTGTGAATAATGCTGCAATGAACATGGGAGTAAAGGTATGTTTTCTAGATAATGATTTCAATTCCTTGGATAAATACTCAGATGGTTTGCCAAATCACATGGTCATTCTGTTTTTAATTTCTTCTCAAAACTCTTTTCCATAATGGGTGTAGCAATTTAAATTCCCACCAACAGTGTACCAGGATTCTCTTTTCTCCAGATATTGTCCAACACTTGTCTTTTGTTTTTTAATAATAACCAGCCTAACAGGTCATATTTCACTGTGGTTTTGATTTGCATTTTCCTGATGGTTAGTGATGTTGAGCATCATTTATGTACCTATTGGCCATTTGTACATCTTCTTTGGAAAAATACCTATTCAGTTCCTCTGTCCATTTTTGAATTAAATAGTTTGGCTTTTTTTTTTTTTTTTTTTTTTTTTTTGCCACAGAGTTGTATGAGTTCCTTATATATTTTGGAAGTTAACCCCTTATCAGATATATTGTTTGCAATTTTTTGGGTCATTTCATAGGTTGCCATTTTATTTTGTTGTTTCATTTTCTACACACAAGTTTTTTAGTTTGCTTAGTCCCACTTGTGTATTTTTGCTTTTGTTGCCCTTGATTTTTGTATCATGTTCCAAAAAAATCATTGTCAGGATTCGTGTGAAAGAGTTGTTTCCCCAACATTTTCTTCTAGGAGTGTTATGGTATCAGGTCTTAAATTTACATCTATAATCCATTTTGAGTTCACTTTTATATATGGTGTATGACATGGGTTCAATTTCATTCTTTTGTATGTAGATAATGAGTTTTCCCAGCACCATTCATTAAAGAGAGTATCCTTTCCCCACTTTGTATCCCTGATGTCCTTGTTGAAGATTAATTGATGTATATGCATGAGTTTATTACTGGGTTTTCTATTCTGTTCCATTTGTCTATGTATCTGTTTATGTGTGGATACCATATTTTTTATTACTTTAGCTTTGTTATATAATTTAAAATCAAGAAGTGTGATGCCACTAACTTTATTCTTTTTGGTAAAAATTGCTTTGGCTATTCAGGGTCTGTTGTAGTTTCATACAAATTTTAGGATTATTTTTGCTATTTCTGTGAAAAGTGCCCTTGAAATTTTGGTAGAGATTACATTGGTAGGTGGCTTTAGGTAGTATGCACATTTTAGCAATAATAATTCTTCCAATCCATGAACACAGGGTATCTTTCTATTTATTTGTGTATTCTCTAATTTCATTCATCCATGTCTTGTCATTTTAAGAGTACAGATATTTTACCATCTTGCTTGAATTTATCCATAATTATTTTATTCTTTTAATCCTATTGTAAATGGCATTATTTTCTTCCCTTCTTTTTCAGATGGTTTGTTGTTAGTGTATAGAGACACAACTGACTTTTATGTGGATTTTGTATCCTATAACTTTATTGAATTTGTTTATTAGTTCTATCAGATGTTTGGTGGAGTCTTTAAGATTTTCTATATATAAGATTATGACATCTACAAACAGAGAATTTTAATTCCTCCCTTACACTTTGGATGACTTTTATTTCTTTTTCTTGTCCAATTGCTCAGGCTAGGACTTTCAGTACTATGTTGAATAGAGTAGCAAGAGTAAGCATCCTTGTCTTGTTCCTGATCTTAAAGGAGCACCTTTCAGCTTTTCACCAATGACAGTGATGTTAGCTGTGGGGTTGGCATATATGGCCTTTACTATAGTGAGGTACATTCCCTCTGTACCTCATTTGTTGAGAGTTTTTATCATGAAAGGATTTTGAATTTTGTCAAATGTTTTTTCTGCATCTATTGAGGTGATCATGTAATTTTTGTCCTTCATTCTGTTAATATGGTATACCATTTAATTGATTTGCATATGTTAAGCCATCCTTGCATCCCAGGGATAAATGCAATTTGATCATAGTGTGTTATCCTTTTAACGTGCTGTCAAATTTGGTTTGCTAGTATTTTGTTGAGGATTTTTGCTTCTATGTTCATCAGGGATATTGAACTGTAATTTTCTTTTCTTGTCTGGCTTTGGTATCAGAGTAATGTTGGCCTCTAAAATGAGTTTGGAAGCATTCTTTACTCTTTAATTTGTTGAAAGAGTCTGAGAAGGATTAGGAGTAATTCTTCCTTAAATGTTTGGTAGAATTCAGCAGTAAAGCCATTAGGTCTTGCCCTTTTGTTTGTTGGAAATTTTTATTACAGATTCAATCTCCTTACTCGTTACTGGTCTCTTCTGATTTTCTATTTCCTCATGATTCAATCTTGGTAGATTGTAAATTTCTAGGAATTTATCCATTTATTCTAGGTTATTCAATTTATTGCCACAAAATGGTACACAGTATTCTCTTATGATTCTTTGTTTCTGTAGTATCAGTTGAATTTTCTCCTGTTTCATTGATAATTTTATTTACATGTCTTCTCTCTTTTTTTTTTTTTTTTTTTTTTTTTGCGGTATGCGGGCCTGTCAGTGTTGTGGCCTCTCCCGTTGTGGAGCACAGGCTCCGGACGCGCAGGTTCAGCAGCCATGGCTCACGGACCCAGCCGCTCCGCGGCATGTGGGATCCTCCCAGACCGGGACACGAACCCGTGTCCCCTGCATCGGCAGGTGGACTCTTAACCACTGCACCACCAGGGAAGCCCTCTCTTTTTTAATTAATTAGCTAAGAGTTTGTCAATTTGTTTATTTTATCAACTAAGTAATTTCAAATTATCTGTCTTTGACCTCACTTATTCTCTGCTTGATTGATTCTGCTGTTGAAACTCTATTGACTTTTTAAAATTTCAATCATTGTGTTCTTCAGCTCCAGAATTTGTTTCATTATTTTTTAGTTCCTATATTTTTCTCAAACTTCTCATTTTGTTCAAGTATTGCTTCTGGATTTCATTTAGTTGGTGATAGGTGTAGATTTTTCTTAGATGCCCTTATCAGGTTGAGAAAGTTCCTATCTATTCCTAATTTGGGTGTTTTTTAATTATGAGTGGCTATGGAATTTTGTCAAATGCTTTTTTCTGCATCTATTTTGAAGATCATATGGTTTTTCTGTTTTATTCTGTTGATATAGTGAATTGCATTGATTGCTTTTCAAGTGGTAAACCAAACTTGCTTTACTGGAATAAACCCTAACATGATGTGTTAACCATTTTTTAATTATTAAATTTGATTTGCTAAAATGTTGTTAAACATTTTTGTGTTGATGTTTATGAGGGTTACTGGTCTGCAGTTCTCTTGAAAAGTCTTATCTTGGGCATAAATTTACTAGTGAATAAATAAATTTACTATCTGAGTCTGTAATTTGGGGGGGATTTTTAATTAAAATATGGTTTCTTTCATAGATATAGAACTATTCAGATTTTTCACTTCTTTTTGAGTCAGTTTTGGTAATATGTGGCTTAAAAGGATTTGTCCATTTCATTGACGTTGTCAAATTTATTATCCCAAAGTTGTTCATAATATTCCCTTATTATCCTTTTAGTATCTCTAATGATGTCACCTGTTTTGGTCCTTATGTTAGTAATTTGGGTATTCTTTTCTTTTTTTTTTTTTAATTGAGGTGTAGTTGTTTTACAATGTTGTGTTAGTTTCTACTGTACAGTGAAGTGGAGTGACTTGTGCTATACAGCATGTTCTCATTAGTTATCTATTTTATACATATTGGTATATATATGTTAATCCCAATCTCCCAATTCATGCCACCCCACCTTTCCCTCCTTGGTGTCCATACATTTGTCCTCTACAACTATGTCTTTATTTATGCCTTGCAAGCCAGTTCATCTGTACCATTTTTCTAGATTCCACCTATATGCGTTAATATACAATATTTGTTTTTCTCTTTCTGACTTACTTCACTCTGTATGACAGTCTCTACGTCCATCCACGTCTCTAAAAGTGACCCAATTTCGTTCCTTTTTATGGCTGAGTAATATTCCATTGTATATATGTACCACATCATCTTTAACTGTTCATCTGTTGATGGGCATTTAGGTTGCTTCCATGACCTGGCTATTGTAAATAGTGCTGCAATGAACATTGGGGTGCATGTGTCTTTTTTTTTTTTTTTTTTAAGGGCTTCAAATGCTTGGCTTATTTATTTATTTATTTATTTATTTATTTATTTTTGACTGTGTTGGGTCTTCATTTCTGTGTGAGGGCTTTCTCTAGTTATGGCAAGCGGGGGCCACTCTTCATCATGGTGTGCGGGCCTCTCACTATCGCAGCCTCTCTTGTTGTAGAGCACAGGCTCCAGAAGCACAGGCTCAGTAGTTGTGGCTTATGGGCCTAGTTGCCCTGCAGCATGTGGGATATTCCCAGACCAGGGCTCAAACCCGTGTCCCCTGCATTAGCGGCAGATTCTCAACCACTGCGCCACCAGGGAAGCCCACATGTGTCATTTTGAATTATGGTTTTCTCTGGGTGTATGCCCAGTAGTGGATTGGCTGGGTCACTTAGTAATTCTATTTTTCATTTTTTTCTTTGATCATTCTAGTTAAAGATTTATCAATTGTTTAAACATTTATCAAGATTTTTTAAACCCAGATTTTTATCTAATTGCTATTATATATTGTTTGTTTTCTATTTAATTTTTCTTGCTCTTATCTATATTATTTTCTTTCTTCTATTTACTATTTTTTTCTTCTTCTATTTACTTTGAATTTAATTTTCTCCTTTTTATTATATTTTCAAAGTAAATGCTCAGATAATTGATTTTTTAACTTTTTCTTCCCTTTATAGTAGCTTTTAAACTATAGTTTTTCCTCTAATAGCAGCTTAAGCTGCATCCCACAAATTTTAATGTATTTTATTTTCATTTTTACTCGGTTCAAAATACTTTCTACTTTCAACTGTGGCTTGTTTTGACTCATGAGATGTGTAGAAGTGATTGTTTATTTTACAAATATTTGGAGTTTATTCATATATTTTTCTGTTATTCATTTCTAGTTTAATTTCATTGTGGACACAGAACCATTAGTCTAAATAAATCTATAAGGGTGGTAACTAGATTGTGGCTAATTAGTAATAATATTTTTAAGTAAAGCTAGATACCTGAGACAACATAAAGACTTCTTCAAAAGCATTCATGAGTATTAGTTTCTGCACTAGACAGAGGTCTCAGAGAAACAGAACCAATAGGATATATAGATAAAGAAATATTAAAAATTTTACTTTAAGGAATTGGCTTACATCCTTATGGAGGATAGCAAGAGCAAAATCTGCATGGCAGGGCCAGCAGGTTGGAGATGCAGAAAAGAGCCAATACTACAGATGAAGGCCAAAGTCCTTCAGGTTGGAAACCTAGAAAGGAGCCAACATTGTAGTTAAGTTCTGGGACCATCTGCTGCAAGCCAGGTTTTTTTGTTCTATTCAGGTCTTCAAATGAATATAGCCTATCCACATTATGGAGGGCAATCTGCTTTACTCAGTTTCCATTGAATTAAGTTTTTTTTAATTAATTAATTTATTAATTTTAATTTTTTTGGCTGCATTGGGTCTTCATTGATGCGCACAGGCTTTCTCTAGTTGCAGCGAGTGGGGGTTACTCTTCGTTGCGGTGAGCAGGTTTCTCATTTGCAGTGTCTTCTCCTTCTGTGGAGGATGGGCTCTAGGTGTGCAGGCTTCAGTAGTTGCAGCACATGGGCTCAGTAGTTGTGGCTCACGGGCTCTAGAGCACGGGCTCTGGAGCACAGGCTCGGTAGTTGTGGTGCATGGGCTTAGTTGCTCAGCAGCATGTGAGATCCTCCCACACCAGGGATAAAACCCATGTTCCCTGTATTGGCAGGTGGATTCTTAACCACTGCACCATTAGGGAAGTCCCTTCACTGGTTTATATTTTAATCTCATCGAAAAACACCCTCACAGAAACATCAAAAATAATATTTGACCACGTAACTGGGCACCATATCCTATCCAAGTTGACACATAAAATTAACCATTACAGTCTCAGTCACAAAGTACATATTATAGGTATGAAAATTAAGCAACAAATCCAAATGTATAATAAGTTAAATAACTTATTCCCTTACACCAGGTAAAATGGTAATTTACCCACGGGATTTTGAGCAGTTCTTCTATCCCTAGAGCAATGTCAACGTTGCTAAGATGTTGGTTAGGAAGTGTGGTCATAGAGACAGTAATTCACAGATTGTAGCTAAGAAGTTTGCAGTCCCCACCTATATGGCCCCTTCAGATTTTGTGAGTCTCAGCAGACTCAGTGCCTTTGTGTTTAGATTTAGAGTTTCCTCAGTAAGCTTAAATGTCTATTGAGTAATGTAATCCAGAGCCTTGAATGAGCAGGGGAAAAAGGAGAATAATGCTTAGATAAAAGATATAAATTAATATCCCAAAGATTGTAACCAGCCTTAGAAACTTCAGTTGAGTAGATTATGAACTAATTTAGTATTCAAGATGCCATGCATTCATTTATTTATGCATATGTACATTCACTCATTTATTTTTTCAACATCCTAAACATCTATTGCATTTGCCTTACTAGATTGGGTACTAAAAAGTTGACCAAAACAAATTATTCTTGTCTTGAAGCTCACTGGAAGCAGGAGAAGTATATGCAATACAGAAAAAATAACCACCAGTGGCTCAAGTCTGAATCCTGGCAGTCAGCCTTGTCTACTCCTTCTCCTTTAATGTTCACATTCATTCCTATTGATTTCACCCCCTAAATGTATCTTGACTTTTCAAACTTCTCTGTCTTCCTGGCTACCACCCTGGTACAAACCGCCATCATCTCTTGCCTGGACTTCAGATGCAACCTCCAAACAGATCTTCCTGAACCCACTCTTTCCCCTCAAATGCATTCTCCATGGTGCACAAGGGATATTTTAAAAGCACAACAGTTCACACAACTCCCCTCCTTAAAAGTCTTCAATGATCTCCCATTTCTCTTAGGATAAAACTCAAAATTCTTGAAATGGCCCACAATGCTCTGTGTGATCCATCTCCTTTCTATCTTCATGTCTTGTCCTTCCCTTCCTAATTCACTCTATACTACCTTTGGCCTTCTCTGTCCCTTGGGTATAGCATGTTCCTTCCCATCTCAGAGTTTTTGCATACTTGTACATATGCTGGCTCCTCTATTTGGATGTTTTCCATCTCCTTTCTTCACTCACCTAGAGTCTTCTCTCTCTCCCCTCCTACCTAACTCACTATCCTTTCAGAGTGAAATTTTGCTTTATCCAGAGGTTTTCTCTTTCCATCCCATGTGACTCAGCTACCTCCAGTATAGCGCTCAGGTCACTTTATGCTAAATTATGCAGCTACAATTATGTATTTATATACCTATCTTACTGTATGTGTCATGTCTTTCTCCATGACCAGACTGCAAGCTCCATGAAGATAGAGACTGTGTCTGTTTTTTCATTTTTATATCTTAAGGTCCCTACACGATACCTGACTGAGGTCAGAAAGTGAAAAATACCACAAAGGAGGTACAAAAGATTTTGAGTAACTAAGTGGCATAATCCACTTTGTTAGAAATGATGGCATTGGGACTTCCCTGGTGGTCCAGTGGTAAAGAATCCAACGCAGGGGACGTAGGTTTGATCCCTGGTTGGGGAACTAAGATCCCACATGCCACGGGGCAACTAATCCTGCACGCCACAACTACTGAGCTTGCGTGCCCAAATGAGACAGCCCATGTGCCACAAAATACAGAGCCCACGTGCTCTGGAGCCCGCACGCTACAACTAGAGAGAAGCCCGCACACCACAACAAAGAGCCCACGCCACAACGAAAGATCCAGCATGCCTCAACTAAGACCCGATGCAACCAAAAAAATAAAGAAAAGTAAAAGCCTCTTAAAAAAAATAAAAAGTAGCTATAAAAAAAAAAAAAAAAGAAACGATGGCATCACCTTAAGTCCATCTTGCACTATTCACAGAACCAAAGATTACAAGAGAGATCATATGTTTTCCATTATCTTTGACGTCATGCCCCTAAACAGAATAAGTGAAGTTTGTGTTTGCTATTACCTGGCTTTTCCTACTGTTTTCCTGCTTCTTTAGCATTCTTCTTTTCTCTCATGTTACTCCCGTTTCTCATGTTATATAGGAAAATGGCCTCATGAAAGTACATTTCCTCTCCTGGAATATTTGCATTTTAAAAAAGAATCCTAGAGGAATTTCCACTCTAGTAATGGAATTTTGACATTATTAACAAGGGCAGGTACACATTTTGATATCCCTCCAGCTCATGCTTCATGTGCCCACAAATAATACAGATTCTAGGTTGGTGATGGTAACCTCTCTACTTCTCCTCATTCTTGGAATCTTTCTGAATTAGCCATGATAGGCTAACTGAGAACTCCAAATTTTAGTGACTTAATATATGATTAAAGTTTATTCTCAGGCATGCAATAGTCTAATGTAGAGCTCTGGGTTGAGTGGCTCTTCCTGCTAGCTTTCTTCCAAGGAGAAATTCCTATTCCCTTGTGGCTCTGCCCTTCTCTGAGTGCTTAGGGCCTTTCAGATTCAGCCTACAGATAAGGAGAGATGATGCAGAGAGAGAATAGTGGCTCCTTTGTCAGATTTAATGAGCCATTTCCAAAAATGGCTTACATGAGTTCTATGTGCATTACATTGCCAGGGTGGCTAGGAAATGTAGTCTATCTCTGCCTAAGAAGGAAAGATGAACAGTTTGATGAACAAATAGCAAGTCTCTGCACATCTTTCACTCTAAGGTAAAAGATATTCCAAGTATTAATTCATCCACTAAAAAGTCCCATAAGTTCAGATCTATATTCTTATATTCCCCTCACCCCAGCCTCAGGAATCTGTAATCTTTACACACCTTCCTGTACAGCTATGAACATTTTAATTAAAAATTATTTTGTTGTTATTATTGTTGTTTTGATATGATAAAGGGTGTGCCTAGCATTACAATAAAATTATTTGGAGCACCATTTGAGCTATATTTCATCACCCCCTTTTATCTAGACTCTGACTATACTGGAGCTTTCAAATAACATTTGAGGAAAAGTGAATAAAAGATATTCTATTTGTAGACTTTTTTCCTGATGTACCTTACTTTGGTAAGAAGTAAAATTATTATATTTACATAGCCACTAATTCCATCTATAATAAGTATTTCACCTAGAGAAAAAATAAAACTTCTATAAAAGGGTTAGCTCTCCATGACTCCATAAAATCCCCCATTTTTAGTGAAAAATAGAATAAACAAGATGAAAGTATAGGCAGATTCAATGAAGACAGAAATTAAAAAGTGAAAATATTTTATAGTCATTGTATCATTGATCCTACCATTTCTTCCCAGTTTAAAAACTTTTTGCTCCAATTATGTCAATCTTTTCTGATTCCACAAAGAACCACCGTTTACATATGAAACACCCAAAGGAAATCCAGTGTAGCAAAAACTGCTGTCACATATGCAGAGCAGAAAACTCAAGAAATAATTATGAGCTGACAAATGTCAACCTTTTGGGGTTAGCCTATTCAATCTTCTCAGTAATTATTTGTACTATTGGGCTCATCCAATTACTATTTGATCAGCCAATCATTGTCATTTTAAGGATGAATTTGATAAATGCTGAATGTCAAATATTCTAGCGAATTTTAATTCCTGAAAAATAAAGCCATGGCTGAACTAGATTTAGTGCCTAATACTTTAAAGTTCTAATTTTTATTTGCTTTCCACAGAGAATTCTTTCCCTTTGTCTACACAATTGCTGATTTACTGCTTCCTTTAAAAATAGGTGAACTGAAACCATAGATAAGTTTAAGATTACATTTATTGAGTTGGATATAAATACTGAATGTACCAAGAAATATCAATTTCCAAAATATCCTTTGTTTCTCTCCTCAGATTATAAGCATAATGATTATTTCTCAAATCTTTTGCAAAAACGGGTTTCTGTGACATGGTTTCAATAGTTTCATCTTGATATTTTTTTAAGAGACCATTTTAGAGTAACTGGTTTTTAAAGCAGACAAAAACAGTTGGAATAGTGGGTGGAATCTGATAAGATTTGCTTCTCCTGGTCTAAGAATCATTTTAGAATCCTTATAATAAAGTATTCTAAACATCATACTCTATTATATTCACCTTCCAAATATCACACTGGATTATACCCATCCATAATTCCCAATTAACTGTTAACAGTTTCAGAGCAGGGAGAGAATCTTAATTGTTGCATTCCCAGAACCTTGGGCAATGCCTAACACGTAGTAGACACTTGATAATTGTGTGGTGAATAAATGAATTAATCAATTTCTATTCTGTTTTTATAAAAAATAAAACAAAGTGGCATGACTCATAATCTGCTAAATTGCATCAAACATCTCACATTCCTTTTTTTCTGGGCTACCCCCACCTCCTAACTGCCCAATTCTCAAATTCCACTGCAAAATGTCATGACATGACTCCTCGTATAATACACATGTGGTCCATAGTAAATGCTAAATAATGTCCATTTACTGAATGAGGGAATGAGGAAATGATGATGCTCAATTAAAAAGAAGCATAATAAATTATGAAAATTTGTGAATAGAGTTTAGATATTGAACTGCTCTTTTGGAAGAGACAGGATGATTGTCATATAAATGGAATTCTACATAGTTGATGAAAATGATAAAAAGATATTGGTAAAAGTATATTTAACCAATTTCTTGATGCATTGAGTTCTACTTTTGAAAATCACATAGATGATTATTCAAATTTCAACTTTTTTGACATCATTAAGAAAAATGTAATGCCTATAACACATAACTGAGTATTTCATTATATAACATGCTGTTCTCTTATTGTTTATTTATGATAAATAGTCACTCTAAAGTTATGGAAAATTATTATTCATAATAATACTACCATCATTTATTGAGTGCTTACTATATTTCATACATTTCATACACAACATTAAAACAGCCTCTTAATGCATATCAATTTCTGTCTTCTGAGAATTTGTCTCAGTTATTTGTATGATGTTTTAAGAAAATTCTGTATCCAAGACTGTAAATTTTATGAGGGCAGGAAGTAAAGACATTCTGTTTATCACTACACATCCGGCATTTGGTACAAAAGAGTCACATATATTAGTTCAAACATAGATTTTTCAATAAATAAATGAGTAAATAAATAAATTAATGCTTCACGGTAGATATTACTGTACCCATCTTACTTACAGAAATAACTTAGGCCTAGAGGTTGTAAAAAGCTTGCCCAAGCTCAAATAAGTGTGGAGCCAGAACTTGAGGCCATATTTTTAAAAATCCAAATTCATGCTATTATATACTATGGTCTCCAGCTCACAATGTTTTTTCTTCTTGGCTTAGTCTGTTCAGGATGCTTAATGAACTACCACAGACTGGGTGGTTTAAGCAATAAACATTTATTTTGCAGAGTGGAGAGTGAGAAGTCCAAGATCAGTGTGCCGGCAGATTTGGTACCTGATGGGGGCCCACTTCCTGATTCATAGATGGCCATCTTCTTGCTATGTCCTCACACGGCAGAAGAGGGCAAGAGAGCTCTCTAAGGTCCTTTAAAAAGGCCCTTTAGGGCTTCCCTGGTGGTGCAGTGGTTGAGAGTCCGCCTGCCGATGCAGGGGACACTGGTTCGTGCCCCGGTCCGGGAAGATCCCACATGCCGCAGAGTGGCTGGGCCTGTGAGCCATGGCCGCTGAGCCTGCGTGTCCAGAGCCTGTGCTCCGCAATGGGAGAGGCCACAGCAGTGAGAGGCCCGTGTACCACAAAAAAAAAAAGGCCCTTTAGTCCCATTCATGAGGTCCCCACTTTCACTACCCAATTACTGATACTTGCCAAAAGCCCCACTTCCTATTGCCATCACACTGGGGCTTAGGATTTCAGCATATGAACTGGGGGAGAGGGGAGACACAAACATTTGGTCCATAACACTCCTCATTTATTCTCCAAAAAAAATTATATAATGTGTGTTATTGGTTTATATTAGAGACTTAGAGGTCTCTAAAGAAACAATATGGACTACTAGAAACAATTTTTGAGACATTTCTGGTGAAAAGTAGGGATTAATTCATTGTTCAGCTTTAGATTTTGTTAAGTTAAATATGATAAAATAAGGGTTACAAAGGCCAATGCAGTGCAGGAAAAAAAACATAATAAAGGAAAATAAAAGCAATAACAGAAATCTCAACCTCAATCAATTTTTTAAAAGACTTTAAGAAAGGAGAAAAATAATATATAATCTGGATATAAAAATAAATATGTATATCAACCAATAAATGTCAGTAATCATAATTTTGATTCCTCAGGTAAAAGATTTTTGAGAATTAATTAAGGAAATAAAGCTATATGTAGCAATAGATTATAAGAGAAACACCTAATGCACAAAGAAAGAAAAGGCTGATAGTAAAAGATTTGAAATGACATACCAGGCAAACACTAGCTAAAAGAATTCTGGCAAGTAATATAATATCAGTAAAAATAGACTTTAAGACAAAAAGTTATATTAGGTTACATGCTACAAGAGGGATGAACCTTAAAAACATTACACTAAATGGAATAAGCCAGACAAAAAGAGCAAATATTGTATGATTCTACTTGTACGAGGAATAGGCAAAATCACAGAGTAGACACACTCATAGAAACAGAGTAGAATAGAGGTTATCAGGGGCTGGGCATATGAAGGAATCGGGAGTTATCATCTGATGGGTACACAGTTTCTGTTTGGATTGATGAAAAAATTCTGGAAATGGGTGGTTGTGATGGTAACAAAATATTGTGAATGTACTAATCCTACTGAATTGTACACTGAAAAATGACTTAAATGTTTTTTCAAAGTAAATGCATTCAAAGATTTTTTTATAGCTCTACTAGGTATAGACAGGATCATTACCTAATACTAAATGTTCAATTCATATAGAAAGATATCACTTGGATGAACCTAATAAAATTACCTCAAAATATATAAAGAAAAAAATGAATAGACATCCAGGTAAAATTGATAAATCCATTTTCATAATGGGAATTTCAACATACTTTTAATCATTTTGCTAGGTCAAAGCAGAAAAAAAATAATATAGACATAGAAAAGTTTTAGTAAGCTTAATGTAGTAGAAATATACATTATACTATATCCTAAATTATAGCATATACATTCTTCTCAAGCACATATATAGTATTTACAAAATTGATTGCATTTATATTAGGCTATAAAGGCAAGCCTCAACCATCCTAGTTTGTACTCAGGAAGAAAATGAAAAGAAGTTAAAGACATCAAAAAGGAATTAATAACACCAAAAGAATCTGAGTTGTTGAGGATAATATGAGTATATAGAGCAAGTTAGCAGAATATTAAATTAAAATACAATAATCACTTGCATCATTATGGAATAGAAACAAAGAATAGAAAATGTGTATTTTTATAAAAGTCATTTGTAATAACAATAAAACATATAATTTATCGGGGGAATTCGAGCAAAAGACATGCAGGACTTAATAATATTTTAAAACTTTATCCAAATAATTTAACCAAGACCTAAATCAATGAAAAGATGTTTTCTATGTAGATATTGTCACTGTTGTAGAGATATCATATGTCCCCAAACTGATCTATAGCTTTAATACTATTCTAATTAAAATTCTAACAAGAGTTTTATGTAGGATTTTAAAATCAGATTCTAATATTTACATAGAGGAGAAAAGAGCCAAGATTGGTTAAGACATTCATGAGGGAGAATAATAAAGAGGGGTGATTTGTCCTACCAGATATTAAGAATTAAGATTAAAGCCATAGTAAATAAGTAATTGTGGTACTGGCACATGGATAGACAGACTGACCCATAGGACAGAATACAGGTTCAGGCATAGAAGAAACCTTGATTAATACAGGGGCGGCACCTCATATCACTGGGGAAATGAAAGACTATTCAGTAAAAGTAGCTTAAGAAAGTAAATTCATATTTAAAAATTAAATTGGTTCCTTCCTCTCACCATGTTAAAAATAGTTGCTAATGGTTTAAAGTTATCTCTATGAACATAAAGCTAAAATTTTTTTGAGGAAAATGTAAGAGAGATCCCTCTGAAATTAGGATAAAGAAGACTTTCTTAAAAAAGCATTAACCACAAAAGATTGATGACTATGATTACAGTAAGTTAGCAACTTCTGTGTCTTAAAAGAAAATGAAAATAAAGTCACAAGCTCTAGGAAGATATTTTCAGTATATATAACCACCAAAAGACGATTGTCTCAAATATATTTTTAAAACTCGTAAGTCAATAATACAATTACTCTATAGAGAATTGGGCAAAAGACATGAACAAGAGTTTCACAAAAGAAGAAACATTTCGCCAAGCAAAATTATGGAAAGAAGTTCAATCTCATTCGTAATAAGGGAAATAAAAAATAAGATGCAATGAGATAGCTATCACTTTACCCACTCAGTTGGCAGGAACTAAGAATTTGACGACACAATAATTGGAGAAGATATGGAAACTCAGTCATTGCTGGTGCAGTATTAATTCTTTTATTTTTTATTTATTTGTTTGTTTGTTTGTTGCATTGGGTCTTTGTTGCTGCACGCAGGCTTTCTCTAGTTGCAGTGAGCGGGGGCTACTCTTCGCTGTGGTACATGGGCTTCTCATTGCGGTGGCTTCTCTTGTTGCGGAGCACAGGATTCTAGGCGAGTGGGCTTCAGTAGTTGCAACACGTGGGCTCAGTAGTTGTGGCTCGCGGGCTCTAGAGCACAGGCTCGTTAGTTGTAGCGCACAGGCCTAGTTGCTCTGCGGCATGTGGGATCTTCCCAGACCAGGGATTGAACCCATGTGCCCTGCATTGGCAGGCGAATTCTTAACCACTGTGCCACCAGGGAAGTCCCCAGTATTAATTCTTTTCAGTTAGACCCTTGTATCTCATATGTTTCCTAGCAGGACTGTGTAATATACACATTCTTGCTTATGTCCTAGTTCTTAGGCTCATGGTTGTTGGGTATGTGTGTTCTTATGATTTATAACACATTTGTTATTACATTGTACATCATTTTGTAATACATATATTATGTATATTCTTTTACATGTATTAAAAGGAAAATGCAAATTTAAAAATAATTTATTAGCAATATAACAAGTCATTTAAGAAATCTATAAATTGTATTTTGTTTATACTTCTAGTTCAAAGACATCTAATTAAACAGAGGTTTTTATTTATACTAATCCCACTTATAAATGAAATTTCTGAAGCACTTGAATTCCTGCACTTGTATGAAATAGTCTTCTGAAATTTCCCTATTCCCGAAATTTAGCTGTGGTTTTAGTTCTCCCAGAGAGTGACTATAATCAAGAAGAACACATTTTATAAATTTCAAAATTATTTATTGTGCTTTGCAGTTCAAAAAGGTGTTTTTAAATATTTTTGACTCTCACAGTAAGCTTGGGTGGCAGGTGGATAAGGCAGTTATTAGAGGGACTATTTAAATAAACAGAAACTAAGTTTTTAAGAAGGTAGATGCCCTACACAGGGCCACACACTGGCTAGCTGCATAGATTATACTTGACTTTTCACTTTTTTCTACTCTCTCCCTTACACCATTTTACCTCAAAAGATAATAATAAGCTTGTAAGTCTGTGAAATGTTTCACCACTTTCAAAATACCTTCTGAGTCACGTCATCTGTTTTGATTCTTGCATTCACCCTTGAGTTTCCTTAGCATATTTCTTCGTTTTCATAACATACATAAAGCATAATTTAAACCAAACAGAGTATTAGCCATGAAAATATAAGATCTTTCTGTTAAAAAATTTACTAGATAATCAAATCAAAGTAACAGTAATCTTGTTTTTGTTTCATAAACCCCACGGTTGTATCCACTGATTTGTCTGAGAAGTAACTAAAATGAATTATTTTGGAATTTTTTGTTTGTTTGCTTTTTAAAGTAAATGCATGAATGAATGGTCATATCATCCAAACAGCTTCTGCTTTTCTGGGCATTGTGAAGAGAGAAAGAAATGTTCTCCTCCCTCTAGAAATCTACTTATTTTACATTTAACAAAGTACAAAGAAAGTCTTTCTGGAAATATTTCTTTAAATATTAATTTAACTATAGTGATTGTTATTCAAATGAATAATGCAGTGTTATTAAACAGGATGATTTATCTTCAGTCTTATTTGTAAACATCCTGCTTAAATTTTCTCTCTCTTTCCCTAATGCCCATGTGGTCCTGCCTGCAAATGGTAGTCTGGTTATAGGCAAACTACATTTCACATTCCATCAACCCCACCTGCTCACACTTGGCAGGGTTTGGCCTGAGTTGCTGCTCATTAGAGGCTCTGGCAGAGAGAAAGAGTGGGTGGAAGAAGCAATGAAAGTAGTGCCTGAAAAGTGAAACTGAGGTTTAGGTTTTATATGGGGTTTTATTTGGTGAGTGGTTACACTGCTTTTCATTATACCAGATAACAGGTTGCTGGCAGCATATTTAAGAGATATGGAACTTTTAATGGGCTGAACATGAAATTAAAGCTTGATGAAATGAATTCTAATCGGTGCCCCATAGTCATATGTGTGCCAGGAAACGTACACGCTGGTGCTTTCATTGTAATCAGCCGTTCCCTTAAAAGCAGCAACAATCTCCACTTTCCTGCACATGGAGAATCTAGGAAACAATGCCATTAAGGGGTTATATGCCATCTTATGTTCCACTTTCTTTGTAACATTGCATCAGTTCTACAGGCATTTTCTGCCCCATTTACCAAACTGGCTCTAGTCAATGAAATTTTGCATTATAAGCCCCCAGGGAAAAAAACAATGCAAGAATTTTACTGTCCATGTTAATGTCATTTAAAACATTACTCAAACACATACTTAAGACCCACAGTTCTGATTACACAACTTTGGTTTAAAGTGGCTTCCAAACGGACTTCTTAACTGGCAACTTCTCAACACCTCACGTCTTCCCAAACTCCTCTTTTGAGGATAGGAGGGTCGAGGGAGTACAGTTTGAGATGCTGTAAACTGGGTTGTTTTCAATGTTATATCTTCATTGTCTGAAAAGGAAGAGAAAAGGATGTCCAGGCTGTTTGTTTTGCTTTGTTTTTCAAAAATTTGCGTGTTTAAATGTTGCTTCAACTGGAACTAATCCTGACCTACCTCTTGGGAGGCTAATGCCTCTGAAAAATGGTTTAACATTCTAAAAATGATGTGAGTCCAAAAGTTAAAGTTTGAAGTAGGAGTGAATAGTGAGGTAGAACAGCATTCTGTCTCTTTTTTGGAGGATTTGGATTTCACTCCACTCTTTTTGAGTAGGAGAAAACAGATCTGTCTTTTCTCTGTTTGGATAAGGAAGGGAGAGGGCTTAAAGAAGAGAAACATTTTCAATACCAGCTGTTCCCTAACTCAAGCCCTGAATAAATTTATTCTTCTTGAGCTGGAGATACTAGAACAAAACCCTAAAGAGAATGGAAAATGGAGAGTGAATCAATGAAGCCAATTTTATTATTCTAAGTACAAATTTTTTAGAAAACACAAAGGGTAAGGGATAGGTTAACCACAGTTTAATCCAGAACCTGTGATAAGAGCATAGGTTTCTAACAAAAGCTCTGGACTATCGTGGGAGAGCTTTCAAGACTTCTCTGAGTGATAAACCCCAGTTGCTAATTCTTTTCATAAGGATCTCCATCATATTTAAGCAATTATTACCAGGTAGGTGAATCAAATAATGCCATCTCAAGACTGAGCAACTTTTATTTTTGGATAATTGTGGCTTTAACATCTAGTCTAAATATAGTCTTAATGGCAGTGTCTTCACATCAGTACACTATCTAGACTTAATATTTAAATTCTTTGCCAAGTTTAAGATCTCATGAGAAAGATTTAACTCATAAACATATTGCTAACTAAATTTACAGAGCAAGTTTGGGATGTGTGTGCTTAAGCTCAGCAAGAATTTAACTATTCAGTAAAGATTTGAGTAGAATACAAATGAATAAGCATGTCAAATGGGAATTTTAAAGGAATGCTTCAGTGTGACTGCATATTTTATTCATTTTGGCCACTGACAATATGTCTGCTTAAAGCTCATATGTGGGACCTCCAGGCAAGCTAGAATTCGATCTTCCTTGACCCACCCATTCTTTTATGAGAAAATATTTACTACACAATCTTTTCTCCCCCTGTCTTATCCAGATGCTCTCTTCACAGAAAATTTCCATTTCTTTTGAGGCACCAATTTTTTTTTTTTTTTTTTGCGGTACGCGGGCCTCTCACTGCTGTTGCGGAGCACAGGCTCTGGACGCGCAGGCTCAGCGGCCATGGCTCACGGGCCCAGCCGCTCCACGGCATGTGGGATCTTCCCGGACCGGGGCACGAACCCGCGTCCCCCGCATCAGCAGGTGGACTCTCAACCACAGTGCCACCAGGGAAGCCCTTGAGGCACCAATTTTTTGGATTTGCTCAAACAAAACTTGTCATTTTCCATACACTCTAGTATAGGTTCTATAATGTTGCCTGGATTTTTCATCCTTCCAAACAACTCTCAGCTTTGCTGTCTGCACTCAGTAGACATGGGTCCAAGCACCATTTCTATCACTTGCTAGTACATGTTCTTTTAAACTTAATATGGTGAGCATCAGTTTCCTTGTCTAGACAATGAAACAGTTTTGCATAAGAATTAGAGGCACAGTGCAAAGATACTGTTGAACTTATTGGAAGCTCTTTTTTAAAATTTATATTGGAGTATAGTTGATTTACAATGTTATGCTAGTTTCAGGGGTACAGCAAAGTGAATCAGTTACATATCATATACATATATCCACTCTTTTTAAGATTCTTTTCCCACCTAGGTTATTACAGAGTACTGAGTGGAATTAATAAGGAGCTAAGGGAAGCTAGAATGAAGATGAATGAAAAGCCATTCCTGTCCCTTCCAAATAGAGTCGGTGTGTGCTAAGCCCATGACTGTGGGAGCAGCCATGGTCTGTGAGAGCAGTGAGTCTTCTCTGAGAAAGGAGTCTTTGGCTGGGGCTTCGTTTCCCCAGTGACTAACTCATCTGGGCAAGGGAAGCGAAGCCTGAAATGTTCGGATTGCTGTGAGGGGAAGTCAGACCGACAGGCTGAGTTGCCTTTCTTGTCCTTGGCATTGTAACAGTGCACGGTCTTCTGTTGTTGCTGGAACCACTCAAGCATATAATGAATGGAGTACCAGTGATTGGAAACGGTCGGCCCTCGATGATATTTCCGCAAGTTGTTTTCCTTCTACAGCTTGGTAATGGATTTTTCTAACTTTAACAGGATGGTTGAAGTGTCTCATGATTTTATATGCTGTTGCCCGCTCTGGACCCAACTCTGTCCAGTTATCATGTCATCTTTTTCAACACTGAAAATCAACCCCTCTCCAAAACCTTAAACGCTTTCCTTGGATGGTTACATGATCCTAAGCAAACAAAGAAAGTGAAGAGCCATTCTGGTTCTTCTGGAGACATTCGAACTCTTTTTTTCTTTTTTTGAATGAGTTAAGTTTCTGGATCTGTAGATTAGGTTCACTGAATTCCGCAGAGGTCAGGGCAGAGTAATGAACGTTTGACAGTCTTCAGTGCCGGAGGGAAACGGAGCTCTGTGAGGCTGACCCATTGCTGTGTGCGGAGGCCTGGCGGGCCATTTCACTGAATGGTAAGGCAGAGGGCTGAGTTGTGAGTATCGAGTAATGAAGCACTATGAAGACAGACTAGCAAGACATACCTGGGTTACAATCCCAGGCTTCAGCTAACTAGGTGGATGAACTTAGACAAAGTTCTTAAAATCCATGTGCTTCAATTTTTACATCCTTTGTAGCACTGTGATGATTAACATGTATTGCGTACTTCTTATATGCTGGTCACTAGTCTAAGCACTTTGTTTATTATATTATTCTATTTAATTTTCACAATAATCCTATGAGGTATAAAGCAAATATTACTCTTTGGATTGTAAAGGTAAGAAAACTAAGATAAAGAACACCTAGCTAAAGGTAGCAAAGTTAGTAATGACAAAGTTAGAATTTTAACCTAAGCAGTTGGACTCCAAGCCTATATTTTTAACCACTGTGGTATAATTAAGTCACTTGACATATAGCCTAGCATATAATTAGTATTTAATAAATGGGAGACTCCAATATATACTTATATATTATTTTTATATTTCAATATATGTCATCTGTATTCAGGATTTGGTTTTGGAACTTTAAAGAAGAATCAGTAAACTATGCTTAAATTTTTTTTTGTACATTTTCATCTCAATTCTGTCTAAATTTTTTTTAATAAGCTCTGAGAATTTGCTGAGGGAGCTTTAGAGTTGGCAGCTACACTGGTAACTGATTTAGGAAGTTCTAGTTCCCCCTTATCACTTAGTGTAAACTCAGAGGTGACAGAGACGCTCTAGAATTGATTTCTGCATTGGATAGGGATCTCTTTCTCTTCTGTTTCTAAGGACATGATTTTTTTCCCATGGAAAGGGAAACTTAAATGAGTCGATTTTTCATTTTTACTCTGTCATCTTTAGCTTTCTATTAATTGATATGATCTTATGATTCTTTTCCCTAACTTTTTGGGTTCATATTTTTTCAGTCACTGATTACCCTTTCACAAGTTGAGTTTCTGTGCTCTAGACGCCATGAAGACACCATTCTACAATGGCTACACACTAGGAGGCAGAGTCCCTTCTGCCCTTACTGTTGACACAAATCAACACTATGCCTTAATGCTTTATGGAAAGGCCCTGCTCTAGTCCATCTTGAATAGAAAACCGCAGAATTAACCACAAGGCCCTCTACATGCCTTCCAGAAGCCCCATCCAGCTTATTCTTCATACCCCCAAACATGAAAAAAAAAAAACAACAACAACTAATTAAATCTTTAAATTTGTAGAATTTAAAGTATTGAATCAACCAGCCTTATTTTCAGATTTCCATTCAAGTCAATGTATTTTTTTTCTTTGGGGCACCTTAAAGTGTTCCTCAATTTTCCACATTATCTCCTAACATGAACATTTTTCTCCAGCCCCACCGATGTCCTTCCTTCCAGTTCTTACCTTGTTTACCAGCCATCGGGACTCTGCTTTTACAGCCACACGTCCTGTGTGTGTCCTCCCCACTGATGGTCCCTCATGAATCTACCTTCAAATTTATGTTATCTAAAAATATTTTTGCTGACAAACTTCACCCTATGATAATTCTTTGTATCCTAAGTATGAAATAAGTTTTCAGTAAATTATTGATTATATACAGATACATGGCTTGTGAATTCCTTGCTAAGCATATATTTAGATACATAACACACGAGGTAATGACAGCACATGAGCACTGTCTGGTGTCACGTCCTGTCATTGTTACTCAGTTTGTATCAGAACTTGATCTTTAACTTTTCCCACTTAATTCTGTCGTCTGACCTCCTGTAAAGTCCCTACTCAAATGTTTCCTGAGATAATAAAAACACGTCAATAGTTCTTTATTCTTCATGTCAATTAAGTCAAATTTCTTATCCCTCATAATTGCTTAAATTTTTAAAAATTCTGATTTACTTTTGCTCTTTCTTCTACATTTAATCCTTAACTAATGTGTGTATATGACCTATTTCAGGATCTTATTTTTTAATAACTGTGCTTCATTCTAAGATTTTAATAAACCAACCAACAAACAACTAAGTAAATAAAGATAAATAGACCAGACCACTGAATTAAAAAGGGCCTTTGGGAAGCCCAATACCATTTTGATATTCGTGAATGAATTCACACGAGAAATCTAAATCCATGTGGTACATAAACTGAGCTTAGCAACCAAGTCTGGCATAGTGACCATTTCACTAGACTTGTAAAAGCTGTTATTTTTGAATGAAGAAATGAAATTTGCATTGATTACCTAAATAGACTGACGTTCGTTTGCAAGAACTTGATCAATCTACAGCAAGCACACTAGCCAACTACCACGTTCATTGGAAAATAGCTTCAGCTTAGTGTAAAATTAACATGTTCTTTTCCTTTCTTCAGCATGGGCAGTAGGAACTTTTTGGTTTTGCTTAAGTATTATCTATTCCAGCTTATTCTTTGTTTACTTTTCTTAATGTAATAATAACACCATGGCACAAATGCATTCTTTCCAAGTGAGATAATTATATGAATTAAGTTAGTCCAACACTGACACCTAGCTTGAGTTCAAAACAGTTTTTTTTTTTAATGTTTTGATTATAAGCAAGTAAATGAGCATATGTCCAATTACATTTTGGGTGCAATAGCTTTAGCCACCACATTTTGGCATTTTATTTTATTAGCTAAAAGTTCACATATGGTTTCCATGTCTCCAAGCTGTCTTTAAGGATACAAGAGTTGTATAACCTAACATTGTTTTCTTTCCTTCTCGCTCCCAGCCCCCTCCCTATTTCTCACATATGCTCCCTCATAGAGGTGCCTCTCGTAATTTTAAAGATTATATGTGCAAATTTTGAAAACCTGAAAGTTTGCTGGTGCTTTGAAGAAACGATGAAAGAAATGCTTCCAACCCTAAAATTTTTACCTAAAAAAAAATCTAAAATAAATGTCAAAATGTTTACTCTAGAAACAGCAGTGTTAGTATGCAAATATAGAAGGCTTTCAATGATTTTTAGCTGCTTCCTTCTTATGGCCTGGTGCCACAGAGTTCTTGTAGCCCCTTCCCTCTTCAGAACCCTCCCCAGCAGCTTTGGAATGAAGGAAGGGGGAAGCTCAGTGAACATCTTAAAAACTGAAATGTATGAGACACAGTCGTGCTGGTGAAGGACACAGGATAAGGGAGCACAAAGAAACATATTCAGCTCCTTTTGGTTTCAACATTCTGCCCTGTATATCTGTGTTACTGATACAGTTAATGGTTTGGAAAACTGCAAGACTTGCATATTTTGGCCAAGCGTTAAAGACAACCTTTCTAAACAACTAAAACTTGGTTACTTTTTAAGGTTGTTACTCTAGAATTTCAAGAGCCTTGAGGTAAATCAAATCTATTTGTTACCTTGCCTGTATATTGAAAATGTTATATCCAATTTCCAAAAAAGTGGGAATTTTGAATATATTGTTGATTTACAAAGATTTCTGAAACTTCATATACACATAGTATTAAATCAATGTTAGACACTCTTCAAGTTCAATATATATTTAATTAAAAAAGGAAAATGGTAAGACCTTGAAATAGTCAACTGTGTTAAATGTTGCACTAGTTATGCTATAGCAGTAGATGAGACCTCTGCTTTCAAAGATTAACTTAAAAAGCTATTTGTAGGCAGTCCTTGAGAACCAGGACATGGAATATTTTGTCTCTCTTTCTCCTGAGGAACAAATCTGATGGGTAGCTGATATGATGAAAAGTGTTTGAGCTTCACAGACCAGACAGAATCTACTTATCCAGATGATTTTCTTCTTTCATTCCTACAGGCAAAAATGTCTTTTCAGGTGATAGAAGAATCTTTGTTTCTTTGTGGGGAGGAGATCACAAAAGAAAGCCAACTGCTTACCAAATGGCTTTAATCTATAAAATCATTAACAATCCAAAGGAGACATTTAGGGTTTTTTTCACTTATAATATATTGCATTTGAGCTGTGGGACGTATACCAATAGTGCTATTTAGAATTTGGGCATACCATGAATATCGAAGTGCAAGTATGTTGTCCTGACTTAGGTTCACTTTTCAAATATGTCTCTCACTTATATTAACTACCACCTTTCTATATTTTGACTCATTTTGACTCAGTTTTTGCAACTAATTGCCAATGAATTAGAGGGTTACAAATTTATAGTTGAGTCAGAAGTTCCAATTGCCTTTAAATTTGGCAGAAATGTATTCAAGACTGTTCACTTGCAGTGTCCAGACCTAACATTAATAGTATTTAACCTAGAGAATACATATCTGTTTTACAGAATTGAGGCTAGTGGCTTAACTGCTCATATCACATGATATGAAGCTTGTAGAAACTAGGATGCTCTCAGACTGTGGTTAAGACATAATATACGCTATTGTTCCTTATTACAGATCTCCTGTTACTGTATTATTTCTAAATGGGCCAATCTTTATATTATTATCCCATTTAGAGAGAATGCACAGAGTCCCATATGAATGTTCTCAGGAATAGTAATTATTTTAATGGTAATAGAAATAGTAGGTACCATTTATGAAACATCTACTCTGTGCCTGGTACTATGTTAAATGCATCACATACATTATCTAGTTTAATGCTCCAACAATGACCTTATCCCCATGTTGTACACCAGAAAAGGAAGCTTAAAGAAATTACAAGTAACTTGCTCTAAGCCATACTACCCATAAGTGACAAAACTGAAGTTTAGCCCACAAACTTCTCCAGGAAAGGGTTAATGAATTCTTTAAATGGTGCAAATTTTATGGTAGAAATTACCCTTTTAATATAGAGCATTTGATTAAGAAAATTATGTGAATTAGAAATTTTGAAGAATTTCACTACAAAGCATTTTAAAAGGAGGTATAATTTTTAATTAATATTTTTGTAATAAACAATGTATGCACTAGGTGTAAAATTCAAGTTAGAAAAGATTATACAGTAAAAAGGATATCTTTACTCTTACTTATGATCCTCAGTTTATACAATATTTGCTAAAATACAATATTTCTAAGATACTTTGCCATTTGAACAGCTATTCAATACAGTTCTGGCCAATGAGAGGAAAACAGAAATTGATAGTTGGGGCTTTGGGGAATGTTCTTTGGAAGGCTGCAGAGTGTACAGTGTCACTTCTCTCTGCCTGAAATATCAGTAAGAAGATGCTAGAAAGGGAACAACCATCTTGTAATAAGTAGATGGTAAGCCACATGGTGAGAATTAGTGAGAGAAAGAAAGAAGCAGCCTGGATCTTTGCTGGTATAATGGTGTCACCGTGGTAGCACCAGACTGCTTTTCTTTATTAGAAAAATAAAATTCCTAATTTATGCTCCACCTTTTTAACAACAGTGTAATATTCTACTTTGTGGATGTAGTATAATTTATTTCTCATCTCCCATTAAATTCCATTTAGATTGTTTTAATGCTCCCGTTAAAGACAATTCTGCAATAAATATCCAGGTTCATGTCATTCTGTGCATAAGCATGCATATTTGTGCAATAAATTCCTAGAAGCAGAGTTGCTTGGTCAAAGGGCGCACACATTTAGAAACTTTAGGTGCCGTCAAACTGCTTGTCACAGAAATCGTTGCAGTTTATTGACATCAATTTACGAAAAAGCAGGTTTCTCCACATTCTTATTAAGAAAATGTAAAATTTTAGATTTTGTGTTCCAAACTGAAAAACAAAAGGCAGATCCATATGTAGTTTTAACTTAACTTTGTCATTATAAATAAGGATGAAAATATTTTTTATTTGTTATATGGCCATTTATTTTCCTTTTTCCTCGGACTTTGACATTCCTCGTTCAAATTTCCTTGTGTTCACTTTTACCTAACTATTCAAAGGAACTTTTCAAATATTAGGAAAATGATTGCTTTATTCTTATATAATTTATACACTTCTAGCTTTTAATTTGTATTTATTGTTTTATGTTTTTTAATCCATGAAGATCCTTTTACATTTAGTTGAATTTATTCATGCAGTTGAATTCAATTTATGCAATCAAAAAGGCCTTCTCCACTCATTATAAAAACATTCTCCTGTGGATTTGAATATTCAATCCTTTTTGGAATTCATTTTGATGTAGCATGTGAGGTAGGGATTCAATACCAGTTTCTTCCAGATGTTTACTCAGTTGTTCCAGCATAGTTACTGAATAAACTCTTTCCCCTTACTAATTTGTAATGCCACTTTTATCATATACGAGATGCCTATCCATATCTGAGTCTATTTATGGCCATTTTGATCTATTCCATTAATCAATCTGTCTGGTCCTGTGCCAGCATCACACTGTTTTAATTATTGTAGCATTATAAGATGGTTCTACATTGGGCTTAGTCCCTCATTATTTTCATTTTTCAACATTATTCTTGCTCTTCTTGCTTGTTTAGTTTTCCACATGAACTTTAAAAACAGTATGTCTGCTTCTGAAAAAGGTTCTTATAAATTGAACATTAAATATATAGATTAAGGAAAAATCTTTGAGATGTTGTGTCTTCATATCCAAAAGCATTATTTATTTATTTTCACATTTTCATTTATTTTAATCTTATTTTATTTCCTCAGTAGCATCTTATGATTTTCTTCTTAAAGATCTTATGCATTTTCTGTTAATTTATTCTTCTATCTTTCACTTTTTGTTGCTATTATTATGTAAAAGCGGTGTCCATTTTATCTCTTAACTTGCCATTGTTTTATACATGATTTCAGAATTTTAACATTTCCCCAACAAACTTATCAAATGCATTTCTTGCTTGTGAAGCTTTTTAATTGATTTTCTTGAATTTTCTAGGTAAATAATGTATCATTAGCAAATAGTGGTAATTTTCTTCCTTTCCAGTTTTTAGGCTTATTATTGCTTCCTTTTCTCCAATTACAAAGGCTAGAGTAGAAGTTCAAATTCAAATCGGGGCTCTATTTTAACTACAAAAATATTAATAGGCTCTCCCAACTTGGCTCCCTACCCCCTCCCCAATGCTATTAAATTTACCCTGTTACAGCCTTCTCTTGGAAGAGCTTAACAATCCATAGAAAATGTATGTTAGCTCCAACTATTTTTTGGTGGAAAACAAGGTAGTGGAGAAAGGTAAAAATGGTGATATACTTAAAAACTATATTGAGAGCCAATGGAATTTCTAAATAATGAAAATATTTACAAGCCTTAGGTAACAATTCCACCTTCTTAAATAGTATTTGCAGCAATAAAATTCAACATAAAGAACATTTCCTTGGAGTTTAGTTTAAAGATATCTGTTTGGAAAATTCTTCACTTTAATCAAAGTAGATGTTCACATATATGATAGAGCTTTATAAATATGATCAATATTTTTTACTGGAATCAAATTTCAGTTCTTTAATACGGATGCTTTACATCTAAGTAAGTGAAAACTTTAAGATGACTAGATAACTTTTTAAAATTAGTGAACTTTGGATCAAATTATCAACTATTTAAGCCCTCTTCATTATTTGTTATATCTCACATTTGATTTTCATGAGAAACAAAAAGTGGCTAAGAGGAACAATCGTGTAAGAAAAATGAAATATGTAAAATAATGAATTAAATAAGATCAAAGATGATAAAGTGAGTTTACTAAGATGAATAGTTTACCTGTTGCAAATGTTGATCTCAAAACTAATTTCACAGCAAATTCTTTCCTTAAAAAAAAAAGAAAGAAACATGTCATGGCCAATAACTGCTGAAAAACTGTGGAGACTGGCACTTCCAAATGCTTGGCAGATTATTAAGCCAAATTTTATTGAGTCCATTCTAGCTGTTGGAGGGTCTGCGATTCCCAACTGTTTCACATCAGAGAATGAAAACAAGTAGGGCCCAGCCAAGACCACATTGGTGACTGCCAGCCCCTTTGTATGCCAAACATGAAAGCAACAAGTCCAGATGCTTTGATCCTTGCATTTTTGGATCTAGCCCAAAGTTATAGAAAAAAGCACAACTCATGTTAGGACAACATACATTATAACTAGAAATCAATCAATAGCACTGTGACCTTCAAACTCAGTAAATGTTTGGAGTTAGTTTCAGAGCATGTAATCTAAATTGGGGACTGGAAGTTGGAACTGGTCCTAAACTAACAGAAAAAAAGGTATATTTTTAAAATACAGAGATTAAAGGAAGCAACAGATGAAGTTTTAATTTATATGTGTGTGTGTGCATGTGTATATATATGTGTATATTCATGAAGAATGTATTCTAATTTAAGAGACTCGGAATGGTAAGAAAAGAAAGCCACGACCACAATGAAAACCTCTTTCCCTGCATATAATTAAAAGAGAAACCAAACTGTGGCAGGAAAATATATTGGAAGGAAATTATGAGCTTTCTCCCAGTTTAGGGTAAGAGAATAATGAGATAATTTAAGAGGTGAGTCACTTGGTTGCTAGGACACCGTCCTGACCTGCAGCAGCACTCTGGTTTGCCAACTTAGGAAACAATGGCTCTGGTCTGGGCAGGACTGTGGCCCTGAATTCCCCAACACAGGTATATTGAAGAACTGGCAATGCAGAGCTGAGCTGAAGAATTGATGGCCAATCTGGACTTGGGCACAAGTAGAACGGCAGCCTCAACCCTAGTGTTTTAATCACTGCCTGTGGCCAGGGTAGTTACTTGAAAAAAAAATTTTCTGGGACAGAAGAAATAACAGTTAAAAGCAGCTTAGTTTAGGGGGGCAGGATCTGGCAGCAAGAAGTAATTAAAAGTAATCTTGCATCCTTTATTTTATTTTGTTTTTTAACTTCACAGTAATGATTTGACTGTATTCTCACACAATTTCTGTCTAGACTACATTGTGTTAAAAACCTCACCATTTTGTATTATAAAGCTTTCGAATCGTTCCTGGCACCAAACAGGCTGTTCTAGCACAAAAGCTAATATATTGTAACGCTGATAACGTTCAAGAACCTATCATTACGATTTCTCTCTTTTCTCTTTTTTTTTAAGCACACTTTTTTTCTCAGTCAGAAAAGTAAATTAGTGGTGGTGATAATACTTTGCAATCTCTACTGACATGTCAGAAAGGCAATGTACAGATAGTCTAACATTTTCAAAACCTTCCAGGAACTGGAGGAACCAGTTCCTGGAAGATCTGGTCTCAGCCTGCAAAAATAACTTTTTTTTTCCTGTAATATGAACTTACTCAAAATGCCTCACAACATCTCCAAGAGATCTGGGTCAGGAAAGATGATGATGCTATCAGTTTGACTGTGTTATCCACATATTTTCTGGATGTCCACACATATGCCCATGCACATGGCAGGGCCTATTAGTGGAAAGTATAAGATAAAAGTAAATTAAGGCACAAGATCAGAAGGTGGCTTGTTTGTAAATGAGCCCATTTACCCAAGTCTGGGAACAGCCTGATTCGTAACTTAGAAATAATCCATCTTTTGCATTTAATGCTCATATCTTTATACATGTATTCTATTCTCTTAGTGAAATTCTTCTTTTACTTGAAACAAATATTATGTCTAAATAGATATATAAATAGTGAGTTGAAAAAAGTATATATCTATTCATTTATCTATTCATTCTTTGTTGAGCCTTTATAACTTATGAAAGACTTTGTTGGAGGCTGAAAGGAATTTTTAAAAGTGGAAAACAGTATGCTACAGTAGAAGGGTTACAGATTTGGAATAACAATGTTTAATTCAATCCTGGATTCTTCATTTAGCAAGGATAGAACCTTGAAGAAATCACTTATTCTCTCTGCATTTCAGTTTCATCATTTCAAAAATTGAAATAAGGTCACTACCTGGCTCTACTCCGATCTTTGAGGATTAAGGAAGGAAATATTACATAGATGACAATCCTTTGTAAACTATAAATGTGGGGTCAGCATAGGTATTATGGAGAGGACTTTTTCCTGTTCCAAAGGAGCTTTCCATCCATTTCTGGAGGCAAAGTACCTTATATCAGATGGTTTTGGTACCCATAAAGTAAGTCCTTGATTAATCGTGGATGGAAAATAAAAAGTAACTGCTTTAATTATTAAATCTACAAAAGACATCAAGAGGACTAGGTTGGTGAGTGGAGGCTTCAAGATTTGAGAGGACCCCAAAAGATGGGTACAATTGCACTAGCCAAGAAAAAGAGAAAACACATGTAGTTGGGGAATTCTGTGAACCACAATACGAAAGTACAAATATACAACAGATATCCACTTAGTTGATCATTTATCCACTCAAAAGTATTTGTTTACGTGAAGAGGACAATTTGGCTGAAATTCTTTTGGAGAAGATGGGAGACAAAATGTAAAGCTTTCACTTCTTTCTGATATGCTATAAATAATTGTAAAACCTGGGGCAACTGTGTCATATTAGAGATAGAACAAGTAAAAGATGTATATCCCAAAGGAGAAAATATGAGAGAGGCTAACAAGAAATCTCTGTTCCAATTTCTCTAGCCCTAGCATGCCAAGTGGGGAAGTGACACTCAGGCCAAAATATAGTGATGTATTTTTGGAACAACTGTTGGCTTAGTCCAGGGTTTGGAATAATGATGGAGGGGTATTTTGGATGGTGTATCTGGTCTACTTTCTGTTGGCACCTCTGATGTTATTCCGAAGCTAGGTGAGCCACTCTGTCTTGTCAGAATGCAGGCAACTCTGGATGTCAGGCAGATGGCCAGGAACACCAAGAAAGGCCTGAAAGAGGGTCAGAGGTGGAGGAGGGAAAAAAAGGAGAGCTCAGTCAGTCCCATTCCCAGCTGGAGTACATACAAGAAGTGCTGGCAGTGTATGCCTTAGATCTGCAGTCCAACAAAGAGTCTGAATATAGGACAGTGGGTTACATCCAGTGACTGGGTTGGCCATGAACTTCCCAGACCGTTTAACTGAGGCGACAAGAAGGGACAGACACAAGAAAGATACATGACATAAAAAAATCAGAAAAACAGAAATGCAGCCACAGGATGAAACCTATCACGAGATCCATAATGATCTGTTTTTCCACCTCTGCCTTGGTATCACCTCTTATTTTTCCTTTTTCTCTTTCTCTGCCTCCAATTTCTCTGGCAAAACTCTCTGTCTTCTCCCTCACCCCTGTGCTTTTCTTTCCTGATTTCTGTTTTAACAACTAATTCTATGAACACATTTTCAAGTTCAGGATTACACATCAGGATTTTTTGCAAACTATTTTTAGAGAATTTTTTTTCAACAAACAAACAGTGAGTGTTTAAGAGTTAATATCAGGCATTTTCATCTTCTGGTAATGGTGAACTAGTTTATTGCAAATGAACTCTCCCACCAAAAACAAGAAAAAATGGACAACACACAGACACACGTATACACATAATTACATCTCTTTATCTCTCTTTATCTCTGAATAGATAGATAGACAATTTTTATCCTTAGGAATTGGGAGCTTTTAAGGCAGTGAGGATAACAAAAGTCAAAATTTCCAAGATAAAAGAAATATAGAGAGGTGGAAAGCTGAGCCCAATGTCCTAGACAATTTTTTCCCCACTATATACTGATGCACAAGCAGAAGCTAAGAGGCTGAGAGGGAGAACAGATCTTCTGGAAGAGCTGGGTAGCAAAAATTGAAGTTTAGGCCTCACCAACAAGGAGTCCTCCAAAAGACCCCAGGCTTTCAGCTGGGACACCCCAAAGGGCCACACTTTTGGTGTAGGGCTAAATTGGAGTTAGACTGAACTTAGCAAAAACTAAAGTTCATTTGATAGTTTAAAATTATCTGTCCCTACCTTAAGTGCCTACAAAATTAACAACCTAAACCAAACCAAAGACAGGAAAGAGGAAAAAACTCCAGAGAAATCCAGATCCAGTAGTTATCAGGCACAGACTCATAAAATAACCATAATTAATATATTTAAGAAGATAAATAATAAGAGGATTTCAGCATATAATTGAAATAAAAAATAAATTACAGAAATGAAAAGTATAATATTTGAAATTAGGAACACAATAGATGAGGTTAGTATCAACCTAGACATAGCTGAGGAGGGGATTATTGAACTGGAAGACAGATCAGAAAAAAAAAAAAATTATATCTAGACTGAAGCATGGAGAGAAAAAAGGATGGAAAAAAACCCCCAAAACCAAAAAATAACATATAAAATATGGGGCCGGGGGTGGGGGGCTGGGGAAGTTCTAGAAAGAAAGAAAAGAGAATTTTCTAAATCTGAACAAAAATGTCATTAGACAGAGTTAAAAGTATTGTGAACTCCAGATGGAATAACACAGAGAAAACACCACTTAGGCCATTCACAGTGAAACTTCAAACCAAAATAAAGAGAATATCTTTTTTTTTTAACAACTTTATTGGAGTATAATTGTAAATAGTATGTTAGTTTCTGCTTTATAACAAAGTGAATCAGCTATATGTATACATATATCCCCATATCCCCTCCCTCTTGCGTCTCCCTCCCACCCTCCCTATCCCACCCCTCTAGGTGGTCACAAAGCACAGAGCTGATCTCCCTGTAAGAGAATACCTTAATAGTCTAAAGAAAATAGACATATTTCCTACAAGCTAGCAATAAGACTGACAGCCAATGATGAAGGTCAGAAACCAAAGTAATGACCTTCTAAAAGTGCTAAAAATAATAACTGACAACTGAGAATTCTATAACTTGTAAAAACATTGTCAAAGATGCAAAATAATGGCATTTTATGACAACCAAAACCTAAGATAATGTATCATCAACAGATACACACCGATGGAAATATTAGAGGGAGTTCCTTTGGCAGAGGGAAAAGGATCCCAAAGGAAAGCATGGAAATGTGGGAAGGAATAATGAATGCGCCACGGAAAGAGTAAATATGAGGATAAATCTAAATAAATATTGACTGATTAAAACAATAAAGATAATGCCTTATCGAATTGAAAACATGTAGAATTAAAATATGTGGCAACACAAAGAATACATAAAAGGCATGAGGGTGATAAATGAAGTAAAAGTATTCTAAGGTCCTTGCATTGTTTTGGAAATGTGAAAACTAATTAATATTAAATTATAAAAATCAAGAATAATTTTTAATATTTAGGGTAATCAACAAAAGAATAGAAAAGAAGAGAAAATCCATAATTAACAAGCTAATAAAAGAGAAATTAAGGCAAGGAAAAATGGAAAAGGAATGTAGAAATGTTGAAACAAATAGAAAACAATACTTAGATGGTAAATTTAAAACCTAATATGTAAGAAATAACTTTAAAGTTCGGTGGAGTAAATGCTCTAATAAAATACAAATATTATCAAGTTGTATTTCTGAGAAAAGCAACAACAAAATCATATGATATTTACTCTTTAAATATAAAAATGTTTAAAAGTTAAATGATGGGAAAATTATATCTTACAAACCCAAAACCAAGGAAATCTGGTATAGCTATACTAATATCAAACCAAGTAGACTTTAAAATAGGAATCATTACTAGATCTAAAATAAGAATTTCTTAATGTTCCAAATTCTAAATTTCTCTCTACTTAGTTAAAGCAAAATTGATAGAACTAGAAGGAAATATTAAAAAATATACAATCACTTTCATATACTTCACTCAGAAACTGATAAAAACAAATAAACAAACATTAGTAAGGATACCAAAAAATTGACATGATTAACAAATTTAACTTAAATGACATCTATAAAACTACACACTCAACACCAGCAGAATGTATATTCTTTACAAATGCCCTTTAAGCATTGACCAAAATTGGACATATGCTGAACCATAAAACAAGTATTAGCCAATTTGAAAGACTGAAATTATTTAAAATATGTTATCTGATCACAGTAGTATGAAGCTACAAATCAATCATTAAAAACATTTTCAAGTCCCCACATATTTGAAAATTAGTAACACACTTCTACATAAACTGTGATCAAAGAAATCATAATGAAAATTGGGGAAAAAATTAACTGAATGTTAATAAACATATAACTATCAATACTTGTGAAATACATCAGCTAAAGTTATGCTTAGAAAGAAATATATACCCTCAAATGTGTATACTAGAAAAAAGAAATGTTGAAAAATTAACTCTCTAAAGTAGAAAAGAAATCATAATGTGACAGCAGGAATCAATGAAATAGAAAACAAACATGCAATGGAGAAATTCAATAAAAGCAAATTTTAATTATTTTTTAAATACTAATAGGATTAACAATAAAGCAACACTGAGAGGGAGAGAGGGAGAGAGAGAGAGAGGGAGGCATTAATTACCAATATCAGAAATTCAAATGGTAAAGCCTACAATTTACAATTAAAAAGAAAATAAAAAGATATTATGAACAATTTTATGCTAATAAATGGGCACATGTCTAGAAAATACTTTGCATGATAGTGTGCTAAGCTAATTATTAGCTTGATATTAAACTATCTTAAAGAATAGGTTTTAGATTCATACTCTGTATGGGTCTAAAATGATCTCTCTTAGGACTATTCAGAATACCATTCTAGTCATTTTCTGCCCCTCATTTTGACAACTACAGGGCATTAGGAAATCCTTTAAGAGCTGTAGTACAGAATTAGCCCTTGTGGTTTTACTTACAAAATTACATACGGAGATGTTTTAGACAGTGACAACACAGAGGTTCGATGACATGGTGAAGGAGAGAATAAAAGCAGGGAGTTGAGAGTACTACATTATCCCAACCCTTCAAAGAGTTGCTTGGTATACATGCCAGGTCTTTGCCGAGGTCCAACAGGCCAAAGTGCCACAAATTTACTGTGACGTGTCTGAATGTGTTTTCAAAGAAAAATGAACATTTGATACAAAAGGTATTCTTCCCATCTCCCTGCAGTCTCTTTCTGAATCTTTTTCGGTTTCTCTATTTCTTCCCTCTCTGTGTATGAAAGACTTTCCCAAGTTCCATCTTCAGCCTGGTCTTCTTACATTAAACACAGTCCCAGTTGACCATTCTTTATGGATCACTCCCCAAAACCTCTAAGTGTGGCTTCTCCAATGAACTCAAGACACACATCAAATCATGACACCCCTCACTGTTGAAAGTCCTCGACCCATGATTCAAACAATTCTGCCACTCAACTCCAAATGACCATCTCAGCTTTTACTGTTATTATGCCCTCCTACCCCACCTAGCAACCAAAGAGCCCCTCTTTCCTGTCACAACGGCATCTGCACAGGTCTACAAACTTTCTTTGCCCGCTTCTATTCACTCTCATACTCACTCCTCTCCCAGAAATGCCCTTTCCTCCTGGATCCACCTCTCACATTCTTCCTCATCTTTCAGGGGCTAGTTCAAATTCCATTTTATCTGAGAAGACTTTTTATATCAATTGCCCTGTTCTCTCCCTTCTCTGAAGCCCCACAATAATATTCACCTTTGCTAGATGAGCGCTCACTCATCCCATTTATATTTTTAATAAATGAGTTATTTAAATTGTTTTTTCTACTAGATGACTACAGTGGGGACCACCTTTTATTCATCGTTACTTTTTCTCAGCTCTTTGACCATGTTTATACAATGTAATTAATAGAATCCTTTGACTTTTGAATTTTTTCTCTGAATGTGCATTTTGCTCATGCAGATCCCTATGCCTAAACTGTTTCTCTTCCCCTGGAAAAATCCTACTTATTCTTTAACATCCAGCACTTATGTCGTTTCCTTAATGAATTCTCCCCCCATTACCACACAGAGCCATGTTCATAACTTTTATATGTAAAATATACTTTTATTAGAATGTCTGAAAAGTATTTCTCACAAAGACATGATTCATTTGGCACTAAACTTGTGATGTGAAAGTTGAATTATGCGTACGTATGCTTATTATCATCTTGAAACCTATTTTATTGTGTGTCAGGAGATATTTATTGTGGTAATGTGAATAACGGCAAATCTACATAATGTTGAAGCATATTTCAAAGCACCTTTGATTACCTGCAATTTTTTTGTATATTTAATTAATTTTGACTAAATGTTACAACCAGATTGTGTGAGAAAAAAATATATTCCCACTAATATGCATCTTCTAGAACAAAGCTTTTGAGGGCAAAGGCAGTTGCCACAAAATTGCAAAGTCAAAGGGAAAGTGTACAAGAATAGTGCCAGGAACCTCAATCAATGGTTCAGCGAGATTGCTTTGGCTAAAGGTAAGTGTCTTGGGAAGAACTCAAAATTTTTTTTTTTTTGTACATGGGCTTCTCAGTGTTGTGGCCTCTCCCGTTGCGGAGCACAGGCTCCGGACGCGCAGGCTCAGCGGCCATGGCTCACGGGCCCAGCCGCTCCGCGGCATGTGGGATCTTCCCGGACCGGGGCACGAACCCACGTCCCCTGCATCGGCAGGTGGACTCTCAACCACTGCGCCACCAGGGAAGCCCAAGAACTCAAATTTGATCCATGTGGTGATGCTCTGGGAACAGCACTCCACCAAAAACTGAGAGCATACACGTAAAGTTCTGAGGAGTTGAAACCCGACCTTCAACCAAACGCAATATTATTCAATGACAGAAAAATTGTAACTCACTGAACATTTTTGATCCAGACCCACATCCAACAGTTGGATGTGTATGAACAGCTAAACAGTGTATGTTCTGTAGCAGGCACTCCTACTACAATCTAGAATTTGTGCCATTATACCATACTTTAATCTTATCCTGGGTCACATTTCTAGATAGGTGATGGTTTGAGATATTTGACTAAGTCGGTAGTTAAAAAAAAAAAAAAAAAAAGCAATGTCACTTTCATTAGAGACATATTTTAAAAGATGAGTTGAGTTGCTATATCTCATCCTCTACTGGTTTTCTTCAAAAACTCATAAACCTTGTTCAAAACACTGGGACGGAGTGAATGGAAAGACAAAGGACAGCTTTTGCTGTAGAAGTCACAGTTGAAATGGGAAGACAGAAAATATGCATGAAACTATAAATAACGATAGGAAATACCAAAAACGAAATATGTAGCTTGTGAAAGTTTCTCTCACATGAGAAGAGATTTAGCAGATTGCTAGGATGGGAAGGAAGAGGTAATCATTCTCTGGGGGAATGGCACACATTCTCAGTCAAGAGGCAGCAACAATCAATGTCAGACCAAGTATAAGTCAGAGAAAGAATGCAATGTTCTTCATTTAATTTTCTTAGATAATAGACTCATGAAACTTACCAGTTCCAGTGTCAGCTTACACACTATACGTTCGTGGTGCACGTATGTAATTTGGGTTCTCATCTTTTCTGACAGTTCTCCCATGAGTTATTCTTCTAACTGGCTGAGTGTAATTCTGCCAAAGTGATTCCATAGGCAGATATCAATGACTGATTTTGTATAAATTACCCAGCAGTTTTAGATTCTGAATTTTAATCTGGTGATAATTCTGCATTGATAAATGAGGTTGAATTTCAATGGGGAAACATGAAATACATTTCCTCGTATTTGTGAAAATAATTCTGGTCAAAAAGCATATGACCCAATCTTAGTAGGTAATGAGGTATGAATCATTTCAACAGAAGTTTGAGAAAGTTGCTTTAAAACCGAAATGACTAAGGTTTTTTTTTTTCTTTCCTATTTTCCTACAATAGATCTTCAAAGCTAGATACATACCACAATACTTATCCAACATGAGTGTTTTTGATTGAAGAAATATCTTTAACAGAAATAGGGTGTACCAAGAATTTTTTGGTTGTGTCTTTCTTAAATTGATGGTTAGTTTTTTTCCATAGCTAACAATTTGGGATAAATCTGAAATATTCATTTAACAGTTTTAAACCACACTTTCTGTGGAGAGTTTCATTCATTCGTAACCCAATAAATCATCTGGTGTTTATTGAATGCCTGCTTTGTGCTCAGCTCAAGCCTCTGTTTATGTGAAATTTGAATAAAAAACTGCATCCTTGGCCATGAAGAGGCTGTAGTCCAATTGGGAAGACAGTCAGCACACAGAAATTGTAGCAAACTTGACCACACCCAATAGAATCAAATTTCTGAGAGTGTGGAAAAGGCCTCAGGTGTGATTTTAAAAAATGAGAAAAAAATTTCATTCTGAGGGAATCCCAGAAACTGAACAAACAGAATTCAGGAGGTGAAGAGTGTTCCAAAGCCAAGGAGCAGCACTGACCTCCCCCCATCATGTCCCAGAGCAGAGGTGATCCTCGCTCCAGCAACGCCAGGCACACTGGTCTCCACGGCATCCCTGCACTGCACACAGTTCCACAGGCCATGTCTTTACAATGTACTCTCAGCCCCTTCTCTCATTTCCACGTGCCCAAAAAGTATTCCTTCAAGGTCTACTTCAGATGCTGCCTCTTCCATCATGATTCCTAACTGACCCAGCTGTTTTCTTTCATGAACTCTTAGTCTGCACCTTTCTTATTGAAGGACTATTTTTTACTTTGTATCATAGATCTTGGCATCTGAGTCTTAGGTTCTCACTTTTTTCCAAAAGCATCTTGACCCAAAGTGATTCTTCTTTAAACAGAGCCTAATAAGGGCTACACAGTTAGGATAACTTATTGAATGAATGGCTATGATAGAAACTAATCAACATATGTGGAATAAACTGTAAATTACATATTTGCCTTTATACCCACTTAAGTGATACTTGATAAACCAGGTGAAGTAACACTCCAGGTCTTTGAGCAGAAAAGAAGATCTGCATGAAGGTTACATACAAGAAAGAATACAACCCGGTCTAGGGTGTTAGTGAAAAGGATTTGGTCCCAACTGTGAGGTCACAAGGGCAGGACCAGGCTATTGGTGGTGGTGTTAGGGGACAGAATGAAACTACATGATTTGGTAGATATAGGGCATCAAGTTGGTAGATAATGAGTTTGGTATATTTCTAATTTTTAAGTTCCGTAAAAGTTTGGACAATGTTTTGTGTGTCATGTTAGACGTCAAAATATTAAGCAGTGATTTGCAAGTGAAAGAGGATCACCGAAAAGAGGACTGCTAAACTCTAATCCCAGCCTGGGTTCCCAGCTGTGAGATGTTGAACAAGTTACTTGACATCTCTTATCCTCAATTTACTCAAACATACACTGGGGATAGTAATGTTAAGCTCTTTTGACTGCTCTGAAGAAGCAAGAAAAAGTACACAAAAGTGCCTACTGCAGTGTCTGGTACATATTAGTCAGCTGGTTAAAGGTAATTCTCAATGAATGTTTGCTGAATTTATAAACAAATACATTAGGGTGGAGGTGGAAGGGAAGGAGCAAAGAAAAGACACACAGAAGGAGTGAAGAGGCCATGGGAAGAGAACGAGAATAGTTCAAGGTCAAGAGAATCTATGGGAGATTTCAATGTCCTCTAATTGCTTTAAAAGGTGGCAGAAGACTACGCCAAAGAGGTGAGCCTCTGTGAAAAAGGAGTTAGAACGAACAGAGTTCATTGTTGTGATCATATAAAGCATACCACAAAATGAAATCGACGCATCTTTAATACGAATAATTCTTGTTGGTTCATTAGGTGTGAATTGTTTGGTATTAGGTATAAATAGTTTGCAGTTAAAATAATTGACTGTTACCATTTATGGCTGCATGGCTTAACTGAGCACTTGGTAGAATTAGTTAAGGAAAAAATAATGAACCAGGCAGAGGCCTTAGACTATACAGCCATCTGAATAACAAGAGCATGGGGGTAAGGAATAGCCAATGACATGACACATCATTCACTTAAAGAACATGTCTCTCTTAGAGAACAGACTTGTGGTTGCCAAGGGAGAGGGAGGGTAAGGGAGTGGTGGCTTGGGAGTTTTGGGTTAGCAGATGTAAACTATTATATGTGGAATGGATAAATAACAAGGTCCTACTGTATAGCACAGGGAACTATATTCAATATCCTGTGACAAACCATAATGGAAAAGAATATAAAAAGAATGTGTATATATAGCTGAATCACTTTGCTATACAGCAGAAATTAACACAGCATTGTTAATCAACTATACTTGAATAAAATGAATTTTTTTAAAAAAAAGAACATGTCTCTTGCTTCTGCACACCCCATTTTTTTCTAAAACTCCTAAATCTTAAAAGAATGAAGGGCAAGGAGTTTGTGGCATGAAACCTTTTAGGTTTCCTCAGGATATAGAAGACAATTTGGGTCAAAGAAAATGCCGGTTAAATACATCTGCACCATATGATTATACCCCAGAATACCTATTGACTGAATATCTGTATTGTATGCTATCCTCTTCATACCTAAACGGCTTGGACTAAGAACTAATGCATGGCATTCAAGCCAGCCTCTACCCTTATATGTGTCTGAGTTCTTATTCCTGAGCCTGAGCAAATTAGGCCCTACTTTACCCATCAGACTCAGTACTCCTTCCTTGAACTTGCCCTCAGAATCCACCTCAACTCATTGCTCTAGCCAGTCAACTACAAATGGATTGGAATCAGCCTCTAAGTTAAAACCTATTTGTTATCCTTCGTTCAGATATTTATCTGCCTTAAGGCAGGCGTCTGTAACACATGCTCTCTAAAATTCATGTCTCGTTCTGTGAGCCTTAAAACTCTCAGTTCCAATCATCTAATTAGCAGAACAAGGTCATGATTATATATAAGAAGAAAACTCTTGAGTCTTGAAGCCTTAAGGTAAATCAAGTTCCTTAATTTATGTCTAGGGTTGCATGGATAACTATAACTTTATTTGGGTATCTTTAGGTCCTTCTAATTGTGCATGTGTGCATATGTGTTTATAGAATTACTTCCTATTTAATTTTACCCATGTTCATAATTTTATCCCACATTTACTTTCATAATCACTTTTTTATATTTTTTATTCTAACCGTCGAGTGTTTCTGAACTGACCGGTAATTCAGTCTGAAGTCTTCTAATCATTCCTCTTGGCATTACTAATCAGTCTGGAATATGGTGATAGTAACACACTTTTTGACCCCCTGGCACTATGAATGATGATACTCATATCACCTTTAAGGAGAGCACACCTGGCTGTTCTCTCTTCAACACACTGGGCAACAATCTGAGAAGTGTTTAAACATCAAGTATTCCAGAATTCAAAGCTAGTTTATGATCTTTCATAAACTTTATATATTTTGAAAGGTTTTTTCTTCTTTTTTATAATGTCCTTCCTTTCCTCAATGTCATCCCTCAAATATTCCTGATTCTCCCTTTCACACAAAAGACCTCAAAGTCGTAGGTGTGCCTCTGTACTTATAGTCCTTTTTGCTACTCTTTATTTTTTCTTTCCCAAAAGCCATCATGGATTATTCTCATTATATTTCTTTCCAATTGTGTGCAATATTTTCCTCAAAGTTACCTTTAAGCAAAGAAGCTATACTATGTACCTATTTACCATTTCTTCCATGACACCAAAATAAATAGAGTAGAAGGTCTAAATTCTTTTGGTTCTGTAGAATACACATGCATGGCTCCAAGATTTTAGCACTTTCTGTATTGAAGGGCTGTTAGTAATGAACTAAATTCACCTAAAACATAGAGCAAAATTAAACTGTATTTCAAATAATTTTACTCTTTTTGTCATTTTTTCATTGCATACATTTATTGAATGGTATTAAGGAATGGTCTGAATAAATATTCAGTGACTAGAATGAACACATAACATTTTGGGGGTTAATGGGAAGATTAGCCCGGCTGAAACAGAGTGCTTAAAGCATTTTAAGGAGGAGTAATTTAGGTGTAAAGTGTAAAAGCAACCAATCACCATAGGGTATTACAGCTTCGAAAAGATGGGCACCCCTAACTGTTACTTGGGTGTCTTTACAACATTTTAATTTTCATGGGTCAGGGGGTGGGGATCTTGCTAAAGTTTCTACAGTTCATCTTAAAATTAAACACTCTGGAGACCATTCTTTAACAACTCCTTTGGGTCATTCCAAAACACCTCTGTTATGGAGATTAATACTCTGGTTCTGAGCCAAAAGCATGGTTTTCAGATGTTACAATTACCTGTTCAGCTTCTCAGGGGCAATTACTTGAAAGGAGTAAATGCTCTGGCTACAATTGCCTCTGTGAGAGTCACAGTAATTGCCATTCATCAGGGCAGCAACCTGCTGAGGGCATCCATTCATAAACTCTGAGCCATCAATAAACTGGAACTTCGGGCCCCTGGTGCCAACATGCTTTACACAATGAAATATTATTACCGGCAATTAGGTAAACAATGAGCCAACCCGGAAATGGAAGAGAGATTGCCAATGACTACCTTAGCACGTCATCCACAGATGTCTTAAATCTTTTCCTGCAAGAGAAATACCTTGGGATAACTCTTTCTACACCACCAGCATCCAACCTATGACAAAAACTTTCACAGATTAAAGAATAAAGAAAGAGGGAAATGTTAACAAGTGAGTTTTTGTTTTAATCAGGACATGTGGTGTGGGGCAGTAGACAACAGCTTTCATATCATAGCTATCCATAGATATCAGATACCAGCTACCTTTGCAGGGGCTGCTGTAAGGTAGGGTTGGGGAGGAAGGGGGCCATGTAACTGGACTCAAGGCAGCTAACTCCACAGCCACGGTCCTGGGACAAACTGCTTAACAGTGTTCAGGGAATCTATGTTAATGAAAGCTGGTAATTTGTGAAGTGCTTAAGAGTTTAAAAAGATTTTGCCATCCATGATGAAATTTGATCACCATACTATATCAGTGAGTACATGGGGTGGACATCATCTTTTCTGTGTTATTATTGTCGTTTTTAATTAGAGGAGAGAATTGAGGGTCAGAGACACTAAGTAACTGCTCAGATTACTGAGGTCACTTTCAGACCAGTGCTGTTGTCTGCTTTGGTCAGGTTCCCCCGATTAAGGTGCTCAGACCAGTTTAGAAGCACGTTTCCAGCTCATCCCAAACCTACCACTTAGCCCTTGGGCCCCAGCTCCTCTCCCTCAGGGCCATTCCTCTCCCAGGGCTCTGACTTGAGGGCACAGGGCGACATGGCAGTCAGGGAGAGCGGGAGGAAATTGTGGTGAAGCTCTGCTTCTCATGCTGAAGCTCGAAGACCAAGGGGTGAAACCCAAGCCACCACCAGCAGCTTCAGACAAACAGAGACAGGGCTGTAAAAGTTATTCAAACTGACAAACACAATGGTCAGGTTGAAATGCAGTCAGGAAGTTGACATGTGGTGAATATTGGGGATGTTTTATGAAGTGAAAAAGAAAGTAACCCCAGAACCAGATAATTCTAGTCATTTTTCTGTCTGAGTTGTAATTGATGAGTCCCTCATCGATACTCCTGTTGTTTTTACCCAAATAAATAATGCCACTGAAAGCAGTTTGATGGGATACGAGAGTACTGCTAAAACGGGGGAAATCTGTGACAGCAGAAGTGGTGGGAGGTCAGGAATTTTTAAAAGGCACCGTTAGAGAAACCATGTGGTTTGGGGTATGTTCCTAAGGTAAGGCAGTGGCCCTTACCCAGGAAATTCTTTTGACTGATAAATCATATTTTATTTTTATACGACCCAAGTTTATTAAACTCATTTTATATATCAAATAAGTTTAGGATCGATAAAATGTATTTCTGAAAACTAAGCAGGAAGTGGCAGTCTAGCGGTTAGAGCACAGGATGGAGACCCAGGAGTTCTTTATTTTATTTTCACCTCCTCCACCGCAAGCTCACGACTTAATGTGATCTGGGCAGAAGAGCAAATGATTTTTCTTCTCTTTCTCTCATTGGAAAAACAAAGTAAAACAGAAACAAAAACACAGACTTTTTCACCCTTTTCGAAGCACTTACCCTATTCATGCTTGCTTGCTCCTCTTATTTTCCTTTTTCTCCTTTCCTTTGATTTGTAAGCCAACTCAAATGTCTAGGGGAACCGTGGCAGGGTGTAAGATAGATAGATATTCTTTGTAGGTCTTTTAAGACCACTTCACATTTAAAAGAAAATGTCAAAGACAGGGCAAACCCTAATGAAAAGTTCAAACTATAATTTGACCTTCACTTAGAATAGAAACAGGGTTAAGTGAACAGGATCTTGAGAGCCAAGTATGTGTAAAGTATTCAAAAGAATTTCCTCTGAAATCTCAATAGAAAACTTTCTAAGATTGCCCTAACTCCTAGGTGTGGGATTCTTAGACTCAAGAGAGGAAATAAATATTAGAAAATAACTATGAAATAAAATACTTCCCAGGCTCAAGAATATCCTGGTGTAGTCCATGTCTAAAATTAGGCAAGTAAAACAAGTCATTGAAGAATTACTTTAGATTTTTAAAACCATATTGGAATTAGGAAACATTTTCACAAGAAGATGTGATTTACTTTTTCACTACTTTTCTGTGAGTTTAAATGCCTCATTATTTTCTCCCTCATTAGGTTATAAACTTTTGAGAGCAAGGACTATAGGTTTTATTTATTATTGATTTCCCATAGCTTCTGACAGTGTTGATTGACAGTCTGAAGTGTTTGACTCTCTAAGCTAAAGGATTTTTCCCTGATGGAAGTACGAAAATTTCCTATTTTTCTTAAAAAGAAAATGACATCACAGACATAAATTGATATAGTATCGAAATTATCAGGAATCTAGAACATCAAATATTTTATTTTATATTTATATTTTATAATATTTATTTTATAAAATTCACAATCTTGTTACACAACGAGCGTCTTTAGAATGAGTTGAAAGAATCTCTCTGACTTTTTAGATTTTAATCTAATCTTTGCTATTTTATATTAACTCCAGTTAAACATGCAATTTTCAAAGTTCTTTTGTTTGTTTGTGAATCTAAGTGCCAATTACACATGACTAGTTATTTGCGTTTAGGGTCTTTATCGAAAATCCTGGACTGGAGGGAGTTTCGGAGACACGGAGACCCTAGGTTGCACTGAGCCTACTGGTTTATTGGATTGTACCCTGTAGCACTTAAATCTCCAGCACAGAATTTGAGATTAACTACTCACAGTTTTACATCCTTATCTATTGCTCATGGGTGGATATTGTTTTCTGAAATAGATGATAAAGGTCCCTGAATGTGGCTCTTACAGGATCAGTAGCATGTAACACAACTCTGAAGGGTGAAAGCCATCTCATTTATCCAAGATTTCACAAACCAGAGTACAGCAGCTTGATAAAACATAACAATTTTTTACCTTGTACTAATAAAATTGTGTGGAGTCTGCGTGTGTGAGTAACTAATGATACGTGAGAAGTGACATGCTGAAGACTTCTAGGTACAGAAAAATAAGATTTTTCATTGTGTTTTTAAATGCATCTATTAGTCACTTATTTTAATTGTTAGTTGTGCATTCCCTCACATGAAGAGAAATGCTTTCAAAACATGTTCCTGACTCAATAAGAAAATGTTCAACTCTTACCTTCTGATTTGTCATTAGGAACAGTGTGACCATCACTTATGCGTCACAAGATTGGTAAGCAAAATTAACCTCGAAGAACAAAGTGTTTATGATGCTGAGAGAACAAACACAATTCTCTACAACAAATTGAATGACATTCTAATTAATGTCTCAATGATTCAAGTCACTCGTTGTTGGAAGATAACTATTAAAGTAAACCTTTAGTATCATAAGAAAACTCTTCGCTTTTTCACTCAAAATAGGCTGAGATTCTTTTATGATGACTATAAAATGATTAACTATAGATATAACTTAAATTTTATGGCAACAGGCATGTAATTTTTTTCTCTCATATTATCTCTTTTCCCCCCCAAAAAAGCTCTACTTAATCCAGTGCTTCAGATTTTCTAAAATCTTGTGTCAGCAGCTTTTTCATTAAAGGTTTTGATTAGGTAGCTTTGCAATTTATGGTTCATGAATTTATACTGTGATTGTAGTCATTATTGAATCAAAGACTTTGTGGCCCGTAGTAAATTATTTCCATGTAATATGTTCTTTCCATTTCTCAAGATATTGTCACAGGTAGCCAGACTCTTTCACCCATTTTCCATGAATAAGGATGGCATTTGCTCCTGGCAGCCATTCTGTGACCAAGAGGAGAATCAGCCTGAGAAGCTGACACAATGGCATCAGAGCAAAGAGATGATTGCCCTACCTCTAAACCTCCTTTAACACAAGTAAAATAATTTTATTATTATTTCAGCTTAAGTTTGACTTACAGACAAGAGTAAACTAAGACAATACTCAAAGACTTACAGACAAGAGTAAACTAAGACAATACTCAAAGAAAAAGAGAGTAAAGGGGTAGCACAGAGAAACTACTCAAATTACAATTTTTCCTGAAGTCTTCCATGATTATTGACTAGATTTGACCCAACTTATTCAAAGATAGGAGTTAAGATAAAAGCAATAATCACAAATCAAAGAGACAAACAATAATAACTCCAGAGGTAGTTGCAAGCAAGAGTTGTAGGTTGCTCTAGTGGTGGTCCTGTACTTACCAGCTACTGGGGCTATTGTTAAAACCTTGGATTTCCTCTACAATAGATGAGGTGTATTAAGCTTTATTGTATGAATCAAGTAATTTGTTATCTACTGCATTCAGAATGTGGTTCCTTTGCATCACCAAGAGTTGAAGCAACCTGTTACTTAATTTTGTTTATTTCTACATGGCTACCTAAGAAGAAAGAGAGAATCATTTCTCAGCCTTCATACAATACTAACAACCACTCAGGTGATCGCCTTAGCTTAGTGCTGAAGATTTTCCTTGCATCATCATTCGACTCATCCAATTAATGGATAACACCTTTGTGCTTTGACGGTTTCTAAGCTAAGTATATGCTTTCTGTTTCCTTCATAGATGGCCAATGGCTGTTGACTATTAACATGTACAACATTCTTTTTTTTTTTTCTTCTATTTTTTAGTAAAGTATTTCAATAACTTTTTTTTAAGGCAGCAGATAGAGCAGTCTGGAATCAGGTTGCCTGGGTTTGAAACCTAGTTTTTACTCACAAACACTTGGACAAGTGGAAATGTTTCTGTGCATTAATTTCCTCAATTGTAAAATAAGGAATAAGTAGAATCTATCTCATAGGATTGCTGGGAGTATATCATGAATAAATATATATAAAGCAATTAGACTAATACCTCACACACCATAAATAATTAGCTATTCATTCATTCAACAAATAACTCATTGAAATCCTAATATGGATAAAGTGTTGTCCTTGGACTTGTGAGAATGCAAAGGTAAAAGAGTCTGTCTCTGCCTTCAAGTAGTTAACTGTCTAGTATGGGAAACAGGGCACAAACACAAATAACAGCAATGTTGGATAGTATTAAAAAATCACGTAAGTCTATTATATATGAAGAGGCGACAAGACATAGGTGGGTCAATGCTAGTATTGTTTTTCCCTTGTATTCATGTAATTTACATAGTGTTGTGATTTAGCATTTTTCTGTTGCTATTTAGATTCTTTGGTCAAAACTTGCTTGCTCGTTTCCTGTTGCCTGTTTTCCTATTTATCCACATAGCAAAGTGGCACAGGGTATTACAAAAGCAAACAAGGATGCTAAAGAAAGTACCAAAACATAGAAAACATATTGTGGCCTTCTCCCTGTTCACTAATTGAGTAGAACTGACCATACCCTCATTTGTGACTCATTGTACCCTGCAAATACTAAATTTGAAAGATCAAAGATCACATTCTGTTGAGTTTTGAATCCTAAGTATCTAATGAAATGTCCCTGATTTCAGGTCAATTAGAATATCACTTTCTCCTGGTCACAGTGATTGGTTCAGAAAAAGGGAAAATCACCCAAATTAGACTCAGAAATTTTCTGCTAGAACAATTGTTGAAAGATTCATTCTGTCTACTCATTCTGCCAAGCTGTTGGAATATGAGATGGAGTTGCCAACAACCATCTTGCTGCCACCTGGAGAAAGTCTGAGAAGGAAGTAGAGGAGAGGCAAGAGAGAGGGAGAAAACTGACAACACTGAAACGCCGGATTTGGCTGGGCTTGACCCACTAGTTGGCCTTCTCAGTTAAAAAGTAAATACACTCCTTCTTTGTTTAAAACCAGTTTGGATAAGGATGCTGTTTGCTCACTACAAGACCCAGAGTATGTGTTATTCTTATTATTCACAGGATTTTTTGTCAGTAAATATTTCTAAAACATAGTCTTAGTCTTTGAATAGTTATGCAAATGAAACGATCATCAACATTTCCATCACCCCATCCCAACCACAATTCTCAACTTTGTTATTTGCATAGAGCTTTGCACTTTACAAAGTATTTCTTCTCTCACACTGGATCCTAATTACAATCCAATCATCAAGTAGGGAAGCATTAATACTTTATGTGCAAAAAAATTAAGGCTTTGATCAGTTAAGTAACTTGCCTAGCTTAATTCATTTAGTAGATGAATACCTGTTTTCAAAAGCTTAATTTTCCATCATAAAAATAAATGTGTATTGACTTAGTCTTATAAGTCTTATATGAAGCAACAGACCCAGATTTACCCTCTCAAGTTAAACAACTGGAAAACCTGGGTGTGGGGGGAATATACACGGTTGACAACCTGGGGGTTAGTGGTCTCAACTACCTGCCCAGTCGAAAATCCACATGTAACTTTACAGTCAGCCCTTTGTATCCATGATTTCATAGGTATCTACAGATTCAACCATCCACGGGCTGTGCAGTACTGTAGTATTTATTGAAAAAAATCCATGTATATGTGGACTCCCGCAGTTGAAGCCCATGTTGTTCAAGGGTCAACTGAATATATACAGAGAGATAGATAGATAGATAGATAGATAGATAGATAGATAGATAGATATAGAAAGTTTCAATAATTTTCAGGCAGCACAACCAGAGAGCTATAACCTCTGAGAGAAGAGAAACAAATAAGATGAAGCATACAGTCATTCAAGCCTAATGCCTGGAGGCTCTTTCCAGGCTGCGAATCAGGGAAGAAAAATACAAAGTGCCTTACAGCCTTTCTGAGTTGAGAAAACAGTTCAGGGAGGCCAGAAAGGAGGGTATTTCAGTGAAAGACTGCTCCCTGCACAAAGACAAATCTCCAAAGATCTGCAGAGGAAACCTTCTGTTTCTGGCTGAGTACTAATCAGTGCCAGTTGAGAGAAAATAATCCAAGTTCAGAGAAAAAGCCACCAGAAAGCAGTAGGTAGAGCAATTCCTGATGCTCACATCCATCTGAGAGTAGTCTGAGTTCCCACCAGCCAGAGTGGAAAGACATTAGATTACAATAATAGGGTAGAATCCTCGATAGGGTTATGCACTGGTGGTGGACTGAATTAGCCCTAGACCAAAGGATCCTCTGCTTCCATTCTAGAAAAGTTTAAAAGCAAGTCTCAACATGATCTAATTGATTTTAAGTAACCTAACTGCACACCAAAGCAAAATTCAACCCTATTTAAAGGAATACAATATGGTCCAACTACGAACAATAGAGAATTTACACCGTCCAGCATCCATTAAAAATAAAAATTACCAGACATGCAAATGTGCAGGAAAATATCATTTCTAACCAGGAGAAAATCAATCAAAAAATAAAACTGTCCTAGAAATGACGGAGATAAAGGAATTACCAGAAAAGCACATTGAAATAGTTATATGTTCCATATGTTTATGGAGGCAGACAAAAACATGAGCGTGATGAAAAGAAAAATTAAAGATATGAAAAAGACCACTTCTAAAGATGAAAAATAAAAATTAAATGGAAAATAATTTAGGTGAAATTAGCATTATATTAGTCACTGCAGAAAAAATACAGTAATAGACTCTTGAAAAAAATTATTGAAGTAGTAGAAACTATTAAGGCATGTTAAGTGAAACTACCCAAAATGCAACACAGAAAAAAAGATCAGTGACCTATAAGACAAAAACAAGCAGTCTAATACATGTGTAATTAGATTTCAGGAGAGGTGAGAGAAAGGAATAGAAAAAATATTTGAAGAAATAATGCTATTTTTAAAAATGTGATCTAAATAATCTGCCTACCAATATAAGAAGTATAAAGAATCTCAAGGAAAATAAATGTATGTGGTATACACACACACACACACACACAGAGAGACACACACACACACAGGAAAATTACTCAGCCATAAAAAAGAATGAAATCTTGCCATTTGCTACAACATGCATGGACCTAGAGAGTATTATTCTGAGTGAAATAAGTCAGACAGAGAAAGACAAATACTGTATGATTTCACTTATATGTGGACCTGAAAAACAAAACCAATGAACCAACATAACAAAACAGAAGCAGAGTTATAGATACAGAGAACAAACAGGTGGTTGCCAGAGGGGAGGGGGCTGAGAGGAGGGAGATTAATAGGTACAAACTTGCAGTTCCAAAATAAATGAGTCATGGGTATGAAATGTACAGTGTGGGGAATATAGTCAATAACTATATACTATCTTTGTATGATAACATATTGTAACTAGACTTTTGTGGTGATCATTTTGAAATGTATAGAAATAGCTGATCACTATGTTGTGTAACAGAAACTAACACAGTGCTGTAGGTCAATTATACTTCAAAAACAAACAGATGAACTCACAGAGAAAGAGATCAGATTTATGGTTAGCAGAGGCAGAGATTGGGTGGAAGCGAACTGGACGGAGGTTGTCAAAAGGTACAAGCTTCCAGTTATAAGGAAAATAAGCACTAGGGATGTAATGTACTACATGATAAATATAATGAACACTGCTGTGTGTTACATACAAAAGTTGTTCAGAGAGGAAACCCTAAGAGATCTCTCATCACAAGGAAAAAAATTTTCCCGTTTAGTTTTCTGTCAATATGAGATGATCACTAAGCTTATTGTGATAATCACTTCATGATGTATGTAAATCAAACCATTATGCTGTACACCTTGAACTTATACAGTGCTGTATGTCAATTATATCTCAATAAAACTGGGGAAAAAATGAACACTAATTTATGTAAAATGTTTGTTGGGTTTAAGGCAAAAGCCCAAAGATTGGGAATACATCTTCTTCCTGATAAAATGTATTGTCATTGTTGGAAATGTTTGTATTCTCTACCTTTGCTAGAAGGTTTTTCTAATCACCAAGGCTAGTGATGTATCTGAGTATAACGCAAGACGTCTTCTCTAATATCATTAGATGGTATCAGTCCATTATATGGTTTCCCTATGTTATTATATGGTTTGTCATAGTTACTGCCTTTAATATTTAGACCTATGGGTATAAGAGAAAGATTACTCTCTTCTGTCTGGATCAACACTCATTAAACTAGCCTTTACCTCTGATCACAATAATAATACATATCTAATATTTTAAAAGTCCGTAGAGATACTCACACAGGAATAATAGTTTCTTCTGCAGAAACGAATGGAACAGCTGAGGCTATAGGGTAATTTCATTTCATTGTTATACTTTGTTTCTGTTTTGTTGTGTAAGAATGTATTTATGTATCATTTTATAATTAAAAATGTAAAATAAAAAGGAAATTTAAAATTTGAAAAAATATGGTAAAGTAGAAAAATAAATTCTACATATTGCTGTTAATATTTTGTGTATTTTCTTCTAGTAACTTCTATTTTTATAAATGTGTAATTACATATATTTATAAAACTTTGGTTATACTCTTTCAATTCACTTTCTCATGGTTATATCGAATTCATTCACTGATCATAATTTATTTAACCATACTTCTATTGCTGAATATTTTTATGGCAGCGTAAACAATGTTACAAAGAACAAAATGAGCATAAATCTTTTTTAATATACCAAATTTTTTTGTTAGAGTACATTCCTACACGTGAACTTGCTGGCTCAACTGTGTATTTTTAAGGCTTTTGTTATATCATACCCATATTGCTCTCTAAAAAGCTGTTATCTTACATTCCTAAAATTAATTTATAATTGTCCTCATTTCCCACCACCCTTGCCAAAACTGAATATGATCATTTTTTTCACCTTTGTCAGTGTTACATGTGAAAAATCATTTCTTCGATTTTTTTTTGTGATGTAGACACTTTCTTGTGTTGTTCATAACTTGTATGGTGAGTAGCCAGTTATTTTCTTTTATCAATTTTCCTCTTATTAATGTACCTTATTAATTTATAAATTTCTTCATAAATAAGAACAGTTCTCTATTTTTACTTCATTTTTAAATTTTTACTAGTTTACCATTACTTTAGTTATGACATTTTATGAAAACAGTTTTTCATTTTTATGTACTTGAATATATTAACGTTTAAATTTTTGATTATTTACTTTGGGTATCTACCAAGAATCAGATTTATCTTCATCTATACATTATTATTTTATGAATTTAAAACTATATCCTCTTTAACATTTTAATCCATCTGCAGTTTTTAAAATTATTATGAGGTGGGATTCTCTGGTGGCGCAGTGGTTGAGAGTCCGCCTGCCGATGCAGGGGACACGGGTTCGTGCCCCGGTCCGGGAGGATCCCACATGCCGCGGAGCGGCAGGGCCCGTGAGCCATGGCCGCTGAGCCTGCGCATCTGGAGGCTGTGTTCCGCAATGGGAGAGGCCACAGCAGTGAAAGGCCCGCGTACCGCAAAACAAAAGAAAAAAAAATATATATATATATATATATATATATAATGAGATAAAAATTTCTAATTAATTCAACAAATTATGCCATCCTTCTTCCCAATTAATTAAGCCATTCTTTCTCACTAATGAAAATGGATTCTTTATTATATTAGAAAACACATTTTTTTTTCCTGGTTATCTAGGGCTATTTATTCATCACTCTTACTTGACTTATATATGCAAAGTAATACATTTGTGTTCAAATATGACATGAATTTCAAATTTTCGTCACAAGATATTCTCGAAGTAGCAACAATTTGGTTGAGTAAAATGATGAGTGTGTCTTGCGTCACTTTATCAGTTTTCTATTCCCTTCCATTAATTCATGTGTGCTTACACTAGTACCACACCAGAATCATTATTATACTTTGGATAACATGATATATAATTTTGAGAGCTCTCCTCATTATTTATTCTTTCATTGCCTTTTTTGTTTGCTTATTTTCACTTATTTATTCTTGCATAGAGGCTTTAGAATCCATTTTATTGTAATTGCTTTAAATTTGTACATTTATTTGGGGAAACTTACACCTTTATAATATTTGCATTCAGGAACATGACATACATCTGTATATAATCAAACCTAATTATATGTTTCTCAATAAAATTTTATACATATAGATACTCTCAATTTAATTGAGTTTATTCTTAGGTGTAATTTTATGTCTGTTTTAAAATGTATTTTCTTTTGTCATTTTATTATTCTAAATGGACTATTATTGGTAATTACCCCAGTGAGACTATCTTTGAAACCTCAAAATAGGTCAGAATTATTTTCATATAAGGGGGTCACTAATCCATTCTTATCAGGAAGAGATGGCTACCATAAAGGGAATAGATAGCAGAAAATACAATGTGACGAACTTGGAGGTGTTGTTCAGTCCGAAGGGAATAGACACTCATGAGCTTCAACAACTGTTGTTATTTAGGACTCTGCTTGGGCTCCTGATTTCACAAGAGAAGATAGAAATCTGGTTTTACATAAAATAAGTTCAGAGTTTCTGAGGATACATGAAAAATGATAGGAGCGCTCTAAGAAACTTAAACATACGAAAGTAGTAAGAGCCTAGTGAAAAAAGAGAAGTTTTGTAATACATTAATTTACTTACTCCAAAAATGTTTATAGAACACTTATTATGTGTCATATTTTGTGGAGAAAAATGATAAATGTGTTAGTCAGCTTGAGCTGATATAACAGATGGTATACACTAGATGGTTATACACTGGATAAACATTTATTTCTCACAGTTCTGGAGTCTGGAAAGTCCAAGAACAAGACACCAGCAGCTCTGGCATCTAATGAGCTTCCCTTGTTGGCAATACTCCATGTGTTATCATTCCATGTGAACTGTCAGACATCAATGCCAGGAAAGTAACACATCTATGACTCCACAAGAAGAAGACAATGGGAGCTCCACATTTGATACTTTTCCTGGACTCTGACTTATGCCCTTCTTCCCTTGGTTGGTTTTAAATCTGTATCCTTTCCATGTAATAAATTGTAAGCATGAAGATAATCACTTTCAGTGAGTTCTAAGACCCTTCTTGCAAATTATTAAACTTGAGGGTGCTCTCTTATGTTTCCCTTAAACTTTTTCAGCTGGCTTAAACTCTCATACTGGTCATTTGGGTTAACATTCTAAATAACTTGACCCTTAACCCCTTAACACACACACACACACACACACACACACACAGAAAAGGTATCAAGTAGAGTTTTTCAGTTTTCAGTGATATAGAGAGAAAAGCCATCAAGAAAATATTGTATCTCTACTTGAAGCAATTTTTGTTAATGACGTGGAGAAAGTAATTCTCTGAAGGTAAAATTTTTCCAGAAGTTTAATCTAATCAACTCTAATGAATTGATTAGCGTTAGATCAAAATGACAATCATGATTATAAGAATACCTAGTATTCTACATGTTCTAAATAAGGCCCGCTCAATGTGCTAAAATCACTTACAACTGAGATGACAGAACCATGTGGTAATCTTGGAAAATCACAGAAAAGTGCAAAATCTAGTTTCAAAAATGGATAAGGGAAAGAATTTTATAATTGTGCATAGATATATATCTATGGTAAAGTAAAAGAGATCAGATTTCGCTTTGATTGATAGTGAACGAGTTTTCCTAACTGATTCTTGGGAAGGACACTAGTCTGTAGTTTAGGTTCACTAATGATAATCTAATTCAGTATACAAACATCTCTCTGTTTGAAATCTGGGGCTGCTCTGAGAGAAATCTGATTCTAATCCAAATGACTCAGATAACACCTCTACAAAATAGTTCAAAATGATAAACTGGGTAATATTGAGAAGGTGATTAAAGAAGATGAAGTAAAATGGGTAGCCATTTTTAACATGGATGAAACAAGTTTTGGGGACAAGAGAGTATCCTTCAAATATCTGAACAGTCATTAATCAGAAACATGCATACTTCCACCTACATGGCAATGATGGGTGGAACCAATTCCAGGGTGCAATGAGCTCAATGTAACTAGAACTTTCTAATAACCGTAGCCGCCCAAGGGTGGAATGAACAAACAGGCATCCTTCAGGGGAGGGTGGGGAAGCATTTGTCTAAACATATGATGGGGACTTTGTATAGAACAATTAATATGGTCAAGCAGATTTTAATTTAGTAAGCTTTTAAATAAATGATCTTTAAAGTGGTTTTTTAAATGCGTCGCCTCTAATCACTGTCAAAACTTCAGATTTCATATCTTCAGATTTGTTTTCCTAGCCCAGGACAATTTAGAAGTAGTAAATTGGGGGAACGTAGTTACCAGAAATTATATAACTTTTATTGAACTCCTAATATGTTTTTTACATGTATTATTTAATTTATTCTTTCTTAATAGCAGAAAAAGTCTACTATTAAGCCAACTTTGTAATAAGAGAGATAAGGTCAGGCATTGAAATAACCAACCCAAGGTCAAACAGCTAGTAAGTAAAAGAGTACACATTCTGACCAACCCAGATTTCTCTACTTCTAATGGTCATGTTATTTCTCAAACCACTTCTTTCTAGTGGCAGGAGATGAGAGCCAACAAAAAGCCAGTGAAGGAATGAGAGATTTCTTATAAATCAGACCCAATATCTTACAAACCACAGCTGTCTGGGGCCATTTAGTGTGGGTACGAACAGCCTCTCCTATTTCAAAAAGCTCTTGAATGTGTTACTGATGAGTGCAACAATTAATTTATTTTCATATACATGCTCCACATTATCAAGAAAATATAATGGTGCATTCAGTATGCTATGTCTAGGAAGATCAATGCCATCGCCATTTTTAAGAAAAAAATTTTCTGTAAAATGTTCCATTGCTTCATAAAATTACATTGACTGAGGTTTGCATAAAAATCACCTAATCTGTTTTGTGATGGAGTTCAGAAGTTTGCCTGAATCAGCTGTAGACAATACAAGCATGTGATGATGTTATCAGGATTGTTTGGTTTCAAGTGCCAGAAATTCAATGGGAACCAGCTTACATGATGAGGGAAACTTATGAGAAGACTACGTTTCTAACTTCAGGAAGGTACAACTAAGCTTCAGAGATAAGTGAACAAAGCAATCAATCTTCCCCAGGAGCCCCTCTTTCATCTTTTGTCTTTCTATTCACCTTGGCCTCTCCCATTGTCATCTTCTTCCACTGCAGACCGGATTCCTCCATGTTGTGGATGACGGCCACCAGGAGTACCTTAGCATTACCTCTTGGAGCTCCCATCATGTAAATTCCAGGGAATATAGCTTAGTTTTTTTGAAAATCATGGATAGAGACCCTATTACTTTGTTTAGGTCAGGTATCTAACAATGAGTCAATCAGCTTTGTCCATGAGAAGGAGTTCACATAAATCAAAAAGGTCTCTGAGGGACCAACCTCAATATTAAGGCCATTGGTCCTGTAGGCAAGCAAATTATAAGCCAGGGAGACACCACAATTAGCATCTATTAAATCTGGCCCTCAGGTGAATTAAAAATTTTTAGGGAAAATTCTACCAAACTATGAACAAATTTTAAACATAAAACGTTGGGTACTTAATGGAATAAGGTTCAGTTATCTAGAAAATGTATTTATTTGGGGCATTTCACTGTTTAATGATATGGGACAAAACAAATAATCAAAGCCTTTTGCCAATGGTGTCTTAGCAATAACAGAGCATTAAGTTGCTAAACCAATCAGGTGGCCTAGAAAACAAAGCCCTTTCAGATGTGATTGAAGTCCTAGAGAAAAATGGAGTCCTTGATAGAATGACATTTTTGTAAAATATTCCAAGGACCTTTTCCTCTTCTAGGTCAATTGCTCTGAAGCATTCGTTTATAAGTTGAAGTGAACATGGATAATATTATTCTCCTATCCTGAGGTCAAAGGCAAAACTCGGTGAGAGCAATACATGGAAATGTACATTAATCATTAGAGGAGGCTTAAAAGTGTATGCTCCAATGATATGGCTACACAGATACAGTTCTCAGCTGGAAAACTATTTATGTGAAAATTCAAGGAGCTGCCACTAAGAGAGAGTTTATGCCGAAGGCAAATTGTCAAATCTGAAATGTAAGGCCTAAAAGCTGGTCTTGGACAGATTTAAAAAAAAACACAGCAAATAGACTGCATTGTTGTAGGCTAAAGCTCATTTTCAGAAATACATTGCTCGGCACTAAAGTGGACAGTCTAATCAGTTCCTCTGCAGAAACAGCAAGATTTTTACAAATGAACGAAAATCTACAGAGATGAAGCTGTGACTGGAAAATTTGATCCACATGGCTGTATTTTTAGATCTGTCAAAGACTGACCACCGTTTGCAGTTTTTCTAGCAATAGCTTAATGTAAAATTAGCCTATACGTAGCATTTCTACATTTCATGGAGTTATGCTATATATTATACCTTATCTACTATTTGTAGAAAGGTCAAATATGCTCTTTATTCATTGCAAATACTCCTTCTTTTTAAGCAATGAAAATGGTAATTAGCCTATTCGGCATACATTTTGTGTAGGATTCTGGTTAATTAACTTAAAATCCTCACCTGTGATAAGAAAGTTTGGTGGAAATTTACTGAGGATGGAATGTACTATTTTGTTACCTTCAAAAATATCTAAAGGGTAAAGAGATGGTGAACATATGGGGAAATTCTCACCACTGGAATCCAAACAGGAAGATTTTTTATTTATTCAACAGTATGTGGGAAAATCTTGAGTGTGGAAAAATAGTGACTTCTCCATATTTAAAACTGACACAACCTGCTTGTTTTCACAGGCGTATCGTTATTATTTCACAGATAAGTGAGTATATAAGTGTGTCAACACATATATACATGTGTGTGGGTAAGTAACATGGTGAGCAGGGGAAAAAAGCTCTAGAGTAAAACCATTACCCTATTTTAAACTAGGCTTTTACTAAACCTATTATTGGCAATTTAGTTGACAATCATATTGCTGTGTGATATTCAAATGTCAAATGCATATCTTATTTTCAGCTAAGACCGTTAACATCATTCCTTGTCAAATGCACTGAAATATGGCTAGGTCTAGCTCTGATTAGATAAGGGACCTCATGCTGCTGTTAGCAAATCCAACCCCAGGGATTGATTCCCAAGCTGGGGGAAATGGCAAAGTTATTATTGCTGATGGTGCCAAAGCTAACAGGTTTCACATGTCCTTCATGAACATATGGCTACAGCCCCAACAGTGACACCGTGAAAAGTCATTTGTTCAAGTGTCCTAGAATCCTTGCTGAAAACAAAGGTGAAAAACATAAATTTTAAATACCCACCCAACATGGCAGTGTGTTCAACTCATTGTAGGTTGCCTGGTTCACTGCACTTACTAAAATCATATGAAAAATAATCCTTTATGCATGTGCAGGAGTTTGTCTCATTAGAGAGACCATATAACATGTACGTTAGAATCCAAGTCAGGGGTTTGAGTCTGGGCTCTGGGCAATTCTAGCTATTTGACTTCAGCAACGTTCTCAATTTCTCTGAACATCGATTCTTCTACACAGTTGCAATAATTGTGAAAATTAAATGAAATAGTGTATGACCAGTAAATGGTAGCTCCTCCTGTCATGTTATTTAACCTTTCTCAACTTCATGAAATGTGTAGGGTACACATCATAGTCTTGTTCTAGATCAAGAAACAGACACCCCCGAAGGAGAGTGGCTTGTCCAACATCACATGGCTAAGAAGAGTGAAAGAGAATCAAGCTCAGGTCTCCTGATTTGAAATCCAGTATTTTTAAAGTGTCTGTGGAGGAACAGAAACCCTGGAAATTAGACTGTAGTTAAGGTACTGCTATACTTACAGAGGCAAAGTGAAATAGTGGATTGGTCCAATTACCTCCATAATTCAAGCCCAAAAGTACCAAAACACTTTTATGTAGTATGTCTGAATATTTCAGGCCAAATATCTGAATAATTGTCCAATTATTCATATCATTTTGAATATATGTATAAATCTGGTCTTTTTTGTGGAGGAGGGGACCAGGGTAGGCTCTGAATCATGTCTCCAATCTTTCCAATGTAAATAGAGTATTACTTTTCATTTCCCCCTTCTAATTTGTTTCAAAATCCAGTGGCTTTTTTCTTTTTTATTAAATTGGAGATTGTGGATAAATGGGAAAATCTTTACTGAAATATGGTACTTCCAACTGTAATTTTGGTTTGAAATAGGCTGCTTACAAGCACAACTTCATACAAGAGTGACAAGCCATGGCCTTCGTGGGTGTTTATTGGGGGTGGGGCAGAGTTCAAAATCCTTTCAGCTTTTATTCTAAGCACAGAATCAAATTCTGACCCTGGAGAAAATGTTTCAACTCAGTTAAAATGGCTTATATCCAAATTAGTCCAAGACAATTCTGCTATCAGAAGTGGACCAAAATTACAGTTATTTGAAACTAAAAGAAACCCACCCCCTCTTCTTTTTTCTGACATTTACTAACCGTATACCTGTTTCAAGGTAGAATTAAATTCTCTGATCATATTTCCTTAGCTACAGCCCTGAAGCGAACATAATAACAGCATTAAAATAGAAATTAGTATAGTTTAGAAAAAATGAATGGAAGTTTCTTTAGCTATAGAAATACACATCAATTAAAATAGACTGGGCATAGTAAAATCGAGTGTCTACTAAAAAGAAAAAAAAACTGTCAGCCTATCATCTTTTATGTTTTGTAATAAATATAGTGCTTAGCAGAATGTGGGAATAACGTTAACGTGGATTGACAAGTCTATTATACTTTGAACAGGTACCATGAGAAAGCAAGTGTCTTTGTTTACCATGAAGTCTGCTTGTAGAATGACCCCTAGAGATGAGGAAGGAAGAGGTTCAGACATAATTAGGACTCATTTGAAAGGCTACCGCTCAGTATAATGGTGTGGGTGTAAGTTCCTCTGCGGTAGCGTGCCCACCCTCACTTATGGTTGCTAATAAGGTCTCTGCCCCTCTGGTCAACGTCCAGGTCTTTGCTCTAAAACCCGTCCAAACTGAAAGGCAACGAAAAGTCTCCTCAAGCTAGACAAAAGGAGTGTGCCCAAAGAAGGTAAGATTGCCACTCTCCTCTCTTTGATAAGTCCTATCTTTGGAATTTTCAACCTACTTTCAGTAGTCGCTGCACTCTGCTACTCCATGTATACATTCCCCTGGGTGTGAAATGGAGGAGGAGGGGCAGTGCCTTTAGAGAAGAGATTGATGAGAGATGAACCCCACACATAGAACCTCAATAGACTTTTATTGACCGGACATGAAAGAAAGCCTAAAAGGCAGCAAAGAGAAAATGATAGAATAGGGTGAGGTTACAGGTTATCTTTTTAAAGGGGGAAAATATACCCACTTTTAACCTTCCCTTGCATGAGGAACAATCTGAGACCACTTTTGTTCTCACCTTAATCTAGAAAGGCCACATTATGAATCAAATAAGAGAGAAGAAAAAGAAACAAAACAAAACCCTTTGTCAAATTGTGATTGCAAAGATGCTGATAAAAAGGATTTTATTTAAATAGCTATCCTTTACATATATTTTGGCCCCCAAATTCTACTTCTAAGATTTTTTCCTAAGGAAATAATCATAAATGTGCACAGAAAAGAATTTCAACAAAAATAAAAATAAGAGACTGGTTAGAAATATCACAATGCATGCATATATACAATGGAAAAAATGCAACCATTAAAACAGTGTCTGAAGATTTTAACTTAGTCTGTATGTACTTGTTTAGTTCTTACTGTTAGACAGAGCCTGGCCAGGCACTAGCATCCAGTGGTGTCTGCTTTCAAAGACCTCACACTCTAGCAGTAAGACAAAAATGGAAATAATTATTTATTTATACTTGAGATAGTGTAGTTATTCTATATTAATTCAATTAACATACATTATGTGAAAAAACAGGCTAAAGGACATTATGCTTTTGATTTTATTAAATATATATGAATATATACATATATTCACATATATGTATATGTATACATATGTATATACTCATACACACATATTTATATGCACATTGCATCTGTTAGCTATTGCTGCATAACAACTCACCCAAACCACAATTGTTTATTATCACTCATGCATTTGTGCATCACTATTGGTATGTGGATTGGCTGGAACAGCTCTGATCCACATGTTTCTCATCCTCCTCAGAACAGTGTGATAGTCTGAGCATACTGTTTTTATCATAGTGACAGAGGTACAAGGGAGAAAACAGAAACAAAGGAAGCCTCTTTTGGTCCAGGCTTAAGAATATACAATGAAAAATGTAGAAAAATCACAAGACACCTAGGCACCCACATTAGTTACCTGAATGAAAGGATTATGTGCTTTTTTATTTTTTCTAAAGTTTCAACAACAACAAAATGTACTTTTCATAATCAAATCCCAACAAAAACTTATTTTAAATATTTTACCAAACTGAATTTCCACAGGTTTCCTCTTTCTTATAGTCCTTTTTATAATTACTCATATAGAAGGGAGGACAACTGGAGAAAGAAATCTTAATATTTTATGATGTCTATCCATATGTCAAGAGATCATAATTACCTAATGTGTTGCCTGGCCTCCGTATCAGTATAAACTCTGTAACAACTGACAAAGTGATAGAGAATTGTGAAGATAATATCCATGTTTATTTACTTTATTTAAGAAAAAACAAACACTTAAAGAATTTCAGTGGGTTTACAAAGGTAATTATCTCCTTAAATTTACTTTTATGTGCATGGGCATAACTAGGTACTTTTTAATGGTAGGAAGCTAGATAACACCTTGAGATGCTGTTATTGCTTTTCAAAGGATGCGTGATCCTTCATCTCAAAGCATTCCTTTTAGTGGCACATAAAAGCAATGCTTTATGCCCCATCCCTGTTTTATGCTTTCTTTTCTTGGGTAAGGGGCTTTTTTTTTTTTCTTGTCCTATTGACTGGTATAGGAAGCCTTTTTCCCCTCCTTTTTTGGTACCATGATTAGGTTGAATGGTTGATGTTTCTAGTGAATCATTCCACCAATTAGGCCAAAATATTAAAAGACAAGTAACTTGAGAAGGAAACTCACATTTCTATAGCACTTTGCAGCAGATGTATCCTATTTACTGCTTTATTTTATTGCTTAATGACTGGATCTGAAGTAATTGCACCATTTGACAGATATTTATTTGTAAAATGTGATTCATTCAGTCAGACACTTTTACAGTGATTTTCATGCCAAGTGTTAAAATTGTGTAGTCTTGAGTAGCTCTTTCAAAAGATGCAAACATGCATGTAAATTCCACGCATCAAGCACATCTACTTTCGGCTCTTTTTTTATTATAGAAATATTCCAGTTGACAAAGAGTGCTAGTGAATAGACGGCAGGGACTTCTGGACTTTAATCAACCTCAATCACTGGCAGGTTCAGAATTAATTTCCTAACCATGAATCACCTGCAGACAATGAATCACGTTCTAGAGAATTTTGCCAAGCAAAACAAGCCATCATGCCCTGTACAACTTTTGAGGACGGGGCCATGGAAACTCATTTGACTAGCATAGTTGAAGTAATGAAAAGAAAAGAATACTAGAGAATAGTGGAACAAGCTATCAGTGTCTGGTGACTTTCAGCTTTACAAAGACAAAGGAATCAAGAGTTCAGCATGAAAACACTCTTTCTGAAATGGTCTACTCACTGGTGGGATCCTGTTCCTTAAATTTTAGCTAATTAGAGTCAAGGTAAAGGATCCTTTGTTAATATTTTTTTGGCTGTGACAGGTTCTACACATTACAGCACAGTCATCAGAACATTTTCACCCATTCTTTAACCAAAGTGTTAGAAACCTCTTTGGTTTCTGATTCAGACACTGTCTCACTATGGAAAGAGAAGAGTGAGGAGAATTAAACAAATATCCAGGTAACACAGATGAAGAAACACTTTTGAAAGAAATAGCCAAGTCATTTATATACTTAAATTATTGATATGATTGCCTCAGTTTTCCATTTTCTCTTCCAGGTGTACAAACGAAGGAACCTATGACTTTTATTTGTTTCTAGGCATCATAAAAAAGCTGAGATAAATTTCAGTTGCAAGACATTTAACAAAATAAGTAGAACTATACACAATATCATCACAATAAAAACTGGTCATTTAAAAAGGAAATATTTGTATTGACAAATTTGGATAATGTTAATTTCAAATTCCATCAACAAGTAAACAACATACAACAATAAAAAAGTGAAAGACTTCGGCCTACTAAAGATATCTGACATACACAGCTCTAAATTATGCATACCAGTGCAAAGAAAATAAAAAATAAATAGAAAATTATTATCTAGAAAGAATAGTAATAAGAATTTGCAAACACATTATTAGACAAATATCAGAAACTCAAAGACTAGACAATATACATTTTTAGAAACTGGCTTGAATTTTTTTGATTGATTGATCATTACTGTCAAATAAATTCACCTTTATAGATTCATCCAATTTTGGCATATGGAAAAAAAGAAGGAAGATTCATGTCACATGGCAGAGAATGGAATAATTTTCCAGACAGGCAATCAATATTTCATTTTAGACCATGAAAACAGGTAAATCGGGCTATAAAGTATCCATTGTCAGCTACTTCAGCCAGGTGAATGGAACACATTAAGCATTATTATTATTGAGTGATGCTAGCTGGAATTTTTGTCTTTGACTTTTATACCATCCTCTGTCCTTCAGTGTGTTGTCTTCAGATCCAATCATACCTTTTCACTTACTGATTGCCTTGGCACCTGGGTTTATAATTCTCCTCCCTTCCACAGGTTCTGTTATAATTCTGAGCACCTGGAAAAATGTGTGTTCAACTCAGACAAACCCTCAGAATGTTGACCTCATCTCCAGTGACTTACTTTCCTGCACAGTGCCCTTCAGGCACCCACCACCAAGTTGTAAATCTGGGACCTTAATCTTTACCTGAAACTGGTCTAGCTCTTAAATTGCAAATTCATACTCTATAGGGATTTGACCCCAAACTCTTATTCTTTGACTGTTGCTTAATTATTTCCAATACTTTAGTCTTTCATCTCAATTTTATGCCACTTAACAAATAGTACTGAGAGCCCACTTGGTATCTTATATTGTTCTAGACACTGGATTTCTTGGAGTGAATCAGGAAGTCAAAGATGCCTGCTCTCATGGACCTATTTGCAAAATCGTTGACGTTGCTTCAGTCTCTTGATCAACTCTACCATATCTTCCTTTTCTACACAGCTTAAGTCTCACAGTCCATCATTTCAACATCTCTGTTTTTAATATCCTTACCACTTTGCTCATTATTCTTCCATCACCTACTGGCAGAAGTCCAAGACTAGAGAACCCTGACCACCTCCCTCTAATCATATTCATCTCAGTGGCTGAATACGACTTGGAGGAAATCATGTAACTGTGCAGATAAATACCACAATAAATTCATAGTCACCACAACAGCAATGGGGCCCTCACCCCTCCCCAGAAATCCTTTCTTCTGTGTTTTCCTAGCTGTATTTCTAGATCCCCAGGTACTTATTTCAAATAAACAGCAAGGTTAATAATGTTGGCATCCAGGGCAAGCATTTCCAAATGGACCCACAAATCAAATCTATAATTCATGTTGTGACTAACAGATGATGGTGATTATTATCAGTGCAGAACATCTGGAAGCATCCTTCCCTAACTAATCAGGGCTCAGAGACTGAGGCAAATAGAAAAGGTTCTGGGCCTTGCTTGGGGTGGAGCAACTGATTCGCTTTGCCTTGGTGTTAAACATTTTGTTGGGTCTCACTTTAACTTTCAGCTTATATTCAGCAAAAATAGTTAAAGAAGGAAGCTTCCAGTATGCTTCCGTATAGCATATTCCATGCTATATGTTATGCATATAGAAAGAACAAGCATATATAACTTCCCTAAGCTGTCTGACCAGCTGCTATAGCACAAGCTGATTAAGGATGCCCCCAAAATTTAGTTATTTGACATCTTTGTGCCTTGGTTTTCTGTAAAATGTACATAGTAGAACCAACTTAATAGGGCTGTTGTAAGGATCGAATGGGAAAACATACTTAAAGTGTTTGAAATATGACCTGGCCCCTCATAAGCACTCAGAAAATGTTAGCTATTAGTTGCTGATCCTATTCTCATCCATAATTCTGGCTCCCTCTCTCTCCTTTCTGCCACACCAAATTTCTTTAAAATGCTGTCTGTGTAAACTCCATTTTCTTACCTCTCTGGATCTCTTCACACCACCACTCCCAACCTGTTCTTATGGAGGTCACCAATGGCCTCCTCGACCCTTCCCCTGGTTCTTATTTTGTTGACCTATTAGCATCATTTGACACTAGTGACCACTCTCTTCTTCCTGAAACAATCTTCCCTAAACTTACATGAAGAGACACACCCTTTGATTTCCTCCTGTATTTCAGGTTACACCTTTCACCTCCTTTTTCAGGATTCTTGTCCGCCTACTTTTTCAATGTTGTTTTGCAAGGTCCTATTATAGGGTTTTTCTTTTCTCACTTTACATACTTTTCCCTGGTGTATCTAATATACTCCTATAGGATTACCATTTCTGTTCTTTAGGGTGGAGACTAAGTTACAATGAAAAGAAGAGTGGTTTAAATAATGAGGTTTATCTCTTTCTCACCTAAGAGCCAAGTTGCGCGTGGTCCAGCCTTGCTCTACACTGTCACTCAGCAACCCAGCTTCTTTTGTCTTTTTTCTGCATCCCTGAATCATCTGCATCACCATTGTCTGCTGTTTGAAGCTGGCTTTCTGTTAAGTTCAAGGACCTGAGGGAGGCAAAGAGAAAAGAGGAAGTTCAGGGGTAGGGACTACTCTTTAAACCAACGACATGGGAGTTACATACATCACGTCTATTCATATTGCACTGGTCAGAATGTGGACAAATGACCACATGACTCCACAGTGAGAGCTGGAAAATGTGGATTTTGGTTGGGCACATCCTTAGAGAGAAGGGGCAGATGGATTTTAGTGGACAACAATAAGCCAATAGCTAGAAATTCTGTATCTTCAGCCCCGATCCCTTTCCTTACTTTTAGACTCAAACATCTAAATGCTTACTGGACAGTTTCACTTATCTCCCACTGACACCTGAAATTCAGTGTGTCCCAAATAGAGTCTATATTTTTTTGTGTCCCGTGATCCCCATACTCCCTTCACCAAAAATGAGTCCTCTTCTTTTGTTCCCTATCACAGCAGTAGAAACACCATAGACTCCTCCCAAACAGATAATTTCACATCATTCTTCACTCTCTGCCTTCATAATGCTCGAACTTCCCTCTCTATAGAATCTATCACAATGGCCTCTTGATGCTCTATTCTAAATACCCCTCAAATCCTCAGGCCACTGCCAAGTTACTACCTTGATTAGGCTCTACCCTCCATTATTACCCCACATAAATTTACAAATGTTCTTCATTTTCTGAATCTGTTTGATTCCTCAGTTTGCACAGCAGGAATTCAGATAGAGAAGGACATTAAGTTCTCAATCTATTTGGCATAGTGATCAGCAAAGTTTTGGATAGTGGCAGATTTATATAAAAATTTATCTGAGTCTCCTTACCCCTGAATTGAGACAATATAAGCTGCACTAATGATAATGTGGGTAACAAGGGATTCCCGTATCCTCTACAGTAATATCCAAGTGATCTTCCTAAAATATAAATCTAATCTTACCACATATGTAACTTTTCAATGGCTTCCTATTGCCCTTAAAATAAAGTCCAAATTCTTTTTTTTTAATTTTTTTAAATTTTTTATTTATTTTGTTTTTGCGGTACGTGGGCCTCTCACTGTTGTGGCCTCTCCCGTTGCGGAGCACAGGTTCCGGACGCACAGGCTCAGTGGCCACGGCTCACGGGCCCAGCCGCTCCGCGGCATGTGGGATCTTCCTGGACCGGGGCATGAACCCGTGTCCCCTGCATGGGCAGGCGGACTCTCAACCACTGCACCACCAGGGAAGCCCATGTCCAAATTCTTAACATGGCTTAGAGGTCTTACATTTTCTGATTTCTACTTAATCTTGAGCCTTCTCATCCTGAACTTTTGACTCCAGACATAGGTAACGTCTTGTGGTTCCTTGCATGCACCATCTCTCCCTTGTCTTGAGGCCTTTGCACATGGCATTCCATTTGACTGGAACTCACTTCCTTAACACTGATCCTTTAGCCTGACTAACGCCTAGTCATCCCTCAGACAACAGCTGAGTTATCATGTCTTCCAGGAAGTCAGGGGACTCTTACTTGCAGATGGGATTAGGTGCCTTTTATTATTTGCCCCAACAGTACCACGTGCTTACCCTCTATAACACTTATAAAACTGTGTTATAATTGCTTTTAATTATCTATTTCCCCATTAAGAATGTAAACTCTGTGATGACAGAAATTATTCTGTTTATTGTTGCATCTGCAGAGATTGCATAGAGTTTAGAATGTAGTAAATGCTCAATAAATATTTATTAAATATTCATTTAAGACTTGGATATATGAATAGTTTGAAATGAGGCGAAAAGTACTAAAAAAGTATTTAGTGGAAATTAAGAGTTCTTGACACAATTATAATGAAGAGATTAATGTTTACTGAAGTACACTTTTATTTAGAAAAATAATCTAATAACACTTAGAGAGTAATGAGCTAGAATGAACGCTGTCAGGACAGCCATGGAAATGTCAGAGTCTGCCTGACTTTGGTCTCCTTCCCTAGCCTGAGGCTTCTCATACAGTCCACATGCACAGATCTCTTGCCTTAGCCCCTCAGTCCAGGTCTTTGAGGCTTATGAGGTGAGAGTTATGAGGAGGTGGTAGGCACAGAGCCATTAACCCATTAGCTGGTCTGACTCTTCATTCTGAGTCAAACCTCTCTTTGGGGCACTTGTTCTAGGAAACAGTACTCAGCTATGGTGGCAACCAACTGGGAAGTGTGTCACTGGTGATTACTCATACCAAAATTCCAAGGCTTATATGTGTCTTCTTTTTACATTAAAGTGGATTCACTGTCATCTCTGTTATAACATCATTCTTACCATTTTTCATTTGGATATTTTCTGGAGTGGGAAAGAAATGTTACCAACTATGCCGAAAATGACCATGATAGCTGGATATGCATGTGACAAATCACCTAGTTGTCTGGTTTTAAAAATGGAAGTGCAGTTTTCTCTTTCATATAAGTTAATGCAAATTTTATACAGAAAATACGGAACTGTCAGATATGAGTCAAACAAGAGCAAGCTAAAATTAACACTGCCACATTAGAAGAGGGCAAAAGGAAAACTCTGTAGGCTAAGGAAAAGTCTTAGGACTGAGCAAGGCAGGGTGTTGCAGCTAAAAGAGGAGGATGGAGTCATCTTCTGAAAGCCTGTGTGTCCGAAGCATCTGCGTTTAACTCCCCCAACTAGGGAGAAGCAGCAATTTCACCAGTGGGTTCCAACAGATGTATAAAGTCCCGGTAAGTGTCTGTTACCTACAAGAAGGAATGTGGATGCTGTCATCATGCAGGTAACCGGGTATAATTATGAATTTTATTTTTGCGGTACGTGGGCCTCTCACTGTTGTGGCCTCTCCCGTTGCGGAGCACAGGCTTCGGATGCGCGGGCTCAGCGGCCATGGCTCACGGGCCCAGCCGCTTCGCAGCATGTGGGATCTTCCCGGACCGGGGCACGAACCCGTGTCCCCTGCATCGGCAGGCGGACTCTCAACCACTGCGCCACCAGAGAAGCCCATCATGAATATTTTTGCAAGGGTATTTAGGGGCCTGACTGCCCATACACTAATAACATACTAGTCTTTTAAAATGTTATTGCTAAAACTAATCACACTGTTATATTTCAAATATAACATTTAGTCCTACATTCAACTGGAGCTATGTTGCAGCATCCAGCTTTTAATTTCAGACCTCCAGGCTTAATTATTTTTTCTTTTTCTTTTTACATCTTTATTGGAGCATAATTGCTTTACAATGTTGCATTAGTTTCTGTTGTATAACAAAGTGAATCAGTTATATGAATACATATATCCCCATACCCCCTCCCTATCCCACCCCTCTGGATGGTCACAAAGCACAAGTTGATCTCCCTGTGCTATGCGGCTGCTTCCCACTAGCTATTTTACATTTGGTAGTGTATATATGTCAATGCTACTCTCTCACTTCGTCCCAGCTTATCCTTCCCCCTCCCCGTGTCCTCAAGCCCATTCTCTACATCTGCGTGTTTATTCCTGCGCTGCCCCTAGGTTCATCAGAACCTTTTTTTTCTTTTAGATTCCACATATATGTGTTAGCATACAGTATTTGTTTTTCTCTTTCTGAGAAAACAGACTTCTCTTTCTCTTTCTCTTTCACTCTGTATGACAGACTTCAGGTCCATCCACCTCACTACAAATAACTCTATTTTGTTGATTTTATGGCTCAGTAATATTCCATTGTATATATGTGCCACATCTTCTTTATCCATTCCTCTGTCGATGGACACTTAGGTTGCTTCCATGTCCTGGCTATTGTAATGAACATTATGGCACATGTCTCTTTTTGAATTGTGGCACATGTCTCTTTTTTTTTTTTTTTTTTTGCGGTACGCAGGCCTCTCACTGTTGTGGCCTCTCCCGTTGCAGAGCACAGGCTCCGGACACGCAGGCTCAGTGGCCATGGCTCACAGGCCCAGCCGCTCCGCGGCATGTGGGATCTTCCCAGCCCGGGGCACGAACCCGTGTGCCCTACATTGGCAGGCGGACTCTCAACCACTGCGCCACCAGGGAAGCCCACATGTCTCTTTTTGAATTATGATTTTCTTAGGGTATATGCCCAGGATTGGGATGCTGGTAGTTCTATTTTTAGATTTTTAAGGAACCTCCATACTGTTCTCCATAATGGCTGTATCAATTTACATTCCCACCAACAGTGCAAGAGGGTTCCCTTTTCTCCCACCCTCTCCAGCATTTATTGTTTGTAGATTTTTTGATGATGGCCATTCTGACTGGTGTGAGGTGACACCTCATTGTAGTTTTGATTTGCAGTTCTCTAATGATTAGTGATGTTGAGCATTCTTTCATGCGTTTGTTGGCAATCTGTATATCTTCCTTGGAGAAATGTCTATTAAGGTCTTCTGCCCATTTTTGGATTGGGTTGTTTTTTTGATATTGAGCTGCTTGTATATTTTGGAGATTAATCCTTTATCAGTTGCTTCATTTGCAAATATTTTCTCCCATTCTGAGGGTTGTCCTTTCATCTTTTTCATGGTTTCCTTTGCTGTGCAAAAGGTTTTAACTTTCCTTACGTCCCATTTGTTTATTTATGTTTTTATTTCCATTTCTCTAGGAGGTGGGTCACAAAAGGATCTTGCTGCAATTTATGTCATAGAGTGTTCTGCCTATGTTATCCTCTAAGAATTTTATAGTGTCTGGCCTTAAATTTAGGTCCTTAATCCATTTTGACTTTTTTTTGTGTATGGTATTAGGAATTTTTCTAATTTCATTCTTTTACATGTAGCTCTCCAGTTTTCCCAGCACTACTTATTGAAGAGGCTATCTTTTCTCCATTGCATATCCTTGCCTCCTTTATCATAGATAAGGTGACCATATGTGCGTGGGCTTACTCTGGGCTTTCTATGCTGTTTCATTGATCTGTATTTCTGTTTTTGTGCCAGTACCATACTGTCTTGAGTACCGTAGCCTTGTAGTATAGTCTGAAGTCAAGGAGCCTGATTCCTCCAGCTCCGTTTCTTTCTTTCTCAAGATTGCTTTGGCTATTCAGGGTCTTTTGTGTTTCCATACCAATTGTAAAATTTTTTGTTCTAGTTCTGTGAAAACTGCCCTTGGTAGTTTGATAGGGATTTCATTGAATCTGTAGATTCCTTTGGGTAGTAGAGTCATTTTCACAATGTTGATTCTTCCAATCCAAGAACATGGTATATCTCTCCATCTGTTTGTATCATCTTTGATTTCTTTCATCAGTGTCTTATAGTTTTCTACCTACAGGTCTTTTGTCTCCTTAGGTAGGTTTATTCCTAGGTATTTTTTCTTTTTGTTGCAATGGTAAATGGGAGTGTTTCCTTAATTTCTCTTTCATATTTTTCATTGTTAGTGTATAGGAATGCAAGAGATTTCGTTACATTAATTTTGTATCCTGCTACTTTACCAAATTCATTGATTAGCTCTAGTAGTTTTCTGGTAGCATCTTTAGGATTTTCTATGTATAGTATCATGTCATCTGCAAACAGTGACTGTTTTACTTCTTCTTTTCCAATTTGGGTTCCTTTCATTTCTTTTTCTTCTCTGATTGACATGGCTAAAACTTCCAATACTTTGTTGAATAATAGTGGTGAGATTGGGCACCCTTGTCATGTTCCTGATCTAGAAGAAATGCTTTCAGTTTTTCACCATTGAGAATGATGTTGGCAGTGGCTTTAACATATATGGCCTTTATTGTGTTGAGATAGGTTCCTTATGCCCACCTTCTGGAGAGTTTTTATCATAAATGGGTGTTTAATTTTGTCAAAAGCTTTTTCTGCATCTACTGAGATTATCATCTGGTTTTTATCTTTCAATTTGTTAATATGGTGTATCACATTGATTGATTTGCATATACTGAAGAATCCTTGCATTCCTGGGATAAACCCCACTTGATCATGGTGTATGATCCTTTTAATGTGCTGTTGGATTCTGTTTGCTAGTATTTTGTTGAGGATTTTTGCACCTTGTTCATCAATGGTATTGGCCTGTAGTTTTCTTTTTTTGTGACATCTTTGTCTGGCTTTGGTATCAGGGTGATGGTGGCCTCATAGAATGAGTTGGGGAGTGTTCTTCCCTCTGCTATGTTTTGGAAGAGTTTGAGGAGGATAGGTGTTAGCTCTTCGCTAAATGTTTGATAGAATTCACCTGTGAAGCCATCTGATCCTGGGCTTTTTTTTGTTGGAAGATTTTCTTTTTTTAACATCTTTATTGGAGTATAATTGCTTTACTATGGCATGTTAGTTTCACTTTATAACAAAGTGAATCAGCTATTGTTGGAAGATTTTTAATCACAGTTTCAACTTCAGTGCTTGTGATTGGTCTATTCATATTTTCTATTTCTTCCTGGTTCCGTCTTAGAAGCCTGTACCTTTCTAAGAATCTCTCCATTTCTTCCAGGGTGTCCATTTTATTGGAATATAGTTGCTTGTAGTATAGTCTCTTATGATCCTTTGTATTACTGCAGTGTCAGTTGTTAATTCTCCTCTTTCATTTCTAATTCTGTTAATCTGAGTCTCCTCCCTTTTTTTCTTGATGAGTCTGACTAATGGTTTATCAATTTTGTTTATCTTCTCAGAGAACCAGCTTTTAGTTTTCTTGATCTTTGCTGTTTCCTTCATTTCTTTTTCATTTATTTCTGATATGATCTTTATGATTTCTTTCCTTCTGCTAGCTTTGGGGGGGTTTTGTCCTTCTTTCTCTACCTGCTTTAGGTGTAAGATTAGGCTGTTTATCTGAGATTTTTCTTGTTTCTTGAAGTAGGGTTGTATTGCTATAAACTTCCCTCTTAGAACTGCTTTTGCTGCATCTCATAGGTTTTGGGCCATCGTGTTTTCATTGTCATTTATTTCTAGGTATTTTTTGATTTCCTGTTTGATTTATTCAGTGATCTTTTGGTTATTTAGTAGCATATTGTTTAACCTCCATGTGTTTGTATATTTTACAATTTTTTCCTTTAATTGATATCTACTCTCATAGCATTGTGGTTGGAAAAGATACTTGATCCAATTTCAATTTTCTTAAATTTACCGAGGCTTGATTTGTGACCCAAGATATGATCTATCCTGGAGAATGTTCCATGTGCACTTGAGCAAGAAAGTGTATTCTGTTGTTTTTGCATGGAATGTCCTATAAATATCAATTAAGTCCATCTGGTCTAATGTGTCATTTAAAGCTTGTGTTTCCTTATTTATTTTCATTTTGGATGATCTGTCCATTGGTGAAAGTGGGGTGTTAACATCCCCTACTATTATTGTGTTACTGTCGATTTCCCCTTTTATGGCTGTTAGCATTTGCTTTATGTATGGAGGTGTTCCTATGTTGGATGCATAAATTGTTATATCTTCTTCTTGGATTGATCCCTTGAACATTATGTAGTGTCCTTTGTCTCTTGTAATAGTTTTTATTTTGAAGTCTATTTTGTCTGATATGAGAATTGCTACTCCAGCTTTCTTTTGATTTCCATTTGCATGGAAAATCTTTTTCCATCCCCTCACTTTCAGTCTGTATGTGTCCCTAGGTCTGAAGTGGGTTTCTTGTAGACAGCATATATACAGTTCTTGTTTTTGCATCCATTCAGCCAGTCTGTGTCTTTTGGTTGGAGCATTTAATCCACTTACCTTTAAGGTAATTATTGATACGTATGTTCCTATTGGCATTTTCTTAATTGCTTTGTTTTTGTTTTTGTAGGTCTTTTCCTTCTCTTCTGTTTCCTTCCTAGAGAAGTTCCTTTAGCATTTGTTGTAAAGCTGGTTTGGTGGTATGAATTCTCTTAACTTTTGCCTCTCTGTAAAGGTTTTAATTTCTCCATTGAATCTGAATGAGATCCTTGCTGTGTAAAGTAATCTTGGTTTTAAGTTTTTCCCTTTCATCACTTTAAATATATCCTGCAGAGTTTCTTCTGAAAGATCAGCTGTTAACCTTATGGGGATTCCCTTGTATGTTATTTCCTGTTTTTCATATTTTTTCTTTGTATTTAATTTTTGATAGTTTGATTAATATGTGTCTTGGTGTGTTTCTCCTTGGGTTTTTCCTGTATGGGACTCTCTGTGCTTCCTAGACTTGATTGACTATTTCCTTTCCCAGGTTAGGGACGTTTTCAACTATAATCTCTTCAAGTATTTTCTCAGACCCTTTCTTTTTCTCTTCTTCTGAGACCCCTATAATTCGAATGTTGGTGCATTTAATGTTGTCCCAGAGGTCTCTGAGACTGTCCTCAATTCTTTTCATTCTTTTTTCTTTATTCTGCTCTGCATCATTTATTTCCACTATTCTACCTTCCAGGTCACTTATCTGTTCTTCTGCCACTAGTTATTCTTCTAGTGATTCTTTCTAGAGTATTTTTAATTTCATTTATTGTGTTGTTCATCATTATTTCTTTGCTGTTTAGTTCTTCTAGGTCCTTGTTAAACATTTCTTATATTTTCTCCATTCTATTTCTGAGATTTTGGATCATCTTTACTATCATTACTCTGAAGTCTTTTTCAGGTAGACTGCCTATTTCCTATCCATTTGTTTGGTCTGGTGAGTTTTTACCTTGCTCCTTCATCTCCTGCATATTTCTCTGTCTTCTCATTTTGTTTGACTTACTGTGTTTGGGGTCTCCCTTTCACAGGCTGCAGGTTTGTAGTTCCTCTTATTTCTGGTGTCTGCCCCTAGTGAGTGAGGTTGGTTCAGTGGCTTGTGTATGCTTCCTAGTGAGGGGGGATTGGTGCCTGTGTCCTGGTGGGTGGAGCTGGATCTCGTCCCTCTGGTGGGCAGGGCTACATCCAGTGGTGGGTTTTGGGGTGTCTGTGAACTTAGTATGACTTTAGGCAGCCTCTCTGCTAATGGGTGGGTTTGTGTTCCTATCTTCCTAGTAGTTTAGCGTGGGGCGTCCAGCACTGGAGCTTGCTGGCCATTGGGTGGAGCTGGGTCTTAGTGTTGAGACAGAGATCTCTGGGAGAGCTCTCACTGATTAATATTACATGGGGCCAGCAGGTCTCTGGTGGTCCAATGTCCTGAACTCAGCTCTCCCATCTCAGAGGCTCAGGCCCAACACCCGGACGGAGCACCAAGTCCCTGCCAGCTGCAAGGCTCGGAAGAAAAGGAAGAAAAACAAAACAAAATAAAAGAAAAAAATGAGCAGACAGAACCCCCAAGACAAATGGTAAAAGCAAAACTAAACAGACAAAATCATACAAAGAAACATACACACATACCCTCACAAAAAGAGAAAAAACAAAAGGGAAGAGAGTAACCAAACCAATAAACAAACCCACAAATGAAAACAATCACTAAAAACTAAACTAAGATAAACATAAAACCAAAATGAAATCAAATGCAGAAAGCAAACCCTAAGTCCACAGTTGCCCCCAAAGTCTACCACCTCGATTTTGGGAACACTCATTGTCTATTCAGGTATTCCACAGATACAGGGTTTACCAAGCCAATTGTGGGGATTTAGTCCTCTGCTCCTGAGGCTGCATGGAGAAATTTCCCTTTCTCTTTTTTGTTCACACAGCTCCTGGTGCTCAGCTTTGGTTTTGGCCCCGCCTCTGTGTGTAGGTTGCACTCAGATGTCTGTTCCCTGCCCAGACAGAAGGGGGTTAAAGCAGTGGCTGATTAGGGCTCCCTTGCTGACTCAGGCTGGGGAGAGGGAGGAGTATGGTAGTCACAATTGGAATGCAGGGCATGACGTTGCAACACCCTGAGGCGTGCTGTGTGTTCTTCTGGGGAAGTTGGCCCTGGATCACAGGACCCTGGCAGTGACAAGCTGCATAGGCTCCCGGGAGGGTATGGGTAGTGACCTGCACTTGCACACAGGATCCTTGGTGGCAGCAGTGGCAGTGGTAGTGGTCCATGCACGCCTCTGTGTCAGAGATAATAGCCATAGCTTGCACCTGTCTCTGCAGCTCACTTAGACAGTGCTGTCATCTGTGGGTACACGGAACAGGAAGCCCCTCTCCTCATGCACCCTGAGACAATGGTCTCTTGCCTCTCTGGCAGGTCCAGAGTTTTTCCCGGACTCCCTCCTGGCTAGCTGTAGCGCACTAACCCCCTTCAGACTGTCTTCACGCAGCCAACCCCAGTCCTCTCCTTTGGATCTGAACTCTGAAGCCCAAGCCTCAGCTCCCAGCACCCACCGCCCTGGCGGGTGAACAGACAAGCCTCTTGGGCTGGTGAGTGCTGGTCGGCACCGATCCTCTGTGCGGGAATCTCTCCACTTTGCCCCCCGCACCCCTGTTGCTGCGCTCTCCTCCATGGCTCCGAAGCTTCCCCCCCCCCGGCCCACCCGCTGTCCCTGCCAGTGAAGGGGATTCCTAGTGTGTGGAAACTTTTCCTCCTTCACAGCTCCCTCCCAGAGGCATAGGTCCCATCCTTATTCTTTTGTCTCTGTTTCTTCTTTTGCCCTACCCAGGTATGTGGGGAGTTTCTTGCCTTTTTAGGAGTCTGTGGCAGTGTTCAGTAGGTGTTCTGTAGGAGTTGTTCCACATGTAGATGTATTTCTGATGTATTTGTGGGAAGGAAGTTAATCTCCATGTCTTACTCCTATGCCTACTTGAAGGTCTCCCAGCTCCAGGCTTAAATTAATTTAGTGGACAACTTATGTCCAAATATTCTCATTGTAAATTGGAATTTGCATGGAGTAAGACACCAGGCTCCAAAAAGCAACTATCTCAAGGGCCCCTGCCCACACAGCATATGCACATCTAAGAGAAAGTAAAAAGAAACAACCTTCCTCTGGGCTACTCCTATCAGCAACCACATAGAAAATCTACGTTTCACCTTGACGTGTTCTAGTGCCTGATCTTACTAGGCATCCCTGTGGTTTTGCACTTGGAGACATCTGGAATATGGTCAGCGAAAGCTGGGTATGTTCTAAGACGAAGGGTCCATGGAATCTCCCCCAGAGGTGTGATGAAGAAAATTCCTGTTAGTTTTTCATGTTTCACATTAACTCTCTCAGGTCCTGAAGACCCAAATATAGACAGGTACTCACTCTTAATTTCATTATTCTTCTCTTTTGTTCATTTGCTTTGTTCATTGTTTTTGTTGCTCTTGTGTGTTTGTTTTGTTCATTTGAAAAGTCAATACCTTAAAAAAGTGATATTTTTAAAAACCTGAAGAAAAAATTTCAGAGGACATTGTGTAACATCTGAAAGAGCTAGGAGTCTCTCTCTTTCTAAAAATTTAAACATTCTCAGACTTGCTCTGGAGGAAGAATCTATAGTCCATGCAGACATCAATCAGCTGTCCTTCATCTTGCGTCACCTCTCTTTCCTCAAATTATGGGTGAAACTATAGCATTGTAGAACTGGCTACTCCCCATGAATCCGAAGCTGTCCTAAAGATCATTTTCTACCACGCTGAAGGTTTAACTACAACTATATTTAATTGGCACTGGTGGGCAATTCATTAGGGGCATTGCAGTGTGACTATTCAGGAAATGTCTGCCTGCCCAAGTGCTGGCAAGCCTGTTCCTTGCAAATCTCCCAAGATCACTTGTCGAAATGTTTTGCGCTGCAGTGTTGATGATATGCCCAGTTCAATCAATCAACCAACAAATATTTATGTGAAATGCCTGTTCTATCACTACTGCTGACATGAAACTCCTCCTCTGTTGGCCAATGTGCTCATGTGAATGGTGCTCAGGCCAAAGTCAGGGTGATCTTTGACCCCACTGGATGCATGCTGTTGTTTCTAGCCCTTCCCAAATGGGAAAAAAAAAATCAATTAATCCACCAAAAAAATAGTTATTGAACACCTACTATGTACCCACATTTTTAATAGATTTATATTTCTTTTCATCTAATGAAACTCTCAGACCAGGGTCATTCACTCTTTCTCTCCTTCTTTCTCTCTTCCAATAAGTTTACTATATTAGCACCCAATGTTCGTGTAGAATTGTGTAGCTAACAAAGTATTTTGATTCTTAACCCTAACAGCAATACTGGGAAGGGGCTGTTTTTTCCTCTTGTACAACTGAAGAACCAGGAGATTTGGATTTGTCTAGAGTCACAGCCCATAGAGAGCAGGGTAAGCACTCATGTCCTCTAACCCCAGAGTGACTTTCCCCAGAACCCCATTGCTCCATGCTAAATGTAAAGCACTGGAATAAGGCTTTGAGTTTGAGAATAGGAGTGATACTCAGATGAATAAAATAGTTTTGAACCTCAGGAATTTAATATCAGAGGTAATCCAATGATTTTTGTCTGACTTTAAGACAGAACTAAGAGCCTGATGCATTTCAGAACTCCTCCCTCATATCCAGCTAGAGATGATATGAATCTTTGGAATCTTCCATAGTTGCCTGGCCTCAAAAAGTCCTATTTGCATGACTCTATCTTGGGACTGCCTCAAACTATATTTCTCAATCTCGAAATCAAACTTACAGTTACCAAAGGGGAAACGTGGGGGGAAGTGATAAATTAGAAGATTGGGATTAGCATATACATACTACTGTATACAAAATAGATAACTAACAAGGATCTACTGTATAGCACAGAGAACTCTACTCAGTATTCTGTAATAAAGTATGTGGAAAAAGAATGGATATACATATGTATGTATATTCTTTTTATGTATATATGTATACCTATATATATATATATATATATATACACATATATTCACTTTGCTGTACAGCTGAAACTAACACAATATTGTAAATCAACTATACTCCAAAAAAAATTTTTTTAAATATAAAATAAAATAAGAACAAATAAAAAATAAAGAAATGAAATACATATACACACACACACACACACACACACACACACACACGAAACTACAGTTCTCAGAGCCATGATTCTGGACAGCTGCTCTTCTAGCTGTGTCTAAATGCAGTGTCCACTTCTTCCGCTCCCCCTGCTCCCTCAACTCTGCAATTCACCTCAGTGTGGTTGTTAGCCTGGCCCTGTCCTTCCCTTCAAACAGTCTGTGGTGAGGTCATGATAGACCTTCATGTCACTGAAGTCAAACACAGTTTTTTCTCTATCTTTGACTTGTCAAGAGGCAGAACCACGTAGTGGTAAACAAAAGACAGAACTCTGCAGTCAGACTGCCTTGTTTTGAATCCTAACTCCTCCGTTTGTGATCTCAAAAAAGGTACTTAACCTCTCCATGTTTCACTTTCTTCTCCCACAGGACTGGGTGATGACAGTATCTGTATCATAATACAGGTGGAAGACTTCAAGGAATTAATATAGATAAAACCCTGAAAAAATATCTGACACATAGTAGTAAATGCTCCAGGTGTTGGCTGTTACTATTTATTATTTTCTAAGCTGCTCAGCACAGCAACAATTTTTTTCTTCTGTAATCACAGTCTTCCACTGATCTCTGTGGCACCATGTTCTCATGAATCTACTCTATCCGCTCCAATAATTTTTCTCACTCTTCTTTGCAGACACTTTCTCTCTCTCTTTTTTTTTTGTTTAAGTTCTTCCTGTTTTATTTACAAGGTAGATTATTTGTATCATTTTTCTATCCCTCAGCAATTCATAAAAGTCACACATTAGAATACCAGGTTCATGCAAATATATATTTTCGTGACAGATCCTTCCCCTGAATTCTCGGTGGACATAGCCACCTTCCTTTTTAATATCTCTACTTGTGTATCTCACATACAACTTAAACGCAATCTTTCTCCCCCAAACTTGTCACCTTCTGGCATTTCTCTTAGTAAATACAACCAGCAGTCACTGTGTTATTGAATAGTGCAATAGCTCTCAAAGTGTCATCTTCTCATCACTCGGACCCCACACATCAAGCAGAATGGTCTTTTCAAACACAAGGAGATACTGTCATTATCTGCTTAGAGCATCTTGATGTCTTTCTTATACTTTTTTTTTTTTTTTTTTTTTTGCGGTACGTGGGCCTCTCATTGCTGTGGCCTCTCCCATTGCGGAGCACAGGCTCCGGACGCGCAGGCTCAGCGGCCATGGCTCACGGGCCCAGCCGCTCCGCGGCATGGTGGGTCTTCCCGGACTGGGACACGAACCTGTGTCCCCTGCATAGGCAGGCGGACTCTCAACAACTGCACCACAAGAGAAGCCCTCTTATACTTTTATAATAAAGACTAACCCCTTGACTGAGCCACAAAACCATATCTCAACAGCTTTAAATCTTCTCATGCTTCCTCTTGCTTTCCTACTACCAAGTCACTGACCCTTCTTTCATTTCATTAAAAGTTCCTTGCTCCTTCTCACTGCAGGGCCTTTGCACACCCTGGTCCTTCTGCTTTCTCTCTACTCTATGACTCCTCAGTTCCTATTCTTCTTGACATCTTGGCTGTATCATTACATCATCAGGAAAGCCTCATCTAACCTTCCTGGTCAGATAGGTTGCTCACATTTCTTTTCTTCCTAGTATTTATCATGGTTGTAGTTCCACATTCCTTCACAGTTTCATTCCTTCACAGTTTACGTCTGTCTCATAGATTAGACTGTAAACTCTATGAGGCTATGCCTTGAGGGAGGGTAGTTACTGTTGTATCCCCAGGACTGCATAAAAATGTTGCTCCAGTACAGATTTACAGTAACTTAACCCTGGACAATCTGAGCTCAGTTCTATCTCTATAGCTTAATGCCTGGAGTGCATGGACCTCATTTTACAGAAGAATTAGCCCCATTAATAAAATATATATATATGCTAATTATGGCAGAGTATCTACTAATTGTACGTAAAACCTGCTGTGTTTGAATAGATGTGGTCGTAGGAATTGAAGTCAAATGAATTAGAGGTTTGTTAGACAGCATCATAATTTGCATGACTGACAATCAGACTTGGGAGGGTAAAGCATTTCAATTTATTCTGACTTCTTAAGACTGCTGAGACTGCAATTCCTGGGTCCTGTCTACTCATGGGCAGTATTACATGGCCAAAATGTAACAGAATGATTTTATTTCTTAACTTTATCTTATTTGTGCTATAACACATAGCCAGTCTTTGAATGTTTTTTTCCATAAAAAGAAACTTTTATATTATGATGACTAAACTTAGACCCTACTGATATTCCCAAAACCCCAATAAAGGAACAAGCTGGGAATTGCATTATTTTACCTTCAGAGTGGTCAGAAATATTTCAAACTTCAGCCTTTTGGTGACTTTATAGATGAATAACAAAGTGGTTGGTTTTACTAAAAAATCAGAGAGAAACAAGCCTTTCCTCTTCTTCGACCCCACTGCAGTAAGTACTTCATTAAAAAAATAAAGAATTATTTTGTGGCCTTGATGTTCAAATGTCAGAGACACTAAATTTACTACACAAACAGAATTTGATGACTCTGCTGGAAAAAAATTTTCCTATTAATAAGATCTGTTAAAAAAAAAAAAAGAAAAAGAAAATAACACGTATCTGGACAGTTCATTTGAATGGCCACAAGAGAGCAGTAAGAAATTAAAGCTTAGCAAGATGACTCATAGTCACACTTTATATGTATGTGTTCTGCTATTAGGAAGAATTGAAAGACAGACCTATTTCTATTTGTCCTTAAGTTCAGAAATATAGTTTAGAATTTCTTAATTTTTTAAAGCCCTTTAAGAAGGACAATATAGATAGCATTAGCTGAAATTTCCTGAAAAGAATCTTGAGCTAAGTCTTTTTAAAAGCTCAAGTTCAAGTGTGAAAATAGAAGAAAATAATTACTCTGGGCAAAGGGACCTCTTGAGCAGTCATCTGGTCCATCCCTTTGGATTATTCAAGCCTGACAGAAACGTAATGCAACTCATTTACAAAGCCCCTCAGAAGATCCCAGCATCCTGTTCTAGAATATAGCCAACACTTTAAAATGTTAACTATAAGGAAATATATTTTTATGCATAATTCTATTCCCTCATGTTGTAATTTAGCTACTATTTTAAATAATATCAAGGGAGACCTCGGATCTTTCCCCAAGGCCCGTCCCTTTTTCTACATGTCCCTTGCACTTTGCTGCCCATACGAACTTTGTCACTTTTTACTTGGAATTTTGGATGCCATGAATTCTAAATTGAAAAATTATAAATTTGCAAAATGACCAGCAGTAGCTCCAATATATGAGACATTGTTAAGAATCAGTCTCAGAAAAAGATTAATGGCCAGTAGAAGACTAGACAAAGGTCAGGAACAAGCAATTCACAAATGTAGACTCTCAGTCGCTAAACATAGGGAAAAATGATTCATGCTTCACAGTAAACAGAGGAATGCAAATTAAAAGGGGGTACTTTTCTATTACTATATAAGCACAGATTTAAAAGAATTATAATGTCCAATGTTAACAAGAGAGAAGAGCCACTCATAAGCACTGAGGCGTTTGGTGGAAGAACTTTCCTGAGGGCAGTTTGGAAATATATATCAAAAAGTTAAAAGTGTGAATTTTCTTTCACCTAGTAATTTTGCTGTTAGGAATTAACCCTATAGAAGCAATCAGTCAAATACAAGCATAGGTCTTAATAGTAAAAATAATTGGGAAAATAAAAACTTAAATTGTCTCAAAAGGAGAATTGGTTAAATAAATTAAGACATGGCCATACAAATGGACCATTATGCAAATCATTAAAAATACTACAAATACACATTTATTGGTATTGAAAGCCGTTGGTATATTTTAAGTTAAAATGAGATTGAAAAGAGCACAGTGTGATTTCACATAGGAAGAAACTGTGACTAACTACGTAGAAAAATGTCTGCATGATATACACCAAATAACAATTATCTGTAGGTAATGGACTCAGGAGATTTTTTTCTTTCTTCTACAGAACTTCTTGTATAGTCTGCATTTGTGTTCGTTTGTTTTTAATCAATTATACAAGTTACTTATAAAATTCATAAACACACAAAAAGCTACTTCTACACTTGAAAACATCCTTAGAAAAACTTATAAGTTGGCTTGGAGAATTTATAAGAAGTTTGAAGTTTAATCTTCATCTAGGAAATTTTCTATGAAAACACAGATTAATAACTATGATCTGTGGTTATCTATATTTTTAGTACAGTTATATGAAAGAAAACAACATAGCAACAAGTTACCAGGTTATATGCAGTTTGTGTCTATATGCTGCTAATATAAGTAGATGAAAATTAAAAACAAACATTCACATGGTTGATTTACTTCATAAGGTAAATAACATTGCTTTTTAAGAGGAAAAGAAAATCTTCCTCACCTCTTTTACCCAGGAACAATCCAGTGACCTGATATCCAACCGATTTCATTTTTTTCCAGGTGTTCTAAATGGTCATATTCTCATTGATTTTCAGGCCCATGTTCAACCTACAAGTAAAATAGTGAAATATCTTTTGAAAGGGCTTTTGCTGAATTCGGCTTCTGTGTGGCTGAAGATCTCCTATATAAGGATAACTTTCAATTGCTGCAGATTTGGAAAGGAATCTGAGGTTTTCCTATTATAAACTACTAGCAATCCTTCATTTTTAACACAGCTCAAATTATCTTATGATTTCTGAAACTATCAACTACTGACTATCTCCTGTGAATCGAGTACCAGTTTAGACCTCAAGACAAGCTGCAAGACAAGTATTAGCTTCAATTTGGGATGGTGAACAGGCTCAGTACATCGCCTGTGACTGGCTAAATGGTACAGTGGAAGGACAGGGGTAACCTCTACACTCTTTCTGCCCCCATAGTTTTGCATTTTTCTTTTGTTTAACATGGTAGAGGCTTTTATCCCCCCAGCTGCACACTTTTTTCCTCATAGCATTTCCTCCGCCATTTGAGGCCCATTTTCTTCCTACCCCGAACCCTTCCAGATGCCCCCGAAAAAGGTCTATGAGGTACCTTTTATGAACAGCATTTCAAAGTTTTGTAATTGTCTTCCTGCCTATGCTCATGGAAATTTAGATCTGGGCTGTAAGGTTGGGTGCAAGGCAAAGCAGCCCAGTGGGCCAGTCGGGAGCCCCCTTCCCCTCCCGCTACCGATGGCCTGAATCACCCTGAGGTAATCGCCCCCTTGTTGTACTCCATGGTTCCCCATCTACAAAATCAGAACATGTGTTGTTGCCACACTCGTGGGTCAGTTACAACTCCACCCCTCTTAAAAATGGATTTTATCCTTCTTAGAAAAATTTAAAGAATGCGTCATGGAGATGTGAAACCAGAAAATAAGTGCCTCTGTTTCCTCCATCACATCTGAAAATGTCTTTAGCTGCCAATCAAATTGTGTTTAATAGCCAGCGCTTTTTAATATCCTCAACTGGATGGCTCACAGGATGGCTTTGAAGCAGGACGTTAAAGTCTGGGCCGCACAATGAAGAGAGCATTGCCATCAGTGATGAGTAAATGCACTAGTCATTTCCAGTCTCCCTTCTGGCTACCTTTGAAAAGGAATTACTTCACCATACCCTGACCTTTGTCCTCTTTGGTAAAGAGGTTTCTTGAACTTCAGAGGATCTCTTGATTCTTACCAGTCTCTCCCCATCCCCTTTCTTCCCTATTCCCCGAAGGCCACTCTCTTCCCACTCCCAGGTCTTTTGTTCATGTATGCTTTTAAACAATATGCTGAAAACAAGAAAATAAGTTTGAACTTTAAAAAAATCTAAAGGGAACCAAACAGAGCAAAGACATTCAAACAGCAAATGGGCAGGAAGGCAGAGATAGAGGAGATGAAGGGAAGGGCTGTGAGTGGGGCAGGAGATTAGAAACACGGTACTTCCTTTCCTACCAGCTCACCAGGCTTGGGTGAGTCACCTGACAGTAATCTTGTCTGGCAAAGGGGATGTAAGAATACTTCCTTAAAGGAATTCTATGTGAGCAGATACAGTAATATACAAAACCTCTTTGAAAAATGTTCCCATAAAAACTCCAACTATTCTCTTTATCTCTCAGCTTGCTTAGCCTTTACATTTTGGAAATCATGGCAAGGTACCTTGCTGACATTAAAACAAGGGGAGTGTGACCAGTAATTTTCTGGAAACTTGGCTTTTTTAGTAGAGCTAATACGTTATATGGCAAGTATGAAGTTGCTCAACTTAATTAAAATAAAATGTCAGATTCCAATTCCACTAACATTCATGAGGTACCTAGCTTGTGCTGGGTTCTCTCTTTAGGTACTAATAGAAATTAAATGAATGTAGGGCTCTGGCAAGAATTAAGGTAACTATAGAAACTAGGGGATGAAAGTTAATGGGCCCTGAGTTAGTTGTAGTAGATTAAGTAAGACCAGTCCTCGGCTTTTTCTGGCCAGTGGGCTTCAATAAATTCAATGATTTGGTCATTCATCCATCCATCCAACAAAAAATGTATTGAGTGGCTCTACCAGGCCAGGCAATGGCCCACCAAAAATAAGATAAAGTCCCCTTCCTCAGGAAGTACACATTCCTGTATAGGGAGACAAAAAATAAGTAAGCCAGTGAAGTAACTAGATAATACTAGAGAGTAATGAGTGCTGTGAAGGAAATAAAATAAGGTAGTTGAAGGAGAAACCCTCAGAAGATTCTTTAGATAAGGTGGCCCTGGAAAGAACTGTTAGCATTGGTGATATGATGAGTCAGCTGAGACCTAAACGACGGCTGAGAAGTCAGAACTGTGATGATGAGAAAAAGTCTTTCAAAAAGAAGGAACAACCAGTAGATAGTCTTCAAGGAAGAGCCAGGAAGAAAGCCATTGTGCATAAAATACAGTGTGCAAAGAGGAAGTGATAGGAACTGAGGTCAGGGAAATGGTACGGCCTAGATTCCAGCAGGTTTTTGATGTCACAGAAAGGAGTTCCGATGTTGATCAGCGTGCAATGGAAAGTCACTGGAGGAAGGATTCCAGCAGGAGAAAGAAAACATCTTATTTACATTCATTTTTTAAAGAAAATTCAGGGTCCTCTGTGAGGAATGGATTGTAAGAGAGTAAGAATGAAAGGAAGGAGACAAGTTAGGAAGCTTTATCAGTGAGCTTGCAAGTCTGTATAAGCTTATGAAGAAGCTTATATTAATTTATATAAGAAGCTGTGTAATTCAGGTGAGCAAAGATGCTGCCGTGGACCAGATTCACCATGTTAATATTGGGTAGGACTGGGGCTTTTTATGGTGCATCTAGAAGTCTTTGGCAATGTTCCTTTGAAAGATAATGACAACTGTCTCACCAAATGAAGTTGGTGGTGACAGAATTAAAACACAAAAGTGATGCACTACAGCTCTGCACTAGACAATCACTTTCTCTTTGAGTTCGATTCATTACGATTCTCTTCTACCAACTTAAAAACATTTTTACCAGAACTGATAATGTGGATAATACTTACTCTGTGTTCACCTCCTTCACTACGACCCCTTGGATTCTCAATCTCCCCAACCGTGGCAGGCAAAGAAGAGGAAGGTAAGGCCATAAGTTGCTGGTGTTAACATGGAAAATGAGAAGTAGAACTGCTAGCAGAATGTAGGTACTACGTCTGGACTTCAGTAAGGCTGTAATCAGAACCACATTGCTTTGTAACAGGAAATCTGGGCTTCTAAGAACTGCAAAGTGGAGATTTATCAACTGACCTAATCATGCAAAGAAAATGTCAAACTGCAATAACAGATTTTTGTACTTCTGTCTGCCTAAAGAGCAGAGGTTGGGGCCCCTGCCCAGCATAGATCAAGAAGCACACAATCATCCAGGCTCCATGTTTCAGTAAAGAGTTTTGCTTAAATGTGCCAGATATTGTTAAAAATACAAAGAACCCTGTTCATAAACACCAGGCTTTCTACTGATCCAAAAGCACATGTTTATTTGTGTGGTCGGTGGCCTGCATATTTTAAGAATCATGTAAATAATAAAGTCAAACTACTTTAGTTGATAAGAGTGAAATTGATGGCCCAATAATCAGACACATTTGTGGGCTGTTGTATCTGTACATACGCTATTTATGAGAAATAGTGACCGTATACTTGTGAGAGACTTAATAAAAACATATTTCAATATTTACATCTTCCTTAATGGGAAAGGAGGGCCTTTCTCTTCTTTGCTTCATGAACACAACTAGAAAACAGAAATAATAATTTAAAAAACCTGTAATAACTATTCATTAGCTATGCCTCCAAGGAAAAAGCAATACAACAGTTTAAGACCAATCAGATCTGGAATGGAAAGCTTTCTAAGCATTAAATATAATCAGAATATTTGAATTATTTCTTACCTTAGGAGAGAAAAGTAGGTAAGTCTACTTCTCAGACTGAGACAATTGATGGTTACCCCATTTGAACCCTAACCAGAATGAAAATTAAAATTAAAGTCTTCAATCTCACAGAATAAAGTACCCTAATCATAATTTTAGAATGTTTTGATGTTTCCTTGAAATACTTTCACATTTGTGTTAGACCACTAGATGATTCTTTTTGAAGCCAAATGTTTGACTGAGTAACCATTTTTTTTTTGCCTTTTGGGAGGTCTGAGGTCTTCTGCCAGCGTTCAGTAGGTGTTCTATAGGAGCAGTTCCACGTGTAGATGTATTTCTGATGTATCTGTGGGGAGGAAGGTGATCTCTGTGTCTTACTCTTCCACCATCTTCCTCCAATCCCATTTTTTTTTTTTGTATACCACCTCACCCTCACTCTTCTGTCTATAGAGTCCTCCAAACGCAGACCATGCTCCCTGCAGAACTGAGTCCAAGCTAAAGGCATCACCTGTCATCAATGAATGTTTTAAAAAGTGCTAATAGAAAAATCAATATTCATTTTTAAAATTTATACATGTATTTTTACATTGTCTATTTTTACATATTTCTTTTTCTCAGACCAAGCCAGAGACAAGTTGAAGTTCGCATATAAATAACTCAAAATCTTTTTCTGATTTTTGGCAATGCATGGCTGGTCATTTGTGATCTTTGCACATATATCTGGATGGCAGACTTTTCACTTTTGCAACCAAAAGTTGACATCTCCACTTTGATCATGGCATACTTTCTCTCTGAGCCTGCCTGAGACCTCACCACAGAGCTGCTGCAGAGACATGAAAGCTACTTAAGGAGATGAAACCTCCTTGCTCTTCCTGAGCTATGTGCAAATGGAAGTGAGTTTTCTCATATAAACATACAAGAAACACTTTCTTAATAAACTGCCAAAGAAAGACCTGAGGGAAAATCTCCAGGACTTCAGACAACCTGGACATGTTTTTTTTTTTAAAAAAAAAAAAAAGAGGGAGAGAGAGATGTAAAGGTAGAGAATTTGTTTCATGTTTTATTATCCAAATAGGCTGATGGATACAGAGTAAGTCAATAACAAGATGGTCAAAATGGAAATGCAGAGTGTCAGTGAAGTCAGCATCAAATTCCATATCCCCCCAGCTCACCATGCTTCTACTGCCAAGTTATATGGTATATTATGGCTTTAACGTGAACTACAACTTGCAGGGGGCAATGGGGGCTGGCGTTGTTTTAAATTGTAATTTTATGGGACAGCTGATTAAGGGAAGTCACAGACCAGATGAAATGTTTGGCTTTGATTTGAACCCACTGCTCAGAGGCTCCTTTTGGGTATCAGAACTAATAACAAGTAAAAGCAGGAAACAGCATCTTTAATAATTAAAAGGAAAAGAAAGAAAATTGCAACTTCAGGTGTGCATTTAAAGAGTCACTTCAGACTCAGACACTGCTTGACCATAGATCCAGGATAAAATAAAGCCAATATTGGAGTGTTAACTAATGATGTGAATTAAGAAATCTAAACCTTGGTTAGAGATAATTAAGACTTAAAATATAATCGTTTCATTTAGCATTCAACAATATAAATTATTTTAGTCTGTTCAGTATCTTTAAAAACACTCAAAATATACTGTTTAAAGCCTCATGGTTTAATAAGGTCAAACATACACTCTGGTAGGAAGAGAGACTGACTTACAAATTTGGAAATTTTCATTGAGTTATATGAAATAAGAAGCTAGTTCTCTCCTGAATGTTAAAGATGAACAATATGTTTTTTTTCCCAATTAATTACTGGGTCAACATCACCAACACTCGAGGACACTATTTAGTATAAATAACTTTAAAATATTAATATAAAAGCTAATTTCCAGACTGTATTGGTTGTGATATTACTGAGTTATTTCTTAAAGCATGAATAATATGGTTCATTATTTTATTTGAGACTTTAGGGTAATTTAGACTCATCTAATACCCAAATCCAATAAATATATTGATAAGTATTATTTTTATGTCAGTCCAGGGAGCTAGAACAACAGTTCTTACCATGAAAAGGGTGCTGACGTAAAAACCAATTTAAATGAATTGAAGAGGAATGGTCCCACTTAAATAATTATCAGTTATCTCTTTTCCAAATGAGATCTTGAAGAATATCCTATTTTACCTGAATATTTATCTTCAGTTTTGATTACTTTCCTTTTTCAATTACTACATTTGATTACTTTCCTTTTTCAATTACTACATTCACACGTCTAATCCAGAGATTATGAAAAATAAATAATTTGCTTCTATGCCATTGTTCAATTTTAGAATTGTGAATGACCTACCTGAATAATGAGTGGTTATTCATTTGTTAAGGATCTCCAGTGGAATTTATCCTAAATCTATGTAAGTAGTAAGGGACATTTGTGATATAAACAAAGGGAAAAAACAGAAAACTATAACTTGTCTTATTTTTTGTACTTATTTTATGGATGGGGGACTCTCTGGTTTAAGACTCACAGTTTGGATTTACTTTTAAAAGTATAGAATCATGTTTTAGTGTAGATTCTGCAAGCAGAACGGTGTTTCTTACTACTGAGTCATACTGTCTGCGAGAACTAGAAAGGATTCTTTATATTTGCTGTTTGTGTGTTTTAAGTCTTCTAAATTTTCTTTCCCAAACCAATGGAAGCATACAAACGTTGCATTGTAAATGCACACAATGGTGTGAGCTAACCTGACATAATATGACTGCTGTTGACTGTGACTCAAAAAAAACATTTTTCCTCCAGCAGCTGCTTCTGACTCCAGTTTTAAAACATTATTTCCATGCACATCCATAAAATATTTAGAATTTCTGAGTTTGTAACTCTCCTGCCGATTTTAACACTGGTTTTGAACTGTTGTCCTTAGAAAGATAAAGCACATATAAGACTGAATTCCACACGAGCCCCCTATTTATGTAAAAAGAGTTCTCCATAAGTCCTTTTACATTCCGGATTGACTTTGTTGTTCAGCAAAGTGAATACATCGTTCATTAGAGTTTTAATATAAACCAATGTAAAATGAGAGTTTAGGTAGGCACAGAATCTGCAAATATAATGGAAAACAGTAAAGAATAATTTTGCATTATGAGAATTGTATCTGGAAACAGAAAAGTCTCCAGCTTTTATCAAATTCTGAGCCATCAAGGATGACTGAGCTCTCTAAAAATTTTCCTGCCCATATTTTTCAAGTTAATAAAAGTTTTATTCTCATATCCTTTTAAAAAATATCCAAACACCTAGTTCAGAAAAGTATTCTTTATTGATAGGCGGCAGTCTTAATTTCTTCAGCAAAGAAAAAGTCATAAATGCTTGCTATCTAAAGGAAAAATTTAAAAATGACTCAACTAACTGTCAGATACTTGCAACAGGGTGATCACATACAGGGTACGTTGCAGACCAGCCATCCTTGTAGTTGGGGGGAAGCCAACATCATTTGGGTGGAACGGCACTAAAGTCTATAGTGGAATCTGTCTTTCCAAATCAAACCTAGCTTTCTTTGCTTTCTCTTTTTACTCTTGCCTTTTCCCTTTTCCCCTCTCTTTTCTTTATGTTCCATTGAAGTTTTGGCCTTCTCACTGCTCAACTCAAATGGAGCATCTAGGACCAAGCAGGTTTTTCTATTTGACCTGAATTTTCATCCAAATGATTTACGTCCTATAGACACAACAACATTTTTCAAAATAAGATCTGGCAACATTCGACTGTGGGGTTCAACTGCAGAGACCAATAATGCAAGGTGCTATGATGGTGTTTTATAGTGTCTAGTGGAAAAACTCGTAAGTGGAATTCTTTCTCCATCAACTTTCTTACATTAAAAGGATCAATTTTTAGAAATAAACTCACGTTTACGGAAGAATCATCAAACACAAAGTCTTGGTTCCTTAGGGCAAAACTGCTCACTTAAGACACGTTTTTACAATTTGCTTCTATTCCAAACGTTTGATCATTTTATTATGTTTGAGGGAGTGAAAACTTTCTCTTCTGGTGCTTCTTGCATTCTCCAGTAAATGTTGTTTATAAAAACTGTAAACAAATCTGACTGAATACACAAAATTACCATCTAAGAATATAGCCTAAAGTAATCATTTTCAAAAGAATTTTAAGGTGGTAATATTGCAGATCCTTAGTAGAAAACAGGTTTTAGAAATTTGTCTTGATAGTCAAGCTATGAAAAAGATAGTCTAGATACATATTTTAATAATACACCAGATTCTTTGACAACAGAAATTAATACAATGTAATAATGTAAAATATTTCAGGACATTATTAAAAATAATATATGTAGATTTCATTTTTAAATTACCATTATATTTTAATTTGCATTACATTTTTAAGTCAACTAATTTTAAGAAGTTCCATAAGACACTTGAAAATGAGTGTTGATATAAATATGAATTTTTTTAAAGGACACAGACTTTTCCAATGGCTTTGAAAATCGTCTTAAGAATAGCTTTAACTTTAGTGTTCCATATTGTCAATAGTATTAAAATAATTTAAATTGAAATTTGTTAAACTAAAAAATTAACAGTTATATATTTTAATGTTATTAAGTCAAAAATATTTATTTGTAAAAAATATTTAGTTCTTTCCATTACAGAATGAAATAATATAATATTCTTAGGGAAATAATATTGACCTTTTTTCTCTCAATAATGTAGACTGGTATGTACTCTCTCCTTATTCCATGGTGTGAACACAAACGGGAAGCACAAAATATATTTTTCTAAACTAGTTTGAAATCTTTTTTTAAGAACTGGAGTATACTTTGCATGTACGGCTCTCAGCTGTTTGTTTGTTTTTTAGACAGGATATAGCAGTAACTTCCTACAATTTTAACCCATTTGAAAAATATACTTATTCAAAAAGTCTTAATGGCAAAAGATAAAACCAAGAATCACTGACACATTTATAGTAGGAAATTTGAAAACTTATATTCTTATGGGTTTTTTTGCAAGGCAATTTTTTTTTCCCCAAATGCCTTTTCAAATAACATAGAGCTCATGATAAACAAGATGTATCTTGCAAAAAAGATCACATATTAAGTAGGTAGTTAACCCAAAGTGCAATATTCCCCACCTTTCCTAATTATTTGGAAATACTTTCCAGTGTCAAGGAATAGTTCATTTATTTATATTTATATAACGTTTAAGAAACGATAATGTAATTTTAGTCAAGAAATTACTTAAGTGAAATTATACGACTTGTGACTAACACTGTGTGCTTTTGTTTTTAAAAGAAAAAATAGAGTTAAGTACATTGTTGGGATGTATTTATAGAGCATTTTTATTGTTAGGTTATGCTTTTAGAGCTTTAGGAACATTTGAGAACAATAATCAGTGGTGTGTAATGGTATTGTTAGCGGAGTCCTTTCTATTGAATTTTCAAGATGTTGTAAAATGAGATTATGTGAGTAGCACCTCTGGACACTTTTTCCCATCATTGTGTTGGTATCAATCGCTGACTTCCACCATTTCTCCGGGTATTAAATAGAAACACTGTTTCCCACTGCCTTGATTGGAGGGTTTATAATACATGACAGAACTGATAACCCTACTGAGATTAAGCATTGTAACCTTATGAAAGCTAAATGAAACCTTCAGCTACAGAGTGTCTCCAAGACAGACATGAGAAGGTATAAGAAGTTTTACTTTCATCTCTTATTTTGACAAAGCACTTCTCTCCCTAAGCATACCCAGAAGGATAGTGAGAAACCCTATGTCTTCTTTCACTTCAGCCACAGTCTAGCAGCCCTTCTACCCACACAGGCAACCTTGTCAGACACGGATGATAGTAGCTCGCTGCAGAAAGTGTAGTTCATGCTCACTTTGTGAGCACGGACAGATCGCCAGCACACACCAGCTCAGTTTCCAATTGGCAGGGCTCGGCATGGCTGGAAATTGAAATATGGATGAAAAACAGGTGTCTATTCCTGGCTCTGCCCCTGGAGTCATCTGTAACTGTGGAAAACGTCTTCTCACACTTGCCTGTTTCACACACACACACAAAGAAAATGAAATTTAACAATTGATCACTGACCTTCCTCTATAAGCATCTGTGAGGTCAGATATTAACGTATCACCTAGTCTAATACATTGAAGGTGGTATACCAGTTCGTGAGGCCTGGCTCTAGAGACTAATAGATCTACATCCAGTCACTGGCATTGTAAAGATTTTTGCTACATTTTTATCATTCTCATTGGTTATGGGCAATCCCCTATGACCACGAGTACAGACATTGCATACACTTTACTCTCCTTTCCCCAGGCTCTTAGGAAGGCAGCCATCTCAAAGTAATCTTGGAGAGTGGCTTGTTAGCAGAGAACTGCTACCTAGAAATGAATTGTTTTTAAACCTTTCCACCTCTCATTTATTGCCCTTACTTATGTTGATCCCTCTTTCAAACGCACCCAATCCACCCAGTGTTCTCATTGACTTAGAAGTTTAGTCCCCACCCCACTTCCATGAAGTGCTGCTTGGATTCTGGCTCAGGACTCCCCTTTCCTCTCTCCAAATGTATGTTTTACAATTCATTTTGAGAGACAAATATCAGTTGACCCATTAGAAAGAATGTAAGCTGAGGCTGGAGTAGCTGGTGACAACTTAATGTTGTAAAAGAGCATTTTCGTGTTGTCAGTTGACAGTGTCTTAATCCAAAGGAATCGTTTTCTTCAGGGTACATTTTATAGAAACTTATTTATGTTAAAAAATATCTCAAACACAGAAATTTTCTGGAAAGAAATTTTAGTTAACTGCAAAGTTGCAGTGGATAGTGATAGCCTTATGCTTCTCTGAGCTTGTCAAATTGTATGTGATGTGTTTCATTTAATTCTGGACTCCTTATTCTAAAAGGATTGACAAATCATAAGGTATTTAGATAAGTATGACAGAAAAGGGAAGAGGTCCGAAAATTGAATCATGTTAAGAACAATTAAAGTAACTATGGATGTGTTGTGTAGAGAAGAGAAGGTTTGGAGACATGATGGGCCCATGATCTTTAGTGGACAGTGATATAGCAGAGGCGTTAAACTTCTTCAGCATGGTTCCTGAGAACCCCACAAGCTACAGGAAGAAAAATGCAGCTCAATGTATAGCAGAAAAATGTACCAGATAGATCTGGTAAAAATGAGAATCTTCTTTATGAAAATATCCGAGATAGGTATTAAATGGCTGCAATTAACAAAATTTTACTGTAGAATAATTTTCTAAGTAGATTATTGAGAGAAAAAAAGAGTAAGGAGACACTTATAGGACTCAACTGCAGACAGTACAGGCAGGCTTCCTAAAAACCGAAAGAGTGTCAGGTCTCCTCTCCCCATCTCTTCCTCTTGGGAACCACACAGACTCATCTTTCTCTTTCTCTCTTTAAATCTACTACATTCTTCTCTCTGCAGGATGACTTGATCTTCAGAAATTTCTGGCTTCTGTGCCTCCATAATTTCAACAGGCATGTGGCTCTGGTTGGCCATAGCAACAACTCTGTTACCCAACAACATTCTAGGACCCAAGAGCATCTCTCTGCCATTTCTGGGTTTTATGATTCAAATTTTTCCAACAGGATTTTGTTGGTTGCTCTTGAGTCCAGTTTCCCACAACTGATTCAATTTGTTGTACTAAGTGGGTTTGTTCCAGTTACCAAGACCTTTGGCCAAGTACTGGGACAATGGGCAGATTCTTTTAGAAGAGAGTATAAGGCAGACAGTCACTAGCATCTCTAGAACATGAGAGTGAATACCCTGCTGCTGGAAGTGGAGCAGAGACTGAAGAATCATCCCTTGGTATTAATGTCACCTTAGTCCACTATTATGTCCACTATTAATGTCACCTTAGTCCAAGTCACCATTGTCTCTCACCTGAAATATTTCAAATGTCTCCCAAATTTCATTCCAAGGTCATTCTAACCCCATTTTCCACATTGCAGCTAGAGCAATTTTTCCAACCAGTTCTGATCATGTCATCATGTTTAAAACAAGATTTATCAGGCTCTAAGTTCAAATTCAAATATCCTTCAAGAATCCACACAGTCTGGGTTTGGCAACCTCTCCAGCCTCATCATATACCACTTTGCTCCTTGCTCTCAGTGCTCCAACCATAGAGTTTACCTCCAAAAATGGAAATTTACCAAGTTTTCTATCCCCTCAGGACTTATGTACTTGCTACTTCCTGTACCAGGAACACTTTTGTTCTACCACCCTTAGGCTAGATAACTTCAGCTTAGCCTTTACATTTCAAATGAAGTATTATGTTTTCAGGCAGGTCACCCCCCCTCCTCCCGCCCCATGAATGTTTGCTCCCATGGCATGCAGTTATCACTCTTGCAACTTTCAACTCAGTTGAATTCATTAGTTCAATGTCTGTCTTTCCCACCAAAATATAAAATCAATGAGGACACCTACTAATGTCAAATGAGGACAGTGCTTGACATAAAATATAACTCAATATATATTATGGAGAAAATGAATTATTGGAAAGATTTAGATCTAATACCAGGCATTCTGAAGATGTGAAATTCTAATTTCCTTACATTTTCAGAGATGATGAAAACTTCACATGTCTTAAAAACCCAAAACATAATTAGAGAAAGCAAGACCCTTTATGAAAACTTCTAAAATCAAAAGTGTACTTTAAAAAGTGTTAGGTTATTTCTCCAAGGATGAAAAGCAATAAAAATTTTATGTAGGTTATGTTCGGTATAACTAAACATTGGTATAAAGACATGTCAGACAAGCAGGAAAAATAACAGATTTTAATTCTTTCAGGAAATTTGTATATCAAGTACCTAATATATGCCAGGAACTATTCTAGATATTTTAGATACAGGGTGAAAAAAATAGAAAATAATTCTTGCCCTCAGGGAGTTTATATTCTGGTAGAATAGCATTGTTAATCAAATATAGAAAAATAGGAAAGAAAAAGAAAACAATGAGGTGTTCACCCAGACTTGATCAAAATTTTAAAACTTAAATATTTCTAAAGTTGACCTATGAAACATTAATGTTTTCTCTCCTATCCATTAATCTCCTAGGGAATCTTCTAGATATTGCATAGAGACACAAGGAAAAGACTTTAAATAAATGTTGAAGCACAGGTAGATGTAACTTCTTTGTAGATTTGTCAATTCAGGGATCTATGTCTAAATAAATTATGTAAATATTATTTGAATTTGGATAACAAACATCTCAAAGCAACAAAAATGCTAAGATCCTCATGCATCACACACTAAGTAATTCTATCCAAAATGTTTACAAAGAATAAGTTAATTTTAGTGACGCTGCCCCTCTTCATTTCCTCTAACACCCAGCTGGGTAGCAGAGAGATTATGGAGAGAATAAGATGCCTAACAGTCTCCAGATCAGATTGGTCATGGGGATACGTGAGAATCTAGATGCCAAGAGTTGAAAAGAAACCTTGGAAAAGGAGTTGATACGATATGTCTTTTAATCCCTTTTGTTTTAAATCCAAGGAATTCTATGTTGGTTGCAAGGCAAACAATAGACTCTGTAAGAGCAGAGTTCACAGTACAATAGGTGCTCCAAAAGGGATGTCAATGCAAAAGGAAATTGGGGCACTTAGAAAACAGAATGTTGCCTTTCGTCTTAAAATCCAAGCCAAATTTAACTCAGAGAAGACAATTCTGAATTTAATAAATGTCTGTGGATTCTGTCATTGGTTTACACAGAACCCACAAATATGTCCAACAGAGATCATCAGTGCAATATCTGATAACACTAAGAAGTCAATAATTCATTCACTCATTCATTTGACAAATATGTATTTTTAAAATAAATTTATTTATTTATTTTTAGCTGCATTGGGTCTGTTGCTGTGCGAGGGTTTTCTCTAGTTGTGGCAAGCAGGGGCTACTCTTTGTCGCGGTGTGTGGGCTTCTCTTTGCGGTGGTTTCTCTTGTTGCGAAGCATGGGCCCTAGGCACGTGGGCTTCAGTAGTTGTGGTACGTGGACTCAGTAGTTGTGGCTCGCAGGCTCCAGAGCACAAGGTCAGTAGTTTTGGCGCACGGGCTTAGTTGCTCTGCGACATGTGGGATATTCCCGGGCCAGGGCTCAAACCCGTGTCCCCTGCATTGGCAGGCAGATTCTTAACCACTGCGCCACCAGGGAAGTCCGACAAATATGTATTGAAGACTACTGTATATCAGGTACAGTTTTAGACACTAAGGATAAAGAATGGAATAAAACAAATTCTGCCCTTACACAGAGTACAATCTAGTGTGGAAGATAAACATAGAGCAAATAAATACATGTCTAGTATAGTGTCAGATAGTGACAGTGCTATGAAAGAAAATGTAACAATGTAAGGAGATTGAGAATACTGGGAAGTGGTCTTTAGGATAAGTTGGGCAGATATGACTTGTCTGTTAAGGTGACATTTATGATAGAGAGGAGTGAGTCAGGAGAAGCCTGTCCAGAGGGGAGTGTGGAGAGGGAGCTGGGGTCCAGATAAGGAGGGCACTATGGACCATGACAGGATATAGTGGTGGCTTGGAGAAGAGTAATAGGAGGTGGTGAAAGTAGTCAAATTCTGGAGAAAGAGAGAGAGGGAGAGGAGAGGGAGAGGAGAGGGAGAGGAGAGGGAGAGGAGAGGGAGAGGGAGAGGGAGAGGTGACACTATCTATCCATCATCTATCTATCTATCTATCTATCTATCTATCATCTATCTATCATCTATCTATCTATCTATCATCTACTCAAGCTCACAAATAGAATCTTGGTGCTAGATCACCAGTCAGCATTGAAAACCCCATCAAGGATGATAAAGAGAGCACCAGTGATACTTGACTTGTAGTCCTGGTGCAATCGTTAAAATGTTCACTGGTAGTGACCTTGGAACTGTGCTTCCTGATAACAGTGTCAGTGATAGAAACCAAAATAATAACAGAAGCAAGTTGGCAACAATTTTTATAATGAGCACCAATGTTGGTGAGGCAGGTGAGAGAGCATCTAATAGTTATCGAAATGCTTTCTTTTGACCTTTTGCAAGTGAATGTTGGAAGCACAGGTCTAGAAACTGGGCAAAGCATGGATCCTGGAGGAGGATGATGGACAATTAAAAACTCAACCAAGTAGTAGCCTTACTTGTAGCTGCTATGCCTGATATGGTATCTTTGCTAGAGCAGATTAATAAGGCCTCAGGTACATTGAATATGGCCACTGATCTGGTGAAGTGCATTCTTTTCTAATTGTATCAGAATGGAAGATCAGGAACAGTTCATATTCACTTGAGACAGAAAACAGTGTATATGTGTTATTTTGTCCACGGGGTTAACTCTTACCCGCTGTCAGAGGATCATCCAAAAACCTTCACCATATAGATATTCTGCAGAAAATCACATTGGTACAGCATATTGATGATGTCATGTTAATTAGACAGAATGATCAAGAAGTGGCAAGTGTATTGGAGATCTTGATAAGACACATGCATTCCAGGTTAGAAATTAACCCAACAAAAATTAGGAGACTGGCCAGTCAGTGAAGATCTTTGAGAGGCAGTGATCTGGGACACAACAGAACTTCCCATCAGGTGGATTCATGGATCGGTTACCTCAGACTGTTTATGCCCAAAATAAATGCAAGCCCAAAATAAATGACAACTGTTCTACTGCCTCACTAATAGGTAGTACTGAAAAGGAGTGGTGATAGGAAATTCTCTTAATGAGAACTGGGCGTAAACTCAGTTATCCTGTTCACCAGGTCACCCACTTTGTATAAAAAAATAAGTAGTTCATGTTAGAATGTATACAGCCTTGTAACTAATTTGACTGGTTATTCTGAACGCTGATGGAGAAAGATTGGCAGGTGAGGGACAGGGAAGTTTAGGAAAAAGGAATAAGGATAGATTAATGTGAGTGGTCATGAAGTATGAAGATCTTTGTATCACATAATGTCTCTCACAAGACAGCAGCTGCCAGAGAAGAGGCCTTAAACAACCAAATAGAAAAAATGACTCAGTTATTTGACATCACCCTTCCTGTCACTGGCAGCCTCCATTCTTGCACAGTACACGCAAGAATGGGAGGAATGGAGATTCTGCACAGGACCAAAAGCACAAGCTCTCCCTCACTGAAGCTGATCTAGCTACACCTGCTGCCAAATGTCCAAACAGTCATCACTGGAGAATAATATTGAGTCCTCTATATCAGGGTCCCCAACCCCCAGGCCACGGGCACTTACTGGTCCACGGCCTGCACAGCAGGAAGTGAGTGGTGGGCGAGTGAGCAAAGCTTCATCTGCCGCTCCCCATCGCTCAGCATTACCACCTGAACCATCCCCCACCCCCAGTCCATGGAAGAATTGTCTTCCATGAAACTGGTCCCTGGTGCCAAAAAGGTTAGGGACCTCTGCTCTATATGGTACCATATTTCAAGGAGAACAATTTTGGAGAAGTTGATGATAGTATTAGACCACTTCTACCTATATTCAACATATATTCTAAGTATGGATTTGCCTTTTTTGCTTGAGGCCCTCAACTAGCACCATGAGCTGAGGTTGTGCAGAGTTTCACTACTAGCACAGGATCCTACGCAACACTGCATAAGACCAAGGGATCCTCTAGAGCAAAAGAAGTGCAGCGCTGGGCGCAAGACAATGGGATCCATTGGGTATGTCTCATGACACACCACCTAGCTGGCCTGATAGGATGATGGAACAGTGTAGTTGAGGGACCAGCTTGGAAATGATACATTCAATGCATAGAATACCTGAGTCCAAGATCCAAGGAGTAGAAGTAAGAGTGGTCCCACTACCATGATTCTCATTGACTTGGGGAATTTGTACTTTCCATACGTGCAGGTTTAGAGGCCCTGATTCCCAGAGGGAAGTGCTTTTACCAGGGAATATTATATTAAACTTTAAGCCACAGCTGCTGCCTACTCACTTTGCACTTATCATGTCAAGAGACCAGCAGCAAGGAAAGAGATGACTATGCTAGCAGGGATAATTAACACTGATCAACAGGGGAGGGAGAGTTGCCATCACACAAAGGAGGCAGAGAAGAATATGTTTGGTACTCATGTGATCTACCTGGGTGTCTCTTGATACTTCTTCACCAATTTTGATGGTAAATGGAGAAGTGAGGTAGCACAGACAGAGAAAGTCATGGTGACCATGTGATCAGACCACTGAGAGATGAGAGTCTGGATCATCCTCACAAGGTAAGTCACCTAGACCAGCATATAGACTAACCAAGGGAATTTTAAAATGAGTGATAGAGGTGGGAGATAATGAATATCTGTTGCAACCTCAATACCAGCTATAGCAGTAGCAGCTGCAGTCCATCTTGCTAACATTTTTCTTTTAAGTTTCTCCATGAAAATATGTCCATCAGAATCATCTCCCAGAAAGTAGATCTGAGCTATGCCAAGAGTGGTCTCTATGGATGCTGGGATGTGCTATGCATATTTTCTTTTCCACTTCAATATTAATCATTCAGCCTGTCAGCTACTGAAAATTGCCCTCAGATGAGAGGAGTCACCTTATCCAAGACCATGTTCCCTTCCCGGGACCAGCCCTCCTCCAATGACTTGTTGATGCTGGATATATAGGACCAGCCCCTTGACACAATTTGGGACAACTCTAAAGGCCATGTCAGCTCCAAAGCACTCCACAAAGTGGGCTGAGATCTTCATTGTAACTGCATCCCAGTTCCACTTCTCTCTCCCCTCTCCAGTCCTACCTCCTTCACTCCCAATGGTATTGATTCCAAATACATTCCCTAATAAATTTCCTGCACACAAATCTCCATTCCAAAGTCTTTCTCAATATCCCAACCTATACCACAGGATGAGGTATTAATTATTATTATTAGGCACTTAGTATAAGTTAATTTAATTTCCCTCCCCGCCCCAAATCCGTAAGGTTTATATCCCATTACAGTTGAGGAAAGTGAGATTTAGAGAAGTTAAATACCTCAGCCAATATCACACCACCTGTAACTGGTGGAGTCAGGGTCTGAACCAGGTCAGCAAACTTCTCAAGCCTGTGCAAAGTATTATGAATGGCTGATTATTGTTGTCAGAGGCAATCGCATGAACAAAGATATAGATAGGTAGATGATGAATTAGATAGATAGATAGGCAGATAGATATAGATGAATTGTACAGAGTATTTCATTAAAGATAGTAGTGAATGGTGGCTGGTGGTTGGGGACATGAGGAGAGATAGGAGGAAATAAATCCAAAAACGAAGAGTTCAAGTTGGGATAAGCCTAGAATTCCACAGCAGACGTGGGCTTACCCAAAAATTGAAACAATTCTGTAAAATTCTCAAATGATACTCTCATCTCCCCAAAGAAAAAGCAATATGGCTTCTTGACAAGGTGAAAGCTAATGGAAAATTTACCCCCTTAATTTGTTATATCTTTTCCCAGTATGAGAAGAGACAGGGGTGGAGGGAGAAGTGGATGGCAACAGCATAAAAAGAAATCCCAGACGCCCCTCTCCAGGGTTTCTGGGGCGAAAGTGCCAATCCTGGAATGCTGCACTCCCACCCTCCTGTGTTTATTCAGCCCTGGGGCTGAGGTTTGCCTTGGAGTTGTAACCTTTATAAGGGGTTTGCTTAATGACAGAATTGTTCAGCTGCATACCTCACCCCAATTAGAAAAAGGCTGTTTGGATTCTAATTGACCTTGACACAAGTCTGCTTAAAGAGATTCCCCAAGAATTATAGAGCTACTTTCAGAGTTTGACTTGGCCAGGAGTATGAAATGTAACACGGTTTTTTGAATTTTCTGCACTTACCATGAAACGACCAAGCCACAGGTATCAAACATGCTTTGTTTTTGTGTTATAATCACATTACAAATTGAACATTTCCACATGTGCAAGTTGGAAAATCTAAAATGAATGATTATGAAGATTGTAATTACATGTATCAGGTATATATGGCCTACATATTTTCACTCACACAAAAGTGTATTTTCTCGAGTCCCTAGACATCCATGTATAGTGTGTTTATAGGATGGAAAACCATCATCCTATATATATAAACCAAAAATGTATATTTTTAAACAGTTATCGCCAGGTCAGGTGATAAGTTGACATAATATTTGGCAGGTGCAAATACCAGGAAGGGATAGAGATTCCTAAGTTAACCATGAGGAAATGACTAACAATAATAGGTTGAAATCAAGAAGAATATAATTTGGACTAAATATCAAGAGGAGAAAAAAAATCAGCTTCCTGGCTACAATAACTGTTAGGCTATGAAATAATTCCTAAGGGAAGTGGAGACCTCTTCCTTATGTTGGACTTTGGAAATGAGTCCCTTATAGTAAGCCATTTTGCTTTGGGGAGAGGAAGGAGATCCTTTCCGTTTCCATTTTCTGTGACCTGATATTAAGGAAAAATCTCAGAAATAATCATGTAATAACCCATTAAATATTCACCAAACCACCTCTGAGCAAGGTCCTGCATTTACCTTGTAGTGAACATTATGTCTCCTGTTCCTTTAGAGCCAAGAAAAATCCAAATCCTATAGTCACGCAGTTTGTAGCAACCTGGAATTTTTTTTTTTTTTCCAAACTTAGCTCCGTCTTGATGGCCACTTAGAGGTCTTTCACTCCTCTCTGAGCACCTCTCCCTGCTACTGCAATGGAGATTTTTCTAAGAAAACAACCGTATTCAGCAGGGTTTCTCTCTTCAGCGCCCTCTCAACCTCAACTACGTTTTCTCCACAGAGACGGGTTCCCAGTTCGCAGAGAAAATGAAAGCATAAAGCATGAGCACTCTCAAACTCCCTCTCCACCTACAAATTACCCTGGATCCATAATTTCTCTCTCTTCCTGTGGAGGCCAAGGCCCTCCTTTGGTCCCTGCTCTGTGCTACATCCTGACCCCTATTATCTCCTGCAGGGACTTGCCCTGTCAGTCACTCAGTCTCTTCAAGCTCTCAACTATTCCCCCAAGGTTAGTTTCTTCCCCCACAAGCATGTAAATATGTTTTTGCTCACCCATTATTTTGGGGAGTGCTTCTCCAGTCAGGTCTCTAGAAGGCAGACCACCCCTGTTGCTGGGCACACCCCAAGGACCAACGGGTAGCCATAATGGGGATAGTGGCAGGGAAAGAGGTATGGATGGAATTTGGACTTACAGGCTGGGGCCGCACATAGGTTATGTATGCAGGATTCCTCACTGTATGGACTTGAGCCATGGCCGCTGAGCCTGCGCGTCCGGAGCCTGTGCTCCGCAACGGGAGAGACCACAACAGTGAGAGGCCCGCGTACCGCAAAAAAAAAAAAAGTCAAACCTGGTCTTCCAGATGGTTATACAGGTATATTTGTCAAGTTAGAACGGTAGAACATCTTTAACAGTTTTGTTCTATTGGTTCACAGATAGATATTAGACATACAGTATGTTTGCCTCCATTGATACTCTTGCCTGGACCTTGTTAATATAAAGGTTGTCCTGTCTTAAGCTACTGTAAGCTGGCTTCCGGTATTTACCGTTCTCTAGAAACACTTATTGTTAAAGTCATCAATGATCCTTTTCCGGTTCTTTCCATTTGACACTATTGGCCAATCGCTCCTCCAGACTGTCCTCCCTTAGAATAGCACAGTTGTCTCCCAGTTCTCCCAGTTCTCCTCCTTCCTCTCTGCCCTTTCTTATTGGTCTTTCATGGGTGCTTAGTCCATCATCAATCGTCTAAATAGTAATATTTCCCAGAATTCTGTCCTTATTTCCTTCTCATTCTACATCCTCTCCTATCGTTTATAGATTTTTACTACCAAATCCATAATTTACCTCAACTGATCTCAGCCCAGACCCATTTTCCTATATCCAGACAATTCTTTTCATTGGGCAATACCATCTTACTGTCTACATACACTGCAGTCTCAAAATGGCCAAAATTAAACTAGTTATTCACTCTGCACCCCCCCCTTCACACACGTTCCTCCTATTACATTCTTCACTTCTACAAATGGCCCTACCTTCTCCCTAGTTCCCCAAACAAAAATCTGGAACTTACTCTTGACTATGATTTTCCTTCTATCTCATATCTAGTCCTTCACCAGCTGCTATTGACACTACTTCTTAAATCCCAACTGACTTCCAGTCCCTCCCCTTCATTCTTCCAGACAGTTCTTAAGACATGTTTAGTTTTTAATACACATCCACAAATTCTCCCATAGATTATTATAACGCCCCCCAAATTCAGTCTTTATCGTGTTATAGGATGAGATCCATTAGTGGTTATGAAATCCTTGCAATGGATCATGACCAGCACTTTTTAAAAAATGGAATAAATAGAAGAGAAGAAAAAATGTCAAGTGAAGTGCATGAGTTGAAGGCAAGGGCTGTTTATTGAAACTTTTGATTCATTTATATTTATGCATATACACATTCATAAGTATAGATATATGTACTGTATGTATTACCTAGTATGGATTCTGACAGCAATTCCAGGGTGTGTGTTTGTGGGTGGGGGGAGGTTTTCCTACACATCCAAGCAACCAACACCAATCCAACACCAGCTGGGTGTCCTAAAGTTCAACTTAATTCTGACCCAGAGTTAGCATCAGGTTCCACAGGTTAAAAGTTCAGTCCAGGGGCTTCCCTGGTGGCGCAGTGGTTGAGAGTCCGCCTGCCAATGCAGGGGACACGGGTTCGTGCCCCGGTCCGGGAAGATCCCACATGCCGCGGAGCGGCTGGGCCCATAAGCCATGGCCGCTGAGCCTGCGCGTCCGGAGCCTGTGCTCCTCAACGGGAAAGGCCGCAACAGTGAGAGGCCTGCGTACCAAAAAAAAAAAAAAAAAAAAGTGCAGTCCAAAAGGAGTGCTCCCTAACCCCACTTCAGGTTGTTTCCTGTGCTTCTGATCAACTGACTACACATCAGAGATTCTAACCACCCCTCCTCAGCTTCCATTAATTTGCTAGAGCTTCTCACAGAACTCAGAGGAACATTTTATTTACTAGATCACTGTTTTATTACAAAAGGATAGAACTCAGGAACAGCCAGATGGAAGAGATGTGCATAAGGTAAAGGATGGTGAAAGGGCACAGAGCTCCCATGTCCTCTTCGAGCTAGCCACTCTTCTCAAATCCCCAAGTGCTGTGTTCATCAGCTCGGAAGCTTTCCAAACGCTGTCCTTTGGGGGTTTCAGGGAGGCTTCTTTCCTTAGGCGTGATTGATTAAATCATTGGCCACTGCTGATTGCTTCAAACTCCAGCCCTTCTCCCATCCTCAGAAGACAGGGGTGCGACTAAAATTTCCAACCCTTTAATCACATGGTTGGCTCCAATAGCAACCAGCCTCCATCCTCAGGTGTGGTCCAAACTTAGTCACCTCATGAACAACATAACAACATACATTTATTGGCTCTCATCACTTAGGAAATTCCAAGAGTTTTTAAAGCTCTGTGTCAGAATTGGAGATGAAGACCAAATATATATTTCTTATTATGAATTGCAATGCCACACTTGGATTGCAAATTAAAAATTATGATTGTACTATGGATAACAGTTGCAAAAGTTTGAGAACAATTGAACCAATTATTCTCTCAGTTTCCAGTCTTGCCCATTGCAGTCTTTTCCCCAAAGGTGAGCTTTCTATGTTCTAAATTTGATCACATTCTGGCTAAACTCGTCAGTGACTTCTCATGGTCAACTGTAGTGTAAATCCAAAGTCATCATGTAGCTTTAGGGATGTTTAGTCATCTGGATTCTCCAGCTTCATCTGCTACTCCCTCCCCATATGCATCCCTATCCAAACAGTCCTCTGCACTTCCTTGAACCCAGCATTCTTCCTTGTGGCTCTGGGCTCTTATAGTGCTGCTTCTTTTATCCAGAATGTGGTTCCCTCCATTGTCTGCCTCGCTAAACTACAATACATACCACGTATGCTTCATGCTACTGGTATCCGTGAAGCGTCCCGAGACTTCCTTGGGAAGAATTCTGCGTGTATACCCACAGATGGTTTCATGGTAGTCAGCAAAATTTCTAAATTTTTTCCTCAGTGCAGGGCAGGGAGACTCAAAGATCCTTCCATGCTCCACATACAAAGTAACATTATGATGTATTTTCTTCCAATGTATATGCTAACTTTTATAAAATTTTAATTACATCATACACAGTTCTGTTTTTGTCATTTTACTTTATCATGGTATCGTAAGAATTTTTCCGTGTTATCTGTTTTTTTTTTTTTAGCACGGCATTATAAATATCTTTAAAATATATTATCAGGCTAGTGATTTGAAAAATAAAGTTGCTGATAGTATGAAGGGCTGATGGGAGTATGAACAGACTAGAACCAGGGAAATCAGTCAGAAGTCTACTCCATCAGCTAGGCAAGAGACAAGAGATGAAGAGGGTTAAAATAATGCAGAGCCAATGAGAAAAAAAGGAGAAAGAAGGCATGGAACAGATACAAGAGAACTTAGTGAAGAGGAACTGATGGGCCTGGGTGAAAGATCCCATGTGGCAGATCAGGTGGAGACAGGTGTTTCTATTAGGTGATGCTCTGAACCAGAACACAGAGGAAACATCCTGGAGGGAAGTTTTGCAGAGGACAGTGATGAGTTGGCACAAATAGAACCATTTGATGAGTCTTCAACATACAGACAATAGTTGAAGGATTCAGAGTTTAATAAATTATGGAAAATAAATTAGAGGAAATGTATAGAGTGAATATATTAAATTAGAAGTTTCAATGGCAAGAACTATCAGATTTCAAAAGTTTAGATATAATTTAGAGATTTTAGGGCAAGTCTTACTTCCAGGAAAATGAGTTAATACAAAATAAAATGTCATGCATGGGTCAGCTATGAGTAATATTGATATAATCAATCTAAAATATATTCATTATCATAATTTTTAAACACAATTTTTTGAGCTGTTTACTAATTGTTATATAACCATGCTGGGGAGATGGGAGGAAGGAGTATGGAAGGATTATGTGAGACAGTTAAATTCTTATTTTCTATAGCAAGAATCTGAGGATAGTATCTAAAACTGAAACCAATGGATAACTATAATTTGTCACATATAAATATAATAAATATAAGAATATTATATATTAGCATAGAATATAATAAATTCTTATTGCAATATAAGAATGTTATTTATAGATGAGTATTTAAATACCTAAAAGGCTTGAAATTATGTGCATGTGAAAGCAGGAAAAGGGAATCAGACAGGAGGCCAAAGGATTTTTAAAAATATTTATTATAAGGTATGTAATAATTTGATTTTTCAACTTGATAATTATTAAATAATAAGCTGATTAAGGTAAAAGCCTATATCTATATGTATACATAGGTATACATATATATTTTAATGCACAATTATAAAAGGGGACAAATCATAAGTCCTACCTCAATGAATTATCATAAAGTGAACACTTCCATGTAACCATCACCCAGGTTAAGAAATAGAACATATTAGTACCCCAAAGTTCCTTTTTACGCTCACCACAGCATTCACCCTTTCCTCCTATAGTGATTCACTATCCTGACTACTTAATTCATAGAATAGTACTACCTAGTTTTTTTAACTTCATATAAATTAAATAACACAGTATGTATTCTTTTGCCTCTTGAAGTAAAAGAAGCTTCTTTTGCTTAAAATTATGTTGAGTGAAATTCATCCATGTTGTTTCATGTAGCTGAACTCTTTCATTTTTAATGCTATGTAGTATTCTCCTGTATACAAATAACAGAGTCATTGGTGTATTTATCTATTTTACTTCTGATAGATACTTGAATAATTTACAGTTTGGGGTTACTACGAATGATGCTTCTGTGAACACATTGGTACATGAATTATGGTGCAGATGCGTACATATTTCTGTTGAGTAGCTGGATCTTATGGCATAGCATATATTCACTTTTCATAGGTGAGGTTTAAACAATTTTCCAAAGTAGTTGTACCAGTTTATGCTCCAACTAGCAATGTGTGAGAGTTACCATTGCTCTCTGTCTTACCAACACTTGGTATTGTCAGTCTTTTTAATTTTAGTAAGTCTAAAGTGTGGGAAAGGGTATCTCATTAAGGATTTCTTTAATTGGTACGCCTTGCTTATTGATGAAGTTGAATATTTAGATATCATCTTTTGTGAAGTATCTAAGTCTCTTGCCTATTTTTCTATTGAGATTATCTATCTTTTTCTCATTGATTAGGAGGAGTTCATTGTGTATTGATTAGTATGAATTTATCATATATTTGGAAGACAAAATGTTCTAACCAATTATACTTTTGGTTAGAATTTTTGCATCCCGTTTAAGAAAGATGTTTTACATTAAGTTCATGAAGATAGCCTTACTGTATGTCATGTCTAATTTTTGTTGTTTAGCTTTTACTTTAAACATACAATTCTGCTGGAAATAATTTTATTTTTTGGTATGGTGTGCGGTAAGTGTCAATTCTCCCTGAGTCAATTTGTGAACTGAATGAGTCCCAGTTGCAAAACAAGTCAATAGGACTTTTTAAAACTAATAAGTTAATTCTAAAATTCCTTAAAAAAAAAAACAGTAATAGTTAGCAAATTCTGAAGAAGTTAAACGATTGCATGGGATTGACCCATTAACTGTGTAGGCTGTGCACTGAACAGTTCTGGCATGGAGTAGGGTGGTGGGCATCATTAACCCTATAATTTATGTAAAAAATGGTCCTGAAAAAGGAGTTCTGTGCAACCTACATGGTTGTACAGAACAGCTTTGACCCTACCATAAAACCTTCTAAAAAGCTATATTGATTAAAACAGTGTTATTGGCCACTCAATAGGTAGACTGATCTCCCAAAATAAAGCAAAATTCATATAGAAATCTAGTATATGAAAAGGTGACGTTTCAAATCAGCTGTAAAAAGATCAATTATTATTAAATGATGTTTAGGAAACTAAATATAATCTCTACCTTATATCATACAACAAAACAAACTTGAGGCAAAACAAAATATAATTTAAAAATAATCAGAGTGGGAAACTTCTCTCTACATAAAAACAAACCATAAAAGAAAGAAAAGGTTGATGAATTTCACTGCAGAAATAATCTTTGCAAAAGATAAGTTAAAAATTATAATATCACAAATGAAATGCTGTTTACGTAAATAAAGAGCTCCTTGGAATGCAAAACGAATAAATCTAGAGAAATACAGGCAAAGGATAGGAACAGATAACTAAACAGATACCTTACATAAAATATAAAAAAACTAATGGTCTTTAAACATATGGAAAGATTCACACAACCTCACTCATAGTAAAGAAATACACTATGTTTTATCACTTTAGATTGACAAAGCTATCAGATTGTTACTTTGATATACAGAAACACTCTCACACAATGATGATGACAACTCTTTAGAGATTAATTTAATGCCCACACTTTTTGACCTTGCAGTTCTATGACTCCTTACCAGGATATTCATTAAAGTATTGTTTCCAGTACTAAAATATTGGAAATACCCCTAAATGGTCATTGGTAGATGATTAGGTAGTCAAATTATGGTACAGTGGAATATTGTGTACTTGAAAAAGGAGAAGAGAAGCCAGGAGGGGAGAACAAGGAAAAGAAGAAGATAACTTTATTTGAATTTAGATGCAATGATTTTTAAGAAAAATTAAGTTAAAAAAATCCATATAGTGTTCTACCATCTATGAAATAAAAGGACTAATATGCATGTCTTCTGGAAAGATATACAAGAATTGTACAACAGGATTTGCATTTGTGAAGCGGAACCAGGTTGCTGGGGTATAAGGGAAGAAAGAAAATTTATTTTTTACTTTGCTCCCTTTTATAATTTTTAAATTTTTACCAAGAGCAGATATTGCCTATGCAAAAAGATGAATAAAATAACAATAAAAATTAAAAAGAAAAAAACAGAAAGGATTATAATAGCACATGAATTATGCACCAAAAGCTTCATGTGTAACAATATTTGCAACTTTTTTCCCCCCTATGTGGTAGTTATTACTATTCCCCCATGGTCCTGCATTAATAACAAAACTGTAATCCTTATCCCAGTGTGTCTGGTTCCAACCATGAACTTTTTCCACTGTGCTTTCTCTTGCTATGACATATTTTACTGGGATTCTCTTTAAAGCCAACTTGATGGTGCCATATCCCACTAGTCAACTTCTAATCCATCCATCTTTTCACTTGCCCCTCTGAATTCCCACTCTGCCCCCTCATGCTCACACAAACTCAACTCGTGTACATACAGAAATGACTTTATTTTGAAAGCAACCACCTACCGTGAAGTGCCCCAGAACCTTACACTGTTCCACTTATAATTGTAGGAAACCAACAAATAGTTTTCATGCTCAAGACATATGTGAATAATTGGTCAAAGCTAAGTGGCATCCATCCTACTCTGCATAGCTGGACTGTTCATGCAACCCTCAACCCTTGCATTCCTCTGCAAACTGTTCTGTTTACACAGGCAAAATTCTAAGCACATGGATATATCTTAGGTTGTCTTCATGATCAGATTCCAAATATTCAAAAGAAAAGGAGAAGGATAAAGTGCTTGTAAAAAAATGTAATTGCTGGTTAATCAATGGGAAGGTAAAATAGCATCCCTTGCCACCAGGATAAAAGAGTGATTGAGTTCAGAGCCTTTGGAGACAGATACAGCTGGGTGCATTCACAGCTGTTTTATTAACCTGTTGTGCAATCTTGGGTAAGTTTCTTAACTGCTTTAGCTTCAATTTTCCAGATGATAAAATGGGAATAATAAAATTAACTCATTGGTAGGATTGTTGTAACAAAAGAGATAAAAGCATTATCTTCAGTGCTAGATACATACTAAGGATTCAATAAATAATAATTATTGTTTAGGTACTATTTGAATATCCCACAAGCCAAACCATCAGTAAGTCCTTATTGGCTCTCCCTCTACAACCTGACCCAAATGAGACACTTTTTCACCTCCTCTACCACTGGTTCCCTGGGTTATCTGATCTCCCCTATTCCATTCTTTCACCACATATCTCAGGTTGTCTGAGGATATTAACACACTTCTCCCTCTCCCTTCTACACAGTTCACCCAGACTATTCATGGAGGACCTCTTTCCAACACGAGGTCTCTATGGGGATGTCACCCTACCAAGACAGGCTTGCCTCAACCAAGTACCACTTTGTTTTGTATATTGTTAAAGGAATATTTGCCCTTCAAAATACCCTTGTGCTACATTGCATAATATCATACAGCTTTAAAATAAGACCCACTAAAATGTTTTGATTGTATGCTGAGCAGTTGCCATCTTCACATGTTTTTCTCTCATCATCATAGAGCCAAGTATTTTCTATCATTTTTTTGAGAAAGGAACAAAGGATCAAAGAATTTTCATATTTTTTCCAGTATATTTTAAGAAATTGTTCTCCTTTAATGATTCTTAACTTTTTCATCATAATCAAGAAGAAAGTCTCAAATTAGAGCTAAGATTTCTCTAATATCATTCTAACACTTCCTAATATCCCCCTTTTCCAACAAAACACAAGTAGACAAAGAGACCACAGTCTTAAGTGGGCAACAGTGTTGTACTGATCAGTATAGGTCAGGTTTTGCTGTGGGTGAAAACACACTCAAAGTCTCAGTGCCTGAACTGAACAAAAGTATATTTCTTATTCACCATTCATATCTCAATGGGTTGGTGTTCACAGTGGAAGCAAGTCTATGCCGTCACCACTCAGATGACAGGGCTGAGGGTATCATCTTATACCTGCATCATCTGGGACCTGCAGCTTTCTTCCTTGTCACATCAGAGGAAGGGAATGAAGAGAACCGTGTAGTGTCAATTAAATTATTTGGCCTAAGAGTGCCATGTGTCACTTCCCCTTGCAGTCTTTCAGACAGAACTAGTCACATGGACCTCCCTAACCGGAACATGTGCTTTTCAATAACACCCAGAGAGTAGTAACGTTGACTACAAGCATCTCCCTACAATCTAGTAATATTGCTGTAGTTTTTCATTGTATTTATTTTTTTTACTAAGTGATATTTATGAAAAGTAGGTTTCTATGTATATGTTCTTTTAAGATAAAATTATCAATGTATAAAAAAATAAATCAAGAAAAAGAAAGTTAAACTAAGCAATGACTCAAGTGGTACACAGATATAGCAAAAATTGTGGTGATAGTTAAATTGTTAAAATTGGGAATAGCTGTTCTTGCATAAGGTCACACAGCTAGTTTGTGACAAAAATGATAGAATTCCAGGTCTCTGACTCTACCTCCATGCCCTCCCATAATTGCTGTTGCTTTTCCGAGAACTGCGGCAGACAATTCTAAATCACTTCCAAATGTGAACATATTAAAGAGAGAAATTCTACTTTCTCTAATTATTCTTCATATATATATATATATCTTTGGATGGCATTTTAAGAAAAAAAGTGAAGGGCAAACTGCTTTTTAGTCAATTTAAAATTTTTTTGGACTTATTGGAAGAATATGGAGAGGAAATTATTGATTTTAAGTAATGAAGGAACAGTAAAAAAAAGTCACCCATTTACTAGTTTAAATAACAGCAGACACTAAATTAGTAAAGACCATATTAAAGAAATTCAGAGCTAAACAATTTAAATCTTTATCTTTTGGCCCCTTTATTTTTCTCAAGAGGTTTACAAAGACACAGAGCTAAATGAATCTCCCTATTTATACTGTCACATAGATTTGCTTATCAAAAATTCTTTGCTGAGATTTCCAATTTATCCTTCTGTTAGTTTTTAAGTCTGTCAGTTGAAGACCTTAATCCTTACTTTTGTCTTTAGCAAATGAATTTTGATGAAAGAATCGGTCCTTGACAAAAACAAAGCAAAGCAAAGCAAAACAAAAAAGTCTGCACTCATTTCTCCTTGTTACAACACATTTTCCCAACCCAGGTCAACAGAACCACATCTGGATTGCAGCTACCATCTTCTGCTTCATAAGCCCCAGTCTTGCCCATTCAGAGAGTACTTCAAATCTGTCTCCTTACTGTCCATCTTCACCCCACTCTGACCTCTTCAAAAAATATGGCCTCCCCTTGCTACCACAGAGAAAAGGCCGATCGGACTCACTAATTCAAAATAATGCTGACTGAAATCACTTAATATGTCACCCCTCCTAGTATAATCCATTATTATTTTAAGTGAGGAGAATGTGACTGTCACAGACCAGGATGACTTCAATGCTGGTGGTGAGGAGATCTTTTTTGACAAGGTCATGACACTAACTGGCCTCCTGCTATCTTTGTTAACTCTGCTTCTTTGGGGGACTCTCTGATTCTTTGTTCTCCTGATTTATTTATCCTGTTTTAGAGATGCTGCTGCCTAAAAGAGATGATTGGAAAAGGCCAAGATTTTATCCTGCAGAGAAATAATGCAGAGGAAGTATTAAAAGTCAGCTTTGCCTTCTGAGATGTCAAATTCGGGCAGGGTTTTTAAACAAGATGCCTTTGACCACTCCTTTCTTGACTATATGAGCTCAATACCATTCAGCTAGTTAGTCAAATGAGCCCCATTTCTGACCAGCATTCAGAACTCGAAACTGAAATGAAATCGACACGAACCTACATGCGAGAAGTGGCTACCGTAACTCTATTCTTATAATATGTACAATAAGTGTGTTGCATTAAAGACATGTTTCCTTTTCTTTATGTTGAACATAAAAACATGGTCTAGCGCTTATGTCGTTGGTGTTGATTTAGGCACATTCAGAGGTACTCTAACCCCTGAACTCACTATAGAAACCCTTGACCCCAGCTCTCTCACAGAACACTAGAATTGCACCCCACTCCACTCATACCCCACTCCTCACCTTGAGAATGGTTCACAGGGAAGTGGTCCAGAAAGCAGAAACTTGAGTTTGGACTCCACATCAGCTCTGTGACCTTGGACCTTGGACCTTGGACCAAACCATCACTGCTCTTTCTAGATCTCACTGTTGTCACTTACAGAGTGAGCAGTTTGGCCTCATCCAACACTCACGGTTGATGACCTGAAGCATATACATCACTTCCTCAGACAAAACCTCCTTTTTGTTCTCTTTTGTCCTGTTTAATAATTTAGAAGAAGCTTTTTGTTTGTTTTTATAATGTTTTTATTTAAAAATTAATGCACGTTTATTTTTAGATAAAGTAAAAACGTAGATAAGCAAAACGAAGAAAACAAGTGAAATTCACGCAAAATCCTACTAACCAGTAAAATGTTACAGTATATAACTTCCAGTCATTTGTAACATGATTGTTCAGTAATACAGACTAGAGAGGTAGGCAAAAACTGGGTCATGGAGGGCCCTGCAGGCCATGATGTGTTGATATCCGTTCTAAAAACAGTGGGAAGTTATTGGAGGATTTTCCTATTAAACTAGTATGTATATCTAGTTTCGGTGGTCCCATGCCAGATACGGTCTGTTGGCACTCAGCACCTTTCCCAGCATTCATCTTTATCACAGGAGCCTGGATGCTTGAAAACCTCACTCCTCAGACTCCCTTGCCAGTTGGTTTCCAGTGACGTGCAATGGAAGGCACTGGTGGGAGGTTAGAAGGCAGCAGGAAGGGAGATTCCAGCAGCAGCAGCCCTGGCTCCACAACTCCGTGATGAGGGTCACAGGCCACTTCCTAGTCTGATTTACATCCTTTTCTTCCTTTTGCTCTTTCAGCCCTTCCAAAGCTTTCAATGTTGTGTTAGTTTCTTCTGTACAGCAAAGTGAATCAGCCATACGTATACATAGATCCCCTCTTTTTTTGGATTTCCTTCCCATTTAGGTCACCACAGAGCATTAAGTAGAGTTCCCTGTGCTATACAGTAGATTCTCATTAGTTATGTATTTTATACATAGTAGTGTATGTATGTCAAAGCCCTTCCAATGCTTTTGTATGCAACCCTTTGCATTCAATCCCTCTCTGCTTAAAATATTTAGAGCGGCTTCTGGTTTCCTTTTTCTAGACACTGGCTTACTGAATGTTTTTTATTGAGACAAATGCTTTAGTTACTTACTCACCATGATTACTGCATGTGCCCCAAAGAAGTCTGCAAAATACTTTTATGAATCAATTTGCTTTAATTCTCAGTAACACGTGGCTACTTGGCTACAGTTTTATTGCCAGTCCTGGTACAGTCATTAGTAGGAGTCATAGTTGAAGCACTTTAAAAAAATATAACAACAATCCTAACTTCAAGAATTCATTGAAGCAAGTATTCCTTTGAGGATGGTTAAGTCCTATGTTTTCTGGAACAGTTCTTGTTTTGCATGTGCTATCATGTTATGCCTCTGATTACCCTTGACATTACCAAACCCTGTGTCCTGCCATGAAAATACTGGCCCTCACATATTTGTTTGTTTTCCTATCAATCAGATGGTGTGGATAGTTGTTGGTTTTGACATCCATAATTTATTCCCACTTATTTGGGAGGATTCTCTCATTTTGGCTATATGGGGACTGGCCTTTCCTGCCCCGTACCTTTAGATGAGTTTAATGGTTCTCTTGATCAAGTAGGATTTTAAGTAGAGCCATTTTCATGCTTTATCTCTAGAATTTTAATCTAGACCCAGACTGACAACAACAAAAAAAAAGCTGAACATAATGGTAGTTGATTCATCTTGATGATAACAGCCTAAGAGGTGGGCTCCAGCTTTGCCTACCCACTGGTTCTGTGTTATGCTGTAGGCCTGGGTCCCCGGCTTTCCCTTCAATTGTTATGAGCTCTCTTATATGCACCAATTAAGAGCTCCCTTAATTTGCTTCTGTTTGAGTTGAATAGAATTATGTTCTTTCACCTTAAAGAACCGTAGAGAGAGAGAGATTGTATTATTTCTTTTCCTTTTAATTGGAGTAAAAATATACGTAACATAAAATTTATCATCTTAACCATATTAAGTGTCCAATTCAGTAGTGCTAAGTGCATTCACATTATTGTGCAACCAATCTCCAGAACTCTTTTCATCTTGCAAAACTGAAATTCTATACCCATTAAACAACAGCTCCCTATTCCTTCCTGCCCCCAGACACTGGCAACCACCATTCTACATTTAGCTCTATGAATCTGACTACTCCAGGGGCCTCAAATGAGTGGAATCACAGTATTTGTCTTTTCGTGACTAGTTTATTTCACTTAGCATAATGCCCTCAAAGTTTATCGATGTTGTAGCATGTGTCAGAATTTTCTTCCTTTTTAAGACTGAATAATACTCCATTGTTTGTATATTACACATTTTGTTTATCTAATTCATTCATCGATGGATACTTGAGTTGCTTTTACTTCTTGACTATTGTGAATAATGTTGCTATGAACATGAGTGTACAAAATTTCTTTGAGATCCTGCTCTCAATTCCTCTTGGATGTATACCCAGAAGTGGAATTGCTAGATCATATGATAATTCTACTTTTAATATTTTCAGGAACTGCCATACTGTTTTCCATAGTGGCTGCACCATTTTACTTTCCCACCAACAGTGCACAAAAGTTCCAATTTCTTCACACTCTTGTCAGCTACTTGTTAATTTCTGGATTTTTTTTTTTTATAGTTGCCACCCTACATCCTTCTCCTAAATATTTTAAACACTTTCTAAATGTTGCACCAAGGACAGTCTCCTGTATTCAGAAATGAGTTACGCAGCATATAATAAACAATTAAATTCTAACCTAAGTCACTTGGGGGAAGAGCTGGCTGGCTCTCTAAACTCTCTTTGGGGCTTCTGGACCCAGTCTATTAGTTTTTTTCATTTTACTCTTCCCACTTCTCTCCACAATCCTTCCATTAAGAATTCTTTGAACCTGGGGAAAATGAAATGAGTACACATTTTAGCTATACCTGCTTTCACATTGGATTTCTCTCATGATGAGGCCGCTAACCATCTAAAAAGGGCTTAACTCATGCCATGTTACTAATTTCAAAAGCTTCTTTTCAAAAAGGATTAGGAGGAAACTCAAGATACCTGCTAAAAATTTGCAAACAAGATGACTCAGGCCCTTCTTTTATTAAGGAAGCATTTAGGATCTTTTAAAAGCACTAGTTTCATTGGTTCTGACTTGAGATAACCTGAATAGAAAAAGCCCGGGAACCAGTGCTTGGCGCTCACCTTTCAAACTCTTCATAGCCAAGACTCAGACGCCTAAATGTCTCCGGGGCACATTTGCATGTCCAACAGCCTTACTCTCTGTGGGCACATAGCCTTGGTTTGGAACAGTCCTTTTTGGAGTTCTTTAGCTGTGCCTGAACCAGGAGTTCTGAGATGCTTGCCTCAGTGAGGGCTAAGGAGGCAGGCACTCCTGGATTCTCAGCCAGCCAGTTCCTAGCAGGGTGACTTTGAAGTAGGTTCTTAAACTCTCTGAGCTTCAGTTTCCTCATCTGTGAAACAGGAATAATACTTCCTGCATGCAGGCTTACTGTGATGATTAATGAAGCTAATGGATATACACATGCCCAGCATGACACTGGCGTAACAGGCAGTTTAAAAAACGAATAACTCATTTTATTTATTCTGTGCAGAAAAAAAAGACTGGTTGATGGTCATTATCTGAAAATAAAAGTGTGAGTGTGCGTATTCTTTGAATGTGTTTTCTTAACTGTCCTTGAATTTTTGGAGAGCTCTCAACAATCAGACTCCATGGCTCATGTTTTCAAAGGGCTGAGTTTTCTTTATTTTTCAAAGCTACATATTTGTTCAAGAAACATAATTAGGAGTTTGGGGTTAACAATATACACTCCTATATATAAAGTAGATAACAAACAAGGACCTAGTATAGCACAGAGAACTATACTCAATATTTTGTAATAACCTATAAGGGAAAAGAATCTGAAAAAGAATATATATACACACACACACACACACACACACACACACACACACACACACACATGTATAACTGAATCTCTTTGCTGAACACCTGAAATTAACACAGTGTAAATCAACTATACTTCAATAAAAAAAACTTAAAAAGAAACATCTCTAACATCTTTTCCCAAAAAAGGTCCATATCCACCTTTATACACTCTGGAACAGATTTCTGCTTTAGTCTAAACATTTCTTCTTAGCACAGTGTTTGTGTACATGTGTATACACACACACACATTCTGTTCTCTTAACTACCACCATAAAAATTATGAAGCGCCTGCATGTGTAGAACTTTTGCCAAATATTTCTAAAAATGTACTTCGATTTTCAACATCCCCAGAAACCCAGTTCAGTAGCAGGAAAAGCAGGTATTATTACCCTGGTTTCACAGATGAGATTCTGAAAGGTATGTGACTTGCCCGAGACCTCAAAGCCGCTAAAGTAATGGAGCCACAATTCAAACCCAGGCCTTCAGCTTCCAAATCCAATATTGTCTCTACCACATCTCACGGCCTCCCCACAGGGCCGTGCGGTGGACTGCTGGAGAGATGAATGCAAAAGAAAGCAGAAATGTAAGGCTTGAAAGCCTCTTTGGAATTTGGAGGCACTAAGCATTAGCAAACTACTGAAATGTCATGCTCAGAGAGTCTAACAAGAATTCAGTAGCGATGGGAGTATTAGAATGGCTTCAGAACTTATAAGTATTTTCTTTAAAACAAAGGAAAATGCACAACACGTTCCCAGTCTCCACTTTCTCGAATGTGCTGTTCTATGTCTCAAACACTAGATTCTTCTTCTCCTTCTATATACACCAGATTTATAGATTTAGTATATTTTCTCAGTACTTCCTGTGCACACTTTCTATTTAAAAAATCAATATTTATACCCCACATATTTAATTCTTATACTATTGACATTCAGAAAGGATGTGAGGAGGTTTCCCTGTATCTGGCATTTTGGCTTAGTATGAATAAATAAACAAACGGAGAAATTAGTCTGGATCTACTTCCACGTGTCATACTTATTTAATATGCAGACCTTGTTCAAACCTCTACAGCTGGCCAAGTTGAAATAACCATCTTCTAAAACAGTTGGCATTATATTTAAGGTGCAAAAAAATACTCATAATGGCTCCCCCACCAGCGAATTTATTGTATGGAAATACCACTCCTCACATTCCAACTCCGTGTGTACATATATGAACACACAGAAGCAATTACGTGCATAAAAATTAAAATACCATTGCTTACACTAGTGAAAAGCAGAAAACATAAATTTTCAACAAAATCTGAATGGTTAAAGACATCATAGTAGATCAAACCTGATGGAATACGGAGCAACTGCTAAATGATTATTTTGAAGAATTTGTAGCAATATGCAGTTTTTGTGGGTTTTTTTGGTAGAGGAAGAAAACTCGAAATCAAATCTACCCTCTGATTCTAACCATGAAAATATGATATTTTGCATGTGGGCAAAGACTTAAAATGATCATAGAAAAGTTAAAGGGTCCCCCCACCCCTTTGGGAATCAATCAACAGTATTTGGGTAATTAACAACAAAAATAAGAAACAGAACACCTTTTGGCAGGCACTATGTAAAATCGAGAAGAAAAACTGTAGGTTGCTCTGTCCTAACTAAAACGGGTACTGCAGACATGGGGTGATCCCAAGGACCATGTGGTGTTGCACCTGAGCCCTGACTTTGTACCACATGGAGAAAGTCCAGAGCAATGAGTGGGAGATAGTCCAAGTCCCTCTGGGCCAAGGGCTATCCTTCATGTCATCTCAAAACTATACACACATGCTCTACATTCCATGTATCTATTAGGGCATCAAAGTCCCAGACAGCATATCTTTAAATCACTGGATCCCAAAGGGAAACCAAAATTGCATGAGAAGGGAAAATACCACACTGTGGGAAAAAATAACCATTTTTGTAAGTCTTTATTTTTTAGTTGCTCCTCCCATAGTAATGCACTGAAAGGCATAACAGTTTATATTGTACAAAGCATTGGAAGAAAGTACCTCAACTTGCCGATTATTTCAAAATGAGACTACAAACAAAAAGAAAACAAATCTGGTTCCTCGATAAAGGGCAAAATAACTGAATACAGTCTGTTATTTACGTCTCTCTTTTAACATAAGGTCTGGAACACTTCATTTTACAAATAGGATTAACATGAACATAACAACGCACAAGCTTGCAGACAACCAGCATAAAATATGGGGTACAGTTTTTAATCAGGAGAATCATGCTTTCATGAAAGAAATTATAATCGTTTATACAATTGAATCAATTTCAGTATTACAAAAACTAAGTTGCATCTATTCGTATTTAGCTCATTAAGAAGGAAAACAAAACAACAACAAAAAAAGGAATGTTAAGAAAAGCCAAACACCATTTGGCACTCCCATACACAGGTCGAGTCACCTTGGTCCTTGAAATTCAAAAAGGGGTGTGCCTCGGACGTCAGAAAGTAGTGGCTGACTGGAACAGTGCTATTTTAATCAACAAACAATAGTTTGCCAACAAATAAATACATGATACACGCAACACACACAAAAAATTAAACATTAAAAAACAGTGACATGATTGTCTAAAATTAAGATGTTATTACAAGGATTTGGCAAACCTTCTATTAGCGTAGTGGTACAGCGGTACTGGTGATGAACAGGTTACTTCACTGACTTAACCTCTTTGAGCATTGAACATCCATAGTTTACAATATACACATACCCTTGTTCCCTCGTTTTAAACAATGTACTTAAAGAAGGCAAAAGTTAATGGGGAAAAAAATACTCCCTGTTATCAGTTTCTATAATAATCAAGTGTGCATTTCATCCAACTACTTCTGTCTTCGAAGGGTTAAATTACATAAAACTTTAACAAAGCAAGAAAATTAAATCTGTAATTAAAAGCAACTGTTCCCAATCATGTGTCAGGTGATCTTGTACAAAAAAGAATTCAGTTTCTATGGAGTGTTCTTTCGTATCAATGCTGCCATCTTAACTACTCCTCTCACCCACCCACTCCCAGGGGCAAGGTGAACGGGAAGACGCCTTCTGCCCAGCAAGTTTTTCATTTTTATTGAATCATTTTAAGTCGCATTGATCCTCCAGAAGTCAGCAGCTGCCTTTGCTGTGCAAAACAAAATATCGAGAATAAATAGTTTTTTTCTTTCTTTTTTTTTTTTAATCATTCAGTTTAAGGTCCCCAGACTTTACATGAGTGACCCTTCAGGTTTATAAGGCATTCTGCTCAGCAGTCTTTTAAATAGTCCTATGTGAAAAAGCCATGCTACCGTTGGACTTGGTCCCATTCTGGTCGACCTTGGGAATGTCATACGTGGCTTATGGACTGGATAGCACTGGATTCCGCTGCAGCCCTGGCCATACTGTGCCACACGTTGGAAGAATTGTGGGATGAAGAATGGAGGGACTCCTTGTCGGACAATGACAACATCATAGCATATGCCTGAGGTAAAAAGGAGAGACTCGGTAAATGGCATTTGAAAAACATCACTTTTCATTCGAAGGATATCTTTGGTGAATGTTACAAAGAGAAGGGACCCTGAGAAGGAGCATCCCTCATGGGTGTGTTTGGAAGAGTGCGGGACATTTTCTTGTGCTATAATGACATGGAGTTACTGCTGGCCTTCATTGCCTCGGGGCCACAATAGTGACACGATCTGCAGAACAAAAAATTAATGACCCAACCTAGAATGACAACAACGCCCCCATTAAGAAACAGGAGCCATGCCCCTCCCCGACCATAACTATAATAACCATCCATCCACTGTTTACGCACATGTTCAACTCACCCCAAATATTACTGAATGCTTACAACTGAAACTGCAAATACAAATAAGAGACAGGCCTGCCTTGACAGTACTGTGGTCCAGGGGAAACAGTCCCAAGGACTCCTGCACTGGATAATTGAGAGCACTGAAGGTGAAATGACTCGCCCAAAGTCACTCGCCTAGAGGGAAGGAGGCATAAGTAAAACTTATTTCTGCCCAGCTTTGAATGCTTTGTCCACTTCCCCTCCACGCTTGAAGTATTCAATGCTGACACTCAAAGACCTTGAAAGTCGAGGTAAATCAAATCGGTTCTACCAAAAAATGAAACAACACAAAAGACCCAACAAAGTTCTAACCCCTGTGCTCCAGTATCTGCCAGCAGAAGGTGCACAGGGGTGCTCTGTGAAGAAGTGCTCTTTCTTCCTTATTATCACGTCAAAGTCCAAATAGCTATTCAGAGAATCTCCCCATTTGCTGCCAAGTAAAATATTCAAATGAAATGTTTGGTCTTGACTTAGGAGTGAACTTTTCACTGTTGATTTGTTGGTCTCATCCACTGCTAAACTTGCTTGTCAAAATGCTGCTGAAGAGGAATCATTAAAGTCCTGCCAAAGACATTCCACCATCGGTAAACAAAGACAAAATGCCTCCGTTGTTAAGCAGAATTTCATCTCTGGGAGTCGTGCTGAGACATGTGGCCGGTCTGTGGTTTCTTCCGTAATCATGGCATTCAGTTAGAAAATCTGCTCTCGCAGACTGATTTTGATTTGCTGGGTCATTGCTCTCAATGTACACATTTGACTTTTATGTATGCTATTTGCCTTCCGGACCTCTACAAAATCTCCGCAGACATGTTACAAATATTTCTTAAGCATCTACTCTATGCCAGGCACTGTGCTAGGTCCCAGGGAATCAAGGATAAATAACATAGAGTCTTTGTCCTTTGTAGGGTTTAAAGTGTGGGTGAAGTGAGCATTGAACTTTATTCCAATGACATACCCACATTTAGAGATCAAGATGAACACTATTCTGAAATGGTTTTAACAAAACTCATTCTTTTTTTTTTTTAATTCATTCTGATATGTGCAAAAATAAAAGGGATTATAAGAGAAAATTTTGAAATCCTGAGGTTGTTTTTGTTTTTTTAAATTTATTTTTGCCTGCGTTGGGTCTTCATTGTGGCGCGTGGGCTTTCTCTAGTTGCGGCGAGCAGGGGCTACTGTTCCTTGCGGTGCTCGGGCTTCTCATTGTGGTGGTTTCTCTTGTTGCGGAGCACGGGCTCTAGGCGCATGGGCTTCAGTAGCTGTGGCTGGCGGGCTTAGTTGCTCCGGGGCATGTGGGATCTTCCCAGACCAGGGCTTGAACCCGTGTGCCCTACATTGGCAGGAGGATTCTTAACCAGTGCACCACCAGGGAAGTCCCGAAATCCTGAGTTTTAATCCTGGCTTTTAACCTGCCTCTATTCAGCTAGCTGCGTGACCTTGGGCAAGTTGCTTAATCTTTCAAGGTTACTTCCCTCATATGAGATGTGGATAATAACAAAAACTTAGCTCCAGTGGTTGTGGAGGAACCACAAGAACTAACTTACATAAAGTGCTTAGCTTAGTGTCCCTGATGTAAATAGTACCTGTTATCATGAAACGAATTTTTGTAGGATAGAGTTTTTCAGGGAAAACTCTATACAGAAGGCAGCCACTGTTGTATTGGTCAACTATTTTGGATTCAATCACTATAAAAATCACAGAGTAAATATATGAGTTTTGAGTAAATCATCTGAATCTATTCAGATTCTAGAAAATGATAAATATGGAATGTCTGCCTTTTGGTAATCAAAGGAAATAAACATTTTCATGCACGAGGATCAGTGCTGAGCACATAACTGACAGTTAATGACAACTGAATGAATGAATAAAGTCTCATGAAACAAAGTCAGTTTGCAAAAAGGCATGACCATCTTCAGATTGATATATATATGACATTATCAAGTAAAAATAAAAATATGAGCTAAAATTGCAAAATGCAAGTATTTCTTGTGAAGGTAATTGTTAGCCCAGCTGGGCCGGGACTTTATATATCAAAATGCTGGTACTGAAATACATCATTTCCATTATCTTTAAGTTCCCAGGACCCTTTGCTTTCTATCACTGTGACAGTTTCAGGAATTTTCAGGTATTGTGCCTTATAATGTCATAATTTGGGGTGGAATAATTAAAAGAAATTTTAGAAAAAGAAAGAAAAGCTGGCTCCCCCAGTTTCTCTGATCCACTAGCAAGGAAGAACGGGAAATCAAGAGTTAAAAAAATATATTAGACACTTCTTATGGCTGTCTCCACGTGAAAATGAGATGTCTACTCTGGCTGGTTTACTTTTAATGTTAGAAAATGAAAAATTCATTTTTATCCTCATTCAATGATAGAGCAGGAAGGGATATTAGACATCTTCTCCACTCACCCCACTTTCAATGAGGAAATGATACCCATAGTTGTGAAGTGATGTTCTCAAACTCATGAAGCTAGGCAACTCCAGAGTTGAGGCTGGGTGCTTTCACTTCAATTCAGAAGGAACATTTATGTTGCCTATTACCATACATGATATCTTAAGACTTTTTATTGACTTTACTGATACTTTCAAACTTGTATTATCCCACTGGAATGTTTTCCCCACTTTAGTTGCGATATGACCACATTTGCTGTTAAGACCAGTGCAAAACATCTCATCCAAATAAGAAATTTCCAGATGTAGGAGTTAATATGGTCACATGGTTTGATATGTCAGGCCACCTCTAAAATGAACTCTGGATCAAACAATTAGACCAAAGTGACCAACAGATATAACAACAGAAAGTTTCTTTTTTCTTTCTAAAGAAAGAAATGGACCTGAATAAACAACCTGGTTGAGTGCAGATGTCAAGTAGAAAGGAATGATTTCCCTTTTTTGTGAAAAAAGAACTGAGGCTATGTTCAGTGGTATTTATAGATCCTTAAATGGATTTATTTTGGTCGCCATAGTGCTGATAGATTGCTATAGACCTCAATGAACTTGGGTACCACTCATTCATTCATTCATTCAATAAAAATCGATAGGGTTTATCTCCAGGTTTGCCATTAAGTTGCTACGGACTTTTGGCAATTCATTTCATCTCTGACCCTCTGTTTACTCCTAAATTCTATCATTAGATGACTTGTTTATTAATTATGTACAGTAAGAAACAAAAATAGAGGACAGAATTCACTTTCCAAAAATCTCAAAATGCAATTAGGTTGACAAAAATTATAGACACAAAGCATTAGAAAATAATCCTGAAGTAATATACAAATAGGTGCAAGCGAACATTATGGACCATCTATACAAAGGCAATGTAATTGCAAAGGAAAGGGAAGATTATTGTAGGTCAGGGTTTGACACAGAAATTTCTGTGCAGAATCCAGTCATATTAATTGCTGTAGGGGTTGACTATTCTGGATTCGGTCATAGACAAAGATTTGAACGTTTTGAGTAAAGCATCTGAGCCTGCTCAGATTCTAGAACATTGCAAAGAGCATCTGCCTTTGGTGTCAAAGGCACAATGTCATCAGGATGCTATACTGCAGGAGAGTATGTACCTGTGATTTGGACTTTCTGTGTAACGGCTGTTTAAGTTCCTCTGGCACATGGGAAGCACTGAAAGAAGACACCTCAGCTTCAGTATATTGATTATCTTCCATTTTCCTCATTTTGAGGCTATCTGTGAAGTGCCTTATATGATCTAGAGCAGAAAGTCCAGTTTTATATTCTTCCTCTTTATACCTAAAATGAACCAATGGGAAAGCACAGAGGGTTTTTTTTTCTTTTTCAGTTTGATATCCAACCAAATCACTTTTCATTTGAGTCTATACACTTGTCAAACATATTATATTTGCAGTAGAAAGTAGCCAGCGTCAACTCTTGGGTTCTTTAAAAAGCTTACAAATATTCTATCTTATAAATATATTTCTCTTCAGATTTTTCATGACTAAAGCAAGAGTATATTTGAGATAAAGAATTAAAGTCAATGACATGGGAAGTCAGCAATGCAGTGGAGACAGAGTTCATATGTTTATAATTTCCATTTAAAATAAAGCCAGTTACGATTATACTCGTTTGGCACCAATTATCCCTATGAAAATATAATATTCCCATCAATTTAACTATTGGGCTAATTTTTTCCATTTAAATATCTATCATCTATATAGATTCCAAATATATCAAGTAAAGTGAAATTTATCTCAATAATATTTGAATAATAACACACCAGATAAATTGAATAAATTAGATAATGTTGAAATCTCTATTTTTCTTTGAGTAGAAATAGGTAGAGTCTAAATAAGTGATTGTGTACTTGTGTAGCTTTCATTTTACCCTTCCTTCCTCAGGTTAATCAGAGTTTCACAAATACTGATGTATTTTCATGCTTGCGGATTATGTTGATGGCCACTTTGTTTCCATCTTTTAAAAATTAATCCACTGTGTATGCCTTGCTAATTCAAGTTTAGTTTTTATAGTTTATTGCTCGCAAATTGCTTAGCACCTGGAATAGTGCACTAATGGAAGAACAGAGCAGCAGGAATTGTAACCCTATGCGGATCTACTTTTGCTTCTCACCTCATTGGGGACATCTTGCAACTCATCTCCAGGGCGCTGGTGTCTTCATAGTCATCCTCATGGTTTCCTTCATGTAAAGTACTTGTCCCTGGTTCCTTTCCTGTTTTCCCAGTAATATCATTGTCTTCATCCTCCTCATCTAACAACACCTCGTCTTCCACCTCTTCATCATCCAGTAAGTCTGAATTTTGACTGGTCACCAAAGCCTTTTCATCTTTAAAGTGACTGCCATTCATTCTTTCAAAAGCATAAAAAAGAAAGAGGTTCAATTACTGGTATCATTTGTAAACGTGCAGTTAGCTCTATTATCACGTCTTCCTAGCAACAATTTAATTTTCAACATTTGTAGAGCAAACTTTTTATTGTTTAGGCTTTATGGCAACCATGGGAAAACAATGTAACCTCACAAATGAGAAAATGAAGAAAAAAAATAATTGCGTGATTATTCAGATTATAAATAGAGCCTCTGGTCGAACTGGGAAAATAATCTCGGTCTCCTATTTCTTATCAGGCCTTTGCTTGATAAATGATATTGTTATATAGGATATAAAAAGCACACAAAGGTTTTCTCTAAGTAAAATTACCTAATTACCATATAAGTATGCACCATTTAAAAGAATAGATTTCTGGAAAACTCATACCCCTGAGCAACACTGCCAAAGCTTCAATATACATGCTTCAAGTGAATCTAAGAGTTCAAAGAAAATATTAAAATAGCCGCCGCCAAGGACTAACCAGTATTTGCTATTTCTAGGTGACACTGGTGGGTATACGGCACTTAAACACTCTACTGAGACTTGAAAGTGTTTGAGTGCTCATTTATTCGTACTTTGTTCAAATTACCCTGGATGATCTGAATGTAAAAAAATTCCTTGTTTCCCAGGATAACACTGGGGTGGGAAATGATATGAAAATGTAATTGTACAAATATCTCTTGAAGCTTACTTAGCAAGTGTGTATAACATAATGATGCAAAAGAAGACTATTATATTGAAAAAGCCATCTGTAATATTTTAGTCTGTGGTGGCAAGGATTGCAATACATGATTCGAAAGTTTAATTATAAAAGAAACTTAATAACATAGAAGTCCCCGTTTAAAACTTTGGAGGGCATTTATGAAACTAGGATAAGCTTTCAGGCTTTAAAGTAAACATTAAAATATGTGTAACTTGAATTTAAGTTTCGCTGTAAGGTTTTAAAGTTGAAACTGTTATAAAACAATTATAAATGTTTTGAATCTCTCTTTCTAACTTCCTCCTTTTAAAGATATATGATCAGGGAAGTTAAGGCAGTTGCCCAAGTACAGAAAGCTTGATAGAAATTAAATCATCCTAGGCATCCAGGTGTCCTGATTCCTGGGCCATTCAGAATCTTTCAATTTTGTCTTGCTCCTTTACCTATTTACTAATTCAGAAAACTTGCTGAGACTGCTAAATTATTGTTACAGTCATGTACACTTTTCACATTTAATGTAACTATTTTTCAGATTATGGAAAATCAGGTATCAGCGATAGACCCCCATCACTTTCCCACATTTAAAAAAATGAGTATAATTTAATACTTAGATTTCTCAGAGCAAAAAAAATACATAAATAAAACAACTGTGGATGTGACAGATGCACACAGTAAAAATTCATTTGACCAGAAAAAGTCATATCATCATTAAGTTTTTTTATACAATCCGTCTCTTAACCTCTTTTATCAAAGAATGATGAAAACATGTTTTGCACAGACATAAATTATTAGTTTCCAGTTACACTGCCAACTTGCTAGCTTGAATGGATCGAAATTGTTGTTTTAAAGAAATGAAAGAAAAAGTAAAAGAACAAAAGAGTGCATGGATGAAAACCAAAAGTAACAAAGCCAACGTGATTAAGAAAACCTATTTGTTAATTATGCTTTCAAATGTGGCAATTTATGGGGGTTAAATTATTCATCAAAAGTAGTCTGATAGGAGGTGAGGGGAGAAAAGTTGGATGACTCGGTCTTCTTACTTCTATGCTGTTTAGACATGTTGAAGCCAGATGTCGCAGCTTTATGGTTCACAAATCTCCGGCTAAGGGCTCGAAATCTGAATAGGAGTCTCAGAACACAAACGGTGCTTTTTGTTCGCTATTTCTTATTTGTATCATGTAACTATCATTAACAAAATGTCAAAATTATCAAAAGATCATGACTGTCTTTCTTACTTGTCCTTAGTACTTTGTACTTCTGATATCTGCCTCACCTCTCTCTCTCTCTCTCTCTCTCTCTCTCTCTCTCTCACACACACACACACACACACACACACACACACGGGCAAGCAGAGGGAAAGACATCCAACTGCACAAAGTTATAGTTTTATCAGACTTCTGAGAGGCTGGGAAGAATCATGCAATAGCAGATATTCTCTCCTTCTTCCCTTAGAAACAATTTTATACAAGTTGAAGAACAGCGTGGTCATATATTTTTATGTTATCTTGGAAAATAATGTTTATTTGATACTTGCCTTAATGGAAAAAAGTATCTAAAACAATTAACTTTGACTTTTAATAGCATCAAAGATAGAGAACACTAACAATAACACTTGCATGATAAAAAGTCATGGAACTTTCATTAATTTCCTGTTACATTAAAATGTACATTGCAGCACCCGAATTTAATAGGCCATTGGATAGTTATATTCAGAACAACATAGTTCTCAATATCAGATATTTAATTGCAACTTATAGATAAGAAAAATTAAACCCAGTAGTTTGGGTAAAATAATGTTTCATTTACATCACATAAAATGTAAAATACTAGATAAGTATTCATTATCAGCATCATTAAAAGTTTTTCTACATGAATTAAGCCATATGTGCTTGATGCTGATAATGACAAGAGGGAGCCAGTGCACCTTAAAAACAAGGATGATTATACCCACTGAAACAAACACGCCAGAATTAAATGAGGATGCACCTGAGAGCATATAAGGAAGGGATAGAATCTTATTCAGAAGTCACAAACGGTTTCTAAAAAGAGATCTGGATGACATTCAATAAGTATTTTATATGTAAGTATCTACAGTATGTATAAATATATACATATACATACATATATATATAGTCATATAATATATATAGTCATATACTCTCTGTATACATGATATATCATATGATCTATAATAGTAACCACTGTTAGCCAGTGATTCAACTGAACCCCTGTGGTGGCTTTCCCTTCTAGTTGGAAAGTTTTGATAAAATATTCTAATTAGCTATCAAGAGAGGCAGAACAGAACGGTGGTAAAAGGCTGGGCTCTGGAACCACAGAGCCCAGTTGAATCCCATTTATTACTTAGGTGACCTTGGGCAAATTATTTAACCTTCAGTGTCTCCATTCCTGCACTGATAAAATTATATAACAGTAGTCGCTGTCTCATAGGGTTATTAGGGTAATTAAGTTAACTAATAATATAAAGTGCTTAGAAGACCATTTGGTATTTAATCTGCACTAAATAAATACCAGCCATTGGTGGCAGGAGTAAAGTCGTGTCACAAGAGTGAGCGCTGCAAATGTATTTGAAAACGCTCATTTGTGAAATCATCGACTTTAAAGAGGAAAAAACAAGCTTTACCTCTCTTCTGTGTTCCTGGGAGACTGGCTGCTATGGTTGCTATTCCCGATGAAATTTCGAATTTCTGTGAAATAAGCATCTTCCTTGTCATCGAGAATCGCACCTGTACTTTCCAGTTCAGAATGAGGCGACGATGTGGCCGTACCTGAGGGGAGAGAAAGCCTTTTGTGAAAAAGACAATTATTTATAGCGCAACTTATTTTGAATCTCATACCTTCTTCATTTGATCAGTGTTGTTTCCTAAAACAGGCTTTTTCGAATATTAATAATGATAATTTTAGGAGGTCAAAGTCTTCCCAAATTTACCACAGTACCCATGCCAGTGAGTAATGGGGACTATTTTCAACCATTGAAATAGTGAGATACAGTCACCCAAAGATGCCGTTTCTCCCACTAGCTTCCTCCTTTTCCCACTGTAACATGGGAACATTTTAATTTGTAGAATGAGAATATGGGGTGAGGCAAATTATAGAAAGGTCTTACATACATTCTGCAGAAGAAACTGTATACCTGGTTGCAGTCAATATGTATTTATTGCCCCTGTGCTAAAGTATGTTATCAAGTAAAGACTGAACACATGCTGGAAATACTGCATTTTGATTTGGTGGATTAAGCCATGGGTAGATTCAGAATACACCAGTCGAGAGACAGTTGTGGTATAATATTAAGAGGACAATATTGAGTCTGTGGATTACAGAATGATTGTCAGCTTCCTTACCTATAAAATTAGAATCAAAATACCTGTATCACAGATTATTCTAAAGTTTCATAAATTTACAAATTATAAACACTGTATAACATGTGGTCAAACTTTATACTAACATTTGCTTCATGCTGTTTAGCATGCCCACAAAATATCTACAGTTTAATAGTTCATCACAATAGTCTAGATGACAAAAACAAGAGGTTAGAACACCCCTCAGCTTAACAAAGTTATAACCTGGACCAAAAAACAAGTATTCAAATTTGACACATTATATCTTTAACTTATTTATTTTCTGAAATAATTTTGACTAGAAAAATTATAGTGGTATATTGTAAGAAAGTGTAGCCACTTTTGTGTATTGGATTAGACTTCTGCCTCTAAAGTCCAATATTTTAAAACCATGATCATTAGATTTTTGGCTTTAAGGGAAACGAAGAGCATATAGTTCATTCAAAATCATAAGCAATGTTCCCGTACAATAGAGGACGGATTAATAATAAAATAATTTCCTTCAGGGCTTCCCTGGTGGCGCAGTGGTTGAGAGTCCGCCTGCCGATGCAGGGGACACAAGTTCGTGCCCCAGTCCGGGAAGATCCCACATGCCGCGGAGCGGCTGAGCCCGTGAGCCATGGCTGCTGAGCCTGCGCGTCTGGAGCCTGTGCTCCGCAACGGGAGAGGCCACAACAGTGAGAGGCCCGCGTACCGCAAAAAAAAAAAAAAATTCCTTCAGTAAAGATTACTACTTTGTATAAACCCCACTTTTCTCTGTTCTTAAAATCCTTTTCAGGAGCGGCATGCACAACCCCTCTCCTCACTTCTAAGTCATTTCCTTAATTCTCTAGAAACAAATTATGGCTACATAAGTTGGTTTCACACACACATGCCAGCTGCTAAGCATTCGTTAATCGTTTATTATCTAAGCATTAGAAGCCAAAGGCAAGAAAACCTACCATGTCTTCTGCTAACTATGCGCTGGTACGTCTGGGTTAAGGGAAGGCTAGTTTTTTGCCACTTTTAACTTAATTCTACATTGGAATTTGTGACCAAAACCACACACCACTATCATTCGCTACGGGTTACTCTGATCATATTGACAGTCTTCAATCACTCATCTCTAATCAAGGTCCCCTGGAGAGGTCCTCTGAACTGCAAGCCTTCTGCAAAAGCAAGCCATGGTTTCTAGGTTAATACTCAAGAGCGTGGCATTCTGGGGCTCCACTGTGGTCATCCTGCCAGGCTGGGGGCCACGTTCTGTGCCAATAGATGGAAAGATCGTTCTCCGCAATTTAGGAAATCTTGGTTCATGAGTCTCCGGTGAGTTCGGGTCATGGTTCTCTTCGCTTGAGACTGCCCACTGAGATGAATCCAGGAGAAAATAAAATCATCCACATAAAGCTCTGAGTTGTATATTATTCAACGATCACATCATTCACTTCATTCAAAAATCTCAAGGGAAACGTGCTGCAAATTTGCACAACAGGATCTGATTCTCGTGTCAAAGTGGAACGGGAGAATGATCACAGCTGTCTTTTAAAATAAGAAAAATAAGCTACCGTCTCCTCCTCAAAACACAATTGATGACCTACCAGACATGTTCCCATTCTCGTGCTTCTTTAGGTGTCTGTCTAAGTTGGTTTGTTGACCAAAACACCTATCACACAAGTGACACTTAAAGGGCTTCTCTTTATTGTGGATGTTGCGAACATGCCGCTGCAGGTTAGAAGATATGCTGAATGACCTGTCACAGTACTTGCATCTGAAAAACAAACACAGAACAAATATTCGCAAGCAAATGGAAAGAGAGTTCTCAAGACAAGCAAACCAGATCTCCAAAATTATCACTGTAGAGAAGATTACTATCCACACAGCCAAAATTTCAATTCCAATAAACAGACTTTGATTGCATTAAAGATGTTCACGACTTCATAAAAAACCATAATAAAATACTTCATAAAACACCATAATAAAATCACAAGTTTATGAAGGTAATCAGTTCTAATACTTCAAGTAAAGCTCACAAAATTAAAAATATTAAGAAATAGTAGTTTTGTTTTACCTTCTGCTTAGGACAATACAATTAAATCTTCTGTAAACAAACATGAAACAGATTCACATAGTGTTCAAATAAAGTAAAAAGATCATTTTTTAATTCGAAACTTCTGAGCCTGATTAAATAATTTCTTAGTAAATTCACTTTCTCAATTGCTAATCCTGAAGGAGAAATTCTGTTATCTTCTCCAAAATAACAATAAAGGTTCCAAACTCTTAAAACTGGGGCAATGTAATAGTTTAGTCTGATACCAAAGATACTGATTTTCATAATCTATAGTTATTAGGGGCCCCCAAAGCCTTTATTGTGTTAACGTTTAAACTGTCACAAAAGAAAGAGTACCACTAAATTCTCCTTTTCGGATAAAAACCCAAGGTCTTTGCTAACTCCCTCTCTCTGGATTCCCCCCAGTTTTCCACTTTTATTTTTCCTAGAGTCTGTGGTGGTTCTGAACCAGGTCAGTTTTTTCAGGAAAGTACATATTATTGCCTGGCTAATTGTTTCTGCCTTCCATGATATTTAAGACAAAAAATCATAAATTACTGAAGTTCTCCTTCAGTCACAAAATAAAAATGTAGCCTCCCACCCTCTCCCCTTCCCACCAGCTCTTATGGTGAGGAAGAAAAGTGATAAATGACAAGATTTTCTCCTCTGGCATTTTAAAGGGTGCATCGTCTGTTTATATGATTTTTTGGTACGTGTGTTGCGTAAAAGGAAAAATCAACTTTCTCTAGATAACTTTCAAGTGAAAATTTCTAACTTAGCAGCCAAAAAATCCGAAACTCATTCTTCCGTGTGTGAAGGGCCCTTCTCCCACTTCTGAATGCAGACTCAGCAGTTCGAGGGACTCTACATCAGAAACTGCCCCACTCCATTCAAAGTGTTTGGGCTTTATGGCTGTCTCTACATGATGCCAGATGTCCAGTTAGTTCGGTGGGGAAATAAATCTGTTAAACTAGTTACTTTGTCATAGTATCAGTAAACCAACTCAAGGGCTGACTTAACTTCCCTCCTAAAAAACCATTCTGGCATCATGAGGTTCCTCAAATTTAAATGAATAATATTAATTTTAAAATGGGTAAAATCCCACATTGATAGTAGTTGTAATATTTAAGCCTCTGTTTTTGAAAAAATATATATATGGACTCTTGGCTTTCTTTGAACTTCCAAGGCCCACTGCAAGGAGAACCATGGTACAGTTAGCACAGTTGTGTTGTCCTAAGCAGAATAACCTAGGAAACACTGATAGAGAAAACTTAAACTCCCATCAAACTTTTTAGAAAAATTTTCACTCAAAATATTTTCTGCACAAATCATGAGGAAGAGAGATTTTGTCTTTGACATGCTTCCAACTGTCTGCTTATAGGCACAGAAGCTGTAAATCCAATAAATATCATCCACTCTAACAGAATCAGTCAATAAGGAAGTTTTAACCAAAAACCATCTGTTACTTTGTATCTTTCCTCTGCTAATATCTTGGCCAAATGTCTGAGTGCTCCTAAATAATAATCATTCCATTCTATTCCAGTAAATTAGTTGGTGGTCAAGAAACAGCTCAATTCAGAGCCTAAGTTTCAGAAATTCTAAAGAGCAATACATAACACACGCGTGAGCATACACGATTAAGCCTTCCTGGTTACTGGAGTAAACACAGGGGTCAAGGGAGCCTTTCAGATCATGGTAGGAGATTAAAAACGCTGACTTGAGAGTTCCAGAAGTGGGTTTTAATTTTGGGTCTATTAATACCAGACTTTACAGAAGGCAATTAGCATCTGTGGATCTAAATTTTTTTACTTGTAAAACAGAAGAGCTGGACAAATAACTGTTTAAGGTCTTCAGCTATGAAAAATTCTGGTTTGCGTTTTTAAAAATATACGTACAATAATAGCACCGTTTACAGGGTAGAATGAAACCACTGAATTCAGGTACAAAAAAAGAGTAAAATGAGCATGGTATCGTAGTCGCATACCAGACCCTTGGCCATAACAAAATGTAAGTGTGGAAATCTTTCCTCCACTTATGCAGAATTCCTTGGATGTGACATTTTCTCAAAAAAGGGAAATCATCTAACACTTCCCATTTTTATATCTCTCTGAGACCTACTATATCAAGCACATTCTATCACATATAAAGTCATTTATAAATATCACTTATGATTAGTGATTTACAAAACATGTAGGAAAGCAAAGAATTTAAGAAAATACTTTATTATTTTCTGAGTTTAAGTCCCTCCAGTTTTCTCCTAAAATTTCTCCTAAAATTTGAACAATCTTCAAATGAACATTGGTCTGCCCATTTTCTTATCCTCGTATGTAAAAAAGTCTTTGAAAGCTGATAATTCGTTTATTTTAATGACAAAAGCATTCAGACAAAAATAATTTTACACATATGCAATGCATAAGAATTTCAAATAAATAAATAAATAATAAATAAGTAATAAATAAATAACATTCATTCTTTGAAGAAATATTCATGAGTACCTAATACTGTGTGCAAGGCATACACATTCAACAATGTAGGTGATATTTTAAAACTGGAATGGAGAATGGTGGTTAGTTTCGTTTGTTAGTAAACAATAATATTAAAATTAAACACAGGTGCCATGTGTCATATGGCTAATTTTGACACTTAAGAGAATAAGCTAAGAAGCACTTGAGAAATTGTTGACCGAATTGCTCCCTTCCTATAATATATTCTATTTTATCTGTTCTACCCCTAGCTCCCTTTTCTTCCTCCTCTCCAGGTTTAAAATTTATTCTTTAAACCTCCTAATGGGACCTGTAGACATTGACTTAGCTGTAATGGGAAAACAAAGATATATCCGGGTTGTTAATTCCTAGCAGAGATTTAAGGCTTGGAAGAGGGAGGCCGCAAGATTATGATTATTGTCAATTAAAAAGGCATGAATCACTGAGGAGAGAGAGCACTTAATTTTAAAAATGTATAACAGTTCTTAAACGCTTATTCTATACTAGACACTGCTAGAACTTTTAAACTGAGATATAAGAAGACGATTCAAGAAATTAGGACTTTTCTAAATTTTAACCCCAGCCATTAGTTAATTCTTCTTTGACTCAAAATTGAACAGACAGACATTCACAAAAATAGCCTCTTTTAAAATTGTGGCAATGAGCCTCCTTTATTACAATATTTATCAAGACATTTAGTAAAAATCATTGTCAAACCTGTAAGGCTGCTCTCCTGTGTGGGTTCTCAAGTGCCGTGTCAGGTTCGCAGATCTTGGAAAAATCTTGCCACAGTATCTATTATGAAAAGATGTTTATAAGAGAAAGTCAGCACAATTGACTGTATTCCACTCAAGCTGCATAGAAGCCAGATGCTTATTCCTGAATTAATTAATCTTGCATGGAACTCACATGTCTTTGGTATTTAAAATTTGCAACAAAGCCATTCTACAGATATAAATAACTCTACAAATAAAGACTCCGTTATGAGATCCGGTTGAATTTGCTCATGCATAAGCAAGCAGTTTATGAAAACAGACTTGAGTTTTGATGACCCCCATGCTCCTCTTTTATTAACTCTGTATCTTTACATTCACAAAACTGAACCAGACAAGGGGATTAAAAAATGACAAGAGCCTGTGATTCCGGGTTGATGTAAACAGATTTCAAATGTTTCAACTCATTTTACATGTTAGGCACAGTGACAACTCTCTGTACATTGAGTGGTATCAGATCGGACAAGATTCTAAGACCTCATCCATCAAGGTATGTTCCTATAAAAGCTTTTCTGGAAAGAAAGTGACACATTTTCCAAACAGCAGATAAATTGATATGCCTGAGTCAGATGCCACAAATTTCTGAAGACAATTCAGAAATTGTAAGTATGATTTATTAAAAAAGAAAACAGAAACCAAAAAAGAGCTTTACTCTACTACTGATGAGTAACAAGAAACTTATTAACTAGTTTTCTTCACTTATCGACCTTATTTGTCCTTCATTAACAGCCTTATTCTTCAATGCCATGACAATTAATAAATATATGCTTGAGGACAGTAGTATTATACCTTTGGATGAAAATAATTAACTGTGAAAGAAAATTCATAAATATCAAAGTGAAACAAGTAGATAGCATTTGGACCATTTCCAACCTCATTTATCACAACCAAATGGCCTGTGTTAAAATTTTCATTTAATAATAATTTTTTTAAACCACTATTTTTATATCCCACTAAATAAAGAGTACTTTGAAGTGCTTGAGATCTATCATGGTTGCTATTAATCATCCAATCAAGAATAATTTCCAAAACAAACAGCAGGGCCTTTTGAAATCAGAGGGGAGATTTTTGGAAAGCAGGCCATGATTAACTTTGCAGTTACCTGCAGGTATAGCGTTCCTTTCCTTTCCGCAGGAGGTTCTCTGGCAGGGCGTTGGGAGGAGCTCTGAAGTTGAACATGGAGGGAACCGACTGTAGAAGTTCACTGGCCTCAGGTTTCAGGGCACTGAAGCTCTCCAGCTTCTCCGCCATGTTTTCAATAGCTGACATCTGAAAGGCAAAAGCACAAGACCATGAAGGATGGGGCAGACATCCTTCATTCTGTAATTATCTCTAGCAAACCAGGAACAGATTAATAAGAGGGAAGCATCAAATCTGCTGAATGCAAGGGGCTGTAGAAAGAGACTGTAGTGTCCCAATATTAAACAAATGAGAGAATTCATTGATCTCAAAGATTACAAAGGTAGAATTAAGCTTACAAAGTGCCAAGTGAACTTTTCCATAAGCCCTTAGTTAGACCATTTTGTAATAATTTGATATACAATTGAGCAATGAAATACATGAGAGAGAATAAAACCGTTAGATTTTTTATTAAATTAAGAGACAGCATTAGTATCATGCTATCAACGATCACCAGGCCCACCTGTGAATGACTGACTGCAGGAAGGAAGAAATTAATACATCCCCTCCAGAGGCTGGCTGGAACCAGGAAATGTTTGACTTTACTCCCTCCTTTTTTAGTATAAAAGAAGCTTGAATCTAACTCTGGCAAGATGGTTCTTTGGGACACAAGTCCACCATCTTCTCGGTCTGTGAGATTTCCGAATAAACAGTAAAAAAAAATAGTAAACTGGAAATTATAGCAAGAGATCCTGTATGCCTTGTCTAGGTAATAAAAACCATAGGAAGTAGGGAGTCCCATGAAAAGAACTCACAGCATGAAAAACATCAGGTGTTCCAAAGTTATAGCTTTAGCCAAATGTATGCAATGCAGAAAGAAAAAATTAAATGTGTAAACAGTCCTTTATGTTAAATTAATATCTGGATATACTAGATTTTTAAGTGTGATTATGTACAAAGAATTTTGGTGAAATATTCATTTGTCATGGACAAAGATTAAGTTGAAATGACAGTTCATGATATATTATCATAACTTCACATAACCTGGCACGGGCATTGTAAGTATGACCAAACTCTTAGAGCAGTATTCTTGAAGAAAAACTATCCTGCCTGGTTCTTCCCCTCAAAAAACCTAATTTATTTTGCTTATAATCTTCAAGTTTTTGTCTTCCTGCACACATATTCGACAGAGTCATAAACAGAGGGTGGCATTTACTTTCAAAGGCAGCTTGATCCTGTCTATAGTTAGACAGACTCTCTCACCTTTCCTTCAACCCTCCCAAAATGTTGTTTCCCCCATGCTCACATTTTATTTGGAAGCTGCTTACTACTGAATTTTTAAGAAGAAAAAGCAAACTCTCAGGCCATCTTGTAAAATCAACTCACCCATTGTTTATTTGGTTCTCAGGGCACTATGCCACTGGAGAACTCACAAAGCTGTTTAAAAGGTGTTTGCACTCTGTTTCTCAAAAGGCGGGGGCGGTAGACCAGAAGACCCCATGCAAGGATTAAAAATGTTAACAACTATACATTCAAGCAACTGATCAACCCAAGAAAAAGATTCTTTTGCTGATAAGATGGTAAGACAGAGTTGGAGTTCCAATTTATTATGAGTCCAGGTTAAAAATAAAAGGCAACACTTCATACTCAAAAAGAAAATTAACAAAATTTATACTCCACGGACACACAGCTGGACAGAATACCACTGACTTCTTAAACTGGAGCAAAATCTTAACCGAATGGCCTAAACATGATTCTCTTCTTACAAAGGGAATATTGTATGCTTGATTCTTCAAATGACTATTCATGTTGTAGTTAGCTTTCTTTCTTTTCCCTTTATCCTGGAGCCTGCCCTCTCATTTCATGCCCAGACTCCTAATGCTAGCTACAAATTGCAATGTACAGGGTACCACTGCCAATTTGCCAAATGTCTTTCATCAAACACGGTGCAAAAAAATCTCAGAGGAAAGTCAAGATACATTTACTTGTCAGACGACAAATGTGAACGCACTGGGAGGCGGTAGGGGCTATAAGCTCAGGGGTTTGATTCATAATCACTCAGCTGCTAAAACATTCTCCACAGATGCAAGCGGACAGCACATTTGTCACTATGAAGGATTTTGACACATACTGATCACAGGGCAGAGATATAAAATGATGCTGCTGCTCATAGAGGTTGAAGGAAACTCTGTCCCTGCTGAATATGGTCATTATCCCCCTCTAACCAGAGCATTAGCATTTTCATATTACTTTGGATTTTATTTATTAAAAATCAATCCAGAAATATTTTATGATACTATTTTATTTGCATTTCTTCCTTCTAATTGTTGCTTGCAGAAAATCATTCTGATATTCCACCCTCCATGGAATAAATTGTCTGAGTGAAAAATGACCTCTGGCCTTCAAGCTGATTAGCAGTAACAAGCAGGGGTAAGGGGCATGACCGCATATATTTATTGGGAAAAATAATAAGTGCATGGGTGATGATTATAAATGTTTTATTTATGTACATTTAATATTTGAGTAAAGTTTCATTATCTAGTGGTTTTAAATCATTTGAGTGTCCGCCCTGCCGACACACTCGGATTCCTGGGGCAATACATCTTGTAGAAACACTTTCCTTTTATATGGAAAATAGCTTACTCATGACTATCATTATTCTCGGCTTTCATCTCCAGCACGTATAAACTACAAGTCCTTCAAGTTATTTAAGAGCAATTGGCTGTTGAGAAATGTGTCTTGCTTTAGTAGCTGCTAATAGCTCCTTTTAAAGGAAGATCACTGTGATTACTTCACCTCAAACTGTTTCAATTTGGGAAAAGCATTAAGAAATAACAAAATATAGTACGGACTTGATGACTAAGTAACAACATTCTTAAAGATAATAAGAAAAAGAATAGGGGTTACCCAAGCGCCTCTCTTATAAGCCACCCCCCACCTTTGGCTTGGGGTGTCAAATGAAAAGAGGATTAAGTCAGAGTGGGGAAGAGGGAGAGAAGAAAGATGGGAAGTGAGCTGAGGGTAGCTATTAACACCACATATGCAGACACACACCCCCTCTCCACTTTCTTTCCAGCTAGCAACCACCGAAACAACATAAAAGCCATCACTGAATCCTTCCTCTCATCTTCCAAAGATTTGCTCTCACAGCACTTGACATCAGCTGAAAAGAGTAAGTTTCTCCATTAGGACAGATAGAAGTGACTTAGATTGACATATAGACACTACTATGTATAAAATAGATTAATAAGAACCTACTGTATTGCACAGGGAACTCTACTCAATACTCTGTAATGACCTATATGGGAAAAGAATCTGAAAAAGAGTGGACACGTGTATATGTATAACTGATTCACTTTGCTGTACACCTGAAACTAATACAGCATTATAAATCAACTAGACTCCAATAAAAATTAATTTTTTAAAAAAGTGACTTAGACATCTGCTAGTTGGGGAAGTTTAGCCATTCTGTGACCAACAATCAGCCCTGGTCCATATCTTGGATTAAGGTGTTGGATTAAGATGAGTTTTATCTAATGTATGGGTCCAAACCTCAACTTTCTCTAGCTATCTGGGCTGACTCATGTGATACTCCTCTTGGAATAACATGCATTTTGTAGAAGTGGTAAGTTTTGACATTCATTTTAAAGTCTGACTTGGTATTTTAAAAATCAAGATGAATTGGGATAAATGAAACAGAATCTAGCTAGATATACTTTTCAACTATGAAGAAACCAATGAAGGGGGAACAATGTGTACTACAATGAAGAAGACATTTGCTGAGAATGGGGGAAAAAAGGAGGAAAAATCACATCATATATTTTAAAAACGTATTGCCCTCTGTCCTATTAATGTCGTAGGCTAATCTCCGATCAGTAAATGACAGCTTTTTTCCTATGGAACAGTAATTTTTATTTACCTATATTGTAGTTGTTGATGGTATCTGCAGCCAGATGTCTGGAAAAGGAAGTCATTTCACCCCCTTCCAGTCCCCAAGGGGCTATTAACTTTATACTGACGCAAACTAATATTTAGACACAATTCCCTAGCTCCTACCAAAAAATGTAGCTATCTCTCTCGTCAAATAAAGTTAGTATTTGTAAAAACATTTCAGCAGGCAAGATATCATCAACTGGGTCTGAAGCACTTAGCTTAACAATTTTTATCTGGCAGCCAATAATTGATGACATAAAGAAGTTTCTCATTAAAACTATTAAAGTGACAATCTGATTATACAAAATGATATGTCCAATGGCACCATGAGTTATGTGACCTAATGTTTCACAAATTAGATTACACATGGCTTTATCATAAAATAACTAAGTTTTCATAAATAACTTATGATGGGAAAGTTTGTAGATTTGGTAGTTTTCTATATTTATTCACTTGATAATCTAGAGAAATCTTAAAATCATGGCCATTTGGGGGAGAAATACATATTCATATTTTATGGTTGTCTCATTCCACATATCACATTCTGCAGTCATGATTATAAAATTATAGGGTTTTTTAACCACTCAAAATTATAAACTTTAATATTTTACTACTTTCCACTAATGTCTATATTTTATAGTACAAATATAAATTATTGCTTTGAAAAACCTATGAGCCAAAGAATGGGAGTGTTTCCAAAGCATTGCAATGGCCGTTGCTATACCATTGTACTATCAGGAAAGGGTGTCTAACTTAAAATCTGAACTGGCTTTGTAAGTTGGTAGAAGCACTGGCCATTTGTGTAGGATACAGCACCTTATGCTTGAAGCGCCTAACAGCAAAGCTACTAGCAAGTAATACTCTACGTTAGAAATAATGAGGACGATGACGTACGATATTCTGGACAGACCTTTGCCAGGAGAGGCAGACAAGAAACACTGGAAATATAAGCCAGGATAATGAAAGAACAACGCTGTCTACTGCACAGCTTTGCCTAATAAGGAAGTTTCTGTCTCTCTACTCTTATACTTTGGAAATAAGTGAACTTAATCCTTAAAAGTTGATAGGATGAGAAAAATCACAATTCATCACATATTCCACAGAAGAAATAAAATAGAAGAACTTCTGTTCTAAAAGGAAAACTAACATCAGATAGAGGAAATAGGTAACTGCCACAGTGCTCTAACTTAAAATAATTTATATATAATTATATGGTGACTAAAGGAAAATTTAACTACATTCCAAGATTCTGCCCATACTTCAGAATCAGGATAATTTTGAGTGAAGAGGAGAATGAAGGAGTAAAAGCACATACACTTAGAGGAGATTTTGTAATATATGTTATTTACATATATTTCCATTGACTCAAGGTTTATTTGGTAGTGAAAAGTAAATAAATAGTATTCTTTGTATCTTGAATAAAAAATAAAGTTTTCCCCTACTGATGTCAACTGACTGTATCTGGAAACGTTAATTGAAGGTTGAGGGGGAGGGATAAATTGGGAGATTGGGATTGACATATACACACTACTATATATAAAATAGGTAACTAATAAGAACCTACTGTATAGCACAGGGAACTCTACTCAATATTCTGTAATGCCCTATATGGAAAAATCATCTTTAAAAAGCATGGATGTATATGTATAACTGATTCACTTTGCTGTACACTTGAAACTAACACAACATTGTAAATCAACTATACTCCAATAAAAATTTTTTAAACTTTAAAAAAAAAAAGAAAGTTGAGGAAATGGACCCAATGCTAAAGGATACATTCACTAGTTAGATAAAGATTTTTAAACATTTAGTCTTATGACTCCACATAGCCAGAACCAAGTTCTGCCCCAGGTTATATGAATGTGAATTCCAATGTCATCTTGTGTCTACACATAAGTTCAGGTTTTATCCTTTTGAAGGCTTTATCATAAGCATCTTTAACATGCTGGTCAGGCTCCCCCAAATAATGGTTGTTTCCACTTAGTGACCCATCTTGAAGTCCCTTTTAACAACATGCTCTAAAGTGCCCAGAAAGAGTTCTACATCAAGGTATAATTACATGGAATGGGTCAGATTTAGAGAATAAACTTCTTTCTGTAAACAATTTATAGCACACTAAATGCCCAATTATAACTGAAGGCATTCTGCAGCTTGACAAAGCTGGAAATCTATCTGCTGAAGCCATATCATTTTATGGAAAGGGCTCAGAATTCTTTGTCTGTATGGCAACTTGTAAGTTGTTTTCTTTTAATTCTACGTTATTTTAGTCAAAAATATAAGTAGGAAACTTACCCAAGTTCTCTGATCAGGCAGTTGGAACTGGGAGCAAAATTGAAACAAAAAACAAAAAATTACTTCTGTATCAGTATCTTTATTGCAATCTATCCTTTGAGAAATTAACATTTATACTAAGTAATTTTTGCTTATCATGTAACTATATCTTGAGTAAAAGCTTTGGAAATGAAAATTAATAATTTTATAACACTGCTGAGTTTCCTCTATTTACCTAAATTAAATTTTAGAATCATGGTTATAAACCAGAATGTGCTTATTTCCAAGAAAGCTAAATACTACTTACTATCAAATCTTAAATAGCAAAGTAGACACTTCCTTTTTATCTGTTTGTACTCACTGCAAAACAAGATTCCTAAATTTTACTTTAATAACTAAAAATTAAGCAATTTCCTGCAAAAAAGATATAGTCTCTTGCATTTTTACAATGTTAGTAACAAAGAAAATAAGATATTTACTCAAATGTGAATCACTGAGTAACAAAAAAGTAATGTCCTTGGAAAAAAACTGCTTGACTTCTACTAGGATGGGACTGAGACCATCAGTAGGCCAAACACCGAAGGATATTAATGAAAAGAACTACAAATGTCAAGTTATTTTTGACAATTTATGACAAGAATCAATGGAGAAAAGTTCAGTGAGTTAGAAGCTCTATCAGAAAACACAAATGTTACATCTTTAAAAATATCATTTTGCGGCTTCCCTGGTGGTGCAGTGGTTGGGAGTCCGCCTGCCGATGCAGGGGACGCGGGTTCGTGCCCTGGTCTGGGAGGATCCCACATGCCGCGGAGCGGCTGGGCCCGTGAGCCATGGCCGCTGGGCCTGTGCGTCTGGAGCCTGTGCTCCGCAACGGGAGAGGCCACAACAGTGAGAGGCCCGCATACAGCAAAAAAAAACAAACAAACAAAAACAAAAACACACACAAAAAAAGAAAAAAAACAAAAAAAAATATCATTTGGTTGGTTAAAGGGGATATATCTTGCTTTCTTAGATTATGGTATCTTCAGTAAGGAAGATGCACAGTTTTTAATGATGAAAGTTTTATCACAGAAGAAATCTAACACAAGAAACACTTGTTGAAAGCACGAAAGAAGATGAAAGGCAAAAGACTTAAGTGATTTTCACACCCATATATAAATGATAACTTGGGAAAAGACCTTAGTCTTTTTCCCAGTTCCTTGGGATACAGTAGCAAGTAGACATTTTAAAGGAAGAAAATTCAAAAAACGAATGCATAAAGGACAGAAATGGAAGTAAAATAGAGTCTCTGTCTCAGATCAACACAAAGTCAAACATCTGAAAATGAAATATATAAATAACCAAAAATAATATATAGGAAAATCAAACAAAGGAATAATAGCCACTTTTATAATAGTATAATTGCCAAGTGATATCTACGGCCATTCAAATGAGCTATTGAAGTGAATGCAAAGTACCCAAAATGCAAAGCACCCAATGAAATGGACATTCCAAAGATCACATGGTAATATCATTTCCTCCATCTCACCTCCTGTGGCTGTCATCTTCTTTTCAAAATTATAATCTGAGACTCCACAAGTAATTTTCAACCACATATTCAGGAAGAATCTCTGTAGTGTTTATTTCACCCCTATATTAAACTAACTTATTTATAAGAGAAAAATAGAAAGCTAAATAGTCCTCCAGTGGCCCGACAGAGCAAACATACTTCTTTAAGAACTGAACTGAGAGGAATTTAGACCCTAAGAATGATAAAACCAGCATTTACCTTTTGATTTTGATGTATGTGTTCCTATATGTTTGGGGTATTTTTGACAAGGATTTGAAAAATATACATTATTCCAAAAAGCAATAAGATGGACTAATAATCTTTCAATAACATTTAATAAATATCCACTGAGGTGTTTGACTTTCATTGATTAGGCACTGTGCACTGGGGAAGGAGGAGGCCAGAATACAAAGACATACAAAAAATTGTAAAATCAGGCTTGCCCAGAGAATACCACTACCAAGCATTTACACATCTATCTACATGTAGGTTTTCCCTGAAGCATCAAGAACATGTGGTCTCCTCTTTATTATTATAATAACACTGAGAAGTAGATAGGGTAGGTATTATTCTCATTCTGAAGATGAAGATACAGAAGGCCCAGAGGGACCATGTGATTTGCTCTAATATACTTTAAATGAAAAATGAAGCAGCGAATGGTCTTAACCAAGCACTTATCTAGCTACAAAATCATGGCCAGCCCTGGGAGCAGAGGCAAGTCCTTCCATTTTGGCTTCTTGCTCTGTGCCACCCTGATTGCTGCCCAACAAGGCAGCACGAAGAACACAGTAAGCAGCTTTCCAAGGACTTCTAGATACTTGGTATAGCCCCACCAAAGAGACTGGGCTCGGGGGATGGCAGGAGGGTATTTTACTGACACCCTTTTATATTCAAAATGGAATACTTCTGCACCCAATAATAAGAGCTTTTCCTCATCTAGGTCCTTCCATATGCCAAGCACAATGCTAAACACATTATGTACGTGATCACTAATCCTTGCAGCTCCCCTGGTAAGGCTGGAGGGGTGTTCCCATTACACTGATAGAGAAGGCTCGGAGAGATGAATTACATTGCTCAAAACCGAAGCATTTTTGTGAATAAGTAGGAAAGCCAGTTCTAAAGCGGTTATTTCTGGCCCCAAATCCTGGGCAGTTTCTCTTTGTTTTCATTTGTTTGTTTGTAGGAAAGTAGATCTTGAGGCTAGGACAGAATTGATAGAGGACTAGAAAGAACAAGAACGTTCTGCTGAAACTTCAGAACATCTGAGGCAGATTTTCTGAAAGAACAGACTGGTCTGAACGGTGGGTGAAAACTGAGTGACCCAAGATTCTCTCAGGCTACGCTTTTTATGCCACCTGTACCCCACTGATACACAGCCCTAACACAGGAAAATAGCCACGATGGTTATCAAAATAATGAAATATTTATGTAGTCTTTGGTAAATAGCCTCTGCCCCAACTACCCTGAACGTCCTCCTGCAGCCCTGGCCTCCTCCCAATAGACCCTTCAGACAGCCCACTGGCCAGCAACTAAAGCATGAACAGTTGGTGCAGCAAGGGCTTCCAGGACCCGGCTCCAGAATGGCAGGAGTCCATTCTGATTGATCAGTATTCATCACATATGATGTGTTAAATAGCTGAATATCACTGTTAGGTCCTGTTCTTATAGCAACACGCAGCAGTGGGCAGTCCCTTATACCAAGACGCGACCTTCTGGTGTGGGAAGAAAACTCTCTGCCACTGTGGCTCCCACAGGCATATTTTCAATGGTCTGAGTGGGTGATTGCTGTACTGCAAGCACTGTACATGCGCCTCATATTTTGTGGTCCTTCATTAACTTTGGGAATCTTAAAACATAGCAGATTTTCTTATATTAATATTATTTGATTAAAAACATGTATATACTATATTTTTTAATTCATTTTTTAACATCTTTATTGGAGTATAATTGCTTTACAGTGGTGTGTTAGTTTCTGCTTTATAACAAAGTGAGTCAGCTGTACATATACATATATCCCCATATCTCCTCCCTCTTGTGTCTCCCTCCCACCCTCCTATCCCACCCCTCTAGGTGGTCACAAAGCACTGAGCTGATCTCCCTGTGCTATGTGGCTGCTTCCCACTAGCTATCTATTTTACATTTGGTAGTGTATATATGTCCATGCCACTCTCTCACTTCGTCCCAGCTTACCCTTCCCCCTCCCTTTGTCCTCAAGTCTAATTTCTATGTCTCCGTCTTTATTCCTGTCCTGCCCCTACGTTCTTCAGAACCATTTTTTTTGATTCTATATATACATGTGTCAGCATTTGGTATTTGTTTTTCTCTTTCTGACTTATTCACTCTGTAGGATAGTCTCTAGGTCCATCCACCTCATTACAAATAACTCACTTTTGTTTCTTTTTATGGCTGAGTAATATTCCATTGTATATATGTGCCACATCTTCTTTATCCATTCATCTGTTGATGGACACTTAGGTTGCTTCCACATCCTGGCTATTGTAAATAGAGCTGCAGTGAACATTGTGCTACATGACTCTTTTTGAATTATGGTTTTCTCAGGGTATATGCCCAGTAGTGGGATTGCTGGGTCGTATGGTAGTTCTATTTTTAGTTTTTTAAGGACCCTCCATACATGTATATACTATATTTACAACAGCTGCAAGCACATGTAAAGATATTGATAGATAAAACTGCCCATCTTCTGAACCAGTAAATTTACCTTAGCTTGCTAGAAATCTGAACTTCAGAGAGGATAGGGACCTTACACCCAACTCCCTCATCTGACAGGTAAGGAAACTAAGAGCCAATAGACTGAGTCACTCAAAGACACTGAATCCCAGTGGCTTTTTTTCCCCCTCCCTTATACCATGTACTCACAGCATTTAATTTTGAAATGATTAATTACTAGATTTTAAAGATAATTAGAATATGAAAACCACTTGATTTATTGTGATTAAATGTAGATAACTATAATATCCTTATAAGCATTTAGTTAGGAAGTTATCAAGAGAGACATACTTTTGTGTAATATCTGACACAAAACGCACATTATGTTCAGTTATTTTAGCTCATGAGGCTGGCAAGTGCAATTTAGGTCAACCTAAATGTGGAAAATAAGCACCCGATAAACATTTACTATTTTAAAACTTGCTTCTTTTCCGTAAAATAATTTAATAAATGATATCATTCCTTAGTCTTCCTACACAAAATGAATACTAACTGGAACATTTCTAACCCCTTTAATACTAAATCATATATGTTTGCAGTTTAAAATAGAGAGAATTTTTGAGCAATGATAGATTCCTCCAGCTAACCCAGAATATGGTATTTCAGCTCTCATACTTTGATGTCCAAAATTTAGGAAAGTACTTTAAAAAATGAAGAAAGAAGAGGTGGTGGCAGGGGCATGAAAGGTGGAGGGAAGAGTCATATCCCATCCCATGATTTAATTTAATTAGCTCATAACGTTCTATAAGACAGCTTGCATAGAATTCCACCAATTTTATTAGAGGAGCGTAATTTTTGGTTTGAATATATTGAAACAGAACAAATCAGTTAACTCTGTTTTCAAGCATTTTCATAAAAATTTTGCTTACTATCTATAGACCAAAGCTTATATCCTTACTAATAAGTAAACAAAAAATAAAATATCATTAAGAAACCAGACTCAAGATGTTTACATATTTCTTCTTTCAATACAATTCCCCGCATTTTTATTGATATGTAAGTCAGCTTTTTAAAAAATGACCAAGTATGTAGGGACATAAAGATGAACCAATTAGATAACGCTGCTTTGTATTTTCCTTGCAGTGAGAAACTGTACATATTTTGATAAATGGACACAACTCCATCCAGCAAATAGCTCTGTGTATTGTGGTGAATTCTTGTGCAATTACAGAATTTTGCTGGAATGCCCAGTGGTCTCTAGATAAATTCCTTCACCCTCTATGGTAACAACTTGTCAGGTAGACTCATTTCCTGTTTTTATCTAAGCACTGAAAGAACATGAACCACCGTCATGAGTTTGGGACAAGTCACACTACGATCCATTTCTTACTATCACAAATGTTTTAACATGAAAGGCAACTTCAATATTTAATTTCTTAACTGAATTCTGCTCACTCTAAAATACACTTTGGCTCAGTAAGTCGTTAATAGAGAATAATTTAACAGCAAAACCATGTTGTTTTTTCACATATATTAACTACTTTTTCTTTAAAGAGTTTGGGTTTTAATTCTGCTAGAATTTCCTGTGTTCTTCCACACCAGCGTCATAGGAAATCCTAGTGTTCTCAAGATTTCTTTCATTTCATTGCACCTGCTTTTCAGGATCAACAAGTTAGTTTACAAGCTTGAAGTCTCAAATTCAAAATACTTACTTGCGGGTGAAATAAGAATCCTGGAGAAGGTCTCAAGTATTTCTCTTTTAAAGCTTCAAGTGGGTCAGTTAGTTTTCTTTTCTCTACTCTGAAAGGTTAAAATTAGATTTTGGAGATGAATCAGTCTCATATATCAATCCCTGCGTACTCGCCGACATTTAAACAGCTAACAATAAAGCAAATGGTAGGTTGCTGGGAAGCACCCTAATAAAGATATAAAGACATCTGTTCAGTTCTTGAAGAATACTCCTGGCACTTCTAGGCGCTCAGAGAAAGAAGGTCCTTTTTATAATGGAAAAATCCTATTGAATGACTAGTAATAATAATAATGAGGAAATGTAAAAAATGAAGTCATGAAATCAGAGGCTTTGGTCACAAATTTGTACCTTTCCATTTGAAATGTACACGAAAAGGCTTGGTGATTTCAAAAGCATAAGAACAGGGCTCATTTTAAAAATTAAAGTCATTTTCTCTCAAGAAGGTGCTTCCTCAAATCGTCATCGTATTTCTTCTACATTTGTGAATGTCAGCAGGAGAGTTTCTAAGCATACTACACACCCTGCTAGCCGCTCTCAGGCACAGGCAGCTTCTTTTGGATGTTACTGCTGATAAACAGAGTAGGTGAAAGGGGGGTGGTAGGGAGAGGATGAGGAACTTTTTAAAGACAGGGAGAGACATTATCGAACTGATCAATATAGCCCTTCTGCTCTAGAAATGTTTGTCATTCTATTTTCTATTAAGCATATAGGAAATGACATCGTGGACTGAATTAATTTCCTTCATGAACCGTTGGTGATTTCCTTTTAAAAACCGTTAAATAAGTATACTTTAAAATAGAATCAAAACAAACGAAAACAGCTCCCACTTCTTGAAATTGTACGTATGCTATGTTTTACATACACTATTTCACTTACTGAAATAGGTGCTCTTATACCCATTGTATGGATTAAAAAAAGTTTAAGACATGGGAAAGCTGAGATTTCAACCCAGGTCTTACACTAAAACTGGTAAGTTTAGGTCTTTCATGAGTTTGGTAAAATGACATGCCTAAAGCCTCAATTGACACTGACGTGCCAGAGAAAAGACTGAGATTAGAGTCAGCAGGAGGGAGGTTAGGAGGTGATGGAGAAGAGTGGAATGGGTGTATGAAGGAACTGGAAGCCCATTGCCCTTGGGAGGGTCTAAGAAAGAGAGTCTGAGAACTTATCTTCACAAAGGGCTGAGACATATCGCTGAGTTGGAAATACAACCTTACTGGCCATGTGTAACATACAAGCTACACACAAAATATGGAAGATCTGTTTTTCCTTCTTTTTCTTTCTCTGCCATAGAAATGAAAATATAATAATTGTTAAAAAAAAATAGTGCCCAAGCATGGTAATGATGGCTCTGAGACATTTTTGTACTGTCCTTTTCTATGCCCCTTGTCATGTTCAAGTAACACACTGGCAATGTTTCTTGGTTAATGCATTGAAGATAATACAGGTAGAAAAAGAGTTTGAAGGGAAAAGAGTTTGCAGCTGTGGTACCTATTAAGTCATAGGCACTCAAAAAAAAATATTGTTGAATGAAGGAATTGAACAAAACTGTCTCTTGATTAAAAAAAAGAATCAGGCAAAAATATCAAATTCTCCCAGCTTAAATAAGTCCAATAAAAAATTATCCACATTTTCCATTAACTCTTGACAACGTTCACGACTTGAATGAGAAAGTAAATGTGAAAACTTGTGGTAATATTTAAAATACATCACAAATTAATTATTGTTATTCATACACTTTGAAGAAGACTAGTTTTTAAAAACTAAATCTTTCTGAATGGTCGAGTGTTACAGGGTACTGTCTAAGAGGCTTTTTATTAGCACATATTCCCCCCCCAAAATTTTTGGATGCATCAAAGGAAACTGGATAATGAAGGCATTAAACAGAGATGTGTTTTTTAAGCCGACCACTCACATTATATACAAAGCATTTTTGTGATTAATATTTCAGTTACATGGGGCTCCTAAGAGATTTATTTAGAAACAGAATAGGACCAGCACTTATTAAGGATGTGTTCGTAGGTTAACAAAGAGTAAACTCTTGCTATGTCCCATCTCATTCCGAATAACCTGACCCATTTAAGTACCCACACATATTTGCATTAATCCTTCAGGAGCCTCATTCTTCCGCCACTTGACAACTTGCTTTAAATACGGCTTTCCCATATTTTCCACTTAAAAAAATGTGTTTAAAAATAAATTTATTGTCAAGGGAAAGAACTCTGTGGGCCTATTCCAAAACCCCAAATTCGGAGACATCCAAAAATAAGTCCAAACCTAATGAGTTGACTTTCCGAATAAAAAATGAACTCACCAGATCAAACAACTTTACTTTCTGCTTTATAAGAATAATAAAAAAGGTTTGTTAAAAGCCGTAACTTTAGAGTGTGAAAACTGCCTTTCATTCTTCTGTCCACATTGAGCGGTCTCCCATCCACCCTTACCTGTAAATAGGGTCCATGAAGAAAGGAGTGGGTCTAGCATGCTGTAAGGAACCATCAGGTGCTGGTCTTGGTTCACCGTTGCCTCCTTTCTTTTCCCCAAACACGTGGTTTTTACGAGGCTCTGTCAGCTTGGTCCCACTGGCTCTACTCCTACTGCCCATACTTAGATCCAGGGGTTGGTCTTGGCTTGTGGCCGGCGTCACTGGAGGCTTGGCGGGTACTGAGGTCAAGGGCTTCTCGTCCTTGCGTTTAGTGGTGAGATCAAAGGGAGACTCAGAGCTGCCCTTCTGCAGTTTCTTTACTTCACTTGGTGACTGGGGTTCCATTTTCAAAGGTAACGATCTCAAGTCTCTATCAGGAAATGGGTACATTGATTGAGAGAATGCTGGAAAAAATGGGAGGGGAAACATGGAAGGGTAAGGTAAAGCTCCAACTTTTTTGTCTTGCAGCCCCACCAGTCCTGCTGAACCAAAGTATTTCTCAGCAATAGAAGCAATAGCCTTTATAGAATCATTCACAGCTCCTGACACCGCAGTCTGCTCCTCTAAAGATGGTGAGAAAATGGAATGATTGCTGTATTCTTTCTTATTATGTATTGAAGCCAGATTCGGAAGAGGGCTTACTTTGTCTTTGAACATTTTACCATTTTCTTTAAATTTCTCTTTATCACTTTCAATGTCACTTTCCAGATCAGAGCCCGAGGTGGTTTCCAGGTCACTGCCACTTGGTGTACTGACATCATCAAGGTCACTACTCTCTGACTGGTCACTGATTTTCTCAAGGGGCCTCTCTTCAGAGGACCTCTCGGGCTGGAACTCCACTGGCTTATCGTCCCCTACAGGTGGGTGTTTAGATAGTGCCTTCAAAATATCCTGTGTAGCTGGCAGTATCTGAGGATGTGTCATGAGGGGACTTTGACTTTTGTTTGTCTGTTCAGTACTTGACAGTCCTTTAACAGGAGAACTAGCAGGTATCAAAGGAGGCCTGTGGTACAAGCCGGAAGGAAACAGACCAGGGAAGCTAAAAGAAAATCCAGGAGCTGTTGGAAAGGTAAGACCAGCAGGATGCCTATTGGCGCCAAAATAGTCAGCAAGGCCCGGGTTGGCATGACTCATATTAACCATGGACGTTTTATCCATAGCTGGGGTTCCAGGAAGTGAAATGCCTTGGCCAAAAAATCCACCTGCCGCAAAATGGTTCTTGCCCTCACAAAACCTCCTGTGTTTATTTAAGGAAGACGTAGTGCTGAACATTTGTCCACAGTCTTTGCACTTGATTTGGGTTCTGCAATCAGCATGCATGCGCTTATGACGACAAAGGTTTGAAAACTGAGTATAGGATTTATGGCAGACCTCACCTGTGTGCAAACAACAAAAAAGAATCTCAGGCTTTATGGCAACTGCTTCTGAATTTAGCAAGTATCACAATTGGTTTACCCCAAATTTCAATTAGGAAGCCAGGAAAAGACGTCGGAGGCACCAACGTGGGTGCTCCAAACACAGAAAACCCCGTTTCACTAGATTCCAAAGCAAGGCATCCAACCTGACAAATGTCTTGAGACAGCACAAATATATCATATATATATAAATATCCTGTCATCCCCATTGCATAATATTTTGTATCATATTTGTGTACTTAAATATTTATTAAAAAGTCAAATTCCAGCATGCATTGACTTCCCACCCAATTACTACACTAACAGAATCTTTACGATTAAATTCTTAAGATGTACTAAACATGACACAGAACAGGAACCCCTTTAAAATTTTAGACCATTTAAAGAATTCTATATTGTAGGCATCAACACAAAATAAAACAGCCTTTCCCTCGACCAGAAACTTCACCTTTATTCCCGCTCCCCTTGGGGAAAAAGCCTGTGACTGCTCTACCATTATTTAATTTGTATTATATCATATGCTCTCATCATTCACACATCAAAGCCACACAACAATGTACATTGTGTATTCTGAGACATTTTTAACAATCATTTTCATGATTTGAGAAAGACTGACATAATTTACAATGGCGCTATTTTAAGCCCGCAAAGGAAACTAAATTGAATGTAGCCCATCCTGCATTGCTGGTTCCCATGAACTATGATCACGTCCTCTGACTTCCCCTCACACCAGTGGCTGTGCTAACCTTCCTGCATTTATGAAACCCCGTCCTTGGGAAACATGTCCACTTGTTGTCATATCTTCACGGGTTATCTCCGGGCTTGACTTCTACGTGGTACAGCCAACTACAGTAAGCAGGGGAGAGTGCGCTGAATGCTATAATCCAGTAAGAACACAGCAGTGGGTGCAGCTGGGAAATAACTCTCGTCCCCGAGAATTTGCCAGAAAAGTAAAACATCTTCTTCCTCATATATGTGTGAATAGATCTAAGTACATTTTAAGATGGAACTCCGTAACCCTTAATCATTCCTTTGCTAGGTAGGAATCTTACTCAATACACGGCCTGGCAGGATTATAGTATCCATTTCCCAAGCATCACACCTTTTACGTTACTTTAATAAAGATGAGTTCCCTTTACGTGTGAGTTTACTTTCATGCTTCTGTGCACGTTTTAATACATGCAGAAACATGATATGCCTTGTTGGTAATTGTTGAAACCAATTTATATAAGAAATTAAATTGAAGACAAAATGCAACACTTATTTCTTTCATGTGATGACTGCCTTTAAATTAAGCTCCTAAGTCAAAACAATAACAATTTAAAAAGAAAATTCAAAGAAGATTTTATAGACCTTCAGTTATACAAAACTCATCCAGAACTTGGATTATCCCACACACAACCAAACAGGAAGTACCAAGTGATTCTGTCTATTTCTTTTACTACTAACAATTAAAATGCATTGCTACACATATCAATGTGCTTAGTAATATTAAAGGCGCTTTCAACTGTGGAATGATTTATGACATTGTAGAGACTATAACATGTCTCTTAATGGGAAGAGAAGATGTGAGTGATTTCTTTTCAAGTTATTCTACTGGAATATTGACCAGAGTCTGCTTTAAAAATATATACTAGTTAACCATATACAATAAATACACATACTGTTTAAATTCTTTGATACACTAATTAAAACCATATGAAGTAGAGGGTAGAAACATGAGACTTTCGCTAGTTATACTAATTCAGCTATGAGCAATAACAAGAAATAGTAAATAAAATATTGACGGAATTATAAATGTGCACTCATTAAGAAAGTGACACCTCTCCTCTGGGCATTAAAAGGCGTTGAGAAAAGATCTTGATGGGTATTCAAACAAGGTCTAAGTTTTTGAAAGGTTAGCAATGTTTTACCAAAGAAATTGTTGCTCTCTACACTTCTTTCTAATAGCTGGATAGATTTAAGAAAATCAAGAGTAACAGAGGTGCATCTGACTTTCCTGGTTGTAGGCTCTGTTACACCAACGAATGGTGTTTGTATCAGGTCCCAAGAACACAATCTGGGATGTCTCCTCAGGCAGAGGCTTTGTTTTTCTCACTTGAAGATCTGGCCTGGCCCACCACAAACCACCAGGCCTCCAGGTAAGTGGCTCAATTGATGCTGCAGTCTATACTCTACTGTAATCTTCTCAGTAATAAGGAATTAGCCAGCAGTTAACATTGCATTTTTCTACTTATTAAACAAATTAAGAGGTATTTTGAATATATCCAGCCTATTAGAGCATGTGGTTTCTATTTGGGAAGGCTGGAGGTTTCTGTAAAGGCAGTGAGTAATTGCCTTAGCACTGATGACTCTGGGCTCAAGCCTGGTGGCACACTGTAATAAGAGACAGTTGCCGTAAACACACCAGGGGGGCTAAATCGTGGTGTGTGGCCTTCTGGTGAGAAACAGATATCAACTCTAGGTGAACCTCCTCCACTCCAAAGTCTCCACACCAACTCCTCTTTTGTTCTGAAATTACACGGCTATTATTCACAATTACCCCATGGTCCTCTGTCAGATTTTATATTTGAAGAATGCCATCTGCTATTTAAATTTACCAATAATTGCTGAAAATACATTCATGGGAAATAGTCTGCACAATCTGATTGGAAAGGGACACCCTATAGTGCTTTAAAGCAAAACACTTGATTTCAACACAATTAAAATTCCAGATCCCAGAATTTTAGATGATAGGAATTTCTATTTTCTGACTTCTACTTTAAATAATAAAGAAAGCATTAAATGGGTGATCATAATTCACTGTGGTCAATTCCTCCCTATTTTCCACCAAAACATGAGAAATTTATCAAAATTCATTTCTGAAAAATCAGAAATAAATGAACTATGTATATGTCTGTAGCACTTGCAAGTACATTTTAGGGCATTACGACCTAGAGTCAGGAATGTCTTTTTGAGACAAGAAGTCTAAAATTTCCATTGTATACTTTATTTCCCATGACTTTCAACAGAGCTTCCTCAAGGGAGATTAGAGAGCACCCTTTTGTTTCTCTGCTAGTCCTCTTTACTCCACCAGGGAACAGAAGAACATATGAGCAAAACAGGATGCTAGGGTAAGCTGGAAAGGGAAAGAAAAGCTCTCTTGGTGCTTGGAAACACAAAAGAGGGCTGTGTAAAGGCAAAAAGGAGGAGCGTTATTCTCTGGCATCTCCACGTTGGCACTGAAAATTAGTTTTTTTTCCATCGGGTCCTGTAGTAGTGTCTCATATACCTACTACAAACCATCGAATCTTTGTCAGAGAAACTGTTTTGCAAGGGTTCCCAAGTCAGAGGTTTTGCCAACTCCTGAGTATGTTTCATCCAGTTCTGTGCTTATCTGGATCCAAAATCTGTCTTAAATTTTGTAACACAGCTCAGTGAGTCACTGTGTTTATATGCCCAGCCGAGCAATAGATGAAAAGAAGTCCAGAGTCGTTGCCCAGATGGACTAAGAACAACTGATTTTCCATATGAAACATTTCAGCACAATACAGAGAAGAGGGGTGGGTGGACAAGAGAGGCAAATGAGGGCTGAGCTGTACTTGTACCAAAGCGCTCTGTACAAGGATATTCTAAGTAGGTGGTCAGATTGGATGTCCCCTGGAAATACACTGCCCGTAAATCTGCCTTAGTGCCGTGGGTTATAGAAGCAGCATGTCCAGCATCAAAGTGAAAATGTTCTGCTTTTCAAGTAACTGAGAACTACCGATCTGCAACCTGTGATCAGCAACAAAGGGTAGATTAAAGGGCATTTTATCCCACCCGCAACATACACACACACACACACACACACACACACACACACACACACACACAGAGTCCTAATAAGCCTCCTTGCCAGGTGGGGTTCTTCTAGGTCTTTCTGATCCAGAACAGGTTTTTCTCACTTAATCTTGTTCAGTGGTATCTGCGATTTGCTGTTTTACAAAGCCACACACATTTTCAGTATGAGACAAATCTCGTTGTCTCTATTAAATTCCACAACCTGGGGAGGCTTCCTTTACATTATTTAACGACTTCTCTACCTGTTATTGATTCCATCTAAAAGAAAACACCCCAGGCATCATAGACAAATCACCATCGATCTGGTTATAAGATTTTCTTGTAATAGAAAATAGCCCAACTGGATGAGACCGTAAATCGCTAATTCAGAGGGCCCCCTCATGGCCATGCGTGGCCCACCCTCCTGATCACAGTGCCTTTTGGATAAGAGACAGTTGCAGGGAGGAGGGCTGGAGTGTGAAAAACTTACAGATAAAGGGCTTCACACTGCTGTGGATGTGCTTGTGTTGTTTGAGGCCTGACGAAGTGGCAAACGTTTTGCCACACTCCGGGCACGCGTGGGCCCGGGCACCAACATGCTGAGAGCGGATGTGCCGCTGAAGGTTGCTAGGGTCCGTGAAAACCTGCTAGGAAATGAGTACTGATTAATCAAGAAACTTAATTCTAGGACACAAGAAAGAAGACCGGGAATAACTCAAGAAGGAATTTTGTGTATTTGTTTTGTTTGTATTTGTTTACCCAAAAACCGAAAGAAAGTTGTATTTCCAAAGTGTCAGCCTCTCTAGGGTCAGGACTTACAAATTATTCAGTTCTGTATACTTAGCACAAAGTACGCGCTGGTATCAGTTGAACAAAATAATTAATGGCATTATTAGAGCATATTCAGGGCTTTTTGATTCTATTTAGAGTGAATGGAGTTGGATAATAAAAATGCAGGCCATGACATTATTAAAAAATGGTGTGCTATTTACACCCTTTAAACAAAGACACACTATGTACAAAATTGGGGGGATTTTGACTAAAGTATCCCAAATCTATTCAAGGAGTTCCCCTAGGGTATAAATTCTAACACAGTGTTTCATTAAGTTACCATTAAGCTAAAATCATTCCTTCGGACATGGTACTAAGAAAACCAACCAAACAAACAACAAACAAACAAAAAAAGAAATAGGAAAAAGAAAAAGCTACCCACACATCAGGGAGCAAAACATCTCTAAAGATAAGGTCGAATGTCCCAATTTCCACTGGCATGAGAAAAGATATTCAAACGTTATGAAAAGTTTTTGGAAAGAGAACTCAATTTTCATGACACCAGGACATCTTTTAGTTAATTGAGAAACATGAAAATTCAATGATGTGAATTGCCGTTCCCATAGTTCAGAGTTACGGTCAAGGTGAAGGGCTTTCGTTTCACTCTTAACGTTGTTCAGCCCTGGCCACTAAGGCACTACACTTTTAATTAGAACCAAGTCATAATTTATGGTGGGGACTTCGGTGGAAAAACCTGCAAATGTAGGAGTCTCCCATTCTTTCTGAATAGGCATTCAGAAACTTTATGGGATTTCCTCACAAACTGATCTTAAAAGAAATCAGTAATGTGCATTGGATACAATTTTCATTCTCCATAAGGCTATAAAACAACCCCACGCTGGAAAGCCAGTAGCGGAACCAGGAATTTACCAAGGATGTGTGACACTTAGTTCTGGAACTCACCATCAAGCCTTGCTTCCTCCCTTACAAAAATAAAAGGATACCCACTAAGTGTTTCTATACACTGTCCTAATGCCTTGTAGCACACAACACTCCGTCTGCTTTTCTCAGGATATTTATAGTTTCCCCTCTCAAGCCTTGTTTTTATATACCGTGGCAAATGATGGATTAAGAGAGAGCAGGATGACACAGAGGGGCCAAGTAGTCTACAAATTCACTGTACCTTGGCACAGTTCTCACATTCATAGTGCTTTCCACTGTCATGTGACATCTGGTGGCGGATTAAATTGGACTTCCAGTTAAATGCCTTAGGACACTGATCACACTTGTATTCCCTCTCTTCAGTATGTGACAACATGTGTTTCTCCAGGCTGTTAAGAGAACAATTGATTTAATAGGACGTGGTGACCAAGAACACATTCATAAACAGAACGTCATTTTATTACTAATCCAACTGGCAATTAAAGAAAGAAGAGGGAAAGGAGTGGAGTCGGAGAAGAAAGAGAGGAAACAGACTTGCAACAGACAGAAGTACGTTTTATGTTCCCTAGACTGTGTCTCTCAGCAATCCAGAGAAGTACCCCTGTTGTTGGGAAATAAATCTGATTCAGTTAGCAGAGTTTAGGTGCCAATTTAGGGGAATGATAAACAACCAGCGATTTGTCCAGTTCTGGATTTGTGACACAGTTCTAGCCGCAACATGTATTGCTGTTACCCACTTAATTCAAACACAAACACTCAAATAGAAAACATTAAGAAAGTGCTTAAGAACATGCAGGAAGCTATTCTATCTACTGTATATAACCCTTACACTCAACAAAGCACTTTTATTCCTACTCAAATCACCATATGGGAAAGTGAGCTGTAAGCTAACTATTCAACAAGCAACTTCCCAATACAACCAATATAATGGATGGTCAGACAGATGGACCAATGAATGAACATGTATGCATATAGATACAGAAGTAGATATAGATAGAAACATTATCTAGAAAAAAAATATATGTATATATATTATAACCTAAGATTATATATATACAACCTATGAATTAGGGAGGAAAGAAAAGTATATCATATTATAAGTGGATGCACTAGTAAAGCCCCTCAAAAGAAAAACAGGGTTAGAATTTTCTCACAAGCATAGCTTCTCTATGTTTTAAAGCTTAGACTATGTTACCTTCTCAAATGTTTCCTTCCCTCTCTAAAATGTGAATATGAAATCTGCATGAATAGAATGAAAAGTAAATATTATAGATAATGGATTACTGTGATATTCAGAAGATGTCTGCAACATTTTTGTTAATTAAACACACACACATAACACATTAGGATACTACTCCCAAATAAAGCAACCAGAGCTCCTCAGAGAAATAGCCTGTTTCAAATGTGAAGCATGAAATACACAAGATGGGCCTTGAACATCTTGTTATGGCAAAAAGCAAGAGAGTTATAGATCATGTCAAAAAAATTAGGGTGCCAACTTGAAGAGACACCCACTGACTAAAGATGGGGAAATTTAAGCATCAGTAAGAGTAATAATCTCATCTTTTAACGATAATGATACTCAGAAACAAACAGAACCTCACCAGTTACCCCAGGAAGATGCTGAGAAGCCAAATCATTATTCTGAAAACTAGTAAACAAAGGGAAAAACTCATGTACATATCCTGCCTTTCCTATACGAACTGTACTTCAGGGTGAGCAAATAAACAGTGAGGGGAAGTTTCTCTGCATAGAATTAATCCAGATAATAAATAATGAAAGAACGGGGGGAATTAGAATACATTCATTTTGCAGCCCCTAAAGAATGAATGAATCTAGGCAATCCATTATATGCCTCCTGGTGGAAATAAATGATACCATCAATGAGGTATTCTTCCTAAAATACTGAGCCTAAATCTGATCACAGCTTGGGATGTAACCATGAGTATACAGGAAACAGAGGAGATGGAGAAAGACGTTAAACAATACCAAGGGAATATAATCAGCAGAATACAGACTGGAGGAAATGCTACAGGAAAAAACACTCATTATCTTCTGCATATAAACTGTAATGAGAAAGAGGGAGAGAGACTTACTGGCTTTGACTGGGGGAACCTATAAATTAAGAAATATAAGAGGGACGTCAACCAATTGCCATGATGGACCTTATTTTGATCTTAATTCAAACCAGAAAACTCTAAAAATAATGAAATGACTGGGGGGAATTTGAACACCGACTGAATATTTGATAGTATTAAGGAACCATTATTTTTAAAATGAGCTTATGTTTTATAGTCCTTACTTTCTACAGACACATACTGAGCTATTTATGAATAAAATGACATAATGTCCAGGATTTGTTTCAAATAATCCAAAATGAGTATAGCTGAGACAAGATAGGCCTCGTGTGATAATTACTGAACCTGAGTGTATGGCTGTTATTACACCGCCCTCTCTAGTTTTGTGTGTATTTGAAATCTTCCATAATAAAAAGGTATTAAAAAAAAAACTGACTACCAAGCATGTGAGCACTGTTTCTTCCCTATATTTTATTTTTCTGTGAAATGAACACTCTAAGTTTGAGAATCACGTAAGACCTCTGTGTACCTAGAATATGTTATCCAGTGTTTGTACACACCATGTGCGTGGGAGTGTGTGTGAAAAAATGATATGCCCTTTCTCATATCTTGACAAATTAGAAACACCTTTCCATATTTTTCTCCTCCTCAGTTTCCTCCTTCCACTTCTATTCATATTGGCACATGAACTTATTTTTCCTGCCCTATGAGTCAGTCAACTTGGTAATGCTATTCTATTTGAGCACCAGTGGCGATATCTCTGTGAACAAAAGGTACCAGGAGAGTACAGGTGTGTGGAGTCACAAGAATGTCCCTATCTTTATCTACAATATGTAATCCTCTGTTTGTTACACAAGTTGAAATGTTAATCAGAGAGTTAAGAGAAAGATATCAACAATGGCAGTTAACATTGAACTGAGTCAGGGACATCTTCCAAAATTGGTGTACACATTGCTATTCATACTACTGTCTTTAGCAAACTATCAAGGCATGCCATTTTATGACATATATTATATTCCAATATGCATCTCAAATCATAAACTCTGAAACCTAGTGGTAAAAGATTGTCCTATACATTGAGACTTTTTCTTGCCTCCTAACTCCAAGGGTGTGATATTGTTTTAAGAGTATAGTACGTACCACAAAAGGGGGAAAAAGATAGCAAAGTAAAGGAAACTTCCTCTTTTTTTGCTTCTTCTAATCCAGCATAAAACCCATATTGTTCCATGGAATGATCAGCTGTCAGCTAATCAGTGATAGAAAATAAAAAGGCAAGTGGTTCTTGCAAAAGCAAATGTTCATTGCTTTCATAAACACAGAAGTATCCAGTCAGTCATTAATGAAACTTCACTTTTCATAGAATTTTATCCCAATTTATAGAGCTTTGCTTAGCCTTCTGGGTTCAACCTTTGTTTCTCGACCCCCTTTTTTTTTGGAGGGTGGTATTCTTTCCTTAATATTTTACACAAAAGATACAGAACAGAATAATATATCATGTCAAGAAAGGAATTCTCATTTGTTTAACATATAAAACAATATCGGCTTCAATAAAGTGGAAAATATTCAGGGCACATAGGTTCTGCACTGGCTAAATTATATAACCCAAAATATCACCTGGATGACTGATATCAGGTCGCATAGTGACATGATATATCCATCTGGCTGAGTTACTGAAAAGTGAGTTTTGAGGGTTCATCCAATGCCAGATAATTAGCTTTCCTTATTGTTTTCTACTGAATGTTTGACTGAAGGAGCTAAATCGACAGTTGGTTTTGGCATTAAGTAGCACTGACTCAGGCTTAATCTTATACCTAGTCAGAGTAAGAAGCTTTCTCCACCTAAGAAGTATTGCTATACACAACATTTTAGCGTTCAGTCTGTCCATTTTTGTTTTATAATATGCTGTCCATTATTTTTTATAACAAAATAGAAGGAAATATACTTACTCTCTGGCACCAGAGATATGGCTTTACAGTATAAGTACTTTTCTTACCTGCTGGTATTTAGTAGCAGGTAAGGAAAGTATTTTCATTTTGGTTTTTAATTTGGACACAATGTATTTAGGAGACATACTGTGATGGTTTTTGATTACAAATCCATGTTTTACCAAACATACATAACAGATTTATTCTCTATGTGGGTTTTTATTAAGTAGTAAAGATAAGTTTAAAGGGTACTGGGAAAACCCTCTTAGCCCCCAAAATGTTTTCTCTCTAATAGCTAGATTAAGCCTGAATTTTCAAAGCTAGACAGATTCATTCTTTTGACTCAGTCTCCTCAAGGAATGGGTTATACTTGATGCCTTTTTGGTCATCTATGCATTAAAATGGAATGAAACCCTTTCCTATGAGAAGAGAGATGCGGGGCAATCAACAGAGGTGAAAGGAGAAAGAGGAAGAGGAGGCACTAAGGAAAGAAAGGAAACAAAAAGGTAAACGAAAAGAGGTGAGGTGTCCAAGACAAACTGTGAGTAATTCACATCCTTGACTAAGGCCGGCTGATATACTCCCATACCCATTTAAACACAGTGTTTTTATGTTCAGTTGAAATTCTGATTATAGGTTCCAGCTTTAAAAGCAAAGTAATGAACACAATTATTAAAATTGTTTGTGGACCAAGGCAAATACCATTAGGTAGAAAAAACAAACATACAAACAAACAACTTATTAGCTGGTTAAACACCTTTCTGATCTGAAAGACCATTTTGTAGCATAATTATCAATACAGTTTTCAAAACATAGGTTCCAGGGTTGTTGCTTTCTTTAACAGAAATTTTAAAAATGTTCTTGAATTAAATTCAAAGGGCTATGAAAAGTTAATATTATCACTGAAATATGTTTTCGTTTTGTTAAAAATAAGTATTATAGAATTATTTCATTTAGATCGTGTTTACTTTTTCCCTTTTTGAAAATTCAATATTTTCTTCACTGAACATGCTTCTCTTATTCTTTTATATATGTGCAGTTTAGATAAATAGTTGAAATTAAATCCATAGATTACACTGATCTATCAAAAGACTACCTATCTTCATTGAGTAAGTACCAGCACAGTCTCTTTTTTATCGTCTAAATGTTTCTAGAGGGTCGCTTTTCTGTTTGGTGTATAATTAGGTTAATTAGCATCATTGTTGCCTCCTCTACTCTTGATACCTCCTCTAAGTTACGTTTTACTATAATGTTAAACTTTCAATTGGCAATAACCCTCCTTAAATAATAAAAGTATTATTTTCTATCTGGCATCAAAATAACTAATTCTAACTTCACTGCAAATATTTGACAGGTGAGAATTTCCAGGGGAAAATGATTTCCGAACGTGTGACTAACACGTTTGTCCAGCTCATTGCTGTTCCAAATTTCCCATTTGCATCAATTCTGAAAATTCAGCATAAACATTTTACTGTAGAATAAATAAACACGTTTTTGTAGTGCAACATGCCATGTCTAACCTTTGCAAATCGGGAAACACTTGGTCACATTCCTTACACTCCTGAATTGCATGTATCTCTCGGAGATCATTTTCACTCTCGAGTTTTTGTTGAAAGTCCTCCTCTACCATGGAGAATGCCGAGTGGGGTGTGCTGCATGGGAACTTCTGGTGATCCGCTAGTTCAGCCTTGGACTCAAAGAGCTGGTCACAGTCCTCACAGCGGTATTGCCGTTCTTCTGTGAAAAGAATTCAGGTGTTATCAGAACTAGGTGATCAGGAAGTACCACCACACACTGGCAGTTCTTATCGAATTACGGAAGACATAATAGAAATTATTTGGTTGTCCTTTCCACCACTTCCATTTTCACATGGATTAGAAATAGTAAATGTAGGGACTTCCCTGGCGGTCCAGTGGTTAAGACTCCGCACTTCCACCTCAGGGGGCACGAGTTTGATCCCTAGTTGGGGAACTAAGATCCCGAATACCGTGCAGTGTGGCAAAAAAAAAAGAAAAGAAAAAAAACATTGAATGTAAAGAAGCCAGGACAAAGCCTACAACAATAACAGAAGTGACTGCTGTGGCTCCCGTATAGCTTTCTTATCAGATAAAACTTTATGACGAAACCCTTCCAGGGTTTAATATTCACAGGATATTAAAAGTCATAATGACCACTTACTGAGCATCATTATGTCCTCAACCCTGTACATGGATTATTGATATTCCTAAAACCTGACCGTGAGGAATTATAGGTCAGATTTGTATCCCAATTTTCAGGTGAGGGTGTGGATGCTCAGAGAAGTTCAGTAACCAGTCAGGGATCATAGAGCTAAACGGTTATGTCAGACTTTGAAAACACATCTCCGTTCCATACCCTTCTCGCTGTGCCAGGTTACCTGGACGGGACATGGGACAGAGTCCCTATCTGAGCCGTACTTAAACCTGGCTAATATCAATAAACTTGGAAATGCTTTAACATTCGTCATTACTTATAATGTGACACAGCATGATTTTAGCACTTTTCTAGGCTCATTTATGTTCCCTCAGGGCCAGTGCTAACTGGCACGGCTTTGTTAAATAGCCAGCATATCATGCATTTGCACTTTAAATCACTAAGATAAATAAATGGTAATAGTGGGGACCAGAGATAGCAAGGCTATGGAGTGTCAGGTAGTGACGCCATTGTTTCTATTCTTTTTATTGGAATAGCTTTCAGCCCACTCATGAGGCCATACTATGCACTGATCACACAGATATCATCACAGAAGTCCTGCAAACAGCTCACAATGCTGAAAGACACAGGGGACAGCAACACGATACATCATCCCTGTGTTACAGACCTGCAGCCAGGACCTATATCCAGTTATTCATTGACCGAATGCTTTTGAGGGAATATTTTAGTCACCTACTGAATGTGAGTCATTTTGCTAGGGACTGAATACATAAGAAACCCAAGGAGATACACATGTGAACAACTAGTGTGATACATCTTATGACAGGTGCATGCACAGGCCTAAATTAGGAGCCCAGAGGAATATACCAAATCCATCTATCCTGAGGAAGAGAGGGTTCAGCAAAGATTTTGTAATGAGGAAGAATCAGCCAGGTGAAGCAGGATGAGGGAAGACATTTCAGGCGGTGGGAATACCACGGACCAATGACGAAGGCAAGAAAGAGCAGGGCAGGCTCGTGGAAAGGCAAAGCTATAGTAAAGTGTGACAGGTTTATAGGGTGCATGTAGGGGAGGAGTGGGCAATGAAGTTAGAGAGGGTAGCAGGTCACTAGGGGCTTTTTAGGTCCATGCTAAGAAGGGTACAGGAAAGCCACTGAAAGTTGGAATGCCCCATTGCAGCCTGAGAAGCCAAGCAGAGAGGTCAAACGGGTCGCTGCTGCTGTGATCCATATACGATACTGGTTCCGTTTAAACTAAACCAATAACAAAGGGGCCAGAAAAGTTAAGAAATTAGTATGTAGATTCAGTAGGGTTTGTCACCTTTGGACTTGGTTAAAGAAGAGGGAGCTATTTTAAAATAAATCACCTCAGCTGTAAGACAGGTTTCTCAATAACATGAACTGGGTAATGGAAACGTTTCCTACAGTTTGTGACACTATTCACATGTTTAAGATGTAAATTTAGGATCTCAGCCAGCAGTCTGAAAACAAACAACCTCCAGGCCTATGAAAAGGCATAGGCTTTAGAGACAGCAAGACCTCGGTTTGAATGCTACCACTTTCTAGCCATGTGGTCTTGGCCAATTTACTTAGCCTTATATGGCCTCATTTTCCTACCTGTATAATGGAAATAATTCCTTTCTTACAGGTTTGATCTACGTCTAAAAGACTAAACGAGACACTAAATGGAGAGCATAAAACATCTAGCATACAGTAGGTGTACAATGCATGTGTTTTATTTTCTCTTTTCTAAGAAACATTAAATCCTAGAAGTATGAAATACAAATCACCATGTAAACATTATAAACATTATATTTAACATATCGGGTATATGTATGGATATGCGTATGACACATTGAAAATGAAAAGCAACCGATGGGTTCCAGAGTGTTGTAAAGGCAGGTAATTTAGGAATGGTAGCCCTAAAAGAAAAATAGTCACCTCCATTTAGGCTTTTTAGAATAGTACAGTAACCATTTATATTAAAAAAGATAATTGTTTGAAAACCTTTTTAGAGCAAACATTCACTGATGAAAGATGCCTTGTACCAGAGACAACCCAAATTATTATTTTTTTTTATATCATCTGAACACTCCCTGCTGTCAAAGAGCCCTTTCCCACTGGGTCAGCCTCCCTATTCAGGCTCAAATTCTACCAGGCTAGTTAACAAGTCTGGGTTTCTGAGGCCATTGACTTGTCACAGTTTCTAAGAAGAAAACAAGTTCCAAAAGGCTCCTCAAAATACAACTGGTATAATCTACAAAGAGGCAGAATGCAGCTCAGCCAAAGGAGAAAAATGTTCAGGTAAAGAGCCAGCCAATAGTGGTAGCTTTCTTTGCAGGAGCTGCAGATGCAGAGGCTGAGGTTCTCCTGTTTGGAATGCCAGAGAGATGGGAAGTGGAGTCATCCTCACCTCTCACTGGTAACCCTTCCCAGTGGTTCTTCCAACTATAAAAACACTCTAGAGACACCACTAGATTATGCTAAATCAAATCACATTATATGAGGGGAGAGAAACAGGAAAAAGAAAGAAAAGTCTTAAATGCTCATCCCAATGATACAAATCAATACAAATAAAATTTCCTTTCACTTTTACCTGAATATACATCACTAGTAATTATAATTCTTTTATTTAATTATAATTCTTTTTGATCCCCCCTTCTTGAATTTGGAATAGGTCTCTGACAAATACAAATTCCTCTGGCTCTAAAGTTTCCTCATCTGTACTTTTCTCCCAATCCTCATGCCTCCAGCCCTCTCCCATATGGTCACGCTGGCTAGGATTTTACTCAAGTAGAAATACTTTTCCCGGTAATAGAACATTAGATGGGGGAAACAACTGCTAGATATACAAAAGCCCAAGACCAAGCTCCCTGAAATGACTTTTGTACAGTGAAAGGACTCTCACTATAGTCTAAGGCATTGACAAAAGGTTGACCTATGTGATGTCTCAGTCCAAACAGTCAAAATTCCTCTGACCTCCATTTCAGAGAAGACCTCTGCCTCCTTTAGCTTCACCGTAATATTAGCCAGATGTCATACCAAGAAAACAGCTACTCTATGAGAAGGAATTTCTTAAACCTGACATTGACTACCCAGGGAAACTAACAAGTACCAAGTGTGACGGACCCTTTGGCATGCTCCATCACAATCTCCAAATGAGGGTGGCGCGGATGGTGGCATGAGTGGTACTAACCGTGGATATCCGGTGCCATAGTGTCATGGGGATAGTCTTCACTCTTCATGAACAGCAGGAGCTCCTCTCCTGGTGCAATGTCTGCAACTACTCTATAAAATATCTTCAAGAGACAATGAAGGGGTTGGGGGAGAGAAAGAGAAGTGAATATTAAGAAAGGGCAAGATATACACTAAGATAACTGTACATTTTCCCGTACCTTAACAAAAATATTCCTTTTTATTTTCATCAAAAGAACTAGCTTTCCTGTTTTATACACTGAGAACTAGCCCTCTGATGACAAATGGAAAGCTGTGACTCTCATGCCAATTCATAAATCTTTTCCAGCTCCCACTTCACAAATCAAATTTTCTTAATGTGAGCCTTGCTGTGTCACATACACCCTGTGTAATGTTTAACAAAGAACAATCCCTTCTCTGAATTCCTTACTCTAGGGAGCCACACACATACTCAGAGAGTTGAATGTGTCTTGCGTTATCCAGCAGTGGCCTAGCGAAGACTGGCAGGGGCACAATTACTCCCCTCGAGCATGTTCTCAAAAGTAGCACCTTCTCAACAAGGAGCTTTGAAGGTAATAGGCTGGAGGGACACAACATAAAGAATCATGACAACAAGATCTGTGGAGAACATAGTCAAAGGAGAGCATTTGGTTTTTTAAAAACTGAATCCCTCTTTTACCAATCAAAAGTGCCACTCACGGGCTTCCCTGGTGGCACAGTGGTTGAGAGTCCGCCTGCCGATGCAGGGGACACGGGTTTGTGCCCCGGTCCGGGAAGATCCCACATGCCGCGGAGCGGCTGGGCCCGTGAGCCATGGCCGCTGAGCCTGCGCGTCCGGAGCCTGTGCTCCGCAACGGGCGAGGCCACAACAGTGAGAGGCCCACGTACCGCAAAAAAAAAGTGCCACTCACAGGTCCAGGACCTGCCATCATGACCCAGATACTGATCCCACTCTTTGAAAGCAGGCATTATGCCTTCAATTGATTCCTTTACCAGGGTTTGGGGGTGGTGCTTATTCCTCTTACTTTCTAGCAAAATGCTGATGAGAGGAAGGATTTAAGAAATCCATTAATAACTGACTAAAAAGCAGTGGGGCAAGTGTGGAAAAAACCCTGACCTATAATTTCCAAGAGCTGCCTACCTTTCCCCGACCAGCGTGGTTACCCTAGGTAGGTCATTGCCCAATCACCTTGTCTAGGATTCCGGGTTTCTTCATTTATAAAAGCATTTAATTCTGATTTGCAACATATACAAACATCGAATCATTATGTTGTACACCTGAAACTAATATAATGTTATATGTCAATTATATCTCAATATAAAAAGGATTCAATCATGAAAATATTTAAGGTGGCTTTTCTTTTTAACATAATATGTTCTTAGTTTTTAATTCTATTCTAGGATTATTTATTAAACAACGATTCCGTAACCAGATAGAGGTTATGAAAGAAAGAATAAAGTTATACAGTTAACTGGTGAAAATGAGAACAATTACATTCACACACACACACACACACACAAACACACACACAAATACCACCAAAAGCAACAATGACAACAATAAAACTAGGGATTCAATTCTGCTCAGTCTTGATGCAATGGGGAGAAAAACCACATAACACAAATTGGCACACCCTACTAAGAAATGGGAAGGATCTATTTTGAGAAGACATTGCTCTACCTGTGGTTTCTTACAGGACCACTTATTTCAAACTGAGAAAAGTTGAGTAATTTAACGTTTTATAAGATCAACAGAAATGTGCATAACTTTAATTATATTTATCTGTTTATCTCTTGAAAAGCAGGACATTAAACATAAGTACGTGCCTCTTCATTCCAGTAGGTGGCTCTAAACTCCAATTGTTTATTTTTCTTTAAAAAGACCAGAGCACAAAACTGTGCTAAATTCAAAAAATAACTCAATGAGGAGTATTTTCTGCTTAGTTTCTTTCCTGTCAAAATAAAATCATTTTTTTCATGCAACAGTAACTTAACCACATGAAGTTGCTTTATAGAAAATAACACCAAACATAAAATGTTGCCCTAATATAATATAACCTAAGATTCTTTATCTCTATCCTTAGATAAAATCCAGACTATCTTAGGAAAATTACTCTTTGTTATGTGCTGATTGTATAAAAACCAGAGAATTTACAGTTTGTATCTTATTAACCCTAACGTTCACATCTTCCCTTCTCTGGAAGTACACTCAGAGGAATAATTCTGCTCAAAAAGTTACCAGATTAAAAAAAAAAAAAAAAGTGTGCGTTTTCTTTTTCCCCCTAAACTTTCCAGTTAAATGCTTATTAGTGCCCTGTTTCATTCTAGAGTTCTATTTCCCCTTAGAAAACAATAGACTTCTCTCAACAGTTTGAATCACCTCTTCTTTTGGCATCTCTCAAAGGTTTAACTTATTAGCTTCCTTTCCAACAACATGTTGATATTTGAATTGTGACATATTAGAACTTTTCAGTGGCTTCTCGGAAACAGTGATGTTAAAGAGACAATATCCCGAAAGACCATAAAACAGTACAATTGTCGCTTTTGGGGAATACTGCAGAGACACACATGCCAGATCACTGGAAGAAAGTATTATGATATCATTATTTTCTTTTGAATAATAGAGTCCACTATTAATCATGTCTCTTTTAATTCCATTTTAGATTTACTCAATCCAGTGTGAACAGCCCAAGAAACAAAAGAAAGTGATAGATACACTGTAACTATACATTAGAAAGATAATTCTCTTTGCCGGGACACAGATCACTACTGTAATTTCCCTTTAAGTGTCCAGATTGTCATGTGAAGAATACTGAGTGCATAAAAAATAAAAGACACGGAAGAGCATTGATGTTGGCTTTATTTACTGGAGGTAAAAGGTGACATTCCAGGCCACGAAAGGCAAGGCAAAGCAGAGTGGGTTTTAACTTCAGGGTGTTCTTTTCGATTTTAAGTGAATTTTTATGGTGCTCATGAAACTGAGGTTTGAAAAGAACTGGCAAGAGCCCGAAGTAATGAGGGCAGATTCTGGGCATGCTTCCTCATATCGCAGTAAGAATGTGCCTTGAAGCCCCATCTACCGCCCTTAGAAATCCAGTGCTTTTTTCAAGGTGTTGTTACCACTTGCCATTTCATTATATCTCAACTCTTTGGATTTTACAGAGACTTAAGCAAAATTATGTCTTTGCTCTTATAATTACAATGGTCCCAAAGTGTAATTTGAATGCTTGAATCCAGAGATGTCTACATACAAAGCTGGTTTATGTTCTAGCAATAACAATACACCAGCAGGCGTTTGAGAAGTGAGAGAAGTAGTTTAAATGAAAACATAATGACAATTTGTTGCCTCAAAACAATTATGTGGGGGAAAGATGGAATGTAATGTTGGAGGAATCAAGCCTTTCAGAAAAAAAAGTTATCGCGTCTATGCTTTTATGTTAGAAAATGGGTCTTTCAGCAAATAAAAATATAATAAAGAACGGAAGTGATTTATGTAGCTTCTCCCGCAGGTTTGTCTATTAAGTATGCTTGACCATGATTATAAAAATGTAATCATAACATCTTTAAAATCAGTGTATACTCAAAATTTCGGCTATATATTGCAGTCCTATGAATTACATGTCATCTGAGTTATGTACCCGAAGCAGAGACATGACTAATATAACCTCTCTGGGTTTTGTGTTAGATAAAAATGGAAGGGAATCAATTCCTCTGTTAAACTCCATAAAAGAGTTAACAGGTCTCTTCCATCAGGAAGTTTTATGGAAAAAGTTATCTGGAACCAAAATAAAAATGTCCTGGATCTGGGATTTTGTGACGAATTCAACTCAAGTATTTAAAGAGGGGCTCAAAATCTCACTTAGAAAAAGTTGGAATGGATACAAAAGGGTTGTAGAGTTATTATTTTGCTGTGTGTCTCTCAGAATGCTCTGCTAGAAGGGAGAAGACAATCTCTCCCAATATAAGGTGAAAAATGAGAGGAATGGGGCCTTTTAGTATAAGAAAATAGGATTATATGAGAATTCCATTTTTTAAAAGTCATGATAAATATTTAAAAACTGTGTTAACTCCTTTAGAGTTTTCTATTTGGTAGCTAATACCAAATTCCAGAAACACAACATGTTATGAACATGACCTAACTCTCCATATATCGGAAACTTTTGAAAGTTGAGGTGGTCTTTTCATTTTATCATAGAAAAAATTTAATTTTTCCAATATCTTGCTGGACTCTTTTTAATTTTTCCAGAAAGCTTTATCTCTGTCCTTGTAAGTATGGATATTATATCTAAATCCCTGAATACTTTAATTTATAAGAATAAATATTATAGTAAATGGTTTAATAGATCGTTCTATATTCTTTTATTTTAAAATTTGCCAAAATATCACGCTAGTGAAATTTCTTAATATTTTTTAAAAAATTCTAAAGCACTCAGATATTTGAAGATAAAACAAGAAATCCCTCAAATTGTTCACTTTTACTACTGGTGAAATTCACAATTTAAGGCATAAGTATATATTATGCATGTATATAGGAATTACTCTAAAAAATAATTATTATTCTTAATTTATTTTAATCAAACCTTGAAAAGGTTCCAAATGTCAAAAGGATATCTGTTCAGTTAATATTCATAAGGCTAAGCTAAAGGTAAAAGGCAGTGGTGATGTGGATTTGATTTAGCAAATTTTAGACTGCCAAAATGTTTATTTTCATACAACGTTATATATAAGTATACATGTGCTTGGATATATTATATATTTTATATGTGATTTATAAATGTGGCAAAGTATACATTTTAGGGACATTTTAAAATCTGCACAAGATATTAGTAATCTCATATTTTACATATTAATATAAATTAATATTTAATGGCATATGATTAATTCTATTATATATCATATAAGTTATATACAATGATATATTTTATAAATTGCATATTATATGTAATATATGTTATAGATAACTATTTATTATAGACAGTTGGAACTGAAATTAATCATACTTTATTAAATATTCATTTTCTTTTGTCATTTAAGCCCAAGAGGACAGCCACTAAAGAGAGTATGGACAGTTATAAGCATTCTGATAGCAAAGGTAATAGGCTATAAAAGACTTTCAGATTAATTCTGTTTTGTACTGTCACAGCCTGTGTTCAACCGATTCCTCCATCAAATTGATGATGCTACCATTTGTATTTATATAGATGGCAATAATGTGGGTTCTTGTTTATTATCCTATAAAGTAGAAAAATCTAGAATCTGTCAGACCAGACTTGCTGTCTAGTTTGCTATGCTTGGATCGATTCAAAGTATTATGCTTGTATTACTGAGACAGAAGAAAAATTCAGTGCACAGAGGGAAAACAAGAAAGAAAGAAAACATCATTTACTTTTAAAAAGATGAATAAGGACTCATTGTTATGAATTCCCATTTATTTTTCCTGGTCAAGCACTGGAAGTTTTATTTATGCTTAATAGACTGCATTTGGCATGTCTGAAAATGGCAGAAGTGTGAATTATGAGTGACCTTCAACCTATTCAGGAAGTTGTAATAATTGAAATAATAGAGAAATGTACTCCCTGCAAAACCTGTACCGAGAGACAACTTTTTCAGACTATTGCCGTCTTTTCACTTTGAAGTAGACAGTTGATTTCTTCCTTCCCACCTCCCAACAATCAGCCTGAATGCTTTATTTTCTATAGCTTCATTCAATTTACCAGTCCGAAGGCTAGGAAAAGCTGAATGGAACTTTAATGTTTAGAGTGTGGATAGAAGGGGAGATAAGTGACCATTTGCATGTCTGAACAAAGTCAATATTTGATATGAACACATCTGTCAGTCTTGGTGCTGCAGAGGTAACATCAAGTCCACAGAGACAACGTGTGCATATGTGCTGGCTTTAGGAAACTTGCTCTGGACCCCTGATCTTTCCATAGCAACATGGGAAACCCCTACTCAGGAGGGCAAGAGTGACAAGTTTTTAACCTCTGAAAGAAGGACCCTATTACACATTCTAATCCTGATTAGTAAGAGATAACTAAAAGTGTCTTCAGCAGGCAGAGAATGATGACAGAATGTAAAGATATTTGTGCAACAGAATGTAAGCATTATCGTGGCCAAGCTTCGCTAAAGCAAACCATCCTTAGTTTCCTTAGTTCCTCCAAAGACATAGTATCCCGAATTTGTCTTTAAGGTAACAGTCTAAAGACTATAAAATATCAACTGAGAAATGTCAGGTACTGTCTTGCTGTATCTGCTTCCAAAACAAAATTATATGTATCCACTGGCTATTTTCAGAACAAAACTACTAATGAAGGAGAAGTTCTGCCCCACACATTTTTATCTCTTCATTAAGAACATGAAGAGAAAGCCAAGTGTAATTTATTGGATGAAACAAAACAGAAAGGATTGACTGTTGACTCTAGTTTGCAAGAACAGGGCAAGTGATAAAGATACACATTATTATACCTGGAGCCTACAGGGTACCCAGCCTGGAAGCCTTGCAAGTTGTCCTGTTAATTAACCTCTAAGGATCTCTCTACAGACCCCACAAGAAATATTCATTAGACACCTGTCTTTAATGTGGCCATTTTGTCTGACTCTAAGAAAATTGATCATTCTGAACAGTTTCAGAATGCTTGGAAAGTCAGGAAGCTAAAGATCCTCTTTGGGTTTTTTACTAGACTGGAGATGTTTCTTGTGTTCTTGACCAACATGTTTTCCTCCTTGACGACTGGCTTGTAATGAATTCTGACAACTATCTTTTTGGTACCATTCCAGAAATAGCTGGAGTCTGGTATGGTTGTGATGCTTTTAGATCTTCCTGAATGAAAAGTGTTGTGTACATGCAAATATTAATTACTTAGAATGTGCAGATCATCTTTTTTCAATTTACGTGGTTTGTGGGTCTTGGTAAAAATTCCTAGTCTGTGTAGTGCGATGGCAGGGTTGTGTGCTGGGCATAATTACATGAGGGAAACTTTTCTGTGGGGAGGGGATGCTATTTGTTTTATCATGTAAATATCAAATGACAGACTATGTCTGAGACAGTTTCATCTTCGGGTGAAGGAAGTAACTTATCAGCCAGACAGCATCCCCCCAAAGTCAGCTTAGGCACCGTTCACAAAGCCAGTCTCTGGGTATTGCCAGCTGGCATTCATCTTAAAACAGCAGAGCATAACTTTGGTATAAAAGTGGAACTTGACTTAAAAGCAAAGCAAAGAAAATGGCCAAAGCCAATAATAATTTTAACATCAAAAGAGGTCATAGAAAATGTGGACAGAAATCCTTGTAAAGGAAGAGCAAATTAACAAATTACCTGACAGTTGACGCAAACATGTTGAAAAAGTAGAGAGAGGCTAAGATACTACATTTTGCTTTTTTGCACAAATTGCATTAATTGAATGATGTAGGCATACATTTTTTTTTTCAGTAAAAAGCCAAAGAAAATAACTTGATAACTGAGTCCATAATAAGCCTGCAATAATAATACTGTTATAGTGTCACAGCAGCCTGATAGCACCGCTGACGTGGACCCAGGGAGAGGGAAAGTGGGTGTGCCAGTTCAGCCATGATGGTCCTGGAAGCAGTTAAAACTTTATAAGGTAAAGCACAAACGAGAACAATGCCTGATCCAACTGAAAACACTGTAGAATCTTGCTGCTGTTCCTCAACGACAAGGGAGCTGGCAGAATCCTCTAAGTGAATTCTGACCTTGTATTCTCTGAAGGGCACTCCTTCTTCTAGATCTTATTTCTTCAAAATATACATCGGGCATTAGATAATCTCTTATCGACACATTTTGTTTTCTTCAGAGGGAACAGCAGACTTCTCTTAGTCTACTTACTAAATACCAGCTGTCAAGGGCCTGTTTAAAAATGAAAGGACTTATCACCTTGTGTAAATGACAAGATTAATAATGTCTTGGGTTTCTGAGAACTTTATTCCACTTGTAGACCATGTTAGGGCAGGCCAAGAGCTTGAATGAAATTACGTTCCTTTCTGTGATGCACACCTATAAAATGTTACCCCAAATCACATGCCCAGATCTTTCTCATTATCATGAGTGGAAAGGTAGGTCTTGTGTAAGTCGAAAAAGTTCACTTACACGAATTGGGCCACAGTGACCTGTCTGATTACAACGAAAATGGTTTCACCATGAAGAAGTATTAGAGAAAAACTTGTGTCCAGAGAGCTATTTCGTAAGTACACGAAACTTGTGAACATATCCTAGATAAGAACTGGCCTGATGTGAGGTACCTAGGGGTCTGTGGGTCCACTTGCCTTTGATCTAGGTGAAGGGTATAGCAATGTGGAGGTCTGAGGAAACTCATCAAAGGATGGAGGGAAAGGCGGGAGCAGGGTGAGAGCAAATCTAATGCAACATGCTCCCTCCACCCATCAAAATGGGTGTAAAAGTAAGATATCTACAAGACAACAAAGAAAAGGACATCAAAATATCCAGATTTAAAAACAAACACTCAGTAAATCATCTGGGTGTTTGGCCCACTTGACGTTAAACACATGGGTGCTTCCAGATGTAATGAAATCTCTGAATAATTAATAAACCATTTTCATGCTTCCTCTACATATTCGGTCCTCTTGAGGACCTGTTCTGGAAAGAACTTTCATTATCCAATTCTCTGCCTTTCCTTGTGCTCTGATCTACCTCCCAGTGCCAGTTCTGGATCCTCAACCAGGCATAATTCAGACCATTAAAATGTAAAGATATGGACGCATTGTCTGTCTCAGTAAAAATTTCCAGCTAAAGCCTGTGCCGCAGCAGTATAGCTATGTAACACTGTACAAAAACTTTAAGGAATAAGGGGAAAAATAATTAGGACTTCAAGGATAAAGAGCCTTGGGTGTTTTTAGTGGATCTACTATTTTATGACTGGAGTGTGACTTAATTTACTAGTGTCTTTGGCGCGGCCTTCTTTTACAAAGATAAATTACCGTAGTTAATACAATATTTTCGGGGGGGATAAGGATATCAGTCAGAAGCTGCAGCTGCTTAGAAATTATGGTTTAGCAAGTATGCCAGTGTTTTCAGAATTTCTATCTCCAAAAACATGACTGCAATAATTTTGAAAACATGAAAAGAAAAAGACATCTAAAAACAATAAACTCGAGTCTTCTAGGCAGCACTGTCAAGAAAAAAGGTGCCACAAAGCTTACTCTGGGCTGAAAAAAAGAAATCCGCAATAAAATAACTTGCAGAGATCTATTGGAAGATTTAAACTCTGAAAAATCCCCTCAGATAAAATGCTTGTAGAGAGGTATTAGGAAAATGTTCATTGAATAGCCTTTGCCTTTATGATACAAAACAGATTGCACACTTTATCAGCTTTACCTGAAAATCTAAACCTAGGCTGTTTCTAAGTACCTCATCACCCCAAACAAATCAAATACAAGTTTTACCCAAGACAACATGTTTTGACTGTCCCACTATGATCAAACTGTATTATCACGTTTAGCAGACACATTAATTCTCTTTTGTAGAACTCCTTCACATCATTATAAAACTGATCAAAATTGACTAAACTTGACCTTTAATATTAGAATTTTAAAAAATACATATCTTTGCAAAAGTAAACTATAATTTATACCCTCCTTTTTGTTTTAGGTCATCTTTTCCCTTCTTTGTTGGACGCCCTAATTATTACAATGACTAGCTTGTAGTTGAAAGATTCCCCTGAAATTCTTCATTGTTAAAGCCCAGGACTTCTTTAAAATTCATTTTATAAACTTGAGCTCTATCTAAGAATCAGAGCAAAGAGGAACACTTTTTACAGTTTTTTGTCGCGTGCTTAATTTGCTTTTGTGTGTGCAGGTGAGTTGATGTTGTTAATGTTTAATAATTACTCCTGATCCAGGGTGCCTCTTTATATCTGGATATTAAATAATATGTCACACAGTGGGAGCGTTCATTATGAGATGAGTTGTGCTTATTCACCATTTGGCAGCTCCTATATTCCTCACAGAAAACAGAGTGAAAAAATAGACCTAGAGAATCTCTTTAGTCAGCTCTTTTATCATTGTACCTAGTCCAACATTCACATTTCAAAGCTGCCTGGAATTGCTAGTCTTAATTGGCTTTTAGAAAAGATGCATACATGCTTATAGATGAGTGTGTTTACAATATATGCATACACGATTTTGATGTCTGCTCTCGTTTGTCTTGTCAACTGGGTTGAGTGTGATTGTATGCATATCTGTCTATCACACAAATCTGACTTTTACCTCTGACTTTCCTCTCATCGTTTATGGGTGAACTTACTTGACCATATAATGTCAATTTCACAACTATGTTATTTGATATGTACTCTCTTACCATCTTTGAGTTCTGCCAGCATAATACATAAGTTTAAAATGAGAACTTACAGAAATAATAGTGTATGTCTAATATTGGCCTTCTATGGTTTTCCTGATTAACTATTTTCCCTGATTCTTCAGTTAAAGTATGTAAACATGCTCTTCATTAAGATACAAAACCATCATATTTTCTTTCGAAAGCAATGCATTTTACAATGTGTACCTCAAAAGTAACCATGTGAAAATGATAAATGCCTACTCTAATAAGCAATCTAATTCATACTTAAGAACATCAAAATAGTTTCCTTTTTTAATGAGATCACAATTCCCAAGGACAAGAGTATATTTATTAAAAAATATGAGACCCATAACTATTAAATGAAAAAATGTATTGGCCACAAGTCTCATTCTTCAACCATCTTTTCACTGATCCTACAACAGTTTTATCTGTCTAAGGAAATAGCTCCTGTTGTCAGTAAATATGGATAGCAAATAATTGTTATGATATAATTACATTATTTCATCTTACAGCTGCCTTTTGAGGTCTTCCAGTTCCTTTTTTAGGAAGCATCACACGCACAATTCCCTCATTTACAACACCTATGTAATTCCCACACCTACATATAGTCAGTGCTCAGAAATGTTTGTTGTTGATGGTGACAGTAACTCATATGACGGACTTGGGGTATTTTCTGCTTACAATCAATAGCTAATTTAATAATGTTTTCCTTTGTCAATAATGTCTCTTATTTTCTTACAACAAAGGGAAAAAACATTTGATTGGTTTATTATTTTTGATATATGTTGAAGATTTTAAAATGATTCCCATTTAAACCTAATTTTATAATTTACTACCTCTTATACAGTTTAGTCAGTAAAAATTATCTAGTAGCTGGTAAAATGCCAAAGAATAATCTCATAACAATGATTGAAACAGAGTCTTAGACCATATGACGCTAGCATTACTTACCAACTTTCAAATGGAAACATCTAATTTAAACTTTTCTTTTTCTTGGTGGTGATTTTCATAGTAGATTTGCCAAGCAACCATTTTAATATGGTCTTTGAAACATATCTGATTTACACAACCATCGGTTTAAAAGAAATAAATGATGATAATATAACTATATTCTAACTCAACGATGTTTATAAAACAAAAATTAGCAGGTTGAAGTTCTTGTTGTTTTAAGTATTGTCATACTAAGTTACAAGATTCATAACCTCACTTTATTGGGTGCAAAATATGTTTCTTGATATTTTCATGATCTTGTTTCATAGTTATTGTTATTAAAGTTAACCTCACTGCATGAGCCTCCATAAAGCAATTTCCAGCAGTGATACTTTTAAACATTTCACATAAACAACAACAAAAAAATGTTATTTGATTAATCTAAAAGGGTTTCTCGTTTATAATTAGGCAAATCAAATGCATAATCAGACAAGTTCACACGTAGATCATACATATACCACTACCTATTATTTAAAATAAAATCTATATAATATTTCAAGTGTATCACTTCCAATTTCTGCAGAAATTCAATGTTCTTGATTAGTTCAGTACTTTCTATGAATGTCTCCTTATTATGATAGCAAAGGAAAAAAAAGGTAAAGAACAGCTACTAATAAGTAGTATTCAGTTCTTAAATCATTCAGTCATTCCCAGAAAACTAGAGCATTTATGAAGTTTACTAGCACAAAATGAAAAAACTACCCAAAAAAGAAGTACTGAAAATGACTTTATTCTGCATCTTATATTTGGGCATTACCTTTCACCATATCGACAAACAGGCCACAAGGGTCTACTGAAGCTCACTGTTATTTTTATTCTTCAGGCTTCACTGATACTTTAGTGCTCTCCAAGAAAGACAAGAAAATCTTTACAACATACCTGATCATTTATCTGGCATGCAACGAGGTTGTGCTGATCATAACAGCCAGCGAACCTGATGTACTTGAGCCAGCTTCCTACATCTGGTTGACTAGCATCTATGCAGAACTTCACATTGCAAAACTCATCTAAGATCTAGAAGGAAGAAGACGAGAACAATCAATTTCCATTATCAGTTCATTCATTAGAATGGTTAATTGCTTGAAAATATTTTATTCAAATGTATGTTTCCTCCTTTGAATCCTTAAGAGAAAAAAAGTCAGACAGCATGCATATTAATAAAGAAGGAATAATAATAAGTTATCTTAGAAGTGGCAATGTACTGCCTTTAAAGGAACAAAGCAATTGTAAATTATTACAAAAAATTAGTTGGTTTTAAAAATGCTCGATTCCTTGTTATGAATGAATGAGTGCTATTGCCTTAATTTTATCCAATGTGATTTTTATCAAAAATAATATTGAGCAGCATATATTAACATAATATTTCTAAACTATACAAGTCAATATTTTAGGTTCAGATAATCTTCCCTTGTAAGTGTATACTTTCACAATTTTTGCACTTTAAATTAGTGCAGTTTAAAAACTTTAATCCAAATATTGTCAAATTCCTTTTCAGTTTGCATTGCACTACCGTGAAACAAATCACACCCGTAATTGAAGAAGATAATAAGATTTGTCTCACTGATGCTTCCCACCAAACTAAAGAAAAACAAATGAAAATAAATAATTGGTAAACACTTGTGCAAAATATGTCAACCTAAAGTTTTAGGTAACACATGCCAATGCACATTTCAATTTTATGTTTCATAAGTAAAATACCAAAACTGGCTTGTGAACAAGTAAAAAATATGTAAGAATATTGACATAAATTGCCATCATTATATACGGTTGTGTATGTTAGTGTTGTTATTTTTCATGAGATTTTATGTTTCATGAGATTTTATGTTTAGCCTATGCTAAATATTAATCACTACTCAGGATACCTATTAAACAAAAATTAAGATGGGAAGTGTCCATTTTTAAGGTCTTGTCTACCGAAAGGAGGCTATTCGGATTCAATAGTAGCAATAATGTTTTATACATCAATATTAAAAGCTGCATAGTTGTTGACCTGATGGTAAATAACTAGAAAGTCTGGTAATGTTAATGTCAATCAGCGCAAACTTGAGGAAGTTTCCTATCAAAGACTAAACAATATAGTCTAGAACATTAATTGATGAATTAAATAACCCCCTCCCCACCCCCCCCTCAGAACTCTGCTGTATCTATACCTATAGAAGTTAAAACTAAACACTCGGGTGCATAGACCAAAAGCAATTTTGCACAGAATTCAGGTAATCACCCAGTTGCAGATTCAAGTCATTAACTCACCACAAACTTCAAGAAGAAGCCCAGGACTCTGAGGGCTCTAGTCAAGAGGCATTATGCATAAGCCTTTGGCCATGAGGCAATTAAAGGGCAATAAGTAGTCCCACAATTTTACAAAGAAAAATTGAAACATAAGATAGGAATAATAATTGACACACACCACACACACACACACACACAATCTTTTTCAAGGAGGCCTCTTCGCACCACCACCAACAAAAAGTCTATGTTAAATACCCTCTCTAGTGAGAAGAACAGATTTTAACAATTTCTCATTTATAAAATTACAAACTTTAAGTTGTTTTCTTCAACTTTCAATGCTGAGCAGCTTAAATGGCAACTTGAGATTACCCCCCTCCTCACATGTCTGGAAACATAAATAACATCTGCAATACACACTTTAAAACAGTAAAAGGTTGGGATTGTTGTTTTATTTTTCAGTTTGTTTGATTTCTGGTTGATATTTGCTGTTTGTTTTCTTGACTAGCCCCCCTCCCCCCCAAAAAAAGGTAGTTCTACTAACACACTAGAGAAATATTTAATGAAGGAAACAGGGTGAAGGCAGTGAAATGCAACACCAATTCCATTTCATATTTGCAGAAAGACGTGGGAAACTTATTAATTTCAAAGTCAAAAATCATTTATCCCCTTAGCTTTCTAGCATTCCCTTTTTGCGAGGGTAAGTACTGCATATACACATAAAAATTCTAGGTGTAAGTTTACTCCGTGTTAACATTATTGCCATTGCCACTGTCAACAGTGAAATTAATTTAAAAACAGGTTCATTTCCAAAGAATGTCTTTTTACATACATGTAATATGATTATTCAAATATTTCACCAAAGTATTAACTTTCTTACTCTCCGTATTCTTGCCCCAAGACAAAAGCTTAACTTTCTCCAGAAACCTTTCCCCCCTGGGTGAATTATTCGCTTCTGATTTGCTAACACAACTGCATTTGTCTCCCAAATGTCTTAATCGTCTCGGAAATCTCGAATAAAATAAAGTAACAACACGTCTTCTGTCATTTCATCGAACACACTCCTGTGTTTTTAAAAGCTGTCAAGTTCCAAAGATAGTTAAAAAAAAAAAAATTCCCTTTAGGTGGACTTTAGAGAAAGGCCCTTTCAAAAATCCAACAGCGAAAGGAAAAAAAAAAAAAAATCCCCACAATCTAGCCAAAGGGTCCGAATGTGACTTTCTCGCGAAGCAGCACACGATGTTGGACAGCAAAGCTGTTACTTGGCAAGGTGGAACTCGGCCGAAAGCGGCTCCAAAGTCGCGTGGCCGGTGCCAGGAATTCAGATTTTGGCAACCCCACCTTCTCAGTCCCTGATACCGACGGACAGACACACGGAGGGAGGGGAAGGAGGAGAAGAGCGCGAGGAAAGGAGGCCGACAGCCGGGAGAGAGACCCACCGAAGGCCGGACGACCCACCCCGGAGACGCGTCCAGACCACACCGTTGCACAGGAGGAACAAGGAAATCGCCAGTCCCGGCAACGTAGATAAGCACAGGGCTCCGCGAGACTGCGGGCAAGTAGGAAAAGAAGGCTGGGGGGCGGGGGGCGCCCCGGAGAAGGGGTGCCAAGGCAGGAAACTGTCCCAAGTAACAAACTGCACATCGTCAGGACTTCTTTTTTTAAAGTGAGTTCTCTTACCTTAAGATTTCTATGGCCTCAACTCAGCAATAAAAGGCAATCACAGAAGAATTAAAACAAACAAAATAAAATAATCAGCCGCCCCCAGGTTTCCTGCACGAAAATCCTTTCATACGATCCCGAGCCACATTTCGAGATGTTTAAAAAAAAAAAAAGCCTCGCGTCTCGATTTCCGAATGGTCTCTGATAACTTTGTCCGTCTCTAGGATCTGCTCGCCAGGACCACGCGTTTCAGATTTATTGTCCGCCAACAGTGTATTTTTAAGACCAGAAATGAAGGCTCCTCTCGTCTGGGTGACCCGAGTTTGGTGTGTTTTGGCTTTTTTCCCCCTTCCTAAATGAGTTCCGAGCTATTCCTTCTGGTTCACATCACCTCCCTCTTTTCTCACTTTCTCTTGCTCTTATCAGCCCGATGTGTAATGAAAGTTATCTGAAACCCACTAAAACTTCTTCCACTTCTCTCTCCCAGTTCCAAGGTGGTGGTGGTGGTGCGGGGGGGGGGAGATACAAGCAGGAGGAGGAGAGTTTGAAAAGGTGGGGGGCCTGGGGAGGCGAGGGGAGCTCTAGCCCCCTTTCTGATCCTCCGCTGCGCCTTCCCCGGTCCTAGACCCTCACGGGATCGTCCCCTTTCGCAACTCGTAGCTCAGCCGCTGGGTTTCTATTTCATGAACTGTCTCTTTAAAGAGGATCTGCTCGGCCATCCAGAAAGAACCCGGGGCGAGGGAGAAAGGGAGCTATCTCCCGCCGCCCAGAGTGATCGGAAGCCAGACAGGCTCCTCTTTCAGTAAATTTTTAAAGTGACAGCAGCCTCCTCTGGCGAGAGAGGTCACAAAAAGGTCGCCAAGACTCAGTCCTATAGGGACAGACTGATTACGGATGCACCATCCCCCTTAAACATGTAGATTTCTCTGGGTAAACAACCAATGGGGAGATCTCGCCAGGCAGGATTTCTTTCCCCAGGGAAATATCCTCTGTTTCGGTGTCCTGAAAGCACAAGTGTGTGTGTGTGTGTGTGTGTGTGTGTGTGTGTGTGTGTGTGTGTGTGTGTTGGGGGGGATGGGAGTAATGGGGTGGAGAAGGGCTTTCGTGGTGTGAGGGTGTGTGCACGAGGCTGGGGGTGAGGCGCTGGAGGGGGCGAGGAGGAGGTTTAGGGTGAAGAGACGCTGGCTCACGCTAACCATAATTACTTTAGAAATGCTCCGAAAACAGTAGCCTAAAAAGTTGAAAAGGACATTTCCAGTTTTCTGTTAAGTATTTATTATTATTATTGAAATTCGTACTTTGATTTTTCCCTCCGTTATCATAGTTAGGTCAGCAGAAGAGCATGCTACTTTTTAAATCATATTTTTCTTAGAGGAAGGAGTTTAAAAATCTGAAACATTATTTGCATATAACCTGCCCAAATAGCGTATTAGGGGCTTAGAGAGGTAGATGATTGTCTGGTGAGTTTTTGCTATATTCTCTGATACATTAACTAAAACATCATGTATGCCCCAAAGTGGAATTGATAACTCAGATTATTTTTTAACTTTTAACATCATTAAGTGTTGTTTTGGGGGAATCAGTACTATATGGTGATTAATAATTTTCTAATATATATGGTCAGCTTTTATCAACACATTCCAGAAACAATATTGGAATAAAGAATATAGGGAATGCGTGGCAAAATAAAAGTGTCTACGGATTTACTCCAGCCAAGCTTGGAAATTTTAGTAAAATCCATCGGTTAAATGGAAATAAACGCTTTTTATCACAAAACTCCATTCATAAAAACAAATGGACAAAATCCAACTTCTCAGCTCAACAATGGAAAGTTAAGCAAAGTAAGCGAATCAAGGGACACTTGAGGGGGAGGGGTGAAGAGAGACGGGATGGAAAGCGCGTCTATGTTAAACTTCATCTGCAAACGGAGACGGTACAAGTCCCTTTTTGTTTTCTCCAAGTGCAAATAGACGTGTAAATCTAGTAGATCTGTATTTCCCCAAAATGCTGATTTAAAAACAAAAATAGTAACAAAAGGGAGGGATGGGGGGGAAGAAAATGACAAGAGGTGGTGACTAATTCGTTTTGGTGGCCTGTTATCTGTGACATTGAACTGTTATTTCAGATAATGGCCATTGTTTGCGGGAAAATCGCACAGCAATGGTAGGTAGGACAGGAAAAATCCTTTGTAAATAACCTAAAACCCGGTCAGATATTCCCATAGAGTTCGGCGCTTGAGAACCTTTAACAGCTCCGGGCTTGCTGCTGCCATTGATTTCCTGCCCTTCCTCAACTTGCCCATTGTAGGAGCTCCCCCGACCCTTTTTTTTTTTTTTTTTTAATTTAGCCATAAATTAGACCGGCTCGAGCTATGAGCTGTTCTATTTTCTTCCTGTCAGGATGAGGGATTTGTTTTATGATGCATTGTGTGTTAAATACAAGTAATCTGGGGAACCGATTGCTCCAGACAGTGCGGCCTGATCAGGGGGTCTGAGAGCTCAACGCCCCAACTCCCCGCCCTAGTCTCTGGCCCCCACCTCCTTGCCCTTTACAAAGCTGCTCTGAAAAGGAGGAAACGTCGGTGGATAAACAAAAGTTCGTATGGAATCAGTGGCAGGTCCTGGCTAAATTAGGAATCGTGGAAAGGGCCTCGGAGTTTTTTCCCTTATATTGGGTTCGGGTGGGGGAGGCGGGGCGACTTTCAAGGTCTGGGCACTTGCAGGTGCGTCAGGAGGCCGGTAGATGGCGTTGCGCCCCGAATTAAGTAGCGGCGCTGGCGGCTCCAGCCACCCAGGTGAACCCGCTGCCGCCCGCCGGGTGCCGGCAGCCGAGCTCTGCCCTCCGCCTCCCGCGCCATCCTGCGCCTTCCGGAGCCTCAAGACCGGATGGGTGCACCCTGCAGTCCAGACCCGCAGACACGGACCTGAGCTAAGGCTATTGCTACGCATGAAATTCTCTTCCTCAGATAGAGCCAAAAGAGTTAACACTTTCTTTCTAAGTCCTTGGAAGATTGATCTAGAGAGATAGGGGATTATTTAGCCTTATCATTATTATTTTATTAATGTCATCATCCTCAGTCTGGTTCTCCACTGAATAACCTGTGAGAAAGACTAAAGGACCTCGGCAAACATCAGAGCTCAGTATTTCTTCTCTCTCTCTCTCCTCTCCCTCTCGTTCCCCCACCCCCGCCCCCTCCCCTCTTTGACTATATTGTGATAACTTCACGGACCTCGCTTTTTCCTGACGACGCAACTTGAAGTTTAAAAATGGGGTCCTGTAATCCCAGAGTAGCTAGAAGGGCCTTGATTCTCATGAAAGGAGCCTCTGGCTATTTCAATAATAACCCTTTAGGACAAGACCCTAACCTGCCTCCCCTGATCAAAAGTGACACGAAAGAGGAGCCGGAGGGCTGGAGGAAAAGGTTTTTGCAGTGGGGGGCTTGCTTTGCTCCCCGGTTAACTGGCTCAACATCAGGAGGTTTCTAAAACAATAAACAAATACAAGGAGACAAATACCACCACCAATTCCCTTTATTCCTTGGGATTTCTGGTGAAATCTGTTTACAGTAGTTCCCAGTTACAAATTAGTCTGCAAAAGCTGCTGTCTGCTCAGCAGTAATCAGTAACATGCGTGTTCTGCAGTGTTTAGCGCTGCCCTTGAAATGGGCTATTAAAAATAATGGTTTTACTATAATCTCAAACCAGCTTTAATTTGCAAACATGTATCAGCACAGATGATCTAAGTATTAAGGGAACGGAATAGGAGAACGTACAACAACAAATGTACAGTTTAAAAGCAGAACATAGAGTGATTTGGTGGCAATGTTTTTTAAAAAGAATCATACTTTAAAAACATTTTTCCAGAAGGAATGATTGTTTTTTCTGCCCTGTTCTGTTAATTGTTGTTTACCAGGAAAAAGGCATCGGAAAATATGAGGTTTGAGTGTGACTTGATAGATTTTCTGGGAGCTGTAAAGATCCCCCTTTGGCTGATGGCAGGGCTGGGGTGGGAGAGGTTAATGTGTTTTCTTCCTGGTCTGAAAAGGGCATAAACCCTCCTCAGGCCCCTTCCTTCCTCCCCCATCTGCGTGGATTGCAGACTCTTTAAAGGGCTCAAAGATTTCCAATAAGGCCACTGGCTCTGCCTTCATTGTGTAACTGTTTATTTAAAATAAGTCAATATATTAGTTAAAGCAGTAAGAAGTTAGTACTCCAGTATTCAAGTGATTCCCACAAGACTGTAAGCTGATGCCTCTTTTAAGCCTTAAACTTCATGGTTGTCCCAGAAGTAAAAGTTCTGCTAATGGAGACCCTATGGGCATGGTACATTCCAGCACATCATTAAAGGAAAGAAAAGCAGTCCAGCCAAAGCCAGATGAAATGACTGCACTGTCCACTTTTAATAGGCTTCCTGTGGACAAACAACCCTGTAACACTCTTCAGAGGACAATATTTAAAAACAAGACAACTTGCTGGCAGTTTTCAATACCATAAAGTTAATAAAGTATGTTCCCATTCACCCTGACATTATGTTTTTAGTTTATAGAGGAAGGCACTTTATAACCTCAGCCTAAGTAGAGTTCCCTTAATTCTGTAGATTTGGGTTTCTTGAGGACGCTAAATATACACTGAGCTCCAAGCCTGACATTTTTGTTTTAACACTGTTTTGTTTTGGGGTTTTTTTGGGGTTTTTGGTGGGGTTTTTTTAATTTGTTTGTTTGTTTTGTTTTTTGTAGCTTTTCAAGAACATACAAGTGCATTTTTACATTGCTCAAGTTCAGTTTCATTCACAGAGATCCTGTTAAATCCTGTTGCACACAGCTCATGTCAAGAAGCATGAAATAATCTGAGAAATTGACATTTGGCTGAATAACTGCTTGCTAATTAAATTAGCTTCATGTATGGATATTGATGTGTGTTTAAAAAGAAAATCAATGCTTCCTTTTCCACATCAGAATCGGATTTTGTAAAATCTTACCTAACTTAACTGATACAAAGCTAAGAAAAAAATATAAGTACACCTTTAGGACTCAAGAGATTTCCCACTGATTCGCATACAAATATTTCTCCCAATACAGAAACTCCAATTTGTCTCTCCTCTTTCCTTCCCTCCAAATTCCTGACCACCTACAATTCCTTCTGTCAAATCTTTTTACTTAATAGGTAAGCCTTGTAATGAAGAATCACATTTAGGCAAGATAAACTAGATTGGGAAGCCACGGAATCAAAGGTAATATTTTGTTTAATTTTAATTTATATGTTTTAGTCAGGGGAGTATTCCACAAGCTTGGCTCCCTAAACTTAAAGATGAATCCTGTCATGTTGGGTAGGTAGACCCAGCAAAAAAAACGGTCGCGCACAATAAGAGTTTACAAATAAAAAGTGCTCTGGGTGTCCGGTCACCAACGTACATTATTACCACTGCTCAGGAGAGATATTTCTGGTCTCTTTTGATGGACTTTGTCTTTTTTTTTTTTTAACTCTATGGGGGTAGGGGAACTGTTAAAAAAAAAAAAAAGAAAGAAAGAAAAGAGGAAATTAAAGGTAAAAAAAAATGTAAATAAAAAATTTCCCTTGGTCTGGAAATGGGCCCGACTGAAAGCATGTTAATCTCCACTTCAGTAATTTGGTTCTCCAGGAGAAGACAGAAGCCCTGCTGCTGTGCCCTGCACTTCATAAATCACATCTTTATGTGGACAAGGTCAGGGCACCTAACAGCTCAGACATGGGCCTTCGCAGTGGCTCGAGGATTCAGGCATGTTTACTCTCCCGCCTGGCTCTCCGAGGAGTAGTCCAGCACGCTTCTAATTACTTTTGATTATTTTCATTTGCTGGGGTCAGTCTGGCTTGCCAGGACTGCTGGAGGGTTGATTTCCTACAAATCTTGATGTCTTTGTAGGACAGCCTTGTGTGCGTTCGGAATTAGCACCCCGTTATTGTCCCTCCAGCATGGGATCCCTCCTAACAGATACTGTGATAGAAAAGTTTCCCTAGTGAATCATTACCTACTTCCCTTTTTATTAATTAACTACGCAAACATAATCACCTATCTGATCTTTTTTAAAAAATGCAGATGACTCTCTTAACAGATGAGTATTTTATAGTATATTTGCCCAGAATAAACGTGATCCTTTTTTTTTTGCTTCGACTTTAAATATATTTAGTAATGATAGCAGCTCTTTGGAAACTAAGATGAAATACTTTGTTGAGACAACAGCTCTAGTGAATAAATTATTATACTCAAAGATTTATTTCTGAAGCTCCAATTAAGGCTGCCATATTTAAAATATTTCTTGTTGGGCTATTTTGATGTATTTCAGTCCTAAGCCATTATGCTGAGTGGTTATTTTGTGGCTAAAGCACAACAACAAAACAAATTTATACCAAGTTTAAATGAATACACTGTGATAAAATAAAAACTTTAATAAAATATGTCATAGTAAAATTTGGTAGAGAAAAAGAGTCAAAATATCATTATTTTTCTCTTCCTTATCCCTCAAAAGTATAGATGTTTAATACGATGATGCATATGCCTTAAAAGATACATTCAAGAAAAAAATGATGAGGAAATAAATATCCACAAAACTGAGATAAATATTCATTAAAAAACACATAACACATCAACCTGGTTGTTCAGACAGTAAGCATTTTCAGATCACTGAACAAAAATTACTATAATCTTTTTTATTTTATAAAAGATAACTTGGATCTTGATTATAAGGTGTCCCAAAAAGCCAACTCTCTCATTCTTCCTAACTTTAGATCAAAGAATTAAGGTCCTAAATTAAGGCTTTAGGAATTAACCTCAACTGCTAGGAATTAATTTTTTATTATTTTATCAATTTAAATTAAGTCAATTTTTCAAGACAGCATTTAGCACATTATGTAATGAATCCACAGTCAGCTTCTTTCCTGAGGCTTTAGGAACACCATTTCAGACTGCTTTGAGACGTGTAATCTTGTGGAAGAAGTGAGTTGGAAGACTCACTTCCAACTCTGCTCCCATCTCTTCTCCTACCTGTTTGCCTTTGGGTAAGTCACTTAACCTTTGAGTCGCTTTCTATGAAAGTTTCACAATATCAGCCTAATAGGAGTGTTGGGAAAATAAATTGGGTAATATGAGTGTGAACTGCTCTGAGTTCGTGGGAACAGGTCAAAACACCAAGTTTCACAGTTTTTGTGTTTGTGTAATGGGTTAGACTAGACTTACATACACACACAATGAGGAAGATAGTCTGGTTTGTACTTTAGGGAACAGCAAAGTATAAGTATTTTTCTATCCTCTTTCTTCCATTCCAGTGTCAGTTGCCCTAATCCTTACCCTGACCTATGGAAGAGAAGAATTTTAAGAAAAATGTTTTTTTTCTCTCAAGCTGTGCTATCCCTGAAGATGTCCGTCTTTGCCTGGCTTGCAGCTGAGTTTGCTCTGTCCCACCCACTGTGTTCTCTGCCAATCAGTAAGTGGGAGAATTCTGAGACAGAGGTGAAATACCACTGAGATCCAAGAGCCCTAAAAACCGGGGTAGGAGGCCATGTACACACACACACACACACATCCAGACTAGTTTTCGGTCAATATTCATTATCAAGGTCCAGAAATGTATTCTCTGCAACGTCCTCTGGTGGACTTTAAGTGTCAGTACGGTAGGAATTGGGTTTCTCTCATTTGCCTCTATTGCCCAGATCCTAACATAACGTCAGACATGGAATAGGTATTCAATGGGGGTTTGTTGAAAAAAATGTATTGGGTCCTTCCTTGATGTTCATTCCTATGTAGTTTGGATGCTTAGCGTGGATGCTTGTTACCTCTAGTCTGAATTATCACAATGACTTCCTATTCTGACCATCACTCACCCACCCACTAGTCTATGCTCAACACTGTTCATCTTCCCAAGCATCAGCTGTTGTTACTCACTCCCCTGGTCAAAATTCTTCAGTGGGTTCCAGTTGCCTAACAATTCAGTATAAACTCATTGTATTTTTTGAAAATGAAATGAGGTAATGTATGTAAATTACTTAGACTCATGCATGACACCTAGCATATGGTCAATGAAAAAATAGCTATTATTATTATTGGTATTGCTAATATAATTATAATTTTAATCATTATTGTTCCTCAGCCTGTAATTTATTTTGCCTTCATTATCTTGGATGAAATCTTATCTACCCTTCAAAGCCACCTCTTTTTCTATGACCACTGGTCCCTAACTACCAGGTTTGACCTTTTCATCTTTTATCCCAAATCATCTCCTGGTTGATAGTCAGTTCTACCTTACGTTACAGTTGTATCTGTAATGCTCTTCAGTATGCATTATTAAAATTGTCAGTGGTCCTCCTTAAAGGGTTGTTGTAAAATTCTTAAGGATGGAATCAAGTTTGATTCATATTCACATCTTGAATAGCATCTTTTCAGAACAGGCTAAACTACGTTTGAACTGCGCTGCAAGAATCAATTAATTATGGCCAACTGTATCAGGAATTGTTATATTTAATATCTAAGGAAACTGGACTATTTACCACTGTTCCCCCATGGGAATCAATCGATGCACTGGTAATTCTCTTTTAGGGAATCTAGAGATAGAAATTTCTACCACTGCTGCTTCCCAGGAGTAGCACTTTATTGCTCCCCCCATGCACCCATACTTGTGTTTCTATACCAACTATCTGAGTGGGCCCTTTACCTGGGTACCAACCCAGGACAATATCTGGGATGCCTCCCTTTTCCTTATCCCCAGTGAGCGGTCATTGGCTATTACATTGTTTCTTTAGGGCCCTCACCTTCCCACTGGCACTGGCCTGATGCAGGCCCTTGTCATTTTAGGCCTGAATCCTGTGGCATCTTTACACGAAAAATTAGTCTTCCTGAGTAACAAAGTTATGACAATGTTTTGCTTTACTTGAAAACAAAAGCTAAAAAAGAAAAACCACACTAATAAAAACCCTTATTGTTCCTAATTTGCTAGAAAATAAAGCTCCTAATTCAAAATGCAATCTTCTCTATAAGTGGATGTCAAATTTATCTTTCCAGGCCCATGGTCTGATTCTTCCCTCTAAACAAATCTAAGTTCTGGTTAACTAGGGAGATGAGTAGGAGCTCTTGGCCCTTTAGCTGTGTTCACGCAGGCCCTTTGCCTTACTTATCTCTGATACTCAGAGCACTCAGGAGATGAAACAAAAGCTCAAGGAGGAGAAGTCAGAGTTCTATCTATCAAGCTCATACACAGCCCTCCAGGCTCCTTTCTTTGAAATTCTTACAGTGCTCATTATTAAAAACATTCACTTGTCCGTTATCATATTTAGGGTCATTTGGGATATTTCTGTCATCTGCTGATCTACCTATAAGTTGTTTGATGGCAAGAAATGCACTTTACACCGGCATTTTCTCATCAGTGACTTGTTACCAAGTATTCTCTGAAAATGTGTTCCGTGGTCAAATGAGGTAAAGATAGCTCCATCTTGGAGCTTCACAATAAACAGTAATGTGGTAAATGCTCTACGGCTCTAGAAGTCTAAGAAGTCCTTCAGTGAAGAAACCTATTTTGGCTTGTTTAATAGAGCATCAATAAAGATAGTTAAACATGTATGAAAGCCCCTTTCCCCTTCCACTGAACACCTAAGGGGAACAATTTTGGAAATAAAGCTTTTTATTATGTTGCATCTGTTTCAGCAAAGCTGATACTAGTAAAAACTGCTAAGTATTCCCTAAATATTTTTCTATTAATTGACTGTTTTCACTCTTAACCAAAAATGTTACTAAAAAATAGTGCTGGATAAAGAGAGACAAAATCAAGCCTCAGCTTTTCATTCAGCTTGAAAGCATTTGGAAGGTCTATCAAACTCACAAAGAAAGGAGGTTATCAGTAAACTCTCTCCAACTGATCCTTTGCCTGTGAACTGTTGTAATTTTACTTGAGCATCTGGTATGAGAACCTTCCAAAGAAATGTGTATAATTTCCTTTCAAAATCAACCCACACCTTCCTATCCTCTTCCATTATAAGCCCTTCTAAAGCATAGATTTTACCATGGGCCTATTTACACACAATGTTTTATATTATTTAGGCTCTTCTTAATAAGATTTGGCATTATCTAGATATATATTTCCCCAGAAGAAAGAAAAGCAGTCATTCAATCTTAGTCTACCAAAGCCTGAATTAAACATTTAAGAATTAAACTGGCCTTTTCTCCAGTTTTTGATATTGGATTCCTGTGTTGTGCCTGCCAATGGCTGTCTAACTGCTAAACTAAGTGGACATTAAATCAGATGGCATACAAAATTACAGGAATTTGATCTTTATATAAACCACAAACCTTGATGAACTAACATTGTTCCAGATGAATTAACTATCATCCTGAGGAACAGAACATTTCGCAGGAGCAACCACACAGTCTCCTCTGTAAAGAGCACTAATGGCTGTGATTAATTTGTGATCTATTGAAAGTGCTCACTGCTAACTAAAGAAGCCTGTGCTAAACAAAGGGGGAGAGATGGTGAGGCAGTTCTGGCCCAGAATTACTGCCCTATTTCAACATTCTGATGGTGGATGCTAGTTATGATGTCCCAGTGGCAGAATTATCCAAAAAAATCAATATGCTAAGTTCTGACCAGTGATGTAGTGAGATATCACTCTTCCCTATATTGGAAATCCTAAAATTCCATTTTATTATGTCAATAACTATAACTAGACACATTAAAAATAAAAACTCTGTAGAGCCAGAAAAGTGTGAGGCTTATAATCCGTTTAATGGGTGTCATATCTTTTGATACATATCAAATAGTAAAATATCAAAATATTCCAATAGTGGTTAAAGTACTCAATAAGATCTCAGTATCATGATGAAAACATGGACATGATTTCAGGTGTGGCTTTAAAAATATATTTCTGTTAATTTTGTTGAGTCAATCCTTCAACTTCAAATAAAATCCTAATATAGCCTGTCTATAAACTCCAGAATTAAGTACCGGTCAATTTCCAAGATGCAGATTCTCAAAGGTATTTGTGTTTTGGTATGTAGTTCTTGACTGGAAAACAAATCTAGGCTTGCTAATGCAGTGCCTACAACTAGAAAGGAGAATGCCAGAAGGGACATAAATACTTAAAAAGAAAAGAAGAAACACACTTTGATTCACACATAATTTCTCTCCCTATGTGATCTGGACTATCAATTTACAAATAAACCATGGAACCCAGTCATGAGATGGAGAAAGTCAAAATTATAAGCCTAGGATGATAAGATCGAAATGGCTATAGATTTTAAATCTTAAACTCATGCTTTTGTGTAATATTACGTTGTATCTAATACAGTTTTATATTCTTCCCTCTTCCACTCTTCCAAGAGCTAGCAAAGTTCATATGTCCTCAAAAAAAAGAAGTTGGATGAATCAAATTTAAATGATTCACTAAGTCCTTTAGCATGTTCATTTGTATTAATTCTGTGGTTTTTGTTGTCACTGCAGAAATTATCATAATAAATGTTTATCATTTCCTATACATATCTCTTTGGTAACCAATGCTGGAATATTTCAAGAAAGTCATTAAAAGTCTTTATAAAATATATTTTGCTACATTTCAGTCTTGGAAAGCCCAGTGGTGTTGTAACATAACATATACACATTCAAGTTACTAATGTTCAACTATTGTGAACAGATAGAAAGAGGGAGATGGAGATGGAGAAGAGAGAGAGAAAAAGAGAGAGAACAAGAACGAGAATGAGAATGAATGATCCTTTATCCAGAAAAGAGCATCAGATGGAGAAAGAATCATCTGTTTCCTCAGTAGGAATCAGTGTTTAAATGCATTTTGTATTGAGTATCTTGTTGCATTGAGTGTGACTCTTAGGTTTAGAGATATGTATCTTTCACACCATGCAGCACCTGAATGCAAAAAACACCACTTTCTCCAATGCTCAACCAAAGCCAAGGTAATCTGTGTCCATACTGGATGGTTTAAAGGCTGAGCAAGGGAAATTGTGATTACACTTGATTTTCAATTACTGGTTCACTGCAGAATCTAAGCCCTCAGTAAAATGCAAATTTGCTGAATCTGGTTTAGACTTTGAAAAGTATTCCATTGCAGCGATGAGATAAATAATTAAGGTAAATAAATTAAAGTATCTTCCAGTCAAAGAACCTGTGGATGGCAAACCAACATTTCTTCTCTAATTATTCCCTGTTCCCAATGATTTTGTTTAATATGGTCCAGGTGATCCCAGTGGCTCATGACTCACATGACCCTGCTGTCAAATCATTCACAGCTAGGATGTGATAATGCTATCACCTGTTTTCACAAATGTGCCACCTCTTGTGGCCTTTAGCAGGGAAGGCGATGGGCTGAATGTGGTTAGCTGCCGTAATGAAGTAAGAAGATCTTCTTCCCAGGGCTCTGTAGACCACAGGATTCCTCTCTGCAAATCTAAAATCACTTGGGCTCATGAGCAATCAGTTTCTCCCCGGTTTCCTGCTAAGTTGGAGCCCTCTGATGTTGGAGCCCTGGATAGAATCTGCTGCTAGTTATGTGACACTGAGCTGCTCAAACTTCCTGAATTTCTCTTTCAATATCTTTAAAATTGTGGTAATGGCATCTATATCATAGAGGTTATTAGGATTAAACAATGGAGATTATACATATGTGTGTGTGTATATATATATATATATATATAGCACTTAGTACAATGCCTGCTACATAGTAGACATTCAAAAGGAGGAGAAATAGTATAGTGATTAAAAGTACAGACACGAGAGTAGGACAGCCTGGATTTAAATCAGAGCTTCACTACGTGCTAGGTGAGTGACATGTGCCAAGTTACTTATCACCTCAGTTTCCTCGTCTGTAAATGAGGATAATGATAGTATCTTACAGAGGATTAAACATGATAATCCATGCACGGCACTTAGCTCAGTGCCTAGAACATAAGCACCTAATAAACATTAACTATTATTAAATGGAGTTCTAACTCTATAAAATAGCTGTTAGCTTCTATATAAATGCCCTTTATGGGTTTTTTTTTTTTCCATAGACATCTCTACATCAGAAGAGGCATAAGCATTTTTTTAATCCTAATTTATCTGCTGTCACACAGGCAGCAGTTTGTTTCTTGAGAAACAAAATGGAAACATATAGAAGCAGAGAAAAAGAACCAAAATAAGTGACAGGAATGCAAATTCATTATGGCGTCTAACAACTAAGCTAGGAATCCCAATCTTGGGAGCGGGGAGAAATATTTCCTAAGAAAGGAATATTTTCGGAGATAGGTAAAAGAAAACACATGAAGAGAAACTGGAATCTTCATGATTCTATTGAAGTGATTCATGTTTTCAAAATAGACCTTGAACAGAAATTCAGTATGTTTTAGTCGATATTTAAAGTAGGCTATGAAAAGATACAATTCTTCAAAATGTGAATAAAATGGGGGAAATGGGAGGCAAAACATTCAAGGAAAAGGAAAGAGGACACACACAGAGTAAGATGTTCGTGTGAATCTAGAGGATCTCAGCAGAGGCTGTTCGGTTCGGGGTGTGTAAATTTCTTCTGTTGGCTGGGGCAGAAATGTGAGTGGGTGGTGAGTGGGGTTGGATCTTCCAGAGCCAGTCAAATCTTTAGATGACTGTAGCTGCTGTCTTAACTGCAACCTGATGAGACCCTGGGCCAGAACAACCCAGCTAGCTAAGCAGTTCCTGAATTCTAAACCATAGAATCTGAGGACAATACCTGTTTATTATTGTTTTCAGCCACTAGGTTTTGGGGTAAATTGTTATGCGGCAATAGATACCAAAAACACCAGCCAAAGACCTTTGGTGCCTATGGAGAACTCAGTCACCTGGCGTCCTCTGACTGTCAGAGACCTCTGGCCCATGAAGGGGCACCCCGACCGTCCCAGCCTGCCCTTAGCCTCAGCCTGCCCTTTCCCTCCTGCAGCTGGGAAGAGATGGTTTCACACCCCCATCTAACAAATACTCGCCTCTGGTTCCGCTCATGAACTGTTGCTCAATAAACTCGTTATGATATCCCAAGAGCCATGAAGCTGAGAAGCATTAGTGAATAAGACTTGATAAGGCCAAATTATGGAAAGCTTTCTAAAGCCTGTTGGAATTTAGGCTATCTTGGATTGAAAGCAGAAAAAGCAGCGATCATAAGTTTCAGAGTGGTGATATTATGACAACAGATTTCAGAAAGATTTGTTTCCCTATTTCCAGAGTCCTCATTTAGTGTATCATGACCTTTCAACTGGTTTGGCAGCATGTACCAAATTAGGGCTAAGTTGCTTTGCCGATTCAGACTGATTTTTCATTATTGTGTATAAAGTGACTAAGATGTTGATCTTTGAATGTAAAAGGGCTCTGATAAACTGGTTATCAGGAGTTCCCTCAACATTAGCCCAAACCTAGAAAAATGGTAATACAACAGTATCACTGCCAAAGGCAGCAATGAAAAGTAATATTAGCAATCAATGTTTCTCTCCCTTCCCATCACTGCCATGGACTAGAACCTTGCCCCTCTTCTGTGGTAGCAGGAGCTCTCCTGGGAGTTGCAACCACTTCTGATAAAGTAGCTGTGGGCTGCTATTCCCACAGGTTCCCAGAGAAGGTTTTCAAAACTACCAACCAAACCATATCAGATGCGACAGAGAGCATGGTAGGGATAACACATCATCCTTTGCAAGGGGCTTTCACCTAGATTAGTTAATTAAAAGTCACAGATGATGCAAATCTATGAGACGGTATGACAAGTAAAATTATCACAATAAAAATGAGAAAAAAGATGCAGACATTAGAGAACTTGCCTAAGGTCCTCATGCTGGTAAGTGGTACACCTGCGGCTGGAAGATAGAACTTCTCAGCTAATGTTTTTTTCTGCTGTACCGGTGCTTCTCCATCTATCCAGGCAAAACAGGCTGAATTTGAATTTAATTTCCTTTCCTCTTAGAGAACCTGGTAATTTTATTTATCACTTCACTTCACTTTGGTATTTCCTTTGAAGTTTTCATTTTTAAACATTTTCTTGGAAGTCTTTCAAATTATAAAAGCAATTCGTACTGGTTTACCAACTAAACAACACAAAACAGTGGTGATTCACCATTCTGAGGTAATTGATATTCAGTCCCGTGTGGGTTTTTTCTTGTTGTATTCTTTGCTCACACCAAATTTTTAAAATATCACCAAAATAAAGTTATACTTTACATATTATTCTATAACTTCCTTTTTTGCATGTGACAATATATCACAAACACACAAGTTAAAAAGTCTATAATATCTAATTTAAAATTCTTTTTCTCATTTGTTTTTGTCTACATACAGCCACATGTACATACATGCACACACAGACAGTTTTACAAGGACTCTTGGGTTTCAGAATAACTGAGATTTCTTCCCAATCCCACACCACTCGCTTCAATTCCTTGGCTCTTGATGCACAGGTTGAAAATGACCTACGAAATATGCTGCCGGATAAGGTTTAGAAGCCAAAAGGAGTGAAACATTAATATAAACCATTGTCCCTGCTGTTAAGGCCCAGGCAATCTATTTAGAGAGACAAGACTAAGCTACTTGAAAGAACAACAAATAGTACAAGACTGTAAGTCATGAAGTACTCAATTATGTGGCTCGAATGATAAGTGCTACAGAGATTCAGGCAGGAAAGAGACCCTGGTGTGGTAGGGGAAGCTTTATAGAAGGGTGAGACTTTCACTCATTCAAAGACTGGGCAGAAGTGGAAAAGAATATTCCTGGGGAGCTTTCGATGTGCTAGAGTTAGGTTAAAGGTATTTTCAATGTTTGTTCAATTTTTTTGATAAAACTCAGCATCCTATTGTTCCTTATGATTCTCAAATCACCCCCATATGTTTTTAAAGTATAGACTGTAGTAGCTTAGGTATATGTATATTCATGTGTGTATTTTAAACAAAGAGATTAATTTTCCTGATGGATTCTAATACATAAATGGATTTATGCTGGGTGAATCTGCCAGCATAAATTAAAGAAACAGTGAAAAATAATTGTTCTGATAAAATCTAAAAGCAGTAAGTAAGGTCAAGAAATGTTTGGAGTAATTCTTTTTAAATTTAAGAATAACTGTTAACATACTGAAGGTACACCTCTAGGTAATGTTGTAGATAAACTAGAAACACTTTGTTTCAGATAATGAGTCTTCCTATTTGGTTTAACAGCCAAAGACCTAGTCAAATCATTTTCAATAGCGATAACAATAAAAACAATAACAAAAATCACAAAACACTTCAAATCATAAGCACAATGCCTAAATACATACAACACACTGCTGTTTTCTGTGTTGTAATCACTTTTGTTTGTTTGTTTCTTTTTTGTTTCTTGCGGTACGCGGGCCTCTCACTGCTGTGGCCTCTCCCATTGCAGAGCACAGGCTCCAGACGCGCAGGCTCAGCAGCCATGGCTCACGGGCCCAGCCGCTCCGCGGCATGTGGGATCTTCCCGGACCGGGGCACGAACCCGCGTCCCCTACATCGGCAGGCGGACTCTCAACCACTGCGCCATCAGGGAAGCCCTGTAATCACTTTTCTGTAAATTATTTGATGTTGATTGGAAATGTAGGCAAAATATATCCATTAGCTTTTTAAAAAAACTATATTTAAATAGTTTATTTCTAACATTAGTCAGTCTTGTTAATTTCACTCATTTATTCATTCATTCTGAAAAAAAACCAGACACGGTCTTTGCCAAATTCTCATCTTTAGAAACCATAATGGGGGGCTTCCCTGGTGGCGCAGTGGTTGAGAGTCCGCCTGCCGATGCAGGGGACACGGGTTCGTGCCCCGGTCCGGGAGGATCCCACATGCCACGGAGCAGCTTGGGCCCGTGAGCCATGGCCGCTGAGCCTCCGCATCCGGAGCTTGTGCTCCGCAACGGGAGAGGCCACAGGAGTGAGACGCCCGCGTACCGCAAAAAAAAAAAAAAAAAAAAAACATAATGGCCACAATGTGGCAAACGTATTGGGGTGCAGCAAGTGGATACTGGTGACCAATTAGCAAGCTACTGAAGTAATAGAAACAAGACATGATGGCAAGATGGTAAAATATAAGTGTCCACTCTATGTCAGGTGCTTATTATGCATCATTTCCTTTAACAACTCACTAACCACCATATGTGATTATTATCCTTGTTTTGCAGATGACAAAATTTACGAACTCAGTAAGATGGAGTAAATACCTTGCCCAAAGTCACACAGCTGGTAAGTATTAAAGATGGGATTCAAATTCTAATTAATCTGACTGTATATTTTGCTGTGATCTTTACCCAAAGCTACAATACCTCAGACATAAAGACCTAAAAGATTGCCCTGCTAACTTGCCAAAGATGTCATCTTTCTGATATTGGGAGTTGGCAATGAGTATCATTGTAAGCCAACCACTGACTGACAGGGACCCTAAGGAAGACTAACCTCAGTTTAATAATAAATATCAGATACATAAAGGAAGTATTCACTAGGGGTATTTTCAAGACCAATATAGACTCCTGGGACACAAGTGCACCTATACTGCATATTTGTAATAACACAGTCATTTTGCGGATGTGAAAACAGAGGCCGGAGAAGGAACTTGATTTTCCCAAACCTAAATCATAATAGGAGTAAGAATAAATGTAACCGATGCTTGGTTTGTGGCATCATACATTTTTTCAATTACCCTGTCATTGATTAATGTATTTTCATTGTAGTCTGTTAGGAAAATACACATGAAAAAGGAATTCAGTACTCGAAGTAAAGAAGAGGGGCACTTAGAAGTAAAATTCTCATCTACTAAGGTTCTCAAAAAGTGGCCCTAGAAAATGTATCTTTTATCCTCATCTTACATTCTTCACTTAGATTTGTGTAAAAGCATAAAGGTAAAAATAAAAGAAGATAAAACGATTTCTTATTTTTCTGTCCACAACTATAAATATGTCATAATAGGGATGCTAATAAAAACAATGAAATTTGATTTTTAACATTATGTCATTAAACCATAATTATGTCTCATAGCCTAAAGAAGGTCATTTGGGGTTTTTAGTGGTTTCCTCTTAAATCTAGCATGTCTGCCCTTGCTATCTGCTTCCTTATCTGATTATTTACACTGTTTGAAACTTCCTTGTGCTTTTATCATCAAAAACCACTTGTGGTCTGCATCCCGGGTGCAAGGCACCGACCCCATGTCATACTCCTTGTCTAAGCCACGTTCCTAGTAAAGTTTCCTGACAAAAGTTTTGTCAACATAATAGCCAACGTAAGTTTTGACAGGAAATAAATAGGTTTAAAAAAGTAAGTCTTAAAGTGGGAATCAGCTCCTCTGTTTCAAGGTATCTTTTGAAACTGCTTAATGAGAGTTCTTGAAGATTTTGGTGAAGACACATCAGGATGCACATAATAGGAAAGCTTCTAAGTCTTCATATCTTAAAACTGTTAATAGAAATAAATTGTTCATTGCATCATCAGACAACACATTTCCACTGTGACTATGCTCAGCAGGTATTCATTCTAGTGAGACTTAACATGAAAATTTATTAAGAAAATGAAGATGTGAAACTGATTAATTTCAGCAACCATAGGAGATAGAGTATAATCAAAATGTTGCAGTTGCACCGGACATTCAAGCCATCTATAGTGTAAGAGAAGTTTGTAATTAGTCTATGTTTTTCATCACTAGGGAAAAAAAATATGTGGTTTTAGATATCATGTTTAAAGCACCTAAAGAACCCAGAGTTGTCATGCTAAATACAAGAGATCTAAAGATCTGCTGTTACACATCCATTACATTTAGTGAGCTGTCCTCCTGGCTTTTTTGAAGTGCTGTATACACAATCTCGCAAGGCGAAACACTTTATGTACCATAAGAAATTTGAGGCATAATGTTTAATGTTCACAAGATAAGTTAACAAAACTGTATGCTAGTGACTTTTTTATTTCCCAGTTTTATGTCTTTCGAGTACTTTAAGGAAAGATAAACAAGAAAGTAGGAGAACAAATGTGCCTTTCCCTTCTACCTTTTTCACTTTTTCCTAAATTAAATTATAACTGCTGATTTGCACCCAAGGAAGAAATCATGTTAAAATATGCTGGGTTTTTTTTTTTAATGTTTAGATAACAGCTTTCAAAACACAGCTAAGTAAAATGTGTTTTGAGATGGAAAACATTTGGTCTTTTTTGCAGCTTTCAACAGCTTAAGTGAAGGGATTTTTAATGTTCCCAAACAGCTGGGCCATACGATGTGTAGCATGAATTTCACTCTCATTGAAGGGTCCCATCTCCCTCCCTGCACCAAGAGGTTCCTTTTTTTCTTCCTGTTATTACTGCCTGTTCATCTAAATAGCTTTCCATTATTATCACGACTTTCTCATAGCTCATGCTTGCAGCAGTGACTGCTAAAAGAACATTCCCTTGAACAAAACATAAAATTTTCCTTCACAAAAGTGCTAATTTTTAAAATGTATTGTGTGGCAGCTGTAGAAAACAGCAGGTGAGTGTACATTGGAATAATAATAATAACTGTGTGATAGGGAGGGGGGATTCCATTTGTTTTCAGGACCTCTTGTAGCTTTCTCAAAAGTGTTAATGAACAGTACACATTATCTGAACTGCCTTAATTTTTTATCACTCTCTCAACATCACTCCAAACATATGCCCAAATGGAGTTTTTTTCAGAACTAATTATTTCACAAATATCTTCAAAACCCTTCCCAGGTAAGTACATAAGTACTTACATAAGCACATAAGTACGCGTAGATGTACATAAGTGTATCTATGCGTCAGTACTTATTTATGTGACTGTAATAAGTAAGTTAATGAAGACAGTGTGAATGGCAATCACACATGTCAATTCCACGTGACAACAAAAGTAATCATTGTAAAAAAAAAAAAGCCCCCAAATTATAGAATAGTTATTTAATGCAAATGTACTGAGTTAAAATGCATCTTACATTTAACAGCAGGTTTACTGTTTTACAACCAAAAGAGTAAAAACAATAGTTCAAACGTTTGCCTACACTAAATATACAAACCATGTAAATAAACTATGTTCATAAATATACATAAATTATGTAAACTGCTTGGCAAGAAATAGCAAAAATGTCATTGTCTATTTTTATAATCTGTTATTGATTTCTGTTTCCTAGAAAATGTCACCTTTTTCTGTATCTATTTATCTCGAATTTAGGGGTTGAATTGAATGGAAATGTATCTTTCACTCCCTGTGCCTTCTCTCCTCAACTACCTCCTCCCATCCTATTGCAAGCTATGGGACCTTCTAGCCTTTACTAAGGGCCACTGCAAAGTTCTAAGGTCGGGCAGAGAGTGGAGGAAGACAACATGAATCCATTAAATGACACATCTGATTGGCCGGGAAACTCAAAAGTTCCACATGGTAAAAGAAAAGATGCTGTGGTATTTATTACCTACTGTGAAGTTCAAAATAATAAACAATTCTTAATAGGCAGATGATTCACAGTCATTTAAATTGCTTTCACAAATCCTCTATGATTGCTTTTCACCATGGTTGATCTGTACACTCCAAACTCTACTCCCCAAAAAGTTAACTTGTTCTTGGATAACTGAAAATTCACTTAATACATATAATGACCTATACATCTATGAATAGACATGTAACCCTCATATAGGAAAATTGATTCTGTGTGTAACACACACAAAAACACACACACCCCACAGCTTCAAAATTGTCTTTAACATAAAAACATACCAGAATGCACACATTTAAATGGCTTTTGAGTACTTGTCCTTCCAGGTTCCATACTTCAGTCAACAGTGTTATTATCCACCCAGCTACTGCCTCTGATCCCCCTAAGAGAATATGTCTTTAAAATATTCTCTGTGAAATGAAATAAGTAAAATAAATGAAATTTAAAATATTGCTGAGAAATGAAAGAGAATAGCAGCTTCTCATGTGAAAACATTGGTAGGGAAAAAAGATACTTTCAAAACAATTGCAATTCTATTGTTAAATAATTTGATCACTTTTAGAAGAATTTTAAAAATCAGTTTTAGACTTTTCATAATGAGATTTTGTTGAAAATGCCTCAGATTCCAGAACAAATGCTGCTAATTTCCCATCTTAGAGACCTATATATTTTTTTTCTTTCATGCTGCTTCAAATTAAGCTACTTTGTTCTTTATTAAATTATGGTACTGTTTTATTTTGGTTTGACTGAGATACATTAGGTTAAAGAATTGTAGCTGTGAAATTGGTAAATGTTGCCAGTTTCTAGATTAAAATCCTGCTAGGTCAGATTTGTTAATATGAATTGCATTGTAATTGCTTATGGGCAAACCAAAAATGTTCTAAATTCATTTCCTATATTGACTTAAAGGTTCTGTGCTGACCCTACATCTCATCTTCTTTTTTTCTCATCTTTTTTTTTTTTTTTTCCCATATCAAAAGTGTCTTGGAGACATTATTAGTCCACTTTGTGAGATCCTTGGTGCTTAAACCTTATAGTCAGACTGAGCTAAAAATAATGAACTAGTACATGGTTTTCATTGAGGAGGCTCTTCTGACTAAAACCAGATAAGTGACAAGTCACATAGAAGAGTTGGAATACTAGGAAAAAATTCAAATTTCCATACAAAGAGTTACCTTCTTTAACATACATAAAAATTCAAAGGATATAGTAAAAGCAAAGTATTTATGATTCAGAACAGATTAGAGATAAAATTTATCCACATTAAATTTAGACATATTATTAATAGAAAAATTGCCATGTGAGGAATAACAAAGAAAATTATTCATGCTCAGGTTTTGGTTTCTGCTCTTTAAAAGGTTATAGGTAATATTTCCCCTTTATCTAGAATAAGTTCACTCCATAAGCATAGACTAAATTAAATTTAACAATATGCCTTAGCTGAGAACAATAACTATCAAGGGGAATTTGTTTTCTGTTTTACTATTTAATGTAGGAAAAAAATTACACATGATCTCTAGCAGAAATATAATACTTAATATCTTATCTGGGTCATAAGTGAAATCTTTCCCTAATTCAGAAATACTAAGTAGAAGAAACTACGATAAGAAACCCAACGTCTGGAGTTATCAAAAATAAGTTAATTAATCTCATTAATTTGGACAGAAATAATATGTTATAAACATTATTTATCAATGGAAATGATGGTAATTATACTTCCAAGTGTGTTCTGCTATGTCCTTTGAAAACATTCCAGAACCCAAGTGGCATATTTTCTCTCACATTACTAAATGTTTGCTCTGACCTCAGAGTGTTAATACAAATAAAAATATTGACATTTTTCACACTTATTCAATACCCACTGAAAAGAAACCTAAAGTATCATTCAAACCTCAGTACATCTTGTACTTTAAAAAAAAAAAGAAAAAGAAACCTTCAACATAGAAGTCCAAACTGTAAAATAATATGTCCCAGATAGAGCAAGAAGTGGCCTTTGGTTTCCCTGAACTAGTCCAACTTCCTGCTTAACCATCTTATCAGAAGGTTATCTTAATAAATAGAGAGGGGCAGCATGATACTCTGTTCTGTTCAATTCTCTATGAGGGCAGTTCTACTTTTTTTTTTTTTTTCATGGGAAAGAAGAAAATGTCAGCCAGCCAAAATACAAAAGCCAAGATGATATCTTACTACTGGCCCAATGAAGTAATATTTTAGGAAAATTATATTTAGCCATTTATGTAGTTCATACTGGAAATCAAATCCCTAGACTGTCACAAAAGCTATTTCATATACATTCCTAATGCTGCAAACCCTCTTTTGATCAAATCACTCTATTTTAACCTCTGTTGATTTAGCGATATCATTAAATTAATCATTAAGATTGTCTGTTCCAACTCAGACCTTAAAAGTCCACACCAAGCCTCCCTGTTCTCTCAGAAGGAACCCTCAGATTATATTGTTTCCCATGGCACTTAATTATTCCAAGCCAAATGAAGGCACAATTCAAAGGTATACACACTTTTGTGAGTACCAAAAATAATGAACTTGGCCAATTTTTTTTTTTTTCCCATTCTGCATCAAGTGGCTGATGCTGTGGTGATTTCTCTACTCTGCATTATAAGCCAGCCTCTCTAATTCTGGACACATTGAACAGAGCTCCAAAGGGAATTCCCCCAAGACTTTACCTAGAATTGGGAGAACTCAGTGTCCCCTCAAATAAAAGTAGCAGCTGGGGAGTCTTTTCCCTCTCCTATTATTGAAGAAGGGTGCACCGTTGAACTCGGCAGTTTAATAGGAAAATCAAACTATATTAACCTATTTTAAATAAACTTACTGGAGCTTTCGAGATTCTACCCATAGTGTTCTTTTCCACCAAGCAATGGCCAACACTGTAGATTTTTTGATTTTTCCATTCTGAGACTACAAATTCTAAATCCAGTGGGCACTGTTTTTCATTTGTAAATTATAGAACAGTCTTCCATATGCATACAATAAAACTCCAAACTGGATATTCTGCTTTCCATGTTGTTAAATTAACAGGAAATTTTCAAACTGTGCTCCTAGAATTTCTCTTTATTTTTATATCACTGTATGCTTACAAATTCCTTGCATTATTTTAAGAATGTATCTCTTCTCTAAGTATAGACATGCATAATTTAATTTTAAAGATGCCAATTTTCTACCCGAAAATCCTTTATTTATTTATTTATCTAGCAAAGGAGAAGCAATAGTGAAGACCTGGAGGAAGAAAATATTGCAAGTAAAATGTTATTGTATTTTTCTATGTTATAAGAATAAATTACTTTGGTTTTCATGAAGAAATCTATTAATAATCAATAATAATTCAAGGTAGATTGTTAGGTTTTCATTCATCCTGAATTCCCAGTTAGACTTTATTCTTCTTGGAGAATGGCTCTTGTAATTTTTATATCTCTTTTAATGCCTAGTTCTGTGGTTTGTACATAGTAGGTACCCAATGCATGTCTGAGGGAATACAAGTTTGAAATACTATGTTAGAACACAGTTATTAAATTCTTTAACATTTATAGCATGGCCATTTTAGTCCTTTTGAAAGAGACGTGTAAAAATAATCTTAAAAATGTATTTAGAAATTGATTCAAAAGAAAATAAAAATAATTATAAATGAAACAAGTGATTGTTAGAATAAATAATTTGATACTCATTTGTCAAGCACTCCACGTTACTCTGAGGCAGAGGAAGGAAATGATGAAAGTACATAATAACAGGGATAAGAAGTTATTCCTCAACTATTGTAAGATGGAAAAGTCCATTAAGAGAAACAGGGAAACCTGCCTGGAAGAAGTACTAGAGAAACTATTAAGATATAGATGAAGGGGTGGGGCAAGGAAGAACTATTGGCCTTAGTTTTCTCAAGGGAAGCCAGAAAACTGATTCCAGCAAAATAGAAAGTTCCCAAGAGAAAAAACATTAATGCTAAAGGAACACCAGGTCACTTCAGAGTGAGCAATAGGAAATTAAACCAACATTCAATGGGCTCCATCCAGAGTGCAGTGTAAGACAGGAAACTCATTTGAAATCTAACAGGCAACACTGACAAAGAAAGAATTGAGGAATGAGAAACCAGAGGAACTCTCCTTCTGTCCAGGATGTTATAAATTTTTACTAAGAGGAATATATGCAAAAAAAAAAAATTTTTTTCATGTCTGTCCATGATTTTACCTGACTCAGAAATGCTACTCATGTTTAAGAACTAGGATGACAGATACCTTGTACCAAGTAATGTAATCATGCCACCTCCAAAGACATGGATTTAATTTTTTGAGTTGTCTTATACAGACTACTCTCTATTTTATTCAGTATAATGTTTCCCAATATTCTACAAAATGCTGACAAATGTCAATTTCTTTTCTTTCTTTCCTTCCACTGTATTATGGGTTTTTACTTTATTCACTATCTGTTATCTGCAGATAACCTTGTAGATAATATAATTAAAGGCCTAAGTGTCTAGATGTTATTCCCCAAATAAACTTAATCTCAAAAGAAACAAATTGTTACTGCAAATTTTTTTCTAAGGATATGGAAAATGGAACAGAAAAGCGATTATGTAAGAAAGGTAATTGATATTTTAATGATTGCAATTTTATGAAATTGAAGATTTTGAATGCTCATGATTAGGAGGAAAGTAATAAACCTGAAGAATGGATATGAATATTTTGTGTCCATGGGCTAAAGGAATATAGACTATTCTTTGTCATGTTTGGATTCCCACCATGCTTTCATGAAGGCCTAGTGGGTCAGGAGGCTGAGGACATTACACTGTATTGTCCAAGCTCTACAACTCACGTGCAGCTAGCTGTGACATATCCCTTAACCTCACAGTGCATCAGTTTCTATGATTTGAAAAAAGGGAGAAATCTGAGGTCTCAATGCTTGTCTTATTGGACTCATGTGAAAATAAAATGACATTGGATATCACGGCACTTTATAAACTCTATATAATTATCAATTAAAGGATTGTTACTATAATTGTTTTATTTACATGAAAATGTTGTCTTTCCCTAGCTTATCCTAAGGAGAGGACATATTTTTACATTTTGGACCTATTTGTACCATACCTATTTTCATCATTAGCAAATGCAATAAAAAAAATTTAGCATAGGAACAAACATAAAATATAGGTGAAAGTGAGTGAAAACATTTGACACTAAGAGCCGCTTCCTCCTTGAAATGGTCTACTTCTTTGGCATTCATGACTCACTCTCTCCCCGCTCACCTTCTACTCTGGGTTTTTTTTCAGGATCCTCCACCGGGTCGTTTTCTCCCCCTGCTGAGTAAATGCTGGGTTTCTCCCAGGGTTTTTTGTCTTCGCCCATTAACCCTTTAACGTGCCCCCTAGGTACTCTTCCAACCGTTCTCAAAGCTTTAATCCTCCCTCCCTCCCTAGGCTGGTAACTCCCTGACGGCTCTAACCACAAGCTCCACTCAGAACTCCAGACTGGTATATCCAGTTGTCCTGGAGGCATCTTAAATTCAGCGTGGCCAACTCTGAAAACATTCTGTGTTCACATTCTTTCTCTGGCCTGCACTATCTTAGGCTTCTCTCATGTCCCCAATCCAGCCAGTCCCCAAGCCTCATCAATTGTATTGCTTAAATATTTCTCATATCAGGTGCTTCTCACCATTGCTTGTCTTCTCTATTTAATTATCACACCCAACTCCTCTCATCCAGGCTTGCTTATGGTAGACCCATTCTGCCAAATGCAGCCAGTGATTTAGCTTGTGTTCAAATCAAACCATGTTAATTCAATGGTTAAAATCCTTCAGTGACGGTCATAAATGACTGTCTGAAGACCAAGGAACTTAACATGACACCCAGAATACTCCATGTGGCCCCCACCAATTGTGTCAAACTCATGTCCTCTTACTCCCTACCTCATGCTTTGCAGTCTAAGAGTACAAACCAGTCTTTAAGTCCTCACATGCGGGTTCTGAGCCTTTGCTTGGGCAGGCTCCACTTTCTCAAGCACCCCCTTTCTACCCTCTATTTACCTGCCTAACTCATGTTCATCATTTTAAAGACTTCATCTCCAGAAATGTGCAACAAATTCCCAAAATCCCAACGGTGGGCATTTTGCTGTGTTTCCACACCCTCACAGCCATATATCTATTTTCTTAATATCTATTTATGTATATTTACCAGTAAACTCTAAGATTTCCAAGACCAGAGAAAATGTCTGATACCTTTGTCCTTGGCTCATATTAGTTGTTCAATTAAAATGGGACTAAATTTTGAACAAATTAGTAATGGTCCTACCAGTAACCATTTTCTTCCAGCACTGTTATACATTACTAATGTACGGGACATGAATGGCATCAAAATTATAGAGGTTTTCTTTTTAATACTCTGGACTGCTACAAAGGATAGGTAGAAAAAATAATAACTGTAAAGGACATATGCAAAAAAAATCTTGTGTAAAAACATCTTTATATAAAGAAAAATCTACACTCAATAATTTTACACCTAAATTATCAGTCACATCAATTATGGACAATTTTTAAAAGACATTTTGTCCATATCAGGTTAATGCAGAGATTTCTTTCTTTTTAAACCATGACTCCTTGTACTGTCTAAGGAAAGGCACCAGCTCTAAGATTCTGTAGAGTGCTGTCCACCTGAAGGTATATTTGGAGAAAGCAATTTATCAGCACAAGACAAGGTCATTCCTTTCTTATCTTCCCTTCTCAACCTGACACATAGTATTTTTAAATTAAACAGAAGAATATGCTGCTTCCCAGGGATTTAAGCAACCATCTGGCATATTACTCACATGACCACTGCTGCCCATTACTTAGGAAATCAAGCACATTTTTATTCACAGAAACCAGACATGAAGATAACTTCTTAAAACTCAGGCTTTTAAAAGCAGAGTCTTTCTCTTCTGGTAACTACTGATTGCCTTTCTGTGAACTTCATTCACTGGGTGGATATTTATCTGCTCCGGTGTAGAGAGTAAATACTAGAGTCTGAAACTGGGCAGACTTGTGTCTCAACCCTGCCTCTGTTGCCTTCTATTTCTAGCTTTATGATCTTCAAAAGTTACCCAACCCTTCCAACACTTACTCCTCATCTATAACATGGCAATAACAGTAAGAGCCAGAACTCAAAATGGGCCAGGCGTATTCTGATGGCTTTGTGAATATTATCTTATATAATTAAAATTCTCCCAACGATCCTAAGAAACAGATATTATTATTTCCAGTTTATAGTTGAGGAAAAAGAGAGGTCCCAGTGGCACATTTAAATGGTCTGTCTCTAGAGTTTGAGACTGTAGTTCTATGTTCTTCCCTTTTTCTATACTCATTTCACAATGTGTGCATAAGGATCAAATATAGTTGACCCTTGAACAACATGGGGGTGTTAGGGGGACCCACCCTCTGCCCAGTCAAAAATCCACATATAACTTTGTAGTCAGCCCTCCCTATCTGCTGTTGCACACCTGCAATTCAACCATCTGCGGATCTGGATCATGTAACACTGAAGTACATATTTATTGAAAAAATCCACATGTAAGTGGACCCATGCAGTTCAAACCGATCTAGGCACGCCCTTACACCACAGGAGCTAAACACCACCAAGTGAATAAAGACGACCAGTGAAGACTAAAGGGAAGCCCAGAACCACAGAGTCAAATTGGGCTTTTATAAAGCCTGCAAATCTAGTTTCTATTAATTTGATTCTGTTTTATTTCTTCAGCATATATCAGTAGGCTCTAACCTAGAGGAAGGACCAGGGAAGCCTTTCCTAGGAAAGGATGTTCAAATGAGACATGAAATATAAGAATGAGATAGCCATGTGCAAAAGAAAAACTGTCTGAGAGGACAGCTTTTGTAGTTATTTATTCTGTTTTTGGCTTCCTGACTAGTTTGTAAACTTCAAGAGGGTACACACCATGTCTATTTACCCTTTGACATGGCCCTTAGAAATCAGCATGGTGCCCGGCACAGTCAGTGCTCAATAGATATTGAAGAAATGAATGAATGGATGAATGAACGAATACATGTGCAAAATGTTTAAGAGACTGTGGGCCGTTAAAGGAACTGAGAGAGGAACAGTGGCTGCAGACTGGAGAGAGGTGGTAAGCTGAGGAGTTTGATGGAGAGTCAAATGATGGAGCGTCTCATAAGTGACGATATGAATTTTGAACTTCATTATGAATGCAATAGAGGAGGGTTTTGACAGAAGAGAAACATCATCAGATTTAATATTATTTGTGAAAAGGATGATGTGCCCGAACCCACAAATAGAGCAGAGTTAAGATGTCACCATCAAGAAGGACCTTGGTTCCTCAGAATCAATCCTACCACATTTCAGTGGGTTCTACAAGCAGAAGCTAGAAGCGTGGAGCTTGGGTGGGGAAAATAGTGTATGGCCAGGAAAGAAGCAGAAGGTTTTGGCCATGTATTTAGTGGAATCAGGGAGTATTTGGCAGCTAAGATCAAGTTCACTAAACACACACTATCTTTGGAACAATAGTGCCCACGTGCTAGGTTCTCCCATGTTTAATATTTCAAAATGAATTTTTAAAACATAAATTGTTCAGTTCTTTCTCTCTGTGTTACTTAATTTCTAGGTAGTAATAAATCCTAGGATGTGTTATGCTAGCTATCCAATGCCAAAGTTTTATTGTTTTTCTTATAACTCTTGAGACCATAAAGCTCCTTAGAAACGATCACTGAACTGTCCCTTCTGTGAGGTTGCTAACCTTTAGGAACACTGAACACCTCTCACTGCACAAAGCTTTCATGGGGCATTCAGATTAGGCACTATTAATCACGAAATTACAGTGTGTTAAACCATGAAAAGTTCAGTTTGGGATAGACTATACCTACCTTATTTATTTAGCACAGTACTAAAAAGTAAATGTTTCTTAAAAATGAACAAAAACAAAAGGGTGATTAAAATCTCTTTGACATGCACTTGAAAGGCAAAAAAAAATTTTTTTATAAAAAGAATGTACGTTTTAAAAAGTATCTAAGCCAATTCACAGCCTTTCTCTTCACTATAGATAGCTATATTGTGTCAGCCCTGCCTTTCTTTGCCATTTATGTTTAAACAAATTTTAGACACTGTAAACAGGCCTTTGCTATATGAAATAAACCATGAGATATTAATGCAAAAGCTATTGTGCTGAGAGCTCAGAAACCCTACACTTCCACTCTCAATGTCAGTGTGTTAAAAGAGATTTTAGTAATGGCAACGCCAGTCAACAGGGAATAATTAAACTCAAGTTGTCTGAGATTTGCTGTGATGTGTGGAATGATAGTTTCCAACCCAGCTGCTGCAGAATGTTTGCCTAAGAAGAAAGAGTGTGGTTGACCAGAGGCTACAGTTCAGATGAAATGCAATGAAAAAGCTCGTTGACCTCTGAAACAATAGGCGGGGCCTACTTGAATAATAAAGTCGACACAAAGTCAACAGTTAAACCAGGCTGTACCAAGAGGGCCATCTCTATAGCATGCCACTGAAAGGTTTTAAAAGGAGAGAATTGCTTCATAGGAAACTGAAAAATATCTATGCTGGGCACCTTTTACCAGCTATTAAAGGTGTAGGCTGGCAACTGTGATCAGCAAAACCCTTCAGAAGGAGCTCAGTTCCCGTTTCCTGAAAAAGTTCTTCGAATTCAACTTGTTAAAAGGACGTCTTCTATTTCCTTCAGTCCTGTGGTGGGTCTCTCTTTTGAAGCTGTCAGCCAAGCAGGCATGAGCTCTCACTGACAGCATGGTGACTCCTGAGCACCTCCCCGCCCCCGCCAACGCCATCTCCGTCCTAGGCCTGCAGCCCAGCCTAAGCTCAGCAGCCTGAGTGGTTCCCTGTGAAACTGAGTTGTTGGGAATGTAGTCAACATGGATTGCAGATGAAGAAGAAAGACACGTTATGAGCCAGTGTGTTGTTTTACTTTAGGAATTCCTTTTTAATTTTACGACTTTTTCCATTGTCTGGCATTTATAATATGGTCACAAAATAAAAAGGCAATTATTTACCTCTCTTTCCTATCAACAGTACTCTAAACCTCAGGTCTAATAGAGTTTCCATTTAGAAAATATTTGTATCGCCATTTACAAGGTCTTATAGAGTGAAGGCATGCCAAGGTAGTGCTAAGGTTCAATTTATTGTGGCCAGACATAGTTGGCACTAAATCAAAAGGTTTTACTATCTAATTTTAATGTCAATATTAATATTTGTACACAGACACACAAACAGATATATACACACACACTATGTGGTGCACAAGTATCTTCAGGTGTGTACGGTTATTTTGATGTACAAGGTCCTTGTATACTGACTGGCTAATAAAAATCACGAAGATCAATCTATAATATGCCTGATGAGAAATGATTTCCTGCTACTTATCAAGTGTCCTATTAAAATAGACTTTCCCTTGATCACATTCTCACACATGCCAAGCCTGAACTTTTTAAGATCATGGGTATTTGAGTCGCATGGGACAAGAGATGAGCGAATTTTTTTTTTTCTTAGTAAGAATTAGAGTCTCTTCACTTCTTTTTCTTCTCATCCACCTTGACCAACAAACAGACTTGCACTTTTTAACTGCATATCTGAAGAGGGGAAGGCATTGTCTGAGATTCTCTGCATCAAAAGTCCTAAATCTGAGAGATTTCAAAAATGTGATTCAAGGCATATCTATGAAGCAGCTCCCATGTTGTCAGCACTTCTAAGTAGATTTCACATCACAAAAAAGGCAGGCAACTTCAAATTATTTAGGAAGTTAATAATAGTAATGGTAAAATAACAGCTGCGAAGACTGATGAGCCTTTACTATGTGCTGGACATTGTGCTTATCTTTACATAAAACTGCTCATGTAATCCTCACAACTAACCTGTGAGGCACATACTATGATCATTGTCATTTTATATTCAAAGTAATGAAAAACAGAGATATCAAATAACTTGCACAAAGTCACACAGGCAGATGAGCCGGTTTGGCTTTAGATCTGAATCCTTAGCAACTGGACGTCATCGTCTTTCTGTAGACCTAACGAGGCCTACGTTATCCACTATGGTGGCTGCTAGCCACATGAGGCTATTTAAATTTAAGCATAAATTAATTAAATTTAAAATTTTAAACGCAGTTCCTCAGCCACTCTAGCCATATAGTTCAATAGCTACATGTGGCCAGTGTCGAAAGTACTGAACGATGCAGATACAGAGCATTTCTATCTTTGCAGAAGATCCCATTAGTCGGTGCTGACTAAAAACTCAGCAGTGGTGTCAGGGGAAAAGGTCATCTCTTAACCTCACACACATTAGGTTAGTGAAACTGGGAAAAAGAAATATACAAACAAAACTTCTACTAAAAATAATTCCAGATTTTAATTATGCCTCCAAGCTTAAGTGATACCATTTACTTGCTCTTCCCTAGGATATAACTTTGTTGTTTTTTGTTGTTGTTGTTGTTGTTTTTGTTGTTTTTTGCAGTATGCGGGCCTCTCACTGTTGTGGCCTCTCCCGCTGCGGAGCACGGGCTCCGGACGCGCAGGCTCGGCGGCTATGGCTCACGGGCCTAGTTGCTCTGCGGCATGTGGGATTCTCCCAGACTGGGGCACAAACCTGTGTCCCCTGCATCGGCAGGCAGACTCTCAACCACTGCGCCACCAGGGAAGCCCCTAGGATATAACTTTGTTAAGGCGAGGATCTGAAAAGTACCACAGACATATGTGTCACAGAAACAGTCTTGATAACAGTGGCACCCAGAGGTCCTGCTTTTACTGAAGCTACATCTGCACCTATCAGGAAAGAAGCCAACTGAGATGAAGCAACCCGGAATACTGGGGAAAGGCTTATGGAGTCACATGATTTTGGAGTCAGGTGATCTGGGTTTAAACTTTAGTCCCAACTCCCTGTTTATGTGACCTTGAGCAAAGTCTCAGCTTTCCCATCTGTGCAATGGGACTGATAATGTCTCCTTAGCAGGATCTTATAAGAATTAAATGAGATAAATGTAGAGCTCTTGCTCAGAGGAGCCTCTTAGAAAATGACTTATATGTATTTGGAGATGAGAAATGAAGATCAAAACTGAACAACAAAATAAAGAAGGGTAGGAAGAGGGATCACTTAGGCAGGTGCTAGAGCTGCTTGAACTGAGTCTAAACATTTACAGAGCTGATATGCTTGCGATTAATTACCACAGAAGGTCACGAGCTGAAAGGCATTTGGCAGAGCGTAATATAAAATAGAGCTGCCAAGGCTAGCAGCTATTATTAAATGTCTGCATACTTTAACAGCCATGCTTAGCACTTTTAGTCTCACTTGATTCAAAGGACCATCAATACTCCTGTTCACTGTGACTGTTATTTCATAAAAATAAGCAGATTCTTGGGCCTCACCCCCAAAGGTTCTACATCAGTAGACCTGAGTTTGAGTCCAGAAATCTGCATTTTAAAACAGTATCCTTATTTTTGATGCATGGGGTCCATGGACCACACTTTGAAAAGTTTAAGAGATTCAACTTGTTTAAAGCAGTGAAGCAAGCTCTGAGCCTACATCTGCCGGGATGCTACCAAACAACATCAGCTATGTTGGAAAGTGTAGGAAAATTGCCCTTAATTTGGGCAGCACAGAGGTTAAGCCCACGTGCCAAAGCTTATACACTTTTCTTAAAAGAGAGTCATTTAGTGCCAATTTACTTTGATTTAGGAAAAGAATCCAACAAGATTGGCTCTCTGGTTTCCTGGACTAATGATTTTAGAAAAGTTTTCATCCTTTGTGGTAACATTATAGAAGCCACGGAGCTCAAGGATGTGAGCTTCAGATATCTAGAGAACTCGTTTCTCTGGAACACTAACTTCCCTGATTTGCATTTATAAAGGAAATATTACCCAAACACCTGTGAGTATTCCAATATTCGATCCAAAAAATATTTGGCTAAACAGAGCTTGTTGAGATTGAGCAGTGAGTGGAATAGGGGTCAGATCTGGAGTCAGACAGACTTGGGTTCTTACCCTGGGTCCACAACTTCCCAGCTAAGAGGCTTTGTTTGAGCTAATTAACGTCTCTGAGCCTCTCTCCCCTCATTTCTAAAGTGAAGGTAACAGAATGGCCATCATCAAAATGTCTAAAAATAATAAATGCTGAGGAGAGCAGGAGAGAAAAAGGAACCCTCCTACACTGTTGGTAGGAATGTAAATTGGTACAAGTACTATGGAGAACAGTATGGAGGTTCCTTAAAAAACTAAAAATAGAGCTACCATGTGGTCCTGCAATCCCACTCCTGGGCATATAACCAGAGAAATCCATAATTTGAAAAGATACATGCACCCCAATGTTTACTGCAGCACTATTTACAACAGCCAAGACATAGGAGTAACCTAAGTGTCCATCGACAGATGAATGGATAAAGAAGATGTGCTATACATATTAAATGGAATACTACTCAGCCATAAAAAGGAATGAAATAATGCCATTTGCAGCAACATGGATGGACCTAGAGATTATTATACTAAGTGAAGTAAGCCAGACAGAGAAAGGCAAGTATCATATGATATCGCTTATATGTGAAATCTAAAAAATGATACAAATGAACTTACATACAACACAGAAACAGACCCACAGACGTAGAAAACAAACTTATGGTTACCAAGGGGAAAACAGGGGGGGAGGGATAAATTAGGAGTTTGGGATTAACATATACACACTATTATATATAAAATAGATAATCAACAAATACCTACTGTATAGCACAGGGAACTATACTCAGTATTTTGTAAGAACCTATAAGGGAAAAGAATCTGAAAAAAAATATGTATGTATAACCGAATCACTTTGCTGCACACCTGCAACTAACACATTCTAAATCAACTATACTTCAATAAAAATAAATAAATAATTTTTTTTTTAAATAGAAAAAAATAAAGTGAAGGTAACAATAGTACTTATCTCACTATCTCTCACGAGGTAATGTGAGTGATGTGTACGGCACAGTGTTTGACACGTAGTAACAAAGGCACATTGTTGCTGTTTGCTAACTGCCACTCCAGAGACCCGATGGGGATGGAGAGGGCTGGTAGAAGCAAATAGTTTATCTATGGAGTGAATACACGGTGCGAGGGAACGGACAGAAGCACTCGTTGCCGTCGTTGGGACTGCCAAAGAAAATGATATACTTTGGTCTTCCACCTTTATCCTCTGAGATTTATTCCTCATCCCATCAATTCAGCAATGAGTCTGTAGTAGATTTTACTCTAACTCATATACCGTATTATTCTGAGAATCTCTGTGAGACCCCATCACTCTGACTCCAGACTTTCCCCCTTTTTACCTGTTCTGCACTTGTTTTTAAGATCAATCGTCTTAAACACCTAAAATACCATTCTTGATATTTCACTCTTGTGCCCAAAAATGTCCTCTGGCTTTGCCATTGTAGCAACAGCAGCAAAAGGAGGCACAGCCAGAGTTCACATGAAGCGAGCAGCACTTCCTGGATCACAGCTGCTGGGCTATCGGCTGGGGTACAAACAGAAGTAAGGCTCACTCTCTGCCATGGGGAAAACAATCTGGAGGGGGAGGCAACTGATGTGCTAGGGACTGTAGAAGAGACTTATGAAGAATGCCTTTCTGCAGGTTCCTCTCTCAGGGAGAGCTGTGAGAGCAAGATTTGAGTTGAATCATCAGGAATTGGCCACGTGGAGACGGTGGAGAAAATGGAGAGCAAACACGGGAGATTTCCAAGGGGGAAAATCAGCATAAACAAAGACATGCAGTGGTGGTGGAGCACAGGGCTGTCAGGAGAACTCTGAGTGAATGAAGATTAGGGTGGGGGCCAGAGCAAGGGCAGAGCATTTGGAACGAAACCACCAAAGACTGTGTCTAACAGGGTACAGAGTTTGGCTTCCTAACTTTTGAAAGTTTTTAGCCACAGAACACTTTTTGTTCCCAAGCAAAGTCTTATGGTAGTCCCTTAAGCAAATAAAAGACTATCTTGGTTTTGATGTTTGATGTTTAGAAAGGATGGTCTTGAATGGAAAGGAGACCAGTCTTAGCAATAGGTGGTGAAGCTCAGAATTCAGTGTGATTTGAAGGATCAGGCAGAATCAAGAACTATCTCTGGGGTGTAGAATACTACATTTAGCAAATCACTGAACACGGGTGAAGAGAAAATGAAATGCAAGAAGCCAAGGCAGACTTCCAAGCTCTCACTTGAAAAACAAGATGGATGATGAAACCACTAACTGCAATGGGAATAAGGGGAGGGAGGATGGATTTCACTTCATCAGAAGTGGAGCAAGACACTCAGGTAGAGATCTTCAGCAAGAGGTTGAAATTGTAGGTGTGGAGCCTAAGATAAAAGTTTAGGAGTCCTTGATGGATAAATAGATGGCATCTTTAGGTGAATATCATCCAGGGAAATTAAAGACTACAGGAAGAAAGGAGAGCTGAGGTCTGGACCCCAGGGACCATTTGAGGTCTGTGAAGGAGAAGATAAGGAGAACTCAGAGAAGGAGACAGAATTAGAAGGGAACCCTGAAGTGAGTGGTGGTTCAGAAGCCAGAGGTGGAATAGGTTCCATGAAAGAGAGAATTGTCCTGAGAAAGAACATTAGAGTGGACCAAGGACTGACAAGCACCATGGATTTGGCTGTTGGGATCATTACTGACCTTTTCAAGTATTACAGGCAAAATAAGGGTTGCCATAAGATGAAGACAGAATGGAAATGAAGACAGAATGGTAAAGACTATTTGTTCGTGGAGAAAAGGAATGCAAGAAGATAAAAATCTATAGATATGCTACTTATCTTTCAAAGTCTTTCTTAAAGCCTTCTTTGCTTACCATAGCCCACCATGACCACTTTCTCCTCTGAATGGAGAAACACACTCTCTCCTCTGAATGGAGAAACACACTCTCTCCTCTTCCCCAAGGGAAGTTCATAATCTGTGTCCTTTGTTTGGGGACTCATCACTCTATCACTCACTACTCTAGATTATTCTATTAGAATTAAAGAGCATTATCTTGTAAACTTCATAGCTCCTAATGGTATCTTACAAGCATCTAATGCCTGTTGAATTCAATTTATCTTTCAAGGGAATTCAACTCAGTCTCTTCCCTCACTACTCTCTCTGCCCTCCAACACTCACACTGAACTTTCATTAGTTCATGGACTCCACCATGCTTTCTCTTGCCCCTGGGCTGATACCTGAACATTCTTTTCCACTACTATCTAACTCCCCTTCGTTGGAACAAAGTCAATCATCCTTCGAGTGTTGGTTTAGATACACTCCCTCTAGGAAACCTTCTCTGACCCCCTCTAGACTTGGTTTCATGTCCCTTCCAACCATCGCCCATACCTAATATCTTATACATGGATTATCTCTAATAACTAGCTTAGATGAGTAGTAACTGGCTCAGATTATGGGCTCAAATATTTGAGGAAAGAGGAGAAAAGAAGAATGAAGGGAGAGAGGAACAAATAAAGGAAGAGGAAAAGAGGAAAGAAGAAAGGAAGGAAGGAAGAAGAAAGAGTGAATTTAATTTGCTTCTAGTTTCAGCACTGTCGTTAACTAGAGGGTTACCTTGGTCTTACATTTTGGTTTGTTAATCTACAAAGCCATGATATCATATTAAATTTCTTCTAGGATCCTTTCCATCTTACAATGAGATTCAAAAAGAAATCCAGCATTTATGCATGATTCATATTTCTGGATAAAAGAACTCCATAACTATATTCCGTGGCTCCCCAAAACTTTTAAGCCTTAATAAAACAATTACCTATTGAACTTTTCTCCTTAAAAGATGACCATGCTAGAAGTCTGGATGAGTTTACACTCACACCTAAGTGACCTTGACCAAATGACACAGCTATCCTCCAATTCAGTTCCTCTACCTAGAAAAAGAAATGGCGACAGAGGATTAAATGAGAGGGGTAAGCAGCAAAAATGACTTATGAGCTGCCGTTGGCTTTACATAAGTTAGTCATCAGATATTATTTGTAGGTGGCCAGCTTTTAGGTTGGAGTTTCATTTAGAGAATAGCTACCTTGATTTAAGAAAAGTCACTACTTGATACATTAGTCACGGCTAGTGCAGTTACAATCAATATTCAGTGTATAGTTATGTAAACAATTTAATAAACACTTAGAGATTTAAACTTATTCCCAAGCAATAGGAAGGTAATTTATTTACTGTTAGCTACTGAAAGCCTGAGTGTACATGCCTTTCATGGGAACCCAGCACACATCGTGATGCTTGTCATGCTCTTCAACAGGGACTACTGCCTGGAAAATTGCGGTAGAGGTTTCCAATTCAAGTGGGTGCCTTCTCACCCTTCAAAGAAGTTACAGATTTTCAGTCTCTTCCTGGCTATGATCAACCTCTCGCCTTACTGACAGAGTTTCAATTTAGCCAAACCTCACTGAAACAAATGACTGCTACACCATACTCTTTCTTATTCTCTACCAAGGAGTTAAGTTTCACTTAGCAGAACATTCATCAATGAGTAAGAAAATGTACACAAATACAAATAAAAATGGAAAAGCCGACGCCTTACAGTTTTTTGCCTTATGTAAGCTAAATTTTCTTCCACTGGAAACAGAACTACTTGTGCAGGTGGTTGCTAAATGCTACCAGCTGCCCTGCGGCAATATAGGTTTGGAAACAGAACCCTGAAAAGAAGGATGGAGAGAGGAAAAATAAAGAAATGGGTGTGGAATAAGACTCTATATTGAACTAATTCCCTGGGTAATACAGGAGACGGGGAGAGCAACTTCAGTCGTAAACAGTAAGCAGAATTTCCATTCAGCTGGCCTGCAATAAATTTATTTTTCCAAGAAAATGAAATGGAACAAGAGAACAGACATACCTGCTTTATGTTAAAGAAAAGCATGTATGAACCTAATACAGGAGGAAGTTGTTTAAGACTGTACATCCTTGAGAAAATATTACCTCCATAATAGTGCCAGGGTCTCTGTTAACTTGGGTTATCAGCTACATAAATTAGACGCACACTGGGGCAGTCTAACCTGTACCGTCATCTGCAGTGCTCACAGAATGTGTACTTCACTCCATCATTTGCTTCCTTTTGTCCTCCTTCCTACTTGCTAAGTTATTTTTTTAAAGGCCTTTGCTGTTTCAACTCTCTTATTATCCATATTGTACCCATTGGAAAAATGCTGAGAAAATAAAGGATCCATGTAAATTCTAGTAATAAAATTAGCAATACCAAAATAGGAATTGGAAGAGAGTCACATATGCAGTTTTAAGGAACATGATTCTCTTTTGATACCAGAAAACCTCTTTCCTTTAAGCAAGTTCTTGACAGTGCCAAGAATTTAAGTATCAATCTACTTAATGTCAGCTTCTTTCCCACCCTGATGTGGAAAGCAAGAAACAGGACGAAATGGAGAAAGGAAAGGGGAGAGAAAAATAAAAGAAAGAAAAGGAGAGGGAATGAAGAAAATAACCAGAAGAAAGAATGAGAGAAATGAAGAGATAAATAGGAAATTGTGAACCTCGAAAGACAGAGGTGGAGACTTAAAGAAGAAAAAGTCAACTGGACATACACATGCTCAGCTTCTGTATAGCTTTTTACCTTGCTGAGTAATTTGGGAGTACCCGAAAAGCTTTATCCTGATACGGAAAAATCACCGCCATGTACAACCAAGATGCTGATGCCAGTACAGGAGTATTTCTGACACCTGTAGAGGGAATATGGGTGCCTGCTCTTATGGACAGAGGTTTATGGTACCATTGTTGCTGAGTCTGCCGCTGCATGGCTCTGCTTTGTGCAAACATTGTGAACTCAGAGTCTTAACCCGAAAGGAGCCATCCAATCCCATTTACCAGCTTCAAATTCTAATTCTCAATGGCACATAGTATCCCCACATGTGGGTTTTTAGATCCTCAACAAAGCTGAATGAAACCATTCTCTTATTAAGCATGGAATTTAAGAACCAAACTGCTGCAAGTTGAAACATCAGTCACAGATTCTCAGAACATTACGTTGCAAAGGCTGTGATGAAGTTGAGGCACTGCCCATATTTCCTAAAGTAATGACACTTCATCTTAAAGGCCCACTCAGTTGTGTCACATTTGTATTTGCATCCTGTAATGTGAATGTATTAGCTCCAAATTGTTCGGTAATAAATCATCATCAGAGAAATATGTTTATTTTTATTTTTAGTATTCATGACTTGCATGATCCTAGAACAACATATATTTAGTACTGCAGAGCCATGAATCCATAACTTTGAGAGAAATGGCTTTATAGATATCATTAAGGCCTATGTTGCTTTAACAGTTAATCACATTTTCACCAATAATGTGACATAAGTCCTTTACCTAAAGAGTGACAAATGAATGACTCTTTTGCTTGCACTAAAAAGTCCTCTATTTGACATTTACCAAGGGCAGAGGGAAATCCTGTATAATCGCTGAAAGCTTTGCCTACAGCGCTATCAATACTTTCATTCAGCCAACAGACTTAGCCTTCAGTTAGGGCTCCTTGAGTCCCCAAACTGCAGAAGGGAAAAATCCTTCGGGACTGTGCTGTAACTTTGAACTTGGGGTCACGTGGTGATGTCTCAATGAGCCCTGAATCTTCTGGAGAATACCTCAGATAGCTGGCCCAACAAAGACAAATATTATGGCAATGAAAAATAAATCTGCCATTTTTAACCTTTTCAGGGAAAGTAATTCACTTATTGGCTTTAGTTAAAACGTCTTACCTTTCTCCCCCTTTTTGTTGTATCTGTGAGTAATTTCTCCAGTCACATTGTTTATAGGAAGTGAAGTTATTCGTAATCATGCCTTAAGAGTATGTACACAAACTGGACATCCTAACAGACCACTATGTATTAAATTCCCGATTGTTTGACATAAATTCTCTCTCTCTCTTTCACTCCGACAGGAATCTTCTCATTTATTTATGAATAGGTTAAGACCTTCGCCTTGTTTCTAACTATGTTCCTAAGTGCTAACATATATTAAGTAAATTTAGAGCCTCTTCTGCATAGGAAACAAATTAAATTGGTTAAACATGGAGAAAGACTAAATGTAATCCATCTCTTGTCATGTTTATGATATCTGAACTCATCTTATATGAATGTTCCAATTTGGCTGTCGTAGCAGATGGGCTGCTTATGAGAAACCATAACGACAGACACAGAATGTGATAATATAAATCATAAAGAAGATAAATAATGAAATTCTTTTAAAATAACTCTGGTTAAATATTTAGACAGTCAATTTTTAAGCTTACTCGCACACAAAAATAGCATTCACATATCTAGGCAAGGAAAGAATGGTGCTCAACCATTATATAAATATAATCTAAATCTAAACATTCAGGATGCAAGGTATTTTAAAAATCTGGGTAAATTTTTAGCAAACGATAAAGTAAGAGGCCTTTTCCAGCGGTACTCAAAACAGGAGAGGGCGCTTATGAATATCTCTTTATACAGATACCCCACCACCTATAATTCCGGAATTAAGTAAAGCCTCCTAAACTAGGATCTATTTCTCACGATAGAGGAAACTCAATATCTCTCTGGATGGACAGCATGGGGTCCATGACCCTGTTGTCAATTTGTATCAATTTGTGACCTTGATAGTGTTTAGAGTTTGCAACTGTTTTCAAGTGAGTCTGGTCATCTCAAAAACCTGAACATGGGCCAACAATTATACAGATGAGGAAAATACAGTTCAGAGAAGTGACTTGTCCAAGGCCACATGTTCATACATGCTGGAGCCAAGATTTGAGCAGAGGTTTTTGATTCCTAAACAAGTGCCAGTTCTCTTAACCATGGTACCTCAGCAAATTTAGAAAGAAGAGCCAGTGATACAGGGATATGGGGGCAAAGCCTGTACAAATGACCAGCCTGGTAGGTTGGGAAGAGGGGCCTGAAGCCAATTATGTTGTGTATCAATATAAATCTACCTTACTAGGGAGCCAAATCTACTCTCAGACTTTCAGCATGTGTGAAAGTGGATGATTTTACAAATAAATCTGTGATTTGGTGCACTGTTTCAGCCTCTAAATAGGAGGGCCTGTTCCCATCTGGAGTGCTAACTCCTCTCCCACCTCTACGGCAGATTCCTAGTAGGTAGCTGTGCTCCAACTGAAGTTGCATTTGAGAGAGTTCTTAAAATACTTTTCTATAAGATGGCATTTGTTCCTCTCTCCCCTCTTTCCTTGCTTTCTCTCGTTCCTTATGATTTATTGAGCTCCTATTACATGCCAGGCTATGTGACCGTGAGCAAGGCGGCCGTAGGCCTAGGCTTCGGAGCACCCAGTAAGCTGGCATATACAGAAACATAAGGAGGCACTGTCAGGTGGAAGGGAGCAGATAAGAGCGCCTGCCTGCACCAGGTGTGCGGTGGCAGGCAAAGGGCCAGGAGGGCATATGTAAGATTTCCCAGATGAAGGCAGATTTAAGTTAAAAGCTAAAGGAAAGTAGGATTGACCGGATAAAATGGAGGAGGGCAGTGTTCTGTCTTAGAGGCTGGAGATGAGACGATGAATAATATGTTGGGGTGCTTTTGTTTGGGGTGGTGGGAGAAAGTGGGGAGACAGTCAGTGAAAGGGGGAAGAGAGGGGGGGAAGAGAGGGGGAGAAGACAGAGAAAAAAATATCCTTGTCACATCACAAAAAAAGGAAAAATAGGAGCAAAATCGTCAAAACCTGATTTGGTGGAATTTTTTACACTGTAAATACACTGGAGTGCTCGGAAAAATTGGGGGAAAAATGCATGTGCATTGGGGGTTGGGGTTAAAGACTAGGGTGGACAGAATAAGTCTGTAAGCGCCATTCCAGTGGCATCAAATAGCTGTCATCTTTGCTGGTTCTGTCTGGCCTTAGAGTAAAAAGTTTTACCTACTAGACTGTTCAGCCACTAAGTCAACCTAAAAATGCAAAACTCTGGGCGTAAATTTTGAGATCACAGCCAAGGATTCATTGTAGGCCTGGAATGAAGTCTCAATTTTTTTCACCGAGAACCCACGTTTTAATGTTTGTTTATTTTTGATTCAAGATTTTTTCTAGAAATATTGAATTGGAATGACAGAGCCCATACCTTTTGGGTGTAATCTTATAAAATATATTTACTAATTCAAGGTAGTGATGCAGAATATATCAGACATGACACTATTCAGATATAACTACCAATATTTTAAAGGAATATATTATATATATTCCCATTTATATATTTCTCTATATATTCATATATAATATATAATTTTTCCTCTCTGAGAAAATTTTCTTAGCATTTTCCAAAATTTCAAATAATTTTTCATCCAATTTTTTTTTACCTATACTCCTGTGCCTTCCATGTGATGAAAATGATGACCAATTTTCTCTGTTCTATTATCCTGTAATTAACCCAGCTGAAAATGTTATAAAAAGAACGTGGACACTGTTGTAAAAGAATATGCAAAAGAGTATGCATTGACAATTCCTTTTCATTTTTAAATTGTCAACTGCCAAACCGGTATCTTGCCATACTTACTTTGGATCATGTAGGATTAATCAAGAGAACTCAAACTGGTCCAGCTCGCCACATTAATGATGTCCATTGAATAACCGAATTGTCTACCCTATTTGGGAGTCCTTTTGTACTATCGCAGATAGTGTGAATATCAATTTTCTAATTGCAGTGCATTTCACCAAACCTGCTGCAAAATCCACCCTGAATTACTACTACCTATACTGTTACTCTGATTTGGAAAATGACATAGGCATTCATTCAAGATATGAAAGTGATATCTTCTTTATTCATTTTTATCATTGGAGTCTGTTGGATATTGGAGCTCAAGGATATGCAAACAGGGACAATCAATGGCTCAACAGCAGCCTGGAAATTGCCCTATTCCATTCAGTCATTTTATCAGTGACTTGGATGAAGTGAGGAGGGGATGATATCCAAGTGACGGAAACCTGAGAAACCGAGTAGGCCTGGGTAAAAGTAGAAAGACAATGAAATACAGAACCCAGATATTAGGTCAGAGCTATATGTTTAAATTAACTTTTAAAATTTAACAGACATGAATGTCCTGCACTTTCATCTAAAAAATTAATTTTCTAAATACTGAATGGAGAAAGACCTGACAATCATAGTTCACATGACACAGACATAGGGATTTTTTTCACTGCAAGTTCTATAGCTCAGACTGTGATATGATTACCCAAAAAGCTACTACAGTCCAAGAGTAGTCTGAGAAATATAGTGCTCATAGCAAGGGAGTAAACAGTTCTCTTCTCTGCATTTGCTGGACATCCCTGGTATTGATGATGTCATCAAATGGGCAGAGTGAATAAACTAAGGACTGAGGAGGTCAGTTCTTTGTGCTGCGGTCTTTGGATCAACCCTCTCTGCCCTTTGGGTTTTTCCTCTAAAGGCTAACATAAATAAGTTTTCATATCCTAAAACATTTACAGAAGGAAGAATTAGTAGTCTAAAAATGTTTAGAAACACAAAAGAGGTCTTCCGTATTATTACACAAAAATATGTGAAAAAGGAAACCAAATGAAAGCAAGGCTTCAATATTTTCACAGAAAAACGTCTGAAGAAAAATACTAAATAATAAATACTTAATGTAATTTGTAAAGATTACAGGGTGGAAAAGCTAAGGACTATCCTGAATTTTTGGAATGTTAATCACTGATTTCAAAAAGATGTTACAAATCTAAACTCACTGGTATTTGTTTAGGTACCAAAAACTAAACAGCATTTGTGCTTATTTATAACTTGTATTTGAAATTGATCTAATCCAATGGCTTCATTTTATTAAATTTTTCTCCTTTTATTTTTTCACTTTGTGCTCTGAAAATACATAACAAAGGTAACAAAACTTTCCCCCCCAAATACTAATATGGTATTAGTAAATGATTACAACACTTTTACGTAAAACCAAATGTGAATTTTATTGTATGTTTACTCACATTGTGGTGAGACTGTAAATTTTAAAATCAATGAACATTTCAAGATGAGTAAGCATAATCTGAGAAACAAGTAAATGTTTCTGATAAATAACAAAAAGTATCTTCTCTGCTATATAAAAACCAAATCCTCAAAAATGCCTCTTTATAGGGGCTTCCCTGGTGGCGCAGTGGTTGAGAGTCCGCCTGCCGATGCAGGGGACGCGGGTTCGTGCCCCGGTCCGGGAAGATCCCACATTGCCGCGGAGCGGCTGGGCCCGTGAGCCGTGGCCGCTGAGCCTGCGCGTCCGGAGCCTGTGCTCCACAATGGGAGAGGCCACAACAGTGAGAGGCCCGCGTACCGGAAAAAAAAAAAAAAAAAAAAAAAAGCCTCTTTATAAACATCTCAATAAATAACAACAACAATAATATGGACATGTATGCATATATTTTTTTCTTCTGAACAACATGCCTCAGGAATTGCTCTTCTGGGAAGCTGCATTTGTGTGTATATTTCATGCTGACACTATGAAGAGACTATATGCAGTTTGGGTGTTACTCCTGAAAGCACCAAAAGTCCTAGGCTTATCTGTACCAGGAATAGTCCCCTCCCAGCTTCAATCATTCAACCTCAGAATTAAATATAGCATCAGCTAACATAATATCAGACCGAACTTGCTCAAATGGCTTCTACCATTACAAACTCACATGATTACACTTAGATTCTGAGTGCAAATACTGTGCCATTTAAGAGAGCAAATAGGCAATTAGCCACGACCCCAAAAAAACAGAGTACACAAAAGAGAAGGATATGGTGAGAGTGCCCCAAATTGAACCCATGTCCCATCTCAGCCACCTACAGCTATTATTCTAGCAAGCTATGAAAGCTCTTTCAACCTTAATTTCCACATCTATTTAATAGGAATCCTTAGAGCTCCCCTGTTTGCATAAATTTTTTGTGAGCATCAAATCAGATAATGCATGGGAAATCACTTGCATAAATAAACCTTGCAAAATAAATATTGCTGTTTCAGCTAATCCCTGTTCATATCTCTGCACTGTCACTGTTCCATTGTAATGAGACAGGAATCTGCATATCCTGAGTGAAAATGAGCCCTCTGTCCAGGTATATCTGGCCAGCTGTGCCTTTCCTTGCAGGGCGAGTGGCCATCACATGTAGAATCCAAATCTGACCACTGGAGATTGTAGAATACGGCTAAAAGCAAAAGCCTGAAGTATTAGCTGTGTCTGTTCTTTATTCTTAGAATTTACTGGCTTTACAGAAGCATACGAAATGGCTTACAATTTTATAAGGAAAAAAGATACAAGCACAAAAAGGGTAGAGCTAAGTGATAGATAGTTTTTGACTAAGCCCACAATCATTTCTCGTCAGGCTGTAAAATAACTTTTATTAATGCCAATTAATTCCTTGCACAGCCCTGTGTCACTTTATAACCCTCTGCTTAAAAGAAATCAATTGCATGAGTTCAGCTGAGAAATAACCATCATAATAGATGTTTTCCCTCTCGCCGTTACTTTTTTCTGATAGCCCTTAAGGTGGTCAGAGGTAAAAGCTAAAGATGCATTGTAGCCCGAGGGATGATTGAATGAAAAAAACGGGGGATGGGAGCAGAACCTACTGGAATAGACCAATTTCCCACCACTGCGAGCCGGAGCAATTGATTGATGAATCCTTGCTCTGTCAAGAGGCAGCCTTCAGATTTGATCACATAAATACTCATTCAACTCAAATTCTGCTTGACAAGCTTCAGACAGCTTTGTTCTGTCACAGATATCATTGGAAGGAAAATGCTCCATTAATCATCCTTAATTAACTTTACCATAGTCTGCTGAAACCAATATGCTCTCTGGCTAAACCTTGTACTTAGCCAGGATTCTACAGTTATCAAATAGAAGAGAGTATTTCAAGTTCCTTCTTTCCTATTACTACTAATTAACTATAGGGATTCGGCATGAGTAGAGCTCAGTGGAAGTTATGCCCATTGATTAGCTGAGATAGCTTATCAATGGCTACATTCTTCGCTAAAGGAAACATAATTTTAAATATGACTGATCTACATGAGATGGCGTTTTATAACTATATCTCACTTGATGTTCATAAGTTGTTTCCTCCCCAATTCTCAGGTATCATATGTCCTAAGACATTTTTAAGTAAGAGGAAAGAAAAATTTAAGAACAGCAACAATAATAGAGTCTTAATGTGAAAAATAGAGTTGTTAGAGACACAAAATGGTTTAGTGATAAATATTGGGTTGGCCAAAACGTTCTTTCGGTTTTAAGTAAAAATAAAAGGCACATTTTTCATTTTCACCAAGAACTTTATTGAACAACGTATTCATTAACCGAACGAACGTTTTAGCCAACCCAGTATTTAAACACACACGCACACACACACACCCCTCACTCTTAAGAATGCCTCAAATTTTCATAAAACTTTAATATGAACATGGTCTCGTTTTGATTTTTGCTTAGTACACTTATGAACCATTTTCTCATTTTGGAATTACCTCTTGGGAAGTTTTGATAACAAGGATCACGCTTCAGCAGTAATGAGGGCAAAAACAAAAAAGGGAGTGTTCACACTTTAAATACAAATAAAGTGCAATATGTGACCTATAATATAATAAATGGATAGAGTTGTCAGTATGTCCCAGGCCACTTCAGATGATGTCTGCTCGTCCCGAGGCTTCCTAGGTTTCAAGACAGATGTTCTAACAGCTTTGGACTGTAGTCGTGTTTCTGTGAGTACAGGCGATCTCAATCAGAATGTCAATGACCATCACAGACTGTGTGCTTTTAAAGCCAGATGAGCCACAGCAGAGTTACAAGAAACTGGTATTTGCATCATAAAATTCTCTAATCATATAGGCGCTCCTGAGAATTGCTTACAGAAAGGCAAATGGACTTGCAGAGCAATGAGGGTGCGCAAGCTCACTGTATGTGTGCAAACTAAGAAGAAAATTGAGGTTTCTGAAGTGATGAGCTCAATAAAGACAAAATGTTCTGAAAATGACTGTCCCTTTTTAAAACCCGTGGTCAGGCACTGTGCCACAGCAGACATAACATTTTGCCCCTCACACCCCAGGAGAGGTAACAATGTAATATTATGACATGCATTTGATTTATCATTGATCTTTCTAAGACACTTCTTAACGAGCTATAGTTTTCTAATTGGAGGCAGAGTAAAAAGTCTGTGGTAAAGCCCATCTCTGTGAATGACAGATTTGTTAAAACAAATACCAAGTCATGTCCCCTTTGTGCAAAATGATATAAAGAGCATGTTTTCATGGAAATCCTAAAACATAGATTTTATTCACCAACATTAAATTTTAAAACTATATATGTGTGAATGCTAAAAAAATGATTTAAAAATATGTAAACTAATTATGACTCTTATGACAATAAAAGAGGATGTCAAGTCGGTGGGACCAATTCATAGCGACAGACACCTTCTTTATTAAAAAGGTTTAACTATTTTATATTTAGTTATTACAAAATAGGGTTTTACTTTGGGGAAAATACATATCTTAAATCAAATCATTATATAAAACTGTCATTCCCATTGCTTTCTCCTTTCCTGGGCGGTGGGGAGGGCAGGGGGGAGGTCAGAAATAAAAATAGGTGGATGAAATCCTCCTTGTTATGTTGTTTAATATTATAAATTCTGGTTACTATTACTTGTCTTATGCTTTACTTCCTCCCTCTGTTTTGGTGCCATAACTTCATCCATGGCTTAGGCACGAAGGTCCCATCGCAAAGTCTTTATTTCTCTTCCCCTCATTCCATTCCCAGCCTCTCTTCCTTTATCTACTTTCTTCCCTTACCATTGACTCATTTTCCTTTGCAGACCTAACCCACTGTTCATTTCTTTTTCTCTCCTTCCAGTAGAAATCTACTTCCTGGCCATTCTTCCTTCTGCCCTTTTCGGGTTCAAGTGCCTTTTTGCTAATTACCATGCTGGGAAGTGGGGACAGAACACCACATATAACAGGCCTGGGCAGCAGAGGGGAGGTAGGCACTGAACACTAAATCCCAATAATATTTGATAAAAGATATGGTAGAAATTTAGTGCGTTATGGTAACAAATAACTGGAACATAATTTAGTCTGTGAAGAGCAGTCAGGAGAAGTTTTTCCTGTGAAGTAACAATTAAATGGAAACCCAGTGGACAAATAAGAGTTTTCTAGTTAAAGAAGAGGGAACCGGGGTGGTATGTATAAAGGCCCAGGTGAAGTTCGTTTATTCATTTGTTCACTACTTATTTACTGATGGCCTCCTAGGTGCCTACATCTTACCTGTCTCCTATGTCACCTGTATTGGTCTTTCATTTGTTGATTTAAAACTGTGATATTTGGGAAATTAGAGTGCATAGATTAAAAAAAAAAAAACCCAAATAAACCTGAACTAGAAATTAATTTTAGAAACAGTGGAGAATGAAATGAAGACTACATTATAGGTTACTGTTTGTTTAGAGCCTGCTTTGGGGATACTTCTATTCTTTCCCTTCTGTCTCCACCCCAGCAATAGCTGAGTAGATTCCTGCTGATGGGGGCCCCCTCGTCCACATTGCAGTGGGGACTGGTGGAGAAGGAAAAATGATGGGAGGAAAGGGGAAAAAAGAACACCTCACTCTTCTTTCTGGTAGTTAGCATTGTGATGCACTTTAGAAATTCCTCCCTAAACACTATATATTTGACATATACGACAACATAACTGCATCCATTTCTGGGTCTTAACAAAACCCGGAAGGGGAACGAGCAATGGCCTTCTTATAACACTCCAAGGGGGAATCTCGCCAAACTGTGCTAAAGAAATTTGATTAGTGGTCATTTCATAAAACATACTCTCAATATATACATGTTTTTAAAAGTCAGCTTGGTGAGCTGTGAAAATTGTAGGCTCTAAATATACAAGGGAAAGTTGTTGACAGGATCCATTTGGGAAGAATACAACTTTGCTTGTGTTATTTAAGATATTTAATATCAAGGCATACTAAAATGTTCTCTATTTTAAGCAATGAAATGAGTTAAGGAGATTCACATGTATGGAGTGGGAGTCGGGGGAGGGCCATGAATGTCCTTCCTCATTTCAAAGGTCAAAGACAGCATTAATTATTTTTAACTAATGTCTATTTAACCACATGCAAACTTAAATCAGTTTGGGTCTGACCGATTCAAAGCCGTTCTTCGGCTCCCTGCTCGGCTGCAATAATTGACTAGGTTAGACTTTGCAAAGGTCAAAAGAATGGACTCAGTTCATATTATTTCAGCTAATAACACAGTTCTTAAATCAAAATTTGAGAATTGATCTTTCAAAGTCACTTTTCCTCTCTATATTCATATGTAATTTCAAATTAAAGGATAGATGGATCCAAACCTCACTTTTTATTTAATTACTTTTTAGTAACAGAAGACACAGTGGGAGGGTTTTTTAACAAGATCTAGGTTTGTCTCAAAAAAAAAAAAATTCAAAAGAGAATTAAGAAAACCATGGGAAACTTGGCATTTAGCGAAGTTCTAATGAATGCAACTGGATGTGGGCAATCTGAAGGAAAAAATTTAGACAGACATAATGCCAAGCAAGAGAGAAATGAAAACGATCTTAGGTGAAGTTCAGGCAAAACGTAGTGCACAGTAGAGTCAGGTATTTTGGCAATTAGATCTTGCAAGACTTAAAATATCACACTAAACATTAAAAATGTTGCTTTAGAGTCGGGTCTACCCCAGATCACTTAGCACCGTCTGCCCAGGCTTGCGCCTTTTGTTGAGATCAGAGTTTCATCCCAGCTTTGTCCTCCCTCTCCAGGAATGGTCTCCCTATCCCTGGTGTGCCAGGGTTGTTGCAGACCATCACTCAAATGGTACATGGAATCTACCTTCTTCCCCTCAAACTTTCCTGACTAATCTATGGTCAGATGGTGATTTCTCCTCAAGGTTCCCTTATCAAACCTTGCAGCTCCCCCAAGCTGTCTCATCACTCCACGATGTACATTTACCCCTTGGCCTGTAGATAATGAAATCTTTATTGAATATGTACATCTGCTCAAAGTTTATTCAGTTGCATGAACATCTTTCAAATGTATTCTATGACAGTTTCACCTCTCACACCTTAGATGACAGAGAATATATATACTTAATGCATTTTGCATTATTCCTAGCACGCCACCAGGTGCTGATAATATTTAACAAGTGTGTTTGATTATGACATATTCAAATGTCATTTTAGACACACAAGAAGTGTGTGTGTGTGTGTGTGTATGTGTAGACAAAATGAAATTCAGAAAGAGAAAATCTCTTCTAAAGTAAAATTCAATCCCTGATTTAGCTATTTTCAAACCATATCCCAATACCACATTAACAGAACCAAAATGAAATGGAAATAGAGGGTTATATTAGTATCCATTTTATGTAGGGTCAGGTCTTTTTGTCTGAATTAATTGGTTCCTTTTTCATTAGCTGATTAGAAAACTTCATCCTCTGAAGCTGTACTACTAGAGACCCAGCCCATTTTAAAAAGAGTTTTCAAATCAAGGTTTGTATAAAGTTTAAAGGTGCTTTCAAAACCTTGTTGTAGATTTCTATAATAAATATATTTTATGGTGGATTACTCACCAATCATTCAATCTATAAAGCATGCTGACTATATTTAAACCTGGATAAGGTCCATTTTTTCCGTATGTCAAAATGCCAGGTTGGCTAAATAACCTTACACTGCTAACCATGCTTAAAGAAATATAAAATTTATGTATGGGATGAGAAAGACATTCATAGATAATTTTTCTGGCTTCAGTACCAAGCACATTCATATTTTTCTCCTAAATCTGAAACCAAATGTTTGGTTTCCTAATATTTTTCCTGTCTACTGCATTTTTCTTTCCTTCTTCCATGTGGTCACTCACAGCCTGGCCTTTGTGTATGCTCCCAAGAAAGAATTGTTTATTTATATTAGCAGTCCTTTCTGGGGCTCCCTGTAGACACTGTTTCCAATGGCATGCGGAGTTACTAAGCTTTTATTGTTGACAAGTGGTAGGTGGGATCCAAGCTTTTGTGGTTAAATTGTTTATTGATAATTACCTGTTAATTACCCCACTGCCTGACTCCTGTAATTTACTCTAATCATTACTTTCCTTTTTCTTGAAAACCATGGGCACAAAAAACAAAAGTGAAGAGAAAAAATATACTTCCTTACCACCTTAAAAAAAAAAAAAAAAGATTGGTTTTTTAATTAAAACCATTTAGAGTCAGAACATTTCCTCATCGTATAATATTTGGATTTGGGAAAGCAAACCAGCGTTATTAATGTAATTATAACTATGCCCCGTAATTGATTTATAACTGGTGAAAGTAATTTTGGGTGGCAATCATCAAATTAGGTGTCAAATAGTATTCTTGAGTCATTAGTGTTTTATTTTACTATAGAATGTTTTCCTTCCTAGAGCTGGCCAGAAAATCTTTACTAAATGAAAGGCTTGAAACAAAATAGACTACACTCCATATTACTTGCTAAAGTTTGATGCTTTTTTATATCAAGATTCCAGCATCCAAAGTTTTATTCCAATGCAGTTACATAATACTCTTGATTCCCCAAGATAATGGATAGAGAGGCCTTCACACTTTTAACAGGGTTATCACTTCTATGGTACAGTCCTCCCTAACCAGCCATGGTGTAAGAATGTATTGATGTCTGGGGAGATGGTGCTCAATGGACCACTTCAGTTTCCATGCATCTCAAAAAATCCCCCCTAATCCTCACTCCCCAAAGCTCTTTCAATACTAAGAGCATCTGGTAAAATACCTTGCCACTAGTAAAAGTTTTGAGTTAACAATTGAGTCTGGCATTCTGAGAATCAAGATTAGCTCTGCCAGGCAAACAGATGGATTTATTAGGCATATATTCTTGAAATGTATTATACAAGGGACTGCAAGGAACAACCAAATGACATCCTAAAATAGCAAACCAAAAAGAGCCCTGAACTAACCATAGCCATCACCCAGCCTTTCTCACCAACCTCCTCTTGTTTCCCACCTTTTCACTATATTACTAGGCATTTTCATATTGTGTTGAAGGTAAACACGGTCAAGGTGAACCCACGAACTTTGTTGGAGGCTTTGACAACACATTTCAGAACTGTCTGTGGTTCACACCAACCACTTGACCTCGACAGGAAGCAGCACAGAGATGAATGGCAAGAATCCTTGATGTGCATTATGGCAATCGATCTACACTCATCTTCCATGGGACCCCCCCATGCTAACGGCAGCTCTTTTAAAAGAACAGGTCATTTTAAAACCACAGTGAAAAGAACATGGCACTTAGAGTTCAAATAGCTGGATTGGAGTCTAGGCTTGACACCTACTAGATGTATAAACATGGACAAATCACTTAACCTCAATGAACTTCTTTTAAAAAATTGGGATAAAAAAATAACAACCTTGGTCCAACTCGTTTCTTGAAGTTCTTATAACGATAACCATGATGTAATGATATAATAATGCACGTGAACACACTTTATAACACTGAAAAGCACTGTCTGATTATAATAATCATTATTAATCGTGAATAATAATAAACACCCTTTAAAAAAACCATTAAAAGAACTTTGCTGGGCATAGGGAATAAATAGAAGGTCAAAACTATTTAAAAATCTAAGTAAGAGTGTCAATACACACACGTTATAGCATTTCTAGAAATATTTTTCCTAGGAAGAGATTAAAGTCAGAAGAGGAAATGGAACGGCTACAGTTGCTGTCATTGCATTCTTAGTATTTTCCTTGGGAGAATGAGCCTTGTCAAATGGAAAGACTGAAATGAATACATTTCTCAGCTGCTTAGCAGATATGTTTTCCAATATAAGCTAAACATTTCAACCAACCTCACTTCCATGTGAATGTTTACACTCCTGAATAGATGATGGGAACATTAAGGGGAATGGGTTGATCTTGGCCTTGGAATTATATGGCCTAGGTGTAAATTTATTCTTAATCTCCAGCTATTATGTTTTAACATTCCTAGCTGAAATTTGGTTGAGCTATCAAATTGTTCAAAGGCCAGTTCATGCCACAGCCCAAGAACCACTACTGCGAGAAGGTGGAAACCCCAAACCACAACCAAGTCCAGCCATAGGGCTTTTCCCCATGAAGGTTACCACAACATACCTAACATTGTTACAGACAAATTGCTACCATTACCAAGCCAAACAATTGTGTTTTTATGTTTTTAAATAGTTTTGGTGACTCTTTAGAAACTTTACAGCTGGAAAGGAACTACATCTTGATGGGGCTACATTTATAGAATTTTGTTCTGTGCCACTTTTTCATCGGTTTCCTGATCTAAACAATAGTCCCAGTTGCCAGCTGCACATCAGTTACTCACAGGCCTGGTCTGGGTCTGTGATTCAGCCAAGCTCTGCACAATCTTCCCAGCTCCCAACAGTTTATCATCATTGTTTTGTATAATTAGAAACAGAATTATTTATATGTCCCTGCTTACTCTTCAAGCAAATTTACAAGGCAACTGTCTCTCTTAATCTACAGTAGACCTAATGTAAACAGTAATGCAAAAGAGTATTCAGATTTATTACATTGCTTCCTTAAAGATCAATATTTAAATGAATACATATTGTGCTAATTTAAACACTGCAACATATCACAGAGCTATCTACACAAGAAATTTACAGTGGCTTAAGACATTTTTATACTCCATCCCTACTTCCTAGGAATACCTTTTTTCAAATGGAAAGAAAAGAAAAAGAGTTACACGTTCAATGTTAATTAGCCTTATTTATAAACGTGCATCTAAACCTGTAACCTCAACAGACAATATATTAAGCTATTAAAAGGAGAATTACTGTTACATTGAGTGTGACCCAGACAAGAAAATGAAGCCACTCCGCCCTACACAGTACGAGACGTCCAGTTCAGAGGAGACCACGGTGAGGGGCTCTGTGAAACCAGCTACAGCCTGCTGATCTTAGAGCAGTTATTTTAGTTTTACTCTGCAGTTCCTGGATTCTGCGGGTTTAAATCAACTCCCTCTCTTTATTTAGACCTCATCGCGGAGCTTTAAAATAGTATCCCGTTGACAAGAATCTGAGGTCCTTCAGACCTAATATCACGTCAAGCTGCCGGGCTGAGACCTTACGTGCCAAGTCCCAGCCTAGGATGAATTTTTATAAGTGAGTTATAAACCCCTCAAAAACAGGGTTTATAATGGAAACGCTGACAGACTCTTAACTATCGAGTTTCTAGTGGGTTCCTGTTTAATATACTGTATTTCTTCCCCTTGAAGATATTAATTTACTTTTTGAAATGTTCATTGCTGAGATTAAGTGTAGGTTTTTGAAATGTGTTCACAGGCAATTTATGCATGAGTAGAAACGTACTCTTCTCCAGATGTACAGAATACTAATTTGAAAATGATTTATAAGCCATACCATACTGTACATTCCATTCCCTTCTGAAAAGTTAAGACAAGCTTTTCCTCTGACATAACAACAGGATCCTCTATATAATGTAAAGAGAGTGTGTCAGCAATAGTTGTATACATTCTTGAGATGTCAACTCTAGGATGGGTCAGAATAGAAAGAGTGAACTGTCAGGACCCGTGGAATAAGGGAGAAATGGGAAGATTCAAGAAGAGGAAAATTAAGAGAAGCACATATGCAAATAGGAACTTTCCATCTTAAGGGAGTATTTTCTGGTTTTGTCCTAATGAGATCTCTTAGAATCTTAGAATGTTAAAATTGAAAGAATTTTACAAATCATCTAACCTAGACATTGCAAACTTGTGGCCTGGGGTCCAAATTAAGTCCAATAAGATAAGTAAGGCACATAAAAAGGTTGGCATCTAATGATGTCAATAAGTAACTGGGAAATTTCACCCCAAAAGGAGAATTTCTATTTCTCTTAAAAACTGGAAAGATTTGAACACACCTAACTTGCATTCTCCCATAGAAATGACTGGCCGGAGATGAGTACCGGTAAGTCCCTGTAGAATGGGAGTGAGTCCGCTGCTGTGCCAGTGTCCACTCTTCCTGTTTCACACATTCACGTTATCTTCCCGGCCCCTGATGCATCATGTTTGTGAATCTTGTCTGGAGATTATCTTGCCCAGGAATCCAAGCTTGTTTGTGGCAGGGTTGGGATGAAAGCAAGGTCAAATCTTAACACATTTCCCTCTCTGCACTATCAGCACATTATCCCCCAACATAGTTCCCTTCCTTGGTCAATTCCCTGCTGAGTGAAAGATGAGCCCAGAGAAAAATAAATGCAAAACTCAAAAAACTCAGGGTCTTCAGCAACTATGGCTTCCTTTACGCCCTTGCCATCCAATTTATAGAATGCTTAGTTGAATACTTCGGTGACTCTTCGGAGGAACGAGAAAACCTCTATAATTCCAAAGGGTGTAGTGTTTTAACTCTTGCAAAAACCTTTTTGCATCTCGAACACTGTTTCTCAAACCTTGGCTTCACTCAAAAATCACCTGCAGGGCTTCCCTGGTGGTGCAGTGGTTGAGAGTCTGCCTGCCGATGCAGGGGACACGGGTTCATGCCCCGGTCCGGGAAGATCCCACATGCCGCGGAGCGGCTGGGCCCGTGAGCCATGGCCGCTGAGCCTGCGCGTCCGGAGCCTGTGCTCCTCAACGAGAGATGCCACAACAGTGAGAGGCCCGCGTACCGGTTAAAAAAAAAAAAAAAATTCACCTGCAGAGTGCTTAAAATTATGAAGCCTGAGTCCCACAACAGATTTATTAAGTTGGAATTTCTAGGTGGGAGATCCAGGCACAATATTTGCAAAACAATTTCCTAGATGACTCTAGTGAACAGCCAGGGTTAACAGGCACTGGTCCACAAGGTAGGTGACTATTTTATTATATTCAAATGGAAATATTAAACATATTTTGGGGTAGGAAAATGATGTGTAATAGAAAATGGCTTGAAAAGCAGTTTTAAACTGTGTCTCGATAAACAAAATGATGATAGAGGGTAAAGAACAAAAAGATCTTAAACATAGTGACCTCTTTCCTAAACGAAGGAGTTACAAGATTATCCATAGCTACTCACTTCATGGTTATGTGCTTTCATCATTGAGGAAGAAAGGTCTTCCTAAAATAGCTGGGAAATAAACAGTGAGCACATAAATGACAGGTCAGGCAGCAAGGAAAGGTGCACTATCTCTGAAGGATGACACAAGATGTAGAGGAGTTCCAGGTTAAGAATAGTTCTCAGTGTATCCTGGAAAGGAGTTCCATATCCTCAGGAAGAAGAGACTATCTCAGAACATCCCATCTGGATACACAGAAGACGGAAGTCACATTTACAGTAAGAGTTGAGCTTAAGCAGAGAATAAACTATAATTAATATCTGGTAAAATCCGAAGAGCAGTAATTACTCACGTAGGAAGCTTTTTGTAAAAATATGGGTATTATCTTAACAGAAAGACTATACAAAATTTGACAAGGTAACAGGGACGTTTATTAGCTTTCAGAATCCTGGTTGCACAAGGGCTAAAGACATAATTTTCTTAAGCAAACAAAAAAACCCTTCCATGTATATACATAATGTATATTTGTGTGTGTGTGTGTGTGTGTGTGTGTGTGTTATATGCAGATGAAGTTCTATCTGTTTCTAAGAATAAAAGAGTGCTTCCTAGTGTAGATGATATTGATGATTCTTCTTGATACTCTATTTCCAAAGCTAAAAAATCATGAACTTCACAAAAGATTTAGGTAATTAACGCTTAATTGCTCATGTCTTCTGATAAGATTCATCAAATGTGGCCTCACATTGAAAAGCTTATAGTTTAGAACTCAGAGATATTTTAATCAATTTCTGCAGTCCTTTAAAAATTCAGAAGCAGTTCTTCTCGGTTCCCTCCCCTCCCCACCTCACACCATGCTGACAATGTGCACGATAACAGGGGTTACATATAGAATTTCAACTCTCATATTTGAGCCCCTATAACAAGTCAGACACTGTGCTGGAAAGTTTACATGTGTTATCGTTAAACCCTACAACAAGATAGAAAAGTAATTATTACTTTACCGCTTTACAGATAAGGAAATTAAAACTCGGTGAGAGTAAGGAACTTGCCCACACTCACATGGCTGGTTGGTAGCAAATCTGAGATTCAATCCAGATGTATTCCAAAGCCCTTCATCTTTCTATTATAATGCACTCTGCTGAGATTTTATATATATATATAATATATTATATTTTATATATTTATATAATATATATAGTACATATTATATTATATATTATATTATATAAATATATTATATATATACTATAATTTTTTAAGCGAAAGAGTTGGGTACTTTTATTGAAATTTGTGATGCTTCTTGTATAAAATGCCCTCCCTCCAGTTTCCTATCTATTCAAAAAAGCTCATAACAGCCTCTGTTTTGTTTTTTTGTTTGTTTGTTTGTTTGTTTTTTGTGGTATGCGGGCCTCTCACTGTTGTGGCCTCTCCCGTTGCAGAGCACAGGCTCCTCCGGACGCGCAGGCTCAGCAGCCATGGCTCACGGGCCCAGCCACTCCGTGGCATGTGGGATCTTCCCAGACTGGGGCATGAACCTGTGTCCCCTGCATCGGCAGGCGGACTCTCAACCACTGCGCCACCAGGGAAGCCCCAGCCTCTGTTTTTGATTGAAGATGTCAGTTATTAAAAAAAGAGTGGAATTTGTCAAGTCAATAACATTGCTATAAATATCGCAAACTAATGGTGTTAGCAACTTAGAACATATTTAGATATATTTTATTTAAATCAACTTATATGTTAAAGTCAGGATCAAAATAGCCATGTAAAGGTGAAGAAGCATATTTCTAAAGGCACGGAGGCATTACTGTTAAGGATTCTATGGAAATACACAATAGATATCAATATACAGTAGATAGCAGTAATTGAGTGACACGTTGACAGATATTAAGCAGTAGAAAAGAGACTTCTCGAAGTAATCCAGGAGAATGTGTTACCAATGGGATAAGAAAATGACTTAGGGCTAACTAATCAGAAGAGACAGTACTCTCAGTCTCTCTCTCTCTCAAGCAAGCAATCAATTTTATTGAGATATAATTCATTCATTTTAAGTAAGTCAATGACTTTTGACAAATGTATATAGCCACGTAACCACCATCACAATTGAGACATAAAACAGTTCCATCTCCCTCATGTCCCTTTGCGGTCAATTTCCCCTTCCCCATGACCCTCCCCAGGCAATTATTGATCAGTATAGATTAGTTTTTCTATACTAATCAGTATAGACTAATTTCCCTGTTCTAGAATTTTATATAAATGTAATCAGAGAGTATATACTCTTTAGTGTCCAGCTTCTTTTGCCCAACACAAGGTCTGCGAGATTCATTCACTGCATGGCATATATCAATAGTTCATTCCCATTTATTGCTGAGTAGTATTCCAGTGCAGGATACACCAAATTTGTTTATTAATTCAACTATTAGTGGATCTTTGGGTAGTTTCCAGCTCTGTGATATTATGATTAACAGTACAGTGAATGTGTGTTGCCTGTTTTTTTGTGGACCCAAGTTTTCATTTTTCTTGGGTAAACAACTAGGACTGAATTGCTGGACTACAGAGGAAGAAACTTCTGAACTGTTTCTCCAAGTGGAGGCACTATTTTACATTCCCACCGGCAATGTATGAGATCTCTCTAAGATACACTTTTCTACTTCCAAGGGCCAAATGCTGTCCCTTGAGGCTTGAGACACTATCTCAATGATCAGACAGGTTAGCAAAAAACAGAAACAAAAAAATAAATGAACACACAAACAAAAACACGATGCTACGTATCAACCATCCCAATTGTCGGCCTGTCTTCTACTGTCTTTGGAGCGCCTTGACTTTGTCTCCTTTACTGATTCCTTCTTTAGATGTTACAGTACCTGCGAGTTTAGATTTAAGCCCTCTTCCTTCTCTGCACTCTCTTCTGAAGACGGTTCATCCAGTTCCAGGACTTTAAAGACCATCTATGCTCACAATTCTCAAATTTATATCATCAGTCCTGACCTCACTTTTGAGTTCCAGACCTTTCTATCCAGTTGCCTACTTGCATCTCCATCTAAATGTTTCATAGATATCTCAAATTTCGTTTTGTCCATTCGGAACTCTTGAAGTACCTCCCTCCCCACCCACTCCTCATTAAGCCTCTCTTGTCTCACTCATCTCTACCCCAAAAATAGCTCATCCATTACCTCAAGCCAATCATATAGGAGTTAGACTCAATTTCTCTTTTTTCTCTCTATCTACCTCCAATCCGTCAGAAAAGCCTTTGGGGAGTTCTCTCTTTCAAATATATCTAGAAACTGTCTGCATCTCTCTCTCTCTCTCTCTCTCTCTTCCACCTCCTCAAAGTTATCGCCATTCAATGCAGCAGTCACTCCACTATTATCCCTACAATTGGTTCTCCTCACAGCAACCAGAGTGACCTTTAGACAGCATAAATCAGGTCATGCCATCCCCCCTGTTAAAATGCTCTGATGGCTTTCTATTGCACCTAGAATAAAATTCAGACTTATACCATGACCTAGACAGCCCTACCATACTCCCTGCAGAACAGGGCTTGTAGTTAACTCTAATGTTAATGAATAAAAGGGATGGGGTGAAACACACGTGCTTAACTGCTTGTAAGGGGACCAAACTTAACAAGTGACCATTTACACTGTCTTCTAAAACAGTGTGAAGACCTAACAACACAGGCAACCAAAGTAATCAGCTACCTCCACTTTGTGCACAGTTCTGGCCCCCAACTAGCCTCTATTATTCCACTCTCCCCTTGTTTACTATGCTTCTGGCTTTTCTGATGTTCCCCAAATATGGCCACCTCCTTCTTGCCTCAGGGCCTTTGCACCTGCTGTTGCCTTTGCCTGACATGCTCTCCTGCCTGATTTTCACATCACCAGATCCTTCCATCATTCAGACCTCACTCAACCCATTTCTCAGGGAAACTCCCTCACCTCCTCCTTTAAAGTAGCCACCCCCCATCACAAAGCTCAACCCTAGGTACTGTCACATTACCTCACTTTGTTGCTTTCTTTGTATTTTTTACTGTTTGGAATTTGCTTATTTATTTACTAATAGAATATCAATTTTCACAGCAGGAATGGAAGCTCCATGAGGCCAGAGATAATATCTATCTGCTTTATGCTCGATCTGTAGCTTTTAGGCACATTGTAAGTGCTCAAAATATAGCTCTTAAAGTAATGGGTCTTTATAGTAATAAAAAAAATGAGAAATATGCCTGTGAAAAGTAGAGTTAGGTTAAGTTTCAAATTTAAAAGTATTTTGGAAGATCAAAAAACAAAAAAGAAGCAAAAAAAATTAGAAAGGAATATATGAGAGCTTAGTTAATTTTATCCTGTTTTGGCAATTTGAAAATTTCCTTTACTTTCCCTTTTTAAAAAATGTTTATTCCATTTGAAATAATCATCTTTTTGCTCCATTTTTACTCTACAGCTCAACTTTCACCTTACTGAGAGTGGGATGGGGGTCCATTTTCAAATAAGGACACACTTGATTAACTCCAAACTGATGAGCCTGAACCAGTTTTAAAGATCGCCAGAGAAGGAAATGCCATAGGCTCTTTTGATGGTTTTAGGTTCTTCTTTATAAACAAACTTAGCTGCCTCTTAATGCAAAAAAAAACCAAAAGAGCATAGTTATATTTTGTACTCTTTAAAAACTGCCCGGCTTTATTAATATTTTGCTAATAATATACAATTAAATCAATTTCTTTACCCAGAGAAAATGAAGTTTTTATTTGAAAGAGGGTCCTAAACCTGAACCAGAAGTTTCCGTTTATTTTACCAACTGGGACCCCGACTTCAGCAGTAAACACTTCCTGCTCTCATGGCTGAAGGGCCATATATTATCTGAAATAATTTCTTTAGTCTGTGACTTGAGGAAGAAAAGTGACTTGCCCTTATTTATCTTTTTTAGAGGCTACATGGATTTTAGTGTCCTTGAAAACAAGTGATTGAGAGCAAAGAATTAGCATTAACACACATCTGTATGATACCATTCATCTAAAGATCCCAAAACATTTTTGAGTGTCTACACTGCCCCCATCTTTCAACTGCTAGAGCATTTTGGTTGAAGGCAGGCAACAGCTATATTTGTTCCCTTTTGTGGCTTTGTAAAAGCCAACATTTAAGAAAAGCAACATGTATGGGTGTCAGTGGGATTAAGCAGGCCTCACTCAGCTTGCAGTGCCAGCAGCCAAAAACTAAACACACAGGGGATGCCCAGCATATATTTGTCCAATTTAACTTAATCATATAATTAGGCCTTTAATATTAAATAATGGAAAAGACACATTTGAAGGGACACATTGACGTTTGCAAACAGGAAGAATGGAGCTCAGGAGCACTACATTTATTATTAAATTAAAAAAAAAAGAAAACTAACGCTAGGAAACTCCGTTTCGATGAAAAACAAATTCGTAAATCTTTTTTCAGGTATAGTTTTCACAAGTTCTTGGTCACATTTCAGTGAGGAAAAGGGTTTTTTCTGCTGTTTGTTTTTAACTCTCTTTAGCCTTTAAGTCATTGAGTAACCTAATACTAATAAATCCTACAAGATAAGTAATTCAAAATGAGTTTTAAGAAATGTTGTAGTGGATGATTCTGAAAAGTATCTATATATACCTGGATTCATTAATAAGTATATTTTCCTTCATTAGAGATGCCAACATAATGATTGTTATTTTATAATTTTCTACCACCTAAATAAATAAGTCAAAGTTTACAAGGAAAAATATTCTCTAATATATAAAATATATATTATATAGTGTTATATTTTTTATATATATTATATGTTTTTAAAATCCAAGTAGAATTCCCTCTGCAAAACTCAGAAGATTCAGAAAGCCAAATGCCCAGGCTTCTCTTACAGAAATTTGAAAATAGAAGGGCAATTTTTAAAAAGCCAGTATCATTCACTGAAAGAAGCCATGTTTTTTTAAGTTTATATTAAGTTCCATGCTACGTAATTATTCTCTACACAATATTCTTTGGATTAAACTCTTCCCTAAATAAAGAACAAAAAACCAATCAGAAAAAGTCTTATGAAGTACTTTCCAGAAGAGTCATTGTCTCTCCCCTCCCTTTCCTTTTTTGAAAAAAGCAGACTTTCTTCTAAAGAAGCAATTTCATATGGTGTGTAAAACTGACCTTGGAGAAAAAACAGAACACAAAGATTAATCAATCACTTATGGTAAATTTAAACATGAATCCGTGGAAATTCTCCTTTTCCGAAATCCTCCATTTCTTTTAAAACATTAAAAGAAATAAATAAATTTCTGGTAATAAATTGCTGTGAGTTTTTGCCATATCCTATGTCCTTACTCACTAGGAACAATTGATGCTTGGCACCATTAAACAAGGGTTACATACACTTGTAAAAACAGGAGCCAGTTCACTTTCCCTTTAAGAGTCTTTTAGTAAAGTTATGCTTGTTGATTTTTACTCTCATTATTAAAATTCCTCACTAAACCTGCCTGAAAACTGAATGTAATTCCTTTACCTGATGTGGCAAAATCACCCTCCCCCGCCACACCCCCACCCCCCAGGACCATTTTATTACAAAAGAACTTAGATTTCCTTGCTGGGTACAGTAAGAGCCATGTGACTACTGCACTTTCTATCCTACAGAAGGCCTAATATTGTTAATTTACAAAATCAATTCAAGGGAACCACTTTGAAGGCAAACTAGGGTCGTGATCGCTCCGGCAATGACGTGTCAGTTCCAAGGCTGGCATCCCGCCTCCGCTGGCATCTAGCAGTTTTCACTCTTCCAGACAATTTGGCCCTTGATTTCAAACAAATGCATCCTGAAGGCCTAATGCCAGGGATAGTTTGATATGATTTATGCTCTGTATTTTCTCACAACCCAGAAAATTTTAGACCTAAAAGACATATTTTTTCATTATTTAGCGTTCACGGTGAGTCGTGTGTAAGCCAAAGTTATTTTAATGTCAACCTTAATTTTTCTGGACCTCTGAGTGGAGTCAGCTCAGCGGTGTTTCCACCTCTTGTCTGCTGCACAATAAGAAAGTTTGCTGGCTGCTCTCACTGATCCCTAAGCTCCAGATCTCTCCTTTCTAATGGGAGGATGGAGAAAATAACATTTGGTTGCCGTTGTTTGATGTCAAAATGACCACCATTAAAACTATTTTTTCCCCAAAGAATTTACTGTTTTAACCAGATTCACAGCAATCCTCTTTTACTTATTCAGAACTTGTGGGTAGGGAAGACATAGATGGATTTCTTTGGAAAATAAAAATCATCTCTTTATACCCTACTGACCCTAAATATAGAAATCAATTGTGTTGCTTTTAGCAGTGCTTAGGTGTAGGTGTATCTTAAAAGTAATAGTTGAAACATTCCCAAATCTCTTACATGACATCTGATCACTGGCCACCAGGTCATGAGGTGGTGTGGTTTCCCCCTAGCTTCCTGCATTCATCTTTTTTGCTATTTCTAAAATGAGGAGAAACAAATGCACTACTTATTTAAGTAAACTTCTCTCTAAACAAAAATGCACATTAAGCCCTCTCCTTATCCACTATTTACATAGACCACTTAAAACAGAATACATATACTGCTCCATAATTTAAAAGTCATAAAAATCCACCACAGGGTTTAGCCACTAATAGCCACACAAACAGGAATGGTACCATGTAGAACAATTGACACCCCTACCCCATGGGTTGACCTTGACTTCCCTGCACAGCCAGGTAACAGGGAGGCAGATTATCCACTATACAGATAGTGGGCACCACAGACTTAGAGGATGAACTGGTGACAAAATGGTGTGGATTAGGATGTCAGAGTAAGCATTGACCACGTGGCTCTCTCCTCACTTCTGTTTGACCCCCACAGGTCAAATTTCTTATCTCTTGCCTGTGCAAGTGAACTACAGCTAGACTTGGATTTATTTTCCTGGCATCTTCCTTTGATTTTTTAAAAACTGTGTATTTTATATTGGAGTAGAGTTGATTAACAACATTGTGATAGTTTCAGGTGTACAGCAAAGCAAAGTGGTACATATATACAACAGAATATAACTCAAAGAATGAAATACTGCCATTTGCAGCAACATGGATGGACCTAGAGATTGTCATACATAGTGAAGTCAGTCAGACAGAGAAAGAGAAATATCGTTGATATCACTTATATGCAGAATCTGAAAAGAAATGATACAAATGCACTTATTTACAAAACAGAAACAGACTCACAGACTTAGAGAACTGAACTTATGGTTACTGGGAGAAAGGACAGTTAGGGAGTTTGGGATTGACATGTACACACTGCTATATTTCCTTTGATTTTTGACAAAACACTTCTGTGGATTCAAGAAGGCATAAAACAAAAAGAGGAAAGGTTCAGATACAGGGTTCCGTTTGGGGTTTGTACTAAACTAGAACATTGCACTTCATACTGCTCAAGTTCAGAAAGACAAAGTAGCAAATTCTTTAGTATTTTGGTAAACTGTCCACAGTTAACAAACTACTTACATGAAATACTTGACAAAATAAATATCGTGTCTGTAATTTAAAAGTTATAAAAATACCAACATAGAGTAGTTTATCTCACTCACCCACAAACATAATAGGTATTTACAGCCTGGCCAAGACACTGACAACAATTTCATTATACATCCTAAATTCTCAGTGTTTCTGATTAAATATTTTTAATAACTCTAGAATGAAGTTAATGCCTATGACAGCAATAATTTGACCACTTAAATCATGCCAGGCTAAAACTTTCATAATATAGCTTGAGGGCTGGGGATCTAGAAATTACATTTTTATATTGAAGGAAAGAGGAGTCTTACTTTGTACTTTTAAAATAAAGTTTCAAAAATCCATGAATTCTGAAAAGGTACAGAAAAAATGATTCATTTAATCAAAGTTGTGTGACAGTTTGTGACATTCTGACAAAATATTTTAATATAAGAAAATAAAACTTTCAGCAGAGTCATCAGAAAAGCAGGGCTACTATTTAATTTGTAGTAGAATCTTTTAAATCTTAACGGAGGGCTCTAAAATCAGGTGTATGCAGGCACTAAAAACCTTAGGGACTTGCCAATGTGATGGAAAGTTACTTTAGGCAGTGATCCCAATTATGCCACACTTGGGTGGGAAGTTTATAAGGAAAAACAGGAAGTGATGCCAGGGATCACAAAAGGACACTTCCCTTGTGCTTGGAATGAATATTTTAATGTCCCAAGTGCTATGCACCCGGTGGGGGGCGGGGGATAGGGGGAGGCAGTGTCTCTGAGAAAGCCCACAACCTGTGGCCACACAAATTGACTTCAAAAGCTGTGGAATATTGTGTCAGGTTAGTAAAAGTTTCTATTCTGTGTTTGAACAGTACCAAATGAGATCTGTAACACTGTTAACTTTTATTTCTTAATCATCCTGAACTAGGTTTGCAAAAAGCCTGCTACTTCTTGCCTATATTCATTCTGGGGATTTAAATTTTCTCTCTTTAATTAATTTTACAATTTTATTTTGACAGAGAGTGTTGTACCTTATTGAATTTAAATTCATCATGACAATGGGTTTGGGTGGGCTTGCAAATTCAGCAGTGAACACTCTCTTCCTAATTATTCCATTCCTCCCACTCACCCAGCCCCACCGGTGTAGCTGCATGTGTGTGCGTGTGTGTGTGTGTGTGTGTGTGTGTGTGTGTGTGTGTGTGATTTTCTCTGATCTCCTGAACCACGGGTAAGCTCCTGAGTGTGTTGTACCTGCCACATCCGTAGCACACTGTACCTCCCAGTGTCACTGCTGTGGCCCTTTTTTGCAGCAACTGTAAAATTCAGCACATTATCCTCACTCGCTATAAAAGCAAACACTGAAGGGTCACAGAATCAAAGGAGTCACTTGCAAATACTTTGAAGGGCAGAGGTACTGAGTTTTCAATTGTTCTGCTTCTACTGAATATCACTCTATATCAGGTCTTCTTAAAAATCTTAAGATCATTCCTAGATTATAAGGTAAACTTATAGCTAACTTTGTAGCAAAAAATTAGGAGCCTTAATGTATAATTAGAAAATAAAACTTACTTCTTTTTTCAGTGAGACCTAACTGTGAGAAGAGTTTCTACCTGTCCCCCCACCTGCTGACACTTTATAGTCCTCCTACTTGTTTTCTTTTTCCTTCTTAACACTTATTTCTATATAATAAGCTACATATTTTTCTTAATTTATTTATTGACTGTTCTTATCAGTAGAAGGAAAAGTCCAAGAGGGCAGGAATATTTGTCTGTTTTGTCAACTAGTGTATTTCCTGAGACTAGAACAGTGCCTGGCCCAAAGATGAGGCTCAAAAAAATATCTGCTGAATGAATGAACAAATCAATGAAACCAAAGAGGGAGGTTAGGGAAAGACGCAGTATAGAATAATGCTCAGTGGTGTAGGTACTGGTTTCAGGTTGCTTGGACTCAAAAGCCATTTCTGTCTTTTTCTGGTTGCATAACCTTGAGCAAGCTATTTACACCCTCTCCTTTTCCTAATCATTCAAATGGGGGAAATACCAGAACTATCTCACAGTATTAAAAGGATTAAAAAGACGATCCTTGCATAGAATTTAGCACCATTTCTGAAACAGTATGCAGTAACTATATGTTAGCTAATAGTGTTATTTTATTATTATCATCATCACTATAGCCATCTTCCTCATCATAATTTTATGAGGGTAGCATTAGATACAAATCATGAATATTTTAAAATACTTCAGGGACTTCCCTAGCGGTCCAGTGGTTAAGACCCCGCGCTTCCACTGCAAGGGGAGGGGGTTCGATCCCTGGTGGTGAAACTAAGATCCCACATGCCGCACGGCAAGGCCAAAGAATAAGAATTAAAATAAATTAAAAACAATAAAAATACTTCAGTAAATGACATTTTGGAGTAAATTCACAAATTATTCGTGTCTCTTTACATACTTCTGTTTGGCCACACAATCAAAGATCCCACTATCCAAAGAGAATTGCTTCCTCCCTCCTCAACTTCTTCCCGTGCAAGGAGCTGAAGTATGTGCCCAGAAACTGTCCATTCATTGCCTATGGCCATCTTGGGCCCGTGGGCTTTTCAGAGTCTGAAAGAGATGTTTCAGGGAGGGTCAGCGGGCAGCTTCTGGAAGTCAGTTGGTCTGGTTTTGAATGGGTTGGGCTAAGTGATCATTAAGGATTTACCTGGTTTTTAAATTTTATGATATTTGCCTAACTTGTCACTCAGAGAAAGGGCAGCGAGAAACGTAAAACAGGAATAATCACTTTACATTTCCTGCTTTCATTTAGTCATTATCCATGTATTCACTGCATTCATTCATTTATCCATTCCTTTGTTCTACATAATTTGACTCTGTACAAAGGTAAACCAGACTTCATCTGTGTCACCAAGTAGTTTGGCACCAGTGAGAGGCAGACTAAAGACCTGAGTGAAATGGTATTTCTGTTGTTGTTTTCCGATACTCCTGGTCTTATCTTACAATTGCTCCATAGATGTCCCGTCCAAAATGGTAACCACTAGCCACATGTCACTCTTCAAATTTACATTATTTAAATTTAAAAATTCATTTCCTCAGACCACAAGCAATATTTCAAATGCTCAGTAGCCACATGTGGCCAGAGACTACCATACTGGACAGCACAGAGAGAGAATATTTTTATCATCACAGCAAGTTCTCTTGGTCAGAGCTGCTCCCAGAGTATGAGTTACTGATAAGTTTAAAAGTAACAAAGAATTTTCCGGGGTCCAATATTAGCTAGCTTATTAAAGCGAACTTAATTGAAATGGCAAGCAGTAATCATTAGCAGAGATTCCAAATTAATTTAAAGGTAACTATGGTTTTGAAATTAATTCCAAACACTGGCTGCCCTCAGTGCCTTGTTACAGCCTCTTATTCCTGCCATCAGACAACAGCGAACCCCACATATGGTGCCCTGACTGGTCACATGATTTTTTAATATCCACATGATGGCACTAAAATGGCCTATTAGATTTACAGTGTCATTAACCTTCCAAAATAAAATGAGAGTCGGCTCTGGCAGGGGAAAAAAAAGTGTGACTGCTGTTGGGTTTTGGGTAACCAGTCTGTGAGGAAATGTTGACAGGGGTCAGTGTGACATCATCTTTCATTCGGCCCCAAAGCTGTCAGGCCCTCCCCAGATGTCTGAAACACAGATATAAATTTTCATTATCCAGCAGCAAAGGGCCAGAGGTACACCAAATGAATTTTTTACCAATCAAATTATAGCTCGTTGCCAGATTAAGTGTAAACGCTAATTTTGTGAAGTTTTCTTCTGGTCATTTATCTACAACTCCACAAAGTAACCTTGCTGAAGCTGGAAAGATTTCTAAATCAAATTATTGTTTTTATAATCTCATTGTGGACACCACAAAATTGAATAAAAAGAAATTCCATTAAGAATGAATAGTGCCTTCTTCCATAGAACAATTAGGTTTTTTTTACATTTCTTTTTTTTTAAAGAAAATGCAAAGGCAGGGAACACTAAGGACTCAGAGAAGACATGACTTCACCATTCTGGGCCTCAGTTTTTCCGTCTATGAAGTGATGGGACTGGATATGGTAACCACTGATTCTGTGGTATAAGAATGGCTATAAGGGGGCTTCCCTGGTGGCACAGTGGTTGAGAATCTGCCTGCTAATGCAAGGGACACGGGTTCGAGCCCTGGTCTTGGAGGATCCCACATGCCGCGGAGCAACTAGGCCCGTGAGCCACAACTACTGAGCCAGCACATCTGGAGCCTGTGTTCCGCAACAAGAGAGGCCGCAATAGTGAGAGGCCCGCGCACCGCGATGAAGAGTGGCCCCCACTTGCCACAACTAGAGAAAGCCCTCGCACAGAAACGAAGACACAACACAATAAAAATAATTAAATTAATTAATAAACTCCTACCCCCAACATCTTCTTAAAAAAAAAAAAAAAAAGAATGGCTATAAGGATCTGTGCTTCTATATTGGCAAATCTCATGTCCAAAGTTCTCTATTTTTAATATGAGGTTTGGGAATAAAATAGCTCCCAATTAAAAATTTTAGTAGATTGTATAAGTCCAACTATGTATTTCTTGCTTGGAAATTAGAACTCATTTTCCCATAAAAAATGTGATACATCTCCCTTCCCATGTGACACATGGTACATCACAGTTATAGTTGATGTTACAAAGAAATATGGTTGTAGATCAGATCAGAAATAAATGAAAAAGAAATGAAGGAAATGATAGCAAAGATCAATAAAACTAAAAGCTCGTTCTTTGAGAAGATAAACAAAATTGATAAACCATTAGCCAGACTCATCAAGAAAAAAAGGGAGAAGACTCAAATCAATAAAATTAGAAATGAAAAAGGGGAAGTAACAACTGACACTGCAGAAATACAAAAGGTCAAGAGAGATTATTACAAGCAACTATATGCCAGTAAAACGGACAGCCTGGAAGAAATGGACAAATTCTTAGAAATGCACAACCTTCCAAGACTGAACCAGGAAGAAATAGAAAATATGAACAGACCAATCACAAGCACTGAAACTGAAACTGTGATTAAAAATCTTCCAACAAACAAAAGCCCAGGACCAGATGGCTTCACAGGTGAATTCTATCAAACATTTAGAGAAGAGCTAACACCTATCCTTCTCAAACTCTTCCAAATATAGCAGAGGGAAGAACACTCTGAAACTCATTCTATGAGGCCACCATCACCCTGATACCAAAACAAGACAAAGATACCACAAAAAAAGAAAACTACAGACCAATATCACTGATGAACATAGATGCAAAAATCCTCAATAAAATACTAGCAAACAGAATCCAACAGCACATTAAAAGGATCATACACCATGATCAAGTGGGGTTTATTCCAGGAATGCAAGGATTCTTCAATATACACAAATCAATCAATGTGATACAACATATTAACAAATTGAAAGATAAAAACCATATGATCATCTCAATAGATGCAGAGAAAGCTTGCGACAAAATTCAACACCCATTTATGATAAAAACCCTCCAGAAAGTAGGCATAGAGAGAACCTACCTCAACATAATAAAGGCCATATATGACAAACCCACAGCCAACATCGTCCTCAATGGTGAAAAACTGAAACCATTTCCACTAAGATCAGGAACAAGACAAGGTTGCCCACACTCACCACTATTAGTCAACATAGTTTTGCAAGTTTTAGCCACAGCAATCAGAGAAAAAAAGGAATCCAAATCGGAAAAGAAGAAGTAAAGCAGTCACTGTTTGCAAATGACATGATACTATACACAGAGAATCCTAAAGATGCTACCAGAAAACTACTAGAGCTAATGAATGAATTTGGTAAAGTAGCAGGATACACAGAAATCTCTTGCATTCCTGTACTCTAATGACGAAAAACCTGAAAGTGAAATTAAGAAAACACTCCCATTTACCATTGCAACAAAAAGAATAAAATACCTAGGAATAAACCTACCTAAGGAGACAAAAGACCTGTATGCAGAAAATTATAAGACATTGATGAATGATATTAAAGGTGATACAAACAGAGGGAGAGATATACCATGTTCTTGGATTGGAAGAATCAACATTGTGAAAATGACTCTACTACCCAAAGCAATCTACAGATTCAATGCAATCCCTATCAAACTACCAATGACATTTTTCACAGAACTAGAACAAAAAAATTCACAGTTTGTATGGAAACACAAAAAACCCCGAATAGCCAAAGCAATCTTGAGAAAGAAAAACGGAGCTGGAGGAATCAGGCCCCCAGACTTTGGACTATACTACAAAGTTACAGTAATCAAGACAGTATGGTACTGGCACAAAAACAGAAATATAGATCAATGGAACAGGATAGAAAGCCCAGAGATAAAGCCACACACATATGGTCACCTTATCATTGATAAAGGAGGCAAGAATATACAATGGAGAAAAGACAGCCTCTTTAATAAGTGGTGCTGGGAAAACTTGACAGCTACATGTAAAAGAATGAAATTAGAACACTCCCTAACACCATACATAAAAATAAACTCAAAATGGATTAAAGACCTACATGTAAGGCCAGACATAATCAAACTCTTAGAGGAAAACATAGGCAGAACACTCTATGACATAAATTGCAGCAAGACCCTTTGTGACCCACCTCCTAGAGAAATAGAAATAAAAACAAAAATAAACAAATGGGACCTAATGAAACTTAAAAGCTTTTCCACAGCAAAGGAAACCATAAGCAAAACGAAAAGACAACCCTCAGAATGGGAGAAAATAATTGCAAATGAAGCAACTGACAAAGGATTAATCTCTAAAATATACAAGCAGCTCATGCAGCTCAATATCAAAAAAACAAACAACCCAATCCAAAAATGGGCAGAAGACCTAAATAGACATTTCTCCAAAGGAGATATACAGATTGCCAACAAACACATGAAAGAATGCTCAACATCATTAATCATTAGAGAAATGCAAATCAAAACTACAATGTGATATCATCTCACACCAGTCAGAATGGCCATCATCAAAAAATCTACAAACAATAAATGCTGGAGAGGGTGTGGAGAAAAGGGAACACTCATACACTGTTGGTGGGAATGTAAATTGATACAGCCACTATAGAAAACAGTATGGAGGTTCCTTAAAAAACTAAAAATAGAACTACCATATGACCCAGCAATCCCACTACTGGGCATATACCCTGAGGAAACCATAATTCAAAAAGAGTCATGGACCACAATGTTCATTGCAGCTCTATTTACAATAGTCAGGACATGGAAGCAACCTAAGTGTCCATCGAATGGATAAAGAATATGTGGCACATATATACAATGGAATATTACTCAGCCATAAAAAGAAATGAAATTGAGTTATTTGTAGTGAGGTGGATGGACATAGAGTCTGTCATACAGAGTGAAGTAAGTCAGAAAGAGAAAAACAAATACTGTATGCTAACACATATATACGGAATCTAAAGAAAAAAAAATGGTCATGAAGAACCTAGGGGCAAGACAGGAACAAAGATACAGACCTGCTAGAGAGTGGACTTGAGGACATGGGGAGGGGGAAGGGTAAGCTGTGACAAAGTGAGAGAGTGGCATGGACATATATACACTACCAAATGTAAAATAGATAGCTAGTAGGAAGCAGCCGCATAGCACAGGGAGATCAGCTCGGTGCTTTGTGACCAGGTAGAAGGGTGGGATAGGGAGGGTGGGAGGGAGGGAGATGCAAGAGGGAAGAGATATGGGGATATATGTATACATATAACTGGTTCACTTTGTTATAAAGCAGAGACTAACACACCATTGTAAAGCAGTTATACTCCAGTAAAAATGTTAAAAAAAAAAAAAAAGAAAGAAAGAAATATGGTTGTACAATGACAGAACAAGTACCCTATTACTGGTAGTAACAATCATTTGATTCAACAATACATATATGGGAAAAATTATTCATGCTTTACTCTGGATATCAGAAACTGTATCTCCTTTGTTTAAGACTCTGCAGCCCCTCCATCATGCTTCAAGTTCCAACCCACTAGTAGTGACTCCGAAGACCTCAGGTAGGCCTCCAGCAGGATAGGGGCCCAACCAAGAGAAGCAAAGCAGCAGTAACGAAGGGAAGGTGGGGAAAGGGAAGTTCTGAGCATGGGAGGGAAAGCACTGAGGAAGACCTAGAACTCCTGACTGGTTTAAAACTCAGAAGCTTTTCTCAAGAAAAAGAAAACCAGTGACTCTAGAATTTTCTTTTGAGCCCCTGGAATGCTCTATTTGACTACTGTGTCCTAGAGTTCTTCCCAGTTTTTTAAAAAAATCTTTTTTAAAAACATGCATACCTTGTAGAAAAAGACAAAGACCGCTTAAGTGCCAGGACTACCCAGTCTTTGCTCCAAAACATAAAAAGGCTGTATTTCAGAGGAAAAAATACAAACTATACACAGCGACTCCGGTTTTTCATCTAGGATGTGGTGGGACAGCTGTACTAAGAAGCACAATAGAAAGTAGCTTAGAGGTTAGGTGGAGAATAATCTAAGAGGATATGGAGAACTTCAGCTTGTGCAGGGCCCATTTCAAGTCTTCCCTCCCCTACACCTCTCATCACCAACACTATTGCTACCTAAGCTTATGTTCGAGACCAGCCATGGAGTGTGTCTGTGGAAAAACAAAGACCCAGCCTGATTGAGCGTGTGAATAGGAGGCAGGTGGACAGAAATTCAAAGCAATGGCAAGGAGTCAGGTAGAGGTTCAGTGGTCATCCAGCAATGCACACCCAAGTGAGTAGTTTCTGTGTTTGAATGGCTTAAGGGAGAAACCATGATATCATGTGCTCTCAAAACCCAGCCCCAAGACATTTAACAGGTCGCTGCCATCCATACCCAGAAACACACAATTCTATCCTGTGTCAGTCACTTCAGTGGAAAACCCTATGCCTCAGTCATCATATTTAGACCTGTCTCAACAAACCTCAGAGTAAAAATAGAGTGAGGCCACTGCGGATCGGAAGAAGGGCGACAAATAATTTCCCAGCCCTTGTAAATACTGAGATAGCCCATTGTTTACAGTGTGACTTAATTTTTAAATAGAGAGACTGAGTATAAAATGTACAGTATTTGTGATCCACCAGGGATCGAGAAGCAAAGCAACAGGGACCACAGAGAATCAAGAAACCTGAAAAGCCCCACCGGCCGTAAGGCCATCCAGCACTTGGCTAACACTGCAACAATCTGTTGAGTTGAGCATAAACGAAGGATACAAATTAGATTTCCCCTGAAAGCCACAAGATTAAACATTAAGGGGCAAGTCTTGGCAAAATGTATGTGTGTATTTTCCAAAACCAAGTTTTATTAAAAAAAAAAAAAGTTCACAAAGTCTGTTAAATACATTGCTCAGATTTTCACATACTTAAGTATTTGTTTAACTTGAACACAGTATTCAGGTAAATCAAGACAGATGATATTGACAATCCTAATGAAAGTGTTGATTGGGAGGGCTCTGAAATGAATTTTATAGAGAAATAGTATCATTCGGTATCAATAGGTGAATTTTAGCATGAAAGCCACACAACTATATGATATTAAGAAATATAAACTATGGGAAAAATTCAAAATGTATCCTAAGTGGAGAGATATTTGGATTTCACTTTCAATATCCCATAACCTGTATGTTAAGAACTAACGTTAGGTCAGTGAGGATTCTGCTGCCTCAGCTGCTTAGAGGTGCATGCCTGGACTCACTATCTAGAAAACCAATGGGGACAGAGTAGGCTGAAGTGGGTCAATAAGAGTAAGAAGAGTCGCTTGTGTTTTTGAAGCACGTAGGAGAGAAACATCTCTGCCTTATCAAGGGTTAGTGGTCTTAGCTGTATCTTCTCCCAAATGTGCAATACCACACAAAAAAAGGACCCATACCCAATGGCACCCCATTCCATCATCTTGTCTTGCAGATGGAGGTGAAATATTAGCTGGCTTATCCTAAGATCTTTTCTTGAAAGCCCCCAGACTGGTAAGGGAAATAAGTAACACACAACGGTAATGGTTCCAAAAGGTTCCTGTGACATAGAAGAAGAGAAGTTGGCAAAGGGCTCTTGATTTCAGCATGTAAGCTCCCACTGCCTCTTTTCATCCATTCCATTACACACTGCCCTTGATGGCCAGTTATCTCCTTGTTCTCTTCAAGCTGTGTTCTCCCCACCCATGCTCTACACTTCTTTTTTAATCCAAGTGCAAGGAGGATGAAATGAACATTACGGGTAACCATGAACCCATTAAGGGAATCATTCGACCTAATTTTACCTGGATAAAAAAGGCTAAGGGACAGAAGCAGAATGTGGTTTTCCACAGGGCCCAGAGCTTCTAAGGGAAGCTTTTTTTCTAGCTCTATTATGAAGATGCATAAAGCAATTTGTGAGAAGTATGCAGAAAGCGTTTTATCTATTTAAACCTCATGAGTTACATAGATTTTATTTCCTAAACCTTTCCGTAAATTCTTCACACTGGTTCTGTGCCTGGAGCTAATATTTTATCAAGTATCTACTATGGGCCAAGGAGGTGCAGTTATTCCCCCCGTTTTATACATGAGGAAATGAAGTAATAGAGAATTTAGGTAACTTGCCCAAGGTCATAAAACGAACACTCTAACAGAGGGCTGAAATTACATTTTTCCCCTTTAGATATCTACATACAATGTGAATGTATTCTTTTTATTCACGAGATTATATGCAATGATCAGTAATGGAAAGGGAAGTCAGCTAGTTATCCAGGGTCGTTCACGTACAGAGATTTTACATAAAGCTCTTATTGACTGCAAGGAACTTAACTGACTTGTGCTGTATCTCAGAACTGCACTAAAAGTACTTCTATTTCCCCCATTTTCCAAAGAAAAGTTTTGTTTTGTTGTATCCATGGCACTGGACAGGAGAGTCTTTGACATCTTTTGATTTGAGAAAAGATGTTCATAGACGATAAAAAGGCTCCCTTCCCCCACTCTCAGACCCTTGTAAGAGGGACTTAACCTCATCAGTCTTCATTGCCTTCACTGCGTGGCCTTAGGCAAGTCATTGACTGAACACTGAATCTTCCTTCTTTGAAAAAGAATATCTGGGCTATTTAGTCAAACTCACTATTTTATTTTATAAAGCAGCCCGTGATGATGGATTAGTAAGTAGGTTAAGATTGTACAGAGTACTCATATTTACAAATGGGAGAAGGACTAGAGAGTTTTATTGAACAAAAAAATTTTAAGTGCTTATAATCCGAAAAAAGCAAACGGTAAGCTCTCTGTAGTATTTTGATTTTAAGATATACGAGAGAAAGGGGGAGAAAGAGAGAGCACATACATATGAATTCTGAACTTCACAATTCTTATTTTTAAAATTTTGTCTCCTATCTGATGTGATTTGGGTATAATATCCTGTCTTTCCTCTACCAGGAATGTATTTGCCAAATGCCCTATTGAGTAAATTCTTCTAACTGAAAAATTCTGTATAGGTTTTCCTTTCTCTGTATCAGACCACAGGAGCTGATAGTAATCAGTCAGTGTGACTGGTTTTCTGGCTATGGGGACAGGGATGTCATGAACAGCCTTTGACTCCACCTAGGACCATAAAGTAGCACACCTGAGAGATGAGAACTTTTAAGATCTGCTCTCAGCAAACTTAACCAGTTTGGCCGCTCCTGACTGTCAGGCTGGATCCACCATTTTGCTCAGGAAATGCATTGGGAGGGGAGACCTCAGTGCAAAAAGTCATTGATACAGATGTAGAACTGTGCAAACCCTGGAATAAAATGGCCTGTTTTGAAAAGGAAACAAGATTAGAAACATGACAATATTTCATGATGAGGCACATTATTTCGAGATATGTCTCCAGAAGTGGGAATCAGTATGCATGAGGCCAGAGGGACTTTGTCACTGTGAAAGTGAGCCCAAAACAAAGGGTGGGTTTGGAGCAGTGTTCCCGGTGGGAACAATTGTTTTCTCATCTGAGATTCTTTCTCCCAGAGCTCAAGAACAATTGAGACAAATGTTTTCAAAGGTCAAGTGAACAGACAATGCTGGGAACTCCAGGGAACCCAGTGGCAAGTTCCCCGGTGTTTCCGTCACCACAGAGAGAACTGACAACAGCCCAAGGAGATCGAAGCGATCTGATGAGAACAATCTCGCAGCATTCCTGAGCAATTTCTGTGGTTTCAACGGAGTTCCTCCTCTACTGTAGTCTGTGCCGCAAATCTACCACAGATTTGGCTCAACAGATGATTTTCTTAAAAAGAATTATCTATGGTGGTTAAGCCATATTTCGGATGATACCCTAGCGGGAAGTCATAATGGAAATACTAGCACATGACTTATTTTTCCTAGCCTCAGTGCAATACCAGTTACCACTTAAATCTGATCATTTAAAATCACTCATTATGTGTGTGGATATTATGATCAAGGAATAAAAAGGAACTGAAAAGTAGAAGAGGACAGATTACTGTGCTCTTATAAACTATAATTTATGCAGAGACCAGTTTTTCAAGAGGCTTAAAAAAAAACAGGGGTGTATTTTTGCAAGACTACAGTAGACTTTTTCAAGAAAGCAGTATATTAAAAATAAAAACAGGATAAAAATAGAAAAGAAATTTATGAAGGAAATTCAGAGATGTGATTATAGCATCACGCTAATGACATGACAATTAACCTCAAAGTCATTTCCATGCAAACTTCCCTTTCCAACATAAGTCACTTCAGGCAAGGAATAATCCTGTCAGGCTGAAATACTACATACTTGGTGTGAGTCTAAAAGTGTTTCGGCTTTCTTCATTTTGTTTTTATTGCCAAGTTGGACAGCATTAGACAGAGCTGTTCTGGAGTTAGAAAGATACAATAGTCTGCAGTTTTAAAAGTTTAAGGTTTTTTTATGCTTTTAACTCAAACGTACTTTTTAAATCCCAAACTGGGGCGCTCTTGGAGCTCACACCGTGCACTCATATTTTGGCTCACTGGGTATGACAACATCGGACACAGTGAAGACGCTATTCAATGTTTTTAAAATAAAACGCAAAATCACTTGATAAAATACATGCTGATTATATAGTCGAAGCTTTTCACACTCACATGTACGTGAGCGTTAACAGCACTGGCTTGAAAACTCTGGTTCTGGCTTTCTGGTTAATGGTCCGTTTACTTAGAGTACAATCTTCCAGAGGGATTCCATAAAAGCTGCTCTGCTTGTGAAAGAAACTACCAACCTTACCAACCCCTCACACAGGAGCTGAAGAGCTTCCTTATGCCACCTGAAAATATGACATGCTTAGCTGGAAGGTACCATCCCTGTCTGTGAGTTGGCTGGTGGCCACCCAAACAGGCCAGTGAAAAGACAGTCAGCAGACACCAAAGAAGCCACAATAGCATCCTAACCCCAAACAACGAAACCAAAGGCCCAGAGATTACGTTCTCCGATTGGCCATGGCACCACCTGCTTGGCCTTCAGTTTCCAGAGGCAGGAGAGGCTTCATCCTAGATACACAGAGAGGCTGAAGATACTATCCCAGGTCAGGGGTGGTCACCAGATAAGGAGTCAGGTGAGGGTCCTTCGAGGTGAAAGTGGCCCACTGAGCTGATGAGGGCCTGGATGTGGATTCAATTTCTGCCACTCTCTACAGCCTCTGGTCCCCTCGTGCAGGTCATTATTAAAAGCTGGGCCTCTGAGCATCTTGCCCTGTTGACAAGATCCATGAGGTTGAGATTCTATGTATCTCAGAAGCCTCTACAATCAGGCCCTGCTGTGCTTTAAATCATACAAATATAAAACTATTTTCTAATTAATTGTATTGATTCTCTATTCCTTCAGCTATGAATTCTTTTCGTGTCATAATCCAACGTGGGTCAAAAATATTTCTGAAGCATGGAATCGATTAAATACAACAGACCTAAACAAAGAAAAGTCCAAGTACAAGAAGATTAAAAAATTCCAAAGAGCTCAATTTAACTACATTTTTGAGTTGTCTTCTTGCACTCCACAGCATTTTCTGTCAAGGAAGAATTACTTCAGGGGGCTCTTTATAGGTTATACTTGAAGACACAAATGTTCTCTTTGAATTTACCTCTCATCTTACAGAAAATTTCTGGGATGTCTTGAGGCAGCTACCTCTTCTCAGAAGCCACTAACTCACACACTCACCTCACTTCCCCCTAAGCCAGACCTTTGTTACTTCAATCTGCCATTTTGGCCTTTCTCTGAATGTTCTCTGTTAGTGCCGAAAATAAAATAAAAAATTCTGCCTTGCAGGCTCCCTTTATCAAGTATACCAGTTTTTCCTTTCTTGAGAAATGGGATAGGAAGCATCTTACCTCCTTAATGATATGATGATGCAGCGATCGTACCTTACACAGAGGACAATTTGCTTTTCTTTAGGAAACTAGGTCAAAGGTGGTCTTCATGAGGGATGTTATAAATAGACCAGTCTTCCTAAAGGAAGTTTGGATGGATTTTCAAGAAACCAATTCATTACTACTTAATTCCTCATTTTTTATTCAATCATTCAAAAGATGTTTAATGAATTATCTATCAGGCTCTAAATTAAGGTTTCTCCTCAGAAACCCAAATCACACATTGAGCTCTTTTTTAGAATGGTTAAATCCTGCTCTGAAGGAACTCACAGTCCTGGGACTGATTGGTTTGGCCTCAAGGGTTTTGCTGAAAAGAGAAAGTGGCACTTTCACCTTTTAGGGTCGATAGTCAAACTTTTACCCCAGGCCTAATTTTATTTCCTCCTTGGTCATTGTGATGGCCAATCATTGGCTCACTTTCCCAGTAGACAAGGACAGTTACTGCCACATACAGAACTACTTCTCACTGACCCCCCTCCCCATAGGATATTCAGTGGCTTCTCCCACCATGAGCATAAATTTGTTCTTAGTATTAACACAGCAGCATAAATAATATAACTTATTTTAACTTGCCTTTGGAACTTTTATCTTACCATCATTCACAGACATTTTTCTTTAAATACCTTTTCTTCCCTTATCCTTCATTCCATCATAAGAAGTATGCCCTTTCTAAAGGAGTCCCCAAATATTCTTGGTCGTAATGATGTCTCTCACAGTTCTGGGTGTTATTACATCTATAGTCTTGATCTCTCAGATTTCTCTCAATTATAGTCTCCTATTTTCCTTTTGTTGTGTCTATTGAATCAGATTGAAAGTTTCTCAAAAGAAACACAGTTCATGCACTAATGTATGTATTTTGTTCGTTCTTTCATTTATTCACTTTTTCATTCACCCACTCATTTATTCAAAAAACATTTATTGAGCATCTACTTGCACCAGGAGCCGGGCTAAGTATTGGGGATGAGGAAGTAAACAAGACACTCGAGTCTCCCGCATTTCAGGAGCTTATATTCTGGGCGGGCATGAGGAACACACCATAACAAGGAAATACATAAATAAACTAGCAAGATACTTGTGGCCCATGGTGATCGCCACGCAGAAAACAAAGCAAACAGGATGATGTGATTAGGAGAAACAGAGTAGGAAACTTTAGACAGCTGTGGTCAGAGAAGTCTCTACCAAGGAAGTGATATTTGAGCCAAGACCTGAAGCTGGAAGAGGTGCCCCAGAAAAAGAAATCTTTAAGGAGCAGAAAGGAAGCCAGTGTGGTTGGAGTACACAAAGTGAGTAAAGGGAGATCAGGAGGTAAAAAGACAAATAACCTATGGCCTCATGGCTGGGGAAGAATTTGGATATTATTCCTTATAGCAAGTACTCACTATATTTTTTACTGTTTGCTTAATGAAATGACACGCAAATGTAAGTTTCTCCTATAGATTTGGTCTAGTTTGTCACAAATTCACGAAGTTCAGTAATAGGGGTCTTTTTCATTCTAAGTGGTTAGTCCTATCTTTTCAGCATTCAAAATTTGACACCAGATGATGCCACTTTAAAGCCATTCTTGCACAAGTTCTGAGGAGCTGAAGCCCACCTTGCATGGTACACTTGTACTTGGAGATGACATTGCCCCCGACCCGATGCGTATAGGTCAAAATGACGGGCCAGTGTAGCTAGACCCCAGAAGAGATTTAAAGCTTTTCCTCTTCTCTGGTCACGTGAGAAGGAATTCAGTTCAAGGGGTTCTGTGAATTTCTCATTTTTCTCTTGAATTCACCTTTTTGAGTTATTCCAAATTCTGGTGGGCTTCCTAAAAGACCATACCCGAAACTGCCATTTTAATGCCATTCTACAACAAAGTGAAAAACAACTTGGACACAAGAATCATGTTTTTTTGAAATTTTCCAGCTGCACTATTATTTGCTGTCCTTCCAAGCATGATAGAAGCAAACCACAACAAAAGCTTTTGTTAGGAGTCAATTTAATAGCTGAAAGGTTGATCTTTAAAAAAAAAAGGGCAGGAACCTTCAGAGAAGTAAGTACTGAAATTGGCATAAGAATTACACAGTGAGCTGTGAATCTGGAGAGAGTAACATCAGGCACATTGGTAGAGGGTAATACGTTTACAGGAGGAAGTGAGTCACAGAGGGAGTATGGGGGACTATGGCCCCATTTTACATGGAAATCCAGTAACTGTTTGAAAACCATACATACATATATACATCGTTCTCAACGATGTTTGTGGTGTGGTTTCAAAACGCGAATTTATAAAAATCAAATTCTTGAAAAGATTTCTATTAACCACACTATTCAAAGCTTCACTGGATATTTGATTCAGGCCCCAAACACTGCATGTTGCCAGTTTTTCTCAGCGTAAACTCTAGCATGCCCCTGTGCCAAGCTGATTTTAACAACCTCTACCTTTCTAAGCAGCCCTTTCATGTAGATTTACTTGAAAATGGCATCTCAGCCTCTTGTCACCTCATGTTCTCTTCCAGAGCATTCACCCAGGTCAGTTTCCTGGCAGGTCCTCAACAAGCAGTTGGGGGTTCTTCGTAGACTGAGCTTGGAGTAATTATGCTCTGTAATTGTGGAGTCAGGGCCTGTCTCCCAGTTAAGATTAGAAATGCCAACTCATTTCCTGTTTCCAAATCCAAAGGAAAGATACTGACGTGTGATACTGATTCTCCTACATTTCAATTATTGTGGGGCACCCTGGAGCTGCCTTTGAAGGGTTCTCTTTATAGTACCTGGATGCCCAGCATAGTGCACGATCCTGGACCAACAGCAGAGAACACAGAAAATGATTCCAGCTACCACAGTTGATAACTCTTCAGGTCATTTCGCCTAGATCCTGGCAACCTGGGTCATATGGAATTGAGAATCTCATCTGGAGATGGACTTATTATTGGGTGCTTTGTAGAAACAGGAGAGCATCTGCAGAAAAGGGAGCTGAGAGGCATTTGGCACATGTTAAAGGGTAAAGCACCTTCTTCTTAATTGTACAGATCCTTTTATTTTACAGCACATTAAACTTTAAAAGGATAGGTAGCAAAGTTGAGCATCTGGTTTTTTTCTCATATAAATTCAACTCCTAATAAATACTAAGCAGAGTTTCCTCAGACCCAGTTGTGGGCAGATAAGCAGCTCCACACACACAGAATTAATTGCAGTGCTCTGTAAACCTCCCTCGACTGTCTTTTTAATTTCTCTGCCAGTGAAACCAGCTTTTGTCAATTGTGTTTTGGGAAAGATGACATCCCCCAAGAGAATCTTAGCCAAAATAAACAGGGTTAAGATGGAGAATAATACTAAAAATTATTACTATTTATTCCATACTACGGGACCTTCCACTGTAAAGCGCATTCTGCACCTAAATTAGTCACAGTAATACGATTTTCATGCTGGAAATGAACCTGTACATGTCCCCCCTGTTTCCTGACTTTGGAGGAGTAAAATATGTGTTGCTGGTTATCAGATTTTTAAATGTATTTCCCTTTCACATCCACTTGTTTCTCTTGAAAGTATCACAAAATCTATAACATAGTAGATAAGGTTACAAACTGCCTGTTACACTTTATAGTGACAGCTGTATAACTTAAAAACTGAAACGTAAAGGTGCCCCTTTGGGTCAACTTCGTACAGAAATGTGTTTGTGGTATAATTTTTTACAAAGAAGAAGATGAGACAGATTTTTGGGGTGGACACACAGGCCCTAAAATAAGGGCCTTATGAAGCTGTGCATTCACCATCCCCCAAAGAGGTACTCTGTGCCATCCAAACGATAATCACTGGGCATGATGTCAAGGGTCATCTGGCCCCTTTCTCTGCGGTCTTCTTTTGGTTGGGAAAAATCAGCATTTTAGATTCCATCAAGAGTGTTCAGTATCTTTAAGCAAATTGAATTAAACTATCAATTTAGTCAATTATGTCATTGAGAAAATGATGGGAAGAGAAAGAAGGAAGGCTAGAGATAAGAGATATAAAAGCAATTTAGGAGGAAAACGAGGAGAAAAGGGAAAGAAAAGAAAAGTAAAAGAAAGAAAAGCAAAAAAGAAAAATGAAAGAGAAGGAAATGAAAGAATCCATTTACTGTAGATTCTATGTTGGTTAAAGAAAATTCTAAGAAACATTAAAAATCCTTTAGTTATTTGCAATCACTAAGTTGATCTGTTTGTGTGCAAATCATTTATTTGCCATTGTGTAAGTAAGTTAAAACAGTAGCCCAACTTCTACTTCTTTTTTGTCATTGGCTCTTATTCTTGGCTGTATTTCACATTTCAACCTGCTCACCACATGTGTACATACTTATGCTTTCTTTGCCACTAATTGCTTCTTTTTTGACAATACCATCTATATGTGCATAGTATATGGCCGTTTTTATCACTCTAAGCCTATTAATGCCCAGACTTATGGTTCCCAGAGGAATTAAAATTAACCAGCTCTCTAAATATTGTTCATGAGTTGGAAAACTCCTGTATTTTAGAATCTCACTTCAGTTGTTTTTAATTGGTTTGCAATATTTCACCCTTCAGGGCTTGCCCTTAACTTTTCAAAGTATATATTAAAAAAAATTTATGAGAGTGATATGAAAGGCAAAACATAGGAAAAATAAACACTGCTTTTGGACAATGATAGTACTTATTCTATGATTTAAAGCCAGATTTTATAGTTTGGTAGAGACTAAACTCCTATTCATTTTCCACTAACTTCTACGATCATCAATGAGATTTTTACCTGTAAATAAGCTACCAGCCTAATGCGCTCTATCAGCAAAAAATACAGGGCTCTATATAAACCAAATTCTCTTATGGTGAATTTCTCTTTTAGAGCTAGAGATCCCTAACATATTAATTTATTTTTTGAGTTTGTCTTAAAATGTTGCTTTTTATTTCTAGAATACAGAAATAAAAATACTTAGCTTTTGAAGAATGGTCACTTTATTTGACCCATAAAACAAATCACTGACAAAATTCCCCTAAATCCCAAAGACCCATTTATTGTTAATGACAAATGCACACACGCGGGCACACACACGCACACAAATACACACACAACTCTCAAGTATATTAACAGTGTTTACTATTCCTCAAAAATAAAGTGATAGGTTCTACAGATAAATGACAACATATCTAAATTAGAACTACAGATTGCTATGTTTCTGTAACCAGGGCAGACAGAGGAAAATATTAATTTTGTTTATAGAAAGAACGAATGAATTAATTAATAATAATATGTCGCAGTCATGTAAAACAGAGATCTTTTATATCTTCATTCTTAGTTCCCCCAAATAACAAAAAATTTACTATCTCTCACTAATAAGCCCTAGCATCAAACCATTTGGCTTAAAAAATAAGTACTATCAAGAAATTTTGAGCAAGTTCATAAAGCTTGGAAATGCTGGCCCAGCCATAATATTTCAAGCAGAAACTTTTTTTCACAAATAAACTTTCTCTTAGAGTTTTGCAGTATAAGTCACCACAATGACTTGGCTTTCAATGAATATTTGTTAACTAAGCGAGTAAACGGAGAAATAAATGAATAAAGTGGAGAAGTAAAACCACATGGAGGTATCAATCGGAAGTCTATAAGAGAAGAAATCCACTACCAGACTGATTTTAAGTAAGCTTTTTCACATCTCAGATGATACGCTATGTGCATATTTCCTACACTGACAAAAACAAAAAGCTATTCAGAATTTCCCAGATTGGGTGCTCTGTGTGTATCTCAAAGAGCTATCATAGGAAAAGGGCAACCCTGATGGATGATAATCAGTGAACAAAAACACTTTTTAATTTATGTAACGGTGCTTTTCTCTGTGAATAAGTAGCATATACTTGTACAATAACAAGTGGCACGTGATCATTAATTGTGAATTCCGAGGTTAAGAACCTTTGACTTTGTGTGCATGAATATTGAGACACTTCACTGTGCTCAGACGTTCAACAAACATACCACTCGCTTTCATCTACGCTGAGTCTGTCACTTGACTTTCGACCTTTCATTTGGCACTGTCCTGTCATTTCTTTGGTTTTGCAAATTCTAGCTTCTCACTTGACCTCTCCATTGTGACCTTTCACTTGACCTGTGATCTCATAAATTCTGAAATCTCATACATGTAATTGGGGAAAAAATAAACAAAACATCTGGATGAAGCTCCTCCTGAATTAAGTCTGAGTAGATGAAACATAGAACCAAACACTTCAAGATGTCTGAAAATAACTGGATACCCATTAAGATGATATGTAAATGGTAAAAAATAACTTTTTAAAGAAATGACCAGGATACATCAAATTATTATAAAATAGTTCATAACAGTTAAGCTATAAGCAAAAGATGCAGAATTCGCTTCTATGAGAATATTCCTCTGGTCTGATCACATTAAAAAAAAAAAACTAATTAAATTACTCCACTTAAAAATGAAACACCTTTAATGTAAGTAATACTGAATTTTATCATCTTATTACTCAAACATGGGAGTCAGAATTATTCTGTAAGAGGGACCAAAAGATTTTACCTAGATAAAGATTGTGTAACTCACTATAGTATTCAATATAAAATTGGGTATAATTTAAGTGCTATCTGATCACCCTTAATCGCTCACTCTCCATAGCACTGTTTCATTATCTTTGTAGCACTGATTAACATCTGAAATAATCTTTATTGATGTGCTACCTGTCCTTCCCCACTCGAGTGCAAGCTTCATGAAGGCAAGAAATTTGCGTGTTGTGGGAACTGCTGAGTCTCCATCACCAAAAAGACCATCTGGCATTTTCTAGTTGTCGAATGAACAAAAGAATGTCTACCATAAATGCAAGTGTCCTCTCCAAACATCACTTCACATAATTGCACACCAGAGCAAAAGTCTAAAGTAAATCTTCCTAGCTAATTTTGAAGTTTTAATTACAGTTCACCCAATTTTCGAAAGTCCAATACCCTTTAAAATGTATCCTGAGGTTTTCAATATTGGCATCTTATTTTACTTTTATTACTCTTACCATTAAGATATTTTTCTCCTACAAAAACAAAGACCCCCCTCAAAAATCTCTAAAATTAATCAATGTTGATTACTATTCTCAAATGCCAGCTCTAGTACAGATTTAAGATTTAAGTCACACATCTTGCTAATTAGAAGAGTCATGTTCCTTTCATTAGATTTCTGGATTCATATAATAGAAAACTAGTGTAGATTCACAGTGATATGAAAAGAGTTATGAAACATTAGAGAATACCAAGCTTAATGTTTTGCCACCTGAAACGACCACAAAAAATTTATACTTAAGAATGTTCTAGCTAAAACTTAACAATGCACTTCAGATTACTGTGGAAAACTCAGACAGAAACCACAAAATAAACAAACAAACAAAAAAACTGGACTGGACAAAATAATTATTAAATAAAACAATTTGAAGGCAATCTCTTCCAAAAGTTAGCTAGAATATCACCTGGACTTTGTTTTAAAAGTTTGCAAAAGACATAAAACTGATCAAAAAACCAAATCTGATTGAAAGTCAACTTCCTCTTAAATAAGATCTTCCTTTCCAATTAAGGAAATTTCAGTTTGAAGATTAAGAAAGAAAAAAGTGAGTTTTCACTTTCAAAATGGTGATAGAATAACAACTATGACTATTTACATCCAGCATTTAGTCATTTAACAAAAGATTATAAACTGATGAATGCTAAAATTTAATATAATTGAGCCGTTAAAATTTTAACAGCAAATAAATACCAAGAATGTCTTATGCTTATTTAAACCTTATTTGAATATATTACATCTTCAGCATAACAGGTATGTAATAAGAATCTATAATACCAGATTAATAACATATATTTTTGTAATGTAGAGGAATTCTCACCTTTTATGGGTTCCAAAATACTGAAAGAAGTGTAAGAGATGTGAATTGCTGTTAAAGTGAAATTTAAACTAATCACAAAACCAGAATTTTCTAACTTCCTCAAGCTAAGTTGAATAAATGGTTCAAAGTTTGGCTAAAGTTTGAGTTCTTTCTTGTTTAATCCAAAGCAGTTCATTTTTCCTTAAAGGTAATCAAAATAGTCAGACATGGTACAAATAATTTTGTTGGAGGAGAATGATGTCTGTGGTTTATTTAAATAATGTAATACCAATAAGGGGAACTTTAAGGAATATTAGAGTATTTGAAATATATAGAGAAATAAAAATGGCAAAACAAAAATATAAAAGAAAATTAAGTACAGGAATAATTTTGTAGATACCACTGATATATTGGTCATACTAACAATATAACATATAAAGAATAAAATCTAAGTAATAACTGTCAAAAAGAATAGCTCCAAAAGTTAACCTGAAGGGAAAACTATTAACTATTTCGGAATATATATTAAAATATAATCAAGATTTCAAATAAGAAGTTCTGGAATTTCAGATAAAAAACTAATATGGGAACTTAAGGAGATATTCAAGTTTTTTGATGCCCTAATAAATAAATTCACAAAGTTACTATTTCTGAGTCATAGCCTACTTTAATGTATTAATGTAATCCAAGAAATGGTATTTTCCCAAATAAGTAAAGAATAGAACACCACTTACATTTTAAAAATTACAGAGAAATTATTAACCGAAACAGTTGTGGATACTATAGAAAGCAACGTGGAAATTTTGAGGAGAAAACGGACAGAGAATCTAAATCTATTGTGTTGATATAACAAAGTCCAGACTTAAAAACAAAAGCAAGGTTTGCTGGCTTTACTTCTGCTTTAGGTAGAAGCTTTTTACTACAAGAATTCAACTGCTGAAGTTCATTTCCTGTCTTTAATTCTAAACGAGCAATTTGCTGATAATTTCCTGTCTACATTTTCATAAAGTAAAAAGAACATGACTGGTTAAGCTTAATGTTTCAATAACCAAATAAACTTCAGCAAGCATAGTTTAGGAAATTAGACAACTATCTAGAAACTAGTTTTATGATTATAAAATGCCTGAAAACTGTTTATCTCCCCCAAATGTTTGAAAATATTCTGAAGGCCTTTGTGGTTGCCTCTTTGACCCCAAAACAAATAGAGCACCATTTCTTTGCCTCAGTGGGCCCAGAGCAATTAAAGTCAAAAGGGTATGAATCCCCCTGAACTCTGAGCTGTTCCAACATAGATGAGGAAGAAATTACCCCTGGCTTGGTTTTAGCCTACAGCATGCCCCCAAACCCTCCACTAGATCTTTTTGCCTAAAGTAGAAATTTGCTTAACTTGAACTTTTTATAGACTATGCCCTTGGATCCATGGTTATCAGCATTTTTGGTCAAAAGTAAACTAGTGCATCACTAAAAGGGACCCATCTGAAACCTAAGTTAAGCTATCAATTAAAGATGAAGAATCGCTCGTTACTATCGCCTTACAATGAGGCACCCTCTTTCTGGGGTTGAGAGCGCAAACATCTATTACAGCATCTGCAGAAGCGGATCTTAGGAACTGTGTACTGTTTCCAAGGCTCAGAAGAGGGCATAATCCATAAAACGGTGAAACGTGGGGACATTTGATAAAACTTCAAGAGATGCCAGTTTGTGCCACCACCCACCTCCAGGTGCCAGCCAGTGGTAGAGAAGAAGTCAAATACTAATTACAAAGGGAGATTTTATTAGATTTAAGGGGAACAGATGAGCCCCAATCCCCCTTTTTACTATCTACTGTACACTTAGCTAATGCCTTCTCCTGTGAGAAAGGCTTAAACAGTAAGCACAAATAGCACAATGAAATTGTAATACTCTCTCCGCATGGACCTGGATTATTTCAGCCACCAGCAATGTGAGCAGCTGCAGGTGTTGCACTAAATAAAGTAATATAAAGTGTCTAAATTTTAACAGTGGAAGTACTGTTTCAAGATCCTTGTCTGCTTTTTATTAATAGTCAGATTCCTTCCTATCAGCAGCCACACTACCTTTACCCTATTATTCAGCAACAATATTTTGATAGGCAAAGATCTATTAAAATCACTGTTGATATTTTGTGACCATAGTCATTTTGGAGTTGAATAAGCGTTCAATCTTCTCACAGAAGGGGAGAACGTAAACTTGTGATTCAGGAAAAGAGGAAACCAGGGGTTACAAAGGTGGAGAGGCCAAGTAGAATGAAACAGACCCCCTCCATCAAGTAAAAAACTTGGCAGGATAACTAGAAACAGACCAACCCTAAATCTTTGGGTTCATGAGCCTTTAGTAACATAATTAACTGAAATAAAACTAATATTCCAGTGTTAAGTTTCACCTTAACATACATCAGCAGTTATAAGTAATAACACCAGGTATAAAAAGTTATAATCAGAAAGTATTCATTGTGTTTATGGAATATACCTTAAGGTAAGGGGAGACACTCCTCAACGCATTCGCGTAATTTCTAAAAAGGAGAAAAATTATCTACACAGAGAGAACTGTCAAATTTCCCTTGCTTTTTCTATCAAGAAGCATTACTTTGGGGGGAAGGTGGGCTGATCACTTATTTGAAGTTTCCTACAAAAATAGAGAGCACCAGATTTCCGAAACATTTGTTCTTGAGAAAAGAACCACTAATACCTAGGAAAAAAATGTTGAACAGGAAATGTTTGACCAATGTTGCATCACAAGATATCAAAAGAATTTCACTTTGGCTACTTCAGTGAATCAAGTCAGGACATTCTTCATTTTTTCACAGTCTCGAGCTTCTACAAAATGAATTTTTAAAACAAAATTAGTGATGCTAACATTTTTCTAAAAGTTTCCAATGAGTGAAATAAAGTGAAACTCTTCTTCTAGAATGAAATGTAAAAATGTATTAGGGCTGAGAGAGTAGATAAACAACATTAGTGATCTGTGAATAGCATTCAGGAAATTCCATTTATCTGATGAGCTGTTGGCTAACCGAGCAGTGTTTCATATGTCACCAGCTAGCTAAAGCTCCCCATTGTGTGCACAGACTTCCTTTAAAGGCATTTTAACATCGTTCTGCACATTAGGAGATAGTTTCTTTAGAAGTGAATGGCAGACCCAAGGAAGGAGTCTTCTTCCTAGTTTTCTTTTTAAATTGGTGTCCGTCTGCACCTCACGGCACAGTAATTCCACAAACCCCTAACTCAGGATCCTTGTCATAGGACTGCCTGCGGCAATCAGCCCATGGTTTCTTTTTGAACAAGCTTTCTTTTAACACTTAAAGCCAGGGATGATTTAACAGAAAGTGTCTCAAGTCGGTGAGCTACAGCCCCTTTAGACTCTACCCAAACAAAGCTACTAATGTGTGGTCAGTTTCTTGGCAACTCCAGTCTCGGCTGATAACGCCCCTGCTTGCTATTCTCCAAGGAGCCGGCTGCTGGAAGACTGCTCGGAACCTCATCCCCTTGGTGCTCCTGATGCGGGCGATCCTCCGACTGCTTGGCGCCAACCACAACATGCTACCCACCGTGAGAGAGCAGGACGCGGGCTGCTCTAGTCAGGACTTATCGTCTATCATACTGATTGACGAAACCAAGAGTGAGCAGAAAAAATAAACACGAACAGAGGCTGCAGTGTATGGGCCAGTCAGCTGGGAGTTTTAGTATTTGGCCTTGGTGATCCTACTCTCATGGTAGGTTATCTTTTCCTTGTGCTATCATTTATCATAACTTTGAGGGCCAGGGAGAGAAACAAACCTACAATTTTTCTATTGGTTACATTCATTAGACTGCTTTCCTTTTCTTTTTTCTTAGCACTCCTTCCTTTGCCCCCCATAATAATCCCATCCCCTCAATAGTATTCCCCAGAGAACGGGGAAATGGAATCTCAATACAGTTCTCCCCCTTTTACTCCTTTTCCAGCATAGATCATTGCAAGTAACTAACCTTTGTTATTCCATCAAATCTAGAATGCAAACCTCCATGTTCATTTACTTAAGTCAGACCCAGTAATAAATCTGCTTCTCTAGCAGCTCAACTCAATGAAGATCCTGGATGTTGTTCAGTTATTCGGATTACTAACATCTTCTTCTTAAATAATGGCACTTGACTTTTTCAGGCACAAACCATGTTTTGTATTGGTCTTGACAGCCACTATAAAGTACTCCCCCAAGTGTCAGTAACAAAGATGATTTGTATGTGGCTTGCAATCTTCCAGTGTTCTAATAGCTTTCTCATTCCAACCCAGGAACATGGAACACAGGGCAGCTGGTTAAAGCTGATATAAGCATTTCTTCTCTCAGCAGGCTATTCTTGCATAACCATTTATTTTGCAAAGTTTTAAAGTGCCTGAAGGATTTAATTATGTACATAGACAACCCTTATAAACTCTATTCTAGGGTTTTATTGACTTTTGTGCTGGGCAGCTCTTAGGCATTTCAATTAAGTGTTTTTATAAGAAAAACTACAATATTGTAAAAAAAAAAATTCTTTATAGATACTTCCAAACATTTTTTTTTCCCCATTCTGATAGAATAAACTCTATTTAATTGACAGAAAAATTCCAGGTTAATTCAAGGTTTAGTTTTTCCACTTTGGAAGAATATAGGGTTGGAGTCCCACACAGGTTTGGGAAAATGGACCTGCCAATATCAGTGAAGGAACCAGGGCAGAGGGAGGGGGACAAGGTGATTCTGTAACATACTCTGAAGAGTCATGAGGCTACCCGATACTGGGGAGTTTACTTAAACTCATAAGGTAAAAACCAAAACGCAAAATTTTACATGTTCCACTTAACAAGTGCAGAATAATAAATTACCAAATTCATTTGGAGCACCCACCTGACAGGTCTAACCCTCAAAAGTCTCCAGGAGACCCCAAAGCCGCCTTTGTCTGCCTTCTTCAATTGCAGGGCTCAAGTATTTACAAGACTTCTGCAAACCTGCCTTCATTACGATGTGGGATATTTCAGTCCCAGCAGGTGGCCAACAGGAGACCAGACCTGCCCGTGAAATATGTGATACTTTTTCATATACTTTAACCAGAAATGTGCCCCTCTGCAACTCTCCTAACTGTTCTAATTTCCCTTTCTCCTCTTAATCTCCTCAGCAAGCCATGAGCTTGCATTAAAATCTACCTAAAACATTTCACCCACAGGCAATGTAATTCTGAAACAAGCAACCAACATTTCACAGCTCTGGAGTAATAGATTAATTTGAACCTAATGTTGCTGTCGTTTACTGCTCCAAATGTTCTGGTGTAGACATAGCCCCCAGGCATGGCGCTGTGGCATGCACAACTTTGGGAGCCGGAGCTACAGTTGGCTTCACATCTGTGCATCACATTTGCCATGTGCCTCATTATCCTGCACCCCACTGTGCCTACCTGTCCCCCTCAGCTTCTCAGCCACAGGCGATCCAATTTTTTTCCCCTCCAACTAAGAATCTTTGTTCTCCTTCTCACTTACTACATTTTTGCGAGACCTCTGCACCCAAGCCGTGGGGATTCAGTCCCTGTGAACAGCTCAGGCCCTTTAGACTCTTAATTCTCCATTAGGAAGAGGAAAATCACAGCATTAAGTTTCTGACATGCCACTGCATAAATTATGCCATTTGCAGAATCTACCAGAGTCTGTGACCAAACATGGGAGCGTGTAATAAAGCCTGGCGTTGTTGGTTTTGACTTTAACAAGTTTGGTCGGTTTCAATTATCTGTAAGCAAAAAAAGAGTAACTTCCAATTCCAGATTTAAGGGGGACCAAAAAAATATTCACAGAAAGGAAAGACTGTCACAACAGAAATTAAAACCAAGGGTCTTGAGCTATTTAAGGAGTCAGCATTTCAAAGCATATTGCCACAAATAGTTGACATATACAACGCCCACCCCCGCCCCCCAAAAAAACACAAGGCTTTAAAAATACATGTAGTAACCAGGCCAAACAGCTGCTTAAATTTTAATCCTGCTTAAACAATAAAAGAATGGTATGACTCTTTTATTGGTTTTCCATTGGAAGTGTTTGGGGCACCCATTTAACAAGAGACAGAAGAAAGTTTCAGTCCTGCCAAAATTATTTAAAATATGCAAAACTTAAATAATATCTGTCGTTATTATTTTAAAGTGTAGGTGTTATCAATAATAATAGCATCAATAATGAAATATGTAAAAAGCAACAGAATACTGGTGTTTAGATATAGATAAACCACCATCCTTGCCACAAGATAGAAGAAAAAATTCAAACCAGAGGAGTTAGCCTCAAAAACACCAAAGCTATGAATAAAGAAATTTTAAAACTTATCTATATATTACACATGACAAGCTGGATTTAGACAGTAGTCAGCACGTACGAAAGGTGGCCTAGAGCTCTTCGGTTATTTACTTGTGTGACAGGAAAATAACTTACTGTGGGAGATAGGAAATTAGTTAGTTTTAAATGATTATTTTCATAAAACTAATACTTTAAAAGGTAAGTCAGATTCAAACAATACCTACAACCGATCACTCAGATTTTTAATCCCTCAGAGGAGAACAAAATTGAGGTCTGGGAAGAGAATTTTTTAAATGCCTTCCCCAGGTAGAAATATGCTTTGCTCTAGAAATTGTGTTGGATTTCCACACCTCCCCACATAATCCTCAAAATCTACACAGTACAGAGCATTGAGTCTTGTACATTTCATTATATGCTTGAATTAATTTATCCTATATGGAATTTGTTACCTTTACAATAAAAAAGTCGCTATTCATTATTGAGAGTGGACAGATGGAACATGTTCAGCTTAAGACATCCATAAGAAGAGAGGGAAAAACTTATAATCCATGAGGCACAGCTTTCGCCATCTGGTAGTTCCCCACTTGTCTGCCAAGACTTTTTCCCCAAATAAAAGTGAACGTTTCTCTTTGGAGTTAATTGAACATTCTTAGATACTGACCCCTAGCCTGATTTATTGATAATAAGCAACCATACAATTAAAATATTTTCCAAAAATAATCCATATTGTAGGGGAAAGTTTTGAGCCTAACTGAAAAAAAAAATTAAAACTACTCTTTCTCTAAAAGCATTATCAGATGAACAAAACAGTTTTTTGCTTTGATAAATAATGAAGGCCATTGAACAAGTTATTTCATCCCCTAGAAAAACACACTGTAAGCTACATAGATACAAAATGGTGCGAAAGAGAGGCTGGCAGTCTCAGGCTCGGACTATGTTTACACAACATTCCCAAGCCCTTTATCTGGCAGATGACGCCTGATGTGGAAGGCAAGAGGCTCCATGGACAGGTACATCCCAAGCCACAGCTGTTACAGCATCCCTTTACTAGAATGCAGCACACAAGCCTACCACCCTTAGAAATATGTTAAATGCTATCACATACTATAAAACGTAAGTAAATCATCCCATCTATTAACTAAAACAGTGCATATACACTTTTCAAGTGTTTACCTCTCCTCCTATGTGTCTGCTTCCTATTGCTGTTGTTCTTTGCAGTAAGCTCTCTCGTCATAGGAAAGACATAGGGCCAGTTCTTTGTTTATTAGTGCTCTAGCTCCAGATCCTATGAATAACATTAGGAAACATATACCCATTTCTCTGGCAATTGTCTAGCATTTAAAAAGATCCTTGTATGGAAGAAAAGCTAACTACCTGATTTTTGTATTCCAGGATTAACAAAGGACTTTACTATAACAATGTAACAGCATATAATGAAATGTACAAGACTCATTGTTACAATGTAACAATGTTACATTGTGACATTGTATATCCTTAAAAGAATTTCTAAAATTTATTAGCAATTTAGACAATACACATTTATTAAACACTTACTATGTGCTTAGCTCACAGCCCCCAAAATGTGGACTAAAATGTGATGGATATGCTATAGTACTTTTGACACTGAGATATTAAAAAAAAAAAAAAACCTTACTGGCATATATATAAACTGAATTTTGGGACACCAAGGCTGACTACACAAAATATATTTTTCTCTAAATTGCTGTTAAAAATGTGATGGAATAAAATTAAACCAAAGCTTGAATCAATATGATACCAGCTAGGTGATTTTCACCAGTTGCTCTACTGAGCTGCTCAATTTCCTCATCTTTAAAATGAGAATTATTATAATCATACCTACATCATAGAATCATTATGAAGATTATTAAGATAATACGTGTAAGAGCTTAGGATAATACCTGACGCAGCATAAAAATAATATATTAGCTATTATTATTTTTATTAAGTTTGCTTTCAGAATTTTTAACAAATTTTAAACCATTTAACATCATTGGAATCATATTAAAATTATTTGTGAAAACTACTCCAAACCAATTAATCCAAATCTATGAGGGTAAATATAATGTGTAGCTAGAATTGAGACCCTCTGGTGAAAATGTTAAAATTCTACAGATTGGCAACCCCCAAATGATTTGCTTTGGTTACTTCCTTGTGTTCTCCTGGAGCAAAGCCTAGCTCAGTGATTTGCATATAGTAGATGTGCAATTATCAAATAAAATAGAAAACTGCTAAATCTATCTCTCAGTTTGCATTGCATGAATTCTTGGTCTTAGAGTTGTTTCTACACATGGTAAAACATGTTCAAGAATGCATTCCTAAGCATTATTCAGGGAATACCCTTTTGCCTCATATTTATTTGACCTCTCTCCATTCATCTCTTCCTTCAGTACCATTATGGGCTGAATTACATCCTCCCAAAATTCATATATTGAAGCCCTAACCCCAACCCAATACCTCAGAATGTGGCTGCTGTATTTGGAGATAGGGTCTATAAAAGTGGTTAAGCTAAAATGACTCATTAAGGTGGGCCCTAAACCAATCTGACTGGTGTCCTCAGGAGAAGAGAAAATTTGGATGCACAAAGAGGGACCAGAGATACACACACACAGAGGAAAGGTCATGTGAGTACACAGAGAGAAGGTGGCCATCCACAAGCCGAGCAGAAAGGCCTTGCCGTCTGTGGCATTTTGTGATGGTAACCTTAGAAAACTACTTCAACTCCATTCATCTTCCCATTCATTGACTCATCCATGGGTAGGGTTCCAGGATCCCCCTCTCTCACAAAGGTTCTATCGCCCAACGTATTCTACAATGTATCGTATTTATTTACATGTCTGAAAGCCCACAAAACTGAGACTTCTTAAATTAGAGACTATCTAATTTAACCTTGTCTACCTAACATCTACCCATGTACCTGGCATAATTGCTGAATGAATGAGTGAATGAATGAATGAACAAACACCAAATTGACTCCCAAGTCAAATAAATGAAAACTGAGTGCTTATAAAAAATGGAAGAGAAACCCCCATAACAGAACCTTTTCTGACTGTTTCAAAACCCTACACCTGATATGTAGTGCCACCTACTAGCGCCACTGATAAGCAAAGCACACGGACATAAATATCCAAAGAAAAAGACAGAACAACACACAGTTCTATGATCTCTGGACTACTATGCACAATTCGATCAAAAAAACCTACAAATATTCCTTGCTTAAGATCTGCAAATCTTCCCTGGCTCCTTGCCCGAGGCAGAGGTATGTTCACTCTAATTCAAGCCAATCTGTATCCTTTCTACTTTAAGGGCTGTAAAAGTGTTGCTGAGATTTGAAAATCTGGCCTGATATGGCAACGAGCTTTTAAAAACTTTGATCCTTAAGAATCTATTTTTAAATAAAGTTATGTGGTAATAAAATGTGAAAGTCTGGATTGCATCGATAGAGAATTATGGAATTGTTGATAAGTAATAACGTTTTGGGTACAATGACTTTAAACATAGTTTAAAGCCAAACAGAGTCCTAGGATACCACCCCTGTAATATGGGCATTTTCTATCACTCATTCATAGCGCAAAAAGCCAGAAGGTGGCCCTCAGGGATTACACACAGTGTAATGACACAACAGGGAATGAAGGTGAACCAAGCAATTTAAGTTTCAGTCTCTCCCCTTCTATAATTGACTGGAACTGAGGTTACAGAGCCTCCTTCAAAATTTGTTTTAAAAATACAATAAAACAGTGTGAGCGGACATCTTATTTTTATTGGTACTTACACTCTGCATATGATTAAACACAAACTTGCAAAGAATTAACCACTCCACCAACCCATTGCATCTGTTATCAAACTTGCAGGAGCCAGGAATGTTTTGAAGGGAAATGGGGGCGGGTGACCTGAAGCCCACTCCCTTGGGTCAGTGCATGCTGGGAGGGGAAATGAGCTACAGAGCAGACAATTTTCAGCTTCAGTGGTTTTACTTTCTTTACCAGGCCTCACGAAAACACACTGACAAAACAAAGGACACAAAATTAATGACCCATACATTCTGTCAATTGACTCTTAGTAGCAGTGGCCAGTTCACCTTAATTTTTTTGTTCACATTGAACATGTAGCCCAAGGCATTGGTTAAGGTTCACTTAAGAATTCTTCAAAGGCATCACTTGGTTTTCATTAATTTGTTAACTGTAACTTCTCCTTTCTGCTGAGGAACCCACAAACCAAGTGAAGGCCTTTATGCAAAAATGAAAGAACAAAAGGTAAATGTTTGACCAAGCAGCCCTTCTTTTGCCTCCAGAGCAATCATTTCTGCTTCATGAATATTAGAGTAAATGATATCCATCGGATTTTTCTAGAACTTAAACTATATTTTAACCTTCTGATTTTCTCAGAAATCCAAGTGTCATCAGCTATTGTAGAGGGATAAGTAACACTGTAGCTTGTTATTTCTGTGAGTAATTATCTCCCAAAGACTGTGGTCTTTAACCAATAATTGTTTATGAAATCTAATTTAAGCATACATAAAATATGGTCAATATCTGGCCTTGGGACTTCCCTGGTGGTGCAGTGGTTAAGAATCTGCCTGCCAATGCAGGGGACACAGGTTCGAGTCCTGGTCCGGGAAGATCCCACATGCCGCGGAGCAACTAAGCCCGTGTGCCACAACTACTGAGCCTGTGCTCTAGAGCCCATGTGCCACAACTACTGCAGCCCTCACGCCTACAGCCCAGGCTCCGCAACAAGAGAAGCCACCACAACGAGAAGCCCGCGCACCATAACAAAGAGTAGCCCCCGCTCGCTGCAACTAGGGAAAGCCTGTGGGCAGTGACGAAGACCCAACGCAGCCAAAAATAAATAAATAATTGATTAAATAATTTAATTAATTAATTAAAAAATATATTTGGCCTTAGATAAAATTTAAGAATCGACAAAAAAGCAATAAGAATTCAAAAAGATGTATAATGGAACTTAGTACTTCCGTAGCTGTATAAAACTTATACCACCTTTATGATGATGGTAACACTTTGCATTGAAATTTTCTTTCACTTACTGGCCCACAATGGACAGTTTGATATTACAGTAAATTTTTCTATTTGGTCAAAAGTTACAAGAAGGCTCATGTCTATGAACATCTTTCTTTGTAAAATTGCTAAGAAGTTGAACAGTTTTCCAAGGACACATAAATAATGAATACTGAGGCACCAATGGCAGGGTCTGAGTTTTCTTTATCAATTTGAAACCAGAATATAGGGTGAGGCAACAGTTGCTTTCAAGCCTCGCAGGAAGTTGGTAGTTTCAACATTTCTCTTTGTTAAAAAACAGTATCAAGACAGTTCTAAGTGTGACGGAGTCTACCATGAGGCCATTTGGTAGATTTTAGCAAAGGAAATGGATCCCATGAAGCAAATGTACCATTCCTTTCTAAAAGCTTCTCAGACAGTTATAAAATATGATAGCAATGCTTGGTTGGTACAACTTCACATTAGTTGCATCTGTCAGCATTTCCATTACAAACCCTTGATTTTCAAGGTTTTATAATTCAGCTGTGAAAAGTTGCTTTAGAAAGAAAGTTGGCAAGGCAGTCTCAGCCAGGGAGTTTATCAAATCGAACAAATCTTTGTTTAGCTATCTCTCAGTTCTGTGAGCCAAGGTCTACTCCCAGTTAGACATGCCAAACTTCCAGTGACTTCAATGCCAGAGAAAGGTTTTTTCTCTCTCTTTAAATTCACTTCACAAGAGCTTCTCTCATTCTTGCTTCAGAAGCCGCCAGGATCCAGCTCATATCCTGTGTAACCCAGTGGGAGAGGAGCCACATCATATGTAACCCTGTAGGACATATGAATCGAGTCTTGGCCAAGTGTCTCCGGCATGAAATGTGGTCAGCACTACAGAGAGATGTGGAACTTTTGAATATGTGTGCAATTAAAATGTAGGCACATCATACTACTGCTTGCATAGTGAAGTGGTACTAATTTATTAAAAGCCTTGTTGACTGTGGGAGCATGTGTGTGTTTCAGGGGAGTTCTAATTACTTAGCATATGAATTTATTGCTACACTGTCTTTGAAGAAGCAGAGGAAAAAAGACAATCCAAACCACGTATATCATGTATAGCATACCTGTTGTATAGTCTTCGATATACATTTATTTAATTGAGATTTTGATGTCGGAATTTATTATAAACTTGTTCTTGCTCAGAAGTGGGTGTAGATCAGTTTTAATCAAATATAAAATTACACTATTTATAAACTTATAAGAAACTTAGAAGAGATAGCTCTGGACAGAATAGTGTAATAGTTCATTTTTAAGATTGTATCAAAATATTTTGTAAGATATTTATCCTTATATGCAATCAATTTCATCTAGTTTTTTATTTAGATAGATATACTAGTCTAGATATCTTTGACACGTAAGAATACAAATCAGACAAAAATTCTTCACAAAATCAATTTTAAGTTTGAGAGGGGAGAGAAGACATACGTGGAGATTACCATGATAAATGCTCTAAATGCTAGGCATCAGAAGAGAGCAGAAAAGATGTTTCAGTAGATCAGAAAGTGGAGATTTATGGGATATGCCCAAGGGCGTATTACTATTAATAACTCTGTACTACAGTATAGTAAAATATTTAAATATAGTAACATTCAAATATTTAAATTTGATATACAAATATACAAATATTTAAATATAGTAACATTCAGATATTTAAATTTGATATATATTTGTAAAGTTTAACCTTTACAACTATCATGTATAGTTTTATAAATACTTAATTTGTATATTTAAATATAACATCCATTGAATTAATAATAGTCATGTCTCAGACTAATTCCTTCCTTATTAACAGTTTACACTTAGAAGTATCGTCACAACAAATCTGTTAACAACGTTTGAGGCTGTGAATTTACACCTTCTAGGTAGCTGGCCTACAGAGGCACTAAACGACACCACATGGCAAATTCAGGTGTCATCAACAGTTTTATAAAGGCCTGGCCTCGTCAGAAGGCTTTTGTAGATGGCAGGCTAGCAGATGGCTAAAGCCAGGTATGGTTTGGGTTTGTTCAATGTCTTAATCTATTTTCAAACTCTGGATTTGGCAAAACCAAAACCACATTTTGCCAAGTACTTTCTCCCTTAATTTTTAAGCCCATGTGCATTTTCAGTGAAATTTAATCCATATGTTTCTTATTTTTTTACACTTAACTCATCAAATACTTTTCTCTAAGAGCCATTTGACATTCAAAAGCCTTGTGAGTCTTTTTTAAAACTAGAAGTTTTTCAGCTTTTTTTTAAACTAAAGGTTTTTAGCATTTCCCCCCCTCAAAACAGGAAGTCGCAATCTGCCAAGTGTAAATGAATGTGAACATGAACACAATATGTTAATCCAATGCCAAGAGGCTTGAATTTGGTGGGAAACTTCAACTTCACAAAAGTGCCCACGATTTTTTAAAAAATATTCCTTTGTGAATCTGTCTGAACCTAGACAATGACTGACAGAATTTGAATTTTAAAAAACGAACTTTACCAAAGCTGACGAATGAGAGGGGCAAGAAACATCTCTTCAGCATTTCACAAAAGGAATTCTCATCATCCATTTGTAAAATGAGCAACTGCTGTTTCTTTCTTTCCTTAGCTATTATATTTCATTTTCTAAAAATTATTTGGAATATACACCAGTAAGAAATAAATTAATTATCAGGACCTTAAAGTTATATATTTTCATGATAGAAAGACATAGATTTATGTATTATATATTTATTCAGAAACTTTATTGCTTATGGAATACATCAGTGTATACTTCATATTCTTTTTTGAATTTATATATTTGCAGAACATTTTTCCCAGAAAAAAAAAAGCAGTGATAATTTTTAGAATGGCTTAATACAACTTAATGCCAACATATAAATTCAATATAAACGTATTTAGAAAAGCAACCCTAACAAAGAAGCAAACAGACAGCCTACCCTCATCCTATTTTATACTTTGTAGCCCAGCCATATTTTACACAGCTAGGCTCATGGCAGGCACCCAATACATTCTTATCAGATTAAGTTGAATTGAATCCGATAGCATAAGTGATGAGTTATATTGTGATGATCCAAAGAATAATGACACTGTAATTCCTCTAATATATTTAATAATTTCTTGTCAAAATCATATATATAAGTTATTCCTCATAACTATTGTGTGATGCCATTTTTTTATCAATTCAAATTCTCTCTTCTGAGTTCCCATGGCCATTAAGTTACAACTATGTTATAGCACTAAGTTTCAGGAAGGAGAAAGTGAAAATCTCGGAGTGAACATCTGAAATCAACCAGAAGCTGTCATTGGGAAGCAAAAGAAAGGCTGAGGTCTATGGGTGTGATGAGTCATCTAGCATATCCCAAATACCTTTCCAGGAAGGCAATCCCTTCATCAACCCATCATCAAAGGACTCGGCCTCTAAACCCAGGAACCAACTTTCAGCTTTTACTCTGGCCCAAAAGTCATTTTTCTCATTTTCCTTATGACACTCAATAGATATCTCAATAGATATCTTTTTTCCTTTTCCATACCTTATATGAGAGTTTGTCTGAAAGTAATATTACCATGTTTGTCAAGAACACGAAAACTCAGGAAAGTATTATTCAACTTGGTTTCTTTTTTGTTTCTGAGACAATGTGCTGTTAGAGTGGTGAGGTCACTGTCTGAGATTCTCAAGCCAAGAGATGTTCCAAGAGTCTCTCCTAACCCAATTCAGCAGACACTTATTTGTTCATTCACCAAATGCTGACAAACACCTACTTTGTTCTGGACACTCTTCATGACCAAAGTTCTTGCCCTCTTTAAGTTTATTCTAATAGTGACTCCACCACTTTAATAGCACATTACCTCAGAAACAAAATGATTTTTGTGCATTTCATTTTATTTTTAATATTAAGAAATCACATTGAATGTTACTTTCCCAAATTTTCATGTTCTTGACAAACATGATAATATTACTTTCAGATAAATCCTCACATAAGGTATGAAAAAGGAAAAAAGATATCTATTGAGATATCTATTGAGTATCATAAGGAAAATGAGGAAAGAAAAAAAAAAGCTTTTGGAAAACATTCCAGAAGACTTAGAATGTTCCAGAGCAATGAAAAAAGTTGTAAGTGGACAGAGAAGGCTGATAAATGATGCAAACAGGAGAGCAGAATGAGAGCTCTAGGTGTAGTCTTGAACTTCACCTAGTCCAGCAATGGCAAAACCAGGACCCACGAGTGTCCTTCTCTCCTCACAATGCGTGGCTAGCTTTGCTGTTAGCAGACCATGGAGCCAGATCACAGCTTCTGAAACTGTCCAAAGGATCAGAGATCTACCAAAGCAAAGGATGCATGAGAGTTGAAACCTATTTGACTTCCCTGATAATCCAACTCCTTCATGTTTAGATAATTTGCCCATGGTCACACAGCTACTAATTCTTCACATTGCTTGCAATGGTTTTCATAATTGACAGAGAAGCAAACAGCTTAAGTGGAGGAGAAAGGAAAGCTGATATCCACCAAGTGCCCAGGATACAAAACCAACACAATATCTCACTTAACACACCAATCCTGTGAACTAAGTAGTATCCCTTTTATACATTAGAAGCCCATGCAATCCTTCCTAGTCAGATACCATACCTAAACTGCCAAAACGAACGAACAAACTTGCAGAATCTGGTTTTTCTCTGTGCTTGTATTGCCTCTTTTGGACACTAGGTATAGGGACCCTCTCACGGGGGGAACGTAGGTAGTTGTAGATTATTAAACAAAACAAAATGGTGTAGCTCAGGGGAAGCCTAGATGATCAGCCTCTTTATTTTTCTATTTCCTCTTGAGGTAAATAGGCTAGAAGATGTGAAACAGTTTGATCTCCTTGGAAGTAAGATGTTAGTTTAGAAGCTCAAAATAATCTAGTCCTAATTTGCTATGGCGGCACAGACTTTATTGGTCAAATTAATTACAATTGTCTAGTGTTTGCATCAAAATCTTGTGTTGTTATGACAACCATTTTCAAGCCCTGACTTCTGTATTGTGGCTTAAACGTGATAAATTCCCACTTTCAGAAGACATCCAGCTGGTAAGCTTACTTCAACTGCCAAGATGATGTCCCACAATTTCCACATCTGCTTCAACTCCTCTGTCACAGCCTCATTACTAATTTTTTTCTCCATTTTTTAAGAATTGGGATAATTTTGTTTCCCTGGAGCAGGCTGTAAGTGCACACCCAAGTCAGACATTTATTTATGAGTGGCTTCAATTTACGGACGAGATGTGTTTGTATCTTACGTTCCGCATAAGTCCTCTCCTGACTTTCTCAATAATTTGACTTTATGACACAATTTAGGTGATCTCGAACAAAAAGAAAACCCAAAGATATTTAACCCATTTTAAATATTCATTCTCTAGTTTTTCTAGAATTCTGTCAGAAAACTCTTCAAAAATACTTAGCCTCATCTAGTTTCAAATCAAACCAATATAAATAATGGGTAGAATTACTAACCTGCAGGGAATGTCATCCTAAATTTCCTGGCGCTGACTATGTAACCATAAGCATGACTGGTGTATTTACTGGAGGCAGTATATACTGTATAATGTTCCCTGAAAACTCATGTAACTAATGCAATATGATAACCACTAGGGTGCTACTGTGACGTAAAGGACATAGTACAATCTTATCCAATTCAAACAAGAAAAAAAATAGTTGACTTTAATGGTCCTGCCCTCCAAACAAATACATTGCCTGTTCTACTGAACTTAAAATTCCAGGTTATATATAAGTTGTCCTGAAATAAAAGTAATTCAGTGGCATACACATTCCAGCACCAACATATGATTTTACTCTTTGATCAAATATTTCTAACAGTGATTTTAAGGAATCAAGTGCTATACAGGACATGACATTTACTGAGAGAATGTAAGAGGAAAATAAATGGATTCAATAGCACAGATTTCAAGTTGGCAGAAGATGGAACTAGTCTAAGAGGAGACATGTTTCCACTCGGGGAGTTGTTGGATGTTGACATCAAAGTGTTTTAAGCTGGATCCAGCAGATATGCTCAGGCATCAGCAGAAGGAAATTCAGAAAGGTAAGCTCTGAACCACAGGACAGGAAAGATGGAAGAGAGTGTCGAGGCTCCCTGCTCTTACCTTCTCATACCCTCATTTCCAGGATCTTACAGATGTGGAAACGGAGCTGTAATTTCCAAGGGTCCCAGTCCCATCAGAGCAGGCTTACAGCCATCTAACTTCCAAGATGCCAAGATGTTGATTCTCCTGAAATAAGTCCTAGGGCAGGAAGAGCTGGAGCTGGGCAGAGACTGCTTCATGGCAGCCTTCCAGGGAGACGGCCAGCACGGTGATAATGGATGTAAGACGAGTGACTCATAAGATGTTAGAGCTTGTTTTTAAAAAAATGAATTAAAATGATATCCATGATGAAAGAAAGAGAGAAAGAAAGAAAGAAAGAGGGAGGGAGGGAGGGAGGAAGGAAAAAGGGAAAGGAAAGGAAAGGAAAAAGAACAGAACAAAGCTAGAGAGGTATAAATAGCCTGGTGTAAATGTACCTGGCCTTCAGCTAAGGCTACAATATACATTATAAACACCAAACACTGTCAAGAGCATTTTAAGAAATTGGTCATCCCTTTCCACCACTTTGTGAGTAATACTTGGGAATGGATAAAAAAATAATAATGGCCTCCAGGGAATGTTTAAGAATGAGGTAATTTACATGCTTCATCCAGAAAACATTAAGTGTATCCTTCTCCTCTGCCAGGATAATTTTGAATTTCTGGCATCAAAGCTGAAATTTTCTACCAAAGTTGATCAATCTCCTGTTACCACTCTGTATTTGTGTTGGAGTAACAGTTTATTCTATGCAGTGTTAGACTGAGGCTAGTCAGCTATATTTAATCTTAAGGTTTTTATTCAGGGCCTCATTGAAGAAAAATCCCCAAACTTCGTGTAGACCAATTTTTGCGCAATTTTTCGATACTAATTCTTCCGATTTGGGGACCATGGCAACTCCGCCAAGAAGGGTGAAAATGATTACTTCTCTAAAGAAAGACCTTGGCTTATTCTCTTCTCCCTTCCCTTTTTTCCTTCTATCACATAATATTTTGGCTTTTTCTCCACCATCAGGTAAGACCAGTGAACTGTGGAACAGCTGCCTGAATTATGTGGATAATTGCTTCTACTTTCTTTAGAGATGTCAAATATATATTGTATTTTGATACATGCCTATCTTGATATCTTATTTCACAAGAAGGCAACTACCATGTGCAAACAGAGGTAATGAATGCATTAAAAGAAAAAGTAGATTTTAGAAACTCATGACAAATACATTGGGGTAGAATCATAGAAAGATCGTAAAAACCGGAGTGTAGTGGTAGGAGGTAGTTTAGAGTTCATTTACTCACGATCACCTTTTTCTCACAGCTTTGAAATTGAAGCCCAGGGAAGTAAGGCAACTTGCCTAAGCCATAGATTAGTTCCAGTTGCTCATTTAAAAAAGATAAATCCATTGGTATCTCCATTGTTGTTCTCCTGAACTCTGCTGAGTTGATTGCCATATTAAACCAAGGATTAACCTCTCCTGCTCCAACCCCTTCACCAAATCCTTCTTGGCTCCTTTCTCTGACCTTTGTGCTTCTGAGTTTGTTGCTGTAGTTATTGCTTTTGGGGTTTTTTTTGTTTTCCTTTTGTCACTGTTGTTTTGGTTACATTGTACTAGCTCACCTTTTAGATGACACTTACTTCAGGGATTTTGTCTAGCAGCTCTGAGTATACCCATACCAATTTTCTGTTAATGGGGAGTGATCAATATGACTATGTCATTCATTCAAAGTCACAAAATGAAAATTTTACACAAAGAATTTAAGCACCTCCACTGCCCTAAAGAATTCTAAAACCTATCAAGTCACATGGAGGTATTTAAGATTAATAATATCAACTATTATCTGTTTTCAGTTAAAAAGTGCCTTCATAATGTACCCACATGTTTAATCTCATTTAACACTTTAAAAAAAAACCAATAAAGTGACCATTTTAGCACTCCCATTTTATAGCTAAGACTGAGGCCACACACTGGACACTGACAATGTGGTATCTGGGGTTTGGAATCCCAAATCTCAGTCACTGTCTACTTTAGCATTAATGAATAAAATTCTTCAAGTTGAAATACTGAGCGACTATGGCCAACACTTCGTCTATCAAGGTCTGTCCTAATGAGTTGTGTCATATTTACCAGGTCAAGGGAGCCAAGACAGAAGCCAAGACAATAGGGCAAAGTGTCCTACATATTTTTTATTTTTGTTTTCTTAACTGCTGGCTACTTTCTCTTGGAGAAACCATCTGGGCTGCCCTAATAGCTACCACTTTGCAACTCTCCATGCAACTCTCCAATCTTTTTTTCCCACATACCTTAAGGTAGTGACTGAAAACTTATCCAATATGTCTGGCTTAAAGATCAGTCCTGAGAACGTCATTTAATATTATGATTAGGTTTTTTGGTTCTGTTGTGATCATGCTTTTTCTTCTTTTCCTCAAAGTGTCTTCTGTTTTTCAGTGTAAGGCCTACTTGAGTCCAGGGAATATTGACCAAAAGCATTCAACAAAGAATATATTCACTAAAAGCAGAGGAGTGTACTGAGGTAAGTGCCCCGTCTCGGGAGCTTGATTTTGTGGATTCAAATCTCAACGTCACAGCTCACTAGTTGTGTGACCTTGATCAAGGTATTTCATCTATTTGTGCCTCAGTGTCCTCCCCTGTAAAATGGGTTCTTAGGAGAGTTTAATGAGTAAATGTTTATAAAGTGCTTAGAATAGTGACTGACACAAAGTATTTACATGTTACCTATTATGATGAAAGCATGGAGAAAGTGGAGAAAATGGTCATTAATCTCTAATTTTTTATCAGTTGATATTAATAGCTTCGTGTCCCTTTATTTTTTGATAATGCTGGATTCCCTGACATTTGTTCCACTAAATGTTTCATTTACATTGGTTCCAAAATTGGCTAAATTTATCACATTGTGAAGTTTGCCTTTTAAAAAGCATATATCCAGTGACCAGAGTTCTAAAGAGCTCACATTGAAACTAACAAATAAAACTCATCTGTTGTGATATGTTCATTTTCATTAAAAAGACATCAGTCTGCTCTGCGCTTCCATTAGAAATAGAACTTAATCTCTGACAGGCGTTTCTCATTTTCCAGTTATTCTCTAGGGAGTATACATTGGCATGCTGGCAATGATTTTTTTTTGGCTCTGTACTGTGGTTGCAAATGGTGTCATTGTTCTTGGTTAAATCTGCGAAAAGTCAGCCTACCCTTCTCATTTTTTTGGCTTCACGCTAAAGTAGCCTTCATGGCAAAGAACTCTATGAGTTTATCACTCTTTATTCACTGCCCATATTCCAACATGATCAAAGCCTGCTAAAATAGCTATACACTGAGCTTTATTTTTCCCTCTTTTTCAGTTTCTACATTTGTCAAGGATGATAATATATGTTGAAACAAAATCTAGATTTTTCTATTTGTTGGTCAATACAGGAGTTTCTGAGAGAAACAAGACAGGATAAATAGTTATTCTTAAATTTCCTTGCAGGCGGAGAAACAGGTTTGGTTGTCACTTGTTAATGCATTTTGTCACTGAATATTTTAAACTATTTAGTCATACTTAGGACAGATGTTCAACAAATCATTAATGAAAAGATGGCCCTTAATGTGTGTCAGAATTCAGTGTATAGATTAGCGGTTGGTTCCAAGGATATGATTCCAAGGATATGAGAAAGAAACAATGAAAAGCATTCCATGATCATAGACTACTTTTTCCTTAAGTAGTTTGTTCATTCTCTTTGGAATCCTACTTGCATAATAAATTTTCCTCTCAAGTTGTTTCTTTATAAACAGAGTAAACATTAACAGCCTCTGTCTGAAATAGTAGATCCTAAATAAAAGTTAAATTAATATAATTTTACATTGTTATAAGAGCCAAAGTGATATTCTAGAAGACAAAAAATTTATTTTACTAAAAGATCTAAACTATATTTCTTTGGCTTTTATTCAATATCAGATTTTACGTGCATGGAGAGCACCATGTTTATTGACTAATTGTGCAGTGTGTCAAATTACTGATGTAAGACATTCAAAGTTCTGTGTAGATTAGCCACAGTCAGCTTCTCCTTTTTTTGCAGAAAAAGGAAATAGACACACAGGGCTGAGTCCTTTGCAAGTTCCATTATTTGCTCATCAAATAATTATGGAATGTCTAGATTGGGCCAGGCCCTGATCCAGGTGCTTGGAAAAGTTGGTGGATAGATCAGAAGAAAGACATGCTGCTCTATAGGAGCTTCCACTGTAACTTCTAATAGCAACATGCTCAATTTTAAAAATAATAAGTCTTTGCCACTCCTGGCCGAAGACTGCTGTTGACCAAAGGCACATTATTGATAACAATATGCCTTTATTTCACAGCATACTGGCACATACTTTGGTATTTGACTATCACAACAGGAGAATAGGCCTTTGTGCCTAAAGTGCCCTTCTTGACCAAACTCCTACTCAAATGAAAAAGCTCAGCTCAAATGCTTCCTCCAGGAAGCCTTCTGACTCATTATGGAAATCAATTTTAGGTTACACAACATGTTTCTCAGATATCAAGGAAATGATGTCTCCAATTCTCATATCACATCAATTCCTTATTTAATCCCCTCGTTTCCCAGCTTTTCTTTCACTGAGCTAGAGCCATGTGACTGAATATGACAAATGGGAGGTAAACAAAGGTGATGAGTCACTTGAGTCTAGGCACTTTAGAGTTGGTGATTCTTCTCCATTGCTCTCTTCCTCTCCCAGGGTAATTAACAAGACTTGTGTTGCAATGGTAGCATCACAGAGAAACCTGAGTCCTCAAGCTCATTTCTGGAGAAACCTCCACCAACCAGCACTGAACACTGATGGAGTGAGAGATCTACTGTTGCTGTGCTAAGCCATGAGATTGGGGGATTTGTCTGTTGAGGCAACTGACATTAATGACTGTGACTAATACAGTGATAGAAAGAATGAACTTGTTTTGTTTTTGCCCAAAGAGGCACATCTCCTACATAGGAGACAAGGAGTGATGTTTAAGATGCACCAGGCTGCTACTACCTCTACAGGGGCTGGAGCAGGGCTGGGGATGGGCACTCCTTTCCCCAGTTTGGCTGCTTCTTTCCCAAACACTTTCTCCTGTCTTTTCTCTTGATCCAAAACAGGAAAACTCATAAATCACCCTTTAACAATGAGCTGAGTATACATTAGCTATTTGTTACTTTTTCTTCAAGATAAAAGGTATTTAAGTCCTGTCACTGAAAATTGAAGGAGCAGGAGGTCCGTGTGTAAATCTCTCTTTAGATCATATACAGAGCACTTCACACACACACACACACACACACACACACACACACATACACACAGAGTCTACTTTTAAACATTCTTTTACTCAAAAATAGGATGGTTGAAAGAAAGGAGAAAGTTAATTCTAGATTCCAATTAATTTCACTGCTGAAATATTAAAGAAAATTATGTTTGCTTTCTTAAAGTAAATGGAAGTTAGACTATCAAAGATTAGAAAAGATTGCTTGTAATAGCTCAGCCGCATACCAGGGAGATCAGCTCGGTGCTCTGTGACCACCTAGAGGGGTGGGATAGGGAGGGTGGGAGGAAGACGCAAGAGGGGGGCGATATGGGGATATATGTATACATATAGCTGATTCACTTTGCTATACAGCAGAAACTAACACTCCACTGTAAAGCAATTATACTCCAATAAAGATGTTAAAAAAATAAATGTACTTTAAAGGGAACAAATAAATTACTATGGAAAAGAAAAAAATAAATAAATAAAATAAATTTTAAAAAACATAACCAGCCAAAATAAAAAAAAGGTTGCTTATAATAAAAACAAGGACCCGCTGCTTGCTTAATAATGTCCCTTTCCCTGATTTAGCATAAAGGAATTGGGGAAATAGCGGAACATGAGTATAAATCCTACAATCTTAATGAAAGATTTATTATTAAGTAAAATTATTTTTGCTTCTTTTTAATACGCTAAATTTCATACTACATTGATAGAAAGATAACAAACAAAAACTATTTTTTATTCCATGTGGAAAAAAAAACAACTCTGGCCCAGGACGCTAGTTAAAGTAAATGTAGAGATAGGAAAATAAACCATGGTATTAATTAACAGATTGAAAGGAATATGAACACTTCCATGCAGGAGAGATTCAGATGTTAGGTATTCTAAGTGCAGGATTGATAGCCCTAGAATTTAAACCTGAAATCTAAGTAGATTTTTCCCAATGTCATGATATATTTAACTTCTAAATCCCTGGGGAAATTTTGAATCTCACAAACATGCAACATGGGAAAATAAACACCACCATGTGCCATTTTCTCTTCCATAAATTTTTGCTTTGGTTGCTGGGAAGCTCAGAGATAAAGAGTCAGTACTTTCTTATAGTTCTTTCCAGAATTGGTTATTAAATATGCTGCCTTCCCCTTCTTCTTTTACTCTTCAGTATTTATCTTATGATAATAGTCTTGGGTTTTGTTTTTTGGGTTTTTTTTTTTTTGGTACCTGTATTTTTCTTGCAAGCTGCCTCAAGTACTTTGTGGAAATAGTGGTGCAATAAATTTTTAAAAACCACTAAATTTTAAAACAGCGAAGTGTCAGGTACAAATATGATCGCATATCTGAAACGATCTGCTCCAAATGGAACCACAGAATGTCAGAAGGGAAGGGGTCTTAGAAGCCATCTAATCCAAACGCTTGCTAAGTAGATCCAAAGAAGTTAAGTAACTTACCTAAGACACACAGATAATTAGGGGCCATTTCTCCTGTAGCATCTCATTCCCTTTCACTATGAGATGTATCTCTGCTTCAAATACAATGTCCACATCAGCACATACTATATATTGGCTTAATTTATTTATTTTTCACAAGTTTTTAAAGCTTTCTATGTAAAGAATGAGTATTTAAACCTAAAGTGCTAAACAGAGACCTACTCTCATCCTTTCCGTAAACTGTTGCTCAGGCAGCTGCCAAAGGAAGGAGATTATTCCCATGGACTCCTGCCAGGAGTCTGGCTGGGGACTGTGCTCAGGACTAACTGTTGCTCTGAGTAGTTATATTAGTCAGGAGCTAGACCTGTCAGGATCTCTACCAATTAGGATCTGCTTAAGCGGCAGCAAAACAGAAAGAAGTTAAGAGAAAGCTCAGTTGCCAATATTCTTGATACATAAAACCCCAATCTTTGGGGAAAGATTTTGTCAACCTTATCCTGGGCTATGATATATGGTAAATAAAGGCATCCTTGAGCTGTTCATTCTAAATCACTGCACCATCAGTGGGGTAATTGGTGGGGCTGATCCTGGTCACACAGGTCATGTTGTGGCTAATATATAGGATCCTCTTCATAGGGCTCTGCACTGATAAGATATGGCAGCTGGCATGATGGAATCCAGACAGGCAGCCGGATGTGCCATGCGTGCAGACAGAGATGGGCTCCAAAGACACTCTGTTATTTGAAAATCAATATATTCACAATATTCTTGCTCGATAGCAAAAATGTGCAACAATTATCTGGCAAATTACACTTCAGAAGCACTCCGATGTTTTATAGATACTAATATTAATGTCTCTAACTTGTAGCGGTAAAGGTCCAATTTTCAAAATGGTGAGTTTGGAATTTGACACAGAGATAATCATTGGAAGATTCAGGCTCACAAGCCTTGCTGTTAGGTTCTTTTCAGGTTAGAGACTGGAGTGAAGGGGTGCGTGACATCAGAGGACACCAAAAGGAGAACAAAGTGGTAAGTTAATGCATATGGGGTCAAATACTTTACGAAAGGTCTAATGGAAGAGGCTGGGTTCTACCCCATTACTGACTACATTTTCTCATGCACACCAGGTGACATATCACATTCCAATTCTTCCTCTTCACTATGGCACTGGGGTAGTCAGTGGCTAAGGAGCCAGGAGCGCCAGGCTGTAAAGCCATTCTCCACTAAGAGGACACAGTGACATTAATGGATTTCCGGGTGTGGGAGCCTCCCAGCATTATTGCTTCTCGAAACCTCCTTGATGTCTTCAGAAGTCTCTAATCTGTATCCTGCCAAGAACAAACACTATACATAGAGTGTGCTAGTTACGAGGAACACAGCTGCCAGTCTGACGTTCGGGAGGGTTTTCACTTTATTTCTCACTCTAAATGATTATCTTAGATTAAAATCAACATAAATAAAAGGAATTAACAAAGGAAACTAACCTTAGTTAGAGACAAATTCATAGGCAGACAGCACCATAAATCTCATGACCAATGGAGATATTGGCAAATAAATTCTCCTCAGTGTTGCCCACAAATGCATCTGCTGGTAAAGTTATGCATTAGCAAGTTTACTTCCTCTCAGTAAGGCCTGAGAGATTCTGTCATTGTTAGTCATGATCCTAAATTACTTAATAAGAGTTGCAATTTCAGGCATTTGAAAATTATGTACCCATAAAATATGCAGGGTGAAGTAAGCAAACTATTTGCTATTTACTTCTAAATATTTAAATGGTCTTCATTAGTTATCTACGAAGCATGCCTCAGTGAGGTCAGCGTGGTACTCATTGCCAGGCTCACTTTCAAGCCAATGGAAACAATGGAAACAACGTCTCACTGACCAGGGAAAGACAACACACAATTCAGACATGATAGTTCCTAAGTTATCCTCCCATTGTTTCATTCACATAAAGCGATATCTGATCCCATATTATACTTGGTCTTTGCACACCGGCAATTTGAAGAAATACCATTAAAGAAAAAATATTGTCAAATATTATGCTTCCAAACCTTAAAGTAATTGCTTAATATGAAACATAGGGGTGTAGAGACAAAATGTTGCCTGCCCAATATCAATTCTTCTTTTTGACCTTACTAATAATAGATCCAATATTATTTAAGGCATGAAAGAGGGTAAGGGAGAGAAAGAGAGGCAGGCAAGAAAGCAGGAGGGAGGGAGAGAAGGAGGGAGGAAGGAAGGAAGGAAGGAAGGAATACATTTCCCAGTTTGCCTTGCAGCTGCACTGGTTCTGGTCAATTAGATATACAGTTATCACTGGGTAGGGGCTTCCAGAAATGCCCTTCAAGGGGAACTGACTTACTGGCATGTACCATTCTTCTTTGTTGTTCTTAACATTTTTCTTGCTTAGGATGTGCACAAGATGGCTGGCACTTTGCAACCATCTTGAGAACGTGCGGGTGGAGGTCACACCTAATAACAGTACAGCAGGAAGCTAGAAGGATCGGGATTCCTAATGACAACATAGAACTGCCGTACCCATGACTGGCCGCCAGCCTTCATACTTCTTTTAAATTTTAAGCCACTATTTTGGAGTTTCTGTTACTCATACAGATAAAAACAAGGAAGTTGAAAAAGTATTGGCTTGAGGCCTGGTTTCTAGTCCTTGCCCTTCCATGAACCATGTGGCCTTTGAAAAACTCTCTTTACATCTCATGCCCTCAGTTCTCTTCTCTTTATATTGAGTTGGGCTGAATGATATTAAGAAAACACCTTTCATTTTACTAGTTGTGATTTTTAACTACCCATCTTTACTTTTCCAATACCATCCTTCAACGTCCATGTGAAAAAGAAAAAACTTAATATTGGGTTGGTGAATTTTAAAATAAAAGAAGAATAAGAAGGACAAGTAGTTACAAACCCTAGAATCCACAAACCAGCAGATGACAGTTTCAACAAGTTTTAATTAAAGTAAGCTATGTTTTAATAAATGTCATCACTAACAGAAAATATTTTGGCCTCTCAAAGAATCTGACTAGGATAGGTAAACTGAGGCAAGAAGGAGTTGCCTTTGCCTTCTTTTAGCTCTATTTAGGAAAGGGACTTATGAGCCTTGGAGGGTGGGCAGTAGGGAAGAGATTAACCCCGGCCCAGGCTGATCCACTCTTACGATGGAGCATCCGCCTATTTGGGGGTAGCCCTGGGTCAGGGTGGAGCTCAAGGTGGTTGGAGCTCTGCTGCCCTTGGCTGGAAAGGAGCCTCCCTTCTCTAGTCCCCCTACTTCTTCTTGAGTGCTTCTGGGGTGTGGTAGGAAGGTGACAGAAGAACATATCTATAGCATAGTCCATTTCTGCAGAGCCCAACAGTTCTGCAGGAGTACACAATCTGTAGTTATTAGCCACCTACTGTGTATATGTCATTTTGCCACGGGTTGGAGGTACTAGAGAAACACAATGTCATTCCTCGTGATCCAGAGATGCAGGGGAAATTGGGGAAGGCTCCTGTAATTTCATCTTACTCTCCCAACTGAAGAATTTATTGTAAACACATGTAAGCCAGAAGTTACTTATTCCATTCAGGAAGATTTCCCCTAACGGCCTGGTTTAGTGCACATTGCAAATAAGCACCCTCAAAAATCTCACAGAATTTTTCATAACCTTCCTGCTACCAGAGGGAATATTGCTGAAAAATTTTAAATATGTGCATTTAAAAATCCCACAATGACAGCCAATCAGTTTATTGTTTTATTCTCAAGAAGCAAAAAATTATATCTATTACTAAATCTATATAAAGTTTCTATGTCCCCGTCTGGCAGAGCCAAGCAATCTTTCTCTACCTACAATGCCCTTTACCACATTGAAACTAAAGCATCTGGGATGGAAAATCTTTGATATGCCTTTCATACCAACCTTGTGAAAAAAGATATATGTCTAAGTTTATGGCGGCAAACAGTGTCATTATCTCCCTTCCTCTAATATTTAACCAATCTGAACACTCAGGGGAAAAATGTTATCTGAAATCCAACTACCTTATATACATTCCCTTGGTCTTCTTTTGACGATTCAACCAGCTTTTCTCACAAGTATCTCAAATACTTGTTTGGAAAGCTTTTCTCAAGTAGGTGTGCAAACAGGAGGAGGACTGTTCTTTAGCAATCTCTCCTTATAAGCCTCCAATGATACTATCTTCTTGTACTTTAGTTAATGAAAAGATAAATATGATTTGTGCCGTGCCCAGCTGTGTTTTTCTTGCACTGAGGAATTCACAAAAGGAAAATTTTAAATCATATATTTATCAGTGAACAAGCTTGCTAAAGCAAATAGATTTCAGTCTCCTGAGTTTGCTTCAATAAAAGATTAAACGCTAATAGTGCAATTTACCACACTCAACAGATTTATGAATAATCAAAGTTTGGAGGAAGGCCAGGCCGTTTAAGAACATTACCTAGCAAACAGATGCCAACAGTACGTAGACATCTTCCCTGTAGCTACGCAGCTGTATTTCCTATCACAGGATTCAATATTGACTGAATAATTGGCCTTTACAAAATATTTATTAAAACGCACCATTTACCACATACCCAATGCTTCTTTAAGAAGTTCAGGCAGGGAGGGGGATGGGGACAGGGGAGACACACGAGTTCTTTCTAATTACGGAGCGGATTTAATTAGTAAACAGCAGAAAGTCAAGTCTGGAATTGTTAGACCAAAGGTGCTGAACTGTCAAGGAGTTCTTTAAGGAATAAAGGGAATAAGCACCTCATATTCAGTTTTGGAATAATACTTTGCATTATTACTATATACATTACTGGAATGTAGATATATAATATATAAAATTATTATACCATAATACTGTGAGTGGGGTTACTCTCAGTACACCAAAGCCCATTTTCCATGTGCTTTACTTGCACGTTCTCATGCTGCTCCTTGGTGGTCAGGCTGCCATTACGTGGCTGCCCTCATTTTCTAAGATTAATATGCTTAGGCGTGGAGAGTTTGTTGAATGTTGTATCTACCTTAGGTAGCATGTTAAGTTAATGATTAAATGAGGGTTGTCATCCCAGGGCCAAGTTTCTAACTCTCTGAAAAAGATTTCTGATTTCTCTATCTTATGTCTTTGTATCCAGCTTGAAAAAGAAAAAAAATATCAGCTGATTGATTCGTTGTGATAGAAGTCACCTATTAAAAAAGCTCCTTGCTAACAAATTTGGAATATGGCGTGGGCAAAATGCTCTAGTTCGAATTCATTAAGCTTAGTTATGATGAACTCAAAACACACTCACGGTGTGACTGAAAAATGAAAGCTATCACCATGCTTTACAGGTTAACCATGGCAGGAAACACAACCGGATTCCAGGTAATCTCCTGCCTACTTAGAACAGGTTTCCTAACCTTTCGGCACCCTGCCTAGTAAAAGTGTTGGTCATGCTCTCTGTAACAGGGATTCTAACCCCAGCCTCACTTGATGCCAGGAAAATGAAGGTATCATTTACCTCTGGCGTTCAAGTATACCTTGAGTAGCTCCTCAACTTGTGTAAGACTTCTCTGACACCTAAAGCTCATTATGCTAGTTCTTCGGTGCTCTTTTTAGTTACGTAAAACCTTCGGTGTCTTCAATTTTACTTGGACTTTAAAAAGAGAGTAGGCTTCATTATGGCATAGCTTGCCATTAATAGTGTTGTCTAAATCTTGCCTTCATATTCATATGTATAATTTATATATATATATCATATATATAAATTTTTATATATTTAAATTTTCAAAATATATATCTAATTTTTATTCACACTCACTTGGCCCAAAGCATAGGTGTTGTGGGCATTTTCCTAACGGTCATTGAAAAAGGAATTATTTCACTGTGTACATTCAAGCACACACAATAAAAATGGATAAGACAAAATATTTACAAACTCACTGACCCCCAATCAGAAAGGAACAACGTACTCGCCTAGTGTCTAGCATCAGAATCCAGATAATAAATGATAAAGTTTTAAAAGATGGATTATACCAAAGGGTTGGCATCTAGCTAACTTGCTAAGTCAAATTTATAAAAACTAGAATAGAGAGAGAACAGGAATAGATATTCAAATAAGAGAAAAACAAATCCTAAGTACATGAACAAATTACTCATCTTCAAGATAACTGAAGTTCATAGCAAAGAAATTTTAGTATTCCATGTTATATCTGTATATATATATAGATATATATGTATATATGTACAATTTATACAATTTGTATACCTAATTTTAAATTTTATATATTAAAATATACTTTAAATATTAAATTCAGTGCAAGTAAGTACACTCGTATGCTAGAGGCTTTGAAAACTGTTAGAACCCTGTAAAAAAGCAAGGAAAGAAATAGATACAGATACATAAGATACATATAGTATGTACAAAACAATTAAGATGTTTATACTTTTTGTCTTTATAATTCTATTGTTGGAAATTTTCCTAAATACATATCAATGACAGGTAAAAGTTACATTTGTTAGTTTACCTGCAGTGTTACATTTCGTGGTATAAAGTTATAAATCATGCAAGAGACTAATAATAGGGGGAAAAGTAACTAAACTATTGTACACTATTGTATGGGTGTTAGATAGACTAACACCCATAATTGCAATAATAATTATCAAGTTAATGGGAAGATATAGGCCCATATTTAGGATAAAACATTAAGCAAGAAAAGGTGAAATGGTAAGAAGGTTAATCAGGCAGAGTCAATCCAAACATAAGAGAGTAAAGCTGTTTTCAATTTTTTTATAATACCGCTTTTATGTTTTAAAAGTGAGGACAAGAAGTTGAGGCTTCCTTGGCCGCATTTACGTGTGAGGTACGACCCTCCCTGTCCTGAGACCCCTCTCTCTGTGGACAGAAGCAGGGACTAGTCTCATTTCTCCAGTGAGAGTCAGTCCCAGAGGACAGCTATCCCCAGGTGCCCCTGGTATGGCAGCTGGCTTTCTGAGCATGTGCTGAACTCAAGCGGTCACAGTCTGAAATGATGTCCATCCTCCTTGAGAGCCACTCCCTCTACGTCAAAGGACTGTTCTTGGCACAGCACACAGAGAGTGTGCACCCCAGCTCTGAGCACGGCCTGGGAAGCCAAAGTGTCCTGGTAAGGGGACAGGGTCTCATCACCAGCCATTTTTTTTGCCAAAGCAGAAGCATGTCATGTCATAGCATCAAAGAATCATTTAGCTTACCAAGCCAAACAACTGCTTATTGAGAAAGGGAAGGAAAAGGCAGCTTTAACACTCCAAAGTTAAAACAACAACCGAAAAAGACTTTCCAAGTTTATACTGCTTTTAATGTCTGTGTTTTAAAACCAGATATTTATTGCCCTTTTAAAACGTCTCAGGCTAACATTTTTAGTTCTGCAACAGTGCTGATAACATTCCAAGACCAGCCATGGTGCAACTGCCCATAAAAAAATTAACACTATCAAGGCCATTTTTTTCTGTGTTTAATTTAAGCTCATGCCAATGAACACTACCCTATGGGCATAAACTTGATATTTCTGTTCACCACACATTAACCCAGAGTTCCTCAGGGTGTGACACCCAGGTGACTTCTGTGATGCAGATTTCTAAAAATCTGGCTAGAAACCTGCATGGCTGAACACCCCACTCATGGCCAGGTACAACCATTGATCTTTTCTTATTCTACCCAATCTGCATTTAGTCTCAGAAGATTAACCCTTTGGCAGTATGAATTCACACTGCTAAATGCAAAGAGAGTCCCTACTGAGGCTTATGAAAGTGCATTAGCTCCCAAAGTAGGACCCAGGGACTGCGGAGGGTCTCACATGATTCATGAGAGACAGAGAAGAAGTGGCTGAGATGGGAATCGGGGTGCCTCTTAGGCTCTGGTAGGAATAGAACTGCAGAGTCTTGGAGGTAAAGAAACCATAGTGATTACCTAGCGCAGCCCTTTCAATGCACCGCCCAACTAGTTAGTGACAGAAACGCAGTCTAGCTTTCTCTCCACTGCCCCAAAGTATTTTGTGGTGAGAGAAATAGGGACAGAAGGAACCCGGTTATAGAGAAAGAAAATATCATACTTTATGATTAAAGAAACATAACAGTAAATGAGGATAAAATATTATGCATCAAGATAATCCCTAAGATACATTCTGATAAGGTCCTGGTATAATTTTTAAATTATATCTGGACACGAAGGAGACCATCTCCTAAGCTGGAAGCAGATGGCAGCTTCACAGTAAGAGTGCTAAGAAAGGGAACACAAATCATTTACACACCTGGCTAGCCCTCCATGACCTTTGAAAGTCAGTGGCTGCACATTGACTTCAACATACACTTTTTTTTTTTTTTTTGCGGTACGCGGGCCTCTCACTGCTGTGGCCTCTCGCGTTGCGGAGCACAGGCTCCGGACGCGCAGGCTCAGCGGTCATGGCTCACGGGCCCAGCCGCTCCGCGGCATGTGGGATCTTCCCGGACTGGGGCACGAACCGTGTCCCCTGCATCGGCAGGCGGACTCTCAACCACTGCGCCACCAGGGAAGCCCAACATACACTTTTGAGCATCTCCTCTTTGTCTGGCAATGTAATTCCCCACACCCCACGCCTCACACTTTTCCAACAGAGAGAAAAGGGTCATGGTGTAGGCACCGTGTGCAGGAGGTCAACTCTACCTCCCTCACATCTGCTGAAGGCAGGGGGGAGGGGAGGCAGAGAGCACGGGGAAGAGCACGAGCTGGGGCAGAAGAGAGCAGGCTGGATGAAGAGAGACATCTTACCCCATTAACTTATGCTGGAAACATCTATCTCCCCAAGACACAGGCATAGGAAAAGAGGTAGACAGCTACAGAAGAGGAAAATTGCTTCCACACAAACAAGGTTGAGTGAGTTGTTTCTCAGCTGCCCACGTGCTGTTTTATGTGAACATTTAGATATTTATAAAGACGCATCTCCCCTTTGTCACAAATAAGGCATCTTCACAATTCACAGCGTCTGCCAAAAAGCAAAGGTATACAAAATATACTATACGATTTTGTCCATCTGCCCCCACCTGCACATTCAAAATCACAAAGATGAATTTTAAAGGGAATGTTTCGAAATGTGAAAGCCCTGTATGAGGTAGGGGCACTCGAGCAAATTACCTTTGTCTGGGTCGCTGAAGCTCTCATCGCAAGGAGTGAAAACCATCATGCTTCTACGTAAAAATAAGCAAACTACATCGATGAAACACAACCAGGAAGAGAAAATGAATGCAGCCCCCATCATTAATACTAAAACTAGTCAATAATTATCTAGGCGGTATCAGTTATGTCTTCTGTGCATCCTGGTTGGTCTCTAAGTAAAGAGAAGGAGCTTGTGAGTAGTACTTGGGAAGCCTGCGGTTTCTCTATAGGACTATTGTCTCAGGCGGCATGTGTGAAGTACGGGGTGGGGACAGCATGCAATCTGCATGCTTGCTGCTTCAACATTCTACCCACTTCTGGATAATTACCGCTCATCCTAAGCCCCGTAAGGGCAGCAGGAAGTTCCGACTTACTGGCAGTTTAGTTCTTGGAAACCCTGGGAGGAAGATGGGCTTTGTCCCTGATGTGCTAAGTCATGGCTGTGTGGGGGCTACTAAAGTCAGCCCCTTCTAAATCTGGACGGGCAGGAAGGCGTGAGTCACACCCCTCCAAAGTTCCGTAATGATGAGTGAGGATTAGTGCTCATTTTAAAATCTGTCTGATTTTCAAGAAAGGAAAGATAATGTTCGAGAAACATTATTTGTTTAAATTCAAGTAAATTTGATAAGAACTAGAAATCTAAGAAAGCCATCCTGTAAACTTATATACTTCATACACTCAGCATATTTTCCTGTCTCATAGCATTATATCCTTTTCTAAATGTAAGTTTTCAAAAAAACAGCTACTAGCTGAAGGTAGTATGGGGATTGAGCAGAGAAAAGTCAAAAGGTTAGAGCAAGATAAACCCTGGAGGACAAGATTAGAATCCAAATCCTAGAGGCAAATTAAATAATGTTAAACAGAGCCAAAGGAGTAGCTTTTTCACATGAAAAGGCTACAATATAAATGCTGAAGTTTCTCTAGATCTATATGAAGGTGACAAAATGATCTACGGCTATACTGTCAAATACGGTAGTCACTTAGCATATGTGACTATTTATACTGAAAATTATTAAAATAAATACAATTTAAAACTTACTACTAACACAATATTGTAAATCGACTATACTTCAATAAAGAATAATTTTAGTTTCTCATTTGCACTAGACACATTCAAGTGCTCAATACCTACATAGGACTAGTGGCTACCATATTGGATGGCACAGATTATAGAACATTTTCATCACTGCAGAAAGTTCTATTGGACAGGTCAGATTCCAGAGCTCATAATGGACTTTAAAGTGAGCGTGGATATACAATATAAGCTGAAATAAAAAGCCATGACTCCACAAAGTGCACAATAGGAAGTAGCATATTGAAACCATAAAAAACTTTTATTCTTGCTTTGACTCAATCTTTATTTAGGAAAAAAAAATTAGGAAACAGGCAGGGCAATACTTAGGCTAAGTAGCCAAGTTTCAGGGAGAGTTCACAATGACGTCCTTCTTTTATACTGGAAAGGTACAGATGTAAGTTTGTGTGTGTGAGTGTGTGTGCGCGTGTGCATGTGCCAGTATCCTCTGGGGTACCCAAAGCATGACCTTGTACAGAGAAATGTTCATCCTAGGACCTGCCAAAATGGTGTGGATGGCCCAGAATAGTGACATTAAGGCAAGGACTTTAAATAAAACAAGAAGTCAAAGCTACCTGGCACCCTCTGATCTGACCTCAAAACAGATTGCTAGAGAAAGTGTCATTCTTAAACAGAATAGAAAAAGTAGGCATTTTCTTTCTTCGTGGGGTGAAATGTTCAAAGCAGTCTTTATTATCGAAATCTGCTCAAGATTGAAATGGTTATCCAGGTATTGTCACTGGGTCTGTTTTTGGAAAATCTCATGCCTGGAATATTTAAAGTATTCCGTATCTTGTAAGCAGGAGGGCTTGATAACGTCCCAAGGTCATTCTCTGTGTTGGAACATTGATATCCTGGTAAATATCTTAGTTTTCCAATGAAACACAAATACCAATTTAAAATACACTATTTGATTTCGCTCTTTTCCTTTTTTTCTTTTTTACTGCTCCCATTTGATAATGTGTGTGCCCACATGCTTGCACGTGTGGACGGTCACATGGTTATAACAGCTGTACAGATCTAAGGCTCCAGAAATTACATATCCAGTGTGAGCTACAGATTAAACTGGTTTGTAGTGAAAATATTTTAAAGTATACCTAATCCTAATTAGTACAGTTGTAATAAAGTAAAATTTCAGTGATTACAAAATTTCAAAACTGTATGCTATCATATTGAATTGATTCTTTACTAATACAACTCAAATTCCTTTTTTTTTTCAATCTAGATGACATCTTTTTCAAAACTAGGGAATACTCCCTGGAGTATTTACTTCTTGTGGATTCTCTGTTATTTTCACTGACTGAAATCCAGGTATGTTAGCATAAGAGTCACTTGAATGTATGCATATAGCATCTTACAAAGCACTGTAACATTTCACATTGCATTTGTCTGCCACAGCTCCACATCCAGGATTTTATGGCAGGTGGTATCTTAAAAGTGAGAGAAAAAGATCAGATTCATTATGATACATGCCTAAGAACTTCTAGCCAAGAATTAATGTCTAAAAATTAATTTTAATTGCACAAGCAATGTATGAAATGCATTTTCCTTGGAAAATCTTGTACAGCATTATATATAAAGCTAAAGCCCCTCTACCCACACTACATTCATGTCCTCTCTCCCTCCTCGGAGGCAACCACTGTTATCAGCAATGATGTGCACAAGATCTTTCTTATTCTTTCACAACTGCTCACACATATCCTGGAAGGCATGCATCAGATAAGGAGATCTGGTGCCGCATTTCTCATTGCAACAACAACAAAATTGGAAGCACCCTAAATATCCAACACTCAGGGAATAAACAAACTAATTATAATTTAAAAGATGTGGTTAGTCTATATCAAATAGTTTGTAGTATCTAAAGTGCTTAGAAAGTACATGACACAGAATGAGCCCTATACATTAAATTTTTGCTATTACCAATACATGGGAGGGGGGTATATATATATATATATATATATATATATATATGAGAGAGAGAGCCAGAGAGTGATAAACAAACACTGCATAAAGATACAGTATGAGCCAATTTATGGTAAACACACACACACACACACACACACACACACACACACACACAAACACCACATATTTTCTAGGAGTTTCGAGATTCCTTTCACTGCCTGAGGCTTCCTCTGCTCTTTTATGTCATGAGGATACTTTTCAAACACAATAGAGTAGGAGAGGATGTGGATATGTGTGTTTGATCTGCCTCAGTGGTGTTTCTCTGATCCTCACCCTTAGTAGCTTTCAAGCATAGTTCATTTTGTCCTTGACTCTATAAGCACTCAGAGAATTCAAACATAACCCCTCCCCCAAAACAAAGAAGTGAATAAGAGAGAAGAAGCCAACAAAATCGAGTAAGCGTGAACCCTGTTCTGCCAGGTTCTAATTCTTCTGTTTCCCATGTGGAAGGATCTTGTCAGATAAATCTTAATTTATAGTAAAAGAAAGGAATTGTGCTCTACTGAGCAAAGGATCCAAGAGGTGAATTTTAGTCCCGCTCCATCGTGTCTCCCAATTGGGCACAGAGCAAGTGTCTTAACCTCCCTGTACCAGAGGCTTTGGACATAAAGTCTTTCATTAATTCTTCAGTGCCTAATGGGGGTCCTTTCTTCAGGATCATGCATGTCCTTTACCAATGAAGCTTTCTTTGAAGACAGGCAAGAGCTCAGATTAAGCCTTTCAATATATATTACTTCTCTTTCCTCTTGGTTCTCTGTTCTCCACAATGGCTAATTCTCAGAGGGGTTCCAGATGTGAACTCTGCTCCAACTACTAAATAAGACTGTAACAAGGGAACTCACACCACAATCCATTCTTCTTGACTTCCAACCAGGGTTTCTCCCAAAGAGATGCTCCTATGCCATCTGCTCCAGTAAAACTCAGATCCATTCCATTAATCATGGCAGTCTCAGAGTTTCCTTTCCTAACCCTGAAAAAAATCTTTTTTTTTTTTTTTTTTTTTTTTTTTGCGGTACGCGGGCCTCTCACTGTTGTGGCCTCTCCCGTTGCGGAGCAACAGGCTCCGGACGCGCAGCCTCAGCGGCCATGGCTCATGGGCCCAGCCGCTCCGCGGCATGTGGGATCGGGCACAAACCCGTGTCCCCTGCATCGGCAGGCGGACTCTCAACCACTGCGCCACCAGGGAAGCCCACCCTGAAGAAATCTTAATTATTCTCCTGGTTCAAAGTATTTCTGAGTGGACAAACTCAAGATTCTTTTAGTGAAGAAGCATCGTAGATGCTACACTTATAAACACAGCACCAACCACAGTTCCTGGAACAAAGCAAACTCTCAAGAAGCGTTTGTTGTTGAATGAATGATGGCACATTTTTACAAATATGATGTATGGGGATCTGATTTGTACATTATATTTATATTTTCCACCAGGCTCTGTACAAATATGTAAGCAAATGCTCCATCATTTCTTGCTCTCTCTTTAAAGGGCTGTATTAGCCTTAAGCCTCCTGACATTCCCGAGGCTGCCATCACAGTTTTGTGCTCACTCCAAGGCAACTCTTGACTTTGCCAAAATCTCTGGTCATTTGGTCAGTCTACATTTTAGACAAGTTCAGTTCTGCAAATCCAGATCCAATCCTAAATGCCTACAACTGAGGACCAATTTATTTCTAGTGCTTGAAGGTAAATTTTAAACCACAGTGTGTCAAATTCATGCAGTAAATACTTAGCGGGCTTCCAATTTATTCTGAGAGTAGTAACATAAAAGTCAACATAGAAAATAAAAGCGTTTGTGTAATCTCAGAAACATTACTCTGTGGAGGTTGTTTCCAAAGGTTGGATGTAAAGTTTCATTACGTTCATCCATACAACTGCGAGATTATTCATATTAATTCGTTAATTCTTTGATAACCAAAATGTTAGGATGACAGACAACAAAATAAGAAAAGGGGGAAGCCGGGTGGTCAAAGGGACGACCATTAGAGCAGTCTCGGCCAGCGCGGTCCAAAGGGAGCAGTAAGGGCTCTGACGAGTGATTCACTCACTCTTGAGTCTTTCCAGAGATGTCAAGACACCTAGAAAACACTCAGCACTTTGAAAACACGGACATTCCAACCATGAATTATGTTGCGCTACTGGCCACTCCCAACTCCTCCCAGTAGAGGGTCACTGATGCCGTGTCCTGGGAGGCTCAGGTGTACTTACCTGAGTTGGTTCTCAATGAAAAAGTAGAACAGTCTTTACCCTCACTATTTGACAGAATTTTAGATAAAATTAAATTGAGTGATCCGTTCAGGGTTGGTTTAGTTCACCCAAGTGTGTTTTTAACTTGGTCTCTACTTTGAATTTCTAAGCATTTCCTCCAAATTGGTCAGGGGCTCTGCTTCCCTATACCTCATCTACCACCGTAATAAGACCTCAGCAACCTAGAGTCAAGCTAGGGCCTGACCACAAATCCCAAACTTTCTTGTGGTTTGAGTCATGCCTTTGCCTTGTATTTAGAATCAGGGTCTTGTTGCCCGGCTGAAACATTGGAATTTACAGGGTAAATTTTTTCAATACCACTCTCCCTTCCCTCCTCCTACTGCACATATGAAGACCAGAGCAAGTTGCCTGTTAAATAGTTGTTGAGGGCTTCCCTGGTGGCGCAGTGGTTGAGAGTCCGCCTGCCGATGCAGGTGACATGGGTTCGTGCCCCAGTCCGGGAAGATCCCACATGCCGCAGAGCGGCTGGGCCCGTGAGCCATGGCCGCTGAGCCTGCGCGTCCGGAGCCTGTGCTCCGCAGCAGGAGAGGCCACAACAGTGAGAGGCCCGCGTACCGCAAAAAAAAAAAAAAAAAAAAAAGTTTTTGAGCGGGAAATATGTGATACATATGAGGGGAGAGAAGAGTGGGTAAGTGGGTGATAGTGGTAGAAGCACAAAAAGGGAAATTTGGGGGAGCAGAAAAGAGAGGAAAAGAAGAAAAAGGGAGCCTTCGGGATTCCCAGCAATAGAAATGCTTGAGAATTCATTCCAGGAAATTAAAGATATTTTACATGTTTGTATATGTACATGTACACGTGTCTGTGGGTGTGCAAATATAACTGTATGCACATATAGTTTTGTTTCATGATACCAAAATCAAAGATAATGCTATCTAGTTAATATCTACTTATTTAAGTACATCTTATAAATCCTATTCAATATTAATCTACATTTTAATTAACAATAAGGTCACCTGGTGACTAGCTGTTTTGTTTCTTTTCTTAACCAGTACTGCTGTTCTAACAAAACAAGCTTAGCCCTTTGATTACTGACGTTTCTATTACTTCCCCCAAAGACAAATGCTCTGCTATTTTGCTTGCAAAACCAAAGGCTAGTGTTTTATTGTGGTTATGAAAGGGTCAAGATTTTTAAAAGCACCACCCTTTAAAGTTCTTCCACAGAGATCTCTTTGAAATGAACAGTAGTCCCACAGATAGAAATTACAGGACCAAGAGGCAGAGGGGAGAAAGACAAATGGGCCAGCTATCATTATTGGTCATAAGTCGCCCAAGCTATAACACTTCTGAGTGAAATAAAGTTGGCAGGAAGGGGGAGAAAAGTCTCTGGAACATGCCATGGGATGAGGCACAATCTAAAGCTAGAGCCTTCCTTCTCTCTTACTCTAAACATGCTATTCATTGGTCAAGACCAGCTAAATAAACTGCTCTGATATGTCTGTGATTTTCATGCATTTCCTTAACCATAAAATGATTATCCTGAGCAATTTGTTGTAAAATCCAGACAACTCTCTGAACCTAATCAATTCATTTTCTTTCAAGTTTTAGAACAATTCGCCAATCTCACATATTAATCCTACATGATTGTGGTTGTATCAGGCATCTAGTGTGTCCATTCCACGAATATTTACTGTATGTTCCTTATGTAAAGAACGCCAAGTATTAGACACACACACATACACACAAACATACAATTTAACACCCCACAAATTCCTTGTAAGAAGTTTATAAACATAGTTGTTTATAACTTTTCTCAGCCTAATGAGAGAAGTCTATAAACAAATAATTGTGTGAAGAACTAGAACCGATTTAGAAATGAAATTCCATGAAAGGAAAAGAGCAAGCATGTTGTATTTGGGGTGGATGGAATAACGCAGATGTGGATGGAGAGGGGTGTGGCCATGGTGTAGGCTGTAGCAGGGTGAAAGGGTAAAGGGGCAGAGTTAAGGCCCTCATATGCAGTGTTCAAAAGATGCAATTCAGCCTATTGGAAATGGAGCACCAGTGTGGGCCTTTACAGCTGGGAATGGCATGATGAGACTGCGTTTTAGACAGAAAAAACTGAAGGCAGTGGAGGAAGCTGCAGGGAAGGGAAGAGATGTGAACCAAAGACTGGGATTGTTGTGATGGCCCAGCTGCAAAGCAGTGATAACCATTTTTGAAACTTTTGTTCTCATTATCCTAAACACACTACACCAAGCTCCTCAGCAAACCCGTCTTTAACCACATCACATAGGAACCAGTTATGATGCAGAATCTTGCTACTCAAAGTATGAACTATGGATAAAAGCATCAGCATCAACTGGAAACCTGTTAGAAATGCAGAATCTCAGTCTCACCCCCGAACTGCCAAGTCAGAATCTGCATTTTAACAAGGCCTGAGGGAAACACATTCGCATTACAGTCAGAAGTACTGATGTAAAGGAAATATCCCTGGGCTTAGAAAGAGTGGGGAAGGGGGCCTGGTTCTGTCACTTACTCCTTGGAATTTCCACTTTTTCCTCCATAAAATTGGGAAACATGTAGTGATTGGCTGTAAGAGTTAGATGTGATAACCAGTGTAAAAATGCTTCATGAATTCTGAAGCACATACCAGATGGATGTAAGGTCATTTTGTCATTGTGATCATCTTGTCTCATAACAAAATCATATGCTCTATTTGTTTGTAAAAAGAATTCTTTGAACCCTAAATGTAAAAATGGTAAAAGGGACAAATTTGCAGAGAAAACATCAGAGTGTTAACCAGCAGGGTTGTTTGGTTTGTTTTGGATTTTTTGCATATTACTTCCTTTGGACTATATTGCTATACTTCCAAGCTTCCCATGAAGTCACAAAACCTACCTCCTCCTCTCTACTGAAACAAAGAAGAGGAAAAAGGATGACCCTGTTAAGCTCATTCAGCAAGCCTAAGGAGCTTATCTTTACCATATTTTTTCCTGGTCAAATAATCATTATATTTAAAAGTACACCCAAATTCCAGCATTTAAATAGGTTCCTGGGGGAGGATGTAAAGATTGTTTAGAGTGCAAACCTATTTGTCCGTATCGTCCTGCCTAGAAAGGAAGTGATGGTCAACCAGATGACCTTCTTTGAGTTCCTTCAAGTGTTAGCTCCATGATAGGCTATTTTCAAGACCAAGCTAGTAAACAGCAAGCACAGTTGCCCATAAGGTGTGATTTGAGGGAGAACAAGTCTTTATTCCCTCCAGAAGATTGCCCCGCTAATATGGTGCTGTATAGACCCACAATTAGACTCAAATATGTGGAAAAGATAGTATTTCCATATGAGTCTTTTAAAAAACATATGCCACATGCTAATGGTCTATTAGAGTAAGCAGCTTTTATTTAGCAACTCTGAAGGAAAGGGACATAAACCATTTGTTGGTTTACTCATTCATTTATTCTTTTGCTGAATATTTATCGTGTCCAAATGTGCCAGACACTGTCACTCACAGTAAAGGACCAAAAGACATGGGGAGGCTCTCTGCCTTCATGAAGAATATAACCTAGAAAGTAGTCCTCAAATGTATATCATCACACTCCCTGGGAATAAAATTTGTTCAGCATGCATCCCCAATATGTGTATGTATTCATTTTTATATTATTCCCTATGATAATATACTAATACATAAATAGTAATATAATACTGATAAATCCAAATCTAAAATATGACAGTAAAGTAAAAACAGGTCTTAATATTTTTATTAAGATGATTTTAAGAGATCATCTTTTATAGCCCCTGGCATATGAACACCCAGTTGGGAGAGCCCTCTTTTAGAGTAATTTCTAAGAGAGAATTTTTTCCATGGGGACAATGTTTTCCAGAGGAGATGATTACTTCCATCACCTCCAGAATTTGAACAAAAGAAATTATATGAGTTGTTCAGAATCAGAAACTCAATCTACTTTCTCTTTGCATGTCTAGTAACTTAAATTGCACCTAGGGCATAGTAGATGTTCAGTAAATGATTGTAGAATTGAGGGGAAAAGTAAGAATGAGGGGTGAGGGGAGACAATGAGTATATGTATTATATAAAAGAATTATTTGTACAATAAGAGAAAAAATAGCTTGCTTGTCAGGCAAAAAATAATAAATTATCTTGATTATTAAAATAGTAATAATAATAAAACAGAATATAGTTCCTATGTAAAAGAACCCAGCTCACTTCCATTTGGCAAGCTAAAATATCTAATCATAAATCTCACCTCCAAAATTTCTGGGTACAATTTTCTGCGTTCCTTCTCTCTTTTTTTAAATAAATTTATTTATTTATTTATTTTTGGCTGCGTTGTGTCTTCCCTGCTGAGCGCCGGCTTTCTCCAGCTGCGGCACGTGGGTGTCTCATTGCCATGGTTTCTCTTGCTGCTGCACAGGCTCTAGGTGCGCAGGCTCAGCAGTTGTGGCTCACAGGCTCTAGAGTGCAGGCTCAGTAGTTATGGCGCATGGGTTTAGTTGTTCCGTGGCATGTGGGATCTTCCCGGACCAGGGCTCGAACCCCGTGTCCCCTGCATTGGCAGGCAGATTCTTAACCACTGCGCCACTAGGGAAGTCCCTCTTCTCTTTTTTAATGCACAAAAAATTAATTTTAGTATAAAAAAACCAAATGGTTTTTGAAATGCATTTCCATGTAGATTCCTTAAAATTATTTACCTTGCCCATAATTCACTGAAAAGGGAAATGGCGAGAGACATAGTTACACAGTTACACAGCCCCATAGCTGACACCTATAGCCGTTCCCTTTATTCAAAATCAACTGTATTTTCTTTGTGTCGAACGACTTCTACTGATAGTTGGTAATACTAATATTTGTGTCATGTTATCACAGACATTTCCTAAGAGTCATGGTTGCAGTGTTATCAATAATATATTTATCTGTTACATCAAAGTTTTGGTATAATAAACTTATCACCATTTCCACCCGCTTCCCCCCCACTCACCGTCGGCCTGGACAAAAGGCGCTTTGTAACGTGTGTCCCCATCAGAAACAGTTCCTTCAGGTGCACAGACCATTTGCCAGGTTCTGCCACCAGATTTCTCTGTTGAGTTCAGAACGCTCCCATCAAGACTCTGCTGGAACAGAGCCTTCTGCCCTCTGAGGACTGTCCCATCAAGGAAAAAGAATCCGAAGTTACCACGCAGGGAACTGCACTGTGATACCCCCATGCTTGCAGATATTACAATCTGGTGTGTAATAGCCTTTCAGGAATCCCTAGGTCACATTCTAGCAGGCTTGGGAATCCTGAGTGTTTAGATTAGGATCACTGTTCACTCTGAGCAGGGATGTGCTCTAGCTTAAAAAAATCTATTTTTGCCTCAGCTTAACCCTGAGGGTCTCCAAAGTTCCCAGTTGGTTGGGGGAGGATTTCCCCAGGAACTCTTCCCCTCCTCGTGAGCAAACAATTAGACCTCTCTCACAATCTGAAATCTCAAGTGGTCCCCAAATCCCCAAGGGATTCTTGTAGCAAAACTGCTGACATCCATTTTTACAAAGTATATGTGCACACAAAACACACACACATTTATACGTATACATGCTTGTACACGTATATGTATATACAAATCTGTACATATACATATCTGTATATATGCTTAGTGTGTGCTGCTCACAAAAATTATATATGGTAGGTCTTATTTTTCTCTTTCTAAAGATAAGCACACAGGGGCTCACAACGTTTACAGAGCTTATTAAAGTCCCACTGATGGGACTCATGCTTCACACAAGTGAAATAATAAGAAAATTCTTATTATATAATCATATTTTTATATTAGCATGGCTGCAGTTGTCTGTTTCATGTGCTTGCAGGATGCCCCTACTTCCCTGGACATCGGGGTGCTTCCCCCTCCCTGCTCAGGAAGCAGGAGAGGAGAGGCTGCCCTTCCTAACACGATCCCCAGAGTGGCCCCCGCGGTGGGGGGAAAGGAGGTTAGTCCCCAGCGGTGACTCTTTCATCACTAGGAGAAATCTGACCCTTCTTTCAGATGTGTGGAAAGGTGAAAAAGCCCTTTTTTTTTTCCTTACCGAGTATGGGACTTAAATTCCTTCCCAACTAACCCCAAGGGCCCTGGGGAGGCTTCAGGGCCATTATAAAAAGTGGCTGTGGAACCCCTTCAGTGCCACGGTGGACGGGCAGTGCAGACACAGGCCGAACAATAACAGCCGAGCTGCAGACATGCGGCAGCCCTGCTTCCGTGGCGTTCTGACAGTGCCTTTTCAACACGTGAATATTACTTCTCGGAGCAGTAATCCCATGGTCCTTATTAAATTTTCCATATCCCACAGACCCCACCACAGCTTTCCCACCCACCCTGAAGGGCGCTCTCTCCTCCCAAGGCAAACACATTCCATGAGGGGCTGACCTAGCACTGCATCACGTTTTACAGTCAAACAAGCTGGCCAGCTAGATTTGCATGCTATAGCCCAGTGAAGCCCTAAACTTCCTCATATCTGGTTTCTTGCACAACTTCAACAGAGTGTACGACTGGCGAAGGCAGAGAAGGTTTGGGGAGAAGGTGAGAGACGTTAAGGAAAACTCCACTCAAATGATACTGTTAAAAATATTCTGATTGGTTAAGATAAGGTGTACTTTCTTTCTCCTGAGAATTTTATCTTTATAGATAGGCTGCACAACCCCTAAGAAAGTCTTAGCTGAGTGTCTTGGAGTTGTTTGTTATTTTCAAACAGCATGTGCTGTGGGAACACATTCCAACTTCTTAATGTGATATAATCAGTAACACGTTCGCTTCAGGCCTTATAATGATGATGCTGTTAACTGCATCCACCCAAAATCCTTTAAAACAGCTGTTTTCAACCAACTTTCACCGTGAATGTACTTTTGTGTGTTTAATGTACTTGGCAAGCCTTTTGAGAAAGCCCTTGCCTACTGTTTTATTTGTTTCCATTTATGAAAACATGCGTTGGCTGTGAAAATCAGACGCATTTGTAAAGTTATCAAGGAACTCATAAGACAAACGACCCTCTCCTTGTCATCGTTGGCTGAATCATCTCCACTGAAATCTGCTTGGAAGAAACTTCCATGCATTTGTTTAACCATAAAATGATCAGCAGCTCTTCTTCAGGCAAGAACTGGAGTGAGTGTATTTCTAGAATTATGTGTCCTGAAATTAAAAGAGAAAGGGGGAGAGAGAGAGAGAGACCCAATAGGGCCACCTGGTCAAGGTTCAGAAGCAAAGGTTTTCTACCAGGCAGCTTGCCCCCTGCTACCTGGAAGATTCATACCCAGAGTTTTCCACCAAGCCTTACTGTCTCTATCATTTACCAGGCCTCTGCTCTGAAATGCAAGAATTATCCTCAATTCAGAGCCTTAATAAGAGTAACACCTTCCTCTCTTGTAACATTATCCAGCCAGGAATCAGGCAGCGTGTACAAATGGTTGGTTGAAGCCTGGTCTTTGTTTTCTGTCTTCCTCAGTTGACAATGCCTGCTGCAAGGGAGCAGACCAAAATCTAACTGCCAACCACCACATTGCATAAACCTGTAAAAGCAGGAAAAAAACGTCCTTGCCACTTTATGCCCATCAAACCCCTAAGCAGATAGGACTGTTGCCATATTATCAATTATTCAGCTTATGTTGTTATACATATTTGTAACAGGGCATGGGATTAAGAAAAGAGCCAACAACAGGCTGGCATCACAGACGTGCCCACCACCTGGTGAGAGCTGGGGGGGTGCCCTGAGAAGGCCCAGAAGCTGTCCTTTTCCTCTTTGCCTCCCTCAGTCTAATCTCCTCAGTTCCTCAGTGATGAAGTTATTCCTTAATCTGCAATCACTGGGAAGGCAGATGCTTAAACAATCAGAGCAACCTCAGGCCTGGTGTGCTTGGCCTCTTTCTCGAGTCCTGAACAGTCAATCTGACCACTGCCCTTGCGCTCAGTGTGATAGCGAATGCCAAGCCCCAGCTCGACAGCAGGGGTCCTATTTCCTGGGCCCTCGGAAGATAGAAAATATCACATTTCTATTTCATTCGCCCCTTAGTCTCTCTGTCACGCGTGGCTGCCTTTACAAGTCACCATTTCACCGTCGCAGCAAAGCTTACAGGGGCTCTAACAGGTGAGGCCTCAAGCAAACACGGGCTCCGAGCGGGCCTGGCAGGGCAGCAGAGGACAGCTCGGCTTATCTGCTCCCTATCTCGCCATTTCTTACCACAAGGCCTGCTCCATGACAGCCAAGTTGTCCCGGGGCAATGGCTCAGTAATAAGATACACAACAAATAATGGGGTTTTTTGCTAGAAAAATATACACTCAGGTAATTAAATTGTTAACATGATGGATGGCCTTATTTTACATTTGAATCCAAAGTGACTTTCTGTATCATTCCACTCAAATGGCTAGATGTTACAAAAAGGAACAAAAAAGCAAAACATAACTCCAGAGAAATGGGAATATAGATTTTTGTTCATTTATTTTAAAAACAAACACAGGTCGTTTTCACCGAGCTGGGTTGTAATGTTTACGTGAAATGCATGAAGTTGGTGTTCAAATTTCATATTCATTACCTCTCAGTCCTAATTTTTTTGTGCCATATCCTAAAAGGTGAGGCTATAGAAAATTTGCCAACGGATGTACTTTGTTTTATGCAGGAAGAGTAAGGACGTATTAGAGAGACCCATTGTTCAGAAGATTCCAGAAGCAAGACCATAGTGTCTGAGTTTAAAATGTTAATGGACATCCATTTTGCCCATGTTGAATCCCAGATGACAATATGTTTTGTGCCCAAGGCATGGTTCTGACAAAATCAATAAACCACTCTAAGTTTGATAAAAGTTTTACAAAATATCCAGGACATTTAAAGTAATTGTTAACATCTGCTCATTATTCAACAGTGTATGCAGGTTTAGAAGCCAGATAAATATATTTATTCATCAGCAGCCAGCGTGTCACTGCTCCCTCAATGGTGATATAAAACAGTGAGACACCAGAACCTGCCTTAGTCTTGGGTTCAGAGAATACAAATGAACCATTGTGAAAAAAACAGAATGTTCTGCTTTATCCATGTTTTACACTGTGCGAGAGGGCGGGGGGGAGGGAGAAGGAGAGGGAAGGCGGAAAGGGGCCAGTTTTGGTAAAGAAAATCTTTACTTTGAACTGAAAACCTGGGGAATTACGCAGGGGAAAATAAATAAATAAATAAAAGTATAAATCTTAGAGAAGGGATCTGAAGACAATCATTGCTGCAACATGAAGAGCATTTTTCTTGTTTATTCTTAAAAACACAATTCGATTTTGATTTTCTTCTTTCATTTCACAATATAAGAAAGTTATGTCTACACTGGAGGGGTGAAATAGGCTTTTGAAAATAACACTGAAAAGGTTCTATCACAATGAAATTAGTTCTTTGAAAATATCCACCAACTTACAGCTGACTCGTCCTGTGCAAAAGCCAGCCTCAGATTCATCATTTAACAATAGCAAGAAGGTATTAACCAAATCACATTCACCTTTGTTGGTATACTATGGGGACAGGGAGGCATCTCAAGTGGTTTTATGTGAGGTTTTGTTGTTGTTTTCTGTAGTATGGTGTGTGTGTGTGTGTGTGTGTGTGTGTGTGTGTGTGTGTCTGTCTGTGTGTGTCTGTGTGTCTGTGTATGTAGTCCAAGTACCCTTCCAGTAGTCTCAGTGACCTCTAGTGATGCTAACTGATCTCAGGTTATGTGTTCTTTGAGTATTTGAAGCTGAGTTGATTATTAACTTTCAACTACCTTACATTATCCTCAATTATGATTGTGTAAAATAGACTGAATAAAGTTGCCTCAAGGTTCACCTCTGTGGTGAGGGAATAAATCTGACAATATACCTATGAAAGGTGCAAAGATTCCAGAGAAAAGGGTAATAGTAGAAGAAAGTCACTGGTCAACATTGTTGCATTTTTCTGAAGTGTATAAACTCACTACCATGTGCGTGCACAGAGAATGTCACATAAAAGACATTTAATAAAAGTTGCTTGAATTGGATACCTAGAACAATATTATCTATCTGTATCTAATATCTAATACAATCTGAGACATTAATTGAAAACACTAGATTTCTCTACGAGGATCAGATTAGCAAGATAGAGATGAGAAAATTAACAGAGATGCTATCTAGCTAATTAAAGCTCTGGAAGAAGCAAGAGCCTCTTCATGGATTGTTCTGTTAACTAACCTGTAATTATATTGTCAATTGCATTAACTTTCTTGCCCACTAATAGAGTAAGTTTCAAGGGAGGCAGCCAATGTGGGGATGGTTATTTATTTTTATGTCCTAATTAATCAGTACTGACACCAACCCACATCCTTCCTCCTTGCTCATTATTTAAATGACCCATTTATATGGATGAACCTCTCTGCTTTGTGCATTTCATTATCACATTAACATACTTTCAAAACAAAAAGGGTTGTTTCTGCTTCAGCACATACTTTGAACAAACAGCCACGTGAGCTACTCCTGACAGGCTACGCAACCCTTATCTCTCTCTAGGCATTTACACTGGCCAGTTGGAATTTGACTAAAATCAAATGATCACCACTTAGAGGGAAAAAAAAATTAATTCCCGATGAATTTTGTAGTGCTTGGATAGAGACAGGGGAGGATTTAGCTTAGTAAGTGAAAACAGGAATTCCAACTTTTCATCCACTGTTAGGTAGCAACTATTATTCAGGTAGTCATTTCTTTGTGCCTCGTATCCGGAAACCTGAAAACAAACCCTGCCTCTGAGTGAGGTTAAAATCTATTGGAATCATCAGATTGACATATAATTTAAAAGCAACTTTGTGAGCCATTCTCTAGAACAGCGGTCCCCAACTTTTTGGCACCAGGGGCCAGTTTCATGGAAGACAATTTCTCCATGGACCGGGCGGGGAATGATTCAGGAGGTAATGTGAGCCATGGGGGGCGATGCGGTGCAGCAGATGAAGCTTCGCACCTCCTCGGCGCTGCTCACCTCCTGCTGTGCGGCCCGGCTCCTACCAGGCCACAGTCCGCTACCGGCCCTTGGCCCAGGGTTGGAAACCCTGCTCTAGGACATGATTCCCCTCTAGTGAAGACTCTGGGAGCTGTAACTATTTTGGATCGCTGTAGCTTTGCCCTCTAATGAAAGGTTCTGTGCTTAGACTACACCTTAACAAGCCAACATCATTCATTTTAAGCATATCAACCCTGATATCACCATAGAAAATAGTGTTGGGAGAGCACAGATGCCTTAATATGACCTGATGAAAGGTCTTTTCCCCCCAAGTTTTCCCTTAGAAAAGAGAAAACATGCTATATTCAGATGTTAACAAAGTCTCTTTCTATTATAAGGAACATGCTCAAAATAATTTTGGGGGAAAATTCATTAGCTGGAAAAAAAACTGAAAATAAAAGTTGATTTGGATGGCTATAGATGTCACATACCAAAATTATTTTTAAGAAGAGGCAACAACATTTAAACCAGATTTATCAGCTTTCCCTTTGGATATAATCTGACAATTGCAAATGTTTGATGGATTGCACTATAATTTTAAAATAACCTTTAAGGGCTTCCCTGGTGGCACAGTGGTTAAGAATCTGCCTGCCAATGCAGGGGACACAGGTTCAAGCCCAGGTCTGGGAAGATCCCACATGCCGCAAAGCAACTAAGCTTCTGTGCCACAACTACTGAGCCTGCGCTCTAGAGCTCGTGAGCCACAACTACTGAAGCCCGCACGCCTAGGGCCCGTGCTCTGCAACAAGAGAAGCCACTGCAATGAGAAGCCCGCGTACCGCAACGAAGAGTAGCCCCCGCTCGCCGCAACTAGAGAAAGCCCACGCACAGCAACAAAGACCCAACGCAGCCAAAATAAATAAATAAATTTATAAAATAACCTTTAAAAGTATATAGCAAAAAACTACTTTGTGGAGTCCATGAATACACACCCATAGGACACATTAAAAAATAAATAGTTCTGATTGGGTACTTGGACCTGAGATGAACCTCCTAGTGACAGTCACATATGCAAATTTTGAAAGTGATACGTCTCAGATACTGTGGATGAAATGAAGACATATGCTCTCGAAATCTGTCGGGTGACGCAACAAACTTTAATGATGCTGATGACATATTTTAATTTTGAATAGATTATGCCATGAAAGGGAAATAAAGCAATATTTCTAGATTCATAAATACTATAACCATCCTTTGATAATGGTAAAAAACCATTTTTTTTAGTTTCTGGCTGAGCAAGATCAGTTTTCACTCTATATTTTGAGTCCCTTTCAATGGGGCATGGACTGTACTTGGGTATGGTGGTGGTTTTAAGTTCTGTCCTGATGAAAAATTTTCAATTTGCAGAATGTAGCAGAACAAACAAAATCATGGCTTACACTCCATACTTTCATTTACTTTGGGTGGTGTTCTCATGTTTTCAACAGTTGCGAGCCACCTTCCTACTACCACCACCACCTCTGTGGTCTAGGAATCCATCTATGCTGAATTCCACTTATTAAAAGGAAATCCTTCTGTGTACTTTACCTAAATCCTGCATCCTTCAGTTGAAGCTCATTTCATATTACTCAAACTTCTCTGAACAGTAGTCCAACATCACCTCTTTATGGGAAAAATCCATTATCTGCAAATAGTCAATCAATCACTCTTTATCCTTCATTTCCCCCACTTGAATAAGCCCAACTCCCCAGGGCTTTCTCTGTAACTCTCAACCTCCAACTCACTATCAAGGAATAACTGAGTTCCTGGGAGAATTAGTCATATATTATGACTAATTATAACATTACATACTATAAGAGACTATAATGATTATTCATTTTAAATAGTAAATACAATTGCCATAAAACTTGGCTTATGCCTTCCTCTAAATTCCTCAGGAAATTCTCAAATTTCTCCTTGACTCCCTCAGCCTGCTTTAGAAATGCTCAATCCTCTGCGTCAGTGACAGGGGAGACCAGTTTATATTTAAGAGAAGTAGGCGAATGTCTGGTATGGAACACATTAAAACCAGGGAAATCTGTTCCCTTGTAACCTAAGACAAGATCTCCAAAACGAAAAGGTAAGTTAATGAGCCCACAGTCCGCATCGGAGCATCTATTTATTGAAAGCGGGCTCTATTTCAAGCCTCAAATGTACAAACTTTTCTGAAAGGCTTTTTTAAGCAGTGCATACACGCAGACCCAAGAAAAGTTTGTTTTGGGTGGCGATGACCATTCTGCATGTTTCACATCAGGTATTAGAGTCTCTGTCCAAATTAGACTGTCACTTTGAAGATCAGGGATCCGAATCAGATTTGGATCATGTGACTAATGCCAGAGGGAGCCGTGTACTTCAGGCAGAACTCAAGAGCTGTTATTTAGGTCAACAGCTTTATATTTTTTAATCTACCGCCTAACTTTTGTGTATGGGGCATGAAACATGACCCTGATACTAGACCGCAAATGCTTAGAAATGATTCAGAACGTTACATTTTAAAGAGATTGAACTGATAGAGGATGAAGCAGCATCTATTTAATGTGGAAGAACGAAACGCTGCTGCAGTCTCCCTCCCTGAAACTCATGACTAAAATTTTATGTCCCCTTACTTTTTGTTTGCAGGAGATGATGACAGAATTTCACTGTGATCTCTGTGCTAATCCTACAAGATGCAAGCAAGTGCCCGTGAACCTCCCAGACCCTCAAGGTCAGATTCAGATGAACATTAACGAGGGCCTTGAAAAAGCTCACAAGGGCCACAGGCTGTATGACAGTAGGGGAGGGGATTTCTGGTGGGGCCTCCTCTACCCAGTGACAACTCTTGTCATCAGGAGTTCCTCAGATCAGTCTGATAGGAGATTGAAGATCTGAATTTGGGCATCACCGAATGTTTGCAGGTTCCCAAGGAGTGGAAAAGATCTGGATCAAATTATATTCAATTCAGAGGCATGTGGGGCATTCTAATGACTTCCATTACCCTTGTGGTCATCATGGGTGGTGGAGCTCATTAAGGTTCAATCACAAAAATTAGGACTCAGAGGATGTCAGAGCTGAGAAAGATGCTATGTGGACCACCTAAACTCAGTGAGGTGAAGTGACCTGGCCAAGACCTCAGCTGCAGGCCATTTTGTAACCCAGCAGTCCCCAACCGGCACCAGTGACCGGTTTCGTGCAAGACAATTTTTCCACGGATGGGAGCGGGGGTGGGGGTGGGGGTGGGAGAATGGTTCAGGCGGTAATGCAAGCCATGGGGAGCAATGGGGAGGGGAGATGAATCTTCGCTCACTCGCCGGCCGTTCACCTCCTGCTATGCGGCCCAGCTCCTAACAGGCCGCAGACCAGTATTGGTCCTTGGCCCGGGGGTTGGGGACCCCTGTTATAACCCACAGCAGGAACCTCCATGACTATCAAACAGATGGCTACTACTTGTCTTGTGAATACCTGTCCCAGGAGAAGTTAGCTGGAATAAATCAACAGAGCGTGCAGAGATTCAGAGAGAAAGAGCTGCCTGGCATGAGCAGTGCTTGTCAATCCAGGCCACCATCAACACTCTCCTGGGATCCCAGAGGAGCCTCCTAACTCACTGTTGCGCTTCCATGTTTCCCCACAGTCTGTTTCCACACAGTAGTCAAGGTGTTGCCCTGTCCTCACACCACGCTCAATGCAGACCCTTCACCATGGCCTGTGAGGCCCTACCTCCTACCTCACCACTTTTCCCTCATTCATTCTCTCCGGCCTAGAGTGGTTAGTCACTGGTTCTTTGAACAGCAAGCTTGCTCCTCCCAAGGCTCTTTGCCCTTGCTGTTCTTCCCTTAGCCTGGAAGCCTTTTCCAACAGTTATCACATGGCTCACTCTGTCATTGAGTTCAGGTCTCTGCTCAGATGTCCCCTCTCAGAGGGACTGTTCTTGGTCCTTCTCTTAAGGACGAATTCCTCTGCATGCTACCCTTCCCCCTTTACCCTCTGTCCCCTTGCTTGTCTTCATTTTTCTTTATAGCAGTTTTCCTTACCAAGCATTATATACTGACCCATTTTTGTGTTCACTGTCTTCTCTCCCATTAAAACACTCCAGGAGGGCATGGAGTTTGTCTAGACTCCACAACAGTGCATGGAACGTAGTAGGTACTCAGTTTATATTCACTGAATCAGTGAATTGACACTCTTATGAACTACCAATCTCTCCTCAGTCTCTTTCTCTCTCTCTCTCTCTCTTTCTCTCTGAATATATATTTCTTAGAGCAACTATGTAACTTAGAACAACCCTAGTAAGACACCCTGGTTGTTTTACTGGTTTATCATTAACTGTTTCTTGGGGTTTTCGTTTGTTTGGTTGGTGATTTTTTTTTCCCCATTCAACCGTCCCACAATCTCAGTTTCCTGTATAGTAGGATAGTTATATTACTATACTTGCCTTATCTACTTCTCTGTTCAAAGGTTGTATTAGGTTCTGTATTTAAAGATATTTTGAGAGAAAACAATGCTTTTAGAAACAAGTGGTTTCTGGGAGAGTTTGCCATTTCTACCGGCATGTGGTTCCCAGGCAAAGATACACAAAGTAAAAACATCGCTTTTAACTAAGATACTGATCATTTAGGAGGGAGCTGATGTGTGGTCCCTGACAAAGCAAAAATGATAGCCAACACATGGCCCAACGCAGGCAGCAGCAGTAGCCTGGGGAGACCCATTGCACGGAGTGGGTAAGCAGGTGGACATGTAGTTTGCTCTCTGGCTGTCTTCTCTAGTGGCCTGGGACAGAAGGTAGTAGAAAAACAGAAAGAAGACTGCCCAGGGCTTGACATTCTGGAAGATGGTGACCTCCCACTTGGGATCCCAGGCTCCAACTCTGGGACTAATTAACTAACTGGACAATAATGAATCTAAAAATATGAAGAAGTTCAACCAATCATTGACTCTCAGAAGAATCACACCCTCGGGCACCTCTCCTTCTTCCAGAATCTCCTATATGTCCTAACTCTGCCCAAATAGAGCTTGGTCTTTTGGACAGGGCTCTCAGTAGTCTGGCCTTACATTTGTGCTGTTGCTCATGTCTCTTCCTCTCACCTTAATATACTGGTTCCTAAGGAAGGATATTTCCTCTCCCCTCAACTTTAAAAAGTGCTTTCCTAGACTCTCCTTCTTGCTGTAGAAGATTACAGTTTAAATAGTTATCTTTTTAATTTAAAAATGCTTCATATCTTAATGCCAGCTAAAAAAAAGTGCACATTATAATTGAAATTGGTAAGTTTCAAATTGTGTTCCTGTGGTTCCTCTGAGATCATCAGAGAAAAGAGGTGGACACAGACATTGGGTTTTGAAACTCTTACCCCATTCTCACCATAGTAACTTAGCTGACTTTATCTATTTTATAGATAAGCTTCTGAGTAAGATATTGTTTAAAGAAATATCTTTACTGCTTTTATTTAAATGAGTTTTTTAAAAGAAAAAACTTTTAAATTACAATAACACATGCCTCAAAGGATTTGCCACCACCTGGTGGCAGCATACCCAAATTTCAACATACTTAAATTTTTAGCGGAAGGATTAAGTTGAATCTATTACCCTAAAATTATAAAGAGCTATCAGAAATGTGTCAGAGGATTAAGTATAATCATGAAAAAATACATTAAAAAGTACAATATCACTTTCAAAATGCAATGTGATAGCACTTGACAGTTAAGATACCATAAAAGCATTACTTCGTTGTCTGGATCTTATACTACTTATAGAAAATGTTTTCATTGTGCCTTAAAACCAACATTGAAGTAAGGTAAATAAACTAACAGAATTCTCTCTGTTTTAATGTGTGAACATCAGTATTATTTATCTTCAAAAAGCTGGGGAAAAGTCTCATTTCTTCTAATTCTTGGAGTCAATATAAATACTCAGTTCCTGGATAAATTCTATCTGGGACATTCCCTCTAGGCTACTCTCCACCTCCACCAAAACAAAACAAAGCAAAAACCAAAGACACCTTCTCACAGACCTCTATAAATGACTGCACAAAGAGAATAGAGAACAAGGACTAACAAGCACATTCATGGAGGAGTGGAGGAAGAAAGTGAGGTTTTTTCCTTTTCAGGCCTTTCGGCTCTCACATAATAGTAATATATTGGTTTTGTCTTGTTTAACCACACTAACCTTGCCATGGCCTGATCTGACAATACTTTGTTCAGGTAAAATACCTTTAGACCTCAGGAATCGGTTCCAGTAAGTGAAGCACCTGGAGAGCAAAGAAGGAAATGAAACCCGAGCCCTGCCATTCTCAGCTGCTTCTCTGTCCAGACCCACAGAGACCCCTCCCCAGCATGACGTGATGCCCCTTGCCCTTCTCCTCTGGCTATATGACCCAAAGTTATTGTCCCCTTGCTCATAGCAATGATCTTAGGTTAAGCTGGCAGTCAGGACATGAGAGAATCAACAGGACAGACCAGGGACATCCTACAACACTCCCAGATCTGCGGAGAACAGAGTGAGCGGGAGTGAGGGTAACGATGCCAAAGAAATATTTTTGGTGGCAGCCTGGAGGACACAGAAGAAAGAAGTCTCATGGCCCCTCAATAGCTGCAGTAAACTTGCTCCTTAGGATGCTAAGATTACTTTGTATCAGATGTGGATTTGCCAGCAAGATTACATCTTACAAGTTCTTCTAGACCATCAGTAGGCACATGATATTCTGAGCAAATAGCAATTAGGCAAATTGGCAGAGTTTGCCATTGAAATCCATGCCTAGTTTCCCTGAAACTCATTCTAGTATTATTTACCAGCTTTTCCTGGAGGCAACTACAGGAATCAAAAATGACTTGATTTCATGACAAACAAGTCATGAAATGAGATTAATAGAGGAGCGACGACAAGGAAGTAACAAGAATCAACTTAGCGCTTTTTGAAATGTAGGGTGTTTTCTTGAAATAAACATGAGAGCTAACCTACAAAGTTTCTCATATTTAACAACACACGGAGCAAAAGTTGATTTGACTTGTGTAGCATTATGTGTCACCATGAAGTCTTTCAGCATGCTAAGAACATGTCATAGCAGATACTGGCCACCCCAGGGGTTTAAACTATTGCTTAAAAGAAAACTCATTGATAACCATTACTTTGTGATTGTTGGATATTCCTGCTGTCATTTCGTCTCATGGATTTGTGTCACAGCATCATCTGTATAAAACCAAACACTACCAGCTGTGCTCTTCCAACATTTGGAGCAAGATTTAAATTTTCTTTGGTGATACACATAGACTGTAGATATACAAAGCCAATCGCATAAAATTTTATATGTTTATTTAAAGCCTTCAGAAATACAAAGTTTCAACAGAGAATCCAAAACAAATCCAAAAACTTGAAATAATGTCAAAGTTGCCAAGTGAGAAAACAAGTAATTAGCCTTCCTGCTTTGGTTATTTTATAACAGGCTACATAATGACTTGCTGCCCTGCTCCTGGGCCATTATTACCTATCCTGAGATCACTTGATATTCCTAAGGTAAAGGAACACCAAACAGTAGTCATTTATCTGACAAAAGACCTTGTGTTTTTCTTAGTCTATCAATCATTAAACTCGTAATGTCTTTTTATGCTATTGCTTTGACAGTCATTAACACTCACGTCAGAGGAAATCTTTGCAATTAAAACTCCTATTGAATATCTAAAGTTGTTTTGCCTTGGTTTGTTGCAACTGATTTTTTTTTTTTTTTAAAACGGAAGCAATAGCACTAAGATGGGTTGAGAACTTACCCGAAGTTCAACTCGAGGTGTCTCTTTTATGACTCAAACGCCGTTGATACTCATACTTTAAAAAAAATCAGCTTTTGACATCTGTTAATTTTTATGGCAAGCTTCACTGACTAGCTTAAGAGGAAGGAATACCTCAGAAAAACAAAGTCGGATAGCTACAAGGCTGCTGGGTTGCCATTGGAATTCTTTCTCGTGGCAAATGCACAAACCCTCAGGAGAGTTTCAAGGAAAAAATTGAAAGGCTCATTATCACCTCAAATACCTGAAACAAATTTACGTAAGTTCCTTATGATTTGAAACCACAAACAGAAACAGAATAAGATGAGTGTCCAATATGACAAAGTGAGAACTTTGAATACCATAGGGTAACTCGTTCACTTCTAAACCACTCCTTTAGTGGGAACATCACCCATAAAAACTGATTATACCTCATCCACAGCCATACTGTCATCCAGCATTGAGAGAAATAAAACTGAACAAACACTTTTCTTTTTAATAAAGAGCAATTTAGAGGGTGGGAGAAGAACCAATTTCCCTCTTAGAAAAATCTGTGTGTTATAAAAACATCTTTTATTTAAGGAGTGGATTAACCTCGTTGGATCTGTATTTATATGTCATCTACTTTACAGAATAAATGGATGGAAATAGATATCAAAATACTTCTCTTTCAATGTTACCAGTATGAAAACGAATATAAAATGTTTCTCTTTTTACATGTCTCTTAACTATTATTTTAGTATTTAATTACGTTAGTATTTAACTAAAATCAAAGATTGACTTTGATCCTAGCGTACTGTAATGATTTAAAGATATGTAGTACAGAATATTTCACATAGATTCTATCTCTCTTCTAAGAACCAAATTCAATCAAAACAAGAAGTCTTGGGGCATGGAATCATCTGAATTTATTTGTTCGGTCAACAAACACTTGGTAAAGGCACTATATTAGAGACATTGCAGCTGTGCTGAGAAGGAAACACTACACTTCCCTGTACACACGGGGAAGTGATTTTACCTGTAGGCTAACCAAATCCATGGTTTCAGGAAGTGAACTATAATGGGGTTTTAATGTCCTCTGGGCCCAGCTCAGCATTGTTCATTTTCAGTAAATGAAAGCAATACAAGCTTTGCAAAGGGATTTTAAACTATTACAGGGGAAACTTAGAAACAAATCTAAATACCACCATAGATGTAAGATTCCGGGAATGACTTATCTTGTGGAGATTAATCTGAAATCACCGCAGGTTTCATGAATATTTAAGAAGCAAAGACTCAAAGAAGACATTTAGTTGAAGGGAAAATTGCTGTTGGCTGATTTTTAATAAATAGAGCCTTTCTAGGACTCTCAGTTCTCAATAGGAATTGCCTCAAAGACACTTTCCACCTATAATCATTACTCAAAGATTAGGACCCAAGACATCGCACTCAAGGGACCCGTTTATTGCAGACAGATGGGTAATGGTTCAAAAAGCAGCTCTCCCAGTGTGAAGAGAGACTATAAACCTGCACCCAAATTGAGTCAAAGAGATGGGGCCACGGCTCCCCACGCAGCACACACCCACACTGGGGCTTCTCATGATTTCTCTCCCCACCCAGAGAAAGCTGTGGTTGCTTTCTCTTGCTCGTCTGATTCCACCAGGATCAAAATGCGCTTGAGATGAAATTAAATGGAGGATTAGGTGTGGAGAATAGGATTAGGTCACTGGGTTTGGGTCTGAGTGACCACTGTGCCATTTACCAGCAGCATGACCTTGGGCAAATCATTTAAGGTCTTTCAAAGTAAAGTGCACTCCAATCAGACCGGAGCTCATCTCAAAGTCCTTGAATCAGAATAGGATCCACAGAGGCTTATTTTTTCTGCAAAACTTGCTGAATCAATGGACCCATTCCAAAACTACCAGCATACGGTTTAGCCACTCTGGGAATTTTGATTCCCATATTTTCATTCAATTTGTGTATTCATTAGTGTAGCTACACATTTTTTCTGGGTAATGCACCTTGAGTTCTGATACTAATATATTTCGTCTCGCACTCTCTATCCGCTCCCCCCAAAAAATCATGCGCAAAAATAAAATAAATCACATAATTTTTCCTAAAATATGGGCTAGAGAAAGCTATCAATATGAATATGGATGTGTATTTCGAATGTCACATACCTGTTGATTCTCGATTCCTTCCACTTCATTTCATCTTCCTTTCCACTCCACCCCCTCCCCCTGCATGCTCAACAGAGCCCTGCGTCTCTCACAAACGCCTTGCAAAGATTAAGGGACTCATTGTTTGTGCTCTGCTTAAGATGGGAGCCTTAACTGAATGCACTCTGACAATATTTTTCAACATTTTCATGGAGTGTTTCAGATTTATGTCCCCATCAGATCGTTATCTCTTGGCCCTCAGCCTATTGTCAAGGAGTCACAACCTTTGTTCAAGAGAAGTCCAGGCCACTGTCGTACCTACAGATTTGACTCTGTTAATAAAGAAACGGCAAGCCACTAAACATTGCGTTTCTGCTCTCATAATAAGAGAAGGAATTATAATTTATATTGAATCATCAAAATGCTCATGCTAAGTTAGAAGAGGCCTTAGAATCTTAGAACAAGGAGCTCTTAGATGATATCCTCTCTCATAAATCATTAAAATAGAGAAACTATTTGTAAAACAAATGCTCTTGCAGCATCTGTTTAAATACCTATGGTTATGCTATCTCACAACTTGTTGAGTTAGCTCAGTTCAGTCAAAGTTTTCTATGCCTCCTTAAAATTTTAGATTCACAGTTTTAATTAATTCTATACCGGCTTGTGCAATATGAATAAGTCTAGCCGTGCTACCTACATCATGACAGCCCTTTAAATATTTGAAGTGAGTGCCATGTTCCTTCTAAGCCTTCTCTTCTCTAAACAGCCTCACTTCTTGCTATCTTATGCCCTTTCTTTAGAAGCTCTCCAGTCCATGAATCTCTTTTAAAACAAGCTACCCCCCGAATAAAGACAATAACCCAAATAGGATCTAACTAGAGGAGAGTACACACAGCTAACCATTACCCCTATTAAATCAGGTAACTGTACTTCTATACGGGAGTCTGGGGTTCTATTAGCTTTTATAGCCACTCCAACACCTTGTTGGGTTATATTATGATTTGACAAGGCCTCGCTCAATACATGGCCCCAACTAACTCATGAATTTCACTTCTGCTTCGCGTGCTGCTACTAGTTAATGAATTAACCTGAAGCAGTCTCTCTAAACTCCGTTTCTTGAACTGTTCTTTGGGTTCAGTATTCCAACCTTGACCATACCTCTTGCTGTTTAACATGTTGTCGTGTTGGTTAATATGGAATTAATTAAACATCACTGTGATTCTGTTAGGTAATAACACATCTCATCATCATTCTACAATGTTGTGATTATTCTTTGAAACTGAAACAGCTGCACAAGGTGAGTGTCTGACTAGATTATGTCCAACCTGAACAGAATTTTTTTTTCTCCAATCAAAACATTTTCCTTTCCCTCTTAAAGCTGACAAAGTGATTACAGGAATACAGATTTCTGCATAGAAGAAAAATGTATGATTCGTATCACATGAAGTAAGATGCCACCCAATCCACCCTAGGGAAAGCTGGGAGAAAATATGTCTTTTATTTTTTCTATCATAATACAGAAAATAAGCACTAGCAGTGTTGATAGCCTATGGCTTTTCACTTAGAATCAACAATAGTGGCACGTCTCATGATTTTACTTTTTCAGCACCATCCCCAAACAAAGCAATGAAATGTAAGATGATGTGAATGAGACCCTGAAATTTAAGGAGGCAGAATAATGGCTTGCAGGTGTGAACATTATTCATATTTTAAACAAAATTAAATTCTTCCCCATTACTCTAGGAAAATCAATGTAACATAATTACCAAGAGGTAAGATGCTTCTGCTATTCAAAAGATACGCTAATTTTGATGACAGTTTTCACCCCTGTTGATCAAATAAAGTATGTGTACAGGATTTATATTATTCAGAATAGTACCAAGGTGAAACTTATGAACTAATCCTTCATTTATAGCCTAACTATCCCATGAAATTTATAAACCCCAAACACAGGATCCTTTTATGTCAGTTTCCTTCAAGTATAAATCAATATGATGGGAGCAACACAAGGAGAGGGGGTTTGGAACCAACATCAGTGCAGCTTGTTTAAATACCCAGATGATGTTTAGAAGAATGTGGTTATTCTAGGAGATGTTAGACAGGGGTTTTTTAGTGTATACATGCCTGTCTAAACGTCAGGGAAGGCTGTAAAATGTTCTCTTTAGGATGTGGAATATGGAGAGAGTTACACTACTTTGTCTTTTTAAACAAGCTCAGGGCTGGGCAGGGACTAGGCACTCCAGTAATACTTGCTGAACTTGAATACATAGAATCTGTATCTGTGACTTCAAAGCAGGTAAGAGAAAAGGAAGAAAGAAATCCATGCACCAAGCCCTGTTTGAAAGGTAGCATACGTTAGATAATAGCAGACAATCAGGGCTCCAAGGTCACGTCCTCACACACCGCCTGCCCTTCTCGTTCAAGGCAAAGCACAGGGACCAGAAATACCCTGGTGGCTACTGTGTGCAACTGGTGGAGTTTGTTTCATGTGCCGTATCCTGTTTGCGTGAATGTTTTCTTTTGTCATTTTTGTTAAACGACAGAAAACAGAAATCTTGTGAATTCATATGATTAGCATATCATTGGTATTTGGTAAATATTTATTGAAAGAATAAATAAACTTATTTTTGAACAAACGGAAAGCAGTGAAAGAATATGAAATTTTAAAGTGTAACATTGTAGAATCAACCAAGATTCTACTGAATTGGTCTAAAAGCTTTTTGTTTTGTTTTGCTTTGTTTTTAATTTTAAACAAAGCCAAAACCTGAGCACAATGATGTGGGGGGCTCTTTCGGATTATTTTCCCAACTTTAATACTTCTTATTTGAAGCGAAGTAGCACAAATCCTCTTATACATATCCTTCCTTTTTAAGACAATGATCACCTTAAAAAGTCACATGAAAAACAACACTGTTTGGGCTTCCCTGGTGGCGCAGTGGTTGAGAGTCCGCCTGCCGATGCAGGGGACACAGGTTCGTGCCCCGGTCCGGGAAGATCCCACATGCCGTGGAGCGGCTACGCCCGTGAGCCATGGCCGCTGAGCCTGCGCGTCCGGAGCCTGTGCTCCACGACGGGAGAGGCCACAGCGGTGAGAGGCCCGCGTACCGCAAAAAAAAAAAAAACAACAACACTGTTTGATTAATTCATATCACCGATGAGCTTGATGAACAACTTGTCCTGATGAGGATGAGGATGGTGGGGAGGAAAAGGTTAAATAGAACACATGGAGAACAGGATAATTACAAGTGTTGGTAAGAGAGGTCTTAGGATTTCCAATCAAAAGACTGGAAAAAAGAAATGATTTTCCATATACTCAACAAATTCCAAGCCAATAATCTGTAGTGTCATCAAAAATTTAACACTCCCCTTTCCCACAGAATAGGAAAGTTCCTTGCCACTCGTCTTCATAGAATGACACACATTGATAGCATTTTCAGAAAGTTTCACTCATGGAATGTGTAGCTGAACCAACTTAAAACGGATATGTCTGTATCTCCACTACTGTTCACTCAGCTGTTCAACATACATTTAGTACATGCTATCTCCGTGCCTGACCTAGAGAGCCATAAAACACTAGAGGTGGGAGACACGTACCAATTGCAAACTCTGGGACCTCAGTGCAGGACAGGTAGCATAAAAATGGTGAAGAGTCAAGTGTGAGATAATAGGGACTGGTGAGGTCTGTGTGAAACTAAAAACATATGGCCCTCTTAACACGTTCAAACTCAATTTCTTTTTTCTCCTCTGAACACTTTACCTGCCAGAAGCAGCCCACAGGCTCTGAGTCTGCAATCTTGACTGTCTGAACCCTTATTTTTCTCAATAATCAAAGAGTCATGTTCTGTTTCCAGTATCTAAAATCCAGCGAATTGGAAGCTTTATGCATCTCTCTCACACTGTTTTATTTCACTGTCTTCAATCCACTAAATGATTTTGTTTATTAGTTTGGGGTTTTTTCTTCTCTCTCTTCTTTGCTATACTGACCAAATGCCAAATGAACACTCCCTTCCCAGGAAGAAAAGGATCTCCGTGTCTATACCATGAGATCAGACACTGCTGCCTGTCTAGAGAGGCAGGATTCCTTCACTAGGATTCCTGGGAAGAGGTGTAAGAAATGTAGCTGCTTTCAGAAAATATGAATGTTAAGCCCAAAGCAATGAAGCTACTTTCATGTTTGCTCAATGGAAGTAATTTCATCACCCTTCATGCAAGAGAGATGGGTTTTGGAGGAATTTTCCAGTCCTCCCACTCCCAATGAATCAAATAATCGGTCTAATATTTGGCTCAGCAAGTATTTGTAATGGTCAATCCAGTTGTGTACTTAGTGACAGCCTTGATCTTTTAAAATAACTTTCTCTGTTAAGCTGTTTCCATATATCTCTATGCATCACCTGTTCAGTTGGGTTTTTAATAGAAAAAGATTGATTTTAGTGTTGACTTATTTTATCTTTTGTTCCCATAAGAATAAGACAACCAAATCAACACATCTTGAAAAAGTTATGTATCCTCAGCTCCTGTTCCTTCAACCTTATTCTTCTGGTTGGAGCCAACGGACAAATAATGAAATGTAGGAAAACGTAAATTGAATATAAATGATCTAATGTGAATTAATGGTGGTGAAAGCTGCTGGACTACTCAGAAGTCAAAACTACTTTTCTTATATTTTAAGCATAAGTGTTACTGAGCCACACAGAGGATGAAGTGGCAGGCTACCTGAAACAACACTGTATAGAATATTTCTTATCACCCTACTCAATCCTCTAAAATTCAGATAACCCTGAAAGCATTTGTTACCATAATGTAAAATTTAAAATAATTAGGAACGTCCTTAGTTATGTGGCAGATTACAAACAAATTCTGGTGTCCCCTTTTCCCGTTCCTATATCTCTTTGCACTTTATTGGGGCTCTTAAAATGTCAACTTAGAGTTCATTTTTATAAGTCGTTTTCTCTCTTCCCAGCCAAATTTTCTCCTGAAGCTTGTACCAAGTCCCTTCTATGTGTCAGGCACGGTACTAGGGTTCCTGGTACATAATTGATGCCCAATAAATAATTATTACAATGAGATCCTATGGCGGGGGGCCCTTAAGATTGTTAATTCTGTCACCAGTAAATTTACATTACTGGGAAAGGAAAGACATTTCTAATCAGAATGAATGAGGTTAGATACAATCCATACCTATAGGACCCAATAAATATTAATAGAATTAGAGAAGGCTCTTTTGAAAATTAAACTCCCTGAAAACTGCATTTTTATAGGTTTATTTATTGTGGTAGTTACCGTGCGTTCTAAGAAGGAGCTACTTAATTCATAATATAATCATCTTCAGTGCAGTTAATTAACTCCAGATTTTATTACATTACTAGAGCTCACTTCGTGCTTTAATCTCATGATATAAGGAGGTGGAAAAGGTGGGTGCAACAAGTCATCTCAAGAGCCAAGGGGAATTATAACTTGCATCTCAATTACAAGGCAAGGACTACTAAATGATTACCTAATTTGAGGGATGGAAAAAAATCACAACACAAGAAAGCCCAAAGAATTTCAGAAGTCTGAGGCCAGATAACCGAGTTACCCGGGAGGGGAGGCCAAGAGGAGAAAGAAAGAAAAAGCATGGAGGGCAGCCGGCCGAGGGGGCCTTGCCAGTAAGCAGGGCTTCCAGGGTAATGGTAAACTTATGCAAGAAATAAACTTGTCTTACAATGGACACGTTGACTGTCAGCACTAAGGCCCAGCCCACTGGAAATCAGAGTTGCTGAAATATATGATTAGTGTTCTGTTTCATGCTCACTTTCATGCCACACCTTTCGGTGGAGGTCATCTTTCCAGTCATTAAATAATCTTAGAGTGATATGTACACAGAAGAGTTTGTTCCTTATCTTTTCCATGTCACACCTGGTGCTTTCCATGGGCTCTTTGTTCTTGTTTTAACAAAGTGTGTAAAGGTTGTTTTTTTTTTTTCCTTTTTTCCTTCCCAATGACTTACTTCAACTCAGCATTTTAACCCTATAACAACCACAGTTGCTAGAGATGTTTCTCTACCTAGATACATATTACTTGAACACAAAGATAAATAAAATAATGTATTTTCATTTCAAATAATATACTCCATTTTGGTTAAAGGTGTTTCTTTTATAAATATATCTAGTTAAATTGCTACCCCTCCATTCCTTTCAAGTAAATATATGAATTCAATATTACTTAAAACACTTGTGCATTAGTGGCATAAAAGAAATTTAAATCAGACTTAGGTTACCAAGTGTTTTAAGTGAAGCGTTGTCCAGATAATAAAGAAAGTCAGGCTATTGTGTGTTTTCATATAATTATAGTAGAATATTACATAATAAGTATAATAGATTTTTTTATAGATTAATATGTACCATATCTATAGATTAATATCTAAAACATGGTAATTCAGCTGATGCTCTCAACACTGACCATCTCAAACCTGTGTGACAGACAAGACGAATCTCACAGACGAAAAATGAAAAATTCCAAGAAATTAGATTATATCCAAAATAGACACAAGAAGTGGCAGAATCCAGATGAGAACTAGAGTCTTCTGGATTCCTGCCCTTCTTGAAACGCTCTTCGTTTCTGTGATACCGCACCACCGTGCTTTTCATCCTGCTGTCCAGTTATGCATCCCCACCTTCCTTAAGGATTCCTCCTATTTCAACCTCAAACATGGGCAAGACCAAGGGTTCAGTCCTTTGCCACTTTCTCCTCCTCACCCTCTAGCAGCTCCCATATACTGTGGAAGTTTTGTTGTTGTTGTTGTTGTTTTGTTTTTGCAGTACGCGGGCCTCTCACTGTTGCGGCCCCTCCCGCTGCGGAGCACAGGCTCCGAACGCGCAGGCTCAGCGGCCACGGCTCACGGGCCCAGCCGCTCCGCGGCATGCGGGATCCTCCCGGACCGGGGCACGAACCCGTGTCCCCTGCATCGGCAGGCGGACTCTCAACCACTGCGCCACCAGGGAAGCCCAACTGTGGAAGTTTTAAATATCATATGTGAGTTGAGACTCCCAAACTCCTATCTCCAATTCAGACTTCTTCCTTAGGTGATGACTCATATATCCAGCTGCCCACTTGACAGCATCTCTTTAAGTATTCACAGCCACACCCAGCTACCATGTATAAAACAAAATTTCTGATTTATCCCCAAACTGGTTTCTCTCCCAATATTCACTATCACGGGATGTGGCTCCAATGGAGAAACAATACCTTAGTTTCCCTCCCCTTCCTTTACCCTTAACATCTGATCCATAATTCTTAGCTTTTTTCTTTCTCCCTCACAGATAGATCATAGCTCCCTCTTCTCCCCTCCAATCCACAGCCATCGCTCTATTCCCAGCCACATCATCACTTCCCTACAATATGCTATAATCTTTCACTGTCAGTCTTGCCTCATTCAATCTATTCTCCACACAGATGCCAAAACAATCTTTTAAAAGCAGAATCATGTTAAGATGCATCCTTACTTAAAACTGTAAAAGGCTTCCCATTGGAATGTTTTACATGTTTAACTATTAATAGGTACACATTCAAACATTTCTAAATAAATGAAGAATAGAAAAAGATATATAGCATAAAGCCCCCCGTCATTCTTGTTTCCCATCCACCTAGTCCCTCGCCCCCCTCCCCCCACCCCCAGATTAACACTGCTCCTAGGTTCTTATGCTCCACTGCAGTTTTAATAAGATACAAACATTCTGCCCTGGCTACTGAGCCCAGCTGGATCAGACCCTCCTACTTCACTCTCATCTCCTTCCAAGCTCCTCTTCCCCCTCTATGCTCTACTCCCCTGACCTTCTTTAATTTCGTGAATTAACCAAATCCTTTCCAGTCTCAGGTATTTGCCCACACTATTCACCTTAGCTAGACCACTCTTCCTTCTCTTCTAGTATGTTCTCCCAGTCTCTCCTCAAATGCCATCTCTGGGCAAGGTAGATCCTCCTCTGTTGCTTATTTAGCAAACTGATCACAATTTGTAATAATATGTCAGTTCATTTACTCACGTCCCACTACCCCTTTCCCTAGATGTTAACCTCCAGGACAGCAAGTGCTGGGTCTATTTATTTTACCCCCTGCAGCTGGTAACCTAGTCACTTGGAAGAGAGGCTCAGTCTTAGGGGCGAGATGAACATTAAATAAAGTGAATGAATTAATAGTTTCTGTCTGTAAATATTGAGACTTTAACTAGACATTTCCTGAATATTTAAATTGACAGATGCAGTGAACCACATTACCCAAATTGAGATATAAAAGGAACCCTTCGCCTCTCCAAAAAAGTGAGGAGGTAGGGTTCTTTGAAAAAAAATTCTTTGAGTTGAAGACTGTCATGGTTTTATACACAAAGGCTGCTCTAGGCATAACAAATATTCTAGCCACCCTTCAAAACTAAAGGGCAAATAAGAATTACATATTTTCACATGACATCTTACAATAACATATTTATAAATCTAAAGCTACTGCATATAATTTCATGCATTGTACATAAAGTCCTTTGTCATCTGTTGCTTACGAATTTTCTTATACTTTTGCACATGCTATTCCTTTTTAATCTAAATAAAGACATTAAGTCAATAAAATTTTAGGAAAAAACACTCTTAAGGGCGAGTGAAGTGTTTATCTCTTATTTCCTTTTTAAAAAGGGAGGTGTCTAATGCTTTGTCCTGAATGAGCTTGTTATGATCAAGAATTCTCTCACCATAAAAGACACGTCTTCCTTCTCATCCTGAGTGTGGCTGCACATCGAAGGACACTCCAGACATTTCCCTTTCAGATCTCAAAAGGAAGTATTAATCAAACAAAAGATGGGAAATTATGACATTCAGCCACTAAGGTTTAACTCAAGTGGCCAAGTTTTAGTTGATCACAGGGTACAGGTGACTATCCATCAAATAACCCATCATAACACACATTAAAACGTCTGGGTTAATCAGGACACAAGCCAAGAATAATATTTTTTGCTGACGCTCAATGAAGACTACCAAAGGAATTCCCCTGAAACTGTACTCTACAAACATGTAAGACCTAAAAAAAATAATAATAATATAAAAGGAATTCTGCCTAACAGTACGTTAAACAAGGCAGCAGCACATTCTTTTGATGAAGTACTAAATGGCTTGGATGACACATGCAAGTTTAAATTACAAAAATGTTAAAGTAATCTTGTAATTAAACATAAAAATATGTTTGCGTATATATTTTAACCCTCCCCAAAATATCACAGAATTTGATACAACATTCAAAATATATTAAATAATATTAATAATGAGGCATAAACTACTGATATCATCATACATTTCTTTTCCAACCCTATCTTCCAAGAATTAATTTCATCTGGAAATTAATGATAATTACACATACAGGCAAAGAGAAAGCCGTAAGATACAGACTGAAAAAGAAATAGATCTTCTCTTTGCTGTTAAGATTCTAATGACTTTTTACTACAAATATTAGAACTGGTCTTGTTTCGATATCTGCCTCTAATCTTGTCCTAGGTACAAGTAACCACTGATACTGCAATTTAGAGTTGCTGCCTTGAATTTTTGTTGGAGCATCATGATGTAAAGGATAAAGCACCAAGCTGAGATCCAGATCTTGAGTCTTACTTCCCAGTGTGCTAGCACATGACTTCCACTGAGGCCAAGTCATTTAGCCACCTGGAGTCTCAGCTTCCTCACTTGCAAAGTGAGGATGTGAGCTTGATGAAATCTGCAACCTTGTCATGCTAGGTAATTCTATGAAGAACTATAGAAGCAACCATTATGATCACCCTATGGCAAAACCAAACACCCCAGAACAGTATATATCAGGGTCAGGACAAGAGGCCATTCTAAACAAAGGACAGCCGGGGGCCTCAACCTTTTTCCCTTTTAACATTTATTAAAAAATTAATAATACCTCTAGTACTCTGTAACTTTCTGTAGCTCCTAAAAATAACCAAAACTCTCACAAGATTCAGCTGGGTAATTTTGCAATTAATTTCTCAATGACATCACATCTTTATGAGATTAAAGACATTTTTTGTCTCTATTAGAGAAATTTTCATAATTTTTTTGCACATGTCATATATTAGCATGCAGTCAACATTCATTCCATAAACACTGGCTGAGCACATGCTGAGCCATGTGCTAAGCAGGACCTGTACGAAGGAACACACCAGTCCCTCCTGTCAAGTCACTTCTATCAGGTTGAGCATATGAGATTGCTGATACTCAGGACTTTACGGCTCACAAAATGGCAATTTCGTGTAACTCAACCTAATAGTTGTACAAGAAATTGTGTCATCAAACAGATTAATCCTTAAAATTACCACAGACATTTTGGAACATCCCATTAATTCTGGAAAGCCATTGTACGTCATTTAGCGACTTTCTAGAGAATTTCTTAACAAGGATTTTTGTTGTTTACTTTGTTTTGGGGGTGTGTGTCTGTTGGCACTGTTGTTTGGGAACATGCATTAAAAATTATTGAGTTCTTATGCCTTTGTTTCAATGCCTTTACCATAACCAGTTAACGACTGACAGATCTACAATCTCCTTAGCATTGGTTACTTGTCATGCATGCATGCGTGCACATACACACACAAGATGACTTGTTTCCTTTTCTAATCTTAAGGTAATCTTCCTTTTCTTCTAACAGACATAGCTACGTTCTTTTTCTCGAAGCTTGTTAGGCTGCTTGAAGGTAGGATCTGAGCCTATGCTTCTTTATATGACCCACAGCCTCTATCCCAGGGCCCGGCATGTAGCAGACACAACAAAATTACCAACTGAATGACAAATTAAATTATAAAGGGAGATAGCTGATTGAAAAGATATAGGAATATCCAAACATGAAAGCTATGCAAAAACAAATATTACATTTCTTGCTAACCATGCTACTGTTTGTCACATGCTGTAGCAATGGCAGTCACATCATGTTCTAAAGTTATTCTTCTCAACGACTCTAAAATAAAGAAATCACAGTGTCATAGAAGTGAGGTATACCTAGCACATTAGAGAGCTTTGTGCATTGGATAGTAAGTACACCTAGTTATGTCAGTTAGTACAAGCAAATTTCCAGCTTTGCCTTAGGAAAGGAAAATATCTGTTAGGAAAATGAATAATAAAGTTTGCCATGTGATACAATACTTCGTAAGGTTATACAACGACCATGGACAGTTCAAAATATCCAACCTCAGTTAGACTTTCTTTAAATAGAGCTTTCTCTCAAAGTAAACAAATAGCCGAAACTATCCCAATTTTGAGTAACTTTTGAAATTTGAATACTATACCTATCTAAGCAAAATCGAAAACACTTCCCCAAATGATTAGCATGTAGTGCACATATCAACTGCTCCATAGTGCAAGAAATGTCAAATGGCATGGAGACAATGCCATGCTTTCCTGTACAGCACAAACATATTTCTTCTTGAGACACAGTTTACATAATACAGGAAACGGCTTCATCTGGTTCCTGGTCTTTTTGATCAAGTCAAAAGCCTTAAAGGAAAAAGTGTTTCTTTTACATTTTACTTTTTTTTTGTACTTTTGTTTTTCATAAATTATATTTCCCCAAATTGAAAGTAGGAACTAGACAGATATGGAGAGCGACATCCTCTAAGAAATATTTTACTGAAAGGCAAGCTTGTGACTTCTTCATGAGTTCTACAGGTGGCCAAAAGCAAAGGAAAAACAAAAACAAAAACCTGTGATTCAAGGAAAGTTGATTCCACAGTTTAAGATGAACTGTTCACTTTAAAAAGATAAATAAACTCAACGGCCTAGAGGTTGGAAGTACTTGAATATTTGAGCAGCAAGGTAGCCACTGTGGCTGATTAGACAGAGGAAGAGGTGGAAAGAGATGAGGTCAGGGAGGATTTGGACCACACCATGTGGGGCCTTTAGGGGCTTGTGAGTATAGCAGGGACTTTGCATTTTGCTCTGAGTGAATTGAGAAGCCATTGGAGAGTTTTGAGCAGAGGAGTGAACTGACTTAGGTTTTTAATCAGTCACATTGGCTGCAACGTGGAAAACAGATTATAAACCACAGAGGTGGAAGCAAGGAGACCAGTTAGGTAGCTATTACCTTCATCAGGCCAGAAATGGTAATGATTTGGACCAGGATGGTAGAGGTGGCGAGAAGCAAATGGATTCTAGATGTACTTTGAATAAATGAACTGATGTGATTTAGTGATTAACTGGATGCAGGTGTAAGAGAATGAAAAGAGGCAAGGATGATTCAAGTTTTTTTTTTTGACCTGAACACCTGATAGAATGGGGAAGAATGTAGAAGCAGCAGATTTGGGGAGGGAGGAAAAAACCAAGAGTTCAGCTTTTAACATGTTAATAGTGAGATGTTTATTAGACATGCACATGAAGATGTCCATTGGAAGTTGGATCTCCAAAGCTGGAGCTAAAGAAAGAGGTGTAGGATAGAGATATAAACTTGGGAGTCATCTGTGTAGGGATGGTATTTAAGGCTGTGAGGATGGAAGATCAGTGTCTGAGAGAAGGACTATGGACAAAGATGAGAAGAGATCCAAGCACTGAGCCTGTGGGTGCTCCAATATTTAAAGGGTAGAAAGAGAACAAGGAACCAGCAAAAGAAATTTAGGATCAACCAGTGAAGTAAGAAGAGAAGCAGGATTGAATAGTTTGCAGGAATTCAAGTGCCTAGAGTTTTTCAACAAGGAGGAAATAATTAACTGAATCAAAGTCTAAAATGACTAAAATGAGGCCTGAGAATTTGACCAATATGGGAGTCACTGATGGCCTTAACAAAAGAATCTCTTTGGTAACATGAGATAAGAATGAGCGAGATTATAGTGTTATGCTCCAAGAAGGAGCAGAGAAATAATGCAATAACTAGAGTGTAGGTGGAGGCACGAGAGGTCTGTTTCCAAAGATGGAAGACTTACAGTGCGTTTATACATCGATGGAAATGATCAAGCTGGAGAGAAAATCTGGTGATGCTACAGTTAAAGGGAAGAATTGCTGGAGTATGTCTATAGGTGGGTGAAAGAGGATGGATCTTCTGTACAAGGGAAGTAGTTCACCTTAGACTGAAGGACATCAGAAGCAGGGTGACAGAAGAGAAGGCAGAATGAGAGGGACAGATGCAGGAGGCTTCCTCAATTTAGTGATGTTGGCATGTGAACATTCTTATCCTACTCTAGTTTCTCAATGAAATAACAAATATGGGCCTTCCCTGGTGGCGCAGTGGTGCCAGTGCAGGGGACGTGGGTTCGAGCCCTGGTCCGGGAGGATCCCACATTCTGCGGAGCAACTAAGTCCATGATCCACAACTACTGAGCCCGCGTGCTACAACTACTGAAGCCCGCGCACCTAGAGCCCGGGTTCTGCAACAAAAGAAGCCACCGCAATGAGAAGCCCGCGCACCACAACAAAGAGGCGGCCCCTGCTCACCGCAACTAGAGAAAGCCCGCGCACAGCAACAAAGACCCAATGCAGCCAAAAATAAATAGATAAAATAAATAAATTTTTTAAAAAAGAAAAGAAAAGCATTAAAAAATATATATCTTACTGTATGTAATATGGCAAAATAAAATTTTTAAAAAAGAAATAAATATGGTTATTAGCTGATAGTGAAAAAGAGAAGAGGTGGGGGATTAAGGGGAACAGAAGGAGGCGTGAAATAGTTGCTGTAGACTGAATGTTTGTCTTCCCCCCAGATTCGTATGTTTAAACCTAATCCCCAATGCAATGTATTTGGAGGCAGGGTCTATGAGAAGTTATCAGTTAGGTCATGAGCATGGAGCCCTCATGAATGGATTTAATGCCGTTATAAAAGAGGTCCCAGAGGGCTTCCTCCACCCTTCCTCCATGTGAGGGCTCAGTAGAAAGATAGACATCTGTGAACCAGGAAGCAGGCCCTCACCAGACACCAAACCTGCCAGTGCCTGGACCTTTGACTTTCCAGCCTCCAGAGCTGCGAGAAATAAATTTCTGTTGTTTATAAGTTGCCCAGTCTATGATATTTTGTTATAGCAGCCTGAATGGACTATACAATAGTTTTTTAGGAATGGTATAGAGGTAGAGTAGGCAGAGAATTGGATTTAACTAGGGTTGGGGACTGGCCAGGTGTGAAGTAAGGAGTTGAGGGTTTATGCAAAAGGGTGTTCATAAATGATGGAACAAACCAGTTAACACTACTGAGCCAGAACAGCCAACCAGGACAGTCACTGATCAAGAAATAAACTTCCATTTTACTAAGCCACAGTCTTTTGGGATCTATCTGCCACTGCTTCCTAACCTAACATAACTAATTCAAAATATAAAGTTCTTTATGACCAAGTCTCATCTTACTTCTTTTTATTCCTTGTGATCTGCCATACACAATTAGCTATAGTTTTCTAGAATATCTCCAGCTTCCCCCTTCCTGTCCTCTTCACCTGGTGAACCCCACAGGGTCACTTTTCTTCTCTGGTCATTCATTCCACAATTATTTTATTAATCACCTCCTAAAGTGGGCCAAGCACGAAATGACCACATTGCACAGTAAGTATCTTCTCCACAAATTCCTTCACAGCAATTGGCACATACTTAACATTTGTTTATAGATGAATGAATGAATGGACTGTCAGTCATGAGTTTATCCATAATCGTATACCTCTAGAGGTAGAATGTGTTAAGAGAAAAGAGAGTTTATATTACATGCATAGTTTATAGGTTATGCCTCCGTCCATGCTCTGCTCTAATATAACACAGTCAATGTAATTAAAATTACTATTTCATAAGTTAAATTTACTGCTTTTCAATTTCTATTTACATTCATTTTTCATTCTTTTAATAATTCTCATAACTACCTTTTGATAGGAAGCGTGAGAAAAAAGAAATAAGAATAGGATGGAGAAAGAACAATAAAAGACATCCAAGAAGAAAATGGTGCTGGGGGGAGAGAGATGGAAGAAAAGGAAAGGAAAAGGAAAAGAAAGGAATGAAACAGAGGCAGAGCGGGAAATAGGGAAGAGGAAATGGGGAGAAAGAAAAAAGCTTCAGTGGCAGAAACAGAGGGAAAAAAAGGCAGAGAAGATCATAAGGCAGGGATATTAAAGACATTGTTTAAAAAGCACTGAAGGGGTTCAGAAATTCTGGAAAGAAGCTGTAAAATTCTGGAATACTTATAGTAGTCCTTTATCCTCTAAATATTGATGAATATTTATTAATGGTAACAACAGGCCATTTACTGAGCACGTCCTATGTGAAAAACACAGTGCAGAGCTTTCTACAGTCGTCATGCCTACAATTCCTCACTACTATTATCCTCATTTTACAAAAGAGGAAACTGAAGCACTGAGTAACTTGCCAAAACACACAGTGAGTGGGATTACTGAACCTCAAACCCAGACCCACCCAAGCTCTTACCCACCGTGTCTCATCTCCTCTTTGCCATGCTGTTTTTGCCATCAGAATATGCAGACCAGGGTAGATTCTGAGCCAGCCGACAAGGTTTTCTCACATCTCTCATCCTTCCCAGGCCAAGTCCAAAGGAAAACTGAGAAGGGAGACATGAGGAGCCGCCAGGAACAGCCCTGGGCTCCCTGACCCAAAGGACCTGAATGTGAAGCAGATGGGACCCAGACACTCATCCAAGACTCACACTGTCCTGTTCTGCTCTTTTGACACTTCATTTGGATATATACTGTTTATTCCTTTTAAAATACAGTTGTGCTCACAAGTTGGGAACCAAAGTATACAGACAGAAACCCTTTCTGGAGATGTTCTGCCTCTGTCTGAAAGAGGATGGGAAAGAGAAGATATCAGCCATCTTACTTATGGTTGGAAAAAAACTTATCAGAAAGCTAAGAGCCTTGTACCTTTGCATCTTAGGGTCTTTGGACAAAATTTTCTGGGTGTGTACATGTCAGGAATAACAAATTCACAGCCATACACTACCATGTGTCTCTCCAGCATCAACAGCAATCACTGTTGTTTGATCCCTACACATTCTCAATGAGCCTGAATTGAGCCTCAGAATCCTTCACAACACAGTACTCCAGGCAACTATTAACAATCGATGATAATGAGCACAAGATTGAAATTAATTTGTAATTCCTCGCAGAGACATATGTCAGAATTAGACATAGCCCCATAACATCATAAACTGCCTAACACAGGTAAGGTCAAACATGAACCTAAATGTTTAAGACTAAAGCCGTTTGTTCTTTGGTCAATAATTATTTTCCCAACATATTCAACAAGAGCTTGTATTTCATAAAGAGAGTTTTAGGAATTAATTAAGAAACAGTACATTTAAACTGAGAAATGCTAATGCCTCTGTAATTCACAGTAATTTTTAAGGTCTGACCAGGAAATAGAAAAGTATTTGACAGGGTCTGGGCTAAAAGCCATGGATGGCATCCACTGTTTAATGTTGTATAATTTACAAACTTCTGTTCTTTCAACAACTACTTTGAGAATGAAGTTGCTAAGTAAATAAACAGCTCAAAAACAACACAGAAGAGCTAACCCACCCCTCACATCTTGCAAAAAGGCAGTGGCCCTAAACAGGAAGACAATATGTACAAACTGCCTGCCAAAAGCACCCAGATACTAAACAGTCTCACTATACAAAATGTTTTCGGTTTCTTGGGACGCCTCAAAGAACTAAAAATCTTTTGATTCCATGAGCAAAATGCATTTGTGGCTGACATAGTCACATCAACAAAGTTTGATGATTTTACTTTATGCCTATAGATCTGTAGAATGAGACACAGGGCATAAATGTCACAGAGACAGGAAGTTTCACATGCATTCACATACAGTATGTCAAATGTTTTCCACTTACAAGAAATATAATTTTAATCAAGTCTTCATTATTACATGTTTCAGTAGCCTCAAAAAAAGTCCTGCCTCTCATTCCTCACTTATATCTATCTTAGAACTGTCCGGACACTGGCAGTCACAGTATTTAATAAATTAGATCCAAAAGAGCATGATTCCAGAGATACAGAAATGGAGTTAACTTCTTCCCAGTGTCAGGACCTACAAAGGGTTTATTAAATAGTTCTGTCCACTTACGATGGTCCTTAGAGCGACAAGGCCCAGGGATGAGGGTTTGAGTGATATCAACACTATTACTGACTTAAGCTATTAGAAAACCTTTATTTGCTTTATAAAAAATGCTGCCAATTCTTGCTTTAAAGTTTAAACAACTCACTGGAATGATAACACTCAAAAGACAGTACCTAAAAAAAGCTGAGGGATCCTAAAAATTTCAAAACTTAAAGTTTTCAGAAAGGTTAAACAGCGTTAGAAAATGTGTTTGGAGATTTTTTTTGTTAATATAACAATCATTATATGACACTCAAATTAAGGTTAATATCCTGGAAAAAAGAATTCTTTTTGTCAACTGGTGGTCCGTGGCTTGAGACTCAGTGAAAGGTTTCACTTGAAAAGGCTATGAAAACATCAGCCACTGGTCCAGAAGTGCTCAACAGCTCAGAGATGCAAGGTCATTCATAATTGTCTCCATCTTTCTTTGCTCTCTCTAGAGTATAATTACTTCAAGAAACAAAATCCTGGTTTATTTTACTAAAATCCAGAAACTCACCACTTAGGCAGCAACAGCCGCTTCCCCTATCCCTGGTTTAAATATCCGTAACTGTCACCACTCCCAGGTATATTCTACAAGACAATGACTAACCCTTGGTGGGTCTAAGTTTTCAGAATCTGCATATTGTTAAAATATCAGCTCACCAGTCGAGTGGTTACACTGAATTAGTCATATGAAAACAGATATTAGCACTCGGTTGAGAAGAAGGAAGATAGAATAGTGTCATGGAAAAATAACAGAATCCATTTTGGAAATTAGAATCTCAGCTGCATCATTTACTAGCTGTGAGAAAGTAGGAAAGTTATTCACCTGCCCTATGTGAGAGGCGGGGAAATGATATCTATCTCATAGGACTGTTGCGTGGATTAAAAGACGTTACAAGTCAATGGGCACATGGATGGTAGAATGAACCTCAACAAATTAACTACCTTGGTTAACAAGATAACACTCAGGAAATATTTAAAAGTATAACATCTGATTAGGACAGGACAAGGAGCTTGTAATCACCTAACCAGAACCCTTCACATGTCCAAAGGATTTAGCAAGTAGTAGATCACTCCACCAGAGCCGTTTCAGAAGAGTGGTGGAGACAAGAATGATTGTCTAGAGGACTATGGTAGGGCAGGAAATTGAGAAAATGGATCTGAACAATACTTTCCAGAAGTGTGGCTGTGAAGGAAAAAGAGAAATATGGGATTGGGCATTGGATTTGGAATGTGCGTGTCTGGTATCTTTAGGATGGGAGAGTTTGAGCATATGCATGTCTGAAGGTCAAGGTCAAATATAAATAGGAGGACCAGATAATTTATCAACCAAACCAAACATTTTTGAGACTGAGAGTAGATGCTATTAATAATTATGTTCGGACAATAGGAGTAAACTGGAGCTGTCCCAGGCCAGCTAGAGTCTGGTGACCCTAAAGATAAAGGGAGATGTTGAAGATGTACGAAGGGAAAGAAGACTGATGGAGCAAGACCCCTGAGTAGGGAGGAGAGAAGGAGAGGGCAGGAGCTGAGTAGAGGCATAGTTGGTAGGGGTAAAAGAAGGAAAAAATTAACCCTTTCCCATGTGCCAGACACAGATCGAACACCAGTTGCACCCCTGTTCTCGGAGAACGTACAGTTTAGTGCATGGATTATCATGTGTAAGAGAAGCGGAGGAAGGGCACGGGACTGGCCACGAGGAGAAGAACCTGTGACATTCAATTTTCAGAAAATGTCCTAGAATTTCTCTTGGGGGGAGTTGTAGTTTGAAAAGCATAGTTGATATTATTCAGTGTATTTTCTTTCTTTTTTAATCGGCCACATATTTATTTTGAAATTTTGAACATTGAAGGAAGTTGTTTTCTTTAGTATTTGCTTTTGTTTTGTTATCACAGGAAGATGTAGGCTAAAACTGGTTCAGAAATTCTGACTGAGTGACAGGGAAATAGCTCCACTTTAGTGAACATACTTTCCATGTTCTATAGGTATGTGTGTATATATATGTGTGTGTATATATATGTATGTATATATGTGTGTATGTATATTATTACCATACACACACACATATATATGTGTGTATATATATATATTAGAACCCATGGACTGTACTCCCCACAGTGGTTCACGGATATAGGGGCTCAGCAAATGTCTGTGGAATTGCATTAGACTGACTGCCTTCCTACCTTGGCATGGCTGTACTGGCTACCAGGAATCATGCCAGCTTTGAAACACAGACCCATGGTCAAATCCCCTCACTACAACCCTTACGAATGTGGGTATTTTCTGATAAATTATTTTAGCCTCTCTGTGCCACATATTTCTCTCTGTAATATTTATGTATGTACATATTCTATATAGAGGATATAAATAAATATTTAAATATTTTTACAAATTTTATAAACAACCTGATAAGTAACTTAATGAGAAATTGAAATCAGAAATTATGTATGTAATATGAAATATATGTATATATGTAATATAAACATAAATTATATAGGTACTATAAGATTACATAATCATATATATAAATAGAGAGAATATAGAATATAAACATATATTTAAATATTTACGCTAATTTTATAAACAACCTGACAAGTAACTTGATGAGAAATCTGCAGACACTGCTGACACGTGCAGACGTTTGCTGAGCCCCTTTATCCCTGAGTTACTGGGGGGGGGAGAGGGGATGTACAGTTTGTGGGTTCTACGCTCAAGAAGTAAAGCTTAAAGCAGTAAAGTAAACTGCTAAATTAAGAGTAAACTTTGAAATGCTAAGTAGGGTAGAGAGAGAGCTGTTAGAATACAAAAGAAGAGCCGAAATCTGGTTTAACTGGTCCAATCAGAACATGTGTCACAGAGGAGAAGACAGCTAAGCAAAGCCTCGTGAGTAGGGCAGTGATTCTTCAGGTTGCTGGAATGGGTCCCTGTGTGGATTCGTACAAGGTGGGCAAGGGAAGGCTTGGGGCCCACTTGTGGCCAGGTGCAATGAGGAGCTGCGTGCTATTAGAACATGAAGGGTGGGGCTAGAGGAGGGGACAGCAGAAGAGATATAACTGGAAGGAAAGAGGAAATACACTCCCAACGGTTGCTATCTTAATGTAATTGGATCTCTATTTGAAGAAAACCAGCAGTCACCGAGGATTTTTTTCCAATTTCCAAGGCTGTTTCCCAAGCCAGGATTTTTGAGGGCCAGTTTCTCCAAATAGCTTCAACTTTGTTTACATGATCTTCCAAAAAAATCTTTCTCTCTCCACATGTGGTACCCCCTGTCAGCACAATCATTTATTTCTGAGCTCTAAGAAGACACTTGACTTTCTGGAGTGATATGACGCTTTGATTTTACAGGAGGATTAGCTGGGTCTATTGGTGCTTCCTCGTAGATGGTGCTGAGAGTATGCCTAACCCCACTATGTTATCCGGACCCAAATATTTTTCTTCTGACTCTCAACTAAGATGTGATGAAACTTGCCAGTAGAGGTATAAAGATAATACCTGACAAGAGAAGAGATTAGGTGCAAAGCAACAACCCAATCTTATCTTATATTCACAAGGAGGATCTAGGGCTTTGTCTTTTGTACACTGCTTTATTTCCCATATCCATGTGTTCCCCTGGCAGCTCACTACACTAATCTCTTAACAAGCTCTAGGTAAAAGGAGCTTCTTCATTAAAAACACCTGAAGGGACTTCCCTGGTGGCACAGTGGTTAAGCATCCACCTGCCAATGCAGGGGACACAGGTTCGAGCCCTGGTCCGGGAAGATCCCACATGCCACGGAGCAACTAAGTCCGTGGGCCACAACTACTGAGCCCGCATGCCACAACTACTGAAGCCCACGCTCCTAGAGCCCATGCTCGGCAAGAAAAAGAAGCCAGTGCAATGAGAAGCCCGCACACCTCAGCAAAGAGCAGCCCCCGCTTGCCACAACTAGGGAAAGCCTACGGGCAGCAATGAAGACCCAGTGCAGCCAAAAATAAATAAATTAATAAATTAATTAAAACAAAAATAACAAAAACTACTTGAAAGTTTCTCCCAAGCCTGACCACAACTGACCAGGGTGGAATCAACTGAACAACTTACTAAGGTTCCCTCTTTGAGAAGTGAAGTATCATATGGTTAATACTTTCTAGAAGAATGTTTCACCATCCCAGAAAAAAAAACATCCTAGAAATGGCAAATGCCAATGAAAGGCTACTACAGGTAGATGATACCACATTCATTTATCAATAAGCTCGTACAATGATGGAGCACGTTTTAAGAAAAAAGAAATGATTCTTCAGGGAAAACATATAATACTCTGGGTAAACTCTGGGTACAATCTATCAGTCTCAGGACATGCAGAGTCATCATATGCATTCACACATATGCGTTCACAACCAAGACAGGAAGAGCTACTGTCCCTAAGATCATCTTGACCTCAGAAATAACTGGTTTGAGGACTTCAGAAACCAATTATTCTCCCAGTATTGTGTGTGTTTCCCTTCTAGAGACTTTATTTGGGAGTTCTATTTAGCAATGAAATATGAAGTCATTAGAAATTCACCAGTGAATGATGGATTGCCTTTTGTCACATAGCCAATGGATCTATGTTTCTGTATCATGGAAGCGCACAGACATTTGAAGGACCCATGAATTAGAGGAATGACAGACAGACAGACCAGGGAAAGCTTATCTAAAAGCAACAATATGTCAAGATCTCAACACTGAGCCCAGAAATTAATTTATGGCAAGACTGATATCTTTCGGTAAAAGAACATGTAACTATTTACCAAATATGACCACAGTCCCACTGCCCAGGAGGCCACCGAAGGACCTGAGCATTGCCTCTGCAGCCCTTCCTTCAAACAATGCATCCTTGTTCCATGGCCTCCCAGCTGTGACAGGCATGATAAAAATGGAGATTGTTTTTATACTCTATGTGCTGTTTCTTCACTGACAGCAGCATGGTTATTCGCCAAATAATGAGTATGTTGGCATTTTTATAAATAAAGTGCTTGACAGTAATCTGTGCAGGGAGGACTTGGAGGATGGACAAAAAATGTCTTCTTTCCCATGCACGGGAAAAAGCCCTCCTTGGCTATTTTTCAGCACACTGAAATGTCTTTTGACCAAAAAGCAGGCAGAAGCACAGCTATGACATCAGCCTAGTCAAAGCCCTGCTCTCCCCATAAGGACACAGGGAAGTATTTCTTTCCTTCATGGCTTGCAGGAATGTGTTCCTGGGGCTTCCTGAGTTATACAAGGAGGATTTTATTTCACTAGAGTAGGGGCCTGGGAGTGAAGGGGGAAAAAGTGTGGAAACTAACATTCAGTGAACTCCCACCATGTTCTGTGCGTACTGAAATTGTTTTGCTTCATCCTGACAATAACCCTGGGAGGTGGGTATTGTTGTTCCCAATTTACAGACAAGGAAACCATGCACGCTCCCGTGTGGACACAAATACTCTGTCCACAGCAATCCAGCCCAGAAGTAGTCAGAAGGTGAGAAAGGGGATACACATTTCTCCTTTATGAAAATCATCTTACTGGCTACAGAATTTCAAGCACATGTTCTGCTGGAGACATGTAATATTTGTTTTGTCAAAAGAAACTACTTTGCAGTTTTTAAAGTATTTTATAAACATCTCTCTAAGCATCACTAAAGGAACCCCCTGGGTAGGAGGCAGATTTAATTATTATTTGACAAATGAGAAAACTAACCTTCTGAGAGTTTAGGCAAAGTGCCAAAGTCACAGCTAATGAGCAGAAGAAAAGGGACTCAGTGCAGATCTTCTGATTCTTCCTCCCTGGTGCAATGTCTTCCACTTCACTCTGCTTCTCTCTTATTGCTGAGTATGATAGAAACTCAGAACAAAAACTCTCCTGCAGGGCTTCCCTGGTGGCGCAGTGGTTGGGAGTCCGCCTGCCGATGCAGGGGACACGGGTTCGTGCCCCGGTCCGGGAAGGTCCCACGTGCCGCGGAGCGGCTGGGCCCGTGAGCCATGGCCGCTGAGCCTGCGCATCCGGAGCCTGTGCTCCGCAACGGGAGAGGCCACAACGGTGAGAGGCCCGCGTACCGCAAAACGACAACAACAACCTCTCCAGCTACCACTGCAGGAGGAGGGTAAAGACAATGGGCACCATTAATGCAGTTTGTCAGGAAGAAACTTGTTTGAACAACTGAAGGATTCAACTGTGGGGACTTTTTACGGAGGGTATTTCCACAGCCCCTTCTCCACCACTCCCCTCCCTTCCCTGCCAACCCCGTCGTCCCAGTAAAATCAATCCACACTTGGTACAGATCGAAGTCGCCTAGCGCATTGTGGCTCCTACAGGGACAGCCCCGCACACTACACACTGCTTGTATTTCCAGGCAGCAGAGCGCTCAGTCCAGAAGGACCAATACCAGAGTGTGGAATCTAACCTAGTACGGTTTTGACAATTCCTATATGAATAGTGAAAATCTTCACTGAGCCGGGGCAGGAGGTGAACAGAAGCACCCCAAGGTGACAGTGTGGCAGCAGGCCAGTCACTTAACAGGAGCACCACTAAGGGTCCAGTTTGTTTCACCTATAGAAGAAAACCTTGGACTGTCTTTCCAGCAACCATTGGAATCTGGGTAGAATGGTCTTTGGGCCAGTGCCTTACTGTTCTGCTAGACAAATTCCAAGTGAATATTTCTAAACTCTGCTCTCCACAACGGGGTTTAGAAATATGGAATAAAGGCCATCACATATGACTCAAAAATAAAATCTACCCCTCGCCATCACTTTTTAATGTGCATTTAATAATTCAATTCATCCTCTTAAAAGGGTAAATTTAGCACTGCTGGATAATTTAGGATAAATTGGGCAGGTAAAGCCCCAAGACATTCTGCTTTAAAGCACTTAACACCAACAAACCCTGAATCAGAACTGAGTCGCTATTGGAGAAGATGGAAAATTGTGTTCAATATTAACTTGGTTTTTGATCCTTCAAGAACACTGAACTCACTGTATCAACTAATATATACAAGCTTCTGACGTCCGAGCAGCCTGTATTTCCTTTCTAGAAGTTGGGTGACAAAATCTGCTGCTCCTTTCAGCTTCCCTTTAATAAAGGAAGTAAAATAACTACTTTGAATGTTATTTATGATTGGGTCTGGGGGTGATAGTTGCCAGATGTGAGACACTTCATGTAAACTATTAAAAGATAAAGACCCCTGAACTTGCATTGATTTCTACAAAGCAGAAATAGAAACCAAAGGGTCAAAACAAACACTGTAGCTTCCGAAATGTGTGCTACTAAATTCAATTCAACAGCCCCATGGGTCTGCCATGGACTAGGCACTAGAGGTGAAAATAGAAAGACGACGAGCCATAAGGGGCTTAGACGCCAGCAAAGGACTGGGGCAACATGCCACAATAAGGGGCCACGGCACCAGCATCTGCTAACCCTGCTGCAGGAGGCTGGGGGAGGAGGGGTCATTCCATTTTGGAGACAAAGCATGAGGAAGGTCACAGTAGACATAACACTTAAACTAGGCTTTGAAGGGTGAAAAAGATTTTGTAGAGAATCTATGGAGAGAAGGGGAGACAGCACTTGAAGCAGAAAAGAGCACAGGCAAAACACTGGAAGAGGAAGAACAGATGCTCTCGAGTAGGTGGGGCAATATTCTGTTCAGAGAAAGAAAACATTATACCACCTGAACCTTTACAGTGTGTTGTTTTGGAAAAAGTATATTAATTTCAGATGTAAAAACCTTTTCCTTGTGTATGAGTAAATACTGTAATTGAAGTGACAGAGTAGACATGTAGAATTTATTATCTGAAAGAAAATCTAATCAATAGGTATTTCATTTCAAAAAGTTAATGAAATATTATGGAGAGAGAGGCCTTTTAAGCTTTGATTTTTAGATTCGAAGAAAGAGCTTAATTTTCAGTGACAAGGTCACTACCAGTTGAATGGTCTCCTTTTGCTTCCCACAGAAATGATGGTTCTTTCATTCTTGAATTATTTATTAAAATCAGGCTTCAATAATTGGAGTTTATTTAAACTCTTTTTTTGTAGATCAGCAAATTAAAATCATGTTACCTTTGTTATTTCTACCAGTCAAAAGGGGTATTAAAGTACTTATGTGAAATCAAACATTAATTTCATGGAAGTGTTATTGGTATGTAACAAAATCTTCTCTTTTCAGTTCATGCTAATTAATATTCAATGCAGTAAGTACACATGTATTTAATACTATTATCATGAAGGAAGGGCAGTGGGTTCAAGTCACTATAAAGGACAATGTGGGTATATTTTATCTCCTGCTAATTAGCAAAATTAGACGAGCTTCTGGAAGATTATTTGAAAGCTAAGGTTTGCCAAGCCTACTTTCAATAAGCAGTTTTTATGCCTCCAATAGCCTAAGATTCAACTCTTAGATGACAAAAATAAATCTTTGGGAACATCCATCATGGTTAAAGCAAGCCACTTCCAAGGTCAACTATAGGGTCAGAAACAAAAAGCATGCCAAAGAGCCACATATGCAAAAGCATGGACATCAGCTCATCTGACACAAATGGTCTACCTTGCAAAAGAAAAATTATTTAGTTGTTTGCATTTATGGTAATGTGCTGATATAGCTTGATTTGGGAACATAATGAAAATTGTGGGGAGATTTTGCCAGTTGGATGATATCTTCTCGTAGAAGGAAAAAAATAGCATCCAAACAGTGACCCGTATTTTTGCCAAGATCTAGGTCAGGGAGTGAACTGCATATATCTTAGGCAATGCATATAATACAACTGACATTACAGACACACTTTGTCATTACTGAGGCAGTCCTTCTTTCAGAAGGATGTCTCTGCTAAATAAATGTGTCCTCATAACTGCCTTTGAGAAGTAGACGTGTGCTGATCCTCTAACACTCTACACCTTCTTTGAAGCCCTTAAATACCTCACTTCAAAAACATGTCCTATTTTAATTATATCATCCTGGTACATGAAAGATAAGGTGATTTCTCTACTTCCTGGATCAAAAGGAACAGCAGGATTAGACAGAAACAGCATATCAACTATCATATTCGCTGTCTCTAGACTACAACACTTGAACATTTTACGTCCACGCTACAACCCTCCTTTCAGTGTCTATGAGGAAGTGTCTGCACTTTGTTTGACCCGACTGAACTTTGTCACACTGCCTTCTCACCACCCCTGCTGAAGCAAGCCACTAAATCTTACCAACTATCTCTTTGTTGTCTCTTGTGCATTCCCAGCCCCTCCTTCCAATCTTACCAAGCCAGTTAAGTTGCACTTTTCACCTTCTCTGTTGACATAAAATGAAGTAACTGCATTTATTTGATTATTGACTGCACATTTTGTCAACATCTCAAATTTTATAAGTCCACTAGATCGTGTTTCAAGGCAAAGTCCTAAGATTTCATAGCTCATCTCTATTTGCTTGCTTAGAGCAGAGTAACGAAATGAAAAATTCAGAACTCTAGAGAAAGTTTGTTTAGTCTTGTCATCATATAACCGAACTAAATTATTCAGCACCATATAAGTGTTTTAAAACATTCTATTAGAGAAAAGGAAGTTATTAGTTTGTTAAAATATACTTAAATTTGATAGGCATTTAACCAATGGCTATGAGAGTATGTTGGAATGAAAATTATTAGAGAGCTGAATGCAACAGGAATTCAATGTGGTAGAAAAAGCAGATGTGGCTTCTGTAAGGAGATACTTGCTAAATGAAAATGCTGAGATGAGGAGGCCTGGCTTCCAAGTTCAATGTAGCAGAAAACAGGGTCAGTCTCCTATTTTCCACCCATTGGGTAGAAGACAGTTGTACATCCTGCCCAGAGCCATAATCACCCGAGTTTTTTAAAATATTTTATGGAGTACACTATTTACCCCAGTTAATATAGAATACTGGACTTGAGGTCATTTACATCTGAGTGTCTGACTTTAGAATAAGAGCCCTTACTGTTGAAACTGAAGCTGCCAGTGGATATTGTTAGTTCCTTAACTATCCTCTCAAGGTTTACACAGAATTCCCTTCTGGTGACTCGACCCATTCCCAGGTGAGGAAATGTTATTTGATATTAGTACGGAAACATGCTGTTGAGTATACACATGGGTATAACACAGAAACTTTGAATTTTATTTGAGAAACCTAAACAGGTTTTTTTTTGATTAGAGATGCACCTTATTAGAAATGATTTTGTGGAAAAAAAGACATTACTTTCTAATGATTCCAAAAGTACTTATGTCAGTCAGGCAGGCAGCCCAGAAATTATACCATATGTTACATTCAGTTGCTGAGTTAGAGTAAGATTAGAATTTACCTATAATACTTCTATGTTGTAAGCTGTTTTGGTCTGTTACATGAAGCAAACCAGACTTGAAAAGAAGGAGAATCATATGGAATAAAAACTAGGTGTAAAAGTTAAACCCTAACTAGTAAACAAAGCAACTACCTACATATATAGGTAGTATCTGGGGCTTAGAGCAGGGGCCAAAAAACAGATGTCCTAAGGGGCCAGGCAGGTTAGGGCAATGACTGACACTGGGTACTGTGGTAAAGTGAGAGTCTGACTGTTGCCTGGCCACAGTGTGTGTCCAGTGTGGTCAGCATCTTTTAATGCTTCAAGTCTAGCCAGAATCTAGACTTTTTATGTAAGATGTCCCAATTATTAAACATTGACTATGAACTCAATACTACTGATACAAAACAAAATATTTCTATGACTTCATGTTTGCAACCTTTGATAGAAGTTTCAGTGGGGCATTCTATGGACTTTAGATACAGATCTGGTTACAAATAATGAATGCTGCCCTTCAGAAAATAACCATGAGAGGGAACTACCTAATGAAAGAATCACTTAAGCTGATAAATTCAGAACCACCTTAGACCGAGGCTTCCATCCTTGCCCTCATCCCAAAATATCAACAAGCACCAGTGGTGTGCCAAGTGTCAAGTTCTTTACTGGAATCTGAAGACATGGTGACAAAGAAGAAAGACTCAATAATGACTTTCAAGCAGTTGACAGTCCAATGGATGAACTCGCTTCCAATCCTAGCATTCACTGAGTGATTTTCCTGTCTTAGAGAACTTCAGGATACAAAGAAAATCCTTCCATTTCTTACTTTCTTCCATGCCTACTTATACTTTACATTCATTACAGTTTCACAACCAGAGAGCTAAGAAAATCGTCTGTTTCTCTCAGTGTTTTATCCATCCTCTTAGGAAGAACTCTGGTAGGGTTCTGGTAGAGACTTCATTTTAACACAATCTGAAGGAATGAGTCATTCTACAAGTGAACTCATTTTAATCTTCTTCAATGTCTTTTCGCATACTCTTCTAGTTTCCTAACTAATATCCTTTTTACCCCTCTTGCCTTAAGGAGAGCTGCAATGTACCCAACTAAAAAATGACATTTCTGAGATTATGATGACCATGTGAAATTAAAATCTGGTTAATGCATATAAGAAGAAATGGTTGTGTGGAACTTCCAAAAATGGTTGTGTGAGCAGTTTGCCCTGTCCTACTTTTTTGTTCCTATCTGTAACCTACATGTGATAGCTGTAGCTCTAGTGGCCATATTGTGACTCTAAGAAAACTTTTGTGGATGGTCACCAACCAAGGATAAGGCAGAAAGATTGAAGGAACCTGAGTCACTCATGACTTCATGGGATCACTGCGCCAGCCCAGGACCACCTACCTCCATTGGGTAGCCATAAAGACTTTGAATGTAAGCAAATATGACTAATAAATGGTTTATTAATGATATGTTGCAACATATGGTATGTTCTATTTCATTATGATATGCTCAATTAGCAATGCATAGCTCAATGTAGTGTACAAAATTGCAATGAACAAGGTTTTAACACAGCATATACATCAATTTTTGCACATGCATCTGTTATGGTTTGCCTCTGATGCCTTTTACCTCCAATTTTATTTAAAAAAAAAAACAAAAACAAAACAGAATAAAAAACTTGTTCCTTTAGGATATTCCAGAATAAATAATCACAGGTTTCAATATGTAAAATATGACAGTACTTATGTTTGAATACTTTCTATCCAACCTGCAGACTTCATACTACGCGTGTGGAGGGGGTATGGGGGAACCCTTCTAACATGTTCAAATGCAATTCCAAACTTATACAGTGTCAATTAACTCAAGGTAATATCTCAGAATAACCTGGAATATTTTTACCTTCAAAACCATGTGGAAGGTATGGACAAACACCTGTTTGGCTATGGGCAGGAGTGCACCATTTATTTATTCCTTTCTAGAGAACTCAGAGGATACCTTAAATCTGGGGAGCCCTTGGAATTCCATTTAATTAAGCCATCCAACTTTTCTCTCTCCAGTTTATATTTGGCCTAACAAGACAGTTCTTGTCCATAGTGAAGCTGGATTTTGTAGCCTGCCCTGCCTTGCCCTAATATTCTTTTGTAAATAAATAGGTGACTAAGAGGTGCTCTACTGCAATATTTTAAAGAGAAAATTGAATTGAAAAATTTGAATTAGAATTCTGTAAAATTTTGAATACAGGGGAAACTGTTAAAGTGCAATTACTATTAACTCACTCCATGATCATTTTGTATACCTTCTACATGCCAGACAATGAAAAATGTAAAGCTCAGTAAGAAAATGTATGTACCCACAAGAATCAGAGATGCACATGAACAAGCAAAAAATTACCGGACAGTATGACAAGGCCAGGATAGAAAGTATTCACAAAGTTTTATGCGTACCAGAAAAAGCAACATCTAAATCTATTTTAGAAGTCTTCTGAAAGAGGGGATGGGTAGGTGGAATATTTAAGGATGATTAGAAATCAGCTGAACAAAGAACAGTGAAAGGCATTGCAATCAGAGGAAAAAATCTGCTTGCAGATCACTTAACTAGTACTTGAAAACAACAGAATCACACCTAGTACAAGCCTGTGACCAAGTTAAAAAAAAGAAAAAGGTGAGCACTTCCACAGCAGAAGTCCTAGAAGAAAAAATCATTAAATATTTTCATAATTCTGTCTAAAAGACTAAAGTAAATAATGATCCTAACAAACTGATGATAATTGATACCTATGACTGATTTCATGAAGGTACACATTGACATCTGAAATGGTTGAGTAAAAATGAATTGTCTTTCTTATTTCTATGAAGCCTCAAGAAAAAAGAAATCCTTGATTTTGATTTTTTTCAAACTACTAAAATAAATGAAATCCACAGAAAAGAAATTTCCTAATACCAAAATAAGTGACATTTCCATTTAAGTAATATCTTCCATTGTAGATAACATTTTACTGAACTTGGATAATAAAATTTCATCTCATCCTTTTACTTACATGCATAGACCCTAAATTTATATTAATACATATACCTATGCCTACATATATAAGTAATATAGCCAATGGTAGTACTCAAGTACCCATATATTTACAGCTGAAGTGTAGGTAAATTTTAGATAATGATGTTGGTTATGATGTCATCGCAAATATTACTACTTCTGCCTCTAACAGTACTATTAAAGGAAATAATTACTACCCCACCATTCTTATCACTTTTCATGTTTATTATGTTCCAGGAATTATAATTGTACAATCATATATGTATGATGTATATGTGTATACACACACACACACACACACACACACACACACACACATTACATTTACCATCAAGATAAAGATATTAATCCCATTTGCAATAAGACAAATAAGGCTTACAAAGAGTAAGCAAATTGTCATTGGCCACACGACTAATAAAGAGGGAAGGCCATCTAAACACACTTGTGACTTCAAGTTCCCAACTTGAACTATGAACCAACCGTGTGGTTTTGGACCTCTCTGAACCTTGGTTTCCTCATCTAAAAATTGGGAACAGACATCATACCTACCTAAGAGAGTGGCTTTGAATATGGAATCTAACATTGTATGTAAAAATACTTGTAAAATATACACAGCCATAAAAGTATTAACTATCATCCCCATGAAAAGGTGATAAAAGGATTTATGTAATAAAACCTTGAAGACAGAATATATCTACAAAAATAACTTAGAGTAAATGATAATAGAAGGCAGGGGTAGTTCACTGCAAGTGTTTCTTATAGTTTTACAAGTGTCATAACACACTGGAAGATGATAGAGACCTTAAAAACATCATTTATCTTAAGTCCCACTTAAGACTGATCTCAAAATACATAGGATGGACCACATAAATTGACCCTACTATAAAAAATTCAAAGGGATTGCCAGATTCATCTTTTTTCATTTTAATCTTTTAAAAGCATGTTTAGATTATATTCATTTGATTTTAGTGAAGCTTTTCTCTAAAATAAATTGCCTATACATGCACACACTAACACATGTGGAATTCCTTTTCTATAATCCTCAAAGAGGCTTTTGATTCTTCTTCCGATTCACCAAAAAAGACTCAGCGAGGAAGTGCGATGCGTACTGGGATTTGGATGGCTCCAGAGTCACTGCGTGCATTTACATAGAAACCAGATGGTTGTGGGAAATGTTTCTTTTTATTTAAAAAAATCAATGGATGATTGAGGTGTTTTCTATGGACTCTTATTCTCAAATGGATGAAAAGTGCATATTAAAGGTGAACTACAGGGAAATGGCAACCAAAGTAATCAGGCAGCTCATCACAGTTTAGATCACATATCTAAGGGCAACTCCTTAGAAAGTAACATTTTAGTAGAACCTATGACACTGTCGTGAAGGGTCTGAGGCTTCTATTAATCAGAGAAAGGAGAGGAAGAAGGAAAAAGGAAATCTTGGTCAAGAAACTTTTATGCCCCTTGCCCTTCAAAGACTTACTTTTTATTCCTCTCTGAAAAAAGTAACCACAAGTTTATAAGATGGGATGTTTAAGGGACTTCACTTTTTAATCTCACAATATTAATTCCCTGAAGCTTTGAACTGACAGGCAGCCCAATGTAAATGAGGCAGAACAAGAGTCAGAGCCAGAATTTTTGTTGTACCATGACAAAAAATGTGTTATTAGTGCTCAGTGATTAATGAGCAGGCAAGAAGAAGGGCTCTAACAAGTATAAGATTGTCTTGGTATATGCTTATACGATATCAGGGCACAACACAATCTACTTCACTACATTCTGATATATACACATACACATTTTGTGTATCTGTATCAGAAGAAACATTTTACGTGAATTTTTATTCATATCCAAAAATGCTAAAAAAATTTTGAGTAGATACTCATACATTTGTGAAACGACACATACACACAGTAAACAATACTTATTAATTGATGTATTTTTGGTTACCTATATTATATTTAAATCGTCTTAAGTAATTCAGATTCAGTACCTACTGATGAGTTCGTTTCACTGGCAAAGCAAATTAATCAAATCTATGGTAACCTATGCATGCAATCACAGAGGATAAATTTAGTAAGAAATGCCATTGAAATTCAAACGAGAGGAGAAAAAAAAATTGGCATTAAGGGAAAAGAAAAACTTTTCTTAACAAAAGCAAAAGCATTCTGGAAAAAAATCTAATGTTCTAACCAAAGCATAGCATTCTATTTTATGAAATTTAAATTTACAATATTCTCTTTCTTTATGCCTGACCACTGAAAACATTCGGAAGAACATAAGGGCCTGTTCACAGATTATACATGTTTATGAAGCACAAGTCTAACATCAACTGCTCATCAGGCTTGGTCGAAGCAGAAAAGAAGAAAGCCTGAAGAAAGCTAGGCAGGATGGGGAGGGAAAGGAGGGACAAGAGACACAAAGAGGTAATCCATCAACCACATCGACTGCACCTGTCAAAGCGGCAAACAGCTGGGCTAGGCCAAGCCAACAAGTAACGCAGTCCTTATATTTTAGGAATTAAATAAAGTATAGGATAAATAACGGGACCGCGACATAGTAATTACCCACAGTAGACCCTAGGGAGAAAGGGGAACTTTCATTTGATCAGATGCTTGGCTGAAATCCCTCCCCCAATTTGATCTCTTCTTATTTTAAAGGTTGGATTCCCCCAGATAAAGAGATCTAGTACCAGCCCCACTACCCCCAAACAATGAAAAGTAATTCACCTAATAAATAGAAGTTAAAGAATGTTATTTTCCCGTACTACAGATAGATACAAAATTTTACTTCGTTTATCTTGTTATATGTTAGAAATAATTGTTGCAGTTAAAAAAAAACCACAAAGTCAAAATAAAACAAACAAATAAACCAACAAACCATTTTTATTTGTACTGTTTGGGAAAAAGAAGTTCTACATAATGACTGTGGTCTCCCACGGCTTTTCTTTTCTCTGTTTTTTCCCTCCCTCCCTTCCTTCCTTCCTTCCCTCATTCCTTTTTTCCTTGTTTTCTTTTTTGTTTTTAAAGCCTAAAAGCAAACCCAGTCAGTAGCAATTTAATTTACTCTTTTATACTCTCTAAACCTCGCTTCTGAGTGGTTTTCTTTCTTTCTTTTTTTTTTTTTTTTGCGGTACGCGGGCCTCTCACTGTTGTGGCCTCTCCCATTGCGGAGCACGGGCTCCGGACGCACAGGCTCAGCGGCCATGGCTCACGGGCCCAGCCGCTCCGCGGCATGTGGGATCTTCCCGGACCGGGGCACGAACCCGCGTCCCCTGCATCGGCAGGCAGAATCTCAACCACTGCGCCACCAGGGAAGCCCTGGTTTTCTTTTTTAATAACACCTCTTTAAAAAAAACTTCCTAGAAAGGAATGTGCAAATTTTTGCTGTCTCTTTCCTGCTTTCTCATAGGATTAAATATATAAAGAAGTAGTGTATTGGTTTTATTTAATCCTAATTTACCCAGTCAATTTGCATAACTATTTTTAGTTCTCCTTTGGATTTTCCTCCTTGAGACACCAATATATCATTGCTCTGGAATCAGTTCCACTGCTCAAAGGGAAATTATACAGGAAGAGGTAATACTATTAAGAATTCTATCTTTGTTGATGTACTAATTGGGTCAAAATTAACCAATAAGCAAAATAAGATAAAACAATTGACACAATTTGGTCATTTCATCTATAAAAGTAGTTCTCGGGCTTCCCTGGTGGCGCAGTGGTTGAGAGTCCGCCTGCCAATGCAGGGGACACGGGTTCGTGCCCCGGTCTGGGAGGATCCCGCGTGCCGCGGAGCGGCTGGGCCCGTGAGCCATGGCCGCTGAGCCTGCGCGTCCGGAGCCTGTGCTCCGCAAACGGGAGAGGCCACAACAGTGAGAGGCCCGTGTACCGCAAAAAAAAAAAAAAAAAAAAAGTAGTTCTCAAAGTTGGAGTCATCTAGGAAGCTTTAAAAAGTACCGATGCCTGGACCCCAACCCACCCCCCAAAGATTCCGATTTGATTGATCAGAGTGGACCTTGGGGATCAGAAGCTCTTTAAACTTCCCAGGTGATTCCAATGTGCAGCCAGGAACCACAGATGGAGAACACTGGTTGACGACAAGGAGGAAGCCATTCATTGCAAGAGAGAAAGGGTTGAGGCCAGGAAGGATGCTGATTCTGTACAAATACACTGGGAAGAGAATCAAACATTTCCAACTCATCTATGACTTTCAAAAATTGTTTGTTTAATTAACTGGGTGGGGTGTCAATGGAAGGAAATGACGGGAAAATAAATAATGATTAGGTATCCCTTGGAACCAGTGACCCTCTGAAGGTGGATTTTGAGGACAAAATGAGCCAACTAATGAAGAATATGCAGCTCTTCAGCTAAGGCTGGTGAAGCCATCATCGGGGTCTACCTTTGGAATTTAGTTACAAAACTAACCAAATCTATTTTGACATTGAATTCTGCCTACCGCTAGATTGAACAAGGAGGCTGAAATTGGCCATAGGACAGGACCTCTCAAACACATCAGACAAGCCATGAGAACAAACGAGAGAAAACAGGCACCAAAGAAATTGTACTAGTAAGAAGCTCAGAATTATTTGCCCAGAGCCCAGCGTTTGGGAAGGTGTAGACTAAACTTCACTTTGAATTGGGAAAGATGGCATGTTCTGTATTCCCCCTGCTACTTTTCCTCATGGTAATCTTCCTCCATCCTTTTTCTGAAACAGAATACAACTTTGTCCCCTCTTGATGGCCCTCACTGCTCCTTCAGCATGCCAAAAACAGAGGTGAGCTCAGCATGGGCTTGAAGCTTGGGGAAGATATTTTTATAAAATGGGAAAAGTCTGTTCCAGTGAAAGCAGAGGAGACATTTGAATAATCTATGAGTAAATGTTCAGTAGAAGCACTTGACTTCATCCAGTAAAAGAAGATAACTTCAGAACCTCACGGCTGATGTAACCGGAAATGTTTGAAGTACCTTAATTTTTGTTATGACATACTAGCATCCATTTTCATTATTTAAGTTTCTTTGTTTTAATCCAAAGTAATGTGAAATGACTTGAAGAAGAGGGGTTTAATAATCAGTTTTACTGATAATTCATGCTGGCATTTGATTCACTAGGGTAACATCGCATATTATATACGTATGTATAATGAATTTATTTTAAAAAATAATCTATTTCTATTAAACTATGATTTCATATGACTTCAATCCTTTTATAACAGGAGAAATTTAATTTTGGTGTCCTTATATATTATTTATTACTTAATAATATTTAGAGAAATAAGGCACTGGCAGAATTTATGCAAAATAAGTTTCAGAGAATTTTCTCTTTTTTAGCAGTCAGTCTTGTTAGAATTCAAAATGGCTTTCCTGAATCTGTCTTGGGCATTACTGTTTCTGATCATCGTTTTATATAAAATAGTCATTGTAACCCTCTTTACCCTTTTCACAGAGATGTTAAAATTCCAGTGAAATCACATACTGTTCTGTGTAAGTCACAGGAAGCCATCTTTTCAAAAAATATGACAGAAAGACTTGTAATAACATTTCCTGAGTACAATCTAGGGAGCTTTCAGGGGGACCATATGAAGTCATAGAAGCAGAGCCTCCTATAAAAAGTGAGAAATATTAATAAATACAACGTTTCTCTCTCATCAAATAAAAGCTCACCACAAAGAACTACCTCACAACCTAGAGAGAAAATATCTAATATCTTAAGGCAATTCAATGAAAATGTAAAAAATTACACTGAGGGTGTAGGCTTATACTGAGGGTAAGGTTAGGTCTGGAGAAGCTCAATATAACTCACTTATCAGTGGTTAAAGTAAAATACGTATTTAATATGCATCAGTTGCTGTCCATTTATCTTATGCTTTTAAAAGATTCTCCATTAAAACACTGTATTTCTTCCCTAAAAGTTTTGTGATAGGTTTCTAGCCATTTCCTTTTATTGCTACACAGAAGAGAATGTCTGGGCAGGTGATTTACTTAAATAGATGGCTGCTAAATGAGAATGAACTTTGACTCATTTAAATTAACTCCAATATTTATTGTTGCAAGCTTGACAATGCTCTTGAAAATGATTAAGCATGACCTCTAGAATAAACGAATTTAATAAAAAAAACTAAAAAGGAACGCAACATTCTATTTAAGAGATACCACTATTATTTTGAAATTAGGAACCTGTAAAAGGTTTGACATAGAGTACAACAGAGTAAAATCTGATCAAGAAAAAAAAACTCAGAAACTTTATATAGTTTTACCTAGAGAAATTCAATGCAAGATACTCTGAAAATGACTAGAATGACTACCCCAAAGAGAACAAAGTAGTTGAGTCTTATTTGTAAATTTTAGTGAAAAGGGAGGTGATTTTGTCTTCACATATGATTGCTTCCATGTACAAGATTTATAATCTATAGGGAAAAAATACACATGTAGAACCATTGTTTAATTAAGAATTATTTTAGCCTATAAATTAAATTATATGCCTAAAGGTAGCATAGGGGGAGATACAGAATTCCACCACTGTTCGTGTTTAATCTCTGATACAATATATAATTTTTTTTTTAAGCAAGAAGGAAATTCAGTAATAAAAATAACTTCGATTTCCTTGCTATTGAAGGACATTTCTCTACTGGTACTTCTAATGCCTCTTCGTGATTCACACCAGAATGAGACCTCTCAGACCGATGGCTCAAAAGCTTAAGCTTGGAGGGGATTTCCATTTATTTATCTATTCCACACACACATGCATCCTTTTGCTAGTTTCAAGAACACATTACTTCCATCTTTTTAGCTCAAAATGTCACTATCACAAGAAAAAAAAATTGATGGCACTGATATAAATCCCTAAGGGGGTCATGGTTGCCTGGAATCATTTCTTGTTGCTATATCTGTGTGTGTCTTGTCTTGTAACTAGGAATGCACACTCTCTGTGGACAAAATCCCTGTCTTCTAAATGCCCCCCACTCTGAAGTCCTAGTCAAAATTATGTACTCAGAAGGTGCCCGTGATGTGCTCTTGGAAGAGAATCCTTATAAGACAGCATTGTTAAAACAGGACCCTGCCCCTTGCTTGACCTCCAGCTTTCTACAAGAATGGATGTGAAAAGATGTAGCTGTGTGTCCAAGTGTATTTTTCACATGGTGACTAATGCTTAATAGGACCTCTACTCAGCCATTACAGGAAAATAAAGATGATATCAGCGGCCAACCCTGCATGACAGCCTCTCTGTCCTTTGTGACTGTTTTCAATACTGTTTACCAAAGGAAGACAGGTTTGCAGAAACCCATTCCCTTTGTTAAGAATGCAAGAGAATTCACAGAAGCTGTATATTCGCAAAATGCCTATGTTTAAAACAGAGAGTTTATTTGGTAGCAGTGGCATCAGAGGGTGTCAGTGCTCGGCCACACCAAACAACCTGAGCATCTTCAATGTGCCTCATATTCTCTCCTCATCCAGGGCTCGTCAACAAGCTGTTCCAACTGCCCTTCCCACTTCCTACCACCCTACCCCCAACCCCTTCAACTTCTACTCAGTCTTCAGGCACCAGCTGAAATTTCATTTCCTCCAAGAAGTTCCCCAGATGCCTAAGAAAGGAAGCTCCATCCCACAGCCCCTCCTCCTCACGCAGTGTAATAATTATCGCCCAGTGCCATAACTGCCTGTTGGCTTGTAGGTCTCCTCGCCCTAGACTGTCAACTCCAGAGAGCTGGGCTGCTTTGATCCACACCCACTGGGTCCCAAGTGCCTGGGATGGCAGGCACTTCATGGAGAACTACTGAATTGAAGTGTAAATTGGGCTATGAGACAAGTGGAGTAGTTTTACAACAAAAAAACCTTTTTCAGAGATAGCACTTTTTTTCCTGAATTATTATGGATATTTGGGAAGTGTGTCTATGTTTAGATGTATGTGTGTGTGTGTGTGTGTCTGTTGGAAAGATGGGAGCTTCAAGAAAAGGAGAGGAAAGGGAGAGTGTGAGATGGATGGCAGTCCTCTTTATGGGACTGTGTTCCCACATACAGCATTTCCTTCTGCCATTACACCACCTACTACCTTTGCAGAATCCCTGCCTCTCTCACTAGATTGCAAACACCTAGAAGGTGGGAATGATGCTTTTTTTTTAATCATTGTCCATAGTGTAGTAGCAGATCAGGGTGAGGGCAACAGGAAAACAGGTGTTGAGAGAGAGCTATATTTTCACATTCTCAGAGTAGAAGTTTGGAATCACGTAGGAAGAAATTGGTACGAGAGCTCTGTTTTTATGGCAATCACAACAATTTAGGCCCTGCATTCAATATGATTCCCAGAAAATATTGTATTATATAAATGGAGTAGCTCCAATATCAAATAAATTAGGGTGATTAGGTGAGATAAATGAGACAATGAAGGTTGTGAGCTACATAAACTACCTAAAGCATAGTAGGCATTCAACAAATGTTCATTTCTCTCCCCTATTTAATTATTTGTGTTATGGCCTACCACCTTGGCAGCACTATATACGGGCCCCAAGTGTCATGCGAATCCAGTGCTAAATTAGGGGTCCACACCAAAAGTTTTCAAAAGGAGTTCACTTGGAACTTTTTAGCAATGCAAATTCTTGGGCCCAACCCAGACCTACTAAATCAGAAACCTTTGAAGTGGGGCACAGCCATCTATGTTTAAGCAAGTTCTCAGTGAGACTCTATACAGTTTAAGTTTGAGAACCACTGCTCTACACTAATGGGGGAAATACCTACTTAAAATAGAGGCAAACTATGGAGAACAGTATGGAGGTTCCTTAAAAACTAAAAAAAGAACTACCATACGACCCAGCAATCCCACTACTGGGCATATACCCTGAGAAAACCATAATGCAAAAATAGTCATGTACCACAAGGTTCATTGCAGCTCTATTTACAATAGCCAGGACATGGAAGCAACCTAAGTGTCCATCAACAGATGAATGGATAAAGAAGATGTGGCACATATATACAATGGAATATTACTCAGCCATAAAAAGGAACGAAATTGAGTTATTTGTACTGAGGTGGATGGACCTAGAGTCTGTCATACAGAGTGAAGTAAGTCAGAAAGAGAAAAACAAATACCATATGCTAACATATATATATGGAATCTAAAAAAAAAAAAAAGGTCATGAAGAACCTAGGGGCAAGATGGGAATAAAGATGCAGACCTACTATAGAATGGACTTGAGGACACAGGGAGGGAGAAGGGTAAGCTGGGATGAAGTGAGAGAGCAGCATGGACTTATATACACTACCAATGTAAAATAGATAGCTAGTGGAAGCAGCCGCATAGCACAGGGAGATCAGCTCAGTGCTTTGTGACCACCTAGAGGGGTGGGATAGGGAGGGTGGGAGGGAGGGAGATGCAAGAGGGAAGAGATATGGGGACATATACATATGTATAGCTGATTCACTTTGTTATAAAGCAGAAACTAACACACCATTATAAAGCAATTATACTCCAATAAATATGTTAATAAAATAAAATAAAATAGAGGCAAGTAATCTGGAGGGGAGGCTGAAAGGTATGGAAACAACCACCTTACCTAATTTCTTGCCACTGAAAGTGTGATTCCTGGACCAGCATCATCACATCACCCGGGAGCTTATTAGAAATCCTGGACTTCAGGCCCCATCCCAGACCTACTGAATCAGAAACTGCATTTTAACAAGATCCCCAGGTGATTTGTATGTACATTAAGGTATGTGAAGCACTGGTCTAATGAATATTTTGAGTAGCAGAAGATGAACTGCAGAAGGGAAAAAAATACAAGATGAGTAAAAATTACATTAAAAAATTAAACTAAAATCTCCAATGTCTCTCATACAGAGTGGTTCTGTAGAAAGTAATGGGCATGTTTTATCACAAGCAATTTCTCTAACTAAATGTTACGTTTTTCAGTGTAAGTCAGATATTTGGTGTGGGACGCGGGATCACATAGCATTTTACCCGTGCTTTCCAACAAGAGAGTAAGATGGAAGCGTCAGAACGAGCAGGCCACACTTTAAAGCCCAAGACAAGTGACATGAATCTACTGTGTATTTGTAGCTGGGAAACGTAAACACCGCAAGTGAATTTTAAAATTCTTCATCTTTTGTCCCACATTCCTACATACATGCAACATTTTTCACATATTTAACAAGTAATACTTTTATCACCAGGATTTTGCTATTGATTGCTTCTTTAACAACAAAATGCATCACAAACAAAAATGAATGAAGCTGTCTGAGGAGAAAATTCCATAGTAGCTTTACTGTCAATGCCCATCATAAATAACCATGACATCATAGGAGCCTTATCTACGGGTTGCCGCTACTGATCGATGGCATCACTCTAGTGGTGTAAATAGCTTCTAATGTCCCATCTTCCACCTTCAAATAGGCTCTGATTATTTATGATAGCTGTTAGGTTACAAGTCTGAGCTGTGGTTTGGATTTATTTTCTACTTATAGCTGCTGTGGATTTCAAGTTAGATAGGATTATTTTTTAGTGAAGATGATGAACTGAGATAGAACTGTCATGGAGCGGGGTACACCATCATCTTGTCTGGTTGGTGTCACCATTGGACTATGAATTCTCAGTGCCAGAATGCTTTCAGTATTATCATTGTCAACCAAAAAATATTAACAGATAGCAGTTAATCATTGGTTGTTACAACACGAGAAAGGAAAAAAAAAAATGGATGCAGCTTTCTACACAATTAAAATGTTTTAAACATAGTGTCAGCCTTTTGTTACTAAGTTGTGAAGAAGCGTATCATCTGCACCGTGTGTATTTTATAACAATGAAAGTGTTTCAACTTGAATGTGACAGCTAGAGATGATTTAGGAGGTAAAAGGAAATCCATCACCTCTCGTGCAAGGTATTCTTCATGATCATAAAAGAGACTGACAGATAACTTGGGCAAGAATACATCTTCGCAGAGAGAAATAGATAGGAGCTGTGTCTACATGAAACAGGCAGGTGAAAACAAAAAATCCATCAATTAGCCAGATGTTTTGTCAATATAATAACAAATACTTGAATCATTCTGAACATTAGATAGACATAGTAAGTTATCAAATATGTTTATGAACTAGATCAGAGTGATAGACCATAGTTTCAATTTTTCAGTTTTTTTATCATTATGTAAATAAAGGATGTTTCTTCTGAATTTTCACTTTTATTAGGATTTGACCAATTCATTATTTGAATCTCCTCTACTTTGAGCCATTCTTTCTCTGAGAAAATTGTGCTAAAAATATAAGTTCTCAAAAAACAAGGGGAAAGGTTTTCACCATGCAAAACAGCATGTGGTGAATACCCTACAGCTATATTCTTTATGTGTTTTTCCAAGATAAATTGAAAAGCAAACTCAATAGTTACGAAACTATTTAAAAATCTCATATTTCCATATTTATCCTATCTTATGATTCATCAGTTAGCCAAGCTTCTAACGAAATATAGATAATATTTAAACATCTGTTACAGCAAAATTTCCTTTCCTACTAAATTTTGGGTTATTTTATATGATTTTTAATTACACAGAAAATAACTGCTGTATTTGACATTTTCCATAGTTTTTAATCTGTATAAAAAAATCACCAGAAATCAGTTTGCTCCTTACAACATTTTGCAAACCTATTAATAGTAAGAGCACATCTCAACTTAATCACTGCCAAGCAAAGTAACCACCTATTGAAAAATGCTCTAACTCTACAAAATTATGAAATTATTACTATAAGCAATCCATCTTTCCGTATTACTTATAGAATTTTCACCAGGTCAATTGCATATTGCTCTTATAAAGTTATTTTTAGGACTACTCTATATGTTTAAACATATATATTTTTTAAATGGAAATATATATATTTTAATGGCGATAAAGCAACTGCTTTATGATACATAAAATGAAAACAGAGGGTTCCCCTCCAATAATTGTTGTCCTTACATGAATATTGTGATAATTCTTTAACGCTAGAATATTTCCCTTTCTAATGGTAGTTATTTAAATATTCCTTCCCAATATGCTTTGCACTGCTAAAAGTCTTCAGTAAACTGAAAATCTCAATAGAAAGTGGGAATGTGGCCGCTAGGAGCTGACAATAGCTGTTTTGTCACATCTAGGCCCTGGTAGTTACTCAGGAAGTGGGGATTCGTCCAGCCAGCTGATGCCAGGGGAGGATGATTTATTGCCTGGTGTCCTCAGTGGCAATTGGACCCTTTCCCACTGTCAGTCACAACTTTCAAAGATCGTGTCCTAAAGAAGAGGTTCCCCTCCGTTCTAAAGAGGTAACAATGCTTGTCATAAAGTGTCTTTTAGCAGAGGGAAACGGGTATGAAAATGGGCAAAGAAAGGGAACAATCAGAAGAGGAGAGAAGATGGATGTTCTGTAACCTTTTCTCAGAGACCCATTTCTTCTACTTTTTCTCCTGTCTTTAGCAGGTTTTTGTTTTGGCTGATGACAATGCGTAATAGCCTGATAAATTGATTCTGTGAGTCCTTTTTCTCACCTCTTGAGAAGACACTAACTCGTTGGGACTTCAGAGGGCTCGCAGAGGCAGGAGACAACAATTAGTTTGTTGAAGACATCAGAAAGTAGCTTCCGAGTTTTGCCAAGAGAAATTCTTACTGACAGATCAGTGCTGACAATGTTGGCAGCTGCCTGAAAAGTACAGCGAGCGGCTCCAGCATCTTAGGGTCCAAGGAGGAAGGCCACTGCACGTTAACTCTACACTCGGCTCTGTCCTCGGAGCTGTGAATTCTTCCTGACCCACCAGAATTAAAAGGGAATGGTATTACCAAAAAAAAGTCTAAGAGCTGAATTCTACAAAACCTTTTGTTAAATATCTTCTTTAATAGCTAAACAAACAGAAAATTAAACCTTAGTACTGCTGTTCATTTACATTTAAATCAGTGCCTAAAGAAATCTCTGTAACTGTTTTCAAAACCTTTTACATGCTGCACAATTTCAAATTTACTTTTCCATATGTAAAAATATACGCTGCTTGGCACTCAACTCTTTAGGACATATTAATTTCAATAAATCTTTTTAAGGGACCAACTTGACATATGTTAAAGAGATAAAATACTCTGGTGTGAACATACTTAAATTAGTCAAGCACTTTGCAGTACCATCCTTGAAATTATTAAACATTATTAACATTCAGATTTACTGCCTAAAACCTTTGCTTTAAAATTACTGAATGAGGGGCTCAAAGTGTTGCTTTTCAAATGCAAAATAACCTAACTTTTCTAACTTGAAGACATAAAATTGGCAATTTCTTGGAAACTCTGAAACTAATATAAAGGCTCATTACATTTTGCTAAATGTTATAAATATTAGTATTTCCCCCTTGGCATGAAAAAAATCAAAGGATTGATCTTTGTAACGCATAAAAGCAAAATTTTACGTTCTGGTAGCCTTGTAACTATTTACTTTTAAAGCTGTATAATTTGGAATACTATACTCTGCGTGTGTGTGCGAACGTGTGTGTCTATAGCATGTTGATTACATATGTGTGTTTTTGTGTAAAACTATCACTTTAGACTTAATGCCCTAGAAGTTGTAATATAGCAAGATGTTTTTCCAGGCATTTAATCTTTCAGAATGTTTCCCAGATAAACACAGAGCTAAACGTAAAACTTCTCTATATTGTGAAGAAAGCTATGCGTGTTTCTCATATTTCTGACAAAAAAATATGAAGTGCCCAAGTTAGACAAACACTGGGAGGTGTAAATGGGGTGATCTTACATATTCTGCAGTGAAGAGTTCCAGGGAAAACCCTGAGAGTAAAGAAGCCTGAATTCTAGACTTTGTTTTGCCACCAGCTAGCCAATGACCTTGAGCCTCTCTGGGCCCGCTTTCCTCATCAGTAAAACAAAGGGTTAATCAGGATGTTCTCTCAAAGGACTCTTTCAGGAGACCTAAAGTTATAGGATCATTATCTATGCTTTGAAACTACTGACTTCACAGGCTCACTCAGCATAATCGATGAGTTTAGCCAGAATGAGGTCTCTCAAAGACAAAAACCATTGCATATGTGAATGGCCAACGGCACTTTCTGAAATTTGAGGAGCAATTATGAAGATTTGGGGGCACCCAGTTTTTGATTTCTGGTGGACCTTCTTCCTCTCAGCTTTTGGCCCCTTCACCTGTATTAAAGGATGGATGGAAGAAGAGCAAGAGAGGGGAAACTCATATCACAGACTGTGCTGCTGATGTGCTACACAATAAAACTTGGCAGGAATGAGGTGAGAATTTGGAACTGAAATCAGATTGAGCAGTTCGTCTAGAGTTTATCCCTGTGACTACTGCTGACGTTATCACAGTATTAATAAGGCCGTTAGGGAATAAATGCATTTAACAGTTAATGTTAACGCCACAGAAATAAATTATATGGTCAAATTGTTCGTTCAATGTATTAATCCAGTTGTAAGGGACCTGCATCATGGCAATAATTGCACTGTCATTTCAAAGCCTTTAAAAGCAAATCTATCCAACTTATATCAGCTTGACTTATACCTTCCCAGCAGCAGTACGTTAGTACTGAATAACAAATAGACGATAAAAGATAGCTTCTGATGTATTTGTAAAGTAGTTTGAAAGCCTTTTGCATTTTTGACCCAACGGAGAGTTTAAAGGTTAGGAAGAAAAAAAGAATCATAGCACAACAGGTTTTTTCCCATTTTACTTTCTGAACCAAACTCTGCAATTCACTCACTTTCTGTAACTTCATAATATTTGACACAAATATTGCCATAGACAAAACCAGCACTTCAATCACAACAGTGAACAGAGTTCTACTGGGTAACAAAAACTCCTTGGCACAACTGGAGACTTTTAAAATTCAAGCACTCTAAACTTAGCAGCCCCCCTGAGAGGCACAAATTGAGAGAGATTAATTCTGTGCCCCTGCACCCCTCATTACCAGGAGAGCTGAAGTAGGTCAAATGCAAGTTAATCTCCTGAATTCCACGTTTGCACATGGATGTTAGGACATCCATTACTGCATCCTGGCTAATGTCTTTAAGCTACATGCATGCAAAATTAATAAACAGTGTGCCCAGCCAATATGAAACATAAATACAAGGAAATGCCTTGAAGTGAATTTCGGTAATAACATCACACGATACAGTAACTAAGGAAACATATAAACACATGTTACCCCAGGTCTATCTAGAGCCAACATGGGGAAAACAATGAAAACCAATTGCCTAAGTGCTGAATTTTTCCCTAATAAACCATAACACACAGATGAAGAAATGTTAGTCAACCTAAATATCTAACTTCTAATATGATCTGCCTCTACCCCCCATTTGAAAAAGCAAGGCAAATTGCTCATGTGGAGGGGGATGAAGTTTTAAGCGAAGCAAGACTGCCATCACTCTGTGAAGGTACAATGTTTTCCATTCTTTAGGGGAGGAAAAAAAAAAACAACAGGCGTACATGTCAGCACGAGGCTAGTAAAATCAGGACTCTGCTTGTCCAGAAGGCCTCATAACAACCTAATTGCCTTACCTCTCTCAGCCTGCAGCCAGGTCAGACCACTCCTCTTCTATTTTCATTATTGACTGCATATTTTCAGGAGTGATAAATGCTGTAATTTCTTTGTAAAATCAAATGAGCCATTATCTTGCGTTTTGGAGAGCTCTGGTTTTGCAAACACTTTCACATTCTAACTTATTCCATAAGCTCATCGCAATAACCCGAGGTTAGGAGGATTCAATAGGAAATATTACCCTGGGTACAATAGTGGGAAGTATCTTAAATTAATTAAATTATCAAATGAATAACCAGAGGATCTGACTCCTACTCCTATCTCTGCCACTCAGTAGATATGTGACCATGAAAAAGTCATTTTATCTTAACAAGCACAGAAAAAAAATGTTCACTTAAATGACAGTTTAAGAAATAAAATAATGCAAATGGCCCTTAACTACATGGAAAAAAATGCTTAACCTCACTCTCAGAATAAGAGAAATGTACATTAAAAATACACTGAAATATCATCTTTTACCTATGATTGGAAAAGGTCAAACAGTTTGGTTATACACCACGTTGGTACGTAAGAGTGGGCAAATAGGCACTTTCATACACTGTTGTTGGGAAGGTTGGTTAGTACAGCTCTGGAAAATTTGCAAAACCTGAAATAATTATAAAAGCACATACCCTTCGACTCATCTTGTTTACTTCTAGAAATTTATTCTATAGATATTCTTCCACAGCTCCCAAATGCTCCATGTACAAAGTTATTCATTTAGCATTGTTTGAAATAGTAAATGATAATGATACTAAATTATAGTACACACATTCAATAGAATACTATACAACAAGTAAAAAAGAATGAACAGGTTCTTTATATATTGATATGGGAGGATCTGAAAGATAAATAGTAGAGTGAGAAAAAAGCAAACTGCAGAATGGTGTATTTAGCATATAATACTTGTGTAGAAGAGAAAAACAAAGAATATGCATTTGCTTCTATATGCTATCATATACCCAGAAAGATAGACAAGAAGAGCATTGGTTGTGCCTCTGGGAAGGAGGTGGGATGATGGGAGACGGGTGTGTTCAGTTAATTAAATAAATATTTTAAAGAATTAAGTAGATATCTATATACTTATATAGATAGCTACAGAGACATAAAGATCTCCAAAATATTACTACAAAAATAAAACAGATAAATGAATGTATAGGTACACATTGCACACACAAAAAGATTTCTGTCCACAAACATACGATGCATGTGTGTGTATGTATGTGTGTGTGTGTGTGTATAGACATAGGTTTTCATGTAAACTTTTTAGAATGATATGCAAGAAAGTGCTGAAACTGAGCAGAAACAAGGCGTACTTACACACTGCTTGAATTTTACTATGTGCATGTGTTTCTTTCATAATCGTACTAACTATAAATAAAAGACAAAAGTAAGGAAGGGTCAAATTAATTGAAAGATATCCACAAGGTAAGCTATCTACCCTTAAATGGGATGAGGTGGCCCATAATAAAAGGATTCTGTTCTTCCTACCGTCCCACCTTCCTTCTTGTAATTCAAATGTAGATGAGTGTATTTTGGAAAAGAAAATTTCAATTAGAAATTCTGTGTGGATGACAGGCCCCTGAAAACAGACGAGCAAGAGCTCAGGGAATGGATTTGTCTGGTTCGCCACATAAATGCCCAATAAATATGTGTTGACTGACTGACAGGCCCAATTGCTAAGCATGCTACAGAATATGTGCAAAATAGCCTACTGGAGCAGTCTGCCATCACATGAAGACATTTGATTCCAACAGGCTAGAATTTAATTGGAAAAATATGGGAAGGACAGGATGGCAAGACCATTCTAACAAAGTCCTCTAAAAATGGACGACTATTTCTTTTTGCTTATCTACAGGGCATCTTCCCGGCAAGACACTGAGCTTCAAAAACACATTTCTACCAACAGAAATAATTCTACTTCATATGTTTTGCCAGAGTTCCCTGGGAAAGCCATGATAGGTAACGTGAGAACAAAGAAAGATGGGAATACTGCAGGTCTGTCTATGTGCACACACATGTGCATAAGGACCAGATGAGGTGAATGCTCCTAGAAAAATTATGATGTTTTATCCACTGAAGTAAAAAGAGGCTGTTTCTGGGTGTGGAGTGTGAAAAACAGTCTCACTACTTTATAGTCACACTTCATAACGTAACCCTGTAACACCTACTGACCCAAGATCTCCAAGAAAGGGAGTGTTAATTCTACTGCACTTATGGGAAATTTGAGGAATACGTAGCCAAGATCCACCAGCCCTGAGGTTCTTACTCCTAGCCTTAAACACAATCTTTCCTTCTATATCTGCGGATGTGTAGAATAGATTCACATCTTTTCATTAGATTCTGTCTTCTTCTGTGGGGACTAAGAGAACAAAGCAGTCCTTTTAAGGTGAATGTTACCAAGTATGAATGTAATTGCTATTATTTATTTCATAGAATAAGTAAACATTTTATACGTAGACTCCCGTGCAGACATCCAAAAATTAAAAATGAATTTTTCAACTCAAATTTTAATACCTTCTCTATATTGATGGCTAAGACCTTTTCTTTGCAATCATTTCAAAAATAACATTTCTTCTTTAAAAGATTTTAGTCAAATAATTATGTAGAACAGAACAAACATTTCCAATGGACTGAGCCATTACCCGCTATATACTGCTGTTTAAGTCTACCTCCCCTCCCTTCTGTGTCATATTCAGAGCATTTTTATTTTTCAAACATTGACCTGTTTTACTGCTTGCTCGGTTAAGGCTGTGAGTGGCTGTTAACCACTTCTCTAAAGACTTCAGGAGACTGACCAACAGTAGAATTGCATTTTTTACATCAATATAAAGTCATGTTCCCCCCCACTCCCCCTCCCCCCCGGCCCCCTTCCTGCTCTCCCCCATGCATGTGTTTTTCTCCCTCACTTCTTAGGCGCATTTGGTAACAATCAGGCTTTTATTTTAAGGAGCCCTAAGATAAGGTATCTGTGAGCGCCACACTTGGAGTAATTGATCACATTTGTTTCCTGTTCGTAGGGTAGACTCCTCACTCTTGCTCTTTTTTTAAAAAACTTGGCATGTTTCTCATTACCCTCCGCCTTGTTAGCCTAGTAGAAATTTTCTACTGTGGAGAGTGAAAACAGGACGATACTATTACAAACCCCATCTAGTCGGTGACAGCAGCCCTTCTCTTTCTTGGGGAACTTCTGGCCACTTCACGCTTTAGCGGGGAGCCCTCCTATGGCTGCAGATATGCACGCCTGTAACTGAGGGAGAGGCTCCCTGACATCCGCCTGGTGTTGGCATGTTTAATTTTCACACTGTGCTGATTCATACCGAGACTGTTCCCCAGGATGACAACATTGTTATCATATGACTCAAACCTCCCCACCTCATTTCATTTGGAAATGTTAGCTCAGGTTCAATAAGTGTCAGCTGCCAGTTCTGTATAAGAAGACCTGTATCTTTCCCGTTTATGCTTTCCAGATAAATTGTAATCAGTAGCATTTTATTGACCCTGTCAGGTGGGGCTTAATTTCAGATATTGTCTAAGGAAAGAAAAATGCAGAAATCTGAACAATCAAGTTCTCTCTTTTGTGTCCGTGGGCCAATGAATAAGAAGCCGGGCCTCGGTCATTTTCCTATCATGGCTTCAATCACAACAAAGCAAAAATGCTAGTAACTCTGTAAAATGAAAAGAAAGACCTGGCTTTATTTCCTTCTTTAGGATTGAGAGAATATCAAAATAAATGATCTATAATGGCTAAGATTAATGTATTTACTTACAATATGAATATTTATTTATAAAAATATGATAGATCCTAATAAAGTGATATGCAGTTCACGCAAGAAATCTTAACAAATAATCCTTTACCTGAGTAGTACTCCTTCAACATTCAACGTTTCAAGACTATCTTCTTAACTACCGCCAGCCAGTTTTGTCTGGTTGGTTGGTTGGTTGGTTGACTTTTTTGTTTAATTGTTCTCCTAGTGCTTCACCATATTTTGGCGCCTTTGCATAAATAGTCAGCAAAAGCAGCATATTTCCATAGAATTCAAAATAAAATTCAAGAGGAGACTGGGAATCTGGTCTAAGCCCTACTCCCCAAAGTAGTTAGGTGACCTTGGGCAAGTAGCTGACCCTTCCTGACCCCCAGTGTCCTCATTTATAAGATGAGTGGGCTGGGCCAGATGCCCTTCACAGTGGCTTTCAGTGCTCACACTCTGTGATAACTAACATTGACCTGAAAGTCATCATGAAAGATTGAGCCCTCAAGAAATTCTAAGACTGTGTTGAATAGAGTAGCTGCTAGCCACACATAACTACTAAGCACTTGAGATGTGGCTAGTCCAAATTAAGGTGTGTTGTAAATATACACACCAGATTTCAAAGACTTTAGTGTCAAAACAGTAAAATACCTCAGTAATAATTCTTATATTATTTTACGTTTCGAAATGATAATATTTTAGATTTATTGGTTGAATAAACCATATTATTAAACTGAATTAGACCTGGTTCTTTTTTACTTTTTATAAATGCAACTATGAGAACATTTTAAATTACATATAAGGCTCATGGTATATATCTATTGGACAATAATGTAAATAAGAGGCCTGTGACTCTGTTTACGACAGATATAGGTTTAAAATGGAAAGAATCTGAAATATTTCATTTATTGGGTGTTTGTAATAATAAAAGAGCAATCGCTTGTTCTCTGGATAAAAATATACAGGTCAAAGCTGCACTGGAACACCCATGCTACTCGATAAAGAACATTAAATGTTAAAAAGCATGTTTCTTAAGATTACAGTACTAGTCATCAACGTATATAACTTAAATAGTCAAATTGCCCCAAACTCATAACTTAATTTTCTCATCTAACTAGTCTGACATTCCCAAACACTTGAATTCTTTGCTAATTTTTCCCTCTACAACATTAGTAAAAAATTATAAATACATTAATGAAAGATCACAGCTAACTAAATGATTATAAATTATCTTTTGTTTCTTTAGATAGATGTTTCCACTTTATCTTGAAAATCCCTTTATTTGAGAACTTCTGAAGCACCGTGGCTAAAGACCAAATTTTTACAATGGTAAATACCTAGATAATTTAGATTATTAAGGAAAAACTCAAGTTTCAGCCACATAAAAATGTACGCACATCTGTATGATCGACATTTTGGTAAGTAGCGGTCATTTTGTGTTAAAAACAATAAATCTGGGCCATACTATATTTATAAAATTGTGTATCTTTCTAGTAGGTACAGATACAGAATAAATGCTCATTATATTAACAGTGAAACCTAGCCCTTAAATGAAGCATTATCTATCCTACACTAAAGTAAATCCAGTTATTATGTGAAAGGAATAATCCGTAGCACACAGAAAAATTAGCAAGAAATTATAGTTACAAAGATGATAAATGTCATTTTCTCTCTCCAAGATTAAATGTTTTCCTTATAAAAATATGCAATCTTATTTTTACCATCCTCTTTTTCAACTATTTGCATCTTTGTCCATCCCCAGAACCTGACACCTTGTCAACTATCACAGGTAAAAGCTTTTGAAGATCTACTGCTACTCTTGTCCTAATAAGGTCACTGACCTTTCAGGCTCAACTCCGGCCCGCCCCCTTCTTCATTTCCTCTCCTATCATTAGTCTGAAATGGCATCAACTACCTCTCAATTTTCCTCATCCCTTCAATGCTCCACCTCTTTAGTCCAAATTCACCTAATTAGGAACTTAATTTCCTTTTTTTCCTGATTGAGGAATTGATAACAGACAGATCCCATTCATCTCTGAATCACAGAAAATTGCATTGATGATCTCTTATTAAGGAATGCTAAGCATTTATTCTAGAAACTGTTTTCTGGAGGCCAAGGTTTTCCAAAGAGTATACTTTTCCAACCACAGAACTAAGCAAAAGTAAGTGTTGCTTTCATTTTATTTTTTAAACTAAAATGGGAAGAGGAGAATCATTCGAATCTGATAAATTTTACATTTATTCTATATTTCATTTTACATAGTCATAATTACTTATATTTAAAACAAGTAGATTGTCCTGTATGGTGGCAAATAATTGAGTTCTACTAGATTACCAGACAGGATTTAAAGAGACAGATATATCTCAGAAGGTTAAGTTAATAATTCCTTGAAGCTGGGTATTTTTGGAAAAATTATACAAAAAATTTTTTACACCAGGAATGATACATGTGGGCTAGATGTCTGCAACAAAATAGGGGTCACATATTAAAGCAACTATTTAGGTAATCAGCTAACTTTACTATGAAATTATCTCCTTGACTCTGACAGTGATAGTTTAACTGTAGAGTTTTCTACTTAACTCAAAGCATATACATGAAAATATTTCTTGTATTTTTTCCCCAAAGCATCCTGTGGCCTTAAAAATTGGTGGTAGAAGAAAAACCAATCCAACAATGTTATTCCACTACTCAACTGAAACTTTTAATGTCTAATTTCAAGTCCTAATCATTCAAGGAATGAAAAGATCATCAACATCATTATAAACCTTGGAACTGACCATCAAAATAAATAGCATAAATAGCAAAGACAAGCCAGCTTCATTTTATCCAATAGGAATTTGAGCCCTACAGTACACTCTGCCACAGGGCATCAGCACAAATCATTTCATCAACATATATCTTATGACAAATCTACTCAATGCAGAAGAGAATTAGTGAAATAGCTGACTTGAGGAGAGAATGCAATTTCTTTAAGGAAAAGAAAAAGTCCCTTTCAAGCATATGTCTCATTGCTTTCTGCTTTCTTTGGTGGGCATTTGAACTGAATGAGGGTTAGAGCTTTGCTATCTGGACCAAAACTGTGCTAACATGATTTAGACTCTCCTGGCAAAAGGGAAGTTGATTTTAAATTTTTCCAAGAAGTCAAAATTTATTCTTATAAAGATAAAAGTTACCAAAACAAGTTGTTGAAACATTGCTCATTTTCTTCCTCATTGAATGATTCATACTACATAAGGCTATAGCATGTACAAAGGATTTGGCTATTTTATAAGAGATAGCCATTGCTAAAATCACCTCAAATTCAGTTATCTGAAAAAAAATTTCTAGGAAAATAAAACAGAAAGTAAGATCAAAAGCACTTTTCAAAGACAAAATTAAGTTAATAAACTACCTCATCAATTTCAGAAAATAACAAACTATTTTTGCCTGAAAATATAATTGCTTATATCAGAAAAATCATTAATAGTTAATTGTTTAAGTGGAAAATTTACTCTAGCGAAGACTAAAGAATTTGAATTCTGACTATCGTGGAGCTCTACGTAAAAACATTTCTAAATGGAAAAAAAGAAAGATCAGTTTTATAAAGTTGCCATATATTTCGTTTTCAGCTTCATCTCCTGATGCTACTCTAAATTAATCCTAAATAAATAAATGTAAATAACTAAGTGAAATTCAGAATCTTATCCAGGAAGCAGCAGTATTACAAAATCATTCAAACCAGCTAGGTTATATGGATGAAATATTAGTTGGAGAAGGAAAGAAGTAAAGAATTAAAACCTAATAATGTCTTCTAAACACGTGAAAGATAACCTTATTTCCTTCTTGTATATGTATCTTAAAGACTTGTATTTCTACAAACCAATTACTGTCCTGACACAAAACCTCATATACAACTATATAAATTCTGTAACTGGACATATTAGTAAAGCTAGTTAGAATTTATTATAATATGACTATAAAATTTTTCTCAAAATATTCAAATGATACAGCATTTGACCCTAATTCTTCTATTAATAAGGAGGATACTTTTTTTTATAATATATGGGACAAGGATTAAATTTTTTAAGGAAACGAGAGAATATTTGTTCAGTTTTACAGCTAACTGGTAGATTTCACGTAGCCGAAATCTTTTATCGTTTCTTTCCTTTCTACTTTGTAAACCCACTTAAGGTTATTATATAATGACCTGAGTAATGAAGTCCTGAAGATTTTTCCATTGAGAATGGAATTAATCCCAATGGACTGAGAGGTTTTTTGTAAATAATCAAAATAGTGTTAAGAAAAAATTAAAAGAAGATGTTATGGCATTTTTAATCCTAATACCAAAAATATCAAACCTAGTAAATAAGATCATATTCACATGTTTTTGACACTCGCTGACAATAATCCCAGAAAAATTTGCCATCCCCCCAGACTGCCCAAGGACACATTAACTCTCAGAAACCTCATGCCTAGCGATTTCCCCCCTTATTCCAAACAACTGATCATTATTTCTCCTCCAAAGCTGCCAGAAATTCCTCACTGCCCATAAAGCTTAATTTACTAATTCATAATATTTCCATATTTTTGGATTAAGCTACCTTCACAAGACACAAAAGAATATATTTTCCAAAAATTGGCGGTTTCTGTTTCTCTTTTTGTAGTTTAGTGTGGTCATATTATCCACGTGTTAAATCCTAGCCTAGACTTTAACTTGTATATTGGAAATACTATATAGCTGTACCCCTAGGAAATGTGCGCAAAATTTAAAAGAATTCAAATTTTATGGCTAAATCCTAGAAGACTGAGAAGAGGTAGAATGCCAGGAATGTTGCTAGAATCTCAGAATGTCAGGCCAAGTGAATGGTCGCCATGAAAATACAGCTGATATGTCTGCGTGGGCATATGTTTGTTCGGTCTTTTTCTCCCCTTCCCGACCTGGGGCTTCAGCTTTAGGTCATTCTGCAAACAAGCCCCAGGAGACACACAATTACACTCCCCTGGAGACTGACCCCTTAGAGTGCCCACCTGTAGCCAAACACAGATAGCATCCCGGAGCAATGAATTAGCACTCTAAGCTGATTAGAGCAGCTCTGCACAACTCTATTTTATTGACACAATGAAGAGAGGACAGAAAAGGGCCTGAAATGAGAAAATCATTTCCATGCTGACTGAATTAAAAGAACAAAAGAGCTCCTTGCAGTTGCAGCATTCAATTTGTCGGGGAAAAAGGAAGCCACTTAATGGCTCACAATAGATCTGAGTAGACAGATGAAATTTAAAACTTCAGCATGAGTACGATTAGCAGCGCAACATATTCTAAATCATTTCCTCCATATGCATAATTTCATTTGATTATTTAGTTCTCAGTTTTACAAAAACACTGAGCTAGATGTTACCTTCAAAATGCCTTGACTTTTCATTTTTCAAAATCACAGAATGGTTTCTCATTGTATGTTAATGTCCTCGGTGACAATGTAAATTGAACAAAACAAGCGTGGCTCGTGTTTTCCTTTCGCCTTTAATTTCCAAAAGTGAACGTATAAACAGAGGTTAATTTGTGGAAACTAGGATTGCAAAGTAATCTTCTACCAAATAATTTGCAATTTGAAGTCAAATAAATTACATGCAACAGATGCCCTTCCACATGGGGTAAAAGGCAACCCATTATTGCACCCAGAGGCTACAAATAAACTCCACCATGTTAAACTCAAATGTCAATACTGATGTCTTCCTTAGTTTAAAAGGTATCATTAATATCACTAAAAGCAATATAGTTAAAACTTCAGTTTCCAAATGTATGGTCTTTATTTAATTTTGCTCAGTTAATTATACTTTTGCTTGTTCTGACTTCTAAATTCTTGAGTTAAATTGAATCTGAAATTGATGTCAAAATGATCACTTAATAAGCAAGACTTATCTTTAGATATAAATATGTTACAGCACTGAAAATGCTCTAGAATTCCTCTTTACTGTTTTTTTATTTTCCAAACTTATAAAAATAAAATCTAAATGTCTAAACCATATACGAAAAACAGAATTTTTTTTCCTGAATGACTCGAAAGTTTGTTTTCAATGGAGATTTTTCTCTTGCCGGTGTTAATTTTCAGGGTTTAAAAATAAAAAGAGTGGAAGCAAAGATCCTAGATTTTGGTTAAGCTCACATTTTCATTTTCTACGCCTAAACTCCTGTTAATAAAGGCTTTTTGGTTAGAGTGGTCCTTCAGATTTTTAACCTCTCATCTTGGCTCCTAATTTAAATGAAGAAAATTCAGTCTTTCTGATGGTGAAACATCCTTTGCCAAAGTGTTGAGGTGCAATGTAAATTGAACAAAAAATTACAGAACTAGTTGAAAGAGAAAAAATTACTCTGAGATACCTTGGGATTCGATATTTGGGGTGCATTAGTACTTAATTTGCTAAGTGAAATTTTCCTGGAGGAAAACCCAAGGTAGTGTAAGGATGATGAAAGCACAAGTGATCTCCCCAACAGCTTCCATTCTCTTGACTAAATGAGGTAAGGGTTTTTTTATATAAAGAGAAACTATAAAGCTTGTGGATATTTTAACAAAATCAACATAGTGTAACTTTGCTGACAGCTTGTCACATTTCACTGACTGTCTGTCTGGGGTACCGTGATAACATCTGCATTCACTCAGTATGAGAGCTTAACATAAGACAAAAAAGTGGGTCCTGCCACAGACGGTTCCATGAGTCTGTCAGTTCTGACATGTCATCTGAATTTTTTGAATCACTAAACACTTTTGAGACTCTGGTACTTATTATCTTTCCTTAGTTTTCTATACTCGCTTAGCAATGCTGGAAAATGTAAAATTTGCAAGTAAGGTAGTGGACGTCCCAGGCTTTTTGTTGTCTAATCCGCAGGCCCTCATTCATGCTCACTGTTAATCTCTTAAGACATTATAAAACTGTTAGACAAAGAAACGTGAATACCTCTGCTTCTTTCAAGAATGGGAGGAAACCAAGGAAAATCGGGATCATGCTAAGCTATTCTTTTCACTATGAAAATGGTAACTTAAACCTGTTGCATCAGATTATCTATAATTCCCCATGCTAAGGCAAATGTTTTTGAAGAATGAACAAGAGTAGTGTCACAGAAGGAGAGACATGATCACAGAATTTTCAAAATCTGCCAAATTTGATGTCAACAGAGCATTGGGATCCCGGTTGTTGAATTTCTCACTGTTTCTATTTTTTATGCCATGGTACATGACATGTGGTTAACATGCTTTCGTGAAAAAGTTTACCAATACTCACTAGTAATCATCAAATAGTTCAGATAATTTTGTTCTTTATTAGGAACACTGGGAAAGCTAACGGCTACCTAACAATAGCCTTAAAAGTGTGGCTAAAATTCATTAGAATGCTACATATCACAGATTTTAATGAGTAGTTTTGCCATCAAAACTAGAGAACTTTATACCATTGTTTCTGTAAAGCCTAAATATAAATGGATCCTTGGAGCCGGAATGTTTTTATGAACCACATAAAACAGCCAAAGCTGCATTTCTATCTCCTTTTTGCAGTCACTCAAGACATTAAGTTAAAAGTATATGCATTTGTTCTCTAAGTAACCAAGAGACAGGGAAGAAAGAAAATAATATTAAATTAAGAGGCAAATTTTCTCTGGACCCCAAATCCCTATTTCCCTTTTTCATAAGCACATGTTTAACACCTGCAAATCATTTCAGTACAGACAAATGCCCCTGTGAGTGACTAACTACAGGTGTGTTTCCCACCTGCATCCTCAAAAATGACTAACTGTCCCCCAGATGGTCAAATCCTGTGCATATTTGCTCTGATGAAAAGTGACACATATTAGTTGGATAACCAGTTAATTTAACCAAACCTATTAGGTGAAGGGAGTGGGACTGACATTTGGCTAAGGGCAAGAAAATAAAAAATAAACAAAAAGAAGACAAGAGAAAATAAAGAGGGAAAGAGGAAGAAAGACAAGGAAAGGGAAGAGGGGAAGGGTAAGAAAGCTGTCCTGAGTCACTGCCGTCTTCCACTGCCAGGGCGAGGACACGAGGTAGACACCCAGGGCATGCTTGCGGAGTTAATACATCAACGAATTAGTAATGAGCAAAAATCAGGATGGATTTTGGAACCATGTATTATCTTCTGCCCCTCACAATGCTTTAAATTCAAACTGGAAAACAATTATCCATCGAAGTAAACCTCCCCAATGGAGGAACGGGGTAGACAACTCTCACACTGACAATTCCTCTGCCGTAAATAGAAGATTTTGTGACCATTTCTCACTACCTTTGGCATCTTGGCATCTTGTCACTCTCTCAAGAGCTTCAATGAAATGTCATTTGCTTGATATTTAGTCTGTGCCTAAAATGTCAGCTGTTTATTATTTTTACATTTCGACACTAACACAACAGCACTTCAGAATAAAGGGAAAGGTTTCTGACACATCTCAATGACCAAAGGACTTGTATTAAATAGATGTTTTCATTCTTCCTGAAAATACAGGGTCGCTCATTTTTAAAAAGTTAGATGGACCAGTTTTCATTACTACATAATTCTCTCCCGACCTTTTTTGTAATCTGCCTATGAGCGGCCCCGTTTTATACGCCGTATTATTATTTCAAGATGGGTATGCTTTGTCTAGAGCCACAGAAAATCACCTTTTATTTGTACTGAACAGAAGACCAAGACAGCGGAAGGATTTCGAGCCCTGGACCAAGAAGTCAAAAAGATAACTGTCCAAAGGCAGTCTTTCTGCCCTTCCTAAACTCCTGAACTCAGGGGTCTCATAGGGAGGAAGTATTTGAGTTCTAGACTAAAATGAATAGAAACTATTTAATGTGTGAGAGAGTAAACACAGATAAAGTTTTCCATGAGACTGGGGTAAACTTATAAAAGTTATAAAGAGGCTGAAAACAAAAATGGTTTTCAAGTGACGACGGATAAATTCACAGCTGACAGAGCCTCGGAGAGGGGCAGCTGAGATGGAAATACCACCTGATTTATGCTATATTTTCAATCTCTTCCATGTTGGGTAATGAATTCTAACATCCTATTGTGGCAAGTAGTGCTTCTTTTTCATCTTTTTTCCTCTTGTAGAATTAACTACTCCTCCAGCTCCATCCCATCCACACTAAATCTAGTCTACCAGAATTCAATTAAAGAAGGTCACGTTTATCTATGTCCATATTACATCACATCATAATTCTGACCTTCTTGACTTAAAAGTTCTAATATTTTAAGCATTACCTTACCTGGTTACAGCACCTTTCATCCTATCCCATAGAAACATAAGGCAAAACGACTTTTTATCCCTTCTCAACACTTCTTGGATGAATGCGATTGGGGATCAGTGCTCTGAGGTGCGTAGCTGGACTATACATAGTAATTCAAACTCTTCAATCATACTTTACAACTGCATCTTAGACTCTCAGTGAGGTTCATGGAAGATTCGCAGAGCAGAAACTAAAGCCATTGGAGATCCATGTCTCTATCAATCAGTTATGGTGGTTGAGTAAGGAATCAAACTTCAGATGAACACTTTTTGAGTCAAGTTCACCAAGTGACATTATATACCTCCTCACTATAATACCTTTCATAATGTTCTGGACAAATCAATGTTCAGGGGTCCATATGGAGCTCTGTAATTCAAATCATATCAATTCATGATTTCATCGAGTACTACTTTCCATATTTTTTAGCCTGGCTCATCTATAGGCAAACCCAACTATTCTTCAACCTTTATACTGCTGACAGTACTCTTATAGAATTAACATCTTCAAAGGAGAATTTCCATGCTTTGGAAGGTCCAAGGAAAGTGGAAATTCTCTTGTTAAAATCATATTCACATTTGGTTTTCTCAAGATTACTGCCTTTCCCAAGTTAAAAAAAGAAAACCAAGTCCTAACTTCTTACGAAACCTTCTAATTAATACATTACTAAATCCAGATTGTTCTCAGTGGAGCGCTCCACACGAAGAGAGATCTTAGGATATAGAAGAGTTTGTGTAAGTAAAGAATCATTAGTATATGGTAGTTTGGTGACAATTTAGTCCATGCTGTGGAAGTTAAAAGACATTAACATTAGGTTATAATAGTCAGGAGAACTGAAGGGAGAAGATAGCTGTGCCCCAGGGAAGCAGAGGCACCTACCACTGGTCCACCCTACAAGCCTTCTTTCAGGAAGCTTCTACCCATTGTCAGGCAAACTCAACTTCGGGCTATTGTTTATTTCAGCCATAAATCCCCGACCAAATAATTCAGGTACCCCCATCTAATAGCCCATGAGTCGAAGAGCCTACCCTCAGAATCCAGTAGCACATACTTTGGTTATTTCTTTATGAGAAAAAAACCCCAAGCTTGTGACGCTTCCTGCATTCAGAATGCTCAGAGGTAATTGTGAACAGTGAAATTTTACATGTGAGAAGTTATGCTGGGTCTTCTGCAGAGTCTGATCTCCAAAGTTCTGCCCAGAAAGTCTCAAGATCCCACTGACCCACCAGGTAAAATTTAAGAAAAATTTAAGAATAAATAAATGACAATATACAAAAAGATTAGGATATGTATTTCCACTCATCAGAAATACTTCCATACACTTAATCACAATATATTTAGTTATGACATTATTCTCAGTGATTCAGAGCCATTCTCACTTAACAGGGAATTCCACTGATGGAGTAGGGCCCAGGAAGAAAGCAAATTCACAAGATGGCCAGGGTTGTTATTTCCATGGGACAAGGTCAAAGTTTTGTGAAGAGGCAGAGTATGCTTTTCTCACTTAAGATTAGACATTGCAACCTTAGCAAGATACTTGCTGTCACGAGGTGTGTTTGTTCTTAGGTTATTCAAAAAGGACACCACCACAGTCCTCATTGAAGAAGAGCAGGAACAGGAATAAAAGCACACCTACATCCCCCAAATCCATAGACGAGGTCAAACTTCCTGCAAGAGAAAATCTGCCCCATTACTATCTAGCTGAAACCTGAGGGGGCAGAGTTGGCAAGACACGGTAGTGTCGAGAGCCAAGGAAGATGAGGAAGAGTAAAGAGGAGAGAAGGCCCTTCAAAAGAAGAATACAGGCTTCCCTGGTGGCACAGTGGTTGAGAGTCCGCCTGCCGATGCTGGGGACACGGGTTCGTGCCCCGGTCCGGGAAGATCCCGCATACCGCGGAGCGGCTGGGCCCATGAGCCATGGCCGCTGAGCCTGCGCGTCCGGAGCCTGTGCTCCGCAACGGGAGAGGCCACAACAGTGAGAGGCCCGCGTACCGGGGAAAAAAAAAAAAAAAAGGAAGAACACATCGAGAGAGTTATGGTTGAGGGGGGCTTAAAGGGTGAGCTCTCACCGCTCTCAACTCCACCCTACCATGCTACGAGAGCATAAGTTCATCAAATAGTCAAACCTCCTCCTCTGCACTGTTTAGAAAGCTCACTCAAGTCTTTAGTGAAAGAACCTCTCAAACCTCCATCAATGTTCCGAGTATGTCGGGTCTAGGAAGGTCACTTGCCCACGCTACTCAGAAAGGAGTCACCTTTCTGTGATGGGATGGCTCTGTCAACCTCAGGAGCTCCAACTCCAAAGACTGAATTCCCCAATCCTTCTCTCACAAAAGAAAGGATACAAGGAGCATCCCCAACTTCGGAATGACGATGGTGATGACGACTGTTAAAATCAGTTTGCTTTGAAGTGCTTGCTACAGCATGTAAGGCTGCTGCAGCATACTCTAAGCCTTTACAATACTCTGCAATGTAATCTTCACAAAAATCCTGCCAGGCAGATCCTATTGCTACTACCGTTTTACATGAGGAAACTGAGACAAAAAGTGGTTTAGTACTTGTTCAAGGTCACAAAGCTAGTAAGTGGTGGAGAATTTGAACCAAGTTCATTTGTCTCTAGACTCAGTGCCCTCAGCAGTCCCTGTGTTACACTGCCTCTTTTTTTTCTTTTCAGAGACAAGCCCATGACACCTGTGTTATATTTGAGAGGACCAAATGGTATTTTTTAACATTGCCTTAGTATACAGTTGAGGTTGGACTAAGTCGTGCCCCAGGGACAGAATGAAATTTATACCTGTATCTTTTCAAAGATGGCTAGGAATAGAATCTTCTCTCTAACCAACTTACTTTCCTTTCAAAACAAGGCTTTTGTCTTAAGCTGCCTTCCTTACTAAAATATAAATTCCAAAAAGAGACACACATATCAAATGTGCTTTGATTTCAGGTTTACAAAACACAATTATACTAGTTCAATACTAGTCCAATTATACTAGCTTTCTACTTAATTTAAGGTGCACAGGCCCCAATAGAAGTAAAACCTCTAAAAGCATGACAACATAGAGCACGTCCACGAGGATGAAAAGAAGTAAGGAACGGGTGTACAAGACAGCATTCAAAAACTCAAAGTCAGAGCTAGACTAGACTTCAGTCAGACCTCAGAGGAGAAACTCAGGTGACCTTCCCAAGTTCCCAAGTCTGAGATGAGGCACGAACTCAAGGTTCCTGGCACCTAGGCCAGTGTCCCTTCCACTATCCCTCAAGGCGGAAACACAAACCACTAGACGGATGACAAAGAAGCAAGTCAGGGAGCCACGCCGCAAGAATGGCCAGATTGTTGAGGGAAGGGGGGCGGGGAGAAAGAGTCAGGGCTGAAGAATAATATGGTTTTACAGAAATCTATTTGCAAGTAGATCCTGCGGTTACCAACGTGGCTGCCCAAGAGAAAGAACAACTGACTGACAGCACGAACAAAGGCAAGGACACTCTCACAAAGGGAGATACAGGAGTCGCAGTGCTTCGCGCATATCACTAATACACTTCATCAAGTTGAGACCAAGAATAACAGTGAGGAAAAGCCCACCATACACAAGGGTCCCTTTATTCCTTGGGCTTTCCTGTTTCACACACACTTTACCTGGTGAAACATTAGACCTTTTGCTTCTATTTCTGCAGAATCCTTTTGATTTTTCCACATTCAACTAGCACATTTCGTAACTATTTAGTGTTCCTATTTTTTTGCAAAGTAATGTGCTGTACTTACAGGTGACATATTTGCAAGTTAATGAAATCAGATGAAAACAGCTTAGATTAAAATTTCCCCATTTATTCACTACAGTGTCTGCCACCTACTGTTCAGCCACAAAATACTGCAGCCCCTGCATCAATAAAACTTGGTATGAATATTCTCTGAGGTGGAAAGACTCGATTAGCCTTTTTCCCCCCTCCTCTCCTGTTCTTTGCTTCCAACTGCGTTGAGCTTTGGAACCTTCTGACAAATGGCCATTATTCTCTGGGCTAGTAAAAAATTTCTAAACTTTAGGGGAAATGTCATTGGTCAAAAGCCCAAGGGAATTGGCTCGTTGAATTAAATGATAAATATATGCATTTAAGGTCATTAGAGACTTTATCTCCTGTGAAGGCTATATTTGTCAGATTGATACAATTTCTCTCAACCGAGTACTTAACTCCATCGGCCAACATTATTACGATTATTCCTTTCCCTTTAAGTGGGAGACTTCTGGTGAACAGCACGTGTGTTCTTTCTGGTGCTGCTTCTTGAGCGATCAAGGCCCACCTTTGTTTCATTTCGTATGCAATTTTCACCTCTGACCCAAGAAATGAGTCCTGGGCTTCCTGAACTTTATTGCCTGTTAATAGACTGCTGGCTCTCTTTTCAGCAGTCATAGAAATGGTGGAGAGGCATTTCATTTAAGAGGCTGGCAGACTGCAGTCCAAAAGACAGTGTCAGAATTAAAAGTCAGCCTGCCCGAGAAACAATATAAAGACCACAGTGACATGAAAGAGGAAGTTTTCTATATTCCATCCCAGATTGAACACCTGGTATATAAATAAGAACAGCATCCCAGATCTAATTATTTTCCCACCACACAATGGCAGACACCCTGAATGGTGCTAAGTGATTGATCTAGTAATTCATCTTCAACTTACACCTATCTACATATTTTGTTTCTCCTCATTAAACTGGAGACATCAGTGACAAACTTATGAAGTGGCAGTCCTTGGCTTCATAAAATGCACGCAGATGCTCATCAGAGGCTCTTTCCTGCCTACTTCTTAGTGACACATGTTTATAATTTTGTCTGTGCTTCATTTGTTGTGGTTTACTCTTAAGTACATCTGTTCGATTAAAATGGAAACGTGTGACATGGCCTGTACTCAGCAACTTTTGAGCTTGTTAATGAAGCGTTAAGGTTCCTGCTTTTGCTCTTTATTTGCAAAAGAAAATGATTGAAAAGTACAAAAAAATACCCTTTACAGCACATACAAAGAAGTCAACTGTTTTGTTAATAGTTAAGAAAGGACGTTATTACTGTATAAGAACACTTTTTTACATGAAAGGACATTATTAAAAATGATTTACTGCCTTGTGTTTGGAAACTTACAGGAAAAGTCTGATAATATATTAAACTTATTACGACTTCATATAATTTTGAATAATACTACTTTTTCCTTTGACAAGTGCAATAAACTCTACTGGTATAGACGTAGGTTGATTATCATGAGTCAACTGTGTTGCTTAAAGAAACATGTCCGAACAATCAGCTTTTGACGGCTACATCTCCAGTTATTTACACTCACCATCATGGTAATAACTCACCATTTCTATATTAATAAGGCAGTGAAATTTATTATGATGGTATTGAAAAGTTATTAAGTACTGCATCCCAAGTGACAAAGTACCACAGCACTGTCACTATCCAAAAGCAGTTGCCCATTCATCACTTGCCTTTCCAGATGGTCCTGCATCTTTATCGCTCCCAGGTTGGTGACATCACCTGTTCACCCACTCAAAATTGATGATGAAAGCAAACAGATCTATCTTACTTACATTTACCAAATCAATTTAATTTTTACAGGCCGTGGCTTGGTGACATATTGACTGTTTTCCTTAATGGTATCTACCGTATTTAATGCAAGGATGTCATGTTTGATTCCTGGCTTGCATAATGTGTCATTTCATAATAAATTTTTCTAACATATTTACTTAACAGAAAGAATTATGATTGCTTGTCAGTTCTCTTATTAAGCACAATGATAATTTTTTTTTCTTTTGAGTATCATCCATTGGGCAACAGAGATATTTTTAATCCCTCCTCATCTCTTAAGGGGTCATTGACTTGGATATAAAGTAAGTTCTAATCAAATGCTGGACATAGGACTGACCACTCTCAATCCTGGAGTTCAGTGTAAGGGTTTTTATCTCACTTAATTGTTATTACAGAAGAACTAGATTCTCAAGAGATTAAATAATTATCTCTTTAAGAGATTAAAATATTAGCAATAGCTAAAGACAAACATATGAAATGCCACTCCAACAGGATAACAGCTGCAAAACTGATTTGAATGTTTCATGTGATGTTTAATGTTTACTTCTCTGGATTATGACAACCAGTTCTCTTCAGTGACTACAGATACATCAAATATATGTTAACATAAATACCTGCATCGTCAAAGGTCAAGATGCAGGATGAAAGCCTCGTCTAGTGACTATCTAACACTCACACACGACACCCCTTTTCCCCAAGTTGATTTACAGATCCATCTGCTGCCCTTCAAGATATATGCTCATCTGACATGTGTCATCACTGCATTGTGTTGCATTTGTGCTACCTAAAGGGAAGAGATGACCAATGTCTATATTCAGAGAGGTATATAGGGCCCAGATGGCAAATCACTGTGTAGCTTCCCCTGCCCCTGAAACCCTCACCTATACGATGTGTACACAAGTAAAAACAACGTCAAATAAACTCCAGGCTTGATTCTAAGAGGAAAACTGGGGAATGGTCTGTGACAAAGGGAAACTGAGTAACCTACGGTGTATGTATCTATTTCTTTGGATATCATGACCTAGCCAAGAGAAGCCATAGGACAAATGTTTGAGAGGTTAGTGAGGGTGAGGAGAGGGAAAGGTTGGATGGCTCAGCCCCACATGCTGACAGACTGACAGCAATGGCTCTTGGTTACCTCCTTCTCTATCTGGTTCCCTCAGTATTACAGTAGCCAGCCTCCCCCACCCCTTCACGAAGGCTAGACATGGTCTGGAAAAATCTCCAAGGTTACCTTGCCCTATACTGAACCGATTGGGTCCCAGGATTAGTAACTTCCTGAGGAGATGGCAGGAATGTGGAAAACTCCACACAGAACCACTCTCAATCTGTGCTCCTATGTTTAGTCTCAATCAAAGGAGCAGAAACTTATATGTCAACAACAGCATCCTAGCATGGTTTATATCTCTTTGGAAACCAAGTCCAGGGTTTCCTATATCCCTGTAATTGGAATGACACCAGCTCAAGTTAGGGAAAAAAAAGAAGAAAAAAAATACAGGAGGGCAGAGCCAGGTAACCTGCTCCTACTTGTAGATTAGGTTCATATAAGGAGGCTTTTCTTGCTCATCTATTGAGATGAACTTATCCTAACTCACTGGTTAGGCAGAGTCTTGCCCTTGGGTGAGGTTTCCAGGCAAACAGGGATTCAAGCTGGCAGTGTTGCGAGACCAACAAGAACATCGTTTTTCCAGGGCAGCTGGCCTCTGTGCCATGGTGGAGATTCTATGCTGCCGTCACACACCTGCTGAATTCCTACCACAAGAATCTAAACAAATGAAAAAAAGAAAAAACAAATCATCCACACCTGTGGCTGTCAAGCAGTTGAGGTTTCCGTGCCACGCCATGCACACCTGGGAAGCCTGGGCGGTCCGCTGCAGTGTCAGAGGAAAATACCACTGCCAGCCCATTGGAAGGAGGCACAAGCGCCCGCCTCTCATGGATCTGGGACGTGAGCTGACTGGCCAAGAGTCACAGGTAATGCAAGTCATAGAAAGTATAATCATAGCCACAGAAAATATACGTGTATTGCCTATGAATGACGAAAACTCTAGATGTGCGTGCGGCAGGAATAAGAGAGATTCAGGGCTTCCCTGGTGGCGCAGTGGTTGACAGTCCGCCTGCCAATGCAGCGGACGCGGGTTCGTGCCCCGGTCCGGGAGGATCCCACATGCCGCGGAGCAGCTGGGCCCGTAAGCCATGGCCTCTGAGCCTGCGTGTCCGGAGCCTGTGCTCCGCAACGGGAGAGCCCACAACAGTGAGAGGCTTGCGTACCGGAAAAAAAAAAAAAAGAGAGAGAGAGATTTCAGAGTAGGGGTATCTGTAATAATTACCCTCTTCCCATCCTGCCCACAGGGAGGAAGGAGTCTTTTTTCCTGGATCAGTGGCTGGGTCCTTGTTCATTAGCCACATCCAGATGCCAGGTAACTTTTACTAGGTAATACTAGAATGGAGGAAGTCCATATTGAGTAAGTTCATCTACACGATTAAAATATATATATATGTGTGTGTGTGTGTGTGCGTGTGTGTGTGTTTGTGTGTGTGTGTGTGTGTATATATATATATATATATATATATAAATAAAGAGAGACGGGGCAGGGAGAGAGGCCTGGATTATGAGGGTAGTGTTTAAGAGGGGAGAGTCTTTGAGAGCAGCACCTGCTGGATGTGTGAGATATTGAAAGAGTAAGAGAGTGAATGACAGGGATATACAGGGAGAAAGGACTTTATAAATGGAATCCCATTTGATGTTTCTGAAAAAGACTTGTTTTGTTTTTTGTTGTTTTGGGGGGAGGAGGGATGGGGTTACAGTGCCTTTTTTTAACAGTGACTGCCAAGGCAGAACCATAAGGCACCCAACTTTATATGGGTTTCGTAGGGAAAGCCTTGGGGCCAAACATCCAAAACACTCAGATCTGAAATCCAAACCCAAAATGAAGATTCCAAAATGATACATTTTTAAAAACTTAAGAAAACTCATGTATTTGTGTGTGTGTGTAAGGTTGTACAGTTTGAGTTCTGGAGACACTGTTTTTGTATCAGATGACATTCTACCACTGACTTCCTAGGATTAGTTGGAGAAATACAAATTATTTTCTGTGTCTCGAGCAGCATTTAACTGGTGGAATAAAAGTCTGGTCTGAAAACTGATGGGATAACGTTTAATAGTGTGATAGGGTTTGGATCTGGAAGTAGTAGAGATTGGGAGCAGATGGCAGGATGAACTATCCTAGAAGAAACTTTTAATTGTTCTTGAACCTGCGTGTCTTGTTCCTGGCCATGAATGCTCCTCTGAGAAGATCTCTCTGAGACTTTCTCCTTTGGTCACGTTTTTCCACATGATGGTGTGGAGCTGCTCAGTGAAACAAGCTATTTCTCTGTAATGTTTGTTCATCTTCTATCATCAGTACAAGCAAAAGTTCCTTTACAACAAAAGTGCTGTCAAAAATCTGTGCCATACTAAAATCTTGTTATATCAAATATTGACTTGAAAGAAATGACAACCTAACAGGTAGCTGTTGGTATCTATTTGCTCGAAACACACAAAGTCCTTTTATATCATTCTTTGTCATAATGATAGCAGGCCACGTCTTGCTCTTTGTGATTATTTTAGCTTGAAAATCCTACTAATTATCATGTAGAAAATATTCTTAAAAAGCATACAATATTTGCCTTAACTTTAGCTTCAGCTGTATCATAAAAGGCCAAAAGATGTACCAAAGCAAAAATGAAGATAGTATTTCTTTACTAAATTTTCAGTAATTAGCTGAAATGCTAATTCATTTTTAAATTTCTGGACAGAATTATGTAAAAAAGTACATCAAAATTATTGTATGATTCTATTGATGTAAAAAATGCTACATTAATAAAATTTTTATTTATTGCTCAAATGAAACAATGTACAAATCCTTTGTGTTCCCAATTCTCCATACTACCTCCTTAACATTACTTGAACAAATTCTCTCCATATTGCTACACTAGACAAACTAGGGAGCAAAGAAACTGAATCAACTCTTTAACTTTCTAAGATAGATTTGAATCAGCTACTCCTTACTACTTCCCACTGCTTCCTAACTTATCCTCAAGGAAAAAGCTTAGAGAACAGAATATCCTGATGCAGTGGTCCCAACTTTTAAGTGTTCTAGAATAACAAAGCATTATAAAGAATCTCTGCCCCTGGATTGACCAAATGCTAGAGTCAATTGTCAAATCTCTTAAAAGAGGATCTTTCCTGAACATTTCATGTTTTGAACCCATGAGTTTTACTACTGATTTAGCAACTAAAGAGGGAAGCAATAATCATGCAGATGTGTGGGTGAATAAATATGGAACAAACTCATTTTGGTCCATTTTGTGGGATACACTTCCAATTAGAAGAAAATCGCCCACAATGCTTTTGAAAAATGAGTGACTCACATGCAAATTCTAACTGATCACCAAGGAAGGCAGAGTAAAACAAAAAACTCTTGATATTTGGGGAATTTCTCAAACTGTTTGATATCAGACTTGCATACATCTTCAGCTACACTTTGGAAATACTAGAGGTGTCAAAGCAGCCATAAGATGAGTAGACATGCTGAACTTCATCAATACCTTTCATGAAAGAAAGTATAAGATGACAGAGCATATGTGGGTGGGGGTAATGGGACTCTGACATTTTCACACACACAAAAAAACATATCCCTCTTGAGCCCAGGTCAAAGCTAGGGGTAGTTCATGGTGCCTCAGGAGAGTAAACTGCTATTATTCTCTTTTAACAACCTGAGATATGGTTTCTGCTATGTATTCTGGAAGGACACGATGAATAAAATAAATTGCACATTCTTTTCTTGATTTCATTATATTCTAAGAGAATCCATAATGTCTTCTTGGGCCTCAATGACAATCATGTTCAGGGTTCTATTAACTAAGCCTCACTTTTTCTCTTGGCATTTTCTCACTTTTATTATTTATTTAGGATGTGGACCATTTTTTTTTTAACATCTTTATTGGAGTATAATTGCTTTACAATGGTGTGTTAGTTTCTGCTTTATAACAAAGTGAATCAGCTATACATATACATATATCCCCATATCTCCTCCCTCTTGCATCTCCCTCCCACCGTCCCTATCCCACCCCTCTAGGTGGTCACAGAGTACCAAGCAGATCTCCCTGTGCTTCGTGGCTGCTTCCCACTAGCTATCTATTTTACATTTACATTTACATTTACATCTATTTTACATATATATGTCCATGCCACTCTCTCACTTCATCCCAGCTTACCCTTCTCCCTCCCCGTGTCCTCAAGCCCATTCTGTACAGCTGCGTTTTTATTCCTGTCCTGCCCCTAGGTTCATGCGAACCATTTTTTTTTCTAGATTCCACATATATGTGTTAGCATATGGTATTTGTTTTTCTCTTTCTGATTTACTTCACTCTGTATGACAGACTGTAGGTCCATCCACCTCACTACAAATAACTCAATTTCATTTCTTTTTATGGCTGAGTAGTATTCCATTGTATATATGTGCCACACCTTTCCCTATCCATTCATCTGTTGATGAACATTGTGGTACATGACTCTTTTTGAATTATGGTTTTCTCAGGATATATGCTCAGTAGTGGGGTTGCTGAGTCATATGGTAGTTCTATTATTAGTTTTTTAAGGAACCTCCATACTGTTCTCCATAATGACTGCATCAATTTACATTCCCACCAACAGCGCAAGAGGGTTCCCTTTTCTCCACACCCTCTCTCCAGCATTTATTGTTTGCAGATATTTTGATGATGGCCATTCTGACAGGTGTGAGGTGAAACCTCATTGTAGTTTTGGTTTGCCTTTCTCTAGTGATTAGTGATGTTGAGCATCCTTTCATATATTTGTTGGCAATCTGTATACCTTCTTTGGAGAAATGTCTATTTAGGTCTTCTGCCCATTTTTGGATTGGGTTGTTTGAATTTTTGATATTGAGCTGCATGAGCTGCTTGTATATTTTGGAGATTAATCCTTTGTCAGTTGCTTCATTTGCAAATATTTTCTCCCATTCTGAGGGTTGTCTTTTTGTCCTGTTTATGGTTTCCTTTGCTGTGGAAAAGCTTTTACGTTTCATTAGGTCCCATTTGTTTATTTTTGTTTTTATTTCCATTTCTCTAGGAGGTGGGTCAAAAAGGATCTTGCTGTGATTTATGTCATAGAGCATTGTGCCTATGTTTTCCTCTAAGAGTTTTATAGTGTCTGGCCTTACATTTAGGTCTTTAATCCATTTTGAGTTTATTTTTGTGTATGATGTTAGGGAGTGTTCTAATTTCATTCTTTTACATGTGTCTGTCCAGTTTTCCCAGCACCACTTATGGAAGAGGCTGTCTTTTCTCCATTGTATATTCTTGCCTCCTTTATCAATGATAAGGTGACCATATGTGTGTGGCTTCATCTCTGGACTTTCTATCCTGTTCCATTGATCTATATTTCTGTTTTTGTGCCAGTACCATACTGCTTTGATTACTGTAGCTTTGTAGTATAGTCTGAAGCCAGGGAGCCTGATTCCCCCCAGCTCTGTTTTTCTTTCTCAAGATTGCTTTGGCTATTTGGGGTCTTTTGTGTTTCCATACAAATTGTGAAATTTGTTGTTCCAGTTCTGTGAAAAATGCTAGTGGTAGTTTGATAGGGACTGCATTGAATCTGTAGATTGCTTTGGGTAGTAGAGTCATTTTCATAATGTTGATTCTTCCAATCCAAGAACATGGTATATCTCTCCATCTATTTGTATCATCTTTAATTTCTTTCATCAGTGTCTTATAATTTTCTGCATACAGGTCTTTTGTCTCCTTAGGTAGGTTTACTCCTAGGTATTTTATTCTTTTTGTTGCAATGGTAAATGGGAGTGTTTTCTTAATTTCTCTTTCAGATTTTTCATCATTAGTGTATAGGAATGCTAGAGATTTCTGTGCATTAATTTTGTATCCTGCTACTTTATCAAATTCATTGATTAACTCTCATTGTTTTCTGGTAGCATCTTTAGGATTCTCTATGTATAGTATCATGTCATCTGCAAACAGTGACAGTTTTACTTCTTCTTTTACAATTTGGATTCCTTTCATTTCTTTTTCTTCTCTGATTGCTGTGGCTAAAACTTCCAAAACTATGTTGAATAATAGTGGTGAGAGTGAACAACCTTGTCTTGTTCCTGATCTTAGAGGAAATGGTTTCAGTTTTTCAGCGTTGAGAACGATGTTGGCTGTGGGTTTGTCACATATGGCCTTTATTATGTTAAGGTAAGTTCCCTTGGATGTGGACCATTTTTAAAGTCTTTACTGAATTTTTTACAGTATTGTTTCTATTTTATGTTTTGGGTTTTTTTGGCCACCAGGCATGTGGGATTTCAGCTTCCCGGGCAGGGATCGTACCCACACCCCCTGCAGTGGAAGTGTGGAGTCTTAATTCCTCACATAGTAAAATTTAATATCCAAACTATATTTGCCACCTTTTAAAAAATATTGCAAACAATAAATACTTTTTATACAAGGTTTTATGGTATTATACATTTATTATTAGATTACATTTTTCTTTCCTAACTACCTATTAAAGACACCCTTTGGGATATTTGGTGGCATAATAATTTTATTGGAATCAATTCATTTCAGAATTATTAAGACAAAGGTCTTCACTTTTTAGTTATCTAGCTTTAAGGATATACAACTTGTCATGTGAACGTACCTTCTCATTAATGAATAAACATTTTCTCTGAAATCAATGCCAAACCAGAGAAAATTCATTTTGGGCCCAAGGAGATCAAGAGAGAAATATTGCCATTCAAAGGTACCTGGTACCTATCTCTAAAATTATCCCATTTTTCTTTGTTACCAAACATACATTATTTGATTGTCAACCTCCTGACTCTGAACTCAGTTGTTAGGTATCTGGAAATTTTGATGTTGTTGTTGTTGTTGTTTTAATGTATGCTCATGTTTCAGTTAACACATAGATTGCATGTTTCAATGGGTAAGGCATTACCACAGGACCCAAAATCAAACTTACAAATGTGAGAACTATTTCTTTTAAAATGATATAGGGAAGCACACATTCATTGTAATATCACATTTCAGGACTACATTGCTAGAATATAGTGTATTGTCAAAGCACTGCATCAAAATTATTTAATGAATGTCTGACTCCTGTAAAATCTCTTTCCCCTATTCCTTCCCATCTATTTAACCCAACATAAGAGAAATTTACTGTCCACTCATGTCATTATTTTTCTAAGTCTGAATATGTGTATGCTTGAGGGGAGAAAATGAAAAGCCAAGTTCATACCTGGTATTTTAACTGATCAAAGTAATCTGGAGCAATTCTGGGTGAGACAGATAGAACAGAAGATTTGGCACCTAACAGGTGCACTGACTTACATCTACTCGCAGAGTTTTATGATGGCCAATGACAACAAATATAGGCAAAGAAAATATGCTAAATGGCAATATTCCAAAGAAACAAAACTTCACTCTCTTTTTCCAATGACCCATTTCCAGACTACTAAAAAATGTGCCACCCAAATTGCTCTTTGGCTTAAAAAGAAATTTATGAATCTCTCCTGAATCCTTCTTTTAATTCTTAATTAGGAAGCAATCAGTGCCTCCTTTTCAATAAACTCAGTCACATAATTAGATCATCCTGGAGGTAACTGAACTTCTAGAAAACAAGTGGGAGAAAGAGCAATAATTTATAGAAAAATCAGTAAATAAAATATAATTGGCTTTTGCCCTATCTAATGACCCTGGGCTAGATCTGTGTTTTAGTCAAGCTTTTGTTGCTTTTCACCTTTATTAAGCACTTCTACCAGATAGAAGGCTCTTTGGTAGGCTTTTAACACACGATGTCACATTTTATCCTCACAACAATTCTAAGTGGGTACATACAATTATTATCACCATGTAACATGCAAATAAACTGAGGGACAACGAATTTAGTAACTTTTCCCAAATCATTCAACTAGCACACAGAACCCTAAAGAAGATTTGAGCCTCGGAGGTCTCCCTCCAGAAGCCTGCTCCCTTCTGTTCTGCCAAGCAATTCCTATGTTATCACATAATGGTCATCTTAGAAGGAAACATACAAGAAAACCTCAACTTGAACCAAGAGAATTTTTTAAATTATTCTTCACTAATCAGTAACTCTAAAGTTCTAAACGTAAGAAAAAGTGTTCTATCACTAATTACTTTTAGGTCCTAGAGACAATCCAGCATTCCCTAGTCTTGGAAAATCTCTTTGTTAGAGATAAGTCATATGCTTTGCAAGGTGGAAATCACTACCAAACTCTAATAATATTTTTAAAGTTTTTCTTTAATTAAGTCAATACTGGTTTGGAGAAATCACACAAATGATGTTTTTTATGTTTATGGCTTAAGTTTACCTAACTGTATATTTTGGTCTATAGAACGTTTTTTCAAAAATAACCTATTTCTCAAAAATACAAACTTAAATGATTCCCCAGAAGTGCCCCTTTCGGGAAATATAGTTAACTTAAAAAATTACTTAAATGGGGTTCAGAAAGGTGGGCCCTAACTGCAATACTATCTTTGAGCTTTCTCTTTTAAAAACTTTCTTTGAAGAAACTACCATATCTCTTTACTTAATTTTAATTACATAACAGCTAATGAGGTGTGGCAGTTATTATTAGCCCATTAGTCAAATAAAAATGCAAGAATCAATTGATTTGGAGTAGTTTCCCTAGAATCACACAGTAGTGACAGAGTTAAGACTTCATTCTACATGTCTAAAATCCAGATTCTAGCTTTTTCATGGGCCTACCTAAGTCCTCACTTGTCATCTCTTTCAGAGTAACATAATCCTATACCCATTCATCCTTTCTTTCACTTATTCTTTCACTCATTCTGTTATTGAACAATTATTTTTAAATGTCTGTGTTATAGACTGAATGTTTAAGCCACCCCCAAATCCTTATATTGGAACCCTAGACCCCAGTGTGACTAAATTTGGAGATAGGGCCTTTAAGAGGTAATTAAGGTTCAATGAGGTCATAAGGGTGAGGTTCTGATCCAATAGGATTAGTGTTCTTATAAGAAGAAAGGACGTCAGAGTGTGCTCACCACCACCGCCTTCTCTCTCTCTCTCTCTCTCTCTCTCTCTCTCTCTCTCTCTCCCCTCTCTCTCTCCCTCTCCCCCTCTCTCTCCCTCTCCCTCTCCCTCTCTCTCTCTGTGTGTAGGTGTGTGTGCATGTGCATGCACCTAGGAATAGCCATGTGAAGACATAGCAAGAAGGCAACATCTGCAAATCAGGAAAAGAATCAGCTGAAACTTTTACTTCACACTCTAGCCTCCAGAATTGTGAGAAAATAAATTTCCTGTTGTTTAAGCCCCCCAGTCTGTAGCATATTGTTATAGCAGCCTGAGCCGACTAATCCAGTATGATTATTTCAGGTAATATACTTAGCATTAGACAACACCACAGGCAGCACAGATAGGACACAATCAAGACATTGCACTTAGTGGATACAACTATGCCAGCTCTCACGGAAATGTTGCTCTATTAGGGAAACTAGGCAAACAGTCTGGGTGCTGCACAATGCTTTAAGTTTTTTAGCATGGATTTACCTGATGCTATGGTGAGACAAAATGTAAGCAGTACTAAATTGTGACTAGAAAGGTCAGGGATGATGTCATGGAAGAAGAGAACTTGAGGAATGAATAGAAACTTGCTAAAGATGCGAAGGAAAAGGAGATTCCCAGGTAGGGAGACCAGTATGTGTAAAGAATGGAGGCTTGATAGAATATAGGAACTATAAATCAGACATGGTTGGTGTGGGAGAGAGAACAATCAAAGATGATCCATTTTTTTGGCTTGAGCAACTGAACAGATGGTAATGCAATTTACTAAACAGGAAATGCACAAGGAGGGGAACTCTGAAGGGAGAAAAGAGCAAGCATAGTACTAGAGATAGGAATGACTTGTTCAGTTATGATAGGCTGGGTTTCTCTCAAGGAAATATTTAGTACAGAATCTGATGCATAGTAGGTACTCAATAACTGCTGAATCTGGGTTTCCTCTGTTCATGTTTATTTTCTTTGGCCTAAGAGGTTATTTTATCCTTCAATTCATCATTTTTTAGGAGTATCAGAAAAGAAGCCACACTAGTTAATCACAACTATTTGTCCAACCAAACAGGAGGGAAATCAGCTACAGTTGAGGGCCAATATGACATGAGAACAATTTAAAAGAGCACATGCGAGTAGGTCAGATGCCTTTGTGCAAGTGCCTTTGTTGATCATGATTGGATTAGGTATTAACCATGGTAAGATTTTTTTAAAGAAACAAAATACTAAAGTCAAGAACTCAACTGTTCCTCCGTGGATAACAAGTTTGCCAAAATCACCAAAAAAAGCTCTTTCTCTGGTTTTGTTCACAATACACCTAGAGCAGATAGTCTACAATCTCAGAAGCGAGAGACCATTAAAATGGCAAAGAAAACCACCGAATTGACCATCAACTGAATTCTTGAAGGAGAGAGAGGAAATGGGTGATCTTTAGCCAAAGAGTCATGAACTATTTGTAAAGTTATCTTGAATTCCAAGCAATAAAACAACTCAGTTTTGACATAATGAAAAGAATTACTTTACATTTTTCAAGGTAAGTATTTGCCCATGTATATATTGAAGATATTTTACTCCAAGGAGAAAAAAATTAATTATTTTTAAATTTCCTCTAAATATAGAACTATCCCCAGGTTCATCCCCGAATCCACAGCTATACTGTTTAAAAAGGCACAGACTTGCATTTACCAACCCTGGAATTGCAAAATGATTTCATTATTAAGTCTTGGTTTATTCCAAGCCTTCTGGATAATCTCGAACAGTACTGCACTTGTTGTTTAACTCTAGAGATTTTGTAATAAAAGTTTAATGAGTTACTTATTAGTAGAATGTTTATAGCCATTATTTTAAGGTGAACAATAATGACGTAAAGTTTGTACGCATTTGGTTTAAAACGTATTCAACTCACATATCAGTTAATGCTACAGTGATTTGTTAACAATCTCTTATCAATGTACATGTCTAGAGGCAATGTAGCTAAACCACAACTTTACCAAAGCTGTGACTAAGAACAAAACTAAGGAAGGATTTCTCATTTGTAATTATGTGAAATCCAGATCTTAACTTTTAGCATTTCAGAATTTGAACAAGAATTGTTTTTATTATGGCATTTTAAGCAGATTTCATAAGGGGACACATATAAAGCAAAGGGACAAAAAATTGAAATTAAGTCCTGAAGGCACTGCATATTTATTTCTATTTAAAAAGCTAACCAGATATTCTATTAATGATCGTAAATATTAAGAGAACATACCAAAATAAATCTATCCAATTTCCGTCTAACTGAAATACTGTGAAACCAAAGGTCAATCACATCTCCAAAAAACACTTTCTTGCCCATGTAGAAATTTCCTACAAGTTTTTCAGATATAGGTCAGATATTCCAGGAACTATGATGCTGTGATTTAACCACAAAAGTTTTTAAGGTATAAAAATAAATGGGAAATATATATATATATACTGAATTTGTACAAAAATTATAAACTCAAAAGAATGACATAGTTACCTGTCCTTAATGAAACAAAATTTATTTAGATTTTGTGATTAGACCATAACTTCCCACTCTTACATATTTACAGATGGGTTCTATAAAAAGAATGACTGAAACTAGCAACTGATTTTCATATTGTTTTTTGCTGCCATTTTTATACATGAATTACTCATTAAATCAATTTGAATATAATCATCACAGGATTCAGTACAGTACACACATTCTGGAAGCATGTAGAATCAAAGCAGGGTTATCATAAGAGGGGTAAAATATATTAGAACACAGAGCAAAATAAACACATAGAATGAAAGTAAAACCAAATTAACTCAAAGCCACAAAATGGAGAAGACTAATGCTTCCTCCAATCTTCCAAACCCCCTTCCCAAAAAAGAAAAGATAAAATACAATGAACATGTCATATGATGACTTTTGTTTGCTTACGCCACATACCGTAGGGATGGCCATATTCAATGTTTCCAAATACTAATAAAAAAACTATATTTCTATCCTTTAGTATGTTTTCAAGATACTATCCTTTGATCATTCAAGGAACCAGTTGAGTTCCTTTCTATCATGCCATATCTTTAAGCAATACTTTGTTTCTACCAAGCAGTGAAATTGTAAGGGAGGTTCATCCTTAAAAATCTATTTGAAGACATTTTGCAACAAATGGAATTTGCTTATTTTATGGACATTTAAAAAAGTAATCTCTTCTTTACACATGTTAATATATATAAATGTGTTAACTCAAAATATATTCTTACCTCCCATCCATAACTGGGGTCTTTCAGGTTTGACCTCTGTTCTCCTACATAAGGCCCAAACTTTTCACCTGCTTCAATTTTCCTTTTGGTCCATATTCCAAGGCCTGCTCCAGGCATATTTGACTCTCGAAGTTCAAACTCAGCAGGAATGGGGATATCATCAGGGATGTAGATGGGGGCTTTGTAAGGAGAGCCCTCCTTCGGAGTGAATGCTTCGCTGGATGTAGCTGGAGAGCATGGCTCTTGAATATTGAGGGAGAGAGTGCTGGCTACTCCAACTGCATCTGGCATTTCTTCCAAAGGAATTTCAGGGTAGCTGCCATACACACACTCATTACCTGTGAATAAATAAAAAGTTCATTAATTCCTACTAATATAGAAGAGACAGAATTCCACATCTCAATCTTAACCTTATAAAGTTGTTGCTTTTTAAAGACAAAATAGGAAAGACCAGTGTTAAATTATGCCTGCATTAAAATCTGTTATTCACAGATGAAGGAGGGGGGAGGGATTATTGCCTCTTTGGTTTATCTGTGTTGAATCCATAAATCAAATGAACTAATCTTTAACTGCCAGTTCTCTCATGGACCAGCTCAACCTATTATGCAGTTGGGAAACAATCAGCAATTTAAATATTATTATGAACAAAGTAGAGATAAGAAGTAAACATATGTGTACCTACAATCCTGCAAACCATCCCCAATTGGGAGCTAATAGCATTATACAATGTCTTGGAAAGTTATATCATGCAATGATATCTTGGACTAAATTGTAGGAGAGTCATGAAAGATTCCAAAGGCTTCCATGTGCAACAAGGCTTAAATTTATATGGCAGGATTATTTATTGGAATATTAATTTATGTTTGTTCTTTATTTTTCCTTTCTCATTTCAAACACATCGTCAAGCCCTTGGTATTTCCTTGCCTCAGTAACTTACACAGCACAGAGAGTTAAAGTTACTTGATGCTAGTGATTCCTCTGGACATTTGTAAAAGCTAAAATCCTTGAAGAAATTAGGTGAGTTTTCCAGAGGAAAAAAAGAGAAGACAGTGTCTTGGGGTGCACCAAAAAGACAGTGAATTTCCTCCAGACTGCGAAGTGGTAGAGATCAGAGGGCCTCTGCATGGAGCAGTGCCCTGGGGGAGGTGGCAAGACCATCTTCGAGGGAAGAGCAGGGTAGAGTAACTAGCAGTCTGGACACTCAACACCGGAGTTCTAAGGTATCCCCAGAGCAGCACAGCACCACACCTGTAGTAAATGATCACACCGTATCAGCCTTAAGATCTTTATGCAACATGGGGCTGGAAGGAAGCATAAAGAATAATGACTGGGCTTGAATTTCCCACCAGTTGAAGGAGATTTCAGTTATCTTAAAGCAAATAAACATGTTTCCACTAAGATTCCACTAGGATTATTCCACTAGGATTATGGACTGAGAGCCAATCCTAATTTGTTCAATTTGTAGACCTTCAAGGGAGGGAACCAAGAAAAATGGGTTAAAATTACAAGAAGACAGATTTCAATCAGACCCATCCAAAGGTAAATGGATTACCTTAAATTCCCCAGCATAGGGGCTCTAATATAGCCTAGACAGTCATGAATTAATGATGATATGGAGAAACTGTAGCTTTAGGTTGATGAACTAGATGACCCTTAAGATCCTACCAACCCTACAGTTCTATGAATTATTAGAATCTTCCAAGATAGTTTATTGAGCTAGAGGGTAGAAAACCTGAGTTCTATCCCTAATTCCTTCTCTGATTCTCTATGGAAATTAATTAACTATAAAACCTATTAACAATTGTCCATCAAGTACTGACTTCTCTTAAAGTTTTGTGAAGTGCAAAGTGATTGTACATGCAAAAGTATCTTTCTAATGAGGTGCTTGGTTCTTGATTCAAACAATGAGATAATGCCATTTAAACCAAGCACAGAACCAAATCAGGACCCAAACTTATTCCTATGAGACATTTGATCTCAACATAACAAGCTCATTATCATTCAAGTTCAGCATATACAAAATCTTGCACATTATCATCTAGTCTCAAATCAAGTCTCCTGCCCACTTCCCCATTTCCATTAAACATAATATTTCCCCCAATTATCCATATTCAAGGTTCTAAAATAACATAGATATTGTCTCTCCTTCATCCTCAGTCTATTCAGTCATTAAATGCTGTCCATTCTTCTTGCAAGATTTGTACCTTCATCCCATTCTTTCAATCCATGTTTTCATTCCTGAATTTTCTAACAGTCCTCTAACTGGATCTTCAGACTGCCAACCTCTTTCCAGTATCCCTCAACACTGAGCCTGTACAATGCTGCTGAATTTATCTTCCTGGCATATCAACATTCCTGTGCAATAGCCTCTAATAATTCCTAATGTCCACAAGTAAAACCTAGAGTTCTTAGGCTTGGAATAGAATCTCTTTCATTTTGAAAGCAATCTTATTTCTCTCTTAATCTCAACACTCCTCAGAAGGAGCCCCCAGGCCAGAAAAAGCTTATCCCTGACTTCTGAGCTCAGTGGTTCTTCCTGCCAGGCTACCCTATCTCAGTCCCTTTGCCCATCCAACTTCTAGTCATTCTCTATGTCAACTCCCAACTTATCTCTTTGCCATCCCATTTAGCATAAATATCCCCCTTCTTTGAATTCTCACATAATTTCCTCCCTCAATCTGATGATCAAATAATTCTGCCTATTGTTACCTAGAGTTTAATATGAATAATTCTTTTATTCCAAACTAGGAAATAGACCCTTAAAGGGAAAACTCAAAACACACTTCTTAGGAATTCTCCAAGAGATCCTCATAAAGGTGCTCAAAAAATACTTGTTACATAAATAATCAACCTAACGTATAATTTTATTGAACTACTAAACCAAACCAATATTTTTCTACCAAATATAGGAAATTATTTTGATCCTGAAAAGCACCTTTAAACCCGTAGAAATGGAACACTATAGATTACAAACTTTTCTCCAAGCCCAACATCAAAAGAAACTATTTCAATAATGCCCCCAAAGAAATACTATCAGAGAAATATACTTCAGGGTCCAAACACCTTTGATAAAGTCTATCTAATTTTATTCTTCAGGGAGATTTTTCATTTCAACCTAAGAGCCAAAAGTTCACTAGCACTCTTGATACAGCTAAAAACATATAAAAAAATCTCTCTAGAGTTGTAACATTTAATTACTGCAAATGCAGAGTTATTTTACAGATTCTTAAAGGGATTTATCAATCAATGTGAAGATTTGGGGTTTTTTTGAGAAGTACTAAAAATTGGAAGACATTGTGTAATCTATAGACTTATCCATTTAAGCAGCAGGAAACAAAAATGCTTCGAAATGAATAGAACTATTTCCTCCAGTAATTATCCATTAAAGGTCAGTAAAATCTCCCCTGTTGCCTCAAAGGGTTAAATTGGTCATATTGTCAGTTCCATCAGAGTGATCTCAAATCTTAAAAAAGGATAGAGACAAAGCCATCTGGGCCCTCCCCCTGACATAGCTGACCCCATGCCTTTGAGTTACCCACAAACTTTCCCAATGCATAATTTCTAAACTAGTGAGTTTGGATTTTAATTCCTGTGGTGACAAAATACACGTGTGCCCAGGCTGCTGCACAGAAGAATTTGAATTTAAAACCTGAATGCAATTTTGCTTACAATAGCAAAAAAATCCAATTAAACCTAAAGAACAACTTATATAGGTCAAGCAAATCCAGGAGAAAGACTTACGGTCCTATTCATCCACATGCAGGCGTTAAATGTATATGCAAACTCAGGCAATTTGTTTTCAAGCCACTGTTAATCTAGTACCATCTGAATTAAATATAAAAAGGGCTGTGGTAACAAAAAATGGAAATATAAAACTGCTGAGTTTTACGTATCAAAACATGCAACAATATTTCAACGTAATCTAGCATTATGAAATTTTCAACAGCAAATGCAGTTTATCATACTGCATTGAATATTTGCATAAACCAAAGTAAACTACTGTCTCCATGTACATTACTCAAGAACTATCCAAAAAGCTCCTAAAACATTTCATCTAAATGACAAACTATCTCAATTATCATATCTCCATTAAATCTCTGTTATTGAGGAAAAATTGGTAGATTTTTTCCCTGAGCTGTAACTACAGTTAATTAAAGCATTGCTCAGATATCATATTGACAGGTTGGACACATTTACAACAGGTTAGTAGCAGGTAAGAAGTGCTATATACATCAGTGCTCCCATAAAGATAAATAACCCTTGTAACTTCTTGGATCTGAACTGCCTGCTACTGGAATTTGCTTCTTGCATCCTTTAGGTGTGTCATTAACTGAAGGAGGACAGAAGGACAAGCTTATTGTTCAATTTGAGGCAAATGACTTGGGAAATGCTCTTGGAAATCAAACTCTTCAATTCAACTTTTAGGTGTTCTGATATCCCTGGAAACCAAGAAAGCGGCCACACTTGTATTAGACTGTATTTATTTCTATGACTCTGAATAACTACCATAAGGTTTCCACTTGAAGAGATGCATTTTGAAAACGTATCAGAATCTGCAAAGAGGAAACTGCAGAAATAATACTGATAATAATAACTTCTACAGATGTATCTATGTTTTCTCACAATCCAATGAGAAAACTATGGTGAGAAGAATAACCTTCCATTTTGCAAATGTGTAACCTGATACTCAAGGACGCTAATCCGTATATACAAAGTCAGCTAAGACTAGAACCCAAGTGTTTAAATCCACTCTTCCCTTTAACTTGTAGGCAACTTGCTTTTTTTCTTTAAAGATATGTTTTAAAGTTTGCTTTTTCAAAATTGTGGCCCTACCATGTGAATAGTTTATTTTTTCACCTTTTCACTTGATATATGAACACTTTCTTATGTTTTTAAAAATATTAAACTATATTTAATTGCTGCATAATATTCCATAATATAAATCCATAATAAGTGAACTATTTGCATAGTATTTATTTATGTTGCTTCTAATTTTCTGATACCATAAATACCACTGAAATGAATGTTCTTTCATATAAATATTTATTTTCATCTATTTTAATTTCCCTAGGTTAGATTCCTGGAAGAAAGCTTAGTGAGTATTGACAGATTGTTTATCAGAGGTGTATACCAATTTATACTTCTAGCAACCATACTGGCATTTATTATTATGTCTTGTTTTTAAATTTTATTAATACAATGGAAAAGACTATATCTATTGTTGCTTTAATTCACATCTCAATGATTACTAAGACTAAATATTTTTGTCATTTCTATTTCTCCTTTTGCAAGTTATTCATTGTTTTTAATGCAGCTTTAATTGGGCTTTTATTGGTCTGTCTTATTAATCATAAAGAAATTAGCCCTTTGATATAGTTTTTGCTACTATCCCCAGTAGATCATTTATCATTTGTTTTTTTTAATGGGGTTTTCGTTGTACAAACTTTTTAACTTGTATGGAATGAAGTCTATTTTTCCTTTGTGATTTTTACATTTTTCTTAGAAAGTCCTTACCCATCCTAAGGAAAAAAAAAAAAGATTCTCTTGTATTTTCTTTGAGCTTCATAGTTGCTTTCCTACCAACCTCGGATTACCAATGATTTACTGCTGAGTGAAAAGCAGAGAAAAATGATTTCATTTATTTGAGCTCCTGTGAACGGCAGGCTAGGAAAAAAAATGCCATTTCACTCATAATTCTTTGGTTCTTATTTGCAAGGCTGGCCTAAAATGCCTTCTCTTTTTGTGGGTTTTACATAACTCACCATTTGTTTAACTTGGCCCCTCTGCCTAGTTTAACTGCAAATCTTCCGGGCAGATGCCATTCAAAATCCTGAGTTTCACCATTAATAGCATTCCGTACCTGTCATATAATACTTATCACTCAGCATTATCATTAGTGATACTAACATAAATAATTTTCCTCTCTACTCTTCTTCACATGATAGAAAATATTTAGCAACTAAATAGAGTTTAATATTAACATTAAAAGCATATATATGTAGTTTGACTCTAAGACAAATTTCCTTAGACATTAAATAAGAAATCTGTTCTATATACTCAGCTGTACACACATACGCATATAATAGACACATCCATGTGCATTTGTAGTGTGCTTGTGTGCTCACTAATCTTAAAAATAGGCTGAGACAGAAACATGGTTTGAAATCTCAGGCAGACTGGTTGAGATCAAAACTACATGAAACAACTGCCAGGAGGAGACCAGCAAGGGAATTGAACAGATTAGGTAACTCAGAAATTTAGACATTTCCCCCCATTATGTTCCTCATTGCAGTTTTGTAATAAAAACATGAGCAAACTTCAAAGGAAGCTCTGTAGTAAAGGTTAATTGCTACTAAAGAAGAGGGTGAGCCCGAGCGCCAGTACTTTGTGCCCAACTTGAGAGCAGACAGGAAGGATTACACGTGGCTGAGAGCTGCGGATGCGTGCCCAGCTCCACGAGCAGAGCAGGCGCTGCCAAACCTCAAGCCCCACCGGGGAACTCCTGGTAGGACGTGAGCGCATGAACACGAATCCAAGAGTTGGTGCCTGCTAACGGTAGGGCAGGGCGGGGCGGGGCGGGGCGGGGAGGGAGGGGGAAGACATCAATTTCCTTCCAAAATTCAAACCGGACATGCTCTTCTTCCCTTGTTAGGACAATTCCAGAGCGTTGACCGAGGCCTGTTGCCGAGAAAGCAGAGGAGCCAGCTCTTCTGCACCAGCAACGCAACCAATCAAGGCGCGCTGGGCTTGGGGAAAGGGTGGAGCCCAGGTCATGCCAGATGCACAAACAGAGCAAAGGAGGAGGCTCTGAACTGGCCAGCAGAAAACTGAGAGAGAATGGCCCCAGATAATGAAATTTAAGATCCCAACGAAAGGAAACTAGTAAAAGTAAGAAAAACGAATTGCCAGAAAACTGACTTAAACTAGCTTTGAAGCACCGCAGAAAGGGTCCGGAGGCACAGGCTGAGAAAATAGAGGCATCTAATAGAATGGAAGCTGCTGATGGACATGGTCTTCAGAGTGAGCTGCCTCCAGCAGAGAGGGGTGAAAAGAAAGTAGACCTCATGGAATCTGCTGACACTGGATTGCATTTGTAGAATCCATGTCTCTGGAGGCCATTATTTTTGTGAAATAACGTATCAACGTGGTTTGGCACATGGAATTTTTTCAGTGATCTTCTAAGCTTCCTTGCACCTCCAGTATTTGCTACTTCCTTGTACCAGAGTATTCCATTTCTTCCTTATGGAACTTTTTCCCCCAGGGTTTCCTAAAAGTATTCTGTTTATGGGCTGTCAAAAAGACCCTAAAATTATGAAAGAGTGTTGGGAGGCAAGCGAGGAAGATGGCAAAAAATACCACAGGAGTTGAAAGTAAAGGACCAAATCAGTGAACAAACATTTATCTTTCTCTTGGGATTGTGGCATATCCCTTGCTTGTCCTGGGGTTTTAAATTTGGTTAAGAGTTTCACCACACTCCTAGGAATTTCACAGACATTTCACTAAAGAAGTATGGTTTGTGAATTAAACTGGTAGCTTCTAAGCTCTTATGAAATGGGTTTGGCCACTTCCAAAAGTTCCTCATCAGAGATGGAATTAAGTTTTTTAAAACTGGTTAGGGAAAGTAATTGTCAGAAAATTCATAGTTGAGGTACCAGTAAAGCCCTTTGGTATCTACTTACAGAATCTAAAACAGCTAAAATAAAGACATTAAAGCTCTGTGAGCACTGCTCCAAGGAAAAACATGACCTGGTTAATGTTTGGCTTATTCTGTTGTTAAGGGAGACCCGATCACCAATACCCACTGGAATGACCAGGTAAGAACAGACTTATCACATATCACATACTGTTTCTTTTACATTATAACTATGTGCCTCCACTCTCTTTTAGCAAGACAAATTTTTAAGAGACTTTTGGCAACCTTTGACCTGATGGCTTTTCTCATAAGCTTTTTATATCCCCAAAGTGATTTTCCTTCAGATTCATTTAGAGTAAAATAGAAATGCCCTGAAATTATGTCGCAGCAGACTGGGTGGTTACTCTCAGGCAGTCTGAAATGACCAGAGTACAGCCTTTCAGTATTCAAGCCATATCTACAGTAATTATTTGCCAGCATATCTAAAAGAAGGCAGGCATTTCCTGTTGCACACAAATGGGACACTCTTATCTAAATTACTGTTTAAACAGGTATTTAAGAAAAGACTATCACAGGCAGGAATTTACTGATGACGGAACACATTAGTTTAGGGCTGGACACATTAGTTGAGGACCAACCATTGTCAGGAAAGGAAGCATATCAGCATCAGGAAGGTATAGGGAATATTTTATAACTCCCATATGGGTCAAGTTGGGGGATTTGTAAACTATGCCGTCTGCACTCAGGAAAAGCAGGAGTGGCACAAGCCCTGACGTGGAGGTCCGGATTCCGCAATAAGTCTTCACTGCCCAGAGTAACCTCAGAGCTTGAGACTCATAGCTTTTTGGGGTCCCTGTTTCCTTATCCATAAAATAAGCACATTGGACAAGTTCAGCCCCAGGTCCATTCCACTCAAGCAATCTCAGTTCTACATAATGAAAACCAAAGGATGGTCAAAGTTTGGTGTACCAGAAGCTTATAAAATATATTTCCTGGAAAGACACTTTGAGAATTGGTTTGGTCTCTCCCAACATGTAACCTAGGAGAGACTGTACTCTGGCTGCCCAACTTTGTTCTAACCAGTAAAACTGGAATTTATTCCCAGTAGAGGCTTATAAAACTGGGCTGTTATTCTCACATTAAGTAGACTGCCCTCTGGTGAGGACTGTGGTTTACGTGTGGGCAGAATGTGTGGTTTACTACCTCTAATTTGTTTATGTTGTTGATGGTGGTTTCAGAAGAAAGCTGCAGCCCTTCACATGCTAAAGAGTGACCTGATTTGCTTCCTTTAAAAAAAAAAAGTGTTTAAAGCTGGGGAGGAGAGCATGAGGGTGCATTAATGTGCCATTGCTAACAGAGGAGCAACTGGGATCCCTCTGACCACAGAGCTGCTTCATCCAGCTCTGCATGTGAAATGAGAGCCCCAACTTGTTTATTATAATTACCTAAGTGTGGCTTGGTGGCTTTTGGCAGAGATCCTTGCTGCCTCCAAAGGAGAGACCAAAACTCAGGAGCTACAAGTTAAAGGAAGGAGCAGGGAGTGTATTTTGTAACAAGGAGACTGAATTCTAACATAAACTAGGTAAAAATATTCAAAACAACCCTCAAAGATGAAGATCAAAAAGTAAATGAGATTGCCCTCCACTTTCTACCATATAATAAACAAAGATAGGTGTGCAGGAGAACTGAATAAACAGTGTAAATATAAGTTCAAGTTCATTGTCACAGCTAACTTGATGCAGACCCTTCCCTGTTGCTACAAAACAGAAGAGCTTTCTTATAGCCAGGAGTCCTACATAAAGAAAAGAAAATAATTATGCATGTCTGGCAGAAGAGGGAGTTGTAGCAATGGCTTGCCGATAAAAAGGAATGTGAACAAGCCATAGAACGCTAACGTAACCACACTCTGAGTTTGATAAGGAGCAGAGAGTGCCCAAAAGAATGAAATTGTGTTAGTCTCAAAATTAGGTTTTATTTGAAAGTGAACAATGTTCCTTGTTCTCACAAGGCTTGGTAACAAGGACAACAACGTATGATCTTAAAGTGATTCTGTGGGGAAATTCCTTGATTTAGCTGATTTCAGCTTGGACTCTCGCCCCATTGCAAATACAGTATCTTCAGTGTAAAATAAGTTTAGATGATTCCAAGGAGTGCAATTTTCTGCCCCTATTTCAAACTCTAAAAGCCCCCGTATGGAGTTTCCCAACACTACATCATATTAAACGTAAAATCATTCAAAACCATGGGGATGGATGGAGTGTCACTGAAAAACATAAAGAAAGGGTTTTTTATAATTTGAGAAAACATTATACACTTAGATAAAAAATGTTTTCAGGAAAAATATGAACAGATGTAGCATGTATATGTGTATACATACACTAAATAGCACTTATGATTTGAGAAGGGGTAATTTCAACATTGCTAAGTGGTAACACAAGCTAGGTATTTAAGGGAATGATATAATATTACAACTTCATAGACTACCAAACTATGTATGGTCTCTGGAAATTGTCATTATCAACATGTACAATAACTAGTAGCATTAGGTGGTCTGTACAGTATCCTTCAAGTCTAATTGAGTCACACAGTCTAAGACACTTGATGGGCACCAGGCACTGCCTCCTAATGAGAACTGACTTTTAGAGAAAGGCATTCAGGACCTCTTCTATATAAATTACTATCGTTTGCAGCAAGAGAGGATTATAAATGTTTGCTGGCAAAAAACTAAATTTATTTACAAACTGGGTCTAATTTACTCATGGCTCCAGTACAATCGGCTTTTGTCGAAATATTTATGTTATCTGTACTTTTGCCTCACTAAACTCTACCACAATCATAAACACTGTTGAAAAATTATTTGCAGTTAGCAGGATTTAAACTACCCATTATATCACCAGCTAGTGCCAGTAAACTTTTGCACTGGTCGATAACGTTTCCTGTGGAATAAATATACATTTGACTGTCAAAATCTTTGGTGGGCTCCATACTATGAAAGTTAAGTATTAAACAGATGTCCCAGACTTCACCAGTTTTGTGTGACTGCTTCAATCACACATTCCAATTGAAATTTTGTGGGTAGATAGACTACAAAAGTGCCCAGATTTCAATTCTTTCCTAGCATCAGGAGAGGAATTAGATGATTGAAGTGTTGGGGTGATACTCTTTGCCCAAGATGCTACTTCTCAGACTTAGTCATTTATCCACCCCAAAACATTGATTTGGTACCATTCTGTGCCTGGAACTGTGCAAGTTGCTATGGCTAGGTATAGAGTTGAATAAAATCAAACTTCTGCCCTCAAGAAACTTAGAGTTGAGTAGTGAAGACAGAGATGGTAACAGGTATATGACTATGCAATAAAATAAGATCTAAAATGAGGTTAGGAAGAGTGATGGCTGTTAAGAGTTGAATATAAGTAACTGCAATTGGGCATGCCAATCTACAGAATTAGGTGAAATGGGTAAAGGGGGTCAAAAGGTGCAAACTTCCAGTTAAAAAATAAATAAGTCATGGTGATGTAATGTACAGCATGGTGACTATAATGAATAATACTGTATTGCATATTTGAAAGTTGCTAAGAGAGTAGATCTTAAAAGTTCTCATTACAAAAAGAACTTGTAATTAGGTATGGTGACAATGTTAACTAGACTTACTGTAACAATTACTTTGCAATATACACAAATATCAAATTAGTACACCTGAAACTAATATAATGTTATACGTCAATTTTACCTCAATAAAAAATGGAAAAAAACAAGAATAAATCTCTTCTTTCAATTCTTGGTGGAAATGCAGTTGTCATTCACATTCATTTCTTAGAATCGCCACGTTCTTCACAGTAACATAAGGATCAAATAAGGGATGATTGGGACTTCCCCAGTGGTACAGTGGTAAAGAATCTGCCTTCCAATGCCGGGGATGTGGGTTTGATCCCTGGTTGGGGAACTAAGATCCCACATACCGCGGGGCAACTAAACCCGCGCACCACAACTACTGAGCTCGCGCGCCTCAACTAGAGAGCCCGCGCGCCTCAACTAGAGAGCCCACGTGCCGCAAACTACAGAGCCCACGTGCCCTGGAGCCCGGGCGCCACAACTAGAGAGAGAAAATCCACACGTCACAACTAGAGAGAAGCCCGCACACCACAACAAAAAATCCCACATGCCTCAACGAAGATTCCGTGTGCTGCAACTGAGACCCAATGTAGCCAGAAAATAAATAAGTAAATAAAAATTTAAAAAAAATTCTTTTAATTGCATCAACTTAAAAAAAAAAGGGATGATTTACTCTCACGGCTTCTAAATAACTCAAAATGATGAAATGAACAGGTTCTAAAACAGCATTGCCCACATATCTATTACAAAATAAGCCAAGAAGAAAACTACATGGAGAAGTGGACGGTTTCCCTGTCATGTAACTAGTAAAAATGTATTTCTGCGTGGTCTACTTCACTGCAAAAAAACTAAAAATTCTCCTGTGAACCAGGTGGGACTGCTGGGATGCCAGTGAAACTCCCACCAGCCTATAAATGGCCCAAACCACAGCATTTACCTTCCAGTTTGAATTGAAAGTTGTGCTAAACAGACCAGAGGTAGTTCTGCTTGACCTCAGAATAGTGCTGTATGCAGAGGGAAGACCGGCCGGATCACCCTGGAGTCTCCAATTTAAAGCAACAGTTGTCAGAGAAAACGGCAGCACTACTATTTTCTGGTGTCCCACACTATTCAAAGATGATGTTCCTTTCCCAAATAATATCCACATATGCCTATGATGGTCAAAGAAACTTAACTAAAAGCAAAAGTAGCAAAATAAATTTGAGAGCTGTATTTATGTGGTGGAAAAAAATCTCAAAAAAAGAATCTATTCATCAAGGTGCTTTGCGAAAGAGGAATACCCAAAACCTGTTACAAATATTTGTAACTTCATATTTCGTAGTATATACATAAAATATTGTGTTGCCTACTTATTTCAACATTATCTAAAATGACTCTTACTTCGATCCAGGTATTATTCTCCAGAATAAGCAAAATCTCAGTGATTTTGTTTTATGCTTTTGCTGATCATTTTATGGATTCATTCCAATAAATCTTCTTTAACAAACTGCTTTTTGTATAGGTTATAGCTGTTGAGTATAGCTAAGTTAATAGTTGAGCTGTTAAATATAGTTAAGTTAAAATCTTTTAGAATCATGTTGCTTGACTGATGAAATAACTGATTGCAATATCCATTTTTCATAGCATTGTAGAATCTCAGAGCTAAAGAAGCTAGAAAATCATCAGTGTACTCATCTAAACATGTAAGATGCTTGTTGATTCAAATATATTGTTCATCAGTCCATGTAAACGTATATAAACTATGACTGCTTGAAAGGAAAAATTGGAAATACTGTAATCCTATCAAAAGTATATAATGTTAAGAAAATCCTCTGGGGGCAGGAGAGATTCCTAAAGCATATGAAATAATTATGCAATAACTTAACAAGCCTCGTGCTGTTTTTATTTTTGTTGTTTTTGTTGCTCTCCCTGTTGTATTACTCTATCTACTTCACTCAACTTTTTAATACTCATCACCACTATTAGATCTTAGCAACTATGATCCAACACATACCACAGACCGTTAATTATTTAGTCAACAAGACTTTTATATGCAAAGCACCATGTGGGGGGTCACAATAAAAAGAATAAAGTGAAATTGCTGATTTCAAAGAACTTATAATCTAGTCAGGGAGATAAGACAAATGCCCAGGAAGAATTAACTTGTATAATACAAAGCTGCAATGAATAGAGTCAAGTGAATGGTATAGAAAACAAGAACTACAATAATAAACACTAAAAGTGATTTCCTCTTTTTTAAGAGAAAACTGAAGTGGAAGATGGCTAAAAATTCTACCTGTGATAAAGACATAATTGAGAGAATTGTGAAACAAAAGGTTATAGACTGCGGCTGAGCCTTGGAGAGGTAATGACTTTTAATTGGATTGAGTTTATCATATTCACAGAGGTACAGCAGACACAGAAGAAAGGATTAGAGTGATTTCCACTTTCCATTATTTGGCATAATGAGAAAACAGAGGGTGGTCCACATCTCTCATACATATTATGAGCCATAGGAGATGCTTAGCATGTCAGTTTTTGGTAGCATTGAGCTTTCCTAAATAAACACATTTATTTGGACATAGTTAAGTCAAAAGAAGTCACCTGGCAAAAAAAAGGTTACAGGTCATTCATTTGAATAGTGCAAAGGATTTATGAATTTTTAAATTAACCCTCCTAAATCTCTACACCATTTTGAACAGTAGGGTATATCTGCATTTGCCTTCAAAGTTTAGCCAGCTTAGAAGGGTCAAATGAAAATACTTGGCTAAAGAAAAACCAGCTGAGCAGACTTTCTTTCTTCTAGGTATAAAAGGGGTGCATTATAAATTCTTTCCAAAACAGCATTATTTACATCAAGTCAAAACACATACAAAAAACAAACAAACAAAAAACTTGTGTAAATATGTGGTGAGTCATAAAAGGATCAGGCAATTTGCCCACCCCAAATTCAAGTGAGCCCAAGTAGGAAAGTTTATGAAAGCACACCTCCACCGAAGTTCTTCTGGACTATAAGGTGATGAGAGCAGGGAGCATGGTGCCTAATGTACTGTAGAAACCCCCTGCCAAAGTTTCTAGGTCATGATAATAATTTAATGTGTAGTTCATGACTCAGAAATGTCAGACAGGGCTTCCCTGATTGCACAGTGGTTGAGAGTCCGCCTGCCGATGCAGGGGACACGGGTTCGTGCCCCGGTCCGGGAAGATCCCACATGCCGCGGAGCGGCTGGGCGTGAGCCATGGCCGCTGAACCTGCGCGTCCGGAGCCTGCGCGTCCGGAGCCTGTGCGCGGCAACGGGAGAGGCCACAGCAGTGAGAGGCCCGCGTACCGCAAAAAAAAAAAATGTCAGACAAAGCAAACCAGTTGTGCTAGAAGTAGGGAATGGTATCTTTTTCTTTCTCTGAGTTGAGAAAGTCTAACAGATATTTGCAAAAGGCATCACACAAATTGTGCCTGCAGTCTGTTTAAGGATACAGTAAAAGTGTCCCACTGAAGGAAGGGAAAGTGCATGCTGAATCTACACATGCTTCTGTACACACACATACACACAAACACACACACACACACACACACTCCAAATGCTCAAAATCCTAATAGATGAATTTAACCAAATGGAGTCAATTCAGAGTTTGTACCGTGTCCTCACATTGCAGCCTCTTCAAATACATTTGTTAGAAGAGTAAAACTAGACAAACAAAAAATCCCTATATGGGTAAACCATATATTTATCCTTTCCTCAAGATTTTTACTGAGTCCTCCTGGAAGGAAGATTGGTAAACCAACATCGAATATTGCCAACTAAATTTGATTCTCCAGCATTTACTGCAACACCTGCTATGAACCAGCTGTACTTTGTAGGTTGTAGAATGTAAGCTTCACGAGGGTAGGGACCCTGTCTGCTTTGTTCACTGGTGCGCCTGCAGCACCAGACACTATGGCACTATGGTAAATGGTCAATAAATACTTAAAAGAATGAATAAATATAGGAATAGATAAATACAGAAATGAGCCTTCAAGGAGTTCAGAGACAAGAGCAGCTATCCCAAACCAGACTGTGCATCCAAATTTCACGTGGAGCTTATTTTTTAAAGTACAAACTTTATGGCATTTCTAGATCTAGCAATAAAGAAGCCTTGTTCATATGGTAGAATCATTCTTCATAACCTCTCCAGCTTCCTAGTATATAGCCTCAACCCACAATATCACAAGTAAATTCAGATAAACTGTAAACCACAGCCCCAAGCCAATTCCTGTTTAAACCAGAAGACCACATGGGATTCAAGTCCACCTAACTAGTTATGTGGCCCTGGGAAAGTCTCTCAATCTAGTTGAACCTCAGTTTATTTATCCATATCTGACATTTGCTCAATATGGGAGCCTCTAGACACATGTGGCAACTGAGCATTTGAAATGAGGCTACTCCAAATCAATAGGAGCTGTAAGTTAAAATTATACACCAGGTTTTTAAAACTTGGTACAAAAACTGTAAAATATCTAGTTGATAGTTTTTGTATATTGATTACATACAGAAATGATACAATTTGGGATACAGTGGGTTAAGTAAGAGATACTAGTAAGATTAAGTCTCCCTGTTTCTTTTTACCTGTTTTAATGGAGCTACCAGATATTTTTTAATTAATATGTGGTTCTCAGTTATATTTCTATTAGACAACACAGGTTTTTAATATACTTGTGACACAAAATTACAGTAAAAATCAGAAGGAATCATTCATTTGAGCATCTTTCGTATACTTTAGAGGAAACTGTGAATGCCAAAAGTCAATATCATTATTATTAGGAAAGATTCTCTGGTCTCTAGGTCTTAAGTGACAGTTCTTAAAGGTCAGTGTCTTTCAGATCCACCTGCATTCAGATAACAAAAGGTAATGAAATGGTTCGTGAATGATTCATTCTCTACCACTCCCCTAGCAATAATCTCTCAATAGACACTTGTTGAAACCAAATGTAAAAAGATCAATGTGGTCATTGACATGGTACAAAAAGATGAGTTCTTCTGCCAAGAGCTGTGTGATGATGCAGGAAATAGCCTGGACTGAGTATGGTTAGAGGAGGCATTACTGGCCAATGAGCAATAAGCAATATTTGATAATGGGAAATGATAAACTTTTCCCATGATTTTAGCCCAAAATGCACAGAAGAAAAAGTCATGGGATTCATTTATCTCTTCTCCTATCTCCTGGGTAGGGCAGTTCAATTCCTCCCACAAATATCCCATTTCAACACTTCAAAAAGAACATGTGCCTTGAAAGATAAAAGAATACAATAAAAGAACACGAAGAACTTTCTTGCTGTCCTTTCATTACTAGGGTGTAATTGGTGACCATCCAAAAACACCTCTTAAGTCTCAGCTGATGGATGAAGATGGAAACAGGTACACTTGGGATGTAAATACCTCACAATACCCTGATAACATTCCCAAGACTTATAAGAAGTTCAGTAGTAGGAAGACGGGCAAACCCACCCAGAGTTCTCTCAGAGTTCTATTACGCGAAAGTGAGGAGTAGCCAGGGTTCCTTTGGGGTAGAAAATTAAATTGTCATATGCAGCTTATTCTGTACTCTTACTAGATCATGCCTCTAGACATTTACGAATATTAATTGACATATTTACTGCAATGTAAGGCAGCTGCTAACCTAACATTCCAGCCTTTGTTCCAAACCTTGTATAATTTTCTTCCAGGCTGTTGATTTTGGAGTAGCTGTGTAAGCCTGGTGAACTGCTAGCAAAGAGTGATCAATCAACACTTTGAAAGCTTCTGGTTCATCCCAATACCTGGGAGCTACTTTGATAAACAGCATTCTTGGAACTATGTAAAATGTATGTGTGGGAACATGGCAGGTTATTGTTCTTATTTTTTATTTATATTTAAACAAAATATTCTGTTTATAACAAATCCCCACTTGCTCTAAGATTATTCTGTCCTGAACTCAATTCACTAAAGCTCTGTGTGCACTTACATCAATGTTTTCTTTATAGATTTAATGATGGCCTCCAATTTATCCACATTTGGGGGCACATTAATAATAAAAATATAAAAATTCCCTACATCCCATCTTAAGACCTGGATAAAGGGATTGAAGAACGTCTAAGACAACTGCGTTCCTGGATGCCTATAGGGTGCTAAAGGTGCATCATTCTCCCAAGAAAGTTTTATCCTGGGTCAAGATTGACACTCATTTTAGAAAGATTTCGGAGGGTTAGAGCTCATCAATTTTCTTCTCAAAAATTGGTCACAGCTTTCTGGAGACCTCAGAAAATTCTTTCATGATTGGTCATAACCAATTTGCCCATCTTATGCCTTTAATGCATCTTATAATCTAGCCACAATAGTCTATTTCACGTTCATGAGTGTAGAGTTTGGTTTCTCTGTGTTGTTTTCCTTGACAACCTTCTGTTCTTGAATGTCCTTTCCTCATTCTCCATCACACTGCTCCCTAGCGAAGCCTACTGCTGCTCTGAGAGCGAGGGATGGAGCAGTGAGCAAAACCAGCAATGCCCCTGATCTCAAGAACCTTACAGCCTGGTGGGTAGAGGGAGAAAGGAACCAACGCATAGCTGGACAATATGAGAGAATCTTAGGTGCTGAGGAGAAAATTAAGCAGTTAGAAATGTGGTGGGTGACTACTTTAGATAGGGAGGGCCTCACAGAGGACGCAACACTCAAGATTTATACATTGAAACTCTTTCAGATCCAGTTTAGATGTCATCTCATCTGCTAAGGGTTTCCAGTCTACATGTCCACCACCTCCCCAAGCAGAGTGAGCGCCTTCCTTTTTGTATCCCAGAGAATATAAAATGTACCTCAGGATGTATTCTTCTGTCATTTACCCTGGTGCTATTATAGTTAGTTGTTTTCATGTCTATTTCCCCGTTTTGATTTTCAGCTACCTGAGGGCAAGGGCTATGTCTCAATTATCTTTATACCCTCCTCCAGTGCTGTGAATATAGTAGGTGCTCAAATTCAAATTGAACCAACTTTAGAAAATGCTAGTTATGAGGACTTTTATCTTTAGAAGTTGTACTTTGTAGCTCACCCAGCTCTGTATCTTAAGCAGATTTTAAAGGAAGCTATTACCCACAAAAGTCATTGCCACCACTGGAAAAGAGGTATTTTTTAGAGGATTTCTAAACTATTAAGCATTCAGAATACTTGCTCAAGTAGGTGATAATTGCCAAGTGCTCTTGCAGAGGAGGTTAAAGTTTGGAAACAATAATCTTTTCCAATAAATTTCATACAATTACCCCTTGATCCAAAAAGGGAATTCTCAAGCTTTCTGTTTGAAAATATCCACACACACACCCCCCGCCCCGCAAATTGAGAATTCCCCAGTTGAAGAGAATCAGAAAGAGAGGCTTTTGGTTAATAAACTAGAGCACTGAGCTGAACTTTACACAACACAAGCTGGATTTCACAACAGCCAGTGAGAGTAAGCACAGAGTTTGAAAATTCTACCAGAAAGTTTTGGGTTTTGTTTCTGTGTTTTTTTAATACACACTTGGCTCTTTTGTTCTGAGCTTAAAGACTCTGCTCAATAGAGTCCTCTATTCTTCAAGTGACACCTTTAAAAAAATAAATAAATTGCTCAAATACAAGAATTAACGAGACAAATTTTAAAATGCCCTTTTCTGAAGAATCCAAGTGTTCTTACTTATGGAATCTGATTCTGAAATTCCAATTTAATAAATAAGCTCCCAACCCCCTACCACAAAAAGGAATGTCTCCAAGTTTAGACTGAGGTAGGATAAATATGCCACATTCTATTTCAAATACCAAGAACAAGGTAAGTATTTTCCCTGCTGCTTCCCTGCCCTGTAATTTGACATCCATTTTAATGATGCTTGCTTTATTGCTTGTCAGAAAAGTGAAATGGCCTGTCAATTTTATGGAGTTTCTCCTACCTTTTGGATGGTTATATTACATTTTGAAATAAGTGTATAGCTTGCCCATCCCCTTTTATTTTTATCCTAAATGGTGCATGTGTGGGTTGGGTACTTGGCTGCCCGTGGAATGAAGTCATCATTTCAGGAGTCCAGGAGAATGGATCAAAATCACGCCAACACTTTCATGGATGGGTATATGCTGCTAAATGGATGTTTACCTAGAAAAGTCATCATCTGGCATGCAGCATAGCGAATGCTCCTAAGCAGCTAACTCATGTATACTAAACAAATTTGGCTTCGCTGCTGTGAGAGCTGCCCTGTGGAAATTCTCAACATACATTTGTTTGATTGAGCCGTCATTCCCGGTTGATCTGCTGATGATCTGTGTCACTTTGTTTAAATGTCCTAATGTGGTTTTTTCTATATATACAGTGAAAAGCCAGTATGTTCCTGTGATGGATTAAATAGAGGTGAAATTTGAGAGTGACTTCTGTTTTTGATTCCTGTGTTCTCAGACAGGTGGGTCTGGAATGATCAAGAATGTCACATTCAAACACAGGGAAAAATATGGAGCCCTTTTGATTTAAAACACATTATTGTAAAGATATATTTGCTACTGTGTTCTCCCTGTACAAGAAGCTATTTAGGATTCCCCACCTAAACAAACACCATATGGGTTAATTCTCAGCATCCTTTTCAAACGTCCAAACACCAAGGATACAAAACTCACTGCTGGGAAATGCAGTCTGAGAGAAGTGAGCAAGGCCCATTTCTGATGCATGGATTTGAGAAATCAAATGCAATGTCAGGTTAGAACCGAAGCTCCCGATCTCAAATATCTGAGTAATGGTTCAGATGGAAACCCAACACCACGGTGCCATGCAATGTCTGAGGCACTAATCAAGCGACTTTCCATGGCTAAAGCACTTCCTCCAGCTAATCTTCCTAGCTAGGCTCTCAGCTTTAATAACCTATGGGATCTGCTGTTAAGTGTGGGGATCTGGGCACCATCAGCACTGATGTCTCCACTCTGCCAAACCCCAGACAACACGTGATGCGCACGCGGTCTCCCCACCCAGCTCCTGTGGATGCGGCAGACCAAGGCCTGTCTTAAGCTATGTCCCCCACCCCAAAAATACATTCCTGACCCAACCTGCTCTCATACCTGAGACCCTCCCTGCAATTAAGCATCAGTCCTTTGGGTTAAGGAGAGTCCTCCTGACTATTGATAGTTTGTTTCTTTCAAGATGCATTTAAAAATCTCCTATGGGCCACACAGACACTGAGTTTGCACTCTAGAGGCCCAAATGACTGACCTCATTCCTGGCCTCAAAGAGCCACAGTCCAGGAGAGAAGGAAGCTGTGCAAATAAAATATAGTACCCATGATCAACCAACTATGTACAAGGTGCAGAAGAGAAAGGAATTCATTCAGAGGGTGAGAAAGGTTCGGAAAGGCTGCCCAGGGATGGTGACACCTAAGAAGGGTGTGAAAGAATAAAGATAGTTTCAAAGGAGCTTCCCAGAGAAAAGGCAAGAGAAGAAAGACCATTCCAGGAAGAAGAAGGAGCATAGTTTAAAGTGTGCCCAGCTTAGTATGGGCATGAGACTAAGGGTTTCTCAGAGTCACCTGATTTACAGTGGGAAAGGAGGTAGATAGAGAAGTGAAGGAAAAAGCAATGAGCAGCCAGAGAGTCAAAGACCTCTATGCCATGTTCTAGAGATCGGACCTTTCTCCTATTATGAATATGGTGCTAGTGGAGAGTCTCAGGGGGGAGAATGGAAAGATCGGAGCTGCGTTTTAGGACGATCGCTCTGACTCAAAGAACAGGAGACGTTTAAGAGGGATGACGTAGAAGGCAGCTGAACCAGTCAGGAGCTATTTCAATAATCCATGAGAAAGACCACAAAGGCTTTTTTAAAATGACAGTGATAGTGGAGGATGAAGAATGAGAGAGAGAGAGAGAGAGAGAGAGATTTGGGAAGTAAAATTGAGAGAATCTGGTGAAGGAGTGGGGAAGAAGGACATAAAATAACCCTGATGAACCAATATACTACATCATGAGTTAGTTTACCAGTGATCAGTAGAGTCTGCCACTCTGAGAGATGGCACACATATGGAAGATGAGAAGACAGAGGCTGGGATGCCAAACACTGGAATAGGAGCCTTGGGAGGTCAGGAGACAACAAGAGAACTCTGGGTACCTAGACAGTGAAGTCACAGTGGAACCAAGGGACTTTTCCCATGATGTAAGATTCCATGAAGATCAAAGGTCAGCACAGAGACAGGAGGGAAAAAATGTCATTCTTGCAGGTACAAATAGAGAAAATGCCAGGTAAGGCATTCAAAGTTATCTTCACTACGTCCAGCAGACTCTTAAGGAATGTGGTTACCATACGAAGCCTCATTCCTTCAAATTAGTAACTATAATTTTAATGTTGATCACTCTTTAGTTCCTACACTTTAAGTTATTCAGTATATCCTGGTAATCCTAGCTCAGGTACTTGGCTTCACAAGGTGCTTGCCAGATATACAACCCCTTCCTTGCTCAATGTTGCTTGAGATGGAATTCCATGCAAAAAGCTCCAAAACAACTCCTTATCTCAATGGTTTTGACAGAAATTTATCAGGCAAATTCGACTTAGATGTAATTTTGCACCCACATTTGAGGATTTTGAGAAAAAGAAATAGTTTAATGTCAATAAATCTAATGTATTAAGATAAATTTTAAAACGCGGTAAGTGAATACACAAAAAATCTTGCAAATCTACATTCTCCATCCATTGCCCTTCCCTTCTCACCCTCTGCCCAGAACTCCAAAACTCCAAGCATATGGGGGCAGGGGGTGGTCCTTAGTTCACATGTCCCTCAGCCCAGGTGCCTCCTTCCCCAGAAGTTGCTGATCTGTTTGATATTATTTAATGGCGTATTTTCTTAGTAAAAGAAAAGAGCAAAGGGAAAAGAGGGAGAGGCTGAGAGTTGGGTTTTATTTATTATTGTTTGACATTATTTACGATTATTTTAATTTCGGTCCAACATCCCAGGAGTCTCATTGCAATGGGTGCAACAGATACCAATATAATAGCATCACGTGCACATATGTATATCTGTCTACTTCCTTTTTTTGCATCGCGTGCACATATGTATATCTGTCTATTTCGTTTTTTACTAGTCATATTTTCTCTTAGACACACAAAGCAAACCCTGTCAAATTGCAATATACTTCTAGACACTCTGCTTTGGATTTTTATGTTAATAAGGATAAAAGAAGGAAGAATGAACTAGAAGACATCTATTTGTTTTATGGACTTATTTGCACCATCCAAAAGAGAATGGAAATAAACCTCTTTTAGGGAGGCATGTGTTTACGATCTGATGCCATCAAAAGTGAATAAAATAATATGAAGTAAAATAAAACCAAGATAGCAGGGATTCTATATTAATTTACATAGTCCTGAGTGATTAAGACACAGATTTTAAAAAAGAGATTTTTCCTTTTTTTTTTTTTTGCTTTTGAGAGTTAACCCCCTGAAACAGAAGGCAAATTTTAATTTTAACTGGTAGACATAAAATTGGGATTTATGGTTATATTGGATATAATTGGTAATAATGTGTACCTATACCTAGATTTGACTCTCTCCCTAGTTTCTTGAGAAAACGGAAAATGGGTAAAATTTACATTCTTGGCTGCCAAAGTGCTTTGCTTGGGAACTGAGAGGCCAAATTAGTCTTTACTGAGCACCCCAATCTTACATAGGACTCTCTAGCAGACCGGCCCTGAGATCATATTGTAATAAATGCTTTTCTATAGAACTATTAGAATTCTCCTGATTCTGGAGTTTTGAAACATTTTTTTAAAATAATCAAAAACCACATTTCTTCCTAGGTTAGACAGCATTTGAAAGAAAAAAAAGGATACAAGGGATATATAGCAAGGGTTTTATTGATTGTCTCCCCCTAAAACACACACACATACAACACACCCCACAGTCTTTCTTTCTTTGACGTGACAAAACCCAATCCTTCCCACGATGCACATGCACACAGAAGGAAGGTCAGACAACAAACAGTCCAGAGAGTTTTGTCAAAATTGTTAAAGCCTGCAAACAAACAAAAACTCAAAATAAATTAGAAATAAACTCCAAACCCAGCCAAACACCAATTAAGCTGAGGAAATCCAAAGCAAACAATGCACAAATCTTCCCAAGTGCTGTACAGTTACTTCCTGCTCCTAGCCCGCCGCCTTTGGGGGCTGTTGGAGGAGGGGACCCCCCCAAGTGCAGGCTGCCGGGAGGGCTAGCTCCCTGGCAGCCTCCTGCTCCCCTCCCACTGCCCGGCTTCCTGGAGCTCTGCCCCAGACCGGAGAGCTCCACGCAGAGCGCGGGGCTCTGGCCACCCCGCCAGCCTGGTATTTGGCTCCTTAGTCACCCAGCACATAAGTATGATGGATGATGATGGATCACAGCCCCACCAAAACCGTGTGAATTTCCCAAGGCTGCTGATTATTCTAATCGAGCCCCCAGAAGAAGCACAGAGCTTCACAAAAGCCTCCAAGGAAACCTCCCATTCCCCTTGTCTGCCTGACACAGACCCCACTACATAAAGAACCTGGCCCTGATACGGCCTCCTGTCTCTGACACACAGATCTGGGCCTCCACACTCATTGTTCAGTGATATGATTTAGCCCTGAATGAATTTTTAATGAACACCCAGAGTTATAGCTCAGTGGAATGGCCACTCCAGCTTCTCCCAGGGGAAGATAACAGTTTACGAAGGCTTTCAGGTCACAGCTTTTCTAATGTTCTCTTGCTCTGCTAGACAGTATGGTCAGAAGGCTTTCTTCTTTATTGTCTAGTCTCCTCTGTCTCTCTCTCACGTCTCTCTCTATGGCTGTCTCTGTCTCTGTAACTCTTTAGATCTTTCTTAAATCACAAAGGTCTCCAAGAGATATCATTATGTAAGGTAAAGGCACAATGATAGAATTTGTTCATAACAGATTAATAATATCATGACTAGATCTCTACACGCAGAACTGAATTGTATATGTTGTAATAATGAAGGCTACAAAACAGAAAAATACAGTACTACTATATTTAATTATGTTGGGGGTTTTTGACTCGGTCATTTTTTGCCCTGTAAGGTTATAGCTTGTACAGTGGGAAGAAAGTCTGAGTCTTGCAGAACAAGGGTTCAGTGACTGTCATAGGCCTCTTGGAATGTTCCAGGTCAATATAGACTGAATGAATAGTACCATAAATGTCTATAAAACTCCACAGATCAGTCATATTTAGAAATACAGTTGGTATACTTGCAGCAAAGAATATAACCTTTTGGTCCTCTTTAATGCTTACCACGATCCAATTTTCAATGCTTGGGTATCTAACTCTCCTCCAACCCCCAAATATCCTACCTCTTGAATTCTTAAAATCTCTCAAAACCTCCAATAAATAAATTAGAAAAAGTTAGTCATACTTCTCAGAGGTAGCTCTAAAACCTTACATCAGAGGAGCTTAAGAAAATGACTCTGATTAGACAAGGGTAGGGAGAATGGGTTGAAGTTTTGTTTTGAGTTCTTTGCATAAGAATAAGAAAATGTCAATTGAATTTAGAGGTATGTAGAAAATGGTGAAGATTGTGTTAGCTTGGAAAGACTTCCTGAGCCATAGCTTGGTACCACTGCCCATACTTTACAATCATGTTTACTCACTTCATACATACACTTAACTGTTTGGGTTTTTCTTCTGATTAGCTGTGCATCTTTAAAGACTATAATATTTTGAAATAGTTCTTCCAGACAAACAACTCAGAATATACAACCATAACCTTTATTTCCTAAACAAAAAGGGTGGATAAATAAAAGCAATAGACTAGGCTTCTAGAAACCCAGATCGTGTTCCTGGCACTGCCATTAATTAACTGGGAAATTCTGAGCAAGTCTTTTCATCTCTCTGGGAATCTATTTCCTGGTCTGTAAAATTACTGAATGCAGAGAGCCCCCAGGGTCCCTTCCAGCTCATAGTCATGAATCCATCAATCTCTGTGTGATCGTGGAAGTAAATTCCTAGAAAGAGCCACATCTATATAGCTTGCTTTGTGCCATAATCAGCATAGCACCATGTGCATATAAATTCAAGAAACGCCATTGAAGGCTGATGAAGGTATTATGAAGCTGATATTATGAAGCTGATATTATGAAGTTGGCTTGGAGAAGGTCAATGAGAAGATGAAAAGCAATAAAGTTTTCGTTTTTACGGAATACCTATTATGTGCCAGACTGACACAATGCTATGCATTTTATACCATTATCTCATCTAATCCCCCCCAAAAAAACCTATAAGTAGGTATAAATAGGTAACAACCCCATTGGACCGATAAAAAAACTAAGACAGAGAGTGGATGTGTCTAACCCATGGTCCTCCAGTAAACCCACTCTTCTTGGATCCAGGCATAATGTTCCCATACCATTCTATTTCCATTTTATTCTAATAGTTCCATCACCTCCTATCATTTACAGTATCCAAACTATCAAAGACAAAGTCTTTAAAATGTGACAGTTACTCCCATGCCCCTTTCTTTTCCAACAAGGGACTGCTATGGCTTTGTTTTACTCCCCTCTGGACACACAGCCCAGTTGCTTAAAAGCCAACTCCAGTTACTTCTCTAGATCAGGGTGTATGCATGTTTTATATGAAACTTGAAGGCTAACTTGTTCAAACATCATAAGCATTTAAAACATAAGCTAGTCATCATTGATTATCCTACCAATTCACAAAGATCATTTTTATAATCTATTATTACTATAACACTTGTTTTTATTATTCTGATCAACTTCTAAATGTAGCATGTAAACAAAATAGAAATTGAAATATAAGCTACAACAAAATGTATTCTTGACATATTGGCAACCTTGTCAAGAAGGGCAAGCTACTTATATCTCAAATACCTCAAACTAATTGCAGAATTACCTCATCATAGGTAACCAAAATGATGACTTCGGAGGATATTTCTAATTATGATTCCAGTTCAAAATTATGAATATATATGCAAACATTTACATACCTATATTTTAATTTCTACAGATGTGATGAAAAAGACATTTGGACATGAGGTGAGCTTTTACGTTATTCTAAGTAATTGAATCTCCAATCCTCAACGCTTCTTCATGGGAATCTATTTCCTGATGGTTTAGCCAGAATACTGTGATATTGACCTGCAAAACCCAAGTTTGGATCTCTTCATTTATGGGTCTCAGAAATTTACCATGTTTGAGAAAAGTCCAAGATTTGGAGATCTGCACCAACAGAGTTGTTAGAATCAAAGAGCAGGATAGAGTGCGATTTCCATTGCTTCAGTCAGCGTCTGCAAAATGCCAATATTTTGCATATCTTCAAAGAGCAGAATCTGTCTCCAAAAACCATACAAAATGGCCCACTACAAAGGAAACTCCTTCAAGATTTCTGTTATTGAACCAGGACCAGAAATCAGAGGAAAACCTCTGAGAACAGTATAAAAATGACAGATATAAGAGGAGGCCGCGCACACCATGAAATGAGAGACTTTTTGCTGACAGATGAGCACCTTTGAACTCTAACCCAATAAAAGAATTAGCACTCCCAATGTATAATCAGTACAGCAAGCAAAATATGTCAACACACGATAGGCAGGATAATCAATCGACGTGCGAGGTAGGAAACAGCCAGACTAAATAGCAGCCCAGTCCCAGTGAGTCAGACAGCTCTTTCCTGCTCCTTAAATTTCTCATACCACAGGGACGAGGAATTAATATGCAATAAAGAAAAACCCCTAACAAGTAAACCAACAGAGCAAGGCTGCAGAGTCCAAACTAAGAAGTGACCCAGGATTCCCAAAACGGAGGCTTCTGATGTTTTCCTTTTTCTTAGAAGTGTTCTAAGGGTCTTTCTCTGGTCGGATAGTAGACAACTTTAAATTATTAACCACCGCCCTATTCTTTACTCTCCCTTCCCATGAAGATTTCAGAGCCAATCAATGTAGCAGGAGCTACAGACATAAAGAGGATGAGCTTTTAATCCTGGTTGGCTGTGTGCTAACACTGACCTCAGGCAAATACTTTAACCAGGTTGGGTCTCGGGGCTGTATTCATCTATAAAAACAGAAGAATAACACTTTTGAAGGGGATTTTATAACAATTAAAAGAAATAGATAAAATGCCTTCTGTGATACCCAAAGCGGGTAAACGGTTATGTTCAACAAAGGCAGGGTTGGCAATCGCAGTCTCCTTGTAACATGGTACTTTGACTCCTGCAAGCATCTAAGAAATGTGGTGACGTCCTCATATATTAAATAATAATCTCACAGGACAAAACAGAATAGCTTAGTTTCAGACGTGCATAAGATGGGGCAGATAACCCAGGTCTGAATTCCCTTTCTACCATGTGTTAGCTGTGTGGTAGTGGAAGAATCACCCAATCTCTCTGGGTCACAGTCAACTCATTTGTAAAGTTGGAGAAACAGTAGCTCACCAACCAGTAGGGCCGAGTCTGAGAAGAGGGACTCAACGTTCCTTTCAGCTTTTTCTCAATAACTGTGAATCGTCTGTTGCTGGTTCACCTTATCTCAGGTATCAACTTGACAAAACCAACAAGAAATCGTCTCAATTCCCAAATCTACATCCCTTCAGGAATTCAGAAATGATTCTTTTATTTTGCTTGTGTTTTCCATTTTTCCAAAGAAGAATCACTTGTGTTCTCCGCTTAAAATCACATAGTAACTCTGCAGGATTTTCACAGTGTGCTTTGCATGGTTTTTTTTGCCGTAATTGTTTTAAAAACTCAGCCCCAACCTTGCTAGCTCCAAACCACAGGTGGGTATGTTTTGTAATACCTTCCACTCGTGCTGCCTATAATTCAAGATCCCACCTGCTTTAAACTGAATAGCTCTGTGTGATGCAATATTTTATTTTTCACTTATCTCATTTTAAATGTTTGCTTTCCAAACAGATACATTGCAAGAATGGCCTTTCAACTACTAGTTTGTTTTTTTTTGCTGTACGCGGGCCTCTCACTGTTGTGGCCTCTCCGGCTGCAGAGCACAGGCTCTGGATGCGCAGGCTCAGCGGCCATGGCTCACGGGCCCAGCCGCTCCGCGGGATGTGGGATCTTCCCGGACCGGGGCACGAACCCGTGTTCCCTGCATCGGCAGGCGGACTCTCAACCACTGCGCCACCAGGGGAGCCCTCAACTACTAGTTTTTAACCCTCGTAACTGCACCCTCCTGATGTTAGCAGCACTTAAACGGGCAATTTTCTTCACTGACCATGGCAAATACCATTTGAATTAGCTAAGAATTTCTCTTTGGGTTCGTGAGATAGAATAACATTCATCCCACTGCAGCTGGCTGATGATAATAATTTTAAAGCCACTTGGAGGAAAGTAACTTAAAGTCAGAGAAGTAGAAATATTGTGAGGTTTTCTAAACAACTGCTTATCCTTGTTCTTGCAAAAAGAAAATTCTCTTTTCTGATATGTGTGGATATAGGCAAATTCAGACATTCTAGTTTTTGTCAGTCACTGATACTACAGCTACAAAAATGAAATCTGAGGCCTAATTTGCCTTAGAATTCAGAAACTGAAGAGCTTTCAGACAGCAACAATAAGTCATTTTCCACGTTTATTTTCCATGCACATAAGACACACCACTCTGCCATCAACATGTCAGACAAAATCCAAAATGGCTTAGCACAAAAATTACCCAAAGAATGGCCATCAGAAAAAGAGATGTGACAAAACAACTATGCTAAAATAATACTTTAACTTGAATTATATTTGCATTCATTTGTTTCCTTATACTTTTGGAGAACTTTGTGGAGAAAAGACCGGACTTTTGTCTGGTAGTTTTTAAAATATCAAACGTTCGTCGTCCATCAGCGACCCCTTCTTGGATGTGACAGTGTGATAGAATAAAGGCCAACTTTTGTTTTGGAATCTCACTGACGTGGCCTTTGGCAGCGTACGAGACCTGTTCTCGTTTATTGTGTCCTTTGTACACTGATGCCTACTTATAAGGAAGGGCAATAAGGGAGGCCCATGACAATGTCTCAACTTTCCCCCCTAGAGATGGAGCCCCCCTGGTTTCTATAATATAAAGCATGAGCAATATTTGTTGTCACAGGAGAGAATAAAAGTGCCAGACAAATAAGAAACATCATTTGACACTTCTCTTCCATGTTTAGGAAGTTAAGTGAGTCGTGGGATTGTGCCTAGGAATGAATGAATATCTCATCACAGATTAGATTGAACCAGTCCCATGCACAGCACCCTCTCAAAACACAGCCTCCTCTCCCCTTTGATTATACCTGGACTATCTTAGGGCTCTTTAAAATGTTTTCCATGAACTCACAGAATAGTTATTTCAGGACAAAATAATTGACAATGCAAAACATTGTCAGTATTTTATCTTCTGCAGAGTTGTCCCTATTAGCAAAAATTAAAAGTACTTACCTGCCACCAACAAAAACATAAAATGTTTAAGTCTTTCCTTTAGATCAAATCAGTGATAGAAATTAACTGTAAGCATAGCTCCTGCCTGTTCTCCTCTATCCATTTTAGCAATCTTGTCTGTCTCTACGTGAATATATGTACATACACATATGTGTCTGTGCATGCATATGTCACCATAGAAGTTCTACTTTCCATTGATAGTGACCTGGTACACTTCCATTTCTATCCTTTAAAAAAATGTGGGAAGGTGCTTTATTGTTTCAGGATGAAACTATTAACCTATATATAAATATCTGAAGACTAGTAAGAGAAACTGGGCCATTTCCATTTTCCAGAAGACACTAATGCCAGAAAAAAAAAAAGAAAAAAAAAAGATTGGCAAAGTTCTTTTCTTTCTAAGCATTAAGAAAAAGATGGTCATAAAACCAAAAGGAAAGATATTCCTCTCCTCTCCAAACAATCCAGACCCCAAACTAACCACAGACAGAAATGTTTATAAAAATGACTTGCTTGCAATTCTCTTTGTTAGGCAGTTCGTCCTATAGAAAAAGCCTTCCGTAAAGAACATCACTTACTGGCAGATTCATTCAGTGTTCAGGTTAAAACCCGAAGACAGCATTGTACTGTGAATTTCCCTTTTGATTTCCTGACATCTCCACTGTGACAGGGCTCCACATTACATATTGTCACTGTGATGGTACCTCTAACAAAAGGACAGTGCCTTCTGCTAAAGTACTAAAATAACCAAAAGTTGCAAGGCCAGATGTGTCATCCGTACCTTACATAAATACTTATGTTAAAGAATTTCTTTGGGTTATGTTTGTTACAATGATCTTACTCTTGGAAAAACCATGCCGTTTTCCACGAAAAATAAGACGATGCTCCCCATGTTTCTTACTTAGCTTCTGTGACACTCCATTGGCAATGCCATGGGTAGGCCATCAAAATAATACCAGACAAATGCTCCTGACAGCTGGGGTCTATCAGTTTTCACAGCAGGTTTCTTCCCCTACAGCTGACAGGAAAAATAAACATCTTCCAAAGAAAATGAAGGCAAATGCCAAATGTCTCATTGATTCCCAGTAAAAATCCCTTTTTAAATATTAACTATGATAATGTTTGACTTTAAAAGAAAGGCAAAAAGGAAAAGTTTGAGTCAGGTGGGAAGAACTTTAGGAACATTATGATCTCAACAATGTGATGTAACCAAAATATATAAGAATGTCGCTAATCTTCATTTGACTGCAGACCGACCATGGGCTTTTCAAAGGACTGGAACAACCTCTCAGTCTGGGTCAGAGACTTTTTTCTTCAGAAAGGTTCGACTGTTCAGTTCAGTGGCCATTGAATTGCAGCTCCAGAAATACTATCTACTATGGAGCACTTATTTTTATGTTTTATTTCTGGTCAAGAAAACACCAGTGACTCTAAAACATGTATGCTTTATCCAAATTGCTTTAGAAGAGAAATAAAACCAGGTTACCTTCAAAAGAACGTAGAGCTACAAGGAAGTAATAGGAACAACAGCAGCTGCAGAAAAATTAGTGACAACTCTGGGGAAAGTTGTTCCTGAGCTCAGCAGGGAATATGACAAAGGTGGTGGGTTCTAGGAAGCCACCATGGGGCTGGGAGGCTAACAGGGACTTGTGTTCATCAAGCCAGGTAGAGATGCCACTAAAGGCCATCAACACCTGTACTTGCTAAGCAGGTGAAAAGAGGCAATGGCAGAATAATTTGAGAAATCCTGTGGCAATTCATCAGCAAGAAAAAGAAAACAGGCTTTCTTAAACAGGTGTTTAGGTAACTGTCAAAAGCATTTCATTTGTGTGTGAACACTTCCCAATCCTACTATTTGCTTTTAATCCTGCCACTTGTAAGCAGAAGGCAGAAGCTAACCATTATAGGCTATTTTCTCAGTAAAGAATTACAGCATTATGAGGGTAGGGGAAAGGCACAAGTGAATGGATGGTGCATATTTTCAGGGCGTTTGAAGTTACCAATACCTGAAGGCAGATGCGAGGATTCCATTTTCAACCTAAAGAACCACCTCGTACATGTGAGTAATTCAAAATGTCAGCATAGAATCCAAGAAGAGTTCATTCAACCACGGAGAGGCCACCGTGCACCTCACCCATTAAATTCAGGAACAGAAACATCCTCGTAATCACACCTCTTTCCTCCTTAAGCATGTAGGAATTGGCCCCATCTCTTTTAGTCACAACCTATACTTAAGGAAACAAAACCAAGAACCGGAAGTGACACATCCAGTCATCAAATTTAATCCTCCTCTCAACAACCGAAGCCTAAAAGGATAGTGCCAAATCAGGCATCAAATCCAGACTTTCCATCTCCCAAGTTCATGGTTCTCTCCATCCATCAGCTACACCTGGGCAAGTTCAGCAGCTGTCCCAGGCATAGTAAGAATGATATCCTAGAACGAGCTCTGGCCTGGGAAGCATGGGACCTGGGTTCTAGCTCCAGCCCCTGCAGCAAACCAACAATGGCCACATCTTTAACCTCTCATGGTAAGTGAGCTGGATATTCCTCTTTCAGTTCTAAGAATCCCCAAATCTGAAATTTGAATTACAAGGAAAATGTTGAAAATGAAGAAAGAGAAGAAACTGTGGCAGGGGCTTCCTCCTGTCTGAGCAATTAAGCGACCAGCAAAAACATTTCTTCACTGGACACTGGCCTGCAGGACTGGGGCAAGGCGGTTTCCTCCAAGGAAGCAATTACAGGTAGTGAAAATGGAGAAGAGAGCCGCACTCCTCTGGCTCAACTATGAATCTTTTTCAAGGAATAGGCTTGCCACATGATTCCATTTTCAGTTCCAATTTCTCTCAAAAATGAAGAATTTGCAAGTGTACAAACCAAGCCCATAATTCCTAAGAACATGACATCTTAACATAAGATGGTCACTAAAAAGTTACATGAAGATTCTTTACCTGGAAAAGAACATGCACTTTGAAATAAAATAGGTATGTACAGAGCAATTTTGAAGATAACTAAAATAAAGACTATTTCTGAAACGAACACGATTTTATGCAGGATATGTTTTCATCTCCCATAAAGGATCTTGACGTTCCACAGAATAATACAGTGGGCAAATTTGGCAATGATGGCAGTGTACAGTATTTTTCTTGTAACTTACACCTCCTATGAAGTCACTGCAGTCATGACAAACTCCAATCCTGCTGGAATGAGGTTCAGAGAACACACTGAGAGGTGATACATGGTCTAACAAGAAGAGGTCTATAATGTGTCACAACCAGGAAACAGGGTAAGGTTTCTAGATTCTTCAGCGCTAAATTCTTAGGTTCTGATGGCTTTTAAGTTTTTATCAATTACTATGAACAATCTTCTTAAAATGCCTTATCTTTTTCTCTACTCATTTTTGTGAGCACAAGTATAACCTCCATGGGAGGTTACAGCTGCTTCGGGATACCATTAAGAAATACAGAGTTGTTTGTCTTACAATGAGTATTTTCAGAATGCTGTGCTATTTTAGATGGCATTTCTGCTTTCTTCCCCTACATCTATTGCCAATGTCCTCTGCCAGCTGCTCAGTGGTCCATTGTCAATAAGTCTAATTCTTGCCATCTCTCTAGTATGTTCTACCTGGTGCCACGATTGCTTAAATCCTATATTCCTGCTTGCTTTCCTTTGCTCCCATCCTTACTTCCTGCTGCCTGCTTGCACTGCCATGTTTTTATAGCCTAGGCCAACCAATGAGAACGCTCCTTTCTTCTGGTTGGTAAACCAAACAATTACAGCACATCCTTCTTTTAAAAAAATCACTTCACTTCTTTTTGCTTACAATTCTTAAAACTCTTCTCTGTATTAAGGTTGGAAGGTGTCACTTCTCAGACTCAGAAACTCTCAGGTGTTTCAAAGTTAACAACATCTCCAGAGGATTAGAGGGGGACCTGAGCAATAAATAGGTGGATATGATTAAAATTCTATTTTCTCTAATACAGATTACCTACAGTAATCCAAGCAAGAATCTAGGCTTCTTGAAAAGAATAAGCATGCCGTAAAGAACTAGGCAATTAATTTTTGTAAAGAATCTAGGCAACCTTAAGAGGAAGAGAATTTATGCCTCATAATATAATATTCTATGTTGTACAAACAAATAAGAATTATAAGCTCTTTCTATCAGTTCCCATTTTTTAAAATAGTTACCAGTGGAAGGCTTGTTTGTACCAACAAGTATTCCCAATAAAAATGTTCGAAGGTCAGAGTTATATCCTTTTGTTATTTGATTTGTTGCCCAAGTTGCTGTGTGTGACATTAGAACTTACCAGGAATTAGTGTGATAATGAAGAGAAAACTGATGTGTTTTGATAACAGAAAATGGACACCATGATCATTTACATTCCTGAATGATGTCTAATGTAACCAAAGTCCAAGCTGAATATCAAATATGGAAAAAAATATAAATAATGCAGCTGAGTTTATACCAGAAACACAATATTATTCCCAAAGTAAAATAAATCACAGAGAAAGAATAAATTTTCTGTTCACAGGTATGAAACTTTGTATTTGTTTATTTCTTTTCCTTGACCTAGAACCCAAAAGCCTTTACCTAACATGTCTGAGAAGTTTGACTCCATCGAATGGAGTCAAAAAAGACAATTATTTTCATGTTTAAGACCTAAGACACTAAAATCTCCCCCAAACCGTCAGCCTTAAAAATTAAATTTGACTTTTAGCAGAGATTCACCTACCCAGGCCCTCTAATACATCAATGTGTATTAACTAAAGCCCAAACCATATGGCCTAGTGAAAAATATATGGACTTTATAGTAAGAAAAATCCTCATTTTAAAACCAAGTTCTGTCATTCACAATCATGCAACCTTGGACACGTTACTTTACCTCTCTGAATCTCTATATTTTTTATATGGAAAATAAAATACCACTAGTTTTGTTGTGGAGCTTGAAAATAAGAGGCTTGGCCCAGTACAGAGAAAGTACATAATAAATTATAATTATTATCATCATTATTTTCCAGAGTGCTCTGGTAAGCAGAAGGAATTACTAAATTGGGTCATGAGTCTATGATCTACATGCTCTGAAAGTGCCTCTCAAACTGTAATGTGCAGAGAAACCACCTGAGGTCTTGTTAAAATGCAAGTTCTGACTCAGTAGATCTGGGTGGGGCCTAAGACTCTGAATTTCTAAAAAGCTGCTGGGGCATTTTAATACAGCTGGTTCATGAAACACACTTTGAGTAGCAAGGCTTACTATGAATCTGGACGTTATGAATCATTACAATGTCACTGATTCCTAAGAGGCAGAAGTTTCTTAAATGAGGACTTCATATATAGAGGCACTAAGAGGAAAAAGAAAAAAGAAAGGCACCTTCCATAAGACAATTAACCTCTTTAGGTTTACAGGGAAGAAAGAGTTTGCCTAAAGTTCCTTTCCATTAAAAAATTTTGTTTCCTTAGAGCTCATACCATACTTAACTTCAAATTTTCTGCAAGGGGGAAACCATATAGGATCCTTTGCAAATATTTAGAAGTAGTGAATTGGATACCTCAACCTGTTTTGGAAGATGAGTGTTATGGACTGATGTATCCCCCAGAATTCATATGTTGAAGCCCAGTGTGTTAGTAGTTAGAGATGGGGCCTTTGGGGAGTAATTGGGTTTAGATGAGGTCCTGAAGGTGATGCCCTCATGATGGGATTAGTGCTCTTATAAGAAGGGGAAGAGAGCACTCCCCCACCTCACCCCCTCTATCTCCATCCCAGGAGGATACAGAAACAAGACAATCGTCTGCAAGCCAGAAACAGAGCCCTCACCAGGACCTGATCGTGCTGGCACCCTGATCTCTGCCCTCACAGTCCCTAGAACTGTGATAAATGTCTGTTGTTTAAGTCCCCTAGTCTATGGCATTTTGTTATAGCAGCCCAAACTTGACTAATACAACGAGGATACTACAGAAAATCTTGCTGAAACTAGTCATACAGACTTATCTTTGATGGGAATTCTTTTTAAAGATCTTTGACATTAATGAGAATTTTTTAACATGGCTCCTAATAAGATGCATTACTAATATAAGGGACATAAGAGAATCACCAACTATAACTCCACTGTGTTTCAAATGAGAAAGCTGAGGCCCAGAAGAGGCACCCGACTTGTTCCAACTCACTAGTGTCATATAAACAAAGACTCAGTTCTCCTAAGTCCCATTCAAAGTGCCTCATAGGTTTTGAATACTTCTTTTCCGACACAGAATCCTCATTATGTTTCATAATTAAATCACCATTAATTATCAGAGAGGTAATATATAACCCCAAACCAAAACCAGGTTGGGATATATGTAGATGACAGATGTGCCCTAACAGTCAGATGATATTTACATGGTTTCCAATGGCCCCAGAGATTTAGTCTAAGATGCAAACAAGCCAAAAAATGTACTTTTCTCCCTCTGCCAGAACTTATAGTCAAATGCTTAAAGCTTCCATTAAGCCCATGACATTTCATAATCTTCTCAACAGTTCTGTAGTTATTCCAATTGAAATAAAGAAAAACTCAGTGTTCTGGGAGACCACCTCCTGTAGGACTGGCTCAAGAGCTCAGTTTCTTAGTTTGACCTTGAAAACTAAGACAAGCATCTTCAAGACTACTGAGGTTTTGTCAAATTCCTACCGTGCAAAGACCATGATGCTCTGGTTTAAAAGCTGAAAATAGCATCCTTTCAGTGGCACAGCTAAGCCCTCCGTCAGATTTTATGGTAGTAAAAGTTCGGCATGGCTTTCAAAGTCTTTCTGATCTGACCAGTGGTACATTTCTCTAAGTCTACCACAACTTCTGGAACAAGCGGTCAATCTCCAGTTAGTCTAAAAAAGTCACGGCTCATGACCCCTCCGATCAGAGACCTCGAAGTCACGATTGTACAAACCTCCATCTTCACCATGATGTGAAAGAAGACGGTTGTTCTTCTGAAGGGTACACAATGTGAAACATGACTGGCAAGTTTTCTCCATAAACAGAAAAAATCTATCCCTCACAGAGCTGCCTTTATTTGAGCAAGACATTTGCAAAGCTTAGCGTCTCCTTGAATCTATTAGAAACCCTTCCCTGAGTGAGGAAACAGACATTGTAAATGAACCATGACTCAGAAACCCCCTTGTACCAGAAAATATCCTACAGATTCCAGAGGCATTTTATGTTCTGTCTATTTTCCTGACATACTAGTTCTAACTATCTGATTCATTTATTTTTTTGTTTAATGCTTTAACCAGTTTCAGTAGATTATTACAGTCAAACAAGTGATTTCTTTCAGGGTTAGGTTTTTTTTCCTCCGTCTGACGTTGGAAGAGTTTCAGATTCAGTTGAAGGAAAGGCTCTGTTATATACTACAGAAACACCAAATACCATATATTCAGCTTAGCTACAATAAGAAAAGCCAGACCCAGATGTCTCAAACTAAGCAGAGGAAAAGGAGGAAAGTTAAAATTTAATGTTCATTTGCAGAAACTCCCTACTTGCATACACCCCAGATAACCAGTTGGAATCAATGAAAATTTACAAGCTTACAGAATAAAAATCTAATTCACTCATCTCAGAAGAACTTGCAGCACTTTCCACTTTTAATGTCCTACAGAGATGACTTCAATGGCACCAGAATAACTCATCAATTAAGAGAAAAGAAATGTAGATTTCCATGCTTTTTCCAGTAGAAAACAGAACTATGAATCACAAACTCGAGTTGCCTGTGCACATAACCTGTATTTAGCTTATAGGTATTCTCTCAAATTCTGTCCACATCTGGCCCATAGCTGTTCATTTGAATCAAAATATAAAAAACTGGGACTTCCCTGGTGGCCCAGCAGTAAAGAATCCACCTTGCAATGCAGGGGATGCAGGTTCGATCCCTGGTCAGGGAACTAAGATCCCACATGCCGCGGAGCAACTAAGCCTGCATGCCACAACTACTGAGCTCACGCGCCTCAGGTAGAGCTCGTGTGCTGCAAACCACAGAGCCCACACGCCCTGGAGCCTGCATGCCACAACTAGAGAAGAGAAAACCCGTACGCCACAACTAGAGAGAAGCCCAAGTGCCACAATGAAGAGCTTGTGTGCCACAATGAAAGATCCTGCATGCCTCAACGAAGATCCCGAGTGCCGCAACTATGACCTGACACAGCCAAAAATAATTAAATAAATAAATTAAATTAATAAATAAATCTTTAAAATAATATATAAAAAATTATTACGACTTTTGATCCAGAGATTCCATTTCTAGAAATAAGACTGTGTGAAAATGTATCTGATAGAGAACAATCATACATAACAATTGTTGAGCATTTATTATGAAGTAGGCATTGTCCTAAGAATTTATATCCAGTGTAGAAGCACAACTCTAAGAGCCATGTACTGTCACTATATCCACATTGGCTGAGGACATGGAAGTTTCGAAAAGGTCCATTGGTCAAACAGTAATCAGTGGCACATATTCAAAAGCCCACACTCTTAACCGCTCTATGGAAATATATGTGAATGTTACAGCATTACTAATAATAATGAAAAATCTTCACAATCAAATGTCCAACAATAGAAGCTTTGGGAAAATAAACACAATGGAATTCAAAGCAGCCATATGTTGAAGAATAGTATCATACAACATGAGAAAACGTTCGTAACATACTGAGTGACAAAATAAAGCAGGTTTTCAAAACAGATAGCATGAAGTGATGCCCTATTGGTCACATAAGATTTATACAAAGGAAAAAAGATGAAAAGATGTTGAAAGTGGTTATCTCTGAGGATAAGCTTATGCGTGAAGTTTTTCTCTGCTATTTTTTGTATTTAAAAATATTCTACAATAAATATTGCAGAAATACATTTCCATTTGAAAAGTTAATTAATAAAATGGCAGCCATTACCTAGTAAACTCCCGCAAAATACCTCCCTCCGCTAACACAGAAATATCATTTTGATTGAGTCTGTTCCATCTGTTGTAACACAGGTTTTTTTAAAAGCCCATGTGAAAATGTCAGCTAACAGACTTTAATAATCTTATAAGAAAGAAGCCATCAGCATTTTTCTAATGGTTCTGCCAAGTAAGTTCCTACTCCTTGGGAAGACCTTGGGGACATAGTTCTATGTGAAAGTCATTTAAAGTATTGAGGCACAGCCCAAACTCAAACACAGAACAAATTCAAGATGGCAGACACCTAGACAGGCAGAAGGAACCTCTGATTCTCAGGCACTTCACTGGGAGATTGGTTAATGACATCACTGTGTTCACAGCGGACACCTGAATCTTCCAAACAGGGTGTTAAATTAATGGTCACCTTCCTTCCTTCTCAGTTCACCCATGCTGAGAAGTGTTTTTCACCTTTTAAAATCCATCTGATTTGAAGTAAATGGATAGTTTTCTGCACTAATAGCATGAAACGTATGAGAGTCAGTTTATGGTAGTCACAAGTTTAGTAATTACTGAAGTAAAAGGGCTAGAAGAGTAATTAATATGAGATTAACTGAGCTGTATGGGGAACAGAGAAAATTGTGCAATGCAGTCTTGAGATTCCCTTTTCCAAATGTGAAGCCATAAAATGTTGATCTCATGCAACCATCATGTTAGTAACATAAGGCAAGTGGAGACGGTGGGAGGAAGAGACTGACATTTAAAGAATGCCTAGGGACAAAAACTGGACTGAGGAGCTTCAAGATGGCGGAAGAGTAAGACGCGGAGATCACCTTCCTCTCCACAAATACATCAGAAATACATACACATGTGGAACAGCTCCTACAGAACACCTACTGAACGTGGGCAGAAGACCTCAGACCTCCCAAAAGGCAAGAAACTCCCCACGTACCTGCGCAGGGCAAAAGAAAAAAGAATAAACAGAGACAAAAGGATAGGGACGGGACCTGCACCAGTGGGAGGAAGCTGTGAAGGAGGAAAAGTGTCCACACACTAGGAAGCACCTTCGCGGGAGGAGACTGCGGGTGGCGGAGGGGGAAAGCTTCGGGGCCGAGGAGGAGAGCGCAGCAACAGGGCTGCGGAGGGCAAAGCGGAGAGATTCGCGCACAGAGGATCAGGGCCGACCGGCACTCACCAGCGCGAGAGGCTTGTCTGCTCACCCGCCGGGGCGGGCGGGGCTGGGAGCTGAGGTTCGGGCTTCAGTCGGAGCGCAGGGAGGACTAGGGTTGGCGGTGTGAACACAGCCTGAAGGGGTTAGTGCACCACGGCTAGCCGGGAGGGAGTCCGGGAAAAGTCTGGACCTGCCTAAGAGGCAAGAGACTTTTTCTTGCCTCTTTGTTTCCTGGTGCGTGAGGAGAGGGGATTAAGAGCGCTGCTTAAAGGAGCTCCAGAGACGGGCGCGAGCCGCGGCTAACAGCGCGGACCCCAGAGTCGGGCATGCGACGCTAAGGCTGCTTCTGCAGCGACCAAGAAGCCTGTGTGCGAGCACAGGTCACTATCCACACCTGCCTTCCTGGGAGCCTGTGCAGCCCGCCACTGCCAGGGTCCCGGGATCCAGGGACAACTTCCCCGGGAGGACGCACGGCGCGCCTCAGGCTGGTGCTACGTCAGGCTGACCTCTGCCGCCGCAGGCCCGCCCGCACTCCAAGTCCCTCCCTCTCCCCAGCCTGAGTGAGCCAGAGCCCCTGAATCAGCTGCTCCTTTAACCCCGCTCTGTCTGAGCGAAGAACAGACGCCCTCAGACGCCCTACACGCAGAGGCGGGGCCAAATCCAAAGCTGAGCCCCGGGAGCTATGAGAACAAAGAAGAGAAAGGGAAATCTCTCCCAGCAGAATCTGAAGCAGCGGATTAAATCTCCACAATCAACTTGATGTACCCTGCATCTGTGGAATACCTGAATAGACAATGAATCATCCCAAATTGAGGAGGTGGACTTTGGGGACAAATATATATATATTTCCCTTTTTCTCTTTTTGTGAGTGTGTATGCTTCTGTGTGTGATTTTGTCTGTATAGCTTTGCTTTTACCATTTGTCCTAGGGTTCTGTCTGTCCGTTTTTTGTTTGTTTTCACTTTAAAAATTTTTTTCTTAATAATTATTTTTTATTTTAATAATTTTATTTTACTTTAATTTTATCTTCTTTCTCTCTTCCTTTCTTTCTTTCTTTCTTTCTTTCTTTCTTTCTTTCTTTCTTTCTTTCTTTCTTTCATTTTTCCTCCCTTTTATTCAGAGCCACATGGATGAAAGGCTCTTGGTACTCCAGCCAGGTATCAGGGCTTTGCCTCTGAGGTGGGAGAGCCAAGTTCAGGACACTGGTCCACAAGAGACCTCCCAGCTCCACGTAATATCAAACGGCGAAAATCTCCCAGAGATCTCCATCTCAACACCAAGACCCAGCTCCACTCAATGACCAGCAAGCTACAGTGCTGGACACCCTATGCCAAACAACTAGCAAGACATGAACACAACCCCATCCATTAGCAGAGAGGCTGCCTAAAATCATAATAAGGCCACAGACCCCAAAACACACCACCAAACGTGGACCTGCCCACCAGAAAGACAAGATCCAGCCTCATCCATCAGAACACAGGCACTAGTCCCCTCCACCAGGAAGCCTACACAACCCATTGAACCAACCTTAGCCACTGGGGACAGACACCAAAAGCAAAAGGAACTACGAACCTGCAGCCTGCGAAAAGGAGACCCCAAACACAGTAAGTGAAGCAAAATGAGAAGACAGAAAAACACACAGCAGATGAAGGAGCAAGGCAAAAACCCACCAGACCTAACAAATGACGAGGAAATAGGCAGTCTACCTGAAAAAGAATTCAGAATAATGATAGTAAAGATGATCCAAAATCTTAGAAATAGAATAGAGAAAATACAAGAAACATTTACCAAGGACCTAGAAGAACTAAAGAGCAAACAAACAATGATGAACAACACAATAAATGAAATTAAAAATTCTCTAGAAGGGATCAATAGCTGAATAACTGAGGCAGAAGAACAGATAAGTGACCTGGAAGATAAAATAGTGAAAATAACTACTGCAGAGCAGAATAAAGAATGAAAAGAACTGAGAACAGTCTCAGAGACCTCTGGGGCAACATTAAATGCACCAACATTTGAATCATAGGGTTCCCAGAAGAAGAAGAGAAAAAGAATTGGACTGAGAAAATATTTGAAGAGATTATAGTTGAAAACTTCCCTAATATGGGAAAGGAAATAGTTAATCAAGTCCAGGAAGCACAGAGAGTCCCATACAGGATAAATCCAATGAGAAATACGCCAAGACACATATTAATCAAACTATCAAATATTAAATACAAAGAAAAAATATTAAAAGCAGCAAGGGAAAAACAACAACACACTAGGGAATCCCCATAAGGTTAACAGGTGATCTTTCAGCAGAAATTCTGCAAGCCAGAAGGGAGTGGCAGGACATATTTAAAGTGATGAAGGAGAAAAACCTACAACAAAGATTACGCAGCAAGGATCTCATTCAGATTTGATGGAGAAATTAAAACCTTTACAGACAAGCAAAAGCTAAGAGAATTCAGCACCACCAAACCAGCTTTACAACAGCTGCTAAAGGAACTTCTCTAGGCAGGAAACGCAAGAGAAGGAAAAGACCTACAATAACAAACCCAAAACAATTAAGAAAATGGGAATAGGAACATACATACTGATAACTACCTTAAATGTAAATGGATTAAATGCTCCAACCAAAAGACATAGACTGGCTGAATGGATACAAAAACAAGACCCGTATATATGCTGTCTACAAGAGACCCACTTCAGACCTAGAGACACATAGAGACTGAACGTGAAGGGATGGAAAAAGATATTCCATGCAAATGGAAATCAAAAGAAAGCTGGAGTAGCAATTCTCATATCAGACAAATAGACTTTAAAATAAAGACTATTACAAGAGACAAAGAAGGACACTACATAATGATCAAGGGATCGATCCAAGAATATATAACAATTGTAAATATTTATGCACCCAACGTAGGAGCACCTCAATACATAAGGCAAATACTAACAGCCATAAAAGGGGAAATTGACAGTAACATAATCATAGTAGGGGACTTTAACACCCCACTTTCACCAATGGACAGATCATCCAAGATGAAAATAAATAAGGAAACACAAGCTTTATATGATACGTTAAACAAGATGGACTTAATTGATATTTATAGGACATTCCATCCAAAAACAACAGAATACACATTCTTCTCAAGTGCTCATGGAACATTCTCCAGGACAGATCATATCTTGGGTCACAAATCAACCTTGGTAAATTTAAGAAAATTGAAATCATATCAAGTATCTTTTCCAACCACAACGCCATGAGATTAGATATCAATTACAGGGAAAAACGTGCAAAAAATATTAACACATGGAGGCTAAACAATAGACTACTTAATAACCAAGAGATAACTGAAGAAATCAAAGAGGAAATCACAAAATACCTAGAAACAAATAACAATGGAGACACAATGACCCAAAACCTATAGGATGCAGCAAAAGCAGTTCTAAGAGGGAAGTTTATAGCAATACAATCCTACCTTAAGAAACAAGAAACATCTCAAATAAACAACCTAACCTTACACTCAAAGCAATTAGAGAAATAAGAAAAAAAAAAAACCCAAAGTTAGCAGAAAGAAAGAAATCATAAAGATCAGATCAGAAATAAATAAAAAAGAAATGAAGGAAATGGTAGCAAAGATCAATAAAACTAAAAACTGGTTCTTTGAGAAGATAAACAAAATTGATAAACCATTAGCCAAACTCATCAAGAAAAAAAGGGAGAAGACTCAAATCAATAGAATTAGAAATGAAAAAGGAGAAGTAACAACTGACACTGCAGAAATAAGAAGGATCATGAGAGATTACTACAAGCAACTATATGCCAATAAAATGGACAACCTGGAAGAAATGGACAAATTCTTAGAAATGCACAACCTTCCAAGACTGAACCAGGAAGAAATAAAAAATGTGAACAGACCAGTCACAAGCACTGAAATTGAAACTGTGATTAAAAATCTTCCAACAAACCAAAGCCCAGGACCAGATGGCTTCACAGGCGAATTCTATCAAACATTTAGAGAAGAGCTAACATCTATCCTTCTCAAACTCTTCCAAACTATAGCAGAGGGAGGAACACTCCCAAACTCATTCTATGAGGCCACCATCACCCTGATACCAAAACCAGACAAAGATGTCACAAAGAAAGAAAACTACAGGCCAATATCACTGATGAACATAGATGCAAAAATCCTCAACAAAATACTAGCAAACAGAATCCAACAGCACATTAAAAGGATCATACACCATGATCAAGTGGGGTTTATCCCAGGAATGTAAGGATTCTTCAATATATGAAAATCAATCAACGTGATACACCATATTAACATATTGAAGGAGAAAAACCATATGATCATCTCAATAGATGCAGAGAAAGCTTTCAACAAAATTCAACACCCATTTATGATAAAAACCCTGCAGACAGTAGGCATAGAGGGAACGTTCCTCAACATAATAAAGGCCATATATGACAAACCCACAGCCAACATCGTCCTCAATGGTGAAAAACTGAAAGCATTTCCACCAAGATCAGGAACAAGACAAGGTTGTACACTCTCACCACTATTATTCAACATAGTTTTGGAAGTTGTAGCCACAGCAATCAGAGAAGAAAAAGAAATAAAAGGAATCCAAATTGGAAAAGAAGTAAAGCTGTCACTGTTTGCAGATGAAATGATACTATATATAGAGAATCCTAAAGATGCTACCAGAAAACTACTAGAGCTAATCAATGAATTTGGTAGAGTAGCAGGATACAAAATTAATGCACAGAAATCTCTAGCATTCCTATACACTAATGATGAAAAATCTGAAAGTGAAATTAAGAAAACACTCCCATTTACCATTGCAACAAAAAGTAAAATATCTAGAAATAAACCTACCTAAGGAGACAGAAGACCTGTATGCAGAAAATTATAAGACACTGATGAAAGAAATTAAAGATGATACAAATAGATGGAGAGATATACCATGTTCTTGGATTGGAAGAATCAACATTATGAAAATGACTCTACTACCCAAAGCAATCTACAGATTCAATGCAGTCCCTATCAAACTACCACTAGCATTTTTCACAGAACTGGAACAACAAATTTCACAATTTGTATGGAAACACAAAAGACCCCAAATAGCCAAAGCAATCTTGAGAAAGAAAAACAGAGCTGGGGGGAATCAGGCTCCCTGGCTTCAGACTATACTACAAAGCTACAGTAATCAAAGCAGTATGGTACTGGCACAAAAACAGAAATATAGATCAATGGAACAGGATAGAAAGTCCAGAGATGAAGCCACACACATATGGTCACCTTATCATTGATAAAGGAGGCAAGAATATACAATGGAGAAAAGACAGCCTCTTCAATAAGTGGTGCTGGGAAAACTGGACAGGTACATGTAAAAGTATGAAATTAGAACATTCCCTAACAGCATACACAAAAATAAAGTCAAATGGATTAAAGACCTAAATGTAAGGCTAGACACTATAAAACTCTTAGAGGAAAACATAGGCACAATGCTCAATGATATAAATCACAGCAAGATCCTTTTTGACCCACCTCCTAGAGAAATGGAAATAAAAACAAAAATAAACAAATGGGACCTAATGAAACTTAAAAGCTTTTGCACAGCAAAGGAAGCCATAAGCAAGACGAAAAGACAACCCTCAGAATGGGAGAAAATAATTGCAAATGAAGCAACTGACAAAGGATTAATCTCCAAAATTTACAAGCAGCTCATGCAGCTCAATATCAAAAAAACAAACAACCCAATGCAAAAATGGGCAGAAGACCTAAATAGACATTTCTGTTTCTTCAAAGAAGATATACAGATTGCCAACAAACACATGAACGGATGCTCAACATCGTTAATCATTAGAGAAATGCAAATCAAAACTACAATGAGATATCACCTCACACCGATCAGAATGGCCATCATCAAAAAAAATCTACAAAAAGTAAATGCTGGAGAGGGTGTGGAAAAAATGGAACCCTCTTGCACCATTGGTGGGAATGTAAATTGATACAGCCACTATGGAGAACAGTATGGAGGTTCCTTAAAAACTAAAAATCGAACTACCATACCACCCAGAAATCCCACTACTGGGCATATACCCTGAGGAAACCATAATTCAAAGAGTCATGTACCAAAATATTCATTGCAGCTCTATTTACAATAGCCAGGACATGGAAGCAACCTAAGCGTCCATCGACAGATGAATGGATAAAGAAGATGTGGCACATATATACAATGGACTATTACTCAGCCATAAAAAGAAACGAAATTGAGTTATTTGTAGTGAGGTGGATGGACCTAGAGTCTGTCATACAGGGTGAAGTAAGTCAGAAAGAGAAAAACAAATACCGTATACCAACACATATATATGGAATCTAAGAAAAAAAAATGGTCATGAAGAATGTAGGGGCAAGACGGGAATAAATACACAGACCTACTAGAGAATGTACTTGAGGATATGGGGAGGGGGAAGGGTAAGCTGTTACAAAGTGAGATAGTGTCATGGACATATATACATTACCACATGTAAAATAGATAGCTAGTGGGAGGCAGCCGCATAGCACAGGGAGATCAGCTCGGTGCTTTGTGACCACCTAGAGGGGTGGGATAGGGACGGTGGGAGGGAGGGAGATGCAAGAGGGAAGAGATATGGGAACATATGTATATGTATAACTGATTCACTTTGTTATAAAGCAGAAACTAACCATTGTAAAGCAATTATACTCCAATAAAGATGTTAAAAAATAAATAAATTTTAAAAATAAAGAATGCCTACTGTATGCCAGACGTTATATACATATATGTAAATTAAATCTTCTTTGACAACCCTTGGTATGTAGAAACTAATCAACCCCTAATTTATAGATGAGGATATTAAGAACCAGGGAGCTCTATACCCAGAGCCTACATTCCTTCCACTGGGCTACATTTCTTCAAAAACAGGCATGCATACACAAGAGAGAGCTTCTCAAGGTGTGAACCCTTTTTTGAGTCTTTTTTTCAAAAACTTCTTGATTTTCTTCATTTACTCGCTTTTTGTCAGATGTTACAGACATGCTAATACATGTATAATTTTATAGCTTTTCTGCTTCTCTTTCTCCATCAAAATCATGATGTTGAAATGTATACTATCATTTGAAGTCACAGAGTTATGCTAGTCTCTGTTTTCTTTATCAGATGCTATTCTTTTTAGTTCTTAAAGCAGTATAATAACCTTGTAGATTGTTGGGGTAAAAGATTTTCATTTCGTTTAGTTCAGTCTGGGTAGCTTAGGATGTCAAAGAAAGAGGTGTCATGTATACTATAGATACATATTTTCATATTTTTGTTCTCAGTCCAAAAGAAAAGGAAACCTCATCAGCTATTCAAAAGAAATTCACTGTCTTTATTAACTATAAACAATGGTAGAGAGGAATCATCAATTTGGATATTAAAAGGAAAGCAACCTAATGATTACCAGTAGGGAGAAGGAAGCAGGGAGGGGCAAGATATGGGCATGGGATTAAGAGATACAGACTATTATGTATAAAATAGATAGACAACAAGGGTATATTGTATAGCACAGGGAAATATAGCCAACATTTTGTAATAACTTTAAATAGAGTATAATCTATAAAAATATTGAATCACTATGCTGTAAACCTGAAACTTATATAATATTGTAAATCAACTATACTTCAATTTTAAAAAAAGAAAGGCAACCTTGTGTTGACCAAAGAGTTGTAGTGAACTTGACATGGTTAAGCTGACACCTCAATTCAGGTGTGAGTATACCACACCCTAAGTTATTTACAGCACATCTTGAACAGATAATGGGATGGCCAGGGAGAGGATATTTATTAAAATAAATAGCATCATATCACAGAGAGAAGTTTGGGGATTATTACTATTTTTTTAACCATCATTTTTTTAAACTCCTTTTCAGGGCAAAACATGTGTTTGAATGGTACCTGACGTGGCAACAAAAGACAAAAAAATCAATGAAGAGGTGAATCAAATTGTTATGGGCTGAACTGTGTGCCCCACAAATACATATGTTGAAGTCCTAACCTCCAGTACCTCAGAATGTGGCTATATTTGGAGAATAGAGTCTTTAAAGAGGTAATTAAAAAATGAGGTCACTAAAGTGGGCCCTAATCCAATATGTCCTTATAAGAGGAGGAGATTAGGATACAGACAGTATATGTGCACTGTAGAAAGACCACACGAGGACACAGCAAGAAGGCAACCTGTTATCTGCAAGCCCAGGAAAGAGTCTTCAGGAGAAAACAAACCTGCCAGCACCTTGATCTTGAACTTCCAGCCTTCAGAACTGTGAGAAAATTAATTTCTGTTGTTTAAGCCACGTAATCTGTTGTATTTTATTATGGCAGCCTTAGCAAATTAATACACGAATCTTGGAAATTTGTTGAAAAATATGCCAAAGAAGTAGCAGTAGCTATATTGTACATTTTTGTATTTGCAAAATATTTTTTTATCTCCAACTATTTCTTAAAAACAAAGCTCTTAAGGATTTTATCTACAATTTTTGACCAACAAGCCAAAACAATGAGAGATTTTTGTGGTGAAAAGACATTGGAATCAAAGACAGAAGACCTGGGTCTGAGTTTTCACTCTGCCACCACCTGGAAAGTTCTGGGCCAGGTACTGGGAGGGGATAAAGTTAAAAAGACGATACAAGGAAAATGAAGAGAGATCCTGCCTTCAAGAAGCTCATAGTCTAGGAGAAGAGCCAGATAAGTAGATAACTACAAAACAAAGCCAAAAACTAAAGTATGTAGCCCAAATAAAGAGTCATGGGAACAACAGGTAGAGTGCAGTGCAATGAGAAGCCCACGCACTGCAACGAAGAGTAGCCCCGCTCACTGCAGCTAGAGAAGTCTCGAGCACAGCAACGAAGACCCAGAGTAGCCAAAAATAAAAACAAATAAATAAACTTATAAATAAAGACATCTGAAAGGTATCACAATCTGTAAAACGAGAGACTGGAGTCATCTCTAAAGTTTTGTAAGTACACAGTTCTATGTCTCTGAAACCCCTCTACTGTAAATGACTTGGGTAGTTAATAACAGTCAGAATGTAAAGTCAAAATACTTGATCAGATATGCTATGTATAAGCTTTTTGTGATATTCCAGCTATAAGCTTGCAAAACTGCTGGACAAGTCAATCAAGCCTCCTGTCAAGACACTGTGTGTGTGTGTGTGTGTGTGTGTGTGTGTGTGTGTGTGTGTCTATCTGCCTTAGGAGTGATGTGGAGATTTCATTTTCATAATTAAAGTAATTTTGTAGTAAAAATAATAGTAACATTGATTCAGATTTAGTCTAAGCAGTGGATGCAACCTCAAGTTAAATTGTCAGGGGAACAGAATGTATCTATCTTATTCTCCATCACAAGCCCAGAGCCTAGCGCAGTATCCAGCACGTAGCACATATTCAACAAATATTCTATCAGGTAATATGTAAAATTTATGGGGAGAAAACATCTTGAAAATGCAGCTCCAGAAATATCCTAATTTATACATGTCCAGCAGCTGGATGAATGTTTTAATGAGCAGGTTGAATGGATTTGACATGAGAAGATTTGGGTTCCAGGGCTTTCCACACTCAATAGTTGTGTAATCTACACTGTGTCACTACACCTCTCAGTCTCCCTGTCGTTATTGGTCAGATGGGGTCAGTGATACCAAAACTGCTATATATCAATGGATTGTTGTGAAGATCAAATAAAATAATGTGCATGAAAATTCCTTGAACACAAGGTGAGAGGAATGATACAAATGCACAATTAGGTCGTCTGTATGTTGCAAAGAGTCCCACTGTCTCTCTTGCACCTCAAGTTCAGAGATACAGTTTGACTTGTACTTTGGAGACTTCAAAGGGACACTTAGCTTTAAAAAAAAAAAAAGGAAAAAAAGGTGAAAAATAAATAAGAATGGCTTGAGTTTAGAGAAGTCAGAAGTGGAAAGTCCATTGATGTCTGCCCCAGCAAGATCTGAATTTGAACAATAAGTCCATCCCATTCATAGAACCAGCTAAAAGTAATTCGTTTTTCAATAAATCCTCATTTCCAATATTCTGGATGGCCTCTGGCAGAAAATGTTATATAGCTATAAAATGTAGTCATCAGGGCCATTTTAAGAGTTTTGCCTGTCCTAGCTACTTAATTTTGGAAGCTGCATCTTACATTATATCAAAATTAAAATGTACCCACATCCCATATTCAATATAACTCAAACACAACCCTAGATGAGTTGAATTGTAGTTGACTGGCCAACATAATACTATACTGATAAATGTTTAGTAATTTTCATTTTACCACTTTCATTCATATTTTGAAGGCAGTAATTTTTTTCAAGCCTCAAATATTTTGAGTAGACCCTTAAAAAACTAAACTAAACTAAAAACCCAGGCTCTCAGCCCATAGTGGTAACAGATAAAACAGCCCTGACTTTCATAATTGCACAATTAGTCACTTCGTGTAATTGCACTGGATTTTGAAAGAGAAGAAAAAGTCTTCACTCACTGTTTCCTAGTAATCTTTGTCCACAAGTCTATTTTCCCCACCTGCTATGTTTGCCTAAGACCGGTCATTTGTTACCTGCTAGTTCCAATTGATTTCCTTTGCCTTTGCCTCCTTTAGTCATGAGTGCAAAGAACAGACTGTACGATTTATACCGGCCATCCAGTACCAATCATTAGATAACTAGACCCTTTACTGAAAGCATTTAGAGTAAAACAATACTTTCAGTTTACCTTTGCTTTCATTTCCTTCTTTATTACACTAGGTTCAGAGCAAGGCCAAAAATGGTATCACAAGGCCTATTTAGACATCCAAGCAAAGAATGCTAAGTCACTCTAAATAAATCCCTCGGCTCCAGTAGAATTTTACACATTTTCAGGTGCAAGTTTCCAACAACATTTGGGGGTTTGGTTTTCCCCTTGTCTGCTTCAGACACTGTCTTTACATAAGGGGAAATGAGTCATATTAAATTATTCTCCAGCAAATGTCCTATAAAGCCATATCTAAGTCATCCTGTTTGCTAATAAAAAGATAAGATTTTTCCTCTGAAAGACACAGGGATGGACCATGCCCAAAGACTAATAGCGGAGTTAGACAAACCCAAAGTCGTTAGCTGGTAGGGGAATCTGAACTTATGGCCTTTCTTCAAGTGGGCGGGGTAGGAAGGGAGTAGCAAGGATCTGTCAGCCTTGAAAACTCAGGCTTGTGGCAGGGATGCTGGGAACTTCCTGTGGTTACTAAGAGGCTACAATACCTTGTATAGATGTCTTGATAATTATTTTCTAAAGTTGACACTGCCCACTGGCTTACCTTAGCTAGTAGTACATTATCAAGACCAGTATCTTCCAGAATTCTAGGATTCTAAGATCTATTCAGAAGAAATAAAGGTCTCTTCCAACAAATGTGAGGGGAAAAAAGTCCATATTTTAAACATTGAGCTCAAGTTGACTTCTGTCATTTGTAACTCGCAGTCAGATTTCCTGATTTACTCACCCGATTGGACTCAAGGTCTCACAGACTAATTTCAACATTTGCCAAGGTGAATACAATTAGGTAGGCTGGTCTGCCATAAATCCTGAAGCCAAATATGCATGGTTTTGAGGTTTTCAGATTATTTTATTTAGGATCTCTGTTCATTCTCCTGGATTAGTGTCTACATATGTAAATCCCTACAAGAGTCCAGCATAAAAGGTAAATGAGGTGTCAGGCAACAGAGGATGGTAAAGATAGGGGGACTGGAGAGGCCATGCGTCATCCACAGGAGGCAGCCGCCATTCAGCGATGGTTGACTGATGCCACGAAGAAAACTGGCCTGGTGTGGCCAGATAGTCTGATACTTCAAGAGAAGTAAGAAGTTTGGATTTCTGTGTGAGGTTCCCCATTTTGTTTGTTTGTTTGTTTGTTTTACACAATGGGTTAACCTAGCCTGTATATATCAGCAACTCACATGTAGTCCAGGGGGCCAAGAGTTTGGGACCTGGTAATGGATCCTATTTAAATCTGCCACTTCGGCATGAATAATGGTGAAATTACCACTGCCATTCTTTTGTTTTCATTGTTTTATTTAGCCTTAGCTGATCTCAAAAAGTTACTTAAGTATATTCAACAACAAGGAAGTGTGGGAATGAATAACGATCTATGAAACAGCAAAGCAGGTGTCAAAGTCACATACACACACGCGCACGCACACACACACACACACACACACACATATTCTTTGTTAAAAACTACCAGAAAAACTTTAAAATATGAAAATTCGTTGTATGGATAAATTACTTCAAACTTATAGATTACAAGAAGTCCAGTTAAGCTATGCATCTATTTCATCTGTTCTCTTTACTATTGGATTTTAAAATGTGTGCTCAGTGAGGTGACCCTTATATCAAAGACTACAAACAGTGCTTAAAGATATGCAGCACCTTCTTAAAGAAACACACACATTCTTATAAGCACAATTAAAAGGGGAAAGGTTAAAGGCTACACTAGATTGTTCTATTCTGTGCCAAGAGTCTGCTCCAGCTGCAACTAAATAGTGGTTCTCAGGCTTAATTAAATAAAGACCCGTGTAAATTCTAACTGTTTACTATGTGATTAGAACTTCTCTGGGCAAAAAAAAAAAAAAAAAAGCTCATATTTGATTTCCTTGTTGTCTGCACTTGCCCAAACGCTTTACCCACCAGGTATGTACTGAAGCTGTGTAAACTCAACATTTTTCTTTTGGAATCAAGAGTAAGATATAAAAGTTTATAGAAACAGTGCAACCCAGTTGTGGAAAACTCATTTTATGTGAATGAAAAAAAAATAGTCTCTATAGTTACAGCCGATGTTGTCATGAAGAAATTTCTCCCAATAACACTGAGAGCAGTAGTTCTTAACCTTGGTGTAAGAATCATCTAGGGCACCTGTTAAAAATACAAATACCCAGACCCGTCCCCCGAGGTTTACTGTGACTGTGGGTAGTACCCCCTAAGGGATCTGAATGCTGATCCAAGGACCACATGTGAAGAAGCACCAATCTAGAGAAAAATCCTGCTTCCAAGTTGAACATAGTAGTGCTATTATCTGAATTCATTTTGGGGGAAAAATGGGTTTATTCATAATAAAGGGGAGTAGTGGGAGTAGCCTCTTCAATTATACCTATTCTTCAGCTTCAAACTAATCAACTAATAATTTTGTTTCCTTTAATATTTTTAAAATTCAGTGTATTTAAATAAAGACTATCATGTGTCCTATAATATTGTTAAAATTCAGTTCATTTAAAAAGTACACAGATTCTGAGATAATGTACAAAATATACAGTCAAAATTTTGATATTTGCAAAATCCTTAGGAAAATAAGCACACTTTACAAGCAAGCAAGTATAAATGCATAATTTAGTTAGTTTTTCTTTCATTTGTCCTTGGCATTGATGAAGAACGAATTAGCTTCTCTCCTTGGGTGCCTACCAGAAATAATAGTAACAAGTCGAGCTTTTTTCCCCCCCCTCAGTAATATGTTCCTTTGTAGATAAGCACTGTGGAGAGGTAAAATAATGTCTTTTAAAAGTTTACTGTTTTCCTGTTCTAAGATGTAAATGATAGGGGAAGGACTGGGAGCTATTTCAGAAATATTTATTCCATTGAGACAATGGATTTTGGTCATTAGAAGAAAGAATCATGGACTGTCAAAATGAAACAAAAAATTTTGCTTTTTTCAGAACAGATTTTGCTCTACAGCAAGTTTCAATACATAGAGTGGGCACACCTTCTCACAATATTGTACATTATTGTCTTACAGAATGAACTGAGGGTACAGGTAGACATATTATGGGAAAAGCTTTAATGACGTGAGGCAAATTTTTGAGAGAGATGTTTTGATTTTTAAAGAATTCAATAAATATAACGATTGAGTTAAGAAATGTGTTTTTCTTGTTTTTGCTCTCAAAACTATTCAAACAATTTATTAATCTCCAGTCTGTTTCATCAATCTTTTATGATGTGTTACAAGGAGTTTTTCAAATTTAAACTTCATTACCTCATTTTATAGTTATAAACCCTGACCATTATAATTCTTGGTTTTAACTAGGCCATGAGGAGAGGAATGTGTTCATTAGGCTAGTCCAGTGCTAGAAGCCTATAGTTTAACCAAGGTTAAAACAAATAAGATGCCAACGTTCACAATTCCAAATAGTCTCAAGAAGCTGAAAAATTAATTTAAAAACAACATAATGCATTTCTATAATTATATTAGTTTGCCGCTGTTTCATCATTTATGGAAATGCAGAAAGATGCAGCACTCATTGTCTTTTTCTATATCTAGAAAGGAGACGTAAGTGATTCTTAGCAGTAAGAAGTTATTTGTGCTTGGATCTCCTGTGCCACAGCTTCTTTAACTAGCTCCTGGGTAGAATTCATTAATTTTTATTAACAGGGAAAACATTTGTTCCCGTGACAATATTTGCATTGCCTGAATGATTTTCACCTCTGGCACAAGGTGTGCTATCGGCTCATACATCACCCGATTACTTGGAGAGCAGAAAGACCCTCAGTCATTAGTGAGTGAATTAAAGATGATCTTAAGAGCTATTAATCACAGTGACAAAAGCCTTAATGTTTCTGTGACCCTAGTGGAGCCTGGGGACTCAAAGGGAAGCAGAGGGAGAGAAAATGGAAACATATGTTTTCTCCAAAATAACCTACCTTAGGAGAACTGTCAAAGAGAGAGTCACATCAAACTAAGAAATTCTGCCAGCCACTGGCCCCTGGATTATGTGTCTATTTATCTTCTTGTGAACCCATGTTTCCTTTTAAAGTATATGTTTCTTGTTATAGACAATTAGAGAGCCAAAGCCATTGTCTTTTATATTTTTAATATCTCTATATAAAGTGTATTCAGAAGGACTTGTACTTCTGCGAAACTACCTTCCTTGAAAAAATTCAACGAAAATTGTATTCAGTCTGCTAACCACATAAATCAGGATAAAAACAAGCAGACAATAGCAGTAAAGCACCATTATAAACATTAATTCAAGCAGATACCATATTCCAATAATGGACCAAAACGGTAACGTTATTAAGTACTACAGTAGGATACAACACTTAATCATTCTTCAATATATCTGGCTCTATTCGTCTGGATGTTTACAAGATTATAATGGCATCAACTCCACTGTTAATAACATAGGCACTTGCTGGAATTTCAATTATCTTTTGCAATATGTTGATGTGAGGAACAGACTACAACTGGCTATTTCCGAATATGGTGAGAAGATCCATATCTCCTTATTTGTACGCATGTCTTTGTTTACGTAGCTGAGGTAAAAATATTGCATTGTGCTCACATTTTGTAACTGGTTCTGCCTCTATGATAAAAAAAAAAAGGAAATTCTAGCTAAATGGCTTTTCTACATGTCAGTTTCTCTGATGTGATTTAGATTAGCAAAAAGTATTGCTGAAATTACAGTTTTCTCTTTTTAATATTGATACCAAATGGCCACACATAAAAATTTTCTTTCAATTTTCAGTGCCTAATACAGTAACTAACACATAATTGGGGCTCAATCACTACGTGTTGGCTGATTGAAATAGATAAATAAATAACATTGAAAAACAAATATCATTGTGGATAAGGAATATCAAGAATTTTCAGAATTTTTATTTATTCATTCTCAATAAACTTTTATTTTATAGTTTGACTAAAGAGCCCAAATCATCAGTTCAACTGAAAAGCGTGAGCTTGAACTACATAAGATTATTTTCTTATTTATTAGAAAGAACATTTTTAAGCATAATTATTTCTCTGGAACCATAGAGAAGATAAAGGAAAAAATTATATAAAATTAATTTGCTGTAAAAAAACCATTTTTTTAGAATAATTTAAAAGTTCCAAGAGAATAATAAAACCTCCTTAAGAACCAATCCGTTTTTGTATTCTACTTTACCATTTATAGAACCCTATGAACTAGATTTCATTATTTTCCCCCATCTCCCAGATGAGGAAACCAAAACTTAAAATATTAAAGTAAAACTTTCCCCAGTGTCACAAATCTAACTAAGGGGCAGAGAACGCCAGGTCTTCTGGCTTCAAATCCAGTTCTCTTGCCATTAAACTAAGCTGTGTCAAATGCAAAGAAAATATCTAGGTTAACACAGAATCAATCTTTGAAATTTGATCTCTGATAAAGCCTACTTTCTACGCAGGAAGTCATACTATTAAAGGCTATAGGTGACATCCAAATACTAACTTCTTTGCAATTATTAGTCATAAAAAGAGAAAAGTTTAGGAAACTCATGTCAGATCCACTGATAGAATATCAAAAATTAGTGAACAAAATGTTCATGGAAGCACCTTCTTTGGTAACCACACAGATTCAAATTACAACTCTATCCATTTAACAGAATCAAGCTTTCTGGAATGTTATTCCTGGGGACAAAAACCTTCTTTATTTAATTCCCTCTTCTCCCCCTGCAATCCCCAGCAAATAAGAGTAAAGGTATTCTTGAGTTAAAGAAAAATGAAAAGTATAGATTTACAGAGAAATCTGTTTTCATTTGGCATTTTTCCTTCTCCCCAGGCACTAAAAGGAGATCCATTATAATCTCAGAGTAGAGTTCAACACTCAGGAGATTGGAACTTTTTTTCTAAAAACAATTGAAAAATTACTGTTGAATGGTTAGACTTCCTAAGATTTCAGCAGAGCCTAATTGCAATGTCATATATAAAGTGACAAGACACTCATAACCATTTCATCTCTTAAATATACTAAAGAGATGTGGTACTCATCCAGTCGCTCCAGAAAGGTCCAGGACACAACTAATTTCTACTATTTATTGAGCATTTACCATAAGCCAAACACTAATTTCAGCACTTTGCTTACGTTAACCTATTTAGTCCTCATAATAGCCCATGAGTTAAATATTACTATTATCCCTATTTTATATGAAGGAAACTGAGCAGAGATGTTAGGTAAATTAATATGTGATGAAAAAGCCATGATTCAACCCAGATAGTGTAGCTCCAGAGCCCACACACTTAATCCCTAAACTATATACCTTCTCACTCTGCACTTCACCCTGTAATAGCTTCCCAAATATAGGATAACAGTAAGAATAGTTTTTTAAAAGATACATTCATCTAAATCACAAATATTCAAGTTCCTGAGTCAAAAATTGACATTCAAACATTTTCAATTGCAACAGAGATTCAGGAGCAAGTAGTTTATAGCAGAGATGGTTTCAGGAAACACAGGGAGAGAAGTAGGAAGAGAGAGAAGCCAGAAGTAAATAAAGGGTTTGTTATCATGTGAATTACCACTGAGAACTGAGGAAAACTGTGTAGATCAGCATGGCTGAGGTGAGGAAGCTGGGGGTTTTGTCCACCAATTCCCATCAGTCATTTGTTGAGAGCTGATCCCAGGGGATGCAATTCCTTGAACTTCTGACCTGCCCATGCTCAGACCCAGCCTACTCAGGCAAACCATTTGGAAGTCATGGTTAGCCTGCACAGAGATGTTGAGGGGACGTGGATTGGGCACTAGCCATCTGTAGCGCTGGCCACAGCCAGCATATGAAGAAGAGATACTTCATACACTTCTCGTTTTCCTGCTCCAATATGCAGAGTTTGATCTAGTAATTAAAAACCACGTGTGCTTGGCAAACAAAATAAAATTTTTATTACTCCTCTGTCCATATTACTTACTAATTCATTCTTTTCCCCAACAAAAATTTATTGTGATCTTGAATCTAAGTTGGGTGCTGGGGGGGCAGAGATTAAAACATAAATTAAAAACACTGTCAAACAAGACATAAAAATTACTAGCCATAAAAGCAAAGGCTGATAGAAACTGACTACATTAAAAGGAAGACCTTCTGTTCATTTAGAGACAGAATAAAGGAAGGGGGGAAAAAAAGAAAAGCTACAAACTAGGGGAAGATATTTGAAAAACATGTAATTAACCAAGGATTAGTATCCAGAATATAAAAACAACTTCTAAAACAATTAAGACTAAACAAAAACCCAATGGAAAGATAGGCCATAGCCACAGACATAAACAGGATTTCACTAAATAGGAAACATAAAAGGTCCATAAATATATGAAAAGAAACTCAATCCCTTTAGTTATCAGGAAAATACAAAGTAAGGTGATAATAAGATAGTATATTATACCTCCGAGATTGACAAGTAGGATAATAGCAAGTGGTCTGAATACATAAAGAATGCAGGAAATCTTGCCCTTTGCTGCTGTGTGTGTGTAAACTGGCACAAGGACCTTAAAAAGCAATCTTGTTCTACCTTGTGCTATCCCCTCTGACACAGCAATTCCACTCCTACACATATACTTTAGAGAAGTTCTTGCATACACATATTGGAAGACATGTTTGAGACTGTTCACTTCAGCACTGCTTATATCCCCAAACTGCAAACCCAAAGGTCCATTGCAAGAGAATGAATAAATAAGTTGTAGTACAGTCTTATCAGAAAACAGTATACAGTGTGAAAATGAGCAACATGGATGAACTTCGAAACAAAATATTGCATAAAGAAAAGCAAGATTTAGATTATTTTCTTAACTCAAAAATAAAGCAAAGCCAAACAATATATTGGTAATATATATATAGGCAAAACTCCACATTTTTAAGTAGGGAAATGATAAAGGTAAGATTCAGGGGAACAGTTACTTCCAGAGTGAGGCAGGGGAATTGGGGTAAGGAAGATGCACATAGGGAGATACGATAATACAGTCACGTTTCACTCCTTAAGTTAGGTGGTTAAGTTCATGGGTATTCATTTTACATTTATGTTCTATTACTTGTACATATGTTACATATACGGGAATACCTCGTTTTATTGCGCTTCACCTTATTGCTCTTTGCAGATACTGCATTTTTTACAAATTGAAGATTTGTGGCAACCCTGCATCGAGCAAGTCTATTGGCATCATTTTTCCAAGAGCATTTGTTCACTTTGTGTCTCTGTGTCACATTTTGGTAATTCAGTATTTCAGACTTTTTCATTACTATTATATTTGTTACTGTGATCCGTGATCAGAGATCTTTGATGTTACTACTACAACTCACTGAAGGCTCAGGTGATGGTTAGCATATTTTAACAAGAAAGCATTTTTTAAATTAAAGTATGTATTTTCTTTTAGACTTAATGCATTGCACACTTAATAGACTATAGTGTGAACATGATGCACAGGAAACCAAAAAATCAGTGTGACTCACTTTATTTCGGTACTGGCTTTATTGTGGTGGTCAGGAACCAAACCCACAATATCTCAAAGGTGCGTCTGTATTATGTTACATACGTTCTTTTCCATGTATCAAGTATTACATGATAAAGGATTACTAATTAAGAAAGTGATCATTGACCGTCCATAGCTCACAATCCTGTGGGGAAGTCTTCTTGCAGAAATGCTAAGTGCTGTGATGGGAGAATCACAACAGAGGGAGTAAGGAGTCCAGATGAGGGCAAAAAGGTTTCATGGAGAAAGCCTTGAAAGGTGAGCATGATCAGTTGAGTGGAGGCAGCAAACGCGTTCTAGGCAGGGGAAACCGAATGAGCAAAGGATTGACAGAGACTGAAGCCCGCTGACATTTAAGGTGCTGAGACGGGGTGAGGTGACGGGTGGTGGAGGAAGATGATACTCCAAATAGTTTGCTATTGAGTGAATGACGAGATCTGGATTCTTTTACGGCAAGGCACAATTCTCACATTTTTAAGGGGACTTCTTACCATTGCTCATCTTTTTAGGGATGGACCCTATGCGGTCTAAAACTCCTGAAGGAAAAACCACTTCTGGTTCCCACTTCAGACTGGTGGTGTTGAGAGAGGGGGAGGAGAAATTAAACCTGTCCGCCTCCTTCTTTCTGCCAGTTGCTCACCCCAGACCTAAGGGTCAAGTAATCGCCTCTAGATTTGTAGAGAAAGTCATACTGGGTGGTCTCCCCAGGATTAAATGCCAGGATCATTGAGAAAATTTCATCCCATTAGAGGCACAGAGGCCAGACGAGCCCTCTATTTGTGGAGCTGACTGTGCCTTCTGTACACAGGTAATTTCCCAAATAGTTCAAATAACTTGGAAGGGCAGAGAGTGCACACTGACAAGAGGCATACAGATGACAATGCATCTGATCATACTGGAGCCTGCCCTGTGTGGCCTGGGAAGTGAAGCAGCCATTTCCCGCGCCAGTTGGCATCACAGTTTAGCCTGGCACCGCGGGCAGACAGATAGGATCCACGGCTCTCTAGGAGAGGTCCAAGGCATCCATGCCCTGGACAGAACCTTCCCTCGGAAGGAGTGTGGCTAATATGTTCACATTTCTATGGTGTTTGACAAAACATTTTGTAACAAATAAAAATTATACAGTGATAATGAAATCTATTACCGAGCAATACTTCCAGTGTTTATAGTAAAATGTTTTCATTCACCCTCATTTTAAAAACTTTGAACCAATTCAAACTTTTTATCACACTCACTGACACACATTAGTAAGAATACGTCCATTTCACCAAACCCAAGAATTCTATCTCTATCAAAAAAATAGAAAAGTCTATGGGAGACAGACCAGGGTTCATTTTGTGTATCTTGAGCAAATTTGAGATCTTTTAATGCAGATAACATCGTGGTATAATTTCCACATAGAAATACTTTTACTTAAATTGTTCCAATGGATCTGTCTGAATTTATATCAAATATACATAAGATTTTTGGTAGATGGAAATATCAAGAGTAAAAGTTGTTTTTAAGATTTTCCATCTCAGTTACACTTAAGAGTCATTTCCATATGCCATTGAAGTTATACTTAAGAGTAATGTTATACTTAAGAGTAACTTCCGTATGCCATTAAGGTATGAATCTGAGAGTTTTAATCTTCCACTTTTGTTTTCTAGTAAGCACAAAGGATATAAGAAGCAGCTACTACTAACAAGGTATAAAAATCTGTAGTGCGTGGGCATGTCACCATCCCAGTTAGGTGGGAGTGCTAATTTAATTTCTTCCATGCCAGCAAAGGAAGTTTCAGATGTTTCATGTCATATATTTATATGACTTCCATTCCCATCATTCCACTAAAAACCTTGCTCTGAGTTTGCCAGCAGCCTCCATCCCATCCAACCCAAAAACTTTCATCTTCTTCATTCTCCTGTTTGACTGGCCTTATCTCCTGTCTATACTCTTTGGGAAGACAATGAATTTTTCCCCCGACCACTGTTTCCCCACCTACAAGAAATCATATATTTAGGAGATTATAGAGACAGTGACCACTAACATTTAGTGAAAGAAAATCAGTCAAAACAAATAAATAACAAGAGTTTCCTAAAACTGAGATTACTACAGAAGAAGATGCAAAGCCAATTGTAGTGGTCTCTCTTCCATTCCTGGACATAAGGGGTTCCACAACCCTGGAAAACCCATCATCACTGAGGTCTCCAGTTTTTTCCATTTGCAGTTTTCGACCCTGAGTATAAGATTGGTCAAATGGCCTCGTGTCTTTATGGCCCTAGTAGATTTCTTCATATTGCAGCTAGTTGAATGCAGGTCTGTATTCTTTACAACACTCCCACAGGACCTGGTCCAGTGCCTTGTATTCAATAGGTAGTCAGGAACTACCTGCTGAAGTTAAATGAGGGAACCTCTTGAAAGAAGACGCATTCCCCCACAGTGTTAAAAACAACTATTCACAGTAAGTTTGTAAAGATTAATTTTCTAGTCACAATATTTGAAAGTATGTACCAGAGCTGGGATTTCTCTCCTCCCCATCTGCTTGGAAGTTTCTTGCTGTCACACAGAAAAGAATAAATTGCAAATGGAAGGAAATTCCATCCGGGTCTCTTCCCTGTGAGCAAGCACCTTGACTCTCTTTGAAACGGCCAGCATTGAAGGCTCCATTCATGCCGCCCACATTAGGCCCTTCCTTACACTCCTCTGTGGTCCAACAAGGGAAGACCTATTCTGTGCAAGGCACTGCACGACTTTGTTTGGCAGGAAGGGAAAGGGGAAGAAGTGCAGCCCCAATCTCCCCTCAAAACTAATACTGTAATCTAAGCAATAGATTTACCTCAGGTAATCATGTTTATATTGTAATATCTTTGCCCACCTTAGCTGCTCAGCACACTGTTAAGACCCGGGGAAGTAAACAAACAAACAAAAAAACCCACTTCTTTTGTGTGCCCTCAAATAGTTGAGGCTAAATGTGACTTCTGTTCCCATTATTTCACTAAAAACCCTTCTCTGACTTTGCCAATAGCCTCCATCCCATCCAACCAAATAACTTTCATCTTCTTCATTCTCCTGTTTGACTGGGCTTATCTCCTGTCTGACTGGGCTTATCTCCTGTCTATACTCTTCGGGAAGACAATGAACTTTTCCCCTGACCACTGTTTCCCCACCTACAAGGCTGGGTCTGCTGCTTGCCCTGCTTACCCAGAGACCCAGCAGGCCTCCATCTGGGCTTCTCTACCAGCGATTCTTCCCTGCGAGTAGAGTGAGAGAATCTAGCTGCTCAGCAAAACTCAGTTGTCTCTGAAGACAGAAGAGGATTCTCAGTACTATATATTTAGCTCAGCTTTCCCCCCTCTCTTGTAGTCAGTGAGCCCTTTCCATTCACAAATACAGAGATCTCTCTTACGTGTGAAATCTTGAAACAAAACAAAACAAAACAAAAACCCAACAACAACAACAAAACAAGCTCATAGGTACAGAGAACAGATTGGTGGTTTCCAGATGTCAGGGGAGTGAGGGGTGGGAGAAATGGGTAAAGGGGGCATACATGTATGAAACAGAAAATATAAATAAAAATAAAACTAAGAAGTTAATCAGAAAAAAAGACTGATCCCTGGTAGGGAAATGATCATTTTAGCTATACCACTGCATTTGATGTTACAGCAGATAATCTGTACTCTAACTAATGATGTATTCTTTATAATTGTCTCATTGAATCCTCAGCAAAACTAAATACCACACAGTGTATAAATGCACACAGCCAGTAAGTGGCCAGGGCAGAATTCATACCCAGATCTGTTTTACTCTCCATAAATGACTGATCATACGTTTTGTGAGGATAGATTTTACAAGTTTAACTTGTTTTATGAATCTAACTATGTCCCCATGTCCCGCCAAAAACATGTACAATAAATAAAGTTGAAGAGCTAATACATGTACACAAATATAACACTGGAAGAAGTGAATAAAGAAAAAAAAGTAGAGAAATGTCTTATAATCTCCAAGTTTTCATTCCCAAACTCACCCTCTTACAGGATTCCCGTGTCTGCACCTCAGGACACTTTCCTGTGCTGATAGATTATGACTTTGGAAACACATTTAACTTCTCCCTTGCCCCAGACTCTCTTACCCAGTCTACTTTCACATCCTTTTAACACTTCCTGAAGCATCATTTTGATCATGTCACCCTCACTCTCAAATCCTGTGGGGACTCTCAGTTCCCACATCAAGGAAGAGACCCCATAAACCTTTACCAGAGGCTTCACATCACAGCTCATCTTTCCCCTCACAGACTCCAATACACCCCCCCCCCAAACTTCCTGAAAGACACACACACTCCACAAATAATGCAGATCTTCCCTATCAGCCACCTTGCTCTGAGTTCATAGCACAACACTTGCTAAACTACCCTCCCCGTTCTTGATAATTTACTAAGTGGGCATTGGTTCTGGGCGCTGTGCTTTACCTTTTGTGTTCATTATCTTAAACCCTACCCTTCCATACACTGAGGTCAACATCACCATCTCTGCTTTGCAGATGAGGAAATTAAGGCTGAGAGAGTTGCCCATGATCACACACCTGGTGTCAGAAGCAGGATTTGAACCCAAGTCTGGCTGACTCAATAGTGCACGCTCACAGGTACTACACACTACTGTCCACATGCCCATCAGGACGGTACATGACAACATGCACTCTGTCCATGCTGTTGTGGTCCACTAATACAAAATTAATTAAACGTATTCTTAAATTCCCCAGATGTTTTTCAGCATGATTTTGTCAGTCGATAAACACTCAAAGGTCTATAAATTTTTCATGTTCTGAAAAAGGGCCACCATACTTTAAAAGATTGGAATCCAACTCCCTCATTTTACCTAGAACCTAGAATTTGGTTGGAAGCCTCCTCATCCTCTAAGATTCAGATGAAATTGCCTTCAACCACCCAGTTCCTTGACCTGTGACAGTCCAGAGCCCTACACAGCCATGTCTACCAATTCCCGGCGGGGAAGAATTAAGTCTTCTCATTGCCCTCTGCCACCCACGCTTCAAAGTTCTCCTGGTCCACTCCCACCCTCCCCCACGCTGCCTTCCCGTAAAACTCACCCTCTCATTCAGTTTCTAGAAGATGGCCAGTCAAATCAGGCATTTCATGAGTTTTATTTGATTAAAGAAGGGAATAGGTTAAGATCACAGCAAATAAGAACTACACAGTATTGTAAATCAACTATACTTCGATGAAAAAAGAAACCCTATTAATTAATTAGTTAATCAATTTTTAATTTAAATGTTAAAAAAAAGATTACAACACGGAATGTGTGGTAGTCCAGTTTGAGGTAGTCAAAGAAAACCAGAACATCTTTCTCACTGATTCTGTAACTACATTTTTTTTTTTTTTTTTTTTTTCAGTACACGGGCCCCTCACTGTTGTGACCTCTCCCCTTGTGGAGCACAGGCTCCGGATGCGCAGGCTCAGCGGCCACGGCTCACGGGCCCAGCCGCTCCGCGGCATGTGGGATCTTCCCGGTTACAGGGCAATTACTACATCCCTGGCACCATGTTAATTCCTGGAAGCAAAACGGTGAAACAGACATTGTTCCTGTCCTCAGGGAACTCACACTTGGAAACAGACCACACAAACAGATGGTTACTGTACAAAACGATGAGTAGGTGTTCACAAAGTACTCAAGGAAAAACTAAGAGGAAGAGACCACCTCAATCTGGAAAGCTGGGGAAGGCTACACGCCAGAGCTAAAATTTTAAATAATACCTCTTCTGTGAAGATTTTGCCATGTCCAGACATCTGAGTGAGAAAAAGTACATTCTAGGCAGAGAAAAGCATGCATGTGGCTTACATATTAAAGGACTGGTGAATAGTTGCATATAGATGGAGTATAAGCATTAAAAAAGGATGCAAGATGTGAAGCTAAAACAGTAGGTCTGAGGCATATTATGGAAACCCTTTTCTGTGATGCTATATGGTTTGGCAACTAGGAGTCATGACATGATCAGATCTGTATTTTGGAAAGACACCTGGAAAGTTCTTGGATGAAAGCTAGGAGAGGAGAGGAACCAGAGGTTATTACAATGGTCTTGGTAACCAATGGGGAGGTGATATTTAGGTCATCACTGGAACCTGACTCACAATAGATACTCAACAAATGTTTTTACTTAATTGAATTTGTCTCACTAGCATCTTGCTCAAATATAGTGAGCAACTGGCCTTGATACAGTATCTTTTAAAACACCATCTACGGGCTTCCCTGGTGGCGCAGTGGTTGAGAATCCACCTGCCGTTGCAGGGGACGCGGGTTCGTGCCCCGGTCAGGGAAGATCCCACGTGCCGCGGAGCGGCTGGGCCCGTGAGCCATGGCCGCTGAGCCTGCGCATCCGGAGCCTGTGCTGCGCAACGGGAGAGCCACAGCAGTGAGAGGCCCGCGTACCGCAAAAAAAAAAAAAAAAAAAAAACACCATCTACATTTTGAATATTGAAAATGCTCAGGTGTCTGATCAGGGTTAAGATGACTTGGAACTAACTGAATATTTATAGGTCACGTATCACATACTAAGCATCATCTCTACATTACCTCATTTACTCCACACAACAACCTTTCAAGATAGTATTTTTCACCATTTTACAAAGGAGGGAAATGACGTCAGAGGAATTAGTGAACTAGGGGTCACACCAGAATTGGAATTTGATGTGTACCTAACTTCAAAATCACCTGTAAATTCTGGGTATTATGGCAGCAAAGGTCACTGGTAAAGCCACATTCTCCTTGATCACATACTTCAGAATAGGATTCACAGGAATGAGACAAGGTTGTGGATGAGAGATCTCTGGCCTAGGAAGAGAAGTTCTGATACTGCTTCCATTTTTTACTACCTACGGCAGCAAACCACAGTGAGTTAGATATTGTCATAACACATTGCATAATTCCAATAAGGCATTCACATCTCAACTACTCTTGGTTATTTCCAATTCAGTAATAGATCAAACAGACCCACTGTTTGGTGGGCTGGGGGAGGGTAGAAAACTCACTTAACTCCTAAATACCATTAAATATTTAATAGTATTATCAGGAGGTAATGCCACTTTCCATAATACATTTGGCTTCAGGTACACTGGAATCCAAACTTCTGACATCCCCATACACTGATAAATTTCTGACCCTGAAGTTTTATTTCAGTTCAGATCTCCAAAATCTCCTTAAGCCAATCTACCAGGAACAACGCCTGTCAACAGAGAGACAGAACGTCATCCACAAAGCCTTTAAAGTTTTAAAAACAAAGCCAAAGGAAGCTCATTTGGGAAAGGTCTTTTCTTTCTTTAAGATGAGAGATGGAGCACAAATGAAGCATACCATGGTAAATAGGAACTGTGCTCCCTTGCAGTCATGCACTATAGCCATTAAGCCTTAAGGTCTTCAGGTACCAAGCAATGCATATGATAAATTTCTCAAAAACATCCCAGCCATAACATAGTTCTTGCTGATTGCTCATTTACCCATAATGCATGCTGTCATAGCAAAGCCTGACAAATGACAGAGAAAGCTCAGGTTATTTTTTACACTGACTGCCAAGCCCCTCACCTCAGATTATTCATTTATTAGGGCAATCACTGAGGTCTGGGTACTTAATATTGTTTTCACCAAATATGAAAATGATCTACTTGCCTATTCTTTAGTTCCTCCTAGGGCAAGCCATTTATCACCAGCTCAGGATAAATGACTGCTTCATTATAGCTATAATTTATGAGGTGTTAGAAGTAAAGAGCCACGCCTAGAGACTTAAAGCTTTAATATGGATTAAAATAAGATAATCAATCAAGCTAATACAAATTTTTCGTTCAGCATTATTTCTTGTTTTGAAATAGCTTAATAATTTTGGAGGGGAGGGGGGATTTTAAGCCATGTTGAATATCTCATTATCCAATAACATGCATGTGTATCTGAGGCAGTATGTAAATAGATATAGGATGAGATACTACCAGGAAAAAGGAAATAAAACCATGCCACCAGCTGTGATTGACCAAAATCCTTATTTTCCTTAATGGTGTCTGATGAACTGGAGGCCAAGGAGTTTGAAAAGCAGGTATGAACTTAAGTAGCCTCTTCTCTCCAATTTTCTTATTTCTCTATAAGAATACCGCAGAAAGATCATGGCTGCTTTATTTTTCCTTATTCTCCCTACAACAAAGAACTTACTCTAGGGAGAAAAGTTATGTTTCAATAACATTTCAACAATTTTGCTTTTTTTTATGACTGAGGCAGGGTTGCACAACTCATAACTTGGACAAGAGCAGCTTCTTGCTGTGTCTAGGGAATAAAGAGTATTTCCCTCTAACATAGCATTACGGTCTTAAATTTTTTTCTGGTTTGTATCTTGATTTTATGGTTATTAAGCTATGCCAAAACAAATATTATGTCTAAATTATGTGTCATGCTCAAAACACTAACATAAACCTAATTGACCACTTGAGCAAAAACCTTTGAAGACTGTATGGGAAGTTCACAATTTAATGCTTTAAACACATACCACCGGGAAGAAAATCACCACAAGATTTAACAAATAAGCAGTCTAAAGCCAAAACACAAAGACGTTAATTAAAAAACCTTCCAGAAGTTCTTGCCATTTTCCTAAGACCATGTTCCTTGCAGGTGAGACAAATGGGCCCCAGCTGCCTCCAGGCAAATCTTGAAGGATACTTCCAGCAAGGCCTGGTGACTGGAAACTACTCAGCCTTGAAATTAACATCCCTAGGAAAAACCTTTTCCTCCCCCCTCTAGACAACAGCAGCTTACATCTTCAGGACAAAACAGAAAAAAAAAAAAAAAATGATGACAAAAAAGGAGGCCAGAGAAGACAGCTGAAGTCACGCTGTGTTCTTCTGAAGGTCCCTTCATTTCTTACTTCAGAGAGAGCATGGAAAACACACTGATCCTGATAATGGCTTTGATCAACGTGGCCAATCTCCCCACTTCCTTACACACACGTACTACTGAGTTTACGTTAAAGGAGTGAAAGCTGGGACTTTCACAAAAGCTCTGTGTCAGGAGGTGTGATTACAAATGAAGCCATGAATCTGTGTGAGAAGAAAAGGATCTTTCACAAGCTCATAATGGGAACTGAATGCAAAAGTCACAGAATTGTAATCTAGAGTATGGCAACCTGTGATATAAAATAGTTCCACCTAGCGCAACTGTTTTCCATTCAGTATTATTTCCAGCAATAAGAGCCTCTGAAATATCAGACTGGTTTAAGTTAAATTCCAACCTAGATCTTTGTTAGCTAAAGGGACATTTTTCAATCTGGTCATTTTTCCCCACCTTACATATAATTCCACAACAGCACTTCAACAGGGATAAAACAATTTAAGCTCTGAAGTTGTTCAGTGCATGTGTGCATGCGCTTTTCATGCCCTATGCATTTGGACAGAAAATGATTCCCTTCTCCCTGTCTCTCTCACTTGGACCTTAGAGTTGAGACGGTTTTTTAAGAAATGAAAATGCAAAATGTAGCATTCACAAATGTACAGCATCTTATTTTCAACATAAAAGGTACTAAAGATATATATGTCTGGGCTCCACGTATAAGGAACTCTGCTTGTAAAAATAAATAAGGATACTCACTATAAAAATACTAACCATCTTAGCTGTGAAAAGCCTTCCAGTGGTTATAGAGAGAAAGGAAAGCAGGTAGAAAACCTTGATTTGACTGTTGGGTCTTTGATTTGTTAGTTACATGTTTATTTGTTTGTTTGTTTAACACTGTCTATACCTCCAGGTACTCCACCATCCATGTCATCAACTATGGCAAATCTCCCTTTTCTTTCTCACGCCTATTTCTACAAGGTTCCTGATAGTGAAGGAAAATATTCTAGGTCGTGGTGAACAATGTTACGGTCAATTATATTTTGTATGCTACACTTTATGCATATGTCTTTTTTGTGTGGTATCATTGATTATTATTGTGATTTTTATTTCTGTGTTAAATATAGTTGGCACAGAATACTTCAGTAGTGAGATACACACAAGTAAGTTATAGAAGACATTGATAATGTTTTAATGTAAAAAAAAAAAAGCCCCATAGGCATATTGAAAATAAACACGGTTTCCTTTACGGTGGGGCATAAAGCACCATCATTAACTGAAAATTCTGAAGCATAGAGATGAAGAACTACTTTTTTCCTTTACATTTGCTTCCCTGTTTATGTGACGAAATTTTCAAATCATTTCTCCTCTCAGAGTACTAAAGTGTCCAGTAGTGCTTCTTTATACATGTGATTCCCCAGGGTGGATGTTCCCAAAGAAGAGTTATCAGCAATAAAATCTTTGAACGGATCAAAGCTTCCAACAGGAATCTGATCAGAGGTTTTGGTAAGCCATGTCACCACAACTCACGCACATGTCCGACCACACAGCCTGGTAGGCTGCCGGAGCCAAGCTGCCTCCCTCAAAGGCCGGGTGCTAGAGGGAAAGTGTGCATCTGCTTCAGAAACACAGACCAGCTCCTCATTTGTAGAACAGCAATGGTACAACAACTTCAAAAATCAGTGTATGGAAAAGCCCTTGTTAAAGTGAAATGTGCGACATGCACATGTGACAGATCGGTGTTGCTGTTATTATTATTTCTCTTTAATCACATCACTCATCTTCATGAGTGGACCAGAATTTCGAAAACATTTACACTGAATTTGAATTTAGTTGATTCAGTTGAAGGAATACCAATCGAGCACCTACCATGTAGGGGAAAACAGTGCTAGACAGAAGGGGATGTGTATTACAGAGGTTAAGTCCCTGCTTTCTAGAAGCTCACAGTTTGAAGCAACTAAAATGTGGTTCTGTGTTGGCTTCATAGGGGCCAGGTTCCCCACAGGACGTAGGACTGACCAATAACTGACTACACACACTTATCATATGTGTGTTGAATGAATGAATGAATGAATGAATACCAAGATACCTCATTTGCCTGTTACGCCTGGTTATCATCCTTATTTTCATTATCTACTGAAAATTCGATGTGAATATTTCCATTTTTCTATAAGGTGTGAAAAACAATATAAAAATCATATTATTTTTAATAAGTTAGTCCTAAGAAAAAGCAAAGGTAGGTACATACTTTTCTATGGATTTCATCGCCCTCGTCATTTCTTACATAGTTATACACAGGCTCTTAAATGCTAGCTTTTTATGGGAAACTTCTCAAATGCAAACAAACATATTTCACTGAGTAAAATCCTGACATGAGTGGAATGAAAAAATAGTAACTTAGGTGTAAACTGCTAAGTTACCAATTAGCTTCTTAAAACAATTGAAAGTCACCGAGAGCCCTCAATACACAGAGGTGGTTAATTAATTAACATTAGATGTGATTAATAATGAGTCTTGTTTAATAGCAAATATCTGCCTGTAATGGCTGCATGACAGAACAAAAAGCCTTCAGAGAGCAAAGCAACTATATTTATCCTGATTGTGTTTGGGATTTTAACATGTTTTGTGCAGGCTGACAAATGGCCTATTAATTATCTAATGTTGTCTGACAACAACAGCTTGATAAAGATGTATGTTTTTGAATCGCTGGATGGAAACTGCTGGAGAAGAGCCCCAGAGGGGCCTTGCTGTCCTAAAACTGGGCTCCAAGCCACAGTGACAGGCAAGACAAAGCCCTATCTCCCGCCACAGCCTTCGCAGATAAAATATGACTTGGCATTAGGGACATTTTTTTTTTCTTTCAGAAAACTGCTTCTGCAATATCTGATTAGGAAAAGGAGGAGTAGGTCTTTACTAAATTGGGGTTAAGGCATAATCAATATCATATATGGAGTGTCTGGACTATTCTGCATAAACACAGGCACTTCATGTTATTAAGGAGTCTATAATGCCGAGGAAGCATATGGCAGGACACTGCAGCTCTCTCTCTTCTTTTTATTTAGAAGTTTATCTTCCAACCTGTTTGACAGCTGCTCCTAAGTGGTTTCACAGTGCCAAATTATTTTTATGATTGTTTGATGTTTTATTCTCCCATTTCAGTTAATGAGATAGGATCCCACAATGGCCATAATTCAGGGCTGTCAGAACTAAAAAGCATGCTTGTGGCAAGAGAGCCTGATGGTAAATAAGGCTAAAAGCAAAGGATAATAAAAAACTCTGTTATCAGCGTCGCCTTTGCAATCAAAACTTGTTGGGGTCAGAGCCTTCCTTTCTTTGTGTGGCTTCTGGATGTTCCCAACCCAGTGCAAGGTCCCTGTCCACCCCACTCCATCATCCATTTTGACCCTGCAAACAAGTCCACATCTCCTTGGAAAGGCGTATGAGGAAGAATATTAACTAAGAAATGTGAGAAGGTCTTAAGGATATGGAGTGCTATATTCTAATTAAAGGGCTTGTGCATCATTTATGGTGCCAAGCGAGTAATTTGTCATACACTGTAAGAGAGAAATTCTTCAACAAATAACCTTTACAAGAGTCTTGAGAACAGCTTCATAATTGAAATCCCTAATGGTTTTGCTGGGAACTTTTATTAAGGTTTGAGGGTTTGGTTTTTTTTTCCCTCTCTCCCTCAAGAGTTTATAACAACTTATGGTTATAATGTAGCAACTTTCTTTCAGAAAAGGAAGCCTTTTTTAAATTATATTTACAAATGCCGTAAGCATTGGCAAGGCCATTTCTGTTGATAACCAAAATACAATGATTTTCCAGAAGAAAACAGGAGCCTTGTTCTGTTTTGTCCGTGTGTTTATTTTTGCTTTTGTTATCCCTAATGCAGAAAGAAGCTTTAAGAGAGATGCTACAAAGATAACCTGAATACGGAATTATTTTATCTTACACTGAAGTTCCCAATCTTTACTTGACTGTGACATGACCCCTGAAAATGTGACGATAAAAAAATTCAGAGCCACTACTAGACTGAGTCTGTTAATAGAAATTATTATTCAAAAGTTCAAAAAGGGAAAAGGTACCACTTTCCTAAACAATATTTCTTTCTTCTTATTACACATTTAAAATAATGGTCCTTCATAGGCAGAAAATAGCATGGCAAAAACTCAAATAACAGTAAGTCCCATAACTAATTATAAAGCCTGACATGCCTCATGCAGAAACACTCCCCGATGAGTACCACAGATTGGCTGCTTTATAAATATTTAATGCTTGCCAGTAACCCCGGTTTTTCTCTCACATCTAAGCCTAAATCATTTGTCTCCTCTTACAATCAGCCGTGTCTATGTGGTGTCATCATGTCTGAACAAGTCTGACTTACTGCATGTTTTCCAGGATACAAAACTCAGGACATGACACATCTCCATAATGTGAAAGGAACAATTACACAACTGAAGAGGAGTGGGGAAAAAAAGAATTTTAAATGAGCTAAGTGTCATTATAAGGTTAGTTCCAGAGAACTCAAGTCAGAAAATAATGACTAGTATTGTCGACAATTATCAAAGAGACGGCTCTTACAATACTCTTCCAGTGACCTTGAATTCCCTTCTGCAACCAAATAAAGTTATATGAAGATCAGCCCCACTTCCCCCACCCTCAGTTTAGGGATGTTCGGACCCTTGGTATCATAATATGTATCTCCTCATTTATAATGAGCCACTTCCAGGGAAAAGTGTGATGGTCTCTAATCAGGGCTGGTAATGGATCTTGGGTCATTAGGGAAACTTGGACAACTAAACCAGTGGTTCCCATTAAAGGGATCTTAGAAGGAGTTAAAGGGAAAATTCCTTCTCTGTGACTCATGAGCTGTCACCGACCCTGAACTCTCCTAAAGCCACGAGTATCTCTATGAGAAGGACTCTCATGGTTCCAGAGCATCCCACAGGTGAATGCCATCACCTCAAACACCAGAACCACGTCTGGCAACTCCCAGAACAGTAAACACACAAACAAAGCCAACGACACGTCATGGGTGAGGCAAATACCCTCGGGAGAGCTCACGTACCCTCGGGAGAGCTCACGTACCCTGATGGTGCTTGGTGTACAGCCCCTCCATCCATCTTGAGTATGAAACTCAGGAAAGCCCAAAGCGCTGAGACACCAGCCACGTCCACGCCACCATTTTAGCTGGTTTGGTTTGTCCATCATGAATGTTGCTCCCATTGGCTTAACCTGACTAATGTTTGTGAACATAATTCCATGTGTTCACTAGCAGAGAGCGTTTGAGCCTGGTCCAGGCCAGGGGCTGCAAACTGGTGGCCTGCGGGCAGTCTTTGGCCTACAGAAGTGTTTTATGTCATTCCCAGGGTTTTTCTTCTCCTTTAAAAAAAATGATTGTACTTGTCAATGTTTAACAGTGAAAGGATTTTACATGAATAAAAATCAGATTCCCAGCTTCTTGAAAATTTGTAACATGGAAACATGAGATCCACACCCTAGGAGAGAGACAAGGGAGGGAGCACAGTTCAGACATCACAACCATTCTCAGATCCTCCATAATCCCTACATGACTCTTTCCTTCATTCATACTTCTCACCTCACTCCTGCTCTTGCTTTTAAACAATACACCAAATCTAGTCCAAATTTCCTCATTGCACAAAATAGAGGTCCAGGAGATTTCAGGGGAAGAGATCAATGTCACAAAACTCGTTTGCTGAAGAAGTGGGTTTCGATCCCCAGCCTCCTAGTTGCCAGACCAAGGCAATTAATCATTATATATTCACCAAGGCAGTCATGGCCTGTTTTCACGGAGCTTGGTACCTAGCAGGGCACAGAGGATACATTTGTAAATGGCTGTAATAGGGCAAAAAGTTACTCCTGTCACGGGAAAAGAAAATATAAAGTACCATGGACTTTCAGCATCCACACCACTTGGGAGCTTGTTAGAAATGCAAAATTTCAGGTCCACCACAGCAGACCTCCAGAATTGGAGTCTGCATTTTAACAAGCCCCACTCCACGATCCAAATTCTCTGCTCTGGGGGAAGGGCTTCACACCATTTCTGAGTTTTCATCAACCACTATATAAGGTTGGACCCTCACGGCTACATGGTTCTCTTGGACCCTGTGCCCACCGTAACACTATGGACTGAAAACATAACCAATGTCGGTAACAAACACAGTAGGATACTAAATTGGAATTCTTCCTTCAGCCCATAGAAAGAAGAGTCCATGGACGTTCTCTGTGGGTGTACTTTTGCAGTGTGAAAAGCTAAGGACTGAAACCAGAAGACACACAGGAAGCAGGCAGGAAGACTTCATGTGGGGCAGATCACCGGCAGGATGTCTGAGACAAAAAGTACATCCAGGAAGCTGGGCTGTCTGCTGTCCAAGCAGCCAGACCCAGAACCAAACATTATTAATTACTCTCCAGTCCCTCCAATCACATCGTGCTCCAGCCCCGTTCACGCCTCTACTGCTGTTCTCCACGGCTGGAAGCAGCTCCCCTGATGCGGCCCTGCCACATGTCTGACGGTCCCTTCCAGGCACCTCTTCCCTGACCAGAAGAGCAGGGATCTTCACTAATTTATAGCCCATACATGGGGTATCACTCCGGAGAGGCTACTGGTCATTCAAATCCCCAAGAGGATTTTTTTCCTTAATTTAGAAACTCACAGGGCTTACTTTTGAACTACAATGGTTTTGTTGGGCTCTCAGTACAGAATCCCAGCCAAAAGATTGAAAACTAGGTCCAGAGCATGAAGATAAAATGATGAAATAAATCAGTACAGTACATAAAGAAAGATGTCCTTTGGAAGCGGGAGAAAAGGACAATGACCTGAAAATACTCAGCTCCTCTTGTCTGGTTATATCAGACCAATTTGTATGTGTGCAGAGAAACAGGATATACATAAAAGCATAATATGAGAAAAAATGAACCACAGTCTTTCCTTTGGCTCCATAATTGTGTTTCAGACAGAAAAATGAGACTATCCCCTTAAACAGAATCTCTGATGTCCACGTTTGAATAATAGATGTTCCCAATTATTACTAAAAGTGTCACCTCTGAAATACGAGGGCCACATACCTGTGAGGCCATCAGCCTTCCAGGCACACACTGAGGATTTGGAATCCTTGTTTTGTTTTCCCTTGTCTTTCCTTCCCCTTGAATGAGAGCGAACGTCTCTGCATTGTTCACAAGCAAGCACAGAAATGTGATGTAACCTAAGCTAGGTTTTCAGGTGTTCCTTTTTCCAAGCACGAGGAAAGAAAATAGATGACACCACAAGTTTAATACTAATTGATTTATTACCTGCCTAAGCAAATCCTGGGCAGTGCAATGGCAGGCTTGGACTTAAAGCAAATGATTTACAAGATAATGTTTGACTCTGAGAAAGGGTAATCAGACCCAGATACAATGGATGATAGGATAATTGAGAAGAAATAAAAGAGGATAAATTGCCATGTGCTAATGAGTTTACAGGCCCTAATGGGAAGGACATCCGTTTTCACACTCAGGTTATGAGCTAGGAGCAAGTCTTTTTCTCCATCTACGCCCCCACCCCCTTCAACTGCTGAAGATGTAGTGCTGAAACAAACCAAGATTAATGGTATCCCACTCATTTACTTAACCATTCTTTACACCTCAGACAGCTTCCTGTATTAAATGTATAGGGCTCTGGTGCTTATTTTTTAAAACCAACTTTACTCCACGCAGTTCCTGTCAGCATATGCCACTTACCCAACATGGCCTGGATAGAAATGGTTTCGGCTCAACCACTTGGGCAACAACTCTTCTGCCTCCAGGGTCCCTGGGGGCCTCGGAGCCTGATGAGTTGATGCCGTTATCTGCAAGCCTTTTGGCCTCACGGAGAATATTCCAAACCATTTATGCAACCTGGGTGCACTCACACTCGGAAATGGTTGCCTGCGCAGCAATCACGTCTTGCCCCATGATTCATTTTTATATCTCACTCACCCGCCATCCCACATCACCAGTGAGGACCGGTGACACTTTATTGGTATTTTTGATTACTGCTATAGCCATCTGAATTTTTCACAGGATGTGGGCCTCTGGTCCAAATGGAGCCACATACTGTGCTAAGGGTACAGGCTATAGAAAAATAAAGGGGCAGTGGTGAGCCGAGCTTATTGGGAAGTAATGTAGAGCAAGGAGACTGAGAACCTATTCCCTTGTAATGTTTCCACCAAATGAAGTTTAATATGATGAATCATGGAGCGACTCTGACACTTCCTCGCCTCGCAAAAAGGCAGCTCAATTGACGCATTTAAACATGTCTGAATGATGACCTGATTCCCTTACACAAAAGCCAAAGGAGCACATATCCAAAAGGGCTATTTCTATCTGTATTGGGAAGGTTGCTTGAGCATATCACATTTGCTTGGAAAATCTGAGTGTTCATTTCATGTTTCCCGAAGTGGTGCCAACCAAACAGGACTCTTCTTCATAGGAGTTGATTTCGATGGTATAGTTAGATCATAAATCGTAATTCAGTGATGCCTACTCAAACCGTAATTATTCTCCTGACCTGGTACTTTGTGGAGCAACGTTTCAGGGATGATTTGAAACCGACAACCTGAAGGTTTCTGCACCAAGCAGTGTCACTGGGAAACTACAGGCGATATTATTTTTCCACTCTGTACATGAGATTTTAGGAACACCTGGCTGTTTCCAGTTTCTGACACTAGTAAAACTTCACCGGTCCATTATAATTTGGAGAAACCAGTAAAATCATTTTAAGTTTGTCATACTAGTTTATACTTTACTAAGTACTTTTACCAGAAAAAGTGACTGTATCATAGAGGAAGGCTCTTTTTTTTCCTGTTCTTGCTGAAAGTATCTTCAGTCACGTAGAAGAATTTGCTCAGCCTAGTCAATAGCTGAGATTCATTTTAATGAAGATGATAACTATTTATGTAGAAGTGGATGAGTCTAACATACTCTTCAGGCTTGGCCTTCCCCTGCCTTCCCCCTGCCCCCCGCTTCCCAGAGAAGTTCTGCTTTCCCTTATCTTACAACTTTATACATTAATACTTTACATAGCAAACTTGTTCTTGGGTATACTCAGAGTCACCTCCAGTTCAGGCCACCCATTTTGGTTGAATTCTCACAGTTTCAGGGGTGCTCCATCCTATAGTCTCTGTGCAAAAGCTTCTGGTGCTGGGCAGTAAAGAAACATCTGAGCTTGGACTCCATAAATTCTCTGAAAGATTAAAAATGATCATTTTAACCCTTTAGGCTGCCGTAGTCCTTTTCCAAAAACTTTAAGAACGGGTTTTCTCTCTGGTAAAGCTGAAGGAGCCCAATTTCTCAGGCAGATAAACTGAGTCTGAAGAGTTGTTCCGTGGTTTCCAAAGGTCACGTAAGGAGCAGAAAAGCTGGGAACAAATCATGGGCTCTCTGACTCCCATGTCCCCTTTGGGGACACTAGACAATACGGACACCCTCCATGAACTGAATCCAAAAATTGTAAAAGATAAGTTGCTTCCTTATATTGTTCAAAGAGGAAAAAAAAGAATAGCTTTCCCACAGAGAGCAAACAAATAGTGAATGGGCCTCTCTTTACCCTATAGAGTGCTGTGTGAGAATGTTATTTTTTTCTTATGTGAATTCTTAAAAAGTCCATTTGGATTGCTGCCTAACACAGAACACTTCAGAGCAGACCTATTTTTTGTCTAAACAATAGAAGTATCGGGTCATAGAATTTCGGAGTTGGAAAAGACCTTGGAGATTGTGGAGTTCAACACCCTCATTTTACAAACGAAGAATCAGAAAGATTAGGCGGCCTGGACATGTTTACAAGCCTTTCATAACAGAGGTGATTAAACAAATTACAAGGAGACTAAATCTATTTGTATGAAGGTTCCAATTATTCTAGGGAAAAAAGCATAAGGATGTGTTATCTGAAACACATTTATTATTTTACACGGTAAGCCTTGACATCTGCCCTCCCAAAGAGTTAGAGGAAATCTCACTCACAGTGGATTCAGTGGCACTAGGAGAAATTGAATAAATATCAGTGGATTCCCCTCCCCCAAGGCCAGTCCATTACAGATTCCACAGATCCAGGTTTGGTCAATAGCTTAAAGAGGAAATGGAAGAAATTAGCAAGGTAGCAAAGCTTAATGCAACACAGGATGAAATTAGAAGAGGGTCAAAACATCCATGGAGGGGAATCAGATAACCTACAGGTAAGTCTAAGATATATGAAAAATCATGTTCCAAGTTCAGTTACCAGTTGGCCAGAGCCTTTTAAAAAATAATCCCTGTCTCTTATTGGGTTGCCTTCCTTGCCTTCTTATTCTCTCTCAGTCAGTAAACCTGCAGCCTCAGAAGCCGGCTCCTGGAGAAAACTAAAGCTCTTTCTGAAATAGACAAGCAGTTGCACCAAAAGGACATTCTCACGAGGACCTGGACACAACACAACTGTTTCGTTCTGCTAGATTTGGAACTTCTACTGGTCCCCACTCCACCTCCCTTCTTTGCTTATTTCTAGGGAAATTAATTGAAAAACTGTAAAATGAGCCACTTTAAAATGATTCAAACTGTGGCCTCATCTGACTCACCATCTGGGACAGAAACCATGATGTGGATGGGTGTTCAAATAGATGTTTTTAGAAAGACATTTCTACATGAAAAAGATTGCAACAAACACAAAGCTGAAGGTTGCTGCCCAGAGGAAGGTGATACCCATGACTAAGTTTTGGAGAATCCCAGAATTTTAGGACTGCAAAATCTGAAGCTCTGCTTCCAGAATTTTTATTTTACAAGTGGGAAAACTGAGCTTTAGGTTTTCAGAGATCTGGGCAAGGTCATGAGTCGGTAAATATCAGCAAAAGACCCAGGCTTCTGGGTTCCCACTGCAGTGCTTTTTCCAGCAATACTGAATACGCTCACACATATCTAAAAAGACAACAGCAGAACAACAACAAAATATTGCTCTCCATTTTTAAAAAGATAGGTTTCTGGAAGTGAGTGTATAAATTAATCACAGCTGTCAGTGGGTACAAATTTAACAGTAGCTAAAAACACAGCTGATAAGACACTCTTTTAACTCCTAAAGGAAGGCAAGGTTTAAGGCATCCTATGGGAAGGATGCCTAGTTCCAAAGGGCTTACAGACTAATGGGGGCAGTGGGAAGCCTGGTTAGCTGATCTCACGCCAGGCCTTTACATCATGTGTGCTCACAAAAATTGTGAACTGGTACTTTTGTAGCAGAGTTACCTTCTAACTCTATCTGTGTTATAAAGCTTTGTTTTTCCTCTCCGAATTCACTACCAGAGCATGTAATCTGGCTCTCAATCACCAAACCCTGGTGGCATTCTAAAGAGCAAAGAGCAAATCTTAGCTGTCTCTGAGTAGATTTGCCATGAACCCAAAGATCCAGTGAGAGACACGTTCTCCTAACAACTAAATCCTCTAGCTGGCGGAGGAGGTGGTGGACAACAGTGGGAGCCTATTCAATTGGACAGGCTTTCAATCAATAGACAGCAGCTCAGTGTACCAGGTTTCAAGCACTATGTAGATACAATTTTATTCTTACACCAAAATGCAAAGCTGTTGATGAGAAAATTGCACCTGTGCTGAATGATGGGCTTAATGTCAGACAGCCAGATGTTTTCACTCAGGGCTCTTCCCATTTCTGCCAGCAGGTGGAAGAGGAAAAAGAAGGCAATAGTGTTTTTCTAGACTAGGAGTTTCTTGAGAACAGGGAGTGGGAGGGTGTCAACTTTACATCATTACATCTTTAGCATCTACTACAGTGCCTGGCACATAATAGATGCTCTGTTTCTTAAATTCATATGCTGGGACTCAAATCAGTTAATTTTCCTATTTCGTTTGCTGAAGAAAAAACTGAAGACTATTGAAATTTTATGGTCTGTTAATTCTATTTATCCATATTACTCTGGGAAGACATCCTTGTGCACAACTGAGAATAGTCTTGGAAAACGGTTTGAGATTTTTTTCCTTTCAAATTCAACAAAGAAACTTGCTGCTATAAAGATGTCGTAAAGGTATTCTTTATTGGTAACTGCATATGCCAAATGCAAATATAGTTTTACATTCTAGACTTTAACAGAAAAATATTTTGAAAATGTCTTAAAAACAAATTTTTCCAGTGTCTAAATTATTTCTCATGCAACTTCAGCCCCCCCAAAGGCAATTTTTAACAACATGCTCATATGTAAAACATATATACTGACTTTTTATTTAGTAAATCAGAAAGCGAGATATAAGGAACTAGTTTTCAAAGCCCAGTTCAATAGGACAGAAAGTTTTCTTGTTGGTGGGCATGAAAGCTCATGTTCATCATTTAAGCCAATGATGCACTTGGACAAATGCTCAATTCAAATATTTCATGGAAAGTGTGAGCACACATTTATATGCCTATGAGCATACAAAATAACACACACATGTAATTTTACAATGCAATTCAAGTATAAGGAAATGGACTCCCATTCCCAGGCATGGGGCATTAAAAAGGAAGCCATCCCACTGGGAAATGTAAGGATTAAGCACAGATTCCTGTGTGGCATCATTCATCTTGCTTGGTGCTCATGTGAAGACATAAAAACTCCATCTGTTCCCTAGGCATACTCAGTTTGTTGTTCAGATGGTTTGCTTTAAAGATTAATTTGTAATGGTTAAATTAGTTATTTCAACTGAAAAAAGTGCACAAAATGGGTCTGGGCATCTGGTTTTGCTAAAAGTGTTAAGAGATATTTAAGCAGCTGAGTGCCATCCCTACTTAAAGGATAAAATGAACAGCAGTTAGATTCTGCTTCCAGATAGATGAGCCTCCATCAGCATATGAGTAGAAACAAAATAAAAAGAAGACAATGACTCTTTTTTCAACTCTAAGGTCATCCCCAAATACACTTAGACTTTTGACTTAGATGATTTAACCTTATCAGAAAATTTTCTTTAACTTGATCTGCTTTGATAGTACAACCTTAACTATTTCTGCCTATCAAGTTATACATTGCAATCTTCTAATTTCCTCAATGGTCATTGGAGTTGGAGGTAGTTGGGAAGAGTGCAGTAAGCTGGCCTCCATTTCCTCTTAAATGGCAACTTGTGTCCTCATTGTCAGGGTGTCAAACCTCATATATATGCTAATTATATTTTATTAAGTATAATTTTATTGGGAGAATTGAAAATATGTAATGTGAAATGTTTTCTTCGTTCACCTGTTTTTCTGCAAGCGATTATAGTTTCTGTACACATTTGACCAAAGAAGGACCCTACTCAATCTGACGAGTTTCCATGAAACTTGCTGAGAGACACCCATGGAGTGGAGAGGGCCAAGAGCAGACCCACCAAGTCAGCCACAGCAGTCTGCAGAGCCAAGGCACAGGGGAAGCCAGAGCCGGCACATCCAAGATGCGACCCCACGGATCCGACGAGATCAGGTTTGTGCAAGTATCCTTACACATGTGCATGTTAGAGGTTTACCTTTGGGGTTTTCCTAACATATCCAAAACAAATAACTGAGACACTGGAAAGCAATTTTCTGTTAAATTTTAGAGTGTAAAAATGTATTGCAGGGCTTCCCTGGTGGCGCAGTGGTTGAGAGTCCGCCTGCCGATGCAGGGGACACGGGTTCGTGCCCCAGTCCGGGAAGATCCCACATGCCGCCGAGCGGCTGGGCCCGTGAGCCATGGCCACTGAGCCTGCGCGTCCGGAGCCTGTGCTCCGCAACGGAAGAGGTCACAACAGTGAGAGGCCCACGTACCGCAAAAACAACAACAACAACGAAAAAATGTATTGCATTTGGCATACGTGCTGAATGTAAGGTGCATCTTTCAAAGAGTCTTCATACATCAATATTCTTTCTTGGATTTGAAACAAAAGAAAATCTCAAACCACTATCCAAAATTCATCCTGGTTGTCCATAAGGATGTCTCACCAGTGTAGATTTCATATATTCTGCTTATCAGAAAGCACTCATTCACTGATTATTACTTTATTTACCCTTGTTCTTACTGCTATATAACTCATTTACCCTTGTTCTCTCTGCTTTTTCTAACTCTCACTGGATTAGAAGCTGCAGATTAGAAGGGTACTAGGTGAGAACGAATGGGGGAAATTCTCCAGAGAACCAAGGGATTACTGTTCTATTCATTTAAATCTAGTAGGCTTTATGGTCATATGTATCACCTTAAATGGTATCTCTACTTCGATATCAATTTATTACCTACAGTAGTTTCCCTCTGTTCACAGCTATCCCATTTCAGTTAAGTGAGAAAAAGAGCAGCTCTACCACTGTTCACAGTCATAATCATCAAATTTTCATCTATGTTGAGAATATAATATTCAAGGTTCCTTTCTTCCAGTAAGAAATTAAACACTAAATAGTTAAAATGTGAAGAGGTCCTCAGAGATTTCTTCTGTCTTACTGTCACTGTGTCAGGATCCAGATACCAATGTCAAGTATATTTGATATTTACCTTTGTATGTGGTAAATCTTACAACAAAATAATTAATCATATTAGAAGAAAAAATAAACACATTACTAACAAATGTCTTGGTTTAAGTGCTCATCTATTTGTACCGTATTTAAGTTCTCTCTGGTGTTTTAAGTTCTTTCATTTTTTGAGGCAGCCTTGTTTACAGATTAAGAGCTTGAATTCTTGAGGCAAACTACCCTGGCTTTGATCCCAACTCCGCCAGTAGTTAGCTGTGTGCCCTTGGACAAGTTGCTTAACCTCGCCGTGCTTTAGTTGCCACATCTGTACAACTAGGACAATAATAATATGTATTTCCTAGTCTTGTTATGAAGATTAAATGAATCATTATATGTAAAGTGCTCAGAATAGTGGCTGCACACAGTAAGCTCTCTATAAGTGTTTGTTATACAAATGAAATAAAAAGCTTAAAGACAATCATCGATTAGATGCCATTTGGACAATGCCAGATAAATGGCCAGCACTTTGCTTGTCTTAGATTATCATCAAAATGTGATCTCTCTCGTTTTACACTGATTTTTTCTCTGTGTGTTGACATCCATTTTAATATAATGACATCATTTCATTTCACTTTGTCCCCAGCTGTAAACAGTGCTATTGAACACTTGGTTGGGATTAATTTATCTTTCACATTCTCATATGGCTTTCTCAGTGTAAGAAAATCCTCATGATGTACTAACCAATTTTATTTCTAGAAAATTCAGTCTTGGAAATAAGTGATTACTTCTAAGAATTCCCATTAAAAATTACAAGCTCAATTACAACTCATCTGGCATTTTCAATGTTTTCTTCTTTTGCCTAATTATGGAATCTATCTTGATCTTCTGGGTTTGAGCTCAAAATATTCTGAATATAATCTTTACACTTTATCTGATCCCATTCTAGGTAAAGGTCTTCAAAAACTACATCACTTAGGAACCGGGACGCAATCATGATATAAAAGCACGTGTCTGTACAAACTTGCGCTGTTAAAACTTGTGTCCACTTTATTTTGATCCTAAGTTGTATTTTGCTGCCATCTGAACACTGGACAGATAACAATTGCAGAATCAAGGTATAAAAAACAGGAGTAGAATAAAATCCCTAGCCATCATTGTGACTGGTGGCTAGGAACCCATCAGTCTAACAGGTAACTTCCAAAAGCCCAAACACTTGATATGCATACGCCAAATGGGCTTCCGGCTGTATAAAGTGAATACCAATATTGGTATTTAGAAGTGGGTCCTTCTCATAGAAGCCTTGGTGCACACCTTTGACCCTTAACTGGGGTACTCAAACATTGCCTGTGATGATGACTCCCAGTGAAGGCTCTGTGCTCTGCTTGGCTGCATTTCTATCTGAGTGCCAACAGCAAGATAAATGAAAGACTGGTTCACTGGAGTACTGGTGGTTTGGGGGCTATTGATTTTTGGTCCATTCTCTTTAAAAGTGAGATCTAAAAAGTTGACAGAGGGTCATTAATTTCATCATATACTTGTCGTCTCATCCATAACCAATCCAGGGTCTGAGTGTGCTTGTCACTCTGTGTTTGCACTTTATTTGTTTAGGGTGTTCTTGGCGATTCCACTTTTTTTTTTTTTTTGCTTTTTGCCCCTTTAAATAAAGAAAACAAGACATTCCCATCTGTGGGCCTTTCCTGAAATTGATTTGAGGATGAGAAAATTATAAACATAGATATACAGAGAAGAGACTTGGATAATAGGAAACATTTAAAAGGCTCACAAAAGTCTCTGCCAACTGCCTTCTAACCTTGGTTTAAAAAAGAAAAACACATAAAATTCATCAATCATAATTATTCAATTAGCCTCCAATTGAATAAACACTTACAAAGGTGAACTGGTGGTTTGTTTTAATGAAATATTAAAATCCAAGTTGACAACATTCTTTTACGAAAAGCTTGTGGGTTCTTAATAAATGCTGTTGAAATGTATAAAAATAATTCATAGTAGTGACCATTAATTGAGTTTCTTTGGCTATAAGTTCTGAATAGGTCTACCAGTCCTTCGAGAAACACCAAACTGAGTTTAAGATATCATGAAAACATCTTACTGTTGTGGTTTTACTGTGTTATGATGGCGGGTTTATTTTTTGTTTCTTTTTTAACAGGGTAAAGAGAGCTTGGCAGCCTCCATAATTATTATTGAAATAACCATCAAATAAAATCTTTAAGCCTGGCTGAATATTCAATGAGCTGTATAAATCTGGAGTGCATGAAACAATAGCACAGGCCAAGAGTAGAAATCCAGGGGAATAAGCACGGCATTTTAGATAATTCTGCACCAGCCATCTGAGACAGCGCTGTCCTACCTGACTTGTGACCTGGTCAATTCTATGGTATCTGTTTTGAAACCCAATGGAAGACGGCAAGTAAGGAAAGCAAAAGAAAATATGATTAAGCTCATGGGCCAAGGCAAGGAAATCCAGTATTAACAATATCACAAGCTGCCAGTAAATCTCTATTTTATAGGTGAAGAAATATATTTCTACTTTAAAGTGTGTTTTTATATACCCTTGACTGCCCAACTAGTTAAACTACCAAGGGAGCTCTACACGATTTAGAAGTTAATCCTTCAAATGGCTAACAATTGAAGGCCTCAGCTGTTTGTAGTTTCCTACTGCTGGCTAATTTCATTTTTGTTTCATATGTTTGGTGGTAAGCTTTCATTGCTCACTGACACTGAGGTTGTAAGTCTAGTTAATTTAGTTAAGATGAGGCTGGGAATGTTCAGTTTTCTGCCGGCTACAACTAGACCTGGGAGAACTTGCAGTGAACACCCCACAAAGAAACTCAATGTGGAAGAAAATTCAGATGACCCAGGTCAGGGTCAGCTTTAACAACCGTAGAGCTAGGTAAATAAACATCTTTATTTTTTTTAATACACCTCTATTGGAGTATAATTTCTTCACAATACTGTGTTAGTTTCTGTTGTACAACAAAGACAATCAGCCATGTGCATACATATATCCCCATATCCCCTCCCTCTTAAGCCTCCCTCCCACTCTCCCTATCCCACCCCTCTAGGTCGTGGCAAAGCACCGAGGTGATCTCCCTGTGCTATGTGGCTGCTTCCCACTAGCTATCTATTTTACATTTGGTAGTGTATATATGTCCATGCCACTCTCACTTGGCCCCAGCTTCCCCCTCTCCCACCCCCCATGTCCTCAAGGCCATTCTCTATGTCTGCATCTTTATTCCTGCCCTGCCACTAGGTTCATCAGTACCATTTTTTTTTTTTTTTAGAAATCAAAGAAGAAATAAAAAATACATAGAAACAAATGACAACGAAAACACAGCGACCCAAAACCTATGGGATGCAGCAAAAGCGGTTTTAAGAGGGAAGTTTATAGCAATTCAATCTCACATCAAGAAACAAGAAAAATCTCAAATAAACAATCTCACCCTACACCTAAAGCAACTACAGAAAGAAGAACAAAGAAAACCCAAAGGCAGTAGAAGGAAACATCTTTAAATGTGCTAAGGCATCTGAGATCTGAAAATGTTTGATGCTTTGCATTATCTCAGACTCTGAGGTTGCTTTCTTTGGCCAATTCACTCCTCCTCTTTTAAGTTCAAGTTATTTTCCCGCAAAGCCCTTGCTTGAAATTGTAGTAAAGGGCAAACCCAATGGGCTTCATGTGCTTCTTACCACCAAAATCCCTAGATTTTTTTGCATCTACCTATCCCTAATGATGGTCAGAAAGAATGGACTTCCCCAAGCACTTGCTCTATCTCCCTCCACTGTCCCAGGGCTCCCTACACTTCTTTTAGCTGCTTAAAGGCACAAGGCTCCTTCCCATGTTCCTTCCCATTGGTTCCTCTTTCCTCTTCACCAGATAACTCCTCCTTTTCCCTTTATCTGAACACAGGCATTGCTTGCTCAAGGCATCTTTGCTAACTCTTCACACCAAGTCTGGTCCACTGGTCCCATATTCTCTCTCTTATGCACCCCACTGCATACTTAATTCTTCATAGAACTAAACAAGATTGTAATTAAACAATTAATAATGAAATGATGGAATTAACTTTTTAATGTCTGTCTTTCTCATTAGAATGCAAACCTCTGTGTAGCAGGACAATAGCTGTCTCATTCACTTTCCTATGCTCCAGGGCCTAGCTATACACTCAAAATTTTGTTGAACAAATGAATCCAATCCAGGATCAGTTACTTCACTGGCAAAATGGAATAAAAAGGAATCCTTGTTTCTTAATGTTGTTGTTAGGATCAAATGATTGAACAAATATGTGAAAAACACTTTATATGTAATCAAATGTTATACGCAATTATTGTAGTAGTTTTTGTTGTATACCTTTCTGACATATGGAAGCAATTTCTTGAAGGAATTTGTCAAATGATGACTACTCTGATCTTCCTTCATGCAGAAACAACCAGCTACTAGCTGGAGAAGAGTCTCACAGTGTCCCTCATCTACCTCCACATGCCCTAAGCAGACCATACCACCTAGGAATCTAATTTCAGACCTTCATCATTCCATATTAATCCTCGTCTTATTTAAGTTAAAAAAACATTTAGGGACACTGTAATAGATATTAAAATGTAAAGTTCTTCTAGGACAAAACAAGGTTCTGCCTAGAAGAATTTACATTCTAATAGTGGAGATGGACATAGAAATAGGTCATTATAATTCCAGCCAAATTCTGTGATAGAAGGAGCCATAGAGTTCTATCGGATCATAAGAGAAAGGCACTAAACCCAATCTGGAGCCTCAGGAACGACTTCATGAAGTAAATGGTGACTGAGCTGACTCTTAAAGAACGAACAAGCTTCCCCAGATAAAGGTAGTAAGACTGTTCCCAGCAGAACAAGCAGGATGTATAAGATACAAATGTGTGAAAGAGTATGAGGTCCAAATGGCCAATTGGTGGACTATCTATAGGATCCAGTCTTTATCTACAACATCTCAGTATTCTAACAGTTGCGTAGGAATCTAAATCTGAGACGTGGTTTTATTAGCTAAAAGTAAAATTGCCAAAATTAGAATTGCCAAAGCCCAGCAAAATCATCTATGAATGACTTAAAATCAAAATCCCTACTCTATCATACCTATTCTAGCATCAATTAAATGGAGCTGTTTTAAAAGCGCTTTTCTCCACAATAATTTTCTTTCTGAAAAACCAATCGTGAAAGTATGAAAAAATGTACATTTCAATGCTTAAATATGTCTTTTCCTTCTCCTACGCAGAAGCTCTCCTCCTTTTCTCCCCTCCTGCAGTGCCCCCTTGCATTCATAAACTCTCTGTGTTCAGAGAGATACACATATTTCTTCTAAGAAGCCATTCATTTTTGAGTTTGAGAAATATGAAATAGACAACATGGGTAGTTTTTCACACTTAGAAGAATTTCCCCGTTATGTTTTGACTTCTTTTCTCACACAGCTGAAAAGAGATTAATAAAATTTACTTTTTCCATTAATTGGCTTCACAGATTGCCATGGGAGATGGTACCCAACCAAGTCAAACAAAACAGAAAATGCCCAAAGCACACATTTACCCCCAACCAAGAATATATGGTCATCACAGCTAGCCTTCCCAAGAACCTGATAAAAGCCCAGGAGAAGTCAAACCTTACATAAATTGCTGAATTATCCTCTTCTCCAAAAGGTACCCAAGCATTAGAGAAAAATAAGTTTCCCTTTAAACTAAAAACATTATCATTAGCCAACATGTGCCAACAAGCATACGTTTATGTGATTATATCACTTGTCAAATCATTTCATTTTTTTCTCTCACTAGTTTTATTTTATTATTTTTTTACATCTTTATTGGAGTATAATTGCTTTAAAATGGTGTGTTAATTTCTGCTGTATAACAAAGTGAATCACCTGTACGTATACATATATCCTCATATCCCCTCCCTCTTGCATCTCCCTCCCACCCTCCCTATCCCACCCCTCTAAGTGGACACATAGCAGTTGGAACAATTCTAGCTTATTGTGAAGCTCTTCTAACGAGAAGGTGGGGCTTTGGTAAGACACTAAGTCACAAAAGATGCACCCCAGCTATTGAAGAGACCTCCTTCTATTCACAGTCATAAGAAACACCAAGGGAAAAAAAAACTTTTTTTTAATCCTGAAAACCTGTGAGATTATATTTAAACTCTGAGGTCTAGGGAGCGCTTACTTTAACATTCAGAAGAAATCCAAAGATTTGGATTTCGACTTATGGAAGAGAGGGGAAAAGGGGGCTCCTGATGACAACGAAAGCACAATCAGATCGTCTGAGGTCCTCCTGACCAGTTATAAATGTACTCCTTTAATAACCTGTCGTTCCCGTTGAAGCTCACTGCTGGTGGGATAACACAGCCCTACAGCCACCGTCTCTACCATGGAGGGAGGGGTGTGGGTGTGGGTGTAGTGGGGGTGGGGCATAAAGCACTATTCATCACACTGGCCCCCTCTACCCACGTCTATCCGTTCTATTCCCAGAGAAGAGAAATTCTGAGGGGTCGCGAGTCACGGCATTTGATGTGTAAGCTCAGTAAGTCACAAAGGAAGAAATACCTTGAGAATCCTCAAGGTCCTATTGCCAGAGTGTAAATTGTGATGAATCTGATGTACCTATCACCCAGGAACAGGGTGAAACTAAATATCACTTTTGGTTGTTCATCAGGGAACTTACGACCAGAGAAAAATGCCCATTTTAAAGATTTATATATTCAAATAGCTAAAGATGAGCCTAGGCCATTTATTTCTAATTACAATAAGAAAAGCCTCTAAATGCCCAACATTTAAAAAATTTGTTCATGTGTATTTTTGCTTCAAATTTTCTCTTAGTTTGCCTCAGAAGTAGAATAGGTTTCTGCTTTAAATTCCAGGCTCCTATTCTGTCCAACTCACACCTAGCAGGCTTTCAATAAATATATTTAAAGGGAAGCAGATGTACCACTCAATCAGATAATGGAGAGCACTGATAAAACCAACTCAAACTTCTCAGAAAAGTCATAAATTCTTTGGGCTCAGAATGAAACAAGGAGGAAAATGAATCCCAACTGAGTAATAATTATTCTTTCTTGGATTCGTAAGCTCCTGTGGTACTGCAGCAAAGTGTCCAAGTTCTATATGTTAACCACTCTCCTTTTTTATGTGCCTCTAACTTTTGTTTTTTCTTTCCTCCTACCTCCTCATCAAAATACCCTGAGTCATATTTTTATAATCATTTAGGTGAACAAAGCGCTTCTGTGTCCCTTTTATTTCTTTCTTCTCTTTCTTCTCCCCTAATTTGCCATTTATACAATTCACTCTGTTTAGTGTTTTTCCTGACTGTTCCATTCATGTCCTCTACTTTCATGGTGGACTTTTGTTTACACCCCCTTGGTTATGGCAACCACGCTTTGTTGCCCATGTGTCAGGAACCTTCAGTTTAAGATCTTCAGCTGTGTAGACTCAGGCTAGACTTCCTGTTCTCTGGAAGAAAAAAATGCAACAAAATACTGCCATGACTGCATGTGGAAGGGTTCTGATGGGTTTTCTCTCCCAATTCAAGAGATTAAATCACTTAAGGGCGCTCATAACATTGAATAAGAAAATAATGATAATAATATAAGTTGTAATGTTTATTTTTTTAATTGCTCAATTTATATGGAATCCTACTCCTTTTCTTCAACCAACAAAAATTTCATGGGCAAGGTCAATGATAATGATTACAATTATGGTGAGGAAAATATGTCACATGTTCCCGTATATCAGTCAAAACATTTACTGGGCCCCTACTTTGTGACTGTCTGATAGCTATCAATATATAAAGACACCACCCAGATATCATGCCAACTGTCAAAGATTTTTAAATCATTGATGAAATGTAGGGAAGAGTTCATTAGGATCCAACAGTCAACTGGTTTTCAAAATGAGTTCCACAGCAGTAGTTCCAAATCTGTACAAGAATCAGAATAATCTTGGAAACTTTTTAAGAAATACAGAATCCAGGTTTCTGCCCTGAAACTTATGAATAAGGGTGTCTACAAGTAGACTCAAGAATTTGTATTTTTAAAACTTCCCTGGCTATCAGAACGATCACCCAATCTGTAAGTTGCTGTCTATCTGGTCTTCATTCTAATCCACCGGCTGGCCAAAAACACAACGACAGATAGATGAGGTCCCTGGCCACTAAAAAGAGAGAAAAGAAAGACCACTGTCTCCAAATGTTTCAAAGCTGGAAGTTTACCAACACAATCTTGAGAACACTGAGCGGTCACTACCTTTCTGTTGTCTTTCAAGTTATGTGAGTGAAGCACTGTATTTGGACAGCTAGAAGCTATTGGTTTTGTGTAAAAGAGAGGGAAGCTAGTTATAGACATAGCAAAAGAGGAGGAAGAATAGAAAAAAAAATACACTTAATTGAATCTATAGGAAGGTTTTCAGAGAGAGAGGACACTCTTGTGTTTCTCCTCTTTTTTGTCTATAAGCACAACTCGACATGCAGATGGGTCAGTAGCTAAGAGAAGTGGGCCAGCTTTGAGAACACTGATGAACATGGCCAATG